>NC_057829.1:44305000-45555000 GCF_910594005.1 Cervus elaphus | reverse complement strand
AACTCTATAACCCTTTAGCTTAATTTTCATGTCCTTAAAAAATATAGAGTGCCGGGAACCATAATGTGAGATCCCACCCATGACGAGGTCATGAAGAAAATACCTGACAGGCAAGGCCATCCAGGATCCCATCCATGATGAGGTCATGAGGAAAAAACCTAACACGCAAGGCCGTTCAGGATATAAGGGACCCTCCAGGTTGGCCTCAGCCTCTACCCCACCCTGTATCCTTCCCCCTTTTCTGCTGTTCTTGTTTGCCCTGCTGCAGATTCTTGTGTTGCCTGCTGAGAGCTCTCCTGCTCCTCTTTCACTGAATAAAGACCAACTTAAAACCCTAATTAATAAATCTCTTAGACGCTGGTACCCTATGAAGGGGCCAGGGATGAAAGAAATGCTTCAATTCAAACCCTTTTGCTGGCATTCTGGCTTGTTTGATAAATGTGTGCTCTCATTGCAAAAAATGTTCATGATTGTTCTAAACATCCTAAGCACAGTACGCTAACAAAAGAAACTATTAAGCATAGGTCCCTCCGCGGGGTGAGAAAAGCTCCACAAATAATAGTCACAAATGTGCCTAATAGAAAATACTTTAGATAGAGATTAGCTGGCGACTTCTTGCAGGTAGGTAACTTTTAGGCTAAGAGCCTGTTTTGTGCCATATCTGTTGTTTTTGCAATCCTTCGCATTTCTGTTCTGTAAAAATGTAATCCTATCTAGTTCCCATGGAGATGATGCCTATTAGAAAGAAAATAGATTAATCACAAGAAAAACAGGGTCGGCTACTGAAGTTGCCTAAGTCACACCAGGTGCAAGCCATAAAATGTTAGCAGGCCTGAAGGCCAAATGATAAGAAAGACTCTTGTGAACGAAAAGTGTGTGGGTGACATCCTTTTTCTGTTGAAGGTCAAGTTGCTGTAATATTTTCAGATGACCTGTAAGCAATATGCACTTCCCCCAAAAAGATGTTGTAAAGGGTATAAAGGGGCCGTGCAGAAATAAACTTCAGACTCAGTCTCCAAACTTTGTCTCACTGTCTCTCATTTGCCGACGCCGTTCATCCTGAGGGTTCCCCTGGATCCTGCTGGGGCTGGACCCCAACAATAGAAGGGACTAGAGAATATGCTCTTTCTTCCTGGTGGCCTTGTGTGTCCCTTAGTGCTATAGGAAATACACAACACAATGATTTCACAGGTTACTGAAGCCATCCTGAGGGTCTGAATGTACACTAAATAACATTAATCAAGGCACTGACTGTGAAGAGAAGTTTCAATAAATGCTGGAAAGAGCTAGTGATAAATGAAAATAACCAAGCTTGCCCCCTGCGAACTGACAAATGAGAGGGCGAATCAGGCTCATTTCTAGTCTCTACTAATAAACAAAATCTATATATTTCAGAAAATTATCCTCACTAATACAATGATCTAATTTCTTGACAAGTTCTAGATCTTGAGAGTCAAAGGAGCCTTTGGAAATCATCTAAATAAGTCTTTCACAAATATAAAAATTGAGAAATAGACAGGAGTTAACTGGCTTGTACAAGGCCACATACAAATCTAGTTTGAAAAGTAATTAATTCTACTTTTCTGTTGCTATCTTACCAAACAACTCTATACCAAAAATCTTCTACACCCTCAACTTTACTAGATCTTCTTGGGGATACTCAAATTTGGAAGAAGCATTTCTGGAGATATGAAAGAGAACATTACTCTTCATTCAATAAGAAACATGAAATTGGGAGTATTTTGTGAGAGCTGATATAGAAATTACTTCAATAAAGTCAACTGTAATGGAATCAATGACTTTGAGATCTGTATATAAACATTTATTGCTATCAAAAATTAGAAAAAAAACAAATGTTGTGAAAGAACCCATCAAAAAAGGATTAATAATAACTCAAGGAATGTTCCAGTTATTATATTACACAGGAAATTCAATGCAGTTTCTCCAAGTTCCTCCAGAATCTCTTACACAAGAAAAGTTCTATTCAAGCCTCCTGCTATTGACAAAATAGTAAAATGTATGGAGCTTCCCACCTCGTACCAAGAAACTCATTGAAAAAAATTACTGTGTTAGTTACAGGGACAGTTACTAATAATATACTTCAGGTTTCCTATGTACTGCTCTATATTCTATCTTAAATAATAGAGAAAAGTAAAGTACCCACTTTCAGCACCTGGCCTGTCAGGCTGTTCCAATTGAAAAAGAAAATTTTCTTCATTATCTTCATTGTAAATGATCTTACATGTTAAATAACATCCACCCAGAAGGCAAAAAAGCAATGATTATGATTACATCAGAGTACTGAAAGCTAAAGATACTGTGACATGACTGACTCCTGATAATATCAGCTCATAAGTTGATGAATAAATACATTTTGAACAAAAGAAGGACATCAAACCACATATATGTGAGAATTCTGCACCTATGAAATGAAAGCTATGTGATTTTTCTTTAATCATTAACTGTTATTAAAGGACAAAATAAACGAATGTATTCACCTGACTGAAAGACAGTTTGATGAAATTTCATGTGGAATTTCATTTTCATAGTTTTTAATCCCCCCAAGTTCTAAGAAAAAAATACCATCTGCCCAATCCTAAGAAAAATTAAAAGCTAGAGACACCATTATAGTCTTTGAAAGACATTAAATGAATCCTTCTCTTTACAACTTGGAAATTGTCATACCAAAAAATAATATTTTCCACAAATCATAAGGCAGTTTACAGGGCAGCAGGTTATTGACACATGCCCCTCAAAGCTGACAATGTGTGAAGTTCTGTTTTTAAACAGCTTTCCATTCACAATCTGGTTTTCTGTATTAAGCCACTGATATACAAGCAAATTAAAAGGATAATGATTGCTTCTATTATTACTTGCAATCTCCAGAGATACCCAAAGAGCTGGGTGAAAAATAAAGTTTTCAGTCAATTATCAGTCAACTGATAATAATTTCAGTTCAAGAGAGCAATCGGTGTTTTCCTCACAAAAAATAGCATATTTTCTGCCACCATTCCTTGGTGGCAGAAAAAATCTTGTGCTGAGCTAGGAATAAATAGAATATATGGACAGATGAATTACCAGTATTTAAATTGAATCAGTAATTTTAAAACTTTCAACAAAAGTCCAGGGCCAGGTGACTTCACGGGTGAATTCTACCTAACACTGAGTGGAAAGACAATACCTATGATTCTGAAACTATTCTAAAAAGTTGAAGAAGGAGGAATACTCCCAAACTCATTCTATGAGGCCACCATCACCCTGACACCAAAACCAGACAAAGATATCACAAAGAAATAAATTACAGACAAAATCACTGATGAGCAGAGATGAAGAAATCCTCTGCAAAATAACAGCAAACCAAATCTAATAATACATTAAAGGATCACACACCATGATCAAGTGGGATTTATCCCAGGGATGCAAGGATTTTTCAATGTTGACAAATTAATCAATGTAATAGACTACATTAGCAAATTAAAGAATACAAATCATACTATAATTTTAATAGGTGAAGAAAATGCTTTGATGAAATTTTTTCAATTTTATCAACATCCATTTAGGATAAAAACTCTCCAGAAAGTAGGCATGGATGGAACATATCTCAAAATAAAAAGACCATACATGACAAACCCACAGATAACATCATATCCAATGGTGAAGACCTGAAAGCATTCCCCTCTAATATCAGGAACAAGAGAAAGATACTCACTCTCACCTCTTTTATTCAACAGTTTTGGAAGTCCTATCCACAGGACTCAGAGAATAAAAACAAATAAAAGGGAATCCAAATTGGAAAGGAAGAAGTAGAACTGTGTCACTGTTTGCAGATGACATTATACTATATATAGAAAATCCTAATGATGCCACTATAAACCACTAGAGCTCATCAACGAATTCTGTAAAGGTGTGACCCCAAATAGCCAAAATAACCTTAAGAAAAACAGAGTTGGAGGACTCACACTCCATAGTTTCGATCAGTTGAAACTTCAAACTACAGTAATCCAAACAGTATGATACTGGCACAAAAACAGACACATAGATCAATGGAATAAAATACAGAGCCCAGAAGTAAACCTATGTACTGAGGTCAATTAAACCAAGACACAGTCATCGCTCAGTGGGTAACGAATCTGCCTGCAGTGCCAGAGACACAGGAGGCGTGGGTTTGATCCCTGGTCAGGAAGATTCCTCCAGAGTAGGAAATGGCAACCCTCTCCAGTACTCTTGCCAGGAGAGAATAATTCCATGGACAGAGGAGCCTGGTGGGCCCTAGTCCATGGGGTCACAAAGAGTTGGAAGTGACTGCGCACGCGAACAAAAATGGCAAGGAGAAGAGACAGTCTCTTCAATAAGTGGTGCTGGGAAAATCAGACAGCTACATGTCAAGAATAAAATTAATACATTCTATATACATCATATGTGCTTCTCAGGTAAAGAATCCGCCTGCCAATGCAGGAGACACAGGAGATGCAGGTTCGATCCCTGGGTCAGGAAGATCCCCTGGAGTAGGAAATGCAACCCACTCCAGTATTCTTGTCTGAAAATTTTCATGGACAGAGGAGCCTGGCATGCTACAGTCCATGGGGTCACAAAAAGTCCAAAGAGTTGAACACGACTGAGCACACACACACACGACATCATGTGCAAAAATAAACTCAAAAATGGATTAAAGATCTACATGTAAGACCAGAAACTATAGAACTCCTAGAGGAAAACACTGGCAGAACATTCTTTGATATAAATTGTGACAATTTACATTTTTTGAATCCATCTCCTAGAGTTACGGAAATAAAAGCAAAAATAAACAAATAGGACCTAATTAAATTGAAAACTTTTGGCACAGCAAAAGAAACTATGAAATCCAAAGACAGCCTACAGAATGGGAGAAACTATTTGCAAATGATGCAACTGACAAGGGATTAATTTCCAAGATACACAAATAACGCCTACTGCTTAATATCAAAAAATGAAATAGCTCAATCAAAAAATAAGCAGAAGATATAAACATACATTTCTCTAAAGATGATATACAAATGGCCAACAAGCACATGACTGGCCAACAAGGACATGAAAAGATGCTCAATATTGCTAATTATTAGAGAAATGCAAATCAAAACTACAATGAGGCACCACTCACACCACTCATAATGGCCATCATCAGAAAATGTATAAATAATAAATGCTGGAGAGGATGTGGAGAAAAGGAAACCCTCCAACACCACTGGTGGTAATGTAATTTGGTTCAATCACTATGGAAAACAGTATGGAGTCACCTCAAAAAACTAAGAATAGAGGTATCATATGATCCAGCAATTCCACTCCTGGGCATATATCTGGAAAAGATGAAAACTCAAATTCTAAAAGATAAATTTACCCTAATATTTGTAGCAGCACTATTTACAATAGCCAAGACACAGAAGCAACCTAAACTTCCATCAAATGATGAACAGATAAAGATGTGGTGTACATACATACATACACACACACACATATAATGGGATATTACTCAGAAATAAAAAAGAATGAAATAACACCATTTGCAGCAACATCAATCGATCTAGAGATTATCATATTAAGTGAAGTTAAGTCAGACAGAAAAACAAATATGATATCACTTAATGTGAAATCTAAACAATGATACAATTGAACTTATTTACAAAACAGAAACAGACTTGGAGACAATAGAAAACAAACATGGCTACCAAAGGGGAAAGAGGCAGGGAAAAGATAAGCTAGGAGTTTGGAATTAACTGATACCCCCTACTATATATATATAATATATAAGCAACAATGATTTATTGTGCCACATGGAACTATATTCAATATCTTATAATAACCTATAATGAGAAAGAAACTGAAAAATAATATATAACTTAATTTCTCTGAAACTATAACACTGTAAATAAACTACACTTCAATCTGAAAAAGTCTTTGTATCCATTGTCCATTTCCAACTAAGCTATAAACTATAAATGCTCATGATGGTCCATACCAAGAAGTCATCTTAATGTAAATGACATTTTTAAAGACAATACATTCACATGCCCATTTGAGTTATAAGATGGCACAAGTTTTGCAATGAGAAGCACCAATGTTCTCCTTAGTTGCCAAGCCAACTATTCAGTCATCAGTTTATTACCTTTAACTATTTGTCTTTACTTCTGATTGTTACCTTCAGAGCACTAAGTAATATCCTTATCTCTCCTTTTATTTCTTTATTGACTTTCACCCCTCTACCTATTCCCTACTATTAAAAAAAAATAGGATTTATTTCTTTAGGATACCTGTTCTTAACCTTTTTTATTTTTGAGAGATATTAAATTTTTCAGTTCTTCTACTGCTTGCCTTGGTAAAGTTGAGTGTTATACACAAAAAAACTCTATATTTGGATATCAACTTTAATATTTTGTAAGCTTAATTACATTATCTATGCTTTGATGAAAAGTCAATCATAAAGTTGAAGATGATAATAAACAGAAGTTATATTGACATGTCTATACAATGATTCATTAACTACAGGAAAAATAAGGTTGATTCTAAGAAGCTATAGAATAACTGGTTTTGTTTCCTCAACAGGCGTATTAACTGAATGGCAAAGCAACTTGAGCTGTCTCTAATGGAAAGGGTTTGTTGCCTGGGAGGCTAACTTTAGGACGCAGAGCAAGAAGTCAGCGGACAGACTCCACCGCACAACCACATGGATCAAACGAGCAGCACTTCACTTCACAATGACAACACCCGCCCTGAGGTTCTCCTTTAATTTCTTTAGGACACTGGTTCTCAATGTATGCTCCTCAGAATAGCAGCGGCAGCAGCAGCACCTAGAACTTGTTAGAGCTGTAAATTCTTGCTATCTCCTCCAGAACTACGAAATCAGAAACTGAGAGCAAGGCACAGAGATCTGTGCTTGAACAAGGCTCCAGGTGATCATGAGGCAGACCAGGGTTTGAAAACCACTGCTTTAGAGAAAACCCCCCAGGGTTTGGCACTGACACAAATGTGAACTACAGACAGAAATAAGGTAAAAGGTTTGTCACAGCTAGTCTAAACCTTTAATAATTCTACTCTTTTTTGAGCACACCCTCATTCTTACCTGGTATCTCAGCTGGTAGAGAATCTGCCTACAATTCAGGAGACCCTGGTTCAATTCCTGGGTTGGGAAGATCCCCTGGAGAAGGGATAGGCTACCACTCCGGTATTCTTGGACTTCCCTGGTGGCTCAGCTGGTAAAGAATCCACCTACAATGTGGGAGACCTGGGTTCGATCCCTGGGTTGGGAAGACACCCTGGAAAAGGGAAATGCTTCCCACTTCAGTATTCTGGCCTGGAGAATTCCATGGGCTGTATAGTTCACGGAGTCACAAAGCATTGGACACGACTGAGTGACTTTCACTCATTCTTACCATTTGGACCAGATTATCAAATCGTGAATTTTCTATGGGGTTCTTTACAATGATGTACTGGTAAATGTACAGTAGCTAATGAGAAGGAAAAAAGCCCAGATCTGTGTGCCCAGTATGGCCAATTTCAAGCTACTCACATGGTATCTGTGAATTCACAGCTAGGAAAAGATGATCACAATTCCAGGTCATTGAGACCTGGCTCCACCACATCACTGGTTCCCTGGGAAAATCATTTCTCTGCAGTACTCTTCTTTCTGCCTTCACAACCTTTTTGTCTTACAGAAGTTCTGTTAACCTCTCTTTCAACTATTGATACTTTATGATTAAAAGTTTTATCATCTTTTGTAATTCTTTACTGGGCTTCTATGGTAGTTCTGTTGGTAAAGAATCTGCCTGCAGCGCAGAAGACCTGGGTTCAATTCCTGGGTCAGGAAGATCCCCTAGAGAAGGTATGGACAGAGGAGCCTGGCAGGCTACCATGGGGTTGCAAGAAATGGACACAACTTAGCAACTAAAACACCAATTCTTTACTAATATTCCACTGGGATTTCAAATGCATGTGTTCAGCTTGTTACTTTAAGGCAGAGCCTGAAAATAGTTTATGAGGCAGGAGAAGAAGGGGATGACAGAGGAGGAGATGGTTGAATAGCATCACCAACTTGACGGACATGAGTTTGAGTAGGCTCTGGGAGTTGGTGATGAACAGGGAAGCCTGGTGTGCTGCAGTCCATGGGGTAGCAAAGAGTCGGACATGACTGAGTGACTGAACTGAAAGTTTTTGACCCTACTGCACTGGTCAAAAAAAGAAAAGTGGCCACTCACCAATGTGTTGTTAACATTATTATTTGTATTATAAGAAGGCAGTGAATCCCATGTTAACAACACCCCTGGAATTTGAGTAGTCCTCTATAGATTAGTCATTAATCTCTTCAGTCAACAAATATTCAAATTCCTTCTATATGCCAAGAATTGATTAGGAAGATACAAATAAACAAAAAAGACTAAAATTATAACTGGCCCTAAAATTGTTATACTGAGGACACTGGGATGACATAAGTATGAAGGTCAGCCCAGAATGGGAAAATCACATAAGAGCAGCTAAAATAGCTTGGTGAAAGGAGTACTGACCCAGTTCTGCTCTCTCCCTAATAAAATGGGTGGGGAGAAATTTATGAGACTCGTTTCAACCACAGAAATCATACACACTATAAAGCAAACATAAATAGCATAATGGGAATATAGTGCATATGATTTCTAACAAGACTCATCCCTCAATCATGGTACATGTATCTTTGACATTCCAGATATACGGTCACTATTTAGTTACTCAGAAAACAGTGGAACAGAATCCCCTAAAAAGACACACCTTAAGATAACAACACTAATCCTTCTATGACTTACTTATCTCGCCAGCAATGAGCTCATTCCCAGACACACATCTTTTCGACCATGAAGCACAGTGTCATGTCTAGCAAGGAGCATGGAGTTGAAGTCTTAAACATGCTTGATCCTTAAACATCCTGATCATCCTCTCCCTATTTCATAGCCTTGGCACATTCATAACCAAAGTCAAAGTTTCCTCATCTATAAAATTAATTTTGTAACAGTACTTCAGAAACTTGCCAAAAGAATTAAGATGAAATCATGCAAAGGCAAGGTGCACAGTAAAAGCTTACTAAATGCTTTCTACATAGATTTCATCATGCTCTATTCTGCTTCTTTGTACTACAGTCTATGATGTCTTCTACTCATTCACCTTTGACACTAAAAAATTGTGATGATTTACAACTTCCTTCTCTCTCTTTTTTTAAACAAAATATTTGCATTTCAGCTCTCAAAAACTTCTAATTTATAGTGAGGAAAGCTTTTTCCTCACCCAGAAAAAAATCTCTGCTTACTCGATTCTGTATGTGTGCTAAGTCGCTTCAGTTGTGTCCAACTCTTTGTAACCTCATGGACCACAGCCCACCAAGCTCTTCTGTCCATGGGATTTTCCAGGCAAGAATACTGGAGTAGGTTGCCATTTCTTCCTCCAGGGAATCTTCCCAACCCAGGGATCAAACCTGTGTCTCTTAATTCTCCTGCATTGGCAAGCAGCTTCTTTACCACTAGCGTCACCTGGGAAGCCTTGGGACCAATCCTGTGATATTCCACAGCAGCCTGAAGGTTCAGAAACTGGCCTTTCCTAACTTGTCATTCTTTAGCTAGAGTATTCAGTCTCAAAGAAGGCAAACAAAAAAACCTCAGTCTTCTAAATTACAATGCACAAATATACAAATAATTTGGGTTATATGATAAATGAACAAAAGTTCCACTGCAAAACAAATGTTCCACTAGAGAACACAAACAGATATACAGTTTATCTATGGTACTGACATTTCATGGAGAGGGTGGATAACTAGGAAAAAATTGTGAAAAGGCTAAGGAGAAATAATGGGGAAAAGGTAAAGGAGCATTGAGTTATAGAAAAATACTCACAGCTCCCAATTTACAAAGATGTCAATTGATAACTTGGAAGTTGTCATGGAAGAAGTACCTGAAGTCACAAGGCTTCAAGTACCCAATTGCACTCCATAATGTTTTCGATTTTTATCTGGTCTGCCTAAGAAAAAGCATGTCCCTGCCTTCTACAGTGGCTGCTATAATATAGAAGGCTCCGTAATGTCAGCACAGCCCCTATAATAGAAAGAAGTCCACAAGAATGTAACCTGTAATTCAGGCCTGAACTCAGAGTGGAAGAAAGAATACACCAATTGGTAAAACCTAGAATGGACTGTGATTACAAACAATTCCAATATCTCAGTGGTTTACAACAAAATACATTTTATTTCTGACTCAGGCAGCACCCCCGTGGATGGACTGTGGCTCTGCCCTAGGTCATCCTCCCTCTAGGATCCAGGCTATTGAAGCAGCCTTCTTCTGGAACATTCATGGTTATGACAAAGGGAACTGGGCTTTGGGCCATGTGCTAGGGTGTAAACTTTTTATGTAGATGTGACTCATGGGCCTTCTAATTCTATTTTTTTTGATCAGAGAAGTCACATGGACAAGACTAATTTAATTAGGATAGGGAAATATAATCCTTTCCCAGGGAGACTAAACAACTGTGTATAATCATTCAGATCAGCATGCTAGAGTAATAAGAATGGTACCTTCAGTTAGATCTCAAGTCACTCAATACACTACCTTTCCTATAAGCATTATCTCATTGTATCCTTTCGTGAGATAAAAAAAAAAAAGGCAATAGTCATTTTATCCAGTTAGATTTACATAACTGAAAACAAAAGAACTCTGTGGAGAATATACTATTAGAGGTGCCTGAAAGTGGCCAAGTTCCCTTGGGTGGTCTTGAGTTCCCCATCATTGGAAGGAGTTGCACAGAATCTGGACAACTACTTCATGCCCATGCTGAAGAGGAGAGTTAGGATCCTATTATTAATAGTAGACTGGGCAAGATAAGATTCCTTTTATCCAGAAGATTTTATAATTCTGCAAGTTATCAAATTTCACACAGCTATTAAGAAGCTAGTCAGTAGTAAATGTCTTTCTCCTCCGAATGAACATGTATACAGAAAGGGAAAAAGAAAGCCCAGGGTAATTTAGTGATCTGGCATTCAGGCTCACTTGATCCAGTATATAAATGTTGGGAAAAGTTGTATCACAAATCACTTCTTAATCAATATGCATGAAATGTTTGTTGTTGGTGTGGTGACTAAAATGCTATGAATTATTACTAGGAATTATCAAACTTTCTGAATACTCTAGGTTTGCTGCACTGATGTGGTTCTGAATAAAATTTAAGCATATTGGTACCAGCCTCTCGATCAGTCCCCCAGGCACAAATACTCTCTTGGGTTGCATAATAAACAAATGTTCCACTAGGGAGCAAAAATTATATGTCATTACTTAAAGGAAGAATAATCCTTGAACAGATCAGTTGTACTGAAGTCCTGCATTTTAAAGATATTTTTATAACTTTACAAAGCAACAATTCATTTACTGATTACTCTTCTTTCCTCCTTTTATTCTCCCCTGAGTTTTGGGTTTCGTTAGCACTAACTCTACAGGGTTATGGCGCTAATATGGTTATTTGACATAGTGATTTGAATTTTACCATTTATCAAATGATTATGTATTATTGACATAAAAATAAAAATAAACCTAATTTTAGTATTTTAAGCACTTTTAACTTAAAACGTCCCATAATTTTCTCCTAATTACTTACCATTATCAGAGAGCATAAAAAAAATCAGCAGGCATAAAAAACACAAAGGATGATGAGTATCTGATTATTGTAAGCACAGTCACTCATTCATTGTTCATTTTGGTTGGAGACCTAACATTGATCAACTTCTCCTGAAAAATTGAAATAACATCCTCATCTTCCAGGAACAAAGAAAGGTTCAGCATTTCAGAAATTCAAGCTCTGACATCTGATCAGGATGTTGGCTCAGCCTATCCAGGAGACACTGCTGCCAACAGCTAGCAGCGCAATGTTAGCAAATGAAATTCTTTTCAAGCTGGTCTGAGCCAGAGACTGAGTCAATTATCTCCTTCAAACCCAATTTTAAGTGAGGCCAACCATTTAAAACTGATTTAAGTTCTGGCTCTCAGAAAGTCAGAAGTTATGAATGGCACCACGCTGAGAAGGCTGTCCAGGATAGAATATATCCAATATTTCCTTCCATTATTTCCCCTGAGTTATCTTCATATGACATGAACTTTGACCTGATTATGGATATGGTTTGAATATGGCCAATACCAGCACCTTCCTGGAAAAACCTCAAGCCCCACTGTAAAAGTATAACCAATTAGGAAACATAAATATATATCATTCTGCTTCAATTGGTTTGCTCCCAGGAAGCATTTCTGAATCCCAGAGTGGTGCTCTTCCAAATGTAATAACCAATGAGGCGCACAGAGCCAGAAGAGGCACCGCTACGCTCAGATAGGGGAGTCTGAAATACATGACTCTAGGGTCGAAATCAATCCATCTTCTGCAGAATCCATGGGTGATTTTTCTGGTAAGGTTTAAAATTCCATTTATTATATTTGACACATCCAAATTCAAATAAAGAAGACAAGGAAAAGATTCATACCTCTTAAGGAATGTTTCAGATTTCTGTAAAAGTTTAGGTAGCTATTAATAACAGATGCCCCTTTCAAAACCAGTTTTAGATTGAACAAGAAGGGAGAAAAGGAAAGCTTATTTTACACACACACACACACACACAGACACACACACACAAATTAATGCTTTAAAAAGTTTTGAACTCTTTCAACATGCGAGTTATGTTTATAGGTTTCACACTATTATCAGGTTTGGCCACTCACACGACCAGTTCTTGTTTTCACAAGATTTTATCACTTAAGTTTGCCTCTCTAAATCAAGCAGATGGCATTTCATATTCTGGTGTGTTGAGGAATACAAAGCAAGGGTTTTTTATTAATACCACTGGATTTAGGTGATTTTCTTGGGATTTCTACTTATATAATTATGCTAAAAATTCTATCTCAGTCTTGAATTGCTACTGCCCTATAAGTCAGCAACTGTTCATTTTTAAAAATATTTAGACATACACACTTGTGTAATTATTGGGAAAAAATCAAAGGATCATAAGCAAGGAGGCTAAAATAAATATTCCTAGATTTAAATCCCAGCTCTGACACTGACTTGTTGGATAACCCTCAGGAAACCTCTTCATCTCTCTGCCTCAATTTCTCACTGTCAAAATATTGACTATGATAATACTTTATCATAAGGATGCCTCATAAGGTTGTTTAGAGGTTTAGATGGCTTGATGTTTATAACACACTTGGAACAGAGCTTGTTACCATGTGTTTGTTATGTAATTAAATAAACAAAATAGAAAATACATATAATAATTTTATACATGCCGTCAACTGTCATTCAACTGCCATCTTCATCTCTTTCAAATCTATAAAAACTCCTTTCTCCACAAATTTTTAACTGTGTGACCTTGGACAGGTTATGTAACATCTATGTACCTCAGTTTCTTCATCTGTAAAATGGGGATAATGAAACTATACACATCATAAAGTTATTGTGTATAATAGATAAAATCATACTGAGAAAAATGCTTAACAGTAAGCATCACATAGTAAAAGCTCAAACACATTTTAATATTCTAACTGAGGCCTTGAATGTACAATAAATGTGATAGTTAATTTTAGAGATGAACAGATGCATCACCCAATAACTGGCATGGAGGCAACCATCATGTAGGAATGTAATGTAGTTATATTTTTATATCTTATTCCAAAATAAAAGCAAATGCAAAAATTAAGTTTTTAAACCTAGTTGGAGATATAGGTACTTTTTTTTTTTTACAGTGTGTAACTTTAATGTGTAATTTTGTCTGAAGTACTAAAGTACTTTAAAGGAAAATGAGAAGATATCATAGTTATTTAACAGGGATACCAAATAAGGAAATAGTTTGGGCCTCATACTGCAAAATAAGCATTTTTCAGTATTTAAAATTTTGAGGACCATACAGTTTCTGTCACATATACTCAACTTTGTTGTTGTAGCAGCAAAGTACCTACAGAAAATAACAAAAAGCTATAGTTGTATACCAGAAAAACTTTATTTACAAAAATAGGCTAAGGACCAGGCTCCATGGCCATTTTTCCAATCCTTACCTAATTCATCCCAGTGTCCCAACCAAAACCAACATAAAACTCAGCAAAAATCATGATGGCTTATTAACTTTGTCATATTATCTTGGGCCTAGACTCTACAGAACTTCATAAAAAAGAAACAGATAATGTGCTCTCTACCTTCAAGAACATTTCCATCTCATCAAGTAGTTCCAAATAATGTGATACATGAAAAGTTAAGTACACAAATGTGTGTTTCAAATTACATATGGTTTATAGTCAACTCAAACTATATCTCAAATCTTAAAATTATATGAAATTTAACTGAAAGGTTTTTCAGTGGGATAGTAATTCTATGTATGCTTGTTTTCCATGAACACCAGCCTGTTTTTCTTAAAAAATATGAGGGAACTGGAAGATCTAATGTTCTTTCATAAATTAGATCAAACATTTATATAAAATATGATACATTTTAATCCACATAATTGAGAATTTTATAAGAGCACCAACAATGAAAATATTCTCTTTGGGTTTTCTTTGCCAAATATCTGAAAATAAGGCAGCTTCATAATCTCATTTGTTCATATTATTCCCATTCCATCATCAGACCCTGAGTTTTTTTTTTTTTTTTGCCTTAAATTGGATGGTAAATTGATTTTCTAAAATGTAAGCCTGAGTTATCCCTCAGTTAACTTGTTAAATTGTATATCAACTGTGCCAGCAAGGAATTATTTTCTAGTGAACAATTAAGTTTTACAAGCATTATTCTGTCTGTTCATTCTGGCATGACAAATATAACACTGTAGGCATCAAACTTCTATAAACTGTCTGTTAACATGTAATCTAATTGAGCTTGAGAATATACTTTTTGACCGATGGGAAGAAGTCTCCAAGATACACACTTAAAGAACGAAAAAAGCCATGTTTTTCTCTGATGCTTCAATTAATCACTTTAAGTTCTTAAAAAAAAAAAAAAAAAAACCTTCCCATGGAGCCTTGTTGTGAAGCTGTGGTGTGATCCAGTCTCTAGTTCCCCTAGACATCTCTATTTTTTTCACACCCCAGAAAACAAGCTGCTATTGACTTGCTTCTAAGCATGGTTGGCTTCCTCCATGGCTCAGTGGATAAAGAAGCCACCTGCAATGCAGGAGACACACAGGAGATGAGGGTTCGATCCCTGGATCAGGAAGATCCCCTGGAGGAAGAAAATGGGAACCCACTCCAGTATTCTTGCCTTAAAAATTCCATGGACAGAGAAGCCTGGTGGGCTCCAGTGCATGGCATCACCTACAGTTGGACACAACTAAGCACAAAAGCATGATTCACTACGTTCCTGCCACACTGGGCTTCACAAACCATCAGTCTTCCTGAGTCTTTGTATTTGGTATTCCCTCTGCAAGGAAATTAATGTCTTATTAACCAATACTCTGCAGGTCTTAACTCATCTTTAGTTCTTCAAAGTACCTCTTCCAGATTCCTTACTTCAAAGATGACACACACATAGCCTCCATCAATCACTATGAGATGATCATCTACTCCATTTTCATTACCAAGATCTGAAATATTTCATTTGTTTGTATATGCATTTGTCTATTTTATGACTCCCTTTACCAGAATGTAAAATCCCTACAAGCCGAGTTATATGTCATTTTATTTTTTGTTGCATCTTCAGGTCCTAGAAGCCCTAAATAGAGAATAATAGAAAGAAAGAGGGGAAAGAAGGGAAAGAGACAAAGGAGAAGAAGCCAAGAGAAAGAAGGAAGAAAAACCAATAGAGAGTGGATGAGGTGAGTCCAGTCTCTTCCGGAATTGCCAGAGCCACATCAGCTTCCAAGAGCCCTTCCTTTCTCTGTCTGCTCTCGCGGGTAGAAAGAGCCAATTTAGGTTTTAAACACAAGGCTGTTCTCCTAGGAAGGTCTCCTGTACTGTACCACAGGCAAAATCAGTCTGTTAGAGCAGCTATTTTCTCTGCTTCTGAGTTCACACTCTGTGCGTCTGTGTGTGTGTCTACATCCTATTCTATTCAACAATTTATTGACTGCTGGCTGGGTACAGTATATTTTCAGCCCTTTCACTTATTGCTCCTCTCAGTTAGATCCCATGACCTTTTCTCAATCTGTAGGTCTCTACATAAAACAAAATTTTATTTTAAAAACTTTCCATTTTTTTATTCAAACTTTGAGCAGAAAAAATAATAATCACTTACAAAATGATTTTTTTTCATATTTCAGTCAGCATGTTTTACCATTATGGAATTTCTTCTGTTAACATTCTTTACCATATTTTTATCCAGTTAAACAAAAAAGAGTTTTAGAAAAAGAGCTCCCATAATTTAATATAGCATTGACCACACTGCCCCCACATCATAAATGTTCCAATCTTTTAAGTATATGTTATAATCACATAGATTTAATTTTTGTGTCAAATAGGAAAAAGAGCACAACTTGGGTGTCTAATATTAGGGGAAGACTTAGTTATGGAACATTTCTTGAATGAAACCCCACACAGCTTAATAAATATGATTATGATGTGCCAATGCAGGTTTCTCAATGGTAACAAATGTACCTCTCTAATGAGTGAGGCTGATAATGAAAAAGGCTATGCATGTGTCAGAGCAGGGAGTCTGTGAGAAATCTCTGCATTTTCCTCTAAACTTTGATGTGAACTTAAACTGCTCTAAAAAATTAAACCTAAAAGTATGAAAAATCAAATCTCTATAGTTACCAAATCTACAAAAAATTATACATGCATGTGAAATAGGCAAAAATGGCAAGCACCATCAGAGAAAATGGCCAACAGTTTGATGCATGTGATTGATGGACTCAGAGATCTTTATTTCTTAACTTTATCATTAATAATAATAAAGTATAATAAAATTATATTTGTACCTGAAATAAAGTAAATGATCATGTAAAGTAATTTTCCAATCATGAAAAACTTTTTTTTCATTCACAGAACAAAATACGGACCTTCAACTGTCACAAACGCGGGAATTTACTGTGAGGCATAAACATGGTTTCTGATCTGCAGAGCTTACGATATAATAGAGGAGTTGAAAAACGTACAAAAATTACTACTCTGTCAGGTAGCACATGACAAGCCTTTAATGTGAACTGCTAAACTAAAATCATTATATTTCCAATGTGAACAAGTGAAGACTTCAGATGGAGGAATGCTTTAAGGACAGAAAGCCTTCAAGTTGGTTCTTGAAAGATGGAAGTAATCTTCACAGATAATGTTGGAAATGAGAGAATTTCTAGTTGAGTGAATGCAATTCTAGCTCTGATTCCCACAGAATCTTACTGAATCATTAGCATAAGCAATTGGTTAAATTTAATGACTACTTTCTGCCCAAAAGAGTAACATTTCAGCCTACTAAGAAACTTCTCTCTGGCAAGAATATACCAGGATACAAAAGCTGGCTCTTTAATAACCAGTATCAATTTTTTTTGAAATGTGTTTTGCAGAAGCCTGGCTCCTGGTGATACTCCACCAAATTCACCCAACTCTGATCATGGATTAACAGTCCACAAATCTGTATAATAAAGTCAACACTTCTAAATTTACTTCCCCACAAAACCCTTTTAGGCTAATAGGCAATAGCTATTAACATCTTAACAGTATAATAAAACTAGGATGCAATGTGGTATAGTGGTGGAGAAGGAAATGGCAACCCACTCCAGTATTCTTGCCTGGAGAATCCTGTAGCCAGAGGAGCCTGGTGGGCTGCTGTCCATAGGCTCGCATACAGTCAGACACAACTGAAACAACTTAGCATGCATGCATGCATGGGAGAAGGAAATGGCAACCCACTCCAGTGTTCTTGCCTGCAGAATCCCAGGGATGGAGGAGCCCGCTGAGCTGCTGTCTATGGGGTCGCACAGAGTCAGACACGACTGAAGTGACTTAGCAGCAGCAGCATGGTATAGTGGTGAATAGCATAGTAGACTATGGAGATGGAGTACCTGGGCTGTAATTCTGGCTGACCTCAGGCCAGTTACTTAACCTTCCTGTGTCTTCCTTTCCTCATCTACAAAATGGGAATGACAATTAAAAAAAAAAATCACTGCTTCCTAAAATTGTTGTAGGCGATCAAATGAGGTCCCATGTGTAAATCCCTTAGAACAGTTCCTGACACATGGTAAGCACTAGGTAAGTCATCATTAGAGCAGCCTTCTCTGGGTTCACTATGGGGAAAGGAAGTTCATCAGAGATGAGTAAACATGAAGCGGGCTTGTCATTGCTGGTATAAAAATCTAAGAAGGCTGCTTCACCCATAATTCTGGCACTTGGACAGAAGCTTCTGCTTTTCCCCTGCAGCAGAGGACCTCAGGAATGAGAGTGGCATGCTCAGGTGAAAGTGAAAGCTGCTCAGTAGTGTCTGACTATGCAACCCCATAGAGTATGCAGTCCATGGAATTCTCTAGGCCAGAATACTGGAGTGGGTAGCCTTTCCCTTCTCCAGGGGGTCTTCCCAACCCAGGGATCGAACCCAGGTCTCCCACATTGCAGGCGGATTCTTTACAAGCTGAGCCACAAGGGAAGCCGACATGCTCAGGTACATGACATGTTAAGCTTGAGATGCCAATAGTACAGACAGACTGGTATGTGCAGTAGACTGCAGACCATGTTCATTTCCAGTCTAGAGTTCAAAACAAAGCTTTTCAATTAACTTCTATCATTTCCTCTTTTTTGGCATACCTCTATATACTAATGGCCTTAGGACTTGAACCCTGGTACCCTCCTATCTGTTCTTATCCTAAGGATTGACTAAGGCTTGATGATCTGCTGAGAGGCTTCTCTAAATCAGTCCTCTTATTCATGCTCCAAGCCCATATTGATATATCTTTATTCCACTGTAATGGCCAAACCTGATGTCAATGACTGTGTTGAACTGCTGCCCCTTGCCATTAACATATGTGTTATACCTGCATCGCTGGCTGACACCACTTTCCATGAGTGGGCAAATGAAAGTTCCAAGTCCTAGACCTGAAAGTGTGTACCATCCCATGCCTATACAACTTGAGGATGCCCCTGAAATCATTAATCCCATCCATGATGAAGCTGAGAATAGTCCAGTCAAGTCAAAGAGACCTGGGGCTTGGTTCTGGGGCCTGAGCTGGTAGAATGGCATGTCCAATCAAAGCTGAATAAAAATATTAAGAGCCAGAGGATGAATCAGAACCAAAGTTTTCAAAGAGCAAAAAGGCTCAATGTTGGAAACCTAAGGCCACTCAAACTCAAGAAGTATTCTTGAACCACTACAGATATTTTAACTACTGATCCTTCTTTGAGAAGTCTGTAGGGGGTCTTCTCATTTAAACCACATTCTAACTGAAATGTTGCAGTAACAGTATTACCTAAGCACCGATAATCAGCCATATGTGTATTCCCAGATTTATCTGGCCTGTAGAATCACCTGTTCCTGCTGACCTGCCAGGTGTGGAAGCCATAAGGATTCACTGGTTGATGCATATCCCTGATGCCCAACATTTATTTGGTTCTCAGTTACCTGAACCTAAGAATGTGCTCCATTCAGCAACAATGACACAATGGCTGAAATATACCCTGCCATGAACTAAATGCTTGACTTGAAGCTCTAATCCCCCCAAAATGCATGTGTCGCAGCCATAATCCCTAATGTGATGGTATTTGGAGGAGGAGTGCTTTTGAGAGATTATTAGGTTTGGATAAGGTCACGAGATGGGGCCCACATGATGAATTGATGCTCTTATAAAAAGAAGAGGAGGCCAGAACCCTCTCTCCTTCTGTCATTTGCAGATGCAACAAGGAGGCTGCCATCTACAAACATGAAGAGGGCTCCCCACCCCAACCCCGGATACTGAATCTGTAAGCATCTTGATCTTGGATTTCCCAGCCTCTGGAACTACAAGAAATAAAGGCATGTTGTTTAAGTCACCCAGACAATGATATTCTTTAAGGCAGCCAGAGCTGACTAAGGCATGCTCCAGGTATACATGATCTCAGAACATGAGTATATTTTAAAAGATAACCATAGAATTATCATATTTCCCATATTTTAACTCTGGTAATCACTCATGCATATAAATATCCCTAACACATGCCTATCAAATAATGAGGTTACCTGTACATATAAAATATCATAATTTTTAATATGTATTACCTTGTTTTTCTCAGTCAATCTAAATTTCTGTATCAGAGTGAAATTCAGTAAGTTAAACATTAATAAGTGGCAGATAGAGATGTAGTCTTTAAAACTTTATACATTGACATTATTTCTCCTTCCCATTTTTCTGTCACAAGACTTCATAATGTCTAATAAATCTTTCTAAATTTCAGTTTTCTTATCATCTCTATTGAGGCAATAATACCTTGCCTATCTCAGAAGTATTATAGAGAGCAAAGAAAGAAAAACAAATGCACTTGTAAAAGTATAAAATACTCTACTTAATTAAAATAGCATTTCCTCCAGTATAAGTATTACCCTCAATACTATCAAGCAAGTAATACTTAATATTTAAAGTTCATTTTTTCACTAAGTCACTGTCAATACAAATCAATCCTATTAAGGGAGCCAAAGAGAATAAGAATAGTCTCTTTTCTAAGTCCTTTACCAGCCAACATTAAATTGATATGCAAATAAATATGATAAATAATGTGAAAAAATTGCTATTTATTAATTGCCCTGACTTTGATCATAAAATAACCAAGCCATTCAGTGCATTTTCATGAGCTATCTTCAAACACTGGAACTGAGCCACCTGTGTGATACACAACATCAATCATTAAATCAGTAACCCCTAGAGATTTGGTCTATGGCTTGGCTCTTCAATCACCATGTTTATTTTCAAGATAATATTAACTATGTAACAATACTTTTGCCCTTGGGCAAGTTGTTTCCATTTATCAGAGAACAGTGGCAACTCTGTGGTTTCTTAGTTGGGTGAATGACTGTTGACAACCCTTCAGAAGCAGGAAGAAAGTCAAGTTTTGAAGATTTGCAGTATAAAAATAGGCATATCATTGCCCCAAGAGATAAGAAACCTTACGCTACTGAAATGAAATCAAGTCACTGGCAATATTGCACCAAACACACTGACACATTTTTGTTATTGTAATTTTATGTGGCATTCTCTAAGGACATGCAGTACATGTCACATTTCAAGACTGCAAATAATTCCTTAACTTTAATCAAGAAAGCTGAAGAATGTTCCCCCTACCCATTGCCCTACATCATTAAAAACAAAAAGCTTTTGCTTAAAGCTTTGCTCTGTTTGGAAATCAAATTATCCAGTGTAAAGCAACACTGAAATTTATAACATATTAAAAGTATTCTCTCTGGAATTATTTTCATCGTATTACTGAGACTATAATGTTATGGGTGACCCAGTGGAAATAAATAATTCACTAGCAAGTTACATGTCTTTTTCTGAATTAATCATAGAGGCAGTGATATTGCATACTACTATAGGGGAGGGAAAAACCTTAGCATAGGAGTTAATTTTCATGAAGAAAAAAAATCTAAACATTAAGAATCTATGCAGAATTTAAATTTACCAAGTCACTGATAAAGCAGCCAGCAAAAGATAATTGTACACTTGTGTGAAAAGTCACTTTTTACACTTGTTGCTTATGCTTATTATGCATTTCAGGAGCAGGATAATTTATAGTTTATCTTTCCAAAGTAAAGGGGTTTGTAAGGGCAAGAAGGGGGCTGGCTAGAGCATCAAAAACAGACTTAAAGTGCAACTAGCTTTCCAAAGACTCTTCCATGTGAGTTTTATTTTTAAATTCAGATAAAACCATAAATATTTTAAGTGAGCAAGTCACTTAGCAAATCATTTTCGGCTTTTGCATAATGTGGGAAATTGTCCAAATCACACTTTAGCCAGTAAACTTTTTAATAAAACATTTTTACCTGAAGTCTAAAACCTAATATATACATGTAAATATATACATGTTTAGCTGTCAAAGAGAAGAAAAATGTTTCTCGACTCTATGAGTTAGAAGAACTAAACCACCTCTACATTCTACATCTAGGAATCACTAAATTTCAATTTAAAAGTTGATCTGTCAGGGTTCAACCACTGAAAATAAAATGCATTCTGGATGATTTTTCAACAGAAATTACAGTGCTGAACCACTGAAGGGCTGCTACTCCTCACAAGACCAGAATGGGTCCCTTACCAAATTAAAAAGTCACAAGCTGCTGATTTCAAAACAACCACCTCCACTTGGGAAGCTACCAGTCCAAAACGTAACCATACTATAGGAGAAATCAGAAATTGTTATTTCCTTTCTAAATAAAAATGTTGGCACAAGATAGAGATTCCATAGCTTCTACAGGTACCTGGTGACAGCAAAAAGAAGTTAACTCACCCTGAGAAACTCATTCAATATCCACTGTATTTAATAATACCCTCTCTGTGTATGGTTCTCAGCTTGTTCCTAAAAGTATTTACCTCCCACTGGAGACCAGCAAAGTTATAGGACAATTTGTTGACTCAAGATCCCACAAAAATTCACAATAACTAGCAGTGACACAGCATTTTCATTTCACTAGAATTTCATTTCACTAGAATACTTAAATATTAGTTCTAGGACACTGAATATCCTAGAAATGTTGCCATATAAAAATTTTGCTAAATGGTATGCAGGAACACATAGGACTACGTCTCTGCAAGATGATAAAACCCAAGTGTTGAAAATGACCTTATAGATCAGCCGGTATACCCCCTTTCCCGGCAAGCATGTCCAAAGACATGCACTGGTGCATGCACTGGTGAGGGGGTACTCTGGTAGATGCATTATTAGACTCAACTCCTCACTCACCCTTGGGATCCTTAGCACTAATGAGATGAAGTGTATTTCCCATGTCTTTTCTCAAATCCAAAACAATCAACTTCCTTACATGCATCCACAATGTCTTTTCCATCCTTTGTCACTTACAATAGCAAGCATTGTCAGTGCCATGCAGGTTCTTAGAATTCCTTTTACTCAGTTAATACTTCTGTCGCCACTAACAGCTTTCTCTTGCCACCTTCTCTGAAGGAGTACCTTTGGAAAATGAAGGCTGTCTTGCCTGAAAACACATGTAAGGTTGTGACCACCCTCCGTTACATCCAGTGGCCAGAGACTGGCTTGAGAGGTACAAAAGCCCAACTCTCTTTACAGCTGAGAACTTTCCATAGGATCAGACTGAGGTTAGATTTCACCTGAAGACACCTGCCTAGCTTCTCTCTCTGGCTTCCTCACTCCTTTTCAGGTTTCTTTTGAAAGCACTGCTTTATAGCGCTAGCAAAGAAATCTCTGTCTCAGGCACTATGTCCAGAGAACCACCTGTAACACTACTTTCCTTGAGTGTATACTCAGAGACATTTTCTAAGCCCAATTCTTTGTTCATTCTGTATTCTTGAGCCCTAAGAATAACACATAGGCATTCAATTACACATCTGAAGAAAGAACATCAATAGCACTCATTATTGATGATTAAAAACTTGCTATTATGGTTCTGTAGTTATCTATGATTCCTGAATTTACTTTGTCCTTAGCATTTAAAAAACAACAACAACAAAAAAAAACTCTTTAGTTTGGATTGAGGTTTATAGCTGATTAACAATGTGGTGATAGTTTCAGGTGAACGGTGAAGGGACTCAGCCATACATATACATGTATCCATTCTCCCCTAAACTCCCCTCCCATCCAGGCTGCCACATAACACTGAGCAGAATTCCCTGTGCTATATAGCAGGTTCCTGTTGCTTATCCATTTTAAATATGGCAGTGTGTACATGTCAGTTCCAAACTCCCTAACTATCCCTTCCCTCCAAACTTCCCCTCAACAACCATAAATTCATTCTACTTTGCCCTTAGCATCTTGACCATGGGTTCATACCTGTCTTTCTCTGAATTGCTTTCCAGTTTCACAATATAATAATTACATACCTTAAGTGTGTTGAATTTCCTGATAAACACAATTTTTAAACCACAGTATCATACAACAAAGTTATTTCTTCTCTGCAGATTTTTTTTTTTTTTTTGGTCAGAAGATAAGGATATTGGATGAGAGCCCTAAAGGAAAATATTGCCTTTATTTTGGTTACAACTTGTGCACTGTGACAGGATTCAATATCTAGGTGGACAGATATGCTAAATGGGTAATATTTGATTTCTGTAATCTGGAATAAAGAAGAATGCCACCTCATTTCTACATGGTCTCATGACAGCCTCTCTAGAATAGTTGAAGTATTTTTCATATCCAGATGACATACATGAACATCTTATAGGAAATGCTGGGTTCTCTTATCTCTTTTGAGAATGACATCATAAAACAAGGAGATGCAATGTTAGACAAATACAAATACTGAATACAAGTTTTTCAGGTTATAGGCAATGCTATAAGACCCTGCAGATAACACCACCCTTATGGCAGAAAGTGAAGAAGAACTAAAGAGCGTCTTGATGAAAGTGAAAGAGGAGAGTGAAAAAGTTGGCTTAAAGCTCAACATTCAGAAAACTAAGATCATGGCATCCAGTCCCATCACTTCATGGCAAATAGATGGGGAAACAGTGGCTGACTTTATTTTTCTGGGCTCCAAAATCACTGCAGATGGTGACTGCAGCCATGAAATTAAAAGACACTTACTCCTTGGAAGGAAAGTTATGACCAACCTAGATAGCATACTAAAAAGCAGAGACATTACTTTGCCAGCAAAGGTCCATCTGGTCAAGGCTATGGTTTTTCTAGTGGTCATGTATGTATGTGAGAGTTGGACTATAAAGAAAGCTGAGAGCCGAAGAATTGATGCTTTTGAACTGTGGTGTTGGAGAAGGCTCTTGAGAGTCCCTTGGACTGCAAGGAGATCCAACCAGTCCATCCTAAAGGAGATCAGTCGTGGGTGTTCATTGGAAGGACTGATGTTGAAGCTGAAACTCCAACACTTTGGCCACCTGATGCGAAGAGCTGACTCATTTGAAAAGATGCTGATGCTGGGAAAGATTGAGGGCAGGAGGTGAAGGGGATGACAGAGGATGAGATGGTTGGATGGCATCACCGGCTCGATGGACATGGGTTTGGGTAAACTCCGGGAGTCGGTGATAGACAGGGAGGCCTGGCGTGCTGCAGTTCATGGGGTCACAAAGAGTCGGACACAACTGAGTGACTGAACTAAACTAATAAGATCCTGGAGAGGGCTGCGGTCATTCACTAAATACTGTTCCATATTGGTCTTTTTAGAAACCAGCATTTAACGCTGGTCTTTTCTTTCTTTTTTCCCCATAACACGTTTCTTCAGTTCTACGAAAGGATATGTGATTGCAACTTTCCTTTCAGCTGCTTTAAGTTTTAATTATCTTTATATCACCTAAATTTCTCTGCTAATACTGAAACAATTGCAGCCCACTATCCTTGTCAGCTTCCTTAAGGAACAAAGGAACTTTAAATATTCAGGGGCCTGCATTCTTGTCTTCACCTGTTAGGATTTTCTTTTATCCTCTTAGATCCTTTTTTATGGTGTACAGTCATTTATTTCCTTGGGCTTAAGGCTTGTTACAGACTCATTTGTAACTAGAGTATAGATAATGACAGATATTCCAAGAGGTTGGGAGCAACAGAGCTACATTTATAGAATATTGGCAGAGTTCACTTGGGAGAAGTGGTGGAGCTATATATCAGAGTTTAAGAAATCAAATTAAAGGGCCATTCAGTAGTGGTAGAACAAATGTACAATTCAAAAGTAAAAGAGAATACAAAATATTTATACAGCACCTGTAATAAAGGAGAAATTGATATGATTTTGAAATCATTATAAAACAAAATATGTCAGATTATTTTTTCATACAATGTTTACAAAATGTGTTACTGAAAAAATTCATTGTAAACACAGAGAAACACATTGTAAGCAGAGAGAAAGCCTGCGCTCAGCAATGAAGACGGTGTGGTCAAAAATTATTTAATTAAATTTTGAAAAAGAGATTGTAAATTCAATATAGGCACAATTGTACTTGTGTTATATAATAAGACACAATTTTTCAACAATGTTGAACAGAATAGCTAGTTGCTATTAAGGGAGTAAAAAAATTCCTCTAAACAAGCCACATAAAGATAATTCCAATACTTTGGCCACCGGATGGGAATAGCCAACTCATTAGAAGAGACCCCGATGCTGGGAAAGACTACAGGAGGAGAAGGGGACAACAGAGGATGAGATAGTTGGACAGCATCACCGACTCAATGGACATGAGATGGAGCAAATGCCGGAAGATAGTGAAAGACAGGAAAGCCTGGCCTGCTGCAGTCCATGGGGTCCCAAAGAGTCAGACATGACTTAGCAAATGAACAACAACAAAAAATAATGCCTATGTTAAGGTGGAATTGACAATCTAATATGAAATTATTTCAGGGAACTAGATTCGTAGAAAGTTTTATCTGCAAAATGAGATTACAGGATCAACACAAATTGGTTTTGTTGAATCCTTTTGTAGACTGTTTTCTGATGTTTTTCTATGAGTTCTTGAAAACATTTTGCATTTCTACAAATTTGCAGTACACATCGAAGACAATGTCACTGATATATTTGCATAAATCAATATAAAGGGAATGATTCTGCCATAAAGAATATAAGAAACAAAGTTCCTGATATTTACATTGATGAGTTTTAACAATTGTATTAAAAATAGCATCACAACTTTAAATGGAGTACTATAAAAACTGATTTCGCAAAGCATTTTGAATATATAAACATGCAACATGGTACAATATCCTCTCTTAATGATTTTAACATTAAGCCAGAAGCACCAGACCAAAAAAAGACCAGAATTTTAAATCCTCTGACAGTTCAAAACTATTCCAACTTCACATATTTGCTAAGTGTTTTAGATGCAAAATAAACTATCATATCCTAAACAAGGAAAGAAGGAATAATCACTGAAAGCAAATTCAATATTCACTGTGGAAGTTAAAGTGTTAGTTCTCAGTCGTGTTCGACTCTTTGCAATCCCATGGACTGTAATCCATCACACTCCTCTGCCCATGGGATTCTCCAGGCAAAAACACTGGAGTAGGTAGCCATTCCCTTCTCCAGGGGCTCCTCCTGACCCAGGGACTGAACCTAGGTCTCCTGTATTGCAGGCAGATTCTTCACCATCTGAGCCACCTATATCACTACGGCCTGGGAGGAAATCTCTGGGACCAGAACTCAGATTATCTACAGTTGTTTTCAACAACTTCATTAACTGACAGTGAGGCCTCAGAATATCACCTGAATCTCAGATTCCTTCCCTCTGTCAATTGTAGGCATTCTGCCCACCTACATCACAGGGGTAAAGTGAAAACAAAATAAGAAAACAGGTATGAATGTGATTTAAAGATGCCAACACCAGAAGCAATGAAGACAGTGAGTCTGCCTTGCCTTGGCCTCAGCCACTGCTCATGGGTCTCACTTTGTACCCCTTTACCTCTGGACTCCACACACCTGCCACCTTCTCTCAGTTACTCCCCACCCCCGTCTTAGGTCAGTCCCAGCGGTCTCTTTCCCCATGACGTTCTTTCACCTGTAACACACTTCACCCCTGTGCCCTACCCACGTGCCCCACCCTCTCTGCAAACCTCTATACCCCACTGTCCTTCAGATCTTGGCTCAAACACTGTTTCCTCAAGGGAACACTCTTAGACTACCCTTTGAAATTAAATCAAGGTCTCTCATACATTCTTAAGGCATCATTAACCTTTCTTCAGAGCACCTGTCTCCCACAATCAATCAGATAAATAAACAGGTGAATCACATAGCCTCTTCAAGAGAAGTTACACCATTTGAAGACTTAAGATAGCCTCTCCTAACTAAAACTCCTTTTCTCCCCTGCACCAAAAAAAAAAAGACGACGACAATTATTTTTAACTTTCTGGACATACATAATATATTATTCTGAAAGCCAAAACTCATTTCTAACAATTTCACAATGAGTAAACAAATAGAAATAAGTAGAACTGATTAATGAAGTTATTTTCAGCTAATAAAATGGAATTTATATTTTGAAAAAACCTTTTTCTGAGACTTTCATGTGCTCACAAAAACTAGAAAAAGACTTACCAAGTATTATGTAGAAAAAGATATACAATTATGTTAGTGTTTTTCACTGGGGCATAAGTTATATTAAATATTGTCCTTGTAGTGCTTAAAAATTACTATCCGGTAGTTTTTAATTCTTCCTTTATAGTCTTTATATTGTTGAGATTTTACCCAAAATAATACAAAAATAAATCTCAGTGTAACTACTGATTTTAAAATTATAAATTCTGAATTTAAGATTTGAATAGTGATAACGTAGTAGTTAAATTTCAATCAGGACTTCCCTGGTCACAAAGTGGCTAAGAATCCACCTGCCAATGCAGGGGACATGGGTTCAATCCCTGGTGTGGGAAGAATTCACATACTACAGAGTAACCAAGCCTATGTGCCACAGCTACTGAAGCCTGTATGCTTAAAGCCCGTGCTCCGAAAATAAATTTTAAAAAAAAAATTCAGTGTTTTCATCTTTATAGGTAGAATTAATTTTATGAGAATTGTATTTTAATGGAATGAAATAGTATTGCATTCAGTGTTGATCTTTTTCTTCTAGAAGTTTCTCAGTTCACATAAAAATATTGCAAATGCAGAAGCCAGGGCCACACAGAGCTTGGGAGATCTTTATCAGCTGGAATGTGTCAGAAATAAGACACTCATTTTAACAGAGATAAACCAAGTTGACTTTAGAGAAGCCTGTCTAGTAAACAGAGCCAGAAACCTTTGAATTCAAGCATCCCCAAGATAACTTTGAGACTACACATTTTAAAAGGCAATGTTTTTTAAATTCCAAGGAAGTAGTTATTTCATCTGATTTCATGACCATGTTCTAATTACTATACTGATGTCTCCAGGCAGCCATTATCTCAGGTTATAGCCCCCTAAGGACTCATATCAAGCACCTGAATGACCCCTCATTATCCAAGGAGCTAAGAAGTAATAATTTTCCTTAGATGGAGTTAGTTTTACTTGGAAGTGAGGATTTATTATTTCTTTTTCTCTGGTCCAGGTATAAATGATAGTTCGTATAGTCTCAACTTTCAGGGTTTGCCAGCCACAAAGATTGCAGATTTATTGTTCAATCCTTGTGGTTTGGTTTTATTGTTACTATACAGTTTTTCTGTTTAAGTGAAGGGCAAATTATTTTCTTTGAGGAGCTAGGGAATTAAAGTATTAACATTCCAAGGAAAAGATTTTAATTTCTGATCGATGTTTATAAGACTGATCAATCTTACCAGCAGAATGCATTGCTGGTAGAAATATAAATCGTTGTAGCTTTCCTGGAATGCAGTAAATAATTAATCTATTAAAATATCTGAAATGTTATATCACTTCTGGGGCATTATCCCATACATAAAAGCGCTACAACAAAAGATCCATGTAAAGGGGAGCTTGTATCAGCTACCTGTTTACAGTGCAAAAAAAACAAACAACAAAAACCTAGAAACAATAAAATAAATGTCCACAGCCAAGTAAATAGTTTGAATAAATGTGAGTTCATCGCTTATTATACTATATAGCTATTTAAAAGAGTCAGATGTCCTCAAATTCCAGCAAAATGATGAACCTGTCAGCAAAAAAGAAGTGCTAAAAGCAAGGAGAATGCTGAAAACCACGGCAGCGCACACATTTGCCAGCAGTGCAGCTCCCAGGGGAAATACTGGAGCTGGCAATGGCTAGAGGTTTAGGGTTTAACATCCCCACAGAACAGAACAGGCCACAGGTCTACATGAGGAAGGGACTAGAACTCAGCACTCTGTACATAGCTGGACCCTGAAAGGGCTGTGAGTCCAGTGCAAACTCTCCATTTAATCAGCTCACTCAGCCAGGGAAATGACAGAAGAGTTTTGATAGAGGTCTTCAGCACCCTGTCCTTGTCTCTCAATGTGGACAGCAAGTACCTAAGTATCCAATAAAAGGTAATCACCTGAGGAAACTTTGTGGGGTTTTTTTGCTTTGTGCATGTAGACAAGGCAAATGAACTGCTGGAGAGAACGTCTCTCAGAAGTCTTCTAACCAGTGACAGCCGACATGTGGGTATGTAAACATCTCACCATTTTCCCTCCTTTGCAGAGGTAACTCTGAGGTAGGTGCTACATTATCTCTTGCAGAATTGTTCTCTAGTTAACCACAGTGGTATCCTCATCCTACATGCTAAAAGTGAGAATGTGGGAACTGAAAACAAAAGTACTGTCTCATTTACAATTGTCAATCTTTGTTGGTTTTCTTTCCCTCTTTGTCTCACTTTGGCAAGTCTCCTACTGCTGTTATCTGGGATAACGGCCCAAATAAACTACTTGCATTTGAATCCTTACCTTGGGGTCTCCTTCAGGAGAAACCCAGACTAAGACAGGTTGGGTCTGTCTTAGATATGAAAGGAAAAAACAATTCTCCTGTGAGAACTGCATTCCACTGATTTGGAGTTCGATTTTACTATGCACAAGAGGTACCAAAAAAATATCAAGTCACAAAGTTATTTTGAAAATGGGGAAAAGAAAGAAACACATCTACAGCACCTGAAAAAAGCAAATTCAAAACCATTCCAGAAAACTGTTTCCCTAAAACTTGCCATATTTACTCTCTTCAAGGGGAGAACATTTTGGGAACTTAAAAATGAGTTCATAATACAGTATTATTAAAACATACAAATAACCTACTACGAATGAGTCCAAAACAAAGTAAGCAGGGATTCGTGCTGTCCAAAACATGATGTAACAACAACTTGATGATAAAATACCTTTTAAATTATTAGTCATTTTTAAAATCACAGAAACAAGGGACTTTGCTTCTAGTTTGGTGGTTAAGACTCCATGCTTACAATGCAGGGGGCATGGGTTCGATGCCTCATCATGGAACTAGGATTCCACATGCTGTCTGGAGCAGCCAAAAATTTTTTTAATTTTTTAATTACAATAAAAAATAAAATTACAGACAAGAAATACATAAGGATGATGATAGCTAAGCTAATAACTTGGGTCTTGTTCACTATTATTTTTTTGCTACACAAAGAAACTGGTTTTCTCACAGTAACAAATGCATACATCATCACTCTTTTCAACATGGTACTAGAAATTTTAGCCAGTGCAATGAAGCAAGAAATAAAAGACACATTGGAAAGAAGAAATGCAACTGTATTTGCAGACAACATGATTGTCTATGCAGACAATCTCAAGTAATCTACAAAAAGACCTCTAGGACTAATAAGTGAGTTCAGCAAGTTGAAGATACAAGAAACATACACACAAAAAAGAATGAATTGCTAAGTTAGACACAGAAAGACAAATATCACATCACTTGTATGTGGAATCCAAAAAAGGGCACAAATGAACTTATTTGCAAAACAGAAGTAGAGTCACAAATGTAGAAAACAAACCTATGATTACCAGGGGATAAGGAGAGGAGGGATCACTGGGAGACTGGGATTGACATATACACCCTACTATGTATAAAAGAGATAACTAATAAGAACCTACTGTAAATAGAGGGAACTCTACTCAATACTCTATATTGAGAAATATAGTAGAAAATATATTTTCTCCTCAATACAGGAGAAAAAGTCTTAAAAAAGTGGATATACATATACATGTATCTGATTCACTTTGCTATATATCTGAAAATAACACAACATTGTAAATCAACTATACTCCAATAAAAATTTCAAAAATAAAATCAATTAAAATCAATTGCTTTTCTATATATTAAAAATGAACATGTGGAAACTGAAAATTAAGAACACAATACCATCTACTATGCTGCAGTCCATGGGGTTGCAAAGAGTCGGACATGACTGAGCGACTGAACTGAACTGAACCATCTACTATTGATCCAAAATAGTCTTCCCTGGTAGCTCGGCTGGGAAAGAACCCACCTGCAATGCAGGAGACCCCGATTCAATCCCTGGGTTGGAAAGATCCACTGGAGAAGGGATAGGCTACCCACTTCAGTATTCCTGGGCTTCCCTGGTGGCTCAGATAGTAAAGAACCTGCCTGCAATGAGGGAGACCTGGGTTCGATCCCTGGGTTGGGAAAATCCCCTGGAAAAGGGAAAGGCTACCCACTCTAGTATTCTGGCCTGGAGAATCCCATGGCCTGTATAGTCCATGGGGTCGCAAAGAGTAGGACATGACTGAGCAACTTTCACTTTCTATTGACCCCAAAAAATAAAATGCTTATGTTTAAACCAAACAAAACGTGTATAGTACACAAAAAGCTGATGAAAAAATATCAAAGTAGACCAAAATAAACAGTGAGATATATTAGGTCCATAACTCAATATAAAGTTGCCAATTCTCTCCAAACTGCTCAGCTTTAATGCAATTTCATCAAAATTCATTTGCCAAATAATCTAGATGAGTAAGTTTTAAAATTTAAATGGAAATGAGCTAGGCTTAGCTAAAACAATCTTGAAGGGAAAAAAGAGTAGGAGGTAACACTCTAACTAATATTAAGTTTTGCTATATAGTGACAGTAACCAAGAATGTGTGGCATCAGCAGAGACACATAGGTCAAAAGAACAGAATACAGAACCCAGAAACAGACCCACACAAATATGCTTAATGGCTCTTTGAAAAAAGAGCAAAAGCAATTCAACAGAAAGAGGATAACCTATTCAAAAACTGGTGCTGGAGAAATCAGACTTCCAGAGGCATAAATGAATTAAATAAATCACAGCCTGACTCTCATACCACATATAAAAATTAACTCAAATGGATTATGGACTTAGATGTAAAACAGAAAACAGTGGAACATTTGGGAAATACTGAAAGGGAAAATTTGGGGGCCTAGAGAAAGGTAAAGAGTTCATCTTCTGGTCAACCACTTGTAAAAGAATGAAACTAGAACACTTTCTAACACCATACACAAAAATAAACTCAAAATGGATTAAAGATCTAAATGTAAGACCAGAAACTATAAAACTCCTAGAGGAGAACATAAGCAAAACTCTCTCCAACATAAATCACAGCATGATCCTCAATGACCCAACTCCCAGAATATTGGAAATAAAAGCAAAAATAAACAAATGGGACCTACTTAAACTTAAAAGCTTTTGCACAACAAAGGAAACTATAAGCAAGGTGAAAAGACAGCCTTCAGAATGGGAGAAAATAATAGCTAATGAAGAAACAGACAAAGGATTAATCTCAAAAATATACAAGCAACTCCTGCAGCTCAATTCCAGAAAAATAAATGACCCAATCAAAAAATGGGCCAAAGATCTAAACAGACATTTCTCCAAAGAAGACATACAGATGACTAACAAACACATGAAAAGATGCTCAACATCACTCATTATCAGAGAAATGCAAATCAAAACCTCAGTGAGGTACCATTACACGCCACTCAGAATGACTGCTATCCAAAAGTCTACAAGCAATAAATGCTGGAGAGGATGTGGAGGTGGAGAAAAGGGAACCCTCTTACACTGTTGGTGGGAATGCAAACTAGTACAGCCACTATGGAGAACAGTGTGGAGATTCCTTAAAAAACTGGAAATAGAACTGCCATATGACCCAGCAATCCCAACCTTGGCATACACACCGAGAAAACCAGATCTGAAAGAGACACGTGCACCCCAATGTTCATCACAGCACTGTTTATAATAGCCAGGACATGGAAGCAACCTAGATGCCCATCAGCAGACGAATGGATAAGGAAGCTGTGGTACATATACACAAAGGAATATTCAGTTCAGTTCAGTTGCTCAGTCATGTCCAACTCTTTGCGACCCCATGAATTGCAGCACACCAGGCCTCCCTGTCCATCACAAACTCCTGGAGTTTGCTCAAACTCATGCCCATCGAGTCAGTGATGCCATCCAGCCATCTCATCCTCTGTTGTCCCCTTCTCCTCCTGCCCCCAATCCCTCCCAGCATCAGGGTCTTTTCCAACGAGTCAACTCTTCGGATGAGGTGGCCAAAGTATTGAAGTTTCAGCTTCAGCATCAGTCCTTCCAATGAACACCCAGGACTGATCTCCTTTAGGATGGACTGGCTGGATCTCCTTGCAGTCCAAGGGACTCTCAAGAGTCTTCTCCAACACCACAGTTCAAAAGCATCAATTCTTCGGCGCTCAGCTTTCTTTATAGTCCAACTCTCACATCCATACATGACCACTGGAAAAACCATAGCCTTGACCAGATGGACCTTTGCTGGCAAAGTAATGTCTCTGTTTTTTAATATGCTATCTAGGTTGGTCATAACTTTCCTTCCAAGGAGTAAGTGTCTTTTAATTTCATGGCTGCGGTCACCATCTGCAGGGATTTTGGAGTCCAAAAAAATAAAGTCTGACACTGTTTCCACTGTCTCCCCATCTATTTGCCATGAGGTGATGGGACCAGATACCATGATCTTAGTTTCTGAATGTTAAGCTTTAAACCAACTTTTTCACTCTCCTCTTTCACTTTCATCAAGAGGCTTTTTAGTTAGTCTTCACTTTCTGCCATAAGGGTGGTCTCATCTGCATATCTGAGGTTATTGATATTTCTCCTGGCAATCTTGATTCCAGCTTGTGCTTCTTCCAGACCAGCGTTTCTCATGATGTACTCTGCATATAAGTTAAATAAGCAGCCTGACAATATACAGCCTTGACGTACTCCTTTTCCTGTTTGGAACCAGTCTGTTGTTCCATGTCCAGTTCTAACTGTTGCTTATATTACTCAGCCATTAAAAAGAATGCATTTGAATCAGTTCTAATGAGATGGATGAAACTGGAGCCCATTATACAGAGTGAAGGAAGCCAGAAAGATAAACACCAATACAGTATACTAACGCATATATATGGAACTTAGAAAAATGGTAACAATAACCCTATATGCAAGACAGAAAAAGAGACACAGGTGTATAGAGCAGACTTTTGGACTCTATAGGACAAGGCGAGGGTGGGATGATCTGAGAGAACAGCATCGAAACTTGTATATTATCAAGTGTGAAACAGATCGCCAGTCCAGGTTGGATGCATGAGACAAGTGCTCGGGGCTGGTGCACTGGGATGACCCAGAGGGATGGGATGGGGAGTGAGGTGGGAGGGGGGTTCAGGATGGGGAACACATGTAAATCCATGGCTGATTCATGTCAATGTATAGCAAAAACCACTACAATATTGTAAAGTAATTAGCCTCCAACTAATAAAAATAAATGGAAAAAAAAAAGAGTTCATCTTGACAACATACATAGGATCCATAAAAGGAAAATGATGAATTTCACCTCATCAAAATTTAAAATGTTTGCTCTGCAGAGACCCTGTGAAGAGAATTAAAAGGCACAGACTAATAAAAAGTATTTGTAAGCCATTTATCCAACAAAGGACTTCTATCCAGAGTGTTTATACACAAAACAAAAAAATTCAACCACACACATAAAAAACCCAATTAAAAACTGGGCAAAGGATATGAGCAGGTATCTCAGCAAAATGGATATATGGATAGCAAATAATTTCATACAAATACGTTCAACATCTTCTGTCATTAGAAAAATGCAAATTAAAATCTCAGAGTTATCACTACATTATCAGAATAGCCAAAACTTAAACAGTGACAACACCAAATGGTGGCATGGGGAAGCTGAATCACTCACACATTGCTGACAGGAAGGTAAAATGGCACAGCCACTCTGGAAAGCAGTCAGGCAGTTTTATATAAAACTAAACATGCAACTATTATACACCCATTCCCTCCCAGCCCCTTTCCATTGCAGAGGGAGGGTAGGGCTGAGTGCTCATCATTAAACTGAGTTAATGGTTTGTTTTTAGGCAGCCATTTGAATTTCCTTGCATGTGGGTAGTTAAACAATAGCTGCTACTGTTGTTAAGTCACTTCAGTAGTGTTCGACTCTGCGTGACCCCATAGATGGCAGTCCACCAGGCTCCACTGTCCCTGGGATTCTCTACGCAAGAATACTGGAATGGGCTGCCATTTCCTTCTCCGATGCATGAAAGTGAAAAGTGAAAGTGAAGTCGCTCAGTCGCATCCGACTCTTTGCAACCCCATAGACCACAGCACGCCAGGCTTCCCTGTCCATCACCAACTCCTGGAGCTTGCTCAAACTCATGTCCATTGAGTCAGTGATGCCATCCAACCATCTCATCCTCTGTCACCCCTTCTCCTCCCACCTTCAATCTTTCCCAGCATCAGGGTCTTTTCCAGTGAGTCGTTTCTTCACATCAGGGAGCCAAAGTATTGGAGTTTCAGCTTCAACATCAGTCCTTGCAGTGAATATTCAAGACTGATTTCCTTTAGGATGGACTGGTTGGATCTCCTTGCAGTCCAAGAGACTCAAGAGTTTTCTCCAACAGTTCAGTTCAGTCTCTCAGTCGTGTCTGACTCTTTGCAACCCCATGCATCACAGCACGCCAGGCCTCCCTGTCCATCACCAACTCCCAGAGCTCACAGTTCAAAAGCATCAATTCTTTGGCACTCAGCTTTCTTCATAGTCTAACTCTCACATCCATCCATGACTACTGGAAAAACCAAAGATTTAACTAGACGAACCTTTGTTGGCAAAGTAATGTCTCTGCTTTTTAATATGCTGTCTAGGTTTGTCACAGCTTCTTCCAAGGAGCAAGTGTCTTTTAATTTCATGGCTTCAGTCACCACCTGCAGTGATTTTGGATCCCAAAAAAATAGTCTCTTGCTGTTTCCATTGTTTCCCCATCCAAATTAATGTGCCATATTTCTGAGGCATTGCAGTGATCTTTCAGAGACACAGACTGGAACAGCAGAAGCTGCCAACCGGCCTCACTCTTTGTATATCTTGTATATCAACACTTAATCCACTACTCTTTCATGTTTACAACAATACTATAGGTAAGTACTTTACAGATGAGGAAACTGAGGCTTAAAAAGATTAAGCAATTTGCCCAAGGTCAGAGAGCTAAAATCTAAAAGCAAAAATGTTAACACACAATCATCTGGCCCTCAAGCCAATGTTCTCAGTTATTCTCTAAAACTAAATATCAAATCAGAACTTTATAACCTTTCTGACCACATAAGATCAGAGCTCAGATTCCAGAGTGAAACCAAGTAGAATTACTCCTTAGTGGTACTGAGGAGTGTTTGGTTTGTGACCATTAATGATTTCCTGATTCCTATATCACCTTCTGACTTCAGCAATTTGTGTTACCTCTCCAGGCTTCATTTTGCTCACCTATTAAATTTTAAATTAATATCTTCTCAAAAAAAATACATTTCTGCAGATTAAGAGAGATAATGCATTTAAATTGCCTTAGAAAAATGTGACGCTTCCAACCTCCCATCACTGCCACCATTGTTGCCAAAACGTGTCCACTGATAGAGAAATGTGAGACAATAAATCAATTCTAAATATATACAAACAAAAATACAAATAATACATATTCCTCCTGGGACTGTTAGAAGGAAAACCAGAATACTCTCTGTGGCTTGCACAACACTGGCTCTTTCTTTCTTGGCCTGTCCCGACTCCCAGAGTCAGAACTTATGCCAGATAGCTTTGAATGTGAGCATCTGTTCGCTCTTCCATCAGTCCCCACAAAGCAGTATATGAGCTTGCTGTTGTCTCAGTTAATCCTGTGAACATGAAGAAAATTCCGAGGAGATTTCACTGGAGTTCCTTTTCTATGCACAGAAGCACCTGCCCTTCTGTCACAGCTCTACCATCTGGCAATAAATGCTCTCATGAATCTGTGTACATTGTTTTAACAAATATGGCCCCATCTTTTCACACAAGGAATAATCTGGCAAATTCTGATTCCAAACAGGAGCACTAATGAACATGGGGTTTAGGGAATATAAAGTTTGCAATGACCCATCAAAGCAGACTGTGAGCTCTGGCCCTGCAACAATCCTGCAGAACACTGATTAACACAGAGAAAGAAATTGTCATCCACATAGTGACTGCCAAGGATGACAGTCAGCAGATCTTTTTCCTAAATCATTCAGACGTGGTCATCTGGTTTCTCACTGCTTCTTGATGAACCCAAACTCAAGGTCCCCACATCTTTCCCTCCCAGTTTATTTCCAGACTGTCTATACCTTCCCAGCCCTCATTACATGACAGCTCTAGCTATGCCCTTGGAGAAATATTGCCAGCTGATAACCAGAGGGTTTTTTGTTTGGGTTTTCTTTTTTTAAACTACAGTGTTGTACCCATATCAAGCCTATCTTGGATTCTATATAGAAAGCCAATTTAAAAGTTTATAACCAATGCAAATTTTTAAAACTCAGCATTGCCCATCTCATTAACTGGCATTATTTTATATACATTTATATACACTCACTCAGGACCAGGTACAGAATATTATTCCATGAAGTTTAAAGTAATGAACAAATACATCAGACCTAAGTTCATTCACTAGCTAATGCTCACTAGAAGTAAACATTAAAGACGTGTTTTTAGACACTTTAATTATAAATCTGACAGTAATAATTTCTGACTCATTAAAATTTTTTGTTCTTTTTAATTAATTTATTTTTTAATTGAGGGATAATTGTTTTGCACAGTTTTGCTGTTTTCTGTCAAACCTCAACATGAATCAGCCATAGGTATACATGTATCCCCACACTCTAAAGCTTCCCTCCCATCTCCCTCCCCATCCCACTCCTCTAGGTTGATCCAGAGCCCCTGTCTGAGTTCCCTGAGACATACAGCAAATTCCCACTGGCTATCTATATATTTAATTGAAACATCAATGAAGATTAAATTATACTTTTGGTGGTTTAGAAACTAAACAATAAAGCTGGAAGGTGCCAGTTTGCAGATGATTAATTCATATTAGACACAGATAGTCACTATATTGCCTTGAATATACATTTTTCACTCAGAAATAAAAATGAGCACATTGATCATGATTTAACAATTTGTAAGGTTCAGGTTTAATTTTCTGCCTTCCCTCAAGTAAGTCAAAACTCACTTTTAATCACTTTTAACAATTCTTAGTTATTAATAATTATTTTAACTAGAAGATTTTGATGTTTTATAAGAGTTCTTAATCTATACAAAATATAGCATTTAGGTTTAGAATATGTTGGTGGTTGAAACCATTCAGGAATTCAATATACAGGCTACTTTATTACCTTTGGAAAATGAAGAATAATTATCAGTTTTCTAAACAGACTTTCATTTATCTAATCTTCTTTGAGCATCTATACTTGCCAGCTACTGCTCTGGGCTGTACTGATTCTGACTGAAGAACAAGACTCTGTCTTTAGGAAGTTGACACTCTACTGAGTAGGATAAGGAAAGACAATGATTACAAGCATAATTTACCTAGATTTTCATTCACAATGGTTATTTCCTTCTCTTTATATTATTCATATTCTTTGCTCATGTTTCGAAAACTGAAATGGCATTACAATCCAAAAATCATAACAGCATACCAATAAATAAAAATAGATTTTGGCTGAATTTTCTCTGAATAGGAAGTGACTTCTAGTTTGAGAGAATACTGTGTTTCATTTTGCTGAATATGGTGACTAATGTTCAGTTTCTTAATTTTAACATTAATAACAATGGCCAAACTTGATTGATATCTAATTCAGCCATATGACATGAACAATCTAGTTTTGTCTGTATGGCATTTAATCATGTGCAACTATTTTAAATAGATAGGCATTAAAATAAAAAAATTACTCTGCTATAAAACATGTTCATATGAGAATAACAAATTTTGTGTCAATTCATTGCAGTCTGACATTTGTTCTGACTGATTATCCAGTCAAGAGTAATTTGTTCCTTGAATAGCTAGGTTTAACTTAGCTTTCTTGTTTCGAAAATATCACCATCTAATTCAATGTTTACCTATGTTCAGTCACATAAATAGAAACTGTTATAAGCCCCATATAATAAAAAACCCAAATCATACCTTTACAAGCCTTACCTGATGTCTTCAATGGAAAAAGATTTGCTTAAATACCCACACATAAGGAAAAATAAAATAATAGGTGACAGGAATCCTGCAATATGAATTCATGGTTCATTTACCCCTGGTCTTCCCTTTTACTCAGTCTTATTTACCCATGAAAATCTGTTTTTATGTCATCCACTTTATCTCTCAAGTTTTAAAACAATAGATCCCACTATCAATTAAAAATCAAGGTGATGATGTTTGATTCAAATAATTCTGCAACTATGCATTTTATAAAAAAAAAACTTCTTGGCAGAAAACAGGAAGCACCACTCTAAAACAGCACAATTTAAAACTAAAGGTTTTTTTCCAAAACTGAACCAGGAAAAAAAAGAAAATTTGAACAGACCAATAACAAGCTCAGAAATCAAAACTGTAATCAAAAATCTTCCCACAAACAAAAGCCCAAAACCAGGTGGCTTCATAGGTGAATTCCACCAAAAATTTAGAGAAGAGCTAAAACTTATTATATTCAAACTCTTCCAGAAAATTCCAGAGGGAAAATAACTCCCAAACTCCTACGAGGCCTCCATCACCCTTATACCAAAACCAGACAAAGATGCCACAAAAAAAGAAAAATACAGGCCAATATTACAGATGAACATAGATGCAAAAATCCTCAACAAAATTCTAGCAAACAGAATCCAGCAACATATTAAAAAGATCATATCATAACCAAATGGGCTTTATTCCAGGGATGTAAGGGTGTGTATTGTCACTCTGCTTATTTAACTTATATGCAAAGTACATTATGCAAAATGCCAGGCTGGATGAAGCACAAGCTGGAATCAAGATTTCCAGGAGAAATATGAATAACCTCAGATATGCAGATGACACCACCCTAATGGCAGAAAGCAAAGAGGAATTGAAGAGGCTCTTGATGAAGGTGAAAGAGGAGAGTGAAAAACCTGGTTTAAAATTCAATATTCAAAAAACGAAAATCATGGCATCTGGTTCCATCATTTCATGGCAAATAGATGGGGAAAAAAATGGAATGAGTGACAGACTATTTTCTTGGCTCCAAAATCATGGCAAATGGTGACTCCAGCCATGAAATTAAAAGACACCTGCTCCTTGGTAGAAAAGCTATGACCAACCTAGACAGCATATTAAAAAGCAAAAACATTACTTTGCCAACAAAGGTCCATCTAGTCAAAGCTATGCTTTTTCCAGTAGTCATGAACGGATGTGAGCGCTAGACCATAAAGAAAGCTGAGTGCCAAAGAAATGATGCTTTTAAATTGTGGTATCGGAGAAGACTCTTGAGAGTCCCTCAGACCGCAAGGGGATCAAACCAGTCAATCCTAAAGGAAATCAGTCCTGAATACTGATCGGAAGGACTGATGCTGAAGCTGAAGCTCCAATAGTTTGGCTGCCTGATGCAAAGAACTGATTTCTTAGAAAAGACCTTGATGATGGGAAAAATTGAAGGCAGGAGAAGGGGACTACAGAGAATGAGATGGTTGGATGGCATCACCGACTCGATGGACATGAATTTGAACAAGCTCTGGGAGTTGGTGATGGACAGAGAAGCCTGGCATGCTGCAGTCCATGGGGTTGCAAAGAGTTGGACACAGCTGAGCAACTGAACGGAAGGATTCTTCAATATTTGCAAATAAATCAATGTGATATACCATATTAACAAACTGAAAACCACTAGTTTTTAAAAATGATAAAAACCATATGATTACTTCAATAGTTGCAGAGAAAGCCTTTGATGAAATTCAGCATCTATTTATGATAAAAACTCTCCAGAAAGTAGGCATAGAGGGAATATACCTCAACATAATAAAAAGCCATATATGACAATAAACCCCACCAAAGAGCTGCCAGAACATACACAGGACTGGGAAATAGGCTCTTGGAGGGCACAAACAGAATGTTGTGCACAAGGGCCCAGGAGAAAGGAGCAGTGACCCCACAAGAGACTGACCCAGACTTGCCTGTGAGTGTCCAGGAGTCTCCAGCAGAGGTGTGTGTTGGTGGTGGCCTGCTGCAGGGATGGGGGCACTGCGTGTAGCAATACATGCATGGGATCTTTGAAGGAGGTCACCTTATCTTCATTACCTCCACCATAGTTTGGCCCACGGTAAATAGCAGGGAGGGGGCACAGTCCCACTCATCAACAGAAAATTGGACTAAAGATTTACTGAACATAGCCCCGCCCATCAAAAAAAGACCCAGTTCCCTCCTCTGTGTCTCTCCCATCAGGAAGCTTCCAAAAGCCTCTTATCCTTCTCCATCAGAGGGCAGACAGACTGAAAAGCACAATCACAGAAACCTAACCAATCTAATCACATGGACCATGGCATTGTCTAACACAATGAAACTATGAACCATGCCATGTAGGGCCACCCAAGACAGATGGGTCATGATGGAGAGTTCTGACAAAATGTGATCCACTAGAGAAGGGAATGGCAAACCATTTCAGTATTCTTGCCTTGAGAACCCCATGAACAGTATGAAAAGGCAGAAAGACAGGACACTGAAAGATGAACTCCCCAGGTCAGTAGGTGCCCAATATCCTACTGGAGACCAGTGGAGAAATAACTACAGAAAGAGTGAAGAGACAGACCTAAAGCAAAAACAACACCCAGTTGTGGATGTGACTGGTGATGGAAGCAAAGTCCGATGCTGTAACGAGCAATGTTATGTAGGAACCTGGAATATAAGGCCCAGGAATCAAGGCAAATTGGAAGTGGTCAAACAGGAGATGGCAAGAGTGAATGTCAACATTTTAGGAATCAGCAAACTAAAATGGACTGGAATGGGTGAATTTAACTCAGATGACCATTATATCTACTAATGTGGGCAAGAATCCTTTAGAAGAAATGGAGTAGCCATCATGGTCAACAAGAGTCCAAAATACAGTACTTGGATGCAATCTCAAAAACAACAAAATGATCTCTGTTCATTTCCAAGGCAAACCATTCAATATTACGGTAATCCAAGTCTATGCCCCGACCAGCAATGCTGGAGAAGCTGAAGTTGAACAGTACTATGAAGACCTACAACACCTTTTAGAACTAACACCCAAAAAAGATATCCTTTTCATTATAAGGGACTGGAATGCAAAAGTAGGAAGTCAAGAAACACCTGGAGTAACAAGCAAATTTGTCCTTGGAGTACAGAATGAACCAGGACAAAGGCTAATAGAGTTTTGCCAAGAGAACACACTGGTCATAGGAAACACTCTCTTCCAACAACGCAAGAGAAGACTCTACACATGGAGATCACCAGATGGTCAACACCAAAATCAGATTGATTATATTCTTTGCAGTCAAAGATGGAGAAGCTCTATACAGTCAGCAAAAACAAGACCGGGAGCTGACTGTGGCTCAGATAATGAACTCCTTATTGCCAAATTCAGACTTAAATTGAAGAAAGTAGGGAAAATGACTAGACCATTCAGGTATGACCTAAATCAAATCCCTTACAATTAGATAGTGGAAGTGAGAAACATATTTGAGGGACTAGATCTGATAGACAGAGTGCCTGATGAACTATGGACGGAGGTTCATGACATTGTACAGGAGGCAGGGATCAAGATCATCCCCAAGAATAAGAAATGCAAAAAAAAAGCAAAATGACTGTCTGAGGAGTGCTTACAAATAGCTGTGAAAAGAAGAGAAGTGAAAAGCAAAGGAGAAAAGGAAAGATACACCCATTTGAATGCAGAGTGTTAAAGAATAGCAAGGAGAGATAAGACAGGCTTCCTCAGGGATCAGTGCAGAAATACAGACAAAAAAAAAAAAACAGAATGGGAAAGACTAGAGATCTCTTCAAGAAAATGAGAGATACCAAGGGAACCCATGCAAAGATGGGCTCAATAAAGGAGAGAAATGGTATGGACCCAACAGAAGCAGAAGAACTATACAAAGAACATCTTCACGACCCAGATAATCATGATGGTGCAATCACTCACCTAGAGCCAGACATCCTGGAATGTGAAGTCAAGTGGGCGTTAGGAAGCATCACTATGAACAAAGCTAGTCGAGGTGATGGAATTCCAGTTGAGCTATTTCAAATCCTAAAAGATGATGCTGTTACAGTGTTGAACTCAATACGCCAGCAAATTTGGAAAACTCAGCAGTGGCCACAGGACTAGAAAAGGTGAGTTTTCATTCCAATCCCAAACACAGGCAATGCCAAAGAATGCTCAAACTACCACACAATTGCACTCATCTCACACATTAAAGTAACACTCAAAATTCTCCAAGCCAGGCTTCAACAATACATGAACTGTGAACTTCCAGATGTTCAATCTGCTTTTAGAAAAGGCAGAGGAACCACAGATCAAATTGCTAACATCTTCTGGATCATCAAAAAAGCAAGAGAGTTCCAGAAAAACATCTACTTCTGCTTTATTGACTATGCCAAAGCCTTCGAGACTCTGTGGATCACAATCAACTGTGGAAAATTCCGAAAGAGATGGGACTACCAGACCACCTGACCTGCCTCTTGAGAAACCTGTATGCAGGTCAGGAAGCTACAGTTAGAACTGGACATGGAACAACAGACTGGCTCCAAATAGGAAAAGGGGTATGTCAAGGCTGTATATTGTCACCCTGCTTATTCAACTTATATGCACAGTACATCATGCAAAACCTGGGCTGGATGAAGCACAAGATGGAATAAAGATGGCCAGGAGAAACACCAATAACCTCAGATATGCAGATGGCACCACCCTTATGGCAGAAAGTGAAGAAGAACTAAAGAGCCTCTTGATGAAAGTGAAAGAAGAGAGTGAAAAAGTTGGCTTAAAGCTCAACATTCAGAAAACTAAGATCATGACATCTGGTCCCATCACCTCATGGCAAATAGATGGGGAAACTGTGGAAACAGTGACAGACTTTAATTTTGGGGCTCCAAAATCACTGCAGATGGTGACTGCAGCCATGAAATTAAAAGACTCTTGCTCCTTGGAAGGAAAGTTATGACCAAACTAGACAGCATATTAAAAACAGAGACATTATTTTGCCAACAAAGGTCCATCTAGTCAAGGCTATGGCTTTTCCAGTAGTCATGTATGTATGTGAGAGTTGGACTATAAAGAAAGCTGAGTGCTGAAGAATTGATGCTTTTGAACTGTGGTGTTGGAGAAGACTCTTGAGAGTCCCTTGGATGGCAAGGAGATCCAATCAGTCCATCCTATAGGAAATCTGTCCTGAATATTCACTGCAAGGACTGATGTTAAAGCTGAAACTCCAATACTTTGGCCACCTGATGTAAAGAAATGACTCATCTTAAAAGACACTGTTGCTGGGAAAGATTGAAGGTAGGAGGAGAAGGGGATGACAAGAGGATGAGATGGTTGGATGGCATCACCAACTCAATGGACATGAGTCTGGGTAAACTCCAGGAGATGGTGATGGACAGGGAGGCCTGACATTTTGTAGTCCATGGGGTCGCAAAGCATCAGAAATGACTGAGCAACTGAACTGAACTGATATATGACAAACCCCCAGCAAACATTATCCTCAATGGAAAAAAATTGAAAATATTTCGTCCAAAATCAGGGACAAGACAAGCGTGCCCACTTTCAGCACTACTATTCAGCATAGTTTGGAAGTGCTAGCCATAGCAATAAGATAAGAATTAAAAGGAATTCAGATTGGAAAAGAAAAATGCAAAACTCTCCCTGTTTTAGATGATATGATTCTCTACACAGAAAACCCTAGGGTACTGCCAGATGTGCTGGTGGGGCAGGGCGCTCTCTGTGAGCCCTGGGACTTTTTTTACCCGGGCCTGGATAAAGCAGCGTCCTGCTTGCTGGGCAGCTCACTCATGGGGGCCTAGCTTGAGAGGAGGAACAAGGTGAAGAAGACCAGAGTAGCTGCTCTCTGGACCAGAGAACAGCCAGAGAGGACCAGAGGACCAGCACTCACAGGACCAGAGTGGCTGCTCCACTAACAGAAAACCCCTTTTGAGGTGCTGTGATGCATGGAAGGACTTGGAGCTTGCAATTGGAGTTCTCCCAGCTGAGCAGCAAATTAAAGATAACCTGCAAGAGGTCAAAGCCCAGATTCACTGCTGAATAAGTCACCACCTGGAATGCCTTCGAAGCTGTGAGGTGTGGTTGTATGAACAAGTAGATCTCATCTATCAGCTTAAAGAGAAGATGCTCCAGCAGCAGACCCAATAGCTCTACTGGTTACTGGGCCAGTTCAATTGTCTTATTCATCAACTGGAGCACACCCAAAACAAAGACCTAGCCAATCAAGTCTCAACATGCCTGGACAGGCTGGGCAGTCTGACCCTCAAACCTAAAGATTCAAGTGCCCTACTCTGAAGCCGATATAACTTCCCCATGCCAGGCAATCACCACGTTTGGGTCTCTCAAGACTATTCAAATTCCTGAGCACCTGATGGCTCATGCTAGTTCATCAAATATTGGGTCCTTCTTAGAGAAGAGAGGCTATATCCCATTGCCAGAGCAGAAGTCAGCATCCAGCACCACAGCTCTCCCTCTCAGTGAATGGCTCCTTGGAAGCAAACCTGCCATTGGTCACCAGGCTCCTTACCTACCTAGCACCAATCTTCAGGACTGGCTCAACCAAAAGCAGACCTTGGAGAACAGTCAGACATCTGCTAGAGCCTGCAGTTTCTTGAATAATGTCTGGGGCAACCTAAAGGGTTTGGAAAACTGACTCCACAAGAGTCAGCAACAAGAAGTTTCTGAAAAACCAAGTTATCAAAAAGTCTTAACAGCTATACCACTACCAGTTCTTACTCCACTGAAATTGAAAAGGTTAGCTATCTAGAGCCTCTTGATCAAGATGAGATGGATCTTTCTGGTTGGTTGGTAACTCCCCTAGGAATCCCATAAGCTTGAGAAGCCTGGGAACAGCAGCTGTGAAACCTCCAGTGAGAAGTTTAAGCTCTTGTTCCAGGTGTTCCCGGAGTCCTACAATGTGAATGATTGGCTTGTCAAGTCTGATTCCTGTACCAATTGTCAGGGTAACCAGCCCAAAGGTGTGGAGATTGAGAACCTGGGCAATCTGAAATGCCTGAACGACCACATGGAGGCCAAGAAACCCTTGTCCACTCCCAGCCTGACTACTGAGGATTCACTTGTCCAGAACCACCAAGACCCATATAAAGTGGAAGTGGTCTGCAAAGCCAATGAGCCCTATACAAGTTTTGCAGAGTGCATATGTGATGAAAATTGTGAGAAGGAAGCTCTGTGTAAATGGCTTCTGAAGAAAGAAGGAAAGGATAAAAATGGTATGCCTGTGGAACCAAAACCTGAACCTGAGAAACATAAAGATTCCCTGAACATGTGGCTCTCCCCATCTAGAAGAGAGGCAGCAGAACAAACTAAGGCACCAAAAGCAATGGCTTCTAGAATTGCTGATTCCTTCCAAGTCATCAGGAACAGTCCCTTGTCAGAGTGGCTCATGACCCCCTCACACAAAGAAGGATGTCCCAACAAGGAAGTGCCTCTTATAGAGGACAGGGATGGCAAACAAAAGCTTACAAGCCCCTTGGCCACTGCCTGGTGTCCCTTTAACACAGCTGACTGGGTCTTGCCAGGAAAGATGACAGGAAATTTTAGCCCATTATCCTCAGGAGAAGACAAGTGGCTACTCTGAAAGAAGGCCAAGGAAGTATTGCTTAATTCACCCCTACAGGAGGAACACAACTTTCCCCTAGACCATTACAGCCTCCCAACAGTCTGTGATCTCTTTGCCTGTATGCAGCATAAAGTTGATTTTTTTTTTTAAAGTGATCATATCGAACCCCTCTACAGATGTGAAGGAATCAAGCACTAGTCAAGCAAATTTTCTACAGATTATCACAAATCCATGAGCTGAATGACTGCGGCTTGTGAAATCATTGTTTTTGGGTCTGATGTAGTTCCTTTCCTGCCCAATTTCGAACTAAAGAGAAATTAGTCATCAAATTATGAGTTACTGTGTAAAGGAAAATGGCTATTTGTTGATGCTTAGGTGATTCGGTTCCTTCTTACAGAAGTATTAATTCACCCCTACACTAGAAATGCATCTTAGTGGGTAGGTCTTTTTCATAAGTCTCCATGGCTCCTTAGATTGGGTTGTTATTAGAAGTACATTAAAACACTGCAGTTTTAAAAAATGAAATAGTTTGATAATCAAAGTGTATTGATGTATTCTAAAGCAGTAAAATTACCCAACCTTTTGATTGCCAGTCTTTGGATGCTTCCCTTATCATGCGTTTTCTTCCATTAATGGTGAATTCTTCTGTTTAATTAAGATACTATTGTATTTTACACAATTAACCTTGCCAATACAGTGGTTTTTCCTTACCAAAACATGTAATGAAAGTCTTGGCAATTTTTGACACTTGTCACAAAACATTTCAGCTTAGGTTCAGATTATACATTATTTTTTTTCTTTTGAAAGAAACTCAGCTTTTGCAGTTCTGTCTTTATTCCCTTCTCTAAATGTTATCATGAAAAAAGACAGCTCTTTCAAAAGGGCTCCATATTGCTTGAAGACTATATTCAGGGTAGTTCTATCCTCTTTCAAAATACTCTGAAGAACTACAGGCAGAAGAGCCCCAGTGCCGACTAATCAAAAAGCAAAGTATGTTGGAAATGTAGTACCTGAACTATTCACTATCCTAAGTGTTATTGGTGCATCCGGTGTAAATGGAAGCTGAACTTGACACCTGGTGCTTTTAACTAGGCATAAATTAACCATCCGCTCACTGCAAGCGTAGCATACCTATACCTTGAAAAGTATAATGCAGTGACATTTTAGTGAATGGGAAGTTTTGAACACTTGTGCCTTGGGGTGTTAATTGAAGCGATGTTTCCTTAGTATCCTTAAAGTTATGTCCATGCTTTAAAAAGTTTCTCCGTAGGAGAGAGATGGTATTTATACCATGTTTTAAAATTCACTAAGATGAGACATCTTAGCTGCTTTCCACTTTTAAACTATTTAGCCACTCAACTTGCCTATGTTATTGGAAATATCTTTAAAGTTTGTGATGTGGTAATCTAGAAAGCCGTTTTGAGGAAACTTCAGTCTCAGTGTCATTGCCATATAGCTTCACTGGAGTTCTTAACCACAGCTGAAAGGAGCCTATTATTTTTCAGTTCTTCCAGACACCATTTAGAACTTTAAAGGTGGTTGGTAAAAACTTAAGGAGCTTTTCCATTATCTTAGGTTGCAGGAAACTTTGTAATTGAGGTTTAACACATTTTGTATCCCTAAATTAACATTAATCACTATGCTAATGAGTATGTAAAACATTCTTTTGCATTTGATGCATTTTGTACCTCCCTCCATTCATTAAAAGCATAAGAGCCAAAAAAAAAAGAAAGAAAACCCTAAAGATGCCACCAGAAAACTACTAGATGAATATAGTAAAGTTGCAGAAGATAAAATTAACACACAGAAATCCCTTGCACTCATATGAAAAATGAAAATTCAAATTCAAATTCAAATCAAATTCAAATGGAAAATTAGAAAATTAAGGAAATAATCCCATTCACCATTGAAACAAAAAGAATAAAATACTTAGGAATAAATTTACCTGAAGAAACAAAAGACTTATATACAGAAAACTATAAAACACTGATGAAAGAAACCAAAGATGACACAGATAGATGGAGAAATATACCATGTTCTTGGATTGGTACAATCAGTATAGTGAAAATGAGTGTACTACCAAAGCAATCTATAGATTCAATGCCATCTCTATCAAACTACCAACAGTATTTTTCAAAGAACTAGAACAAATAATTTCACAATTTGTAAGGAAACACAAAAGACCCTGAATAGCCAAAGCAACCTTGAGAAAGAAGAATGGAACTGGAGGAATCAACCTGCCTGACTTCAGACTGTACTACAAACTACAGTAATCAAGACAGTATAGTACTGGCACAAAGACAGAAATGTAGATCAATGAAACAAAATAGAAAGTCCAGAGATAAATCCACATACCTCTGGACACCTTATCTTTGACAAAGGAGGCAAATATATACAATGGAGAAAAGATAGTCTCTTCAACAAGTGGTGCTGGGAAAACTGATCAACTACATGCAAAATAACGAAACTAGAACACTTTCTAACACCATACACAAAAATAAACTCAAAATGGATTAGAAACCTAAATGGAAGATGTTTCCTAGAGGAAAACATAGGCAGAACACTCTGACATAAATCACAGCAAGAATCTCTATGACCCACCTAACAGTAATGGAAATAAAAACAAAAATAAACAAATGGGACCTAATTAAACTTAAAAGCACAGCGAAGGAATTTTGCACAATGAAGTAAACTATAAGCAAAGTGAAAAGAGAGCCCTCAGAATGGGAGAAAATAACAAACAAAACAACTGACAAAGAATTAATCTCCAAAATACACAAGCAGTTCATGCAGCTCAATACCAAAAAAATGAACAACCCAATCAAAAGTGGGCAAAAGAGCTAAACAAACATTTCTCCAAAAAAGACATATACATGGATAATAAACACATGAATTGATACTCAGAATCACTCAATATTAGAGAAATGCACATCAAAACCACAATGAGGCATCAACAAAAAGTTTACAAACAATAAATACTGAGAGGGTGTAGAGAAAAGGGAACCCTGTTACACTGTTGCTGGGAATGCAAACTCGTACAGCCACTATGGAGAACAGTGTGGAGATTCCTTAAAAAACTGGGAATAGAACTGCCATGTGATCCAGCAATCCCACTGCTGGATGTATACCCTGAGGAAACCAGAATTGAAAGAGACACATGTACCCCAATGTTCATTGCAGCACTATTTACAACAGCTAGGACATGGAAGCAACTTAAATATCCATCAACAGGTGAATGGATAAGGAGATTCTGGTACATATACACAATGGAATATTACTCAGCTATAAAAAGGAACGCATTTGACTCAGTTCTAACAAGGTGGATGAACCTAAAGCCTACTATACAGAGTGAAGTAAGTCAAAAAGAGAAAGACAAATACTGTATATTAACACACATATATGGAATTTAGAAAGATGATACCAACAATCCCACATTCAGGGCAGCAAAGGAGACACAGATGTAAAGAACAGACTATTGGACTCAGTGGGAGAAGGCAAGGTGGAATGATTTGAGAGAATAGCATTGAAACGTGTACATTACCATATGTAAAATAGGTGACCAGTGCAAGTTTGATGCCTGAAGCACAGCGCTCAAAGTCTGTGCTCTGGACAACCCAGAGGGATAGGGTGGGAAGGGCAGAGGGAGGGGGTTTCAGGATGGTTGGGGGGAACATAGGTATACCTGTGGTTGAGTCATGTTGATGTATGGCAAAAACCATCACAATATTGTAAAGGAATTATCCCCCAATTAAAATAATTTTTTTAATTGGAGGGTTTTTGTAAATATATACATACACACACACACACATCCATTATATCCTTGACCTGTGTGCTCAGAACATGTGAGAGTAGCAAAGAGGAGATATAAACATCTAATATTTGAGGAGAAAGATTGAAGGAAAAAATGCTAGCACCCAGGACATTTATCATCATTTGGTGTAGTTAACATTTAGAGTCTCAAATTGTCAGCAATTTTTCGCAGGAAGCAACAGCTGAGAAATGCCAAAATCCATTCGATTTGAACCTTTAAGTTTTATCCCAAGATCAGCTTTGTAGAGGAGCTGTCAGGATCATTTCTTAAAAAGTTAGTTGTATTTAATTCAGTTTCACTTCAAATGTTAATATCTTATTGGATTTTAAATTACAAAAAATTGTAAAATCTATGGGAGTATGATTAATAAATTATACCCCACTAAAATAACAGAATAATCAGTAGAATAATAAAAGTTTTGAAACAAGTGTGAAAATCCTTTCTTTTAGTGTATAAGAATCTAAAGGAAACTAAGAGAATCATAGGAAAATACGAGTAAGAACTATGAAGTGCATAGTTCCCTCCCTAATTATGATTTGCCAATGACTTTGGGTCATAAGTGTAAGACTCATTAAAAACAGCAAGGAAAAGATAAGACCAACAGCTTAGCTACTCAGAACTTTTAATTAATAACTTATACTCTTCATTTTCTTAGGAGTATGAAGAGAGTTAAGAAAAGTAGATTACTACAGTATAGGCCTATTCATTTGAAGGCAATCTGTTTGGAGTTTGAGACTCTCAGATAAAGTCATTTTTCACTGCACTGTGAGGCAGTGTCTTACATAATGGAAGAGAGTACACATGTGAATCATCACTGCCAGCAAAAACCCAGAGAAGTATACAGCTGATACTCCCCTCTTGAATTAAAATAACTGATTTTATACCCCCTGACTGTATTTAAAGATATAATCATTTTATCATGATGAAAATTTTAAAATCACACTTTCTGAGACTTAGTTCTTAATAAAACACAAGTAACACCACTTTGTCTATGTCAATGATTCTAATTATTCCCTTTTCTCTATGCTTATAAGACGGATGATGACTAACACAAACCCCAGTATCTATATTCTGTTCATGGAAACAGCATTACAATGTATGCATGTTTGAGGCATGTGACTACAAATAATTGAGTTTTAAGAGGAAGTGGACTGCCTGGACAAATTCCTTCCTTTCTATAATTGCAAATTACAATCTCCATCAGAGGCCATGAAAATGTATTTTCTGCTACTGACTTTCTGGGGGAAACAATTTATCCTGTAGAGAGATCTAAGAAATTTCTACATTATCAAGACTGGGTAAGGCTCAAAACAATAAATTCATTCCAGATAGTGGTATCACAAAGTGTGAGATCACAAACCTCTTGATTTACAACGACAATAGACACCAAGCAATATATTATAAAAGATATTGGTTTCCAAATATACTTAGAATATATTCTTTATGTCTGGATGTATTTCTTTCAATAGTAGTCAGAAAAATATGACTTACACTTCAACTGGCTTAAAGGGAAGTCATATCCTCTATCAGTGACAAATAGGTAAAACAGAACTATCAGATCTTCCTTCAGATGCAAATATTTTAGCAAATTTACCTGGAGTCAAGATTTTTTCCCAAAACACTATGAGGATAAAAGTGACAATGTAGTGAGAGCTTTGGTAGACTCCACAGTTTTCTGCAAAAATAAAATATTGACTCTTGTTATCAAGCAGATCCTGTTGCAAAAAGTTATTCTACAGATTTTGACAATGAGATAGGTACTAGATTATATAGGATTTTTGCTGCAAATAATATGTATACATCTTAAAGGAGCTTAAGTAGAGAGTATATTAATCATAAGGATGGTGGTTACCTCAGAGAACACAAGTTGAGGAGTGGGATAAGGCCTCTGCCACAAGCTAGAACTCAGGACTTAGAATACCACACCAAGGCTATTTCTGCTGTTCTATAAACTCCTGTCTATACATCTGCTCTGGTCTTCTCGCCTTTCCTCCTTACAAAACCATTTCTCTCCTCCCCAAGACCCTCTCTGGTGGCACCCAATCTTGAATCAATCCCAACTGAGGCGAATAAGTCCCTCTTTCAGATTTTGGGAACTAGGATTAAAGTTGTAACATGTAAATTCTCGTAGATTTAAACTGCTGATGCAGTTCTCATTTATAAGACATTTTTACCCTCCCTCACCTTAGGAGACCCGTCTGCCACATGTGAAGAGGCCAACTATCTTCTTTGTGAAACTCTCCACCATTATTTAAAACCTTAACATCTGGTAGTTCTGTTTTACCCATTTGTATAAAGTGGTGGATGTCTCTTCAAGCTTGATGTACTTTCAGATCTAGATTTTGAAAGGATCAGGAAGTAGTAGATAGGTGTTTCCATAATCCCTAACTGTTATAGGTATTTTCTCTTCCCAATCCTTTGTAAAAGTGAAGGTCACCCAGTCATGTCCAGTTCTTTGCGACCCCATGGACTATACAGTCCATGGAATTCTCCAGGCCAGAATACTGGAGTGGCTAGCCTTTCCCTTCTCCAGGGGATCTTTCCAACCCAGGGATTGATCCCAGGTCTCCTGCACTGCAGGCAGATTCTCTACCAGCTGAGCCACAAGGGAAGCCCAAGAATACTGGAGTGGGTAGCCTATCCCTTCTCCAGCAAGTCTTCCCAACCCAGGAGTTGAACCGGGGTCTCCTGCATTGCAGGCAGATTTTTTACTAACTGAGCTATGAGGGAAGCCCAGTCCCAACCCTACAGGGAAACATAAAACCACAGAAGTCACATACATGGCAAAAAATCCTCAACAAAATTTTAAGGAACATAATTGTAAAGTACATTCCCAAACTGTGGAACTCAGAACAACATATGTGGAAAGACCATCAGGTGGCTGGAGAAAGAAACAAAAGTTTAATATGAAATGAAAATTTCCAGTAAGATTTCAATATACAGTTTTAATTAGCTTTAGAAATAAGTGCTATTTCTAATGTACAAATATGTACCTACTGATATAAAAAGTGTACTTAAATTTCTAATTAGAAGTTAACTTTGTCAGCCTGGAGTGTTAGCCAGTTCATATCTGTTTTTCATGAAAGCTCAGCAAACAAATATATGATAGAATCAAGTTCCTTTAAATAAAAGAAAAAGAGATAAAGTTTAAATTTAATTCTACAGGTTTCTGTGCAGAAGTTTTCAAGTTTATTAAAAGAATCACTGAAATAATCCACATAAAGATATTCATGACTGTCATTTAGGAAATTCATATTTGTGAGTACCAAATTTGCATGCTATTCAAAGTATAATTTTTATTTAATTAAAATTTAGAAAATTTAAAAATTATGCAATGAATATGCCTAAAATCCATCAACTAGAAAAGATGAAACATAGTATTGCCATTTTTGGAAGGTTCCTCCAGGAAGACATTGAAAATTAATTAAGGGCAGAATTTTAAAATCATTAAGTCATTTTAAGCTTTCATTTAGGTAATAAGATTTTGATAAATGTGACACTATGCTAACCAAACTGAAATTTAATTCAGGAAGCAAAAAAGAATTAGTATCTACAAAGGCAGTTAGGAATATTCTACAAAATACCGGATTTATGAAGTCTCTTAAGATGCATCTAAAAAACATGAGTGTAATTAAATTTTTCATTTTCCAAGTACGAAAAACTTAGAATTTTTCATGAAGTATTTAAACCAAATGAAAGAGAAATCATAGCATCTAGACAAAATCACTTATATCTAGTTTCTTTATGTGATAGCATATACCAATTTCACTGTGATGTCATAGGTGCAAATGACGTAATGCTTTGGAAAGCATATGATTATTTTCTCCCATGTGAGTCAGTGTGTTGTACTCTGTACCTTGGCTGTTGCAGAGTCAATGCCATATGATCATCAAATGCCATTTCCTTTTCCTCCTGGGCCTACATTCTCCAGTTTGCCCATGGGTTTGCATTCCAAAAACTGCAACTCTATGCTTAAGCTTTGCAAATTGATAGGTTTTAAGAAAACACATTGCATACATTTTTAATTTTCCAAGTTTTAATTTTTCCAATTGAACTGTGAATACCATGCAAATATTGTACCCATAAGCATGAATTTCCTAAAGGGTAATAATGAATATTTTATATGGATTAATTTAGTGATACTTTTAATTAATGAACTTAGAAATTTCTAAGCTATAACCTGTAGAAGTTAATTTGACTTTTAATTTCTCTCTTCAATGGACTGCGAGCAAAGTGATATGCCATTTTCAGGCCACACCTCTAAAACTTCCTGTATGACCTTCCATGGTCAGCCATATGCAGAGGACCCAGTGCAGAATTCCAAGGCCCTAAATGATGGTGGAGACACTATATGAAAATAGCCCAGTCCCTCCATGACTCTGTGAATGAAAATGCACTGTAGACCTACACTAGACAATCCAGTGAATGAGAAGTAAAATTGCATTGTGTTACAACACTGAGATATGGAAGCTGTTTGCAATAGCAGATAATTACCCTGATATAAGAACCTGACTTATTTCTAGTTATTACTAATGGGAAGTCAGTATACATACTGGAGAGGGAAATGGCAACCCACTCCAGTATTTTTCCTGGGCAATCCCATGGACAGAGGAGCCTGGTGGTCTATATACAGTCCATGGGGTCGCAAGGAGTCAGACACGACTGAGTGACTAAATAGCTGCAGCAGCACACATATAGGTACAAGAGTATTACTGTCATATGCTGACTTTCTGGTAATAATGTGATTTACTGAACTACAACAGGATACTAACAATTAATGTTATGTACATATATGCCAGACACTGAGTCAAGTACTTGACATGTATGACCCCAAATAAACCTTAACAAAAATGAAATAAGCAATATCATCACTCTTCCAACACAAATATTTAATAGTTGATCTTGGGAAAATCATTTCAAAATCTGGACCTCAGATTTCTAAGGTTCCTTTGAGTAGTAACATTTTGTAAGTCTAATCCAGAATTAAGATGCTTTAATTTGCTCAGTTATCAAGTGCAACCTGCTCAGTCGTGTCCAATTCTTTGCGACCCCATAGACTATACAGTCCATGGAATTCTCCAGACCAGAATACTAGAGTGGGTAGCCTTTCCCTTCAGGGGGTCTTCCCAACCCAGGGATTGAACCCAGGTCTCCCACATTGCAGGCAGATTCTTTACCAGCTGGGCCACAAGGGAAGCTTCTTTCTAAATCAAGCTTTCATATGTCTGCGTTTTTTTCTGATACAGAGCATATTTCTTAAAATTCTAAATTTGGGGAGTTGGTATAAAAATAAAGCACCATGTAAAGAAATTTTTTTTTTCCCTTTGGGTAAAGAAATTTTTTATAGTAGAGAATTGTTACCTTTTTTTGCCCCTTGGAAGAAAACAAGCAAAAATATTACATAGTGTTTAGGATTTTGAAACTGAGCATCTTAGGACCTGCAAATGAACAATGAATCAAAGATATTGTGAGACAAAGAATTGTGAGACTTCATATGAGAAACAATTTCATTTGTAAGCTTATGAAACACTTTGACTGAGTCTTTCAAATAAAAGGTACTGAAATAAGCTCATGGTCTAAGTATTAGTCTTAAAGAGGAAGGACCAGTCGGGAAAAGACTGGACTGTGTCTGAGAGGGCAGAAGTGAGGTTCATGCCTTAGCACGTCTTAAGGGAACACATTTTTCAGAAAATTACTTGAGACCCTGCTTAACCTTGACATCTTCTATGAGAACCAGTCAAAGATAAGGTCCCTGGAGAAGCCAAGAAGGTGTTCTATACACTGTAGTCACAAACATCCTGAGGAAAAAAAATTCCTTCCTGAGAAACCTCCTACTTGAGGTCAGAATATACGAGTAGGGCCACAGATGACTGCTGCTACACTCTTTCACACTTTCTCTTTAACACTCAATCATGTATTTTCCTCTCTTTGGATACCTGCTGTTATTAACCTTTAAACTGAAATATGAGTAGACAAGAGAAAATTGAAGTGGGCTGTTAGTAATATATTAGTGAAAGTCGCTCAGTCGTGTCAGATTCTTTGCGACCCCATGGACTATACAGTCCATGGAATTCTCCGGGCCAGAATACTGGAGTGGGTAGCCATTCCCTTCTCCAGGGGATCAAACCCAGGTCTCCACATTGCAGGCAGATTCTTTACCAGATGAGCCACAAGGGAAACCCAGTATTAGAGATAATCCAAAAGCAATTCTACAGTATTTAGATATCACAGTTGTTCACATGTGTGTTGTTCTGTAAAGCATTTAATCTAAAGTTTCACTATTATCTACATTAGGATTTCCTTTGTGTTTTAACTTTCAAGCTTGATTTAAAGTATATGTTAAACTAAACAATCTAAAGTGGAATCATATACTTCCTTATAACATGCTATTAATATTTTATAATTTAATATGGTCTCAAATAGTCTTACTGTAGCTGTGACTTATTATACATTTAAATATTTCTACTTTAAATAATTACAGTGATTTAAAACAAGTTTATATCATGTTTCTCATTTATTTTGGTCATTTATTTTAAAAAAAATACACTGCTTTTTCATCTCTGTGATTCAGCACTGTATCTCTGATTGCACATGGATAGCTAGAGTGCCAAGACAGAAAGAAAACATGAAATAAAAGAACAAAAGGAAGATGCAAATCTACCTAGTAATTTCAGTTCAGTGTAGGCGCTCAGTCATGTCCGACTCTTTGCAACCCCATGAACCGCAGCACACCAGGCCTCTCTGTCCATCACCAATTCCCGGAGTCCACCCACACCCATGTTCATTGAGTTGGTGATGCCGTCCAACCATCTCATCCTCTGTCTTCCCCTTCTCCTGCTCTCAGTCTTTCCCAGCATCAGGGTCTTTTCAAATGAGTCAACTCTTCGCATCAGTTGGCCAAAGTATTTGAGTCTCAGCTTCAACATCAGTCCCACCGATGAACACCCAGGACTGAGCTCCTTTAGGATGGACTGGCTGGATTTCCTGCAGTCCAAGGGACTCTCAAGAGTCTTCTCCAACACCACAGTTCAAAAGCATCCATTCTTCAGCTCTCAGCTTTCTTTATAGTCCAACTCTCACATCCACACATGACCACTGGTAAAACCATAGCTTTGACTAGACGGACCTTTGTTGACAAAGTAATGTCTCTGCTTTTTAATATGCTGTCTAGGTTGGTCATAACTGTCTTTCCAAGGAGTAAGAGTCTTTTAATTTCAAGGGTGCAATCACCATCTGCAGTGATTTTGGAAACCAAAAAAATAAAGTCAGCCACTGTTTCCCCATCTATTTGCCATGAAGTGATGTGATCGGATGCCATGTTCCTAGTTTTCTGAATGTTGAGCTTTAAGCCAACTTTTTCACTCTCCTCTTTCACTTTCATCAAGAGGCTCTTTAGTTCTTCACTTTCAGCCATAAGGGTGATGTCATCTGCATATCTGAGGTTACTAATATTTCTCCCAGCAATCTTGATTCCAGCTTGTGCTTCTTCCAGCCCAGCGTTTCTCATGATGTATTCTGCGTATAAGTGAAATAAGCAGGGTGACAATATACAGCCTTGACGTACTCCTTTTCCTATCTGGAACCAGTCTGTTGTTCCATGTTCAGTTCTAACTGTTGCTTCCTGACCTGCATACAGGTTTCTCAAGAGGCAGGTCAGGTGGTCTGGTATGCCCATCTCTTTCAGAATTTTCCACAGTTGATTGTGATCCACACAGTCGAAGGCTTTGGCATAGTCAATAAAGCAGAAATAGATGTTTTTCTGGAACTCTCTTGCTTTTTCGATGATCCAGTGGATGTTGGCAATTTGATCTCTGGTTCCTCTGCCTTTTCTAAAACTAGCTTGAACATCTGGAAGTTCACAGTTCACGTATTGCTGAAGCCTGGCTTGGAGAATTTTGAGCATTACTTTACTAGCCTGTGAGATGAGTGCAATTGTGTGGTAGTTGGAGCATTCTTTGGGATTGGAATGAAAACTCACCTTTTCCAGTCCTGTGGTTACTGCTGAGATTTCCAAATTTGCTGGCATACTGAGTGCAGCACTTTCACAGCATCATCTTTCAGGATTTGAAATAGCTCAACTGGAATTCCATCACCTCACTAGCTTTGTTCATAGTGATGCTTCCTAAGGCCCACTTGACTTCACATTCCAGGATGTCTGGCTCTGGGTGAGTGATCACACCATCATGATTATCTGGGTCATGAAGTTCTTTTTTGTACAGTGCTTCTGTGCATTCTTGCCACCTCTTCTTAATATCTTCTGCTTCTGTTAGGTCCATACCACTTCTAGTAACTTCAGTGGGCAAGAACACAATATATAAAAAGATTCTCAAAGGAACTCACTGCTTTATACAATCACTCTATGAAAACATTTCAAGTACCATGAAGAACATGTTCCTGCCTCATCTGGGAACTGTCACACATCACACTGGCACTTACACTGGTGGTCTCTTCTAATCATGTTATTACCAAGAACATGAGATAAGGAAACCAGAAAAAGCTACACCAAATCTGCCTTGGATCAAGTGAGGTGAAAATAACTCCTTATGATATGGAAAAGATAGAAACAGGCTTTAAATGTCTTAACTGGATTAAACCCAAAGGGAGAAAAGGTATTTATCTTGCCTGCCTTGCTTATCTAAATTATTCATGCTATCACTGTTAGCAGTTCTCAAGCTCTTTCCCCAGCCTTTCCCCAACAACAATTATTAGTTGTTTAATGCCTATGATTATGGGTGCCACCCTCTTGCTCAGGACTATTTTTTCAGAAAATAGTGGTTTTCTTTGCCAACTACTAAATTCTTACCACTCAGCTTTTCACTATACTCAGCTACAAGGCAAAAATGAGAAAAGGATTATTTGCCCTCATTATTATTTTAAGGAACAGTTCTCACACTCCTGCCATAAACTTCTTTACCAACTACTAGTTGGTCTTTTACGTCTTTATCTTTACACATTACTTTTTGTATCTGTGTCACATCTGACAAGATATGTACTCACTCAGAATTTTTCCTTATATGTACCCCACCAGAATATGTTCCATACCTCTACCTGAAACTATTAAACTAATAAATATTAAACAATGAGGAGCAAATGAGGAGCAAAAGTAAAGGTCTGAAAAAATGAAGAGACTTACCATGTCCATGGATTGGAAGACTCAGTATTTTCAGAGATGCATAACAATGAAAACTGTCTCTTCTTCCAAACAAACCAATTAAAACTTTCTCTTCTCCAATATATAACATCAGGAAATGGAAAGACAAGCTAAGCTACAGACTGGGAGGAAATCTTCAACATATGTATTTAACAAAGGCTTATATAGAGTTGTGGCTCAACTGGTAAAGAACCCACCTGCAATGCGGGAAACCTGGGTTCAATCCCTGGGTTGGGAAGATCCCCTGGAGAAGGAAAAGGCTACCCACTCCAGTATTCTAGCCTAGAGAATTCCATGGACTGGAATTCCATATAGTCCACAGGGTCGCAAAGAGTGGTACACGACTGGGCAACTTTCACTTTCACTTTAAATAGAGTATATATCAAGAGATCAACAATGAGGAAATAAGCAACTTAATAAAAATAAGGCAAAGGATTTTAACATTCAAGTCACAAACACACAAAAGTTGCAAATAAGTACATGAAAAGATGCTGAACATCATTACTTTCAAGAAAATTGAAGTAAAAGTACAAAGAGACAGGACTTCATATCTTTTCGAATGGCAGGAATTAAAAAGACTGATGATACTGACAAGTGTTGGTAGAGAGATGTAGAGAAACTGACTCTCATATTGTGGATGTGAAACAATTTAACAGTTTCTCAACTATAAGGTTAAGACAACGCTTTGTATCATCTAGCAATTTCACTTCTGGATATAGGCATACCTCATTTTACTGTGTTTCACTTTGTCATGCTTTACAGATACTGTGTTTGTGTGTGTGTGTGTGTGTGTGTGTGTGTGTTTAATAAACTGAAGGTTTATGACAACCATGTTTTGAGCAAGATTATCAGCAACATTTTCCAACAGCATTTACTCATCTCATGTCTTGTGTCATACTGATAATTCTGGCAATATGTTAAACATTTTCATTATTATTATATTTTTATGGTGATCTGTGATCAGTGCTCTTTGATGCTACTCTTGTAATTGTTTCAGGGCACCACAAACTGTGCTCTTATCAAACAGCAAGCTTAATAGATAAATGTTGTGTGTTCTGACTGCTCCATTAACCAGCCATTACCCCTTCTCTCTACCTCTCCACAGGCCTCCCTATTCCCTGAGACATAACAACATTAAAATTGAGCTAATTAATAACCATACAATGGCCTCTAACTGTTCAGGTTAAAGGAAGAGCCACATGTCTCTCACTTTAAACCAAAAGCTAGAAATGATTAAGCCTAGGGTAAAGGCATAGTAAAAGCTGTGACAGGCCAAAAGTGAGGACTCCTGCACAGTTAGCCAAGTTGTGAAAGCAAAGTTAAAGTTCTTGAAGGACATTAAGAGTGTTCCTCCAATGAATACATGAATACACACATGATAAGAATGCAAAACAGTCTTAAGCTGATATGGAAAATGTGTTAGTGGTTTGAATAAAAGATCAAAGCAGTCACAGTAATTCTCTTAAGCCAAAGCCTATTCCAGAACAAGGCCCTAACACTCCTCAGTTCTGTGAATGTTGAGAAAGGTAAGGAAGCTGCAGAAGAAAAGTCTGAGGCTAGCAGAAGTTGGTTCATGAGGTTTTAGGAAAGAAGCTGCCTCGATAACATCAAAGTGCAAGGTGAAGCAGCAAGTCCTGACGCAGAAGCTGTAGCAAGTTATCGAAAAGTTGTAGCTAAGATAATTAATGAAGGTGAATATGCTAAACAATGGCTTTCCAGGTGGCACTAGTGGTAAAGAACCTGCCTGCCAATCTAGGAGACTTAAGAGACATCAGTTTGATCCCTGGGTTGGGAAGATCCCTTGGAGAAGGGAATGGCTACCCACTCCAGTATTTCTGCCTGGAGAATCCCCTGGACAGAGAAGCCTGGCAGGCTATAGTCCATAGCTTCGCAAAGAGTTAGACATGACTGAAATGACTTAGCACACACACTTGCTAAACAACAGATTTTCAATGTAGACAAAACAGCTTTATACTGGAAGAAAAAGCCATCTAGGACTTTCAAAGTTAGGGAGAAGTCAATGCCAGGCTTCAAAGCATAGTCTTACTCTTTTTGTAGCAGCTCCTGTTGCTGGAGACTTGAAGTCAATGTTCATTCACTGTTTGCAAAATCCTAGGGCCCTTTAGAATTATGCTAAATCTACTCTGCCTGTGCTCTATGAATGGAACAATAAAGACTGGATGACAGCACATTTCTTTATAACACAGTTCACTGAATATCACTGAATATTTTAAGCCCACTGTTGAGACTTGCTGCTTAGAGAAAAGATTCCTTTGAAAATGTTACTGCTCATCGATAGTAGACCTGGTCACCCAAGAGCTCTGATGGAGATATACAACAGGATTAATGTTTTCACACCTGCCAAAGCAGCATCCTTTCTGCAGCTCATGGATCAAGGAGTTATTTCAAAATTCAAGTCATATTATTTAAGAAATACATTTCTTAAGGCTATAGCTGCTATAGATACTAATTCCTCTTATGGATCTAGGTGGAGCCAAATGAAAGTGTTCTGAAGAGGATTCACACTCTACATGCAATTAAAAAAATTCATGACTAAGGGAAAGAGGTCAAAATATCAACATCAACAGGAATTTGGAGGAAGTTGCCAACCCTCATGGATGACCTTTGGAGGCTCAAATATTTCACTGAAGAAAGTAATTGCAGATGTGGTGCAAATTCCAATAAAACTTTAGAAATCGAGCTGGAAGATGTTACTGATTCTTATATGCAAAGTATATCATGAGAAACGCTGGGGTGGAGGAAGCACAAGCTGGAATCAAGATGGCCAGGAGAAATATCAATAACATTAGATATGCAGATGACACCACCCTTATGGCAGAAAGTGAAGAAGAACTAAAGAATCTCTTGATGAAAGTGAAAGAGGAGAGTGAAAAAGTTGGCTTAAAGCTCAACATTCAGAAAATTAAGATCATGGCATCCAGTCCCATCACCTCATGGCAAATAAATGGGGAAACAGTGGAAACAATCACTGACTTTATTTTTTTGGTTTCCAAAATCACTGCAGATGGTGATTGCAGCCTTGAAATTAAAAGACACTTATTCTTTGCAAGGAAAGTTATGACCATCTTAGCATATTAAAAAGCAGAGACATTACTTTGTCAACAAAGGTCCATCTAGTTAAGGCTATGGTTTTTCCAGTGGTCATGTATGGATATAAGAGTTGGACTATAAAGAAAGCTGAGTGCAAAAGAATTGATGCTTTTTGACTGTGGTGTTGGAGAAGATTCTTGAGAGTCCCTTGGACTGCAAGGAGATCCAACCAGTCCATCCTAAAGGAGATCAGTCCTGGGTGTTCATTGCAAGGACTAATATTGAAGCTGAAACTCCAATACTTTGGCCACCTGATGCAAAGAGCTGACTCACTTGAAAAGACCCTGATGCTGGGAAAGATTGAGGGCAGGAGAAGGGGAAGACAGAGGATGAAATGGTTCAATGGCATCACTGACTCAATGGATATGGGTTTGGGTGGACTCCGGGAGTCAGTGATGGACAGGAAAGCCTGGTGTGCTGCGGTTCATGGGGTCACCAAGAGTCGGACACAACTGAGCGACTGAACTGAACTGATATAAAATTTAAAGTAATGAGGAATTGCTTCTTGTGGGTGAGTAAAAATGGTTTCTTGAAATGGAATCTACTCCTGGTGAAAGTGCTGTGAAGACTGTTGAAATGATAAGGATTAGGAGCATTACATAATCTTAGTTGATAAAGGAGTCACAGGGTTTGAGAAGACTCCAGTTTTGAAAGAAGTTCTATTATGGGTAAGACACTATCAAACAACACTGCACAATATGAAGAAAGCAGAGTGAAAGGAAAAGCCAATTGATGCAGAAAACCTTATTGCTATTTTATTTTAAGAAATTTCCACAACCACCCCAAATTTCAACAACCACCAATCGGATCAGTCAGCAAACATCAAAGTAAGACCTTTCACTTGAAAAACAATTATTATTCTCTGAAGGTTCAGATGATGGTGAGTGTTTTTTTTTTTTTGCAATAAGACATTTTTTAGTTAAGGTAATTACATTGTTTTTTAAGATATGCCAATTCTATTCCCCGACCAGTGACGCTGAAGAAGCTGAAGCTGAACAGTTCTATGAAGACCTACAAGACCTTCTAGACCTAATACCCAAAAAAGATGTCATTATAGGGGACTGGAATGCAAAAGTAGGAAGTCAAGAAACACCTGGAGTAACAGGTAAATTTGGCTTTAGAGTACAGAATGAAACAGGGCAAAGGCTAACAGAGTTCTGCCAAGAGAATGCACTGGTCATAGCAAACACCCTCTTCCAACAATACAAGACTCTACACATGGACATCACCAGATGGTCAACATCAAAATCAGATTGATTATATTCTTTGCAGTCAAAGATGGAGAAACTCTATACAGTCAGCAAAAACAAGACCGGGAGCTGACTGTGGCTCAGATCATGAACTCCTTATTGCCAAATTCAGACTTAAATTGAAGAAACTGGGGAAAACCACTAGACCATCCAGGTATGACCTAAATCAAATCCCTTTTGACTATACAGTGGAAGTGAGAAACATAGTTAAGGGACTCGATCTTACAGACAGAGTGCCTGATGAACTACGGACAGAGATTCGTGACATTGTATAGGAGACAGGGATCAAGAACATCACCAAGAAAAAGAAATGCAAAAAGCAAAATGGCTGTCTGAGGAGGCCTTACAAATAGCTGTAAAAGCAAAGGAGAAAAGGGAAGATATACCCATTTGAATGCAGAGTTCCAAAGAATATCCGGGAGAGATAAGAAAGCCTTCCTCAGCGAACAATGCAAAGAAATAGAGGAAAACAATAGAATGGGAAAGACTAGAGATCTCTTCAAGAAAATGAGAGATACCAAGGGAACATTTCATGCAAAGATGGGCTCAATAAAGGACAGAAATGGTATGAGCCTAACAGATGCAGAAGATATTAAGAGGTGGCAAGAATACACAGAAGAACTATCCAAAAAAGATCTTCACGACCGAGATAATCATGATGGTGTGATCACTCACACTCACCTAGAGCCAGACATCCTGGAATGTGAAGTCAAGTGAGCCTTAGGAAGCATCACTATGAACAAAGCTAGTGGAGGTGATGGAATTCCAGTTGAGCTATTTCAAATCCTGAAAAACTATGCTGTGAAAGTGCTGCACTCAATATGTCAGCGAATTTGGAAAACTCAGCAGTAACAATAGGACTGGAAAAGGTCAGTTTTCATTCCAATCCCAAAGAAAGGCAATGCCAAAGAATGCTCAAACTACCACACAATTGCACTCATCTCATAGGCTAGTAAAGTAATGCTTAAAATTCTCCAAGCCAGGCTTCAGCAATACGTGAATCATGAACTTCCAGATGTTCAAGCTGGTTTTAGAAAAGGCAGAGGAACCAGAGATCAAATTGCCAACATCTGCTGGATCATCAAAAAGGCAAGAGAGTTCCAGAAAAACATCTATTTCTGCTTTATTGACCATGCCAAAGCCTTTGACTGTGTGGATCACAATCAACTGTGGAAAATTCTGAAAGAGATGGGCATACCAGACAACCTGACATGCCTCTTGAGAAACCTGTATGCAGGTCAGGAAGGAACAGTTAGAACTGGACTAGTTCCAGATAGGAAAACGAGTATATCAAGACTGTACATTGTCACCCTGCTTATTTAACTTATATGCAGAGTACATCATGAGAAACGCTGGGCTGGAGGAAGCATACACAAGCTAGAATCAAGATTGCCAGGAGAAATACCAGTAACCTCAGATATACAGATGACATCACCCTTATGGCATAAAGTGAAGAAGAACTAAAGAGCCTCTTGATGAAAGTGAAAGAGGAGAGTGAAAAAGTTGGCTTAAAGCTCAACACTCAGAAAACTAGGATCATGGCATCCGGTCCCATCACTTCATGGCAAATAGATGGGGAAACAGTGGTTGACTTTATTTTGGGGGGCTCCAAGATCAATGCAGATGGTGACTGCAGACATGAAATTAAAAGATGCTTACTCCTTGCAAGGAAAGTTATGACCTTCCTAGACAGCATATTAAAAAGCAGAGACATTACTTTGCCAACAAAGGTCTGTCTAGTCAAGGCTATGGTTTTTCCAGTGGTCATGTATGGATGTGAGAGTTGGACTATAAAGAAAGCTGAGTGCTGAAGAATTGATGCTTTTGAACTGTGGTGTTGGAGAAGATTCTTGAGAGTCCCTTGGACTGCAGGGGGAACCAACCAGTCCTCCTAAAGGAGATCAGTCCTGGGTGTTCATTGCAAGGACTGATGTTGAAGCTGAAACTCCAATACTTTGGCCACCTGATGGGAAGAGCTGACTCATTTGAAAAGACCCTGATGCTGGGAAAGATTGAAGGCAGGAGAAGGGGAAGGCAGAGGATGAGCTGGTTGGATGGCATCACCGACTCAATGGACATGGGTCTGGGTGGACTCCAGGAGTTGGTGATGGACAGGGAGGCCTGGTGTGCTCCAGTTCATGGGGTCACAAAGAGTCAGACACGACTGAGCGACTGAACTGGATGCATAATTAATAGACTATATTGTAAATGTAACTTCTATAATGCACTAGGAAACCAAAAAATTCATGTGACTTGCTTTATTGTCATATTCCTTAGCTGCAGTGTTCTGGAACCAAACCTTCAGTATCTCCAAGGTATGCCTACATCTACTCATAATGAATTAAAATATATGTTCATACAAAAACTTCTACACAAATATTCATAGCAATCTTGTTTATCATACCCAGTAATTGGAAAAATGCTAATGGAACAAAAATTAATATATTCTGGTAGATCTGCACAATGAATATCAATCTGCAATAAAAGGAATGAGCTACTAATAAAAGCAACAACATGGATATTTCACAGACACAAAGCCAAGTGAAGAATTATTTTAAGTACAAGGCAAGGATTTCAATTATATGAAAATATAGAAAATGCAAAATTAATATACAGTGAGAGAATTCAGGTCAGTGATTTCCTGAAGTGAGTGGAAATGGAGAATATTGACTTTGAAAGGACCCACGAAATTTTCTGGGGAAAACGGAACTGTCCTACATATTAAGTGCCTTGGTGGTAACACAGACATTGACCTAAACATCTAAATGTGTGAATTGATTATATATAAACTATATCTCAATAAAAAAAAGTATGGTAAATGTAGAACAAAACACTCTTCTTGACAACTCAACCTGTGGTCAATCCCTAAGCTTCTACTCTATGCTATAGATAGCTTATTGATGGACTAAACCTGGAAATCGCAAAGAGTTGGACATGACTGAGCAACTGAACTGAAACCTGGAAACATCATTGTTAGTCATCTTTCATTAAGAATAACACACATTTTTTTCAACATACACATCTCATGTAGCTGAGATATTTAAATTAAGAAACTACAGGTAAAGTTATAATCAACTTAAAGTAATTATCACATGGTCATTTCAAAGTCCCACTGCACTGATAACAACTAATTTAACATATACTCTGATAAGGGGCTTCCTGGTAGTGCTGTGGTAAAGAATCTGTCTGCCAATGCAGGATACGCAGATTAGATACTTGGGTCGGGAAGATTCTACGGAGAAGGAAATGGCAATCCTCTCCAGCACTGTTGCTTAGGAAATCTCATGGACAGAGAAACTGGCAGGGTGGGGGCTATAGTCCCTGGGGTCACAGGAGCCAGACATGACTTAGGAACTAAGCAATTAACAATGCTCTGATGAATGAAACCTGCTTAGCCAGCTCTTTATAGCTGAAGAGCAAGCTTAGCCTCTAACTATAAAAGAAAAGTTGGTTCCACATCATGAACATATTGTGTAAACAGTGCTGATGACCACTTTTCATTGTTATGTACTATAGACCAGAGGTGGCAAATTGATGGTACGCCTATTTTATATGGACCACACAGTCTTGGCCTGCACTATCTTTATTTTTTTAATTATTTGTGAAGATATAAAACTCGGGAGAACTCCCAAATAATTCTATATTTCTTTCTTTGCTTAAATAATTTGCCCATTTGGCATACTGAGCTTCACTCTCAAGTGGTATTCTCCACACAGCCACAGTCTCTACTGCTCCCTAGTGTTGCCCTTTCACCGAAGCCAAGAATCAGTTGTATTATTCTCATTTTAGCAGTAAGCCAGACCATGAAGTATTTCTTATACCCAAAGCAATGAAAAAGCAAACAATGAAGTCAAGAACATTTTTGAGAAATGGAAATGTATGCATTTCCTTACAGCAGTTCTATCTAAAATGCCAAACAACTGTGTCTGTGTCAAAGGAACTTACCTGGCCCCCGTATTCATGTTTGCTATTTGACCACTCTAACCCTCTTACAGAAAATATACTGGATGGAGTTGGCAATTATTTCTCTCAGGGACCTTGTATGTGTTAGCCACTAATCATGTCCAACTCTTTGTGACCCCATGCACTGTAGGTTGCCAGGCTTCTCTGTCCATGGAATTCTCCAGGCAAGAATACTGGAGTGGGTTGCCATCTCCTTCAAATAACAACTAGGAGCTTAAAACTTACAGTATATAATCAAGTACTAAACTAGTTGAGAAACATTTAGAAAGGTGGTTTGAAGTTCTTTTTTCAGGGAAGAGGAAACTCAATGTTGACTAAAAAGTTTGGGAAGTTGGCTGAGACAGATACGTGAAGCTTTTCTCAAGTGCGTGCTGAGCGCCAAGTTGCTTCAGTCATGTCCGATTCTTTGCAATCCTGTGGACTGTAGCCCACCAGGCTCCTCTGACCATGGGATTCTCCAGGCAAGAATACTGGAGTGGGTTGCCATGCCCTTCTCCAGGGCATCTTCCTGAGCCAGGGATCGAATCCATGTCTCTTATTTCTCCTGCACTGGCAAGTGGGTTCTTTACCACTAGCTCCACCTGGAAATGAATATAACAAATATTGTATACACTTCGAGTACGTCTATGTCATCTAAGTCTTTAATAAAATTAACACTTACTCATGAAAAAAGAAAAAAATGTTAATAATATGGTAATGTCCATGAGAAAATTTATAAAAAGTAAAAGACACACAAACGAGTAACGTTGGACCTTTGTTTAAAATATTACACATAGAATTGCCATTTTGTTCCCTCAAGATATAAAAATTGAAACTAAAATTCTGCCATTGTTTTGTAAACAATATATTGGTAAAAATATAAATCAAATCTCCATTAGCCATTGGTATCAACGGTTAATCTTTTTATGTGGTTTTGAATAAATTATTTCAGAGGCCTTCTACAATCAGAGTAGAAGTTTTCAAAGTAAATTATAACAGTGGAAAAATCACTTAACAGATCCTATTTGTACACTTCATATTATATAATCTATTGAACTTTATATGAAGTCAACAAAACTCAGTGATATAAAGAAACAGATTTTATTTTCTAAACTGTCAAACTGTGAACTATGAGAATTAATGAGATTTGTTCGTCTTAACAAGAAAAGCTAAAAATATTTTATAGGAAACTATGTTAAGTATGATTCATTTTTTTAGTATTGTTAGGCCTGGCAAGTGTGTGTGTGTGTGTGTATGTGTGAGTCTATCTCTCTAAAAGACTATCAGTTCTGAAATGATAACATCTTTACACTGCTGAAAACTCTTTTAAATGAACTGTAACAGCAGTAACTATTTCTCCGGGCCAACTACTTTGCAAATGGTACATGAATCGATACATAATGAGACACAAACAATTTATCTTTGTGTGATCCATAAGAAATTCAAGTGCATAATTAGATTATCTATCACCTGTCAAAAGAGCAAAATAAATAGAGCCTGTTACCCAAGAGATAAAGAAAGAAATAGACTAAATACAGACCAAGGCAGCAAGGTGCTGAAATGATTAAGCGGGAAAACGTTCCTTTGGAAAGGTCTGGGAACCACAACAGTAAAAGGGTGAAGGTGAAAGTCGCTCAGTCTTTCTGACTCTTTGCAACTCTATGGACTATACAGTCCATGGAATTTTCCACACCAGAATACTGGAGTGGGTAGCCTTTCCTTTCTCCAGGGGATCTTGCCAACCCAGGGATCAAACCCAGGTCTCCTGCATTGTGGGCAGATTCTTTACCAGCTGAGCCACAAGGGAAGCCCAGTAAAAGGGTAACTAGGTTTTATGTTTGAAACTCTAGGGTTGAAATGTACAACTTTCATATATAATATGATTATAGTTATGTATAGAAGAGAAGCTTCTATACATGTTATGTTCTATACAAGTTATGTATAGAAGAGAAGTTATGTATAGAAAAGAAGCAAAAGGCAAAGGGAAAAAGGAAAGATATACCCATTTGAATGCAGAGTTCCAAAGAACAGCAAGGAGAGATAAGAAAGCCTCCCTCAGTGATCAATGGAAAGAAATAGAGGAAATAATAGAATGGGAAAAACCAGGGATCTCTTCAAGAAAATTAGAGAAACCAAGGGAACATTTCATGCAAAGATGGGCTCAGTAAAGGACAGAAATGGTATGGACCTAACAGAAGCAGAAGATATTAAGAAGAGGTGGCAAGAATACACAGAACTATACACAAAAGATCTTCATGACCCAAAATGTCATGATGGTGTGATCACTCACCTAGAGCTAGGCATCCTGGAATGTGAAGTCAAGTAAGCCTTAGGAAGCATCACTACGAACAAAGCTAGTCGAGGTGATGGAATTCCAGTTGAGCTATTTCAAATCCTGAAAGATGATGCTGTGAAAGTGCTGCACTCAATATGTCAGCAAATTTGGAAAACTCAGCAGTGGCCACAAGACTGGAAAAGGTCAGTTTTCATTCCAATCCCAAAGAAAGGCAATGCCAAAGAATGCTCAAATTACCACATAATTGCACTCATCTCACATGGCAACCCACTCCAGTATTCTTGTCTGGAGAATCCCATGGAGGGAGGAGCCTGGTAGACTACAGTCCATGGGGTCGCAAAGAGTCGGGCATGACTGAGCGACTTCACTCACTCACACGCTAGTAAAGTAATGCTTAAAATTCTCCAAGTCTGGCTTCAACAATACGTGAACTGTGAACTTCCAGATGTTCAAGCTGGTTTTAGAAAAGGCAGAGGAACCAGAGATCTAATTGCCAAAATCTGCTGGATCATCAAAAAAGCAAGAGAGTTCCAGAAAAACATCCATTTCTGCTTTATTGACTATGCCAAAGCCTTTGACTGTGTGGATCACAACAAACTGTTGAAAATTCTTAGAGATGGGAATACCAGAACACTTGACCTGCCTCCTGAGAAATCTGTATGCAGGTCAGGAAGGAACAGTTAGAACTGGACATGGAACAACAAACAGATTCCAAAATGGGAAAGGAGTATGACAAGGCTGTATATTGTCACCATGCTTATTTAACTTATATGCAGAATACATCATGAGAAACACTTGGCTGGATAAAGCACAAGGTGGAATCAAGATTGCCGGGAGAAATGTCACTAACCTCAGATATGCAGATGACACCACCCTTATGGCAGAAATCGAAGAAGAACTAAAGAGCCTCTTGATGAAACTGAAAGAGGAGAGTGAAAAAGTTTGCCTAAAGCTGAACATTCAGAAATCTAAGATCATGTCATCTGGTCCCATTACTTTATGCAAAATAGATGGGGGAACAGTGGAAACAGTGGCTAACTTTATTTTCTTGGGTTCCAAAATCACTGCAGATGGTGACTGCAGACATGAAATTAAAAGATGCTTACTCCTTGGAAGAAAAATTATGACCAACCTATACTGCATATTAAAAAGCAGAGACATTACTTTGCCAACAAAGGTCTGTCTAGTCAAGGCTATGGTTTTTCCAGTGGTCATGTATGGATGTGAGAGTTGGACTATAAAGAAAGCTGAGCGCCGAAGAATTGATGCTTTTGAACTGTGGTGTTGGAGAAGACTCTTGAGAGTCCCTTGGACTGCAAGAAGATCCAACCAGTCCATCCTAAAGGAGATCAGTCCTGGGTGTTCATTGCAAGGACTGATGTTGAAGCTGAAACTCCAATACTTTGGCCACCTGATGCAAAGAGCTGACTCATTGTAAAATACCCTGATGCTGGGAAAGATTGAAGGCGGGAGGAGAAGGGGATGACAGAGGATGAGATGGTTGGATGGCATCACAGGTCAATAGACATGAGTTTGAGTAAACTCCAGGAGTTGGTGATGAACCGGGAGGCCTGGCATGCTGCAGTCCATGGCATCACAAGGAGTCGGACACGATTGAGTGACTGAACTGAACTGAAAGTACTCCAGTTAGAGAAATAGTCAAGAAATTTGAACCTATCATATCTATTATGAATAAAACTCCTTCACTGAAAAGGAAAGTACAAGTTGGATGGCAGAATAGTGATAAGAAGAGATGATTTTCAAAATGCTTAATCATCACAGCAAACGCACCAAGTATTCTAAAATATTTGCTCTAAGGGTACATAAAAAGGCAAATATTACAAAGAAATGGGGAAAGTGTGTATAATCATATAACTGATTCACAAAATTCAACATCAATGAGTTTCCAGATTTAAATGACCAACTATGCGCCCAGAATAATGACTCAAAATTCTATCTGCTTCAATGATCATTATTATGAAATTTCAGAACTCCAGAAATAAAAATGAAAATACTAAAACTTCAAAAGAGAAAAAAATAATTGTTTGACTCCAGGACTAAGAATGATAGCAAACTTCTCAGGGGCAAAATTGAAAACCAAAAATAAATATATACCTTGACAATCAAATTATTCTACATCTGGCAGAACTATCCTTTAAGTAAGAGAACAGAATAAAGGTATTTCAGAGATTCAGTGGCTCAAGTAATAAATTTCCTGTGCACTTTTCTCAGGAAACTAATAAGAGGCCCATGAAACAAAATGAAGAAATGTTAAGTATCAAAGATTTTCATATGTTGTAATGCCCTTAAAACATAAACTCCTTTAAAACATGCATAAATATCCTTGCCACTAAAATTACACCACTAGCAACGTTTCTCGGAAAACTCTCTTAAAGGAGTAATATTGGAAATTTTTTTCAGAATCTGTAACACCATTTTGACACACAATACACAAATTGTCTGCAAAATAATTTCCAATGGAGCCCCATTCTAATTAGCACCTGCCCGAAGTCAAATGATTCTTTATAAAACTATTGAGAAGTAAATTACATTATTGTGAACCACACAACCATTGTACAGCACAGTGATAATGTCCATATATCAGAAATGACAGCCCATTTTCCATCCACTATTATAAAAAAGAACAGGTGATACAAAGTCATTGCATTTTCTGAGTTAATGCCACATTATACAGCCAGCTTGTCTCCTACTTTGTCAATTTTCCCCAAATGAAACAAATAAGGCTGCCACTGGCTCATGTAGATAATAGCCTTCATGCTGGTCTATACACTTCATCACTGATGTATTAGGCAGTTCACAAAAAAAAAAAAAAAAAAACAGGATTTTGACTGTCACTACTTATTAGGTTCCCCTCAATTGTTTTCCACAGAAACTGTCTCCACTATCAGAAAATGACTACACACAGCACTGCCTCAAAAGGTCGTTCCAAAATAATAGTCTTTGTATTATATGAAGATAATAGAGTCTACGTCGTAAATTGAGAGCTTTAAATGAGGCAATGGGAAGCACTGAGCACAGTGTCTGGTACAGAGCAAGTGTTCAATAAATAATGCATTTATTAGTGGCTCTTAAGCTGGGGAATAGCATGAAAAAATCAAGACTCGGGAAAAGGTAGAGCAAGGAACAAGAAATCAAGACTGTGGGACTTGTCTTGATGCTAAGATTTGTCCCTTGGCATTTAAACAGGTAAGAGGAATTGTATAAGAGTGAAATTAGAGTTAATCAGAGGCATAATATCGTCTATAGTGTTTGGGGGCCTGAAAACAGAGGCCACTATTTTAGGAGAAGTACCCAGGAGGTGTGATTTAAAAGCCTAAGTGCGAGCTTCATTCTGTGTATTCAAGATTTCCAAAAAATCTCACAGGTTATTATGTGAGAAAGTCCCTCTACAATTCCATGATACATTGCATGTATAAATATCATCCACTTCTGCTAATCACTATGAAATTGCAGGGAGCACCCAGTTGTTACTCAATTTGTGAAGATGTTTTACATGGAACTTCCTAATTATAAGTTCTTTAACTCTTCATTGTGCCCATCTTGATTTTTTCCATCTACACCAGGAACACAGTGGCACATGCCCACCACCTACTCATTTGCTAGAGTAAGTACATCAGATAATTTGACATAAGAGACATCATGACAATCTGTAGAAACTTACTAATGAAAACCCAGATATCAGGGCCTCATCCAAGATCTACTGCATCAGAATTTCTGGTATAGAGGGTCCAGGAAATGGTCTATTAAGTTAATAGAGTACTTCTAAAGTTCTAGAGATTTCTTAAACTAGAAAAGCAGCATTAGTTTAGAAATAAATGGAGTCTATTCATAATAGAGACTATACAATCAATACAAATATACAACTAACATACAATTAATTCTTGAAATGTGTGCAATCAGGAAACATGTTTGATTTTACAACACAAAGTATCTGAGCCTCTAATCAAAGGAATATGATAGGAATCATTATGACATAATTTTCAAACGAAATTCTTATTTCTTTCTACCAGTACATCAAAGACTGTTATGGAGTCAGAGAGGAATAAAGAGAAGGAAAAAATACAAAGGAGAGAAAATGTACAGGGAAAAGACAATAAGAAGTATTTGAATATGTGCTAGTTTCAAAAATCTTAAAATCCAATTAATTTTTAAAAAGGCAATACTCTCCATAAAAATTGTTTCTTAAGCGTTGACACCTAAGTAAACTTTGAATGCAGCATATGGAGAAACAAAGGAATTTTTAAATTTTTAAATTGAGAGAGTATATATAATAGTAAAGATAAGATGAGGACTATAGAAGAGAGGCAATATATATTAAACAGATTCAGGCAAATGAAAAAAGACAAAGAGGTCTTTCCTACAGCCACCCTCAGCTGTAAGATTTTCACTGGGTTATGAAGTTAAGGGCTGAAATGCATATTATGAGTGTATGCATGTATCTACTAAAATTAATACATTCAGTAAACTATGCACAGTTCTTATTATAGAATTTTCTTTAATGATTCACTAATAATCCTTTTTTTGTTAAGGTTACAAAGTATCTCTCATGTATTGCTAAAAGTCAGACATCCACACTAAACTAACTGAGTTACCCTCTCAGCAATGGTGGAGTAAACTCCTAGGGCTGACAGTCTCACAGGTAACAACTATAAACTCTAGACAAAAAAGAAAAAGTACATGAGCATACTGCAAAGCTAATAAAAGTATACACATCTTGTAGGAAAGCTGATATTTGGGGGAAAAAAGGGGGATGGAGGGGACTAGCTCTGGGCTAGTTTCCTGCTTTTAGAGTTTTTAGTCGAGAGCAGGCCCTGTCAACACCATTTATGGGAGCTAAAATCCCAATACAAAACCCACCATCATTCTAGAACCAGAGGAAGAAATTGAGAGCATGACAGCCAATGTTTAAAAGTGAGAGAGGCAAACTGGAAAAGAGAGCCAGAGGTTGGCTGCCCAAAATTCTATGTATAAATTTTGCCCATTCTCTGGTGGACCTCTAAATAATCCACGCATGGGCAGATCTCAAGTAGCTAAAGAAACTGAACAAATAACTAAGCCACTGTCGAAGAGTCAGAGCTATAGTTTGAGACCAACCAAACACGTTAGCACCTAGACAAGATTAAATAGAATTTAAATGAGTGAAGAGCTAAACCATGTCCATGGATCAAAACATCCAGTATTGTTTAGGTATCAATTCTCTCCAAACCAATCTTAGAGAGTCAACAAAATCCCTACCATATTCCTAGCATGCTTTTATGCAGAAATTGACAAATGATATAAGCAGCCCAATGGTCACTGCAGCATTATTTACAATATGGCTATGATATAGAAGTGTCTAGTCTAATTCCACTGACAGATAAATGGATTAAGATGATATAGGGAGATATGTATTTACATGCACATTCATAAGCATGAAAAAGTATTGCAACAACATGGATGAACCTAGAAGATATTACCTGAACTAAGTCAGACAGAGAAAGACAACACTGTATGTTTTCACTTATATGTGGAACCTAAAAAACAAAGCAAGCAAATAAACATAACAGAAAAAGACCCACAGATACAGAGAACTAGTCACTGCCAGATGTAGGGGAAGAGGGGATGTGCAAAGTAGGTTAAGAGGGTTAAGAGGCATAAATATCAGTTATAAAGTAAGTATAAAACAGGGAATATAGTCAATAATACTTTAACAGTTTTATATTGTGTAAAAGAAAGTGAAGGTCGCTCAGTCGTGTCCGACTCTTTGCGACCCTACAGACTATACAGTCCATGGAATTCTCTAGGCCAGAACACTGGAGTGGGTTGCCATGCCCTTCTCCAGGGGATCCTCCCAACCCAGGGATTGAACCCAGGTTTCCCGCATTGCAGGCAGATTCTTTACCAGCTGAGCCACACTGCATCACTAAGTCTTACACCTGAAATAATATTGTAAATCAGCTATATTTCAATTAAAAGAAATAATCCAGAATGAACGTTTCTCCACATGGGTAGTCTTCTAATGACTAAACCGTACAGCTCAGGCAATTTCATAACACAGGGTCATGAAGAAAAATTCATTGTTCACAGGAGTATGTCACTGAGCACTGTGCTCAAGGAACAAAATGGAATTTAGCCTCATTAACAGCAGAAAGCAAGGACTGCAAGACCTTAGAAAAGAAGGGGTGAACACTTCAGGCCACAATCAATAGCTAGTGGCAGCAAAAGGAGCTATGATGGAAGTTTGGTTCAAAAGACAAATTGTTCTTTTATTGACAGGATTCCTCTGCTGTGACCAGTCTAAAGAACTGAAGGAAGCAATGGGATTGCAAAATTATCACGAAAAATAATAATTTAAGGGGAGAACACTGGCAAAGATTTTTTGTAAATAAATGGCTATATAAACACTTGAAAATCAGGGGCTCCATTCTCAACAGGTCAGTTAATTCCAAAACTATAAATCTCTTTTGCTTGCTGGCTTGGAAGAGTCACAGCAACCATGATTACCCCATTGTTCCTTCCCAAGGACTCTTTTTTTGACATTTGATTCAATTGCATAGAAGCTCCCCTCAACTTTCTTAAACTTAAGTTTATCAACATTCAGCAGGATTTTCCAGAACCTTGTAGATGCTGAGTTACTAAGTTTACATAATTATAAAAAGTAATTTGAAGCATCAGACTCATTTTTTTCAAAACTCCCATTAAGAAGCTCACGTATAGCACAGGGAGCTCAGCTGGATACTTTGAGACGACCTAAAGGAGTAGGATGAGTGGGGTGGGCAGTAGGAGGGAGACGCAAGATGGAGGGGATATGTGTATATCTATAGCTGACTCACGTTTCTGTACAGCAGAAGCTAACAACATTGTAAAGCAATTATATGCCAATCAAAAATAAAGCAAAAAAATTAAAACTGAACTCCATTAAGTAATATGAGAAACTGTACATAGAACACTAACATCTGGCTCATAGTAGGCACTGCCCTCCTCCCCATCCATACTTCACAAGTGAGCACCCATAAGTCACAATTTTATATTTCAGACTTTGGTGCAACAATTAACCTTCCACACAAATATGGTATGTTAAGCAGCAGCAGTACAGCCTCCAAAATTACCTTCTTTTCTGCTGTCAGAACACATCTCTCCCAAAGAGGAAAATGAGAATGCAGTTTCTCCAGGTCAGGTTTTTCTCAGCCATGATCTCCTACTTTATTCAAAATGTACAGTATCAGGCTCAATGTCTCTTCTTCCAATGGTAATTTGTCTGAGATCAAAACCTCTGGTTTTTTAATCATTAAAAACATATAATGTGCCAGTCATAGTTTGCCACTCTGCAGTACTATTTATATTGAAAATCTCATATGAAATATGCCAAAGTTACCCACAGAGCATGTCTATTTTGCTTATATTTTACAGCTCCCACCTTTTCAGTCTATAAACCCTTTCTACTGAAAGCGCTTTTGACAGTGACAGATATCAGGATAAATTTTAAAAACAAGTAACTGATCTCAGAATTCAGTTCCAATAAGCCAATAGTTCAAGTCACAGATAACAGATGACAGATTCTTTGTTGACTTTTTCACTAAAGAGGAAGTTTAGAAACAGCAGTATTTTTTTCTAAAAAGAAAACTGAATAAGACTGTGTCATCTACCATAACACATCTTATTTAAGTCAGTAAATATTTACTGCATGAATAATTTATTTCCTAGTAGAAAAAAAAAAAAGACTTTCAAATAGGAAACACTCTGGATTCAAATCCTGATCATACCAATGCTGATCGTGTGACCTACAGACAAACAAATAAGCTGAATCCTGTTTCCTTGTCTCAAAAGTCAGATTAACATCTCACATGTTTAACTTTTCAGTATATCTGGTACCATATTTTGGATTTCACTTCAGCAGAAAATGTGCGGTGCTTAGTCGCTCAGTTGTGTCCGACTCTTTGTGACCCCATGGACTGTAGCCTGCCAGGCTCTTCTGTCCATAATGATTCTTCAGGCAAAAATACCATCGTGGGTTGCCATGCCCTCCTCCAGGGAATCTCCCCGACTCAGGTATCAAACCCAGGTCTCCTGCATTGTGGGCAAATTCTTAATCATCTGAGCCACCATGTACACCTAATCTTTCCCAGATGTAATCACACAGTTAGTCTTCGCATCCACACTGGTAATAATGCTCCTATATCTTTTTACATAGACAGTGTGCTTCCATCTGGTTCTGAATAGTTCAGAGAAAGTCTGTCTAAATTAGGCCTTACATTAGCTCATTAGCTTGCAGCTCAACAGATACAACAGCATCTTGGTAGGTATCCCAGTTTAAACCCAGGTACCCTCAACAGATTGAGCAGATTTCACACTGGTCTTAAACATCTAATCCTTAGTCAAATACTTCAAGCAAACATATATCATTAAATACAACAAGCCTTAATAGCCACAGGTCCACCACCTCATCTGCTGTGCCACATCCCCCAACAATTCATTCACCCGGCACTTTGCAGTCACCTGTCCCTAGTTAGTATAGTATTAAGAATATTTAAATAAGGCCTTGAAAAACAGGTGACATTAAACCTGTAAACATCCAAAGTTCAAGAAATTGTCCTGGAAGAAATTGTTTTTAACCAATACATTTAATATTGTCAAACTGACAGTGTGACAAGAAGTTTCTCACAAATTTTTCTGTGAAAAGTCAATCCATAGAGCTAGTAATACCATAGCACATTGTTGCAAAACACAAACATCGTATGATGTCACATATGTAGAATCTAAAACAGCCAAACTCATGACAACAGAGACTAGAATAGTGGTTACCAGGGGCTGGGAGATAGACGTGGGGAGATGTTGATCAAAGGGTACAAACTTCCAGTTATTTGATGAGTAAATTCTCGGAAGCTAATGCACAGCACAGGGACTACAGTTAATAAAACTGTATTATAATCAAACAGCATAACTTTGTATGTCAATTACGCCTCAAGAAAGCTGAAACTTTAAAAAATAATACTGCATTATATACTTAGAAGTTACTGAAAGAGTAGATCTTAAATGTTCTCGCCACAAAAAAACAAATGGTAATTTTGCAATGTGATAGAGGTGTTAGCTAAAGCTATGATGGTAATCATTTTACAATATAAGTGCATCATATCAACACATTGTACACCTTACACATATACAATGTTATATTTCAGTTATCTCAATAAAGCTGGAAGAAATTTTAAAATCAAATTAAATCAAATTAAATTCCTCACATGAAATGTGGTCTACTGGAAGACTTGGTCACCAGTTCCTAACCATATACCCCAGTCTCGTACCCCATTATGTTTAACTGTGTATATATTCAATGCTTAGATTTTCCTAATACTTTTTCAGCCATGTCCCTACTAACTTTTGACACAAAGGGAAAAAAAAAGAATGAGATCTATTTGATTTTTAAAGCTTTCAGTGAAACAATGCATCTGTGAAGAAAAAGAACAAGGTTTAACTAAACTGCTTTCCGCTGCACAGGGCCAGTGGTTAGTGGTATTCTTGGCCTTGTCTTTGTCTTCCTCAAAAGTGCCTCCCCACTGTGAAGCTAGCATCTGAAATCTAAAGATGAAAAGAGAAGAAGCATGTTTTCTGTACAACAGATGCGATAAAATACCCCAAAGCTTTTCTTATTGAACACATCTCCAGAGTCTGCTTGAAGTGATTTCTTTTCATCTTTAGTCCTTTCTTATATCTCTACATGTATAGTGTAATAGCCTTTAGTAAACTGGTTTTCTTTTCTCATTTTTAGTGAACAAGCAGGATCATGTTGCTTTTAAAGACTTCCCTGAGAGAAGCAATGTCTTAACATAAAGTAACATTAGGGAAATGAAGCCACACACAAAATAACTGCTTTCCACTTATCCTGAACTTCCCTTTCAACTGTGCCAAAATTCCGTGAAGACCTGCAGATACTACACAGGGAAATGTAGAAAATATTTTAAAAGCTATGTTTTTAGGTCATACTATTTACTGAGTTTTGCAGTTAGTAACATGACATAGTGGTTTATCTTCAAAACCTGACAGAGAAACAAGTTTAAATTTACTTCATCTGCTCAGTGACTTAAATCTTTCACAAGAGATCATTAGCAAGTTTGAATTCAAATCCAGCAACAGGAGCAGTACATGTGACTCTCATTTATGAAACAAATAAATATGCTTTCTTGTTTGTTGCACTGTGCTTAGTCACTTGGTCATGTCTGACTCTTTGCGACCCTGTGAACTGAAGCCCACCAGAGTCCTCCATCCATGGGGATTCTTCAGGCAAGAATACTGGAGTGGTTGCCATGCCTCCTTCAGGGGATCTTCCAAACCCAGGTCTTCTGCATCGCAGGCAGGTTCTTTACCATCTGAGTCACCAGGGAAGATTTATTGTATAGGTATTTGTAAACCCAACTTTGTGGCAATACCATATATACTTTTAAATAATCAAAACAGTAAAAAAAAAATTTTGGAAAAAGAAAAGTAGACTTGAACACTGAAGCAACCTCAAGCATTCCTTTATTATAGTGACTTTTTGTAAGGGAAGTTTTTACATGATAAGAAATTTATTTAAAAGTAGAAGTAAACAAAGAAAATAATCGCTTACAAACACCACATATGGGAATTTATGGATCAGTATTTGAAATGGAATTAAAGGAAGAGCTGGAATATAGCCAAAGTCAAGAGACAATGGAGAATGTCACCCATTGCAGTGCTCACAGGGACTCTGAAAAATGAACGGGCTTATTACAGGTGACCAAGTTGAATGTGAACCTTGACGCGAAGCTCTGCACTTTGTAAGTCTGAAGAAATACAACACATCCTAGACAATTAGGCAATAGGTCCAAAGATTGTGTTTGATTCATTTTATTTCTTACATAGGTCTGTTTACAACCTTGTCTGTGGCTCTGTGTGAATATCAATAAATCAGTTTTATTAGTAAAACCAAATTCAGATATCTCAAGTTGATAGTTTTGTGATCTATGAGCAACCTACCTTTATAACAGATAAAAAATTTTATTTATATTTCATATTTATAAAAATCAAAATTATAGTCTTAAAGCTAAAAAAAATAACCTGAGGATCTGGATGAGGCAATCACAGTACCCCTGGAGAGGTAAGGATAGAATTGAGATATTTATTAGTTTAAAATCAACATCTACTCATTAAGTGACTGTTAGATAACAGCAGAGAACTGAGAAAGAACAGGAGTCACTACTGACTCTTATGTACTGATATTTCAAATTTCCACCAATCACATTTGGAAATGTAGGAGAAGATACAGACTTCAGCAGAAGGTAAGGAATCTAAAGTACCTATAGTGTGCCATTTTGAAAGTTATGACAATAATAGAAGCAGTTATTACACTTAACCATTGCCAGTGATCTACTATGAGCAAAGTCTATACTAGATGTTTTATATGAAATATTCTGTATAGTCCTTGTATCTATCATTATCTCCATTTTGCATATGAAGAAACTGAAGCACAAAGACATTTAGTAATTTGCCCTAAGTCACACAGTCAGTAGGTGGCAAAGCCAATATTATCCACACAAGAACTGGTCCCATACTTGTTTGAGACCCATACATTTGTTAATCCTAAAGCTCATGAGTATTACGCGCTGGGTGTGAACCTAAGGCTTGCAGTTCAATCGACATCACCCTTGTTTCTTCATCCTGAGAATAAGGACAGTGCTTCATGATCACTAAAAGTTCCTAAACTTTTCATATTAAAAAAGAAGAAGAAGAAAGAAACTTGCTGAAAAGCCTTATGCAAGCAATAATTTGCAAGTTCAAAGGAGGAATCTTGCTGGGCACTGTAGATTTATAATGATCAAGAAGGCAAATTATTGCCCAAAGATAGAATGTCCTTATATCAATATTTAATTTGAAGTGAATATAAAAGAAAACTTTCCCTCTTCATATCTAAGGCTACTAAAGGAATTAAATTATTTTTAAGGCAGTACTTGGGAAATTAATCAAAAATTTTAGAAGGAAGCATATTCTTCAGAATTTAAGCATTTGTCAAACAAACCAGGCAACCTTCCAGGAACTTGAGGTGTCTGCATGAGGAAATTAACATGTTTTTTTAGGGCCAACTCATGTTCATATACTCCTAAGTATCTTCTCTGGTCTTCCAATAGTTAGTTGCTGATGACAAAGTAATAGCATCAAGTACTCATCCTCTTAGCTCAAAGTATCTCAAATAATCTATTCTACCAAAAATAAAATTGTCTTCCTACCCAGCAATATATTTCCATACCTTACAGCAAAACCTTATGGAGGGAAAAACAACCTTATCCATATATATAGCTGTGTCTATGACTATTCTCACAACTAATGATTTCAGCATCAATAACACATGATGCTATACAAAATATACAGCTAGTGGGAAGCTGCTATATAGCACAGAGACCTCAGCTCAGAGCTCTGTGATACCCTAGAGGGGTGGGGCAGGGGGTGGGGGAGGCTCAAGAGGGAGGAGACGTATGCATACATATAACTGACTCACGTTGTGGTACAGCAGAAATATAACACTGTAAGGCAATTACACTCCAATTTAAAAAAATAAATTTTAAAAAGGAAAAAAATTACGATGTGAATTTTGGCTATAAAGAATCATGCCATCTGACCTTTCTAAATACAGCTGATTTTAAAGTAACTGTCCACTGACATCTAAAAGGCTGATTCGGTGGCTTATTAATAGATTCTTCCAGGGAAGTAATTGTTTTCGTTAGATTAAACAGTCAGCAGAGAACCCATGGGTGTTGTTAGCTCTGTGATACAGTATCTCTGTTAATGTCTTATCACACCAGAACAGGAGTAATCAAAAAAATTCTTTGCCAGGTGCTTCTAAGGGCCTCTGGGACTTAAAGAAAATCATTCAGTTTTACTGGCATATTAATTATCAAGATACCAGTGAAAAATTTGAAATGGTTCAAAGAAATCATTTTTAAAAGCCCCTTGTTCCAAATTAAAAATTCAAAGGCAATTTTTAATAAACTCCTAGCTATTTAGTATAATAAAAATGTTATCTTCTATTGTTTGCTCCTATTGTTCTTTCATGATTTCTCCATGGCAATACAATGGTGTCAGCATTCAAAAATAGGAATATAAGAAGCAAATTCTCTGAAATAAATTTCAGTCTGGTGTCTTTTTGTAACAGGCAATTTAGTCATCCCCTCACACCTTTTGTAAGCATGAAGAAATACATGTGTCTTGTATTCATGCAAGAAACTACATTGCAACAACATCTGTTTCCCTCTCTCTTTAATATATATATTATAAAAAGTCCAGCTTTTCTGGGCAAAAAAAAATATCATCCTTTTCACCCTCTGGATTGAGTTCTTTCAATAATCATTAAAATGCATGTAAAGTTCTGTCATCTTCAAATGCAAGGTCTAAGTTGGATTTGCATGAAAATTTTTTCAGCATATAAAATGGTGGGTTCTCATGGAATGTCAGTAATCATTCACCCAAAATTTTCAAATTGCCCCTAGTTAAGAATCACTGGCTGTATAGTTAAATTTAGTATTTTGACAAAAGAAAACTTATCCAACATATTAATAGGAACAGAACTCTATCTTTCTGTAAGATGTACAAACAGCAAAAATACATTTTATTTATTGATCTTGAAAAAACTATGTAGGATTTAATTAAAATAATCTCCCTTAAAACTCTTTTATGATGGAACTGAATAAATGATAGGACTAAAGGAAAAAAAGAGGGGGAATCAGGATGGACCTGCACCCCTGGAAGGGAGCTATGAAAGAGGAAACGTTCCCTCTTACCAGTAACCTCCTTCCCTTGCTGGGAGTCAGCTGAAACAGACAGGGAGCTTCAAGGCCCATAGGGGAGTGAGGCAGCTGGCCTATGGCAAGTGGGGCAAGGAGAGACCAGCACAGTTTTTGATCATTGTCACATCGCTGCACTTCCCAGGCAGCCCAAGAGGCCCATCTGCTGGTATGTGCAGCAGCTGGGTGCTGAAACTCAGACTTCAGTGGACAGACCTGGAGAGAGGACTCAGTTTGGCTGTTCAGAGACAGCCTGAGAGGCCTGGAGTGTGGTCTGGCCTGCAACTGGAGGTGTGCCCAGAACAGAGTGTGGGTCCACCGTAGGAGCCCCAGGAAGGGAGGGCATGGCCTAGCCGTAGCAGTCACACTCCACCCTGCTTCCAGCGGGCATGACTCCACCACTAGGAGCTCTAGGAGTCAAGTCCCACCTGGTAGCCCCGGAAATGGAGGCAGGGCTGACATCTGAGCACCACAGCAGGTGTAGGGCACAGCCTCAGCAGGTATATCCCAGCACCTCTGTGAGTGCAGCACTTGAGGGACATCCAAGCCGACTTCTGGTGTTCCCACAGCCGAGGCAGGTCCAGCAGGCTTGGTTGGTGCTGACACCGGGCGGCAGGTGACATTACAGAGCATGCATCCTGGTGGACAGGACTACACAGTGTCTCCTTTCCCAGCAGAAGCACTCTCCACCCACCTACTTCACATCACTGTTTGGAACCAAATATGAGGGCTTCTATTTCACCAACCAGCAAGCAGGTCCTGCCCCCAAAATGACTATGACGACCATGGAGCAAAGAGGAGGCCCCCCTCCAACATTCAGTGCAGGCTCTGATCACCAGCAACACCCATCACAGCCCCTATCAAGTAGTTAAGGGTCAGCACACACTGAGGAAGGCATTCACACCCAGAACAAACCTCATACTGAGAACATCAGACTCACACAGGCAACCTGGGGATGCTCCAACCTAAGAACAGCCATTCAAGAATACACTAGACAACTGTTTCTCCTAAATTCATAAACTCAGACCACACCACTTTAAACACACCAAAGCAAAAACAGGAAACAACCAATACCAAGCCGAATTTTAAAGTAAATTTTTATCTTTATTCCCTTTAACCTGTGTACTACTAATACCTTCCCTTACTCTGTTACTGCACAAGAATACTTTCAATAGTCTTTGGCTGTCAAAATTTTGCTCAGTGTGAGTCCTTTGGGCTTCCCTACCTTCCATGTCATATGCTCCACAGTTACATCTTTTTCCCTTTCCCACAAAGCTCCCCACTCCCCCCTCGTGTGGACCTAAAATGGATGTTAGGAAAGCAACCTGTTTGGACTAAAGCACCCGAGCAAAGGATTTCTGATCTGATACCTCCCACTCACCCAGTCCTCATATCTTCCTGAACAAATGTATGTTTTAATCCTAATGATTTTAAAATTACAGAAGTCAAGACAAAAGATATTTGTGAAGAGATTTCTTTAAAAAGAACTCCTGGTTTAATGATTTTTCAAGCATCATTTTTTTTAGCTCAAGAACATTTTCTTCAAACAAAACACACAGAATTCCATTGCATAGAACACTAAAAAAAAAAAAAAAAAAAACCAAACAGAACTTCTTGTTGCAGTAATGGCAGCAGGACATAAAGACCAGTGCTATAATTTGCTCTCTCACACAGAATAGCCTTAGACATGCATCCTCAGAATCTTTAAGGGTTACTGTTGAAATCAACTTTAAAAATGACAGAAGGTTCATTCTAACCTTTCTCCGCTATCTCTGAGCCTTAATTAGGAAGGAGAAAGAGAAGCAGAACTTTAGCTACTTGATTCCATCATACAAGACAAAGCCCATAACTATTAGGACTACAAATAGTTATGCTATTCTCACCCACCACCAATGTCCTATCTATAGTCTACTCTCCTCTTAGAAGAAGGAATCACAGGAAAACCACTACCACCCTTTTCCTTCCAGTACAAGAACTTTTTCTAAACTCTGATGCCTGGAAGAGCCCAATTCAATCACTGACCTACTACATTAAAAAGAACAAATGCCACATGTGTTGAGGATCACCACACTCTTTTAAATGAAATATTCTAAGAATCTAGCTCTATCATGCATAATCAAAAAGTTTGTGGAATGGTAGAATAAATTTTTAAAAAGTATATTAAATATATTTGAAACCCGTACTCTGAAATCATCTTCCATTTTTATTTCTGTGTCATAAAGGCTTCATTCATGTCAAATAGCTTTCCTGTATGATTAGTTTCAAATACAGAAACAAAAATGACTTGTAGACAAATTTAATCAATAAGGCATTTTCTGGATGACTGGTAAATTTTTACCTACCCAAAACTTCCAGATAGCAATGGTATTCTCAGTTCAGTTGCTCAGTTGTGTCCGACTCTTTGCGACCCCATGGACTACAGCACACCAGGCCTCTCTGTCCATCACCAACTCCCAGAGTTCAGTCAAACTCATGTCCATTGAGTTGGTGATGCCATCCAACCATCTTATCCTCTGTCATCCCCTTCTTCTCCCGCCTTCAATCTTTCCCAGCATCAGGGACTTTTCCAATGAGTCAGTTCTTTGCATCAGGTGACCAAAGTATTGGAATTTCAGCTTCAGCAGCAGTCCTTTCAATGAATATTCAGGGCTGATTTCCTTTATGATGGACTGCTTGGATCCCCCTGCAGTCCAAGGGACTCTCAAGAGTCTTCTCCAAAATCATCAATTCTTCAGTGCTCAGCTTTCTTTATAGTCCAACTCTTACTTCCATACATGACTGCTGGAAAAACCATAGCTTTGACTAGATGGACCTTTGTCAGCAAAATAATATGCTATCTAGGTTGGTCATAGCTCTTCTTCCAAGGAGCAAGTGTCCTTTAATTTCATGGCTGCAATCACCATCTGCAGTGATTTAAAGTCTGTCACTGTTTCTACTGTTTCCCCATCTATTTGATATGAAGTGATGGGACCGGATGTCATGATCTTAGTTTTCTGAATGTTGAGTTTTAAGCCAGTTTTTTCACTCTCCCCTTACCTTCATCAAGAGGCTCCTTATTTCTTATTTGCTTTCTGCCATAAGGGTGGTGTCATCTGCATATCTGAAGTTATTGATATTTCACCGGGCAATCTTGATTCCAGCTTGTGCTTCATCCAGCCTGCTTCTCATGATGTACTCTGCATATAAGTTAAATAAGCAGGGTGACAATATACAGCCTTGACATACTCCTTTCCCTATTTGGAACCAGTCTGTTCCATGTCCAGTTCTGACTTGCTTCCTGACCTGCATACAGGTTTCTCAAGAGGCAGGTCAGGTGGTCAAGTGCATTTGAAACATCATACTTTTTCAACTTTTCAAAAGTTTTATTAATTTGCCTTTCAGGAGTTGCTTTGGAAAATGACATATCATATCTTAAATTGCTTATAAGTTTCAAATATACTACATAACTTCCTCACACCTGATTAAAATTATTACTTGCAAAGCAAAGAGTACCATATTCCAACCATTGCTTTCTACTACTCTGTTACTTTCTAATAAGAAATTTGGACGTAATTTTCAATGGAAGGAAAAGAAAGAGGCAAAGATTTTCCAAAGAAAATCAAAATAATTTGGCAATTAAAAAGAAAGCTGTACACTTTAAAAGACTTCCATTCCAGAATCAATATTGTCAAAATGGCTATTCTACCCAAAGCAGTCTATAGATTCAATGCAATCCCTATCAAGCTACCAACGGTATTTTTCACAGAACTAGAACAAATAATTTCACAATTTGTATGGAAATACAAAAAACCTCGAATAGCCAAAGTAATCTTGAGAAAGAAGAATGGAACTGGAGGAATCAACCTGCCTGACTTCAGACTCTACTACAAAGCCACAGTCATCAAGACAGTATGGTACTGGCACAAAGACAGAAATATAGATCAATGGAACAGAATAGAAAGCCCAGAGATAAATCCACGAACCTATGGACACCTTATCTTTGACAAAGGAGGCAAGGATATACAATGGAAAAAAGACAACCTCTTTAACAAGTGGTGCTGGGAAAACTGGTCAACCACTTGTAAAAGAATGAAACTAGAACACTTTCTAACACCATACACAAAAATAAACTCAAAATGGATTAAAGATCTAAATGTAAGACCAGAAACTATAAAACTCCTAGAGGAGAACATAGGCAAAACACTCTCCGACATAAATCACAGCAAGATCCTCTATGACCCACCTCCCAGAATATTGGAAATAAAAGCAAAAATAAACAAATGGGACCTAATGAAACTTAAAAGCTTTTGCACAACAAAGGAAACTATAAGTAAGGTGAAAAGACAGCCCTCAGATTGGGAGAAAATAATAGCAAATGAAGAAACAGACAAAGGATTAATCTCAAAAATATACAAGCAACTCCTGAAGCTCAATTCCAGAAAAATAAATGACCCAATCAAAAAATGGGCCAAAGAACTAAACAGACATTTCTCCAAAGAAGACATACAGATGACTAACAAACACATGAAAAGATGCTCAACATCACTCATAATTAGAGAAATGCAAATCAAAACCACAATGAGGTACCATTACACACCAGTCAGGATGGCTGCTATCCAAAAGTCTACAAGCAATAAATGCTGGAGAGGGTGTGGAGAAAAGGGAACCCTCTTACACTGTTGGTGGGAATGCAAACTAGTACAGCCACTATGGAAAACAGTGTGGAGATTTCTTAAAAAACTGGAAATAGAACTGCCATATGACCCAGCAATCCCACTTCTGGGCATACACACTGAGGAAACCAGATCTGAAAGAGACACGTGCACCCCAATGTTCATCGCAGCACTGTTTATAATAGCCAGGACATGGAAGCAACCTAGATGCCCATCAGCAGATGAATGGATAAGGAAGCTGTGGTACATATATACCATGGAATATTACTCAGCCATTAAAAAGAATTCATTTGAACCAGTCCTAATGAGATGGATGAAGCTGGAGCCCATTATACAGAGTGAAGTAAGCCAGAAAGATAAAGAACATTACAGCATACTAACACATATATATGGAATTTAGAAAGGTGATAACGATAACCCTATATGCAAAACAGAAAAAGAGACACAGAAATACAGAACAGACTTTTGAACTCTGTGGGAGAAGGTGAGGGTGGGATATTTCAAAAGAACAGCATGTATACTATCTATGGTGAAACAGATCACCAGCCCAGGTGGGATGCATGAGACAAGTGCTCCGGCCTGGTGCACTGGGAAGACCCAGAGGAATCGGGTGGAGAGGGAGGTGGGAGGGGGGATCGGGATTGGGAATACATGTAAATCCATGGCTGATTCAAAGAATAAAAAAAAAAAAAAAAAAAAGACTTCCATTCCTTTAAAAATAGGACAAATTTATACAAATTTGTATAAATAGAAAAATGGTTTGTCTGCTAGAAATCATTTTGTTTTAGACAGTTTCAGATTGTTACCCTAGCATTTAGTAGCGTCCCTAAGTCTGTCCTACTGCTATGTTGAATGGAGGAAGCCAGATGTTAGTAGAGTTAATGGTACCATGACAGTCTCCAATAAACAGAAGCATATTCTAGATTAATAAACATTTGCTTTTAATTTATGGATACATAGAACTATCGAGTAAAATAAGCAGTTTTTAAGTTATTATAAAATAGTATTTTATATTTCCTTATTTATAAGGCTATATTTCCTTATGTTGGCCAAAAAAAAAACAGCCTTGTTTGTGATTTATCTTAGTCCCACATGCCTATCTTGCTCCTCCTTCTTTCTCCCCATTGATAACCACTAGTTTGCTCTCTATATTTGTGAGTCAGTTTGTTTATACATTTGGTTATATATATACACATTTGCTGTATTTTTTAGATTCCACATATTAAATAAGAGTATTTGTCTTTTTTCTGATTTTATTTCACTAAGCATAATACTCTCAAGGTTCATCCACATTGTTCCAAATGGCAGAATTTCATTTTTTATGGCTGAGTAATATTACACTGTATGTGTGTGTGTGTGTCTATTTATGTTCTTTATCCATTTATCTGTTGATGGACACTTAGGTTGCTTCTATGTCTTGGTTATTGTAAATAGTGCTTCAGTGAACACTGGGTGCATATATATTTTTTGAATTAGTGTTTTCATTTTCTTTGCATAAATACCCAGGAGTGGAAATGTTGAATCATATGGTAGCTTTTTTTTTTTTTTATTTTTTTATTAGTTGGAGACTACTTAGTTTACAATATTGTAGTGGTTTTTGCCATACATTGACATGAATCAGCCATGGATTTACATGTATTCCCCATCCCGATCCCCCCTCCCACCTCCCTCCCCACCCCATCCCTCTGGGTCTTCCCAGTGCACCAGCCCCAAGCACTTGTCTCATGCATCCAACCTGGGCTGGTGATCTGTTTCACCCTAGATAATATACATGTTTCGATGCTGCTCTCTCACTTTCTCCCATAGAGTCCAAAAGTCTGTTCTGTACATCTGTGTCTCTTTTTCTGTTTTGCATATAGGGTTATCGTTACCGTCTTTCTAAATTCCATATATATGCCTTAGTATACTGTATTGGTCTTTATCTTTCTGGCTTACTTCACTATGTATAATGGGCTCCAGTTTCATCCATCTCATTAGAACTGATTCAAATGAATTCTTTTTAATGGCTGAGTAATATTCCACAGTGTATATGTACCACAGCTTCCTTATCCATTCGTCTGCTGATGGGCATCTAGGTTGCTTCCATGTCCTGGCTATTGTAAAAAGTGCTGTGATGAACATTGGGGTGCACGTGTCTCTTTCAGATCTGGTTTCTTCGGTGTGTATGCCCAGAAGTGGTATTGCTGGGTCATATGGCAGTTCTGTTTCCAGTTTTTTAAGAAATCTCCACACTGTTCTCCATAGCGGCTGTACCAGTTTGCATTCCCAAACTTTTATAGCTTTTTCTCTAACATTGGCATCTTCAATGATGCAATCCTTCTAGACTTTCATGATGTCCTCTCTATAGGGGTTCTCATCCATAGTGTTGACAATCCTTGTGTCTAATAAGCCTTAAAGGTTCTTATGACACCACCACCCCCCAAATCTAGAGACTGAATTAGAGACATTGTGTTTGGGGGCCAGAAAATCACTTCAGTACCTTCAGTGTTGAACTCATGGGGTTCAAGGAGGCCAGAGGTACTGTCCAATTATCATAAAAAATTTTTAAAGTCAGTCCTTCACTGACACGATGGGTTTCCCTGGTGGCTCAGTCAGTAAAGAATTCACCTGCAATGTGAGACCTGTGTTCGATCCCTGGGTTGGGAAGATCCCTTGGAGAAGGGAAGGACTACCCATTCCAGTATTCTGGTCTGGAGAATTCCATGGATAGAGCAGCCTGACAGGCTGCAGTCCATACGGTCACAAAGAGCTGGACACGACTGAGCAACTGTCACTTTACTTCACTGACATGATACTTCCTGACTTCAGGAACAAAGCAACAATGGAACAAATTCAGAAAAAAGTTCTCATTGTCCAGGCCTTCTTGCACAATCAAAATATTAGCAGCTAGTGCTGCTTTTCCCTTCAAGGCTCAGGGTTAGCAGCTTTATATATAACAGCAGTACTGACCATAAACCCAACTGCATTCGCATGAAATAGTAATTAGCCTATCCCTTCCTGCCCTAAGTCCTGTTGCTCGCTTCTCTTCCTTACTAATAAATGTCCTTTGTGGCATTTTTCCCCAGAATCGGAAAAAATTCATCTGCATTAAAAACCTGGTCAGGCAAATATTCTTTCTCAACGATTTACTTAATGGCATCTGGGAACTAGTCTGCTGCCTCAGTCAGCAGAAGCTGCTTCTCCTGCTACCCTGACATTTAAGCCAAATCTCTTTCTAAAATTATCATACCACCTTTTGCTTGCATTAAATTCTCCAGCTTTAGATCCTCTGTCTTTTCTTGCTTTAAGTTAGCATATAATGACTTTGATTTTTCTTGAATCATAGTCTATAAGCATGCCTTTCTTAAAGCATTCCTGCTGCTACTGCTAAGTCACTTCAGTCGTGTCCGACTCTGTGTGACCCCATAGACAGCAGCCCATCAGGCTCTCCCGTCCCTGGGATTCTCCAGGCAAGAACACTGGAGTGGGTTGCCATTTCCTTCTCCAATGCATGCAAGTGAAAAGTGAAAGTGAAGTCGCTCAGTCGTATCCGACTCTTAGCGACTTCATGGACTGCAGCCTACCAGGCTCCTCCGTCCATGGGATTTTCCAGGCAAGAGTACTGGAGTGGGGTGCCATTGCCTTCTCCGAAAGCATTCCTACACCCACATAAAAACTAAGCTCCATTTTCAATACAAGAGCAAAGAGTGTTTCACAACAAGTGTGAAGGTTTTCACACCTGCTGGCATAACTACAGAAACAGCTTCATGAATTTGTTTTAAAAAAAAATGGGCCTTAAGCTGGATTCATTTATCTTTAAATGATGGGCCACTGCAGCTGTAGATCTCTATCTGTGGAATATACAAAGCAATTCAACCTCTTGTAACATCATGACTTTTCTCTGCTTCTTGGACGCACTTCTAGCATCACAAGTGCCACTTTGTATGGGCCTCATGGTATTATTCAAGGTTTATGGTATTGCACTAAATATGATGAAAAATATGTGAGAACTACAAGAAATCACTTTTTTACTGTGATACACAATTTACTTGAGACAAACTACTCACACTGAGATTAGCATTACATGGTGCTTTAAGGGAATACTTGCAACACTTGAGCTCACCACAGTAGCAACAGGAGGCAGCAGCTACAAAGTTATTACAGAAGTACAGTGCGTACTGCAGTAAATTTTATGCAATTATAGTTTAATGTTTTATCTTTACATTTCTCTCAACTGCAAATGACACCATGTCTGGTCTGTGTGTGCATAAAATTTAATAAATTTTAACTTTTTATAATAAATTTGTGATAAAACATACTAGTATCTACTTATATTTGATGTACTCATGACATACCTTTTTCTTTAATTTTTTGATATTTCTAAGCCCCATGGTTCATCTGGGAGTTTTTCTGACCTGTCACAAAATTCAAATATTTTCCCACCTATTTTATTTTATTTTTTTTTTCCACCTATTTTAAAAAGTCAGCTTAAGTAGACCCACTGAACAACCCCTGTTGTTTGAGGATAAACTAAATATCTTAATTTATATCCAAAAAATGTGAGAAATAACATTTGACTATCTTCTATTACCATAATAATACAATTGACTGTTTAAAACATAATGGTCAAATTTTAAAAGTTTAGCACTAAAGAAAAAGAAAAAAAGCCTGAGCAGCACAATCACCAGCTAATTGCATCTGCAGCCCCTTACCTGTACATCTGCAGCACTAAGTCAATGCTTATTTCCAACCACAGTAGAAAAGGCAAAGTATATCAGTTCTGCTTCTACTGTTTTCTGTTGCTGCTATCGATGTTGGCACTAAGTTCTTAAATTCTTTTCCTCTAATATTTCCTCTTCACCTCCTGAACCAAATGTTGATGGTGATCATGCTGATTAACTTTGTATATCAACTTGACTGAGCCATGGGGTCCTCAGATTATTTGATCAAGATTACTCTGTATGTTTCTATGAGGGTGTTTTTGGATAAGGTTAATATTTCAATTGGAAGTTTAGGTAATGCAGATTGCTCTCCCTAATGTGGGTAGGCCTCAATCAGTTAAAGGACTGAATAAAATAAAAAGGCTAACCCTCTCCCCAAGTAACACTGAATTCCTTTTACCTGACTTGACTGCAATCTGGGACGTCAACATTTTTCCTGACTGTGGATTTGAACTGAAATATTGGCAGTTCCTGGATCTCAAGTTTGCCAGTCTACGAGCAGAAACAACATTATTATCTCTCCTGGTTCTTGGGTCTTCAGGCTTGGGCTGGAACTAAACCATCAGCTCTCTTGGGTCTCCAATTTGCTGATTCACTCTGCAGCCCTTGGGACTTGCCCTCCTCCATTATCACATGTTAATTCTTTACAATAATTCCACATATGTAGTTATAGAAAGGAGATATACAGAGATACAGAGAGATATACATACAGATCTCTTATTAGTTCTATTTCTCTGGAGAACCCTAACTAACATAGTGGTGTTACAATTTTATTGATACAATCCTCAAACCAAAGATTTGTGCACTACTTGCAGAAGACATGGGTTATTTCCAGTAGCAAATTTAAGACCCCAATTTATTTTTATTTCTAATATGTTTGCAGGCCCTTGATGTTTCACACAACCATTTGAGAAAAAATTACCTTTAACCAAAAAACTGTGGCAATGGAGATATAAATTTGAGTTTCAAGATGATAAAATTATCCCCAAATTTCCACCTGCAATTCAGCTTTCATTGAATTTATACTCATTTTACTAGCTTTCCTGGAGTAGAACAGTAGGAAGATCAAGCAAGCCTTTTGTAACAAATACCTTCCTTCAAGAAATTTCAGCAAGTTCTGGCAAAAAAATCAACTATTTTCTCTAAGGCCAATACTGCTTCTTCATAATTCTATCCTGGTATTAGTAAACCAATAAGTTCATAGCTATATAAGTAATGTTAACTGCAAAATACAGTATTAAAGCTATTTGTCTCAAACAGTTTTTTATATGTAATTACAGCTATTCCAAATTATTTGAATATCATAAGGCAGCCATGAAATTTCTTACATATCATGCAGTCTGTCTATGGCTGAAGAATAAAAGAGACCCATTATCTCTCTAGCTATGACCAGTAATTCTGGAGTATCTTCTACGCTGGGTTTTCTTTCTGAACACCGAAATGAAAAGTATGCATAAACATGAAAGGCTTCCCATATCCTTCACAGCCCTCACAAGTGCATGTAACCATCAGTAACATTTCTATGATGTTAAAATACATATGCAGTTACTCAGTTTCCCAAAAGCTAAGCCATACAGCAGATGTGCGAAAGTACGGAAACAAGACTAAAGCCAATATTTACTGCATCCCTAAAGTCAGGCTGGGAGACTAACTCAATTAGCCAAAAATATAAGAAAAACTGGTCCACCCTGTCTCTTGGATCGAGCACTTGCCTAAAGTATTTAGTAAGTAATGACTCAGATCCCTGGGTGGTGATCAGCGCTACTAGAAGTGAACCACAGCTAATGCCCAATGACAGTGCACCATGAGGACATTCCAGGGATTACATGGGCAAGAAAGAATCCACAACAGATCTTCTGGTTATAGCCACAGATTAAATGACAGTTTCCTTTAACAAGAGAAGGGTCAATAAGTAACTGAGTTACAGATCAGATTATCTTACTTACAAGGTGACTGATGTATTCCTACACACACCCCATGTTTCTACATCCGCTCTTAAAGGACACATACTACAACCTGGCAACAAAAGAAGAGGATACTGATGGCAATATCAAGGCTTTTCTAAAATCTCTCTTTAATTTCAGCTTATAAATGAAAATGAACTCAACTTGACTAAAAAACAAAAATAGGAGATAAAATGGTTACTTGTCATAATCACATGGAAAAATGATGTCTAAAAGTAAAATATCCCATGATTTGGGAAAGGTGAGCAGTTCCCACGATGAAAACTTTACTCCTCTTTTTAATTTGGTTGTGACTAAAAGTAACCTGCAATTAAACTCAGGGCAGGTAAATGATTAATTGCTAAATTTTTTAACCAACTGAGCCATTTAGATAAGAAAAAAGGGGCTTATCTTTTAAATGCTGCATTCATTTTAGACATTTTGCTTCAATGATTTTGAGAAGTAAGACATTTATGTGCTTTTATGGGCTCTGTGATAAAATTTTATACAAAAATGCTATAATATGCATTTGCTTTACTATGAGAACAGCTCTTGTATCATTCAAAGGGGACCATAAGTCACAATTACCACTTCTTTCTACTTGCCAAGTTATCTAGGTTATTTTCTTTGAGAAACCATAAGTCTACCTGATTGACCAAAGTGAAGTGAAGTGAAGTCGCTCAGTCATGTCCAACTCTCTGCGATACCGTGGACTGTAGCCCACCAGCCTCCTCCATCCATGGGCTTCTCCAGGCAAGAATACTGGAGTGGGCTGCCATTTCACTAAATCTATTAGAATCAACAGCTGAAGTTGAGTATGGGTAAATTTAACTTCTCCTGGGTCATTACAAATTTGTCACTTGTGAATATACTTACTTCCTTATTAATAAAATCTATGTTCGGGAAGCAAATTTAGAAATCATGGATAAATAAATAGAAAAACACAGACACAAAATAAACGACTTAAATTCTACCATTAAGACTGATTGAAGGCAAGAGGAAAAGGGGACAACAGAGGATGAGATGGTTGGATGGCCGTCAATAACTCAAAGGACATGAGTTTGAGCAGACTCTGGGAGATGGTGAAGGACAGGGAAGCCTGGTGAGCTGTAGTCCATGTGATCGCAAAGAGTCAGACACAACTGAGTGACTGAACAACAAAGACAGTAACTGAGTAAACAACAGGTTTACAAAGCTATAGTGATGAATAACCAAAATATTGTTAAGCAAAATAAATCTGACACAGAAAAGTACATATGATTCCATTTTATCAAGTTCAAATAAGTAAAATCATCTCTTAAGAATAAGCACAGTGGCTGCATATGAGGGTACTAAATGGGAGAAGGCACAGGAGAATTTTCTGAAGTAATGAAAATGTAAATATTCCATATTTTTATAAGATATGGGTAACACAGTTCTATGAATTTGTAAATCTCATCAAATTTCACACTTTAGATCTACGCAATTCATTACACATGAGTTATATTTTAATCAAAAACATGATGCTGTTAATGGATTTTCCAGGAGAGCCAAATTATTTACATCATTTTATTTTGTTGTCAGGTTATTTATAAACTTTTTTTTAAAGCTTACTTTAAAATTATACGCATAAAAGCTTTATCAGAATACTATTAATCTTTATTTTAAAAGTGAATTTTAGGACTACTAGCCATTTATTTGTAAGTTGGACACAACAATGTTACTAGAAGAACTTTAAATGATCCCACCACCACCCTGTTTAAACAAGTTATCTTGTGGTTATTTGAATCTAGCAGAATAACTACTTATTGTCCTATAATTAATTAGGCATGTGAGCCAATATGAATGAGCCAAATTCAGTCAACTGTCATTTAAATATTTGCTACATCAATTTAATTTCTAGCAGTATTAGTATCAATACCCAACATAGATTAACCATGTATAAAATTCTTTCACACCTGTTATCTTACTTAGAGCTCTTAACAACTCAATAGAATAGGTACTTTCAGCCCTCCTGACCTGATATGAAAATGTGCAATCTGTGAGGTTTAAGAGATGTTTCAGAGAAAATGTGTAGCCATCAAGTATCAGAGTTAAGATTCAGAGATCCGTTTCCATGCTTAGTGCTCCATCCAACACTGGATCTGCCTAGTGTATGCAAACAAGGTTTTTTCTCAACAAATTCATAAAAGCAAGAAGAGAAGTGAGAAACTAAAGACAGCAGCCACGTCTTAAATCATAGACTAACAAAATATTTGAAAAAAACTTTTAATATGACTTTAGTAAAAGATCTATACAAAACAAAATTGTTTAAGCCTCAAAAGATAACAGTAACATTTACCTATTTTCTAATCTTTACCTATGATATTTTTATAAAGTTTTATTTTATTACATAGCTTTTTCCATATCCTGCTAATTTAAATTAACTGCATATGGTATACTCATTGCCACTGAATTAACTATTTTTTTACAAAAAGCATTTTAACAGCTACATGCCATTCTACTGTATGGGTATGCTATAAAATATTTAACCATGGAATTATCTATTTCTAATTTGATGATGGGTATCTTTTTTAAGTTTTAAAAAATCAATGATGATTCAAGTTTCGTTGACTATTTCTCTTAATTACTGAAAGTCATAGAACTGGTAGAGATTAAATTATTCACCAAAGTCTATTCTCCCCTTTCTTCCTGGAAACATAGCTGGGGACCAACTACATTCTCCAATTCCCTTGCTTCTAAGTGTGGAATGTAACCAGAAGAATATGTGCCACGCCAGGCCTTAACTGTAAAACATTGCACATATGCTTCCCTCCATTCATCTCTCCCCAAACACATCCCATCCACACATGCCTCAACTGAAACCAAAAATTCCCAGCAACCCAGGTGGGAATTGATTAAAGCATTCCCAGCTTTAATCAAAACAGATGACGACGTACCCTAGAATAGCTCACTGACTTGAAAGGAACCCGATTTCCTGAATGACTGAGTGGAAGATCACTTCTCCACGCCATTCCAAGACAACTGTGAGGAAAAAGAATGTACCATGATCCTCAGTATCTGAAGGTTCCATATCCTCAGATTCAACCAACCACAGATTATATACCATTGCTATAACCTACAGCTGATTGAATACATGAATGAGGATCCACAGACACTGAGGGCCACCTATGAGACTTGAGCATCCACAGGTTTTGGTATACTGAAGTAGGACTGTATTTGTTCTTTATGAGTAACTTTTTATTGGCTCTCTTTGTTACAGTAGCAATTATACCTAACTCACCTTCTACTCGTCCAGTGGTGGTTTCTCTACAGTAAACAGTAATCCCATTTTAACTTGGTCTGTAATTAATTGCAAATTGGAACTTCCTAAAGTCTTTAGACCTATGTAAAGCAACTCAATCATAACTTCCATTTCTGCATCTAGTGGTAATAATATGGACTAAGCAACATTCCTTTCACCACAAATAAGGTTCTCAATATTACCTGCTTCCTCTAGAGTTTACTGACATCTGACAAAACAAGGCAATACTGACCCTCAACTTAAGAAGCTCACTAGCCCTGTCACTGATATTAAGTTGATATTCATATAATAGTAGTAGATATGTACAAAGAAGCCCTGGAAGTCAAGTTAAGGGTCTTCTTTTCACAAATACAGAAACTGATGTCCAGAGAGGTTAGAAGTCTGCCAAGAGTACACAGATATAGATGCCACTGAAGTACCAAAATTAGAACTCAAATCCTGATCTAGTCAAGATTATGTTCACTGTTCCAAAATACACTAGCATAAAGAAAAATTCTTTTCCAAATGTTCTGACTTTTGAATATCCAGCCATATTTCTTTTTCCCCAATGTTATGCTTCTTTGAAGTCAGGCACACTGCAGTCCAGCACACAGTCCAACCAGTTATTCCATGCTGAGTGATAGCCATTCAATGATCAGTTATTACACAACCACTATGAATTTAGCACTAGTGAATCAGACACAATTTTTAGGGAAACAAGTATCTGGAAAGCAAGAAATTATAATAAAATCTTTTGAATGTGAAGAGCTATGCAGTAGGGGAGGGGAATACAAAATGTTTATGGTTTTATATAATCAGAAACCCTAACCCAGTCTTAATGGTCATGGAAGGCTTCCTGGAATGGGTGCCATGAAGCTGATTCCTAACAATGTATAGATGATAGACAAAGAAGTGATACTGGAAGCACCACATATAATGGAACTCTAGACAAACCACAATTTAACATCTGTGCCCATTTCTTTCGAATGCTTTACCTTCTTACCTTCTCCATATTCTTTCCCGTATTCTAATTTCTATTCTATGTAGGGAGATAATAGTAGTCATAACCATGAGGGGGTAAATGCAAAACCCTTACAATACCACAGACTTCAATTTAAATTAAAATTTGGGGCAATAACTTCATTTTACTGCTGATTTACAATTCTTCTTTACCACCACATTAATGTTCTCTACAAAACTGAAATATATGATGCTGAAAATATCCATGTTTTTCATGCATGAGGACCAGGATTTTAAAACTTTAAAACTTGTCTCTGTAGTTACTTAAAAGATTGATGAAGCTTGTGATATCTATATGGATGGAAAAGGTAAACAGACCTGCAACAGGGTCTCTGGGTCATGCAATCATCTGATTCACCAATGCCTAGAGTTAAACAAGGAACTCTCCTGATTGATAGCATAGGTGCAAATTATTTCACATAACACTGGCCTTTCAAAAAAACCTCTTTATTATCATTTTAGAGGTTTGCTGCATTTTATTAAATGTTTAAACAACTATGAAGATGATCTATGCTCCATATTTAAATCTGTTAAAGCATTACCAATAAAACTTTTCAAACAGTTTAATAATACAATCACAAGGTTATATCATTAATGAATTTTTAGTATATGTAACAATGATGTACAAAATACTAATGTGTCAATATAATGAAGTCTTTTCAAGGATGTACAGATATATACTAAAAATTCATTAATGATATAATCTTGGGATATCAATTTGAAACATTCCAACCTGACATAACAATTTTAAATAAAGACTAGAAGCATGAAATGGACCAAAATTAAATATTTTCTACCCATTACTGAATAAGAGGCAATTTATTAATGATGCATACCAAAGTAACTCTTTTGAAAAGATATGGAGAAAATCTTTTCAATTATGTATTAATATTATGAAAAGCAACTGAATGAAAAAAATTTAAGAGATCAATATTAGGATAGTCCAATTTTAAGACAAGTTTACCCAATGCAAAAGCCTCATTAAGAAATCCTTAAAGTCACAGATGTAATAACACCATCATAAAGATGCAGGTCTCATGAATCAAACATTTGTTTCATAGGAAGAAGTACACTCAAAGAGCAGGATATTTTAAAGATTTAAGAATTAAAGTCACAAAAAAAAATAAAATTAAAAAAAGAATTAAAGTCACCATTTTACAAATAGCAAAATGTAATAACAACAACATCCTGAAAAAGTGAAAACATCCCACCCAGAGTGTAATAAAATGGTTGATTATTAAATACCCCTTTCTAATACACCTTTTGAACAACAAGCCTTCAATATCATAAGCAGCCTTTTGGGAACTATACAATTTATTGTCAGGCTTAATGTAAGCATTAAGCATTTCCTGCTGTCAACATCACCCAAACGTCTACAACCCTACCTGCTCCAAAGTCCCAAATGGTCAGGGTTCCTGTGGGTATTACTCCTATCAACAGTCCTGTGTTATTCTGATTACCCCATATCAGTTCCCATATCAGTCCTCTCTTATGACCCCAGCTATTACTCCAAATTCAACTGCACACTTTATTTGACTCTTTCATCAGTCTCAGAGTATATCCAGATGGCAGTCAGCTGTGTAGCTTGTCTGGAGCCACCCTATGCATCTATCTGATCTTGCTTTGAAAATGCTGACACATTTCTGCCTATTAACACCAAGGTGAGCCAAGGCCCCTCCAGGCTCATGCTGAGCAAGAAAAAAACCTGTAGGAGTGGTTTCTTACCTCTAGTGTAACCACTGTCACTTCTAATATAGTAATTAAAAGAAATGTAAAGAACAGAGTTAAAAACGCTTGTATACATAACAAAATCTGTAATTAGACCTAAGGCATGCTGTAGTCCATGGGGATCACAAAGAGTCACACACGACTTAGCAACTGGACAACAGCAGGGAGTCCCTTAGGGTTTAGGTGGGAGCGGGGGCGGTGCGGGGAGCACTAGCCTCAGGAACACCGCCTGGTGCGGAAAGACAAGCAGATTACCCAACAAGCAAGAGAGCCTGATGACCCGAGCAGGCACACAGGAGCGAAATGCGCATGCACTTACCTTGATGACTCAGCATCCAGGCTCCTGGGATCAGTCTCCCGGTATGGATCACGTAAGGATAGGCCAGGCACAGGCGAAGACTTCTGGGGGACAAATTGGGCAGCCAGGGTCCTTTCCCGCTCCAAACACGAGTTGCTAATTCCCCTGAAGCCAAACATCACAGGAACTCCGTAGCCTCCTCGGCCTGGGAGCAGGACGGGGGCGGGGAGCGCGGGGAGCTCACTCCTGAGACACGCCTGGGAGACGCCGTCTGGCTCAACGACCTTCACTCTGTACCAGGATGCAGTCCAGTCCGTGGAACCGCTGGCCCAGCAAGATGGCTGGCTGGGTGAGGGCAGCCCACCTCCAGGCAGAGCTGGAGGTCCTGGTGGCCGAGGTTAGGTGAGCGGAGTGCCCTCCACAGGCGCGTGCTGTGTCGCTCCGCTTCCAGGCTCTTCAGGAAGGGTCATAGATCCAGGCGGGTGGGGATAGACCGCCACAAGTTGGGACTTCTGGGGACACATCAGCTGTCTGCATCCAACACATTCCAGAACAGAGTTGCTGATTCCCCTGAAGCCAGAATTCACAGGATTTCTGAGGCCTTTATAAGGCTGCAGGAGGTGGGAGGCAGCCAGAAATCAAGATTGTCAGGCAGGCCCCAAGTTCCCTTAGAACAACAGTGTCACAAGCGGTCTGACGGTGGCCACCGCGCACTGCAGGAACTGCTGGTCCAGAAAGCCTGCTTGGTGGGCGCTGCCCAGTCATACCTCGCCCGTGGACACACCCTGAAGACTGAGGCTGCCGCATGCACGCCGAAAATGCTGTGCGTGGGCGCGGACGCAGCCTCGGCCCCAGGGCTTCCTGGGGTACATCCTCGTGTTCTGGCCACGTGGGAATTAACTGGCCACAGATGGGGGCTTTTCGGAGCCACACCCGGCTCAGGGTGAATCGCGCTCCTAAAGAGGTGCTATTTCCCCTGAAGCCAGATCACCTGCGCTCATGCTAGCACACAGTCCCGGGAGTCCAATGATGAGAGACACCTGAGAGATCTGCAGACACAGAGGGCTTTGTGTATCTTCCCCGAAGGGGACCTTACGTGGTCTGGGTTCCAACTAACCTTCCTGTTTCAGGAATGAAAAAAAAAAAAAAAACAGACAAGAGGGAAGGAGGGAGAGAGGAGAGAGAGAGAAGGAGGCAGGGAGGGAGAAGGAAAACACAATCTACTGGCCATTCGTGTATTTACTGTATTAAGCTAACCCAGACACCCCTAGAGGGCCATAGCTACTAAAACAGGAATGGATCTGGCATGGGTAGTAATAGTCAGAAACTACAATTATGATTTGCTGTGTGTGTGTGTGTGTGTGTTTTTTTAAGGAAAGTGCTAAGTAATGACCTTAAAGACATGCATGATTATTGTCTTCATTTAATAACATCAGAACAGTATTAGTGAAGCTGAGCAATTTGCCCAATATCATACAGCAAGTAGGAAGACATGGGAATTTACCCCCAAGCCCATTCTTATGTCCATTCTGACGCTTTTAGTCATCCACTGATTAAGTATTTATGGAGAAATCTGTTATATCCCTGACCCTTTTCTAGATGCTGTAGACACAGTAGTGAATAAGACAGATTCCATGGAGGTGGTATTTTAAGATGGTGTAGGAGTAAAGCTAAAAGAAAATTATATATACATTTATAGAGAGATGATATATAGATAATTTATGTATAAATATGTATGTACACTTAAAACACACACCAAAATATTTTTTTTTTCAGGAAATATAAAGGCTAAGCAGAGATTTAGTAGAAAGTGACTGGAAAACCACGTCAGACAGGTTAGACAGGGAAAGTATCTCTGAGGAGTCTGGACTTTAAACTGAGACAGGGATGATAGAACCAGTCATCTGAACATCAGAGGTAGAACCACAGTGCAGAATTCCTAAGGCAGACGTGAAGTCAGCTTTGTCTGTGCATGCTAAGTCACTTCAGTCGTGTCCAACTCTTTGCAATCCTGTGGCCTATAGCCCACCAGGCTCCTCTGTCCATGGGATTCTCCAGGCAAGAATACTGGAGTGGATTGCCATGCCCTCCTCCAGGGGATCTTCCTGACCCAAAGATCGAACCCAGATCTCTGAAGTCTCCTGCATTGGCAGGCAGGGTTCTTTACCACTAGCGCCACTTGGGAAACCCCAGGTTTGCCTAAGCACCAGAATAAGGACAGTATGACTATAACAGAGCAGGGAGGCAGAAGGAAGGGGACAGGATAAGGATTCAGAATTTAATTCTAAATGTAATAGAAAGAAGCCACTGGTTGTTTTAAACAGGAAAGTGACATTCCAGGTACTGTGTAGATAACAGATTGTATGTAGCACACAGGAGACAGTCTAGTTAGGCATGGATTAGGCTCATCTAGGGCATCCCTAATAGCTCAGTTGGTAAAGAATCCACCTGCCAATGCAGGAGACCCTGGTTCGATTCCTGGGTTGGGAAGACCCGCTGGAGAAGGGATAGGCTACCCACAGTACTCTTGGGCTTCCCTTGTGGCTCAGCTGGTAAAGAATCTGCCTGCAATGCTGGAGACCTGGGTTCGATTCCTGGGTCGGGAAGATCCCCTGGAGTAAGGGCAAGGCTACCCATTCCAGTATTCTGACTTGGAGAATTCCATGGACAGCATAGTCCATGGGGTTGCAAAGAATCAGATACAACTGAGTGACTTTCACTAGGCTCACCTAAGAGGGAAATGATGGTAGTTTGGACTAAGATGCTAATGGTAAAAAATTAAATCAAAAAGGTAAATTCTGGATGTGTAGATAGAGACACGGAGTTTATGGTCCTAGCTCCCTACTGAATGAACATCCTAAAAATCACTATGAAGACAACAGCACTGTCATCATCCATGAAATAGTTCTACTTTAGCAGACTCAGCAAAGAGCTAATATCCTATCAAATTTTGGTTTGAGGTGGTATAGAGTCCTTGGGGAAATTACTCCTACATGTCAACACCATTATACTATTTGCTGTGTTCATCAATGATGCTGTACTATAATGGTAGAAATAAAATTAAAGTGAAATAAAACCTTAAAAACTCTAATCATCTTAATAAACACATATTTTAGTTCCTCCAAGCATTTTATTGCATGATTTTAAATATAAGAGTAAGACTCAGAAACCAAACTATCCTTCTTTAAATTGCCTCCCTCAGTGCATTTTGTAATATATGAGAGTTCTGTAAATCTCTTCAAATGATGCAAGGAAAGAACTAATGAAGAATATTGGCTCCTTATTCCTGTGTGTTTACAGAGGTCCCATTTTCCTTTATGGGCTTTTAATGAAGTTTAAGCAAAGTGATTCCCAACAAAGTGAGAAATTGTCAGTACAATTTTGAATTTAAACCAGGGCATTAAATGGTTTTATAACTCTCAGGAAAAACACATCCATAGGTAAAGTTGCTATCATCCTACTTGATAGGTATATCATAAGAAATTACTTTTACATAAATATGATTAGTGAGATCCTATAAAATCACAATCTAAGTTGAAGATTTCAGCATTCTTCTTTCACTACCAAGACTAATGAAGTGGTAAAAATGAAAGTCACTCAGTTGTGTCTGACTCTTTGAGACCCCGTGGACTGAATTCTCCAGGCCAGAATGCTGGAGTGGGGTAGCCTTTCCCTTCTCCAGGGGATCTTGCCAACCCAGGGATTGAACCGAGGTCTCCCACATTGCAGGAGAATTCTCTACCAGCTGAACCACCAGGGAAGCCCAAGAATCCTGGAATGGGTAGCCTATCCCTTCTCCAGCGGATCTTCCGGACCCAGGAATGGAACCACGGTCTCCTGCATTGCAGGCGGATTCTTTACCAACTGAGCTATCAGGGAAGCCCATGTGGTTATTCTCACCACACCCAAACTCCATGTAGAGTTTCCATCTTATCTTTAAAAGTACATTTACTGAAATGTGCTTAAAGTTTTTCTACTCATTCTGCTTCCTTTGTCCTGCTTATAGTCATTTATCTTATAGAATTTCAGTGGTTCCATTCCCTACATGCTTAACCTCGTGATCTGAGTGGGTAATTTATAAACATGTATTATTAATGTACAGTTTGTGCTTTATTTGTGTTTCTGTTCCTCTCTTTCTTCTGAAACTGGTATTGTTCTTGATTTGAGAAATTTTGAGCTGGTAAAGACTTAAATGTTATTTATATATACTGGTTCCTCACCTACCTCTTCAGAGCAGTTCCTCAGAGCTGAGAGGCTGTTTCCCAGGCTATTATCCTCAGTAAGCTTCCTGAATAAAACTGAAACTCACAACTATTGCATTGTGTATTTCTCTTTCAGGTGACAGTTTGCACTAGGTGAAAAATGGTTACTGAGCATTGAAATATGATTGGTCAAACTTGAGAGGTGCTGTAAGTTTACAATTCACACCAGATTTGGAAATGTTAATTGTTTAGTTGCTAAGTCATGTCCAACTCTTGCAACCCCATGAACTGTAGCCCTCAGGCTCCTCTGTTCATTACATTTAATAAAATACATACCTAAAGCTGATTCATCTGTTTCTTTCTACTTTTTCAATGTGGCTACTAGAAAATTTAAAATTACATATATGGCTTGCATTTGTGGCTCTTTCACCTAGCATATTTTCAGCTTGCTGAAATTTCAGATAAAGCACATACCTTAGATCAAATCCCTATGGCATATGAGGTTTCTTTATCACTTGATTGAGACTTCTACTTCCAGTAATAGAAAATCATATCACACTATATTTTAATGGGCAATTGTTCACATAACTAGCTTATAACCCATCCAGTATCTAAATAATTTAAATTTTGCTCAGTATGTGTGTGTGTGCACATATTTTGAGAACCCATAATTTGCTCCCCTCACTGAAGAATTTTAAGTAGCCCTATTATCTTCTGCAGTCTATAAATGCACATTCTATTCTGTAACCTCACCCATTTTATAGATCAGTAGTTCTCAATCAATGATCCCTGCTACACCAGTGTACCATAAAGTTTTCATAACTGTGCCATAAAAATGTTGATCACTAAAAATTTGTGTTTGCAATAAACAGGCTGAAAACACCTCGTGTTTATATATTACATATATATATGTATATATATTATACATACATACATATATCTGTTATAGGGAGCATCGAGCTGAGAAAGCAGAACTGAAAAAGCATGTACACATTTTCATGCAGTGCTAAGAGGTATAACATAATATCAAGCAGGCACCAGGGAACCAGAACACACAAAAATGTTGCCTCACACGTGCATGTGAAAGTAGAATGCAGCTAAGACATTAAACTGTTCTATTCTAGTAAGACTACTCTAATAGGGAACTGGGAGAAAGGGTAACCAAGAGAAAAGATCAGTAACTATGATTGTCAATTATTTCAATCATAGTATTAAAAATTCTAGATTGGAAAGTGTGCCACAAACTTAAAAATATTGAGAATTACTGCTTTAGATTAAAATGTCACAGAAGAGGACCAGACTAGACTTATGGGACCCAGCACTGGAGAATTTACAAGAAGACATTGAACTTAATTGCTGTATGGTCTGAGTATAAATTCAGCCAATTTTGTCATAAGTCTATTTGTTATTATCTTTTCCATAACTGTAAAATATGTAACAAATTGTATAGTGTCTATAACATTCATCTCTTTAACCAGTAGACAATACTGTTTTTATGAAACCAGATTTAGCATTACCTATTTTACAGAAGCCTATAATAAACTATGGAAAAATCTGAAGGAGATGGGACCATCTGACCTGCCTCTTGAAAAACTTCTATGCAGGCCAGGAAGCAACAGTTAGAACTGGACATGGAACAACAGACTGGTTCCAAATAGGAAAAGGAATACGTCAAGGCTGTATATTATCACCCTGCTTATTTAACTTATATGCAGAGTACATCATGAGAAATGCTGGACTAGAGGAAGCACAAGCTGGAATCAAGATTGCCGGGAGAAATACCAATAACCTCAGATATGCAGATGACACCACCCTCATGGCAGAAAGTGAAGAGGAATTAAAAAGCCTCTTGATGAAAGTGAAAGAGAAGAGTGAAAAAGTTGGCTTAAAGCTCAACATTCAGAAAACAAAGATCATGGCAACTGGCCCCATCACTCCATGGCAAATAAATGGGGAAACAGTGGAAACAGTAGTTGACTTTATTTTGGGGGGACTCCAAGATCAATGCAGATGGTGATTGCAGACATGAAATTAAAAGATGCTTACTCCTTGCAAGGAAAGTTATGACCAACCTAGACAGCATATTAAAAAGCAGAGACATTACTTTGTCAACAAAGGTCCATCTAGTCAAGGCTATGGTTTTTCCAGTGGTCATGTATGGATGTGAGAGTTGGACTATAAAGAAAGCTGAGCGCCGAAGAATGATGCTTTTGAACTGTGGTGTTGGAGAAGACTCTTGAGAGTCCTTTGGACTGCAAGGAGATCTAACCAGTCCATCTTAAAGGAGATCAGTCCTGGGTGTTCATTGGAAGGACTGATGTTGAAGCTGAAACTCTAATACTTTGGCAACCTGATGAGAAGAGCTGACTCATTTGAAAAGACCCTGATGCTGGGAAGGATTGAGGGCAGGAGAAGGAGACGACAAAGGATGAGATGACTAGATGGCATCACTGACTCAATGGACATGGGTTTGGGTAGACTCTGGGAGTTGGTGATGGGCAGGGAGGCCTGGCATGCTGTGGTTCACGGGGTTGCAAAGATTGGGACATGACTGAGCGACTGAACTGATATTCATCTTTAATGGTTCCTTCTTTCTTTTATAACTGTTCCTAAGCTATTTAATAATCAGTTTCAATGTCTGGATCAACATTGAGCTTAGGAACTGAAGTTTTGGGGATTCAAATTTTCCTCTTTTTTGAAATTTGAAATATTTGTCCATTTCTAGAGTTTTGAAAGATTTAAAAAACAGTTTGGTGTGGTATTTTAAAAAGATACCCTCTCAAGCCAAACTAGCTCCAGCTTTGGCACTGTCTATAGCATTTTAAGCAAGTTACTTTACCATAAGACTTCAGTTTATTCATCAGTAAACTAAGAAAAATGAAACTACTTGCTGGGTATTTGCAAGGACAAATAGAACTTAAAATTGTGAACTGAGAGGCATTCAATGGATCTAATTATTAAAGAAAAAAAAACTGAAATGAACATTGTTTATGTAGATATATGCTATATCATTTTTAATCTATGAATGATTTAGCACAGCTTGTCATAACATGAGCAAAATGCTAATAATTTAGCATAGTTAGCTCCACGATTACAATTTTTTTAAATTACAGGTAACAAACCTATAAGTGTTTCAAGAGAGATCACATAGCTCAGAGAGAGAAAAGATCTTTCTGTGTTCAATCACTAACACGCTGGTAATGCTTGGGAAAATTTCTTCACATCTAGGAGCTTTGTTCTAAATTTTTAAAATTAAAATAATCATATCTACCTTCAAGATATATTTTAAGACATACAGAACATGCTATACAGCACATATCTGACACAGTGTTTCCCTGAAAAGAAAATAACAGTTGCTATTATTACCCTGGGATATGATTTTTATGGACTTGTTGATACAAATTTACTTGTTGTTCAGTCTCTCAGTTGTGTCTGACTCTGCCACCCCATGGACTGCAACATGCCAGGCTTCCCTGCCTTCACTATCTCCCTGAGTTTGCTCAAACTCATGTCCATTGAGTCAATGATGCCATTCAACTATCTCATCCTCTGTCTCCCCCTTCTCCTCCTGCCCTCAATCTTTCCCAGCATCAGAGTCTTTTCCAGTGAGTCATCTCTTCACATCGGTTGGCCAAAATATTGGAGATACAGCATCAGTCCTTCAAATGAATGGACTGGTTTGGTTAGGGTTGACTGGTTTGATTTCCTTGCAGTCCAGGGACTCTCAAGAGTCTTCTCCAGAATCACAATTCAACAGCATCCATTCTTTAGCACTCGGCCTTCTTTATGATCCAACTCTCATATCTGTATGACTACTGGAAAAACCAAAGCTGTGACTATACAGACCTTTGTCAGCAAAGTAATGTCTCTGCTTTTTAATATGCTGTCTAGGTTGGTCATAACTTTTCTTCCAAGGAGCAAGCGTCTTTTAATTTCATGGCTGCAGTCACCATCTATAGTGATTTGGGAGCCCAAGAAAATAAAGTCTGTCACTGTTTCTATTGTTTCCCCATCTATTTGTCATAAAGTGATGGGACCAGATGCCATGATCATAGTTTATTGAAGGTTGAGTTTTAAGCCAGCTTTTTCACTCTGTTCTTTCACCTTCATCAAGAGGCTCCTTAGTACCTCTTCACTTTCTGACATTAAGGTGGTGTCATCTGCATATCTGAGGTTATTGATATTTCTCCCGGCAATCTTGATTGCAGCTTGAGCTTCATCTAGCCCAGCTAGATGTCTCATGATGTACTCTGCATAGAAGTTGAATAACCAGGGTGACAATATACAGCCTTGACATACTCCTTTCCCAATTTGGAACCAGTCCATTGTTTCATGTCTGGTTCTAACTGTTGCTTCTTGACCTTCATACAGGTTTCTCATGAGGCAGGTAATGTGGTCTGGTATTCACACTTCCTTAAGAATTTTCACAGTTTGTTGTGATCCACACAGTCAAAGGCATTAATGTAGTCAATGAAACAGATGTTTTTCTGGAATTCCCTTGCTTTTTCTATGATCCAACAGATGTTGGCAATTTGATCTCTGGTTCCTCTGCCTTTTCTAAATTCAACTTGTACATCTGGAAGTTCTTGGTTCACATACTGTTGAAGCCTAGCTTGGAAAATTTTGAGAGTTACTTTGCTAGCATGTGAAGTGAGTGCAATTGTGTGGTAGTTTGAACATTCTTTGGCATTGCCCTTCTTTGGAATTGGAATGAAAACTGACCATTTCCTAGTCCTGTGGCCACTGCTGAGTCCTCCAAATTTGCTAGCCTATTGAGTGCAACACTTTCACAGCATCTTCTTTTAGGATTTGAAATAACTCAACTGGAATTTCATCACATCCACTAGCTCTGTTTGCAGTGATGCTTCCTGAGGCCCACTTGACTTCACACTGCAGGTTATCTGGCTCAAGGTGAGTGATAACACCATTGTGGTTATCTGGGTCATTAAGACCTTTTATTTAAATTTACAAAGTACTTTTTCTTATCGATTCTAGTTTCATAGAGTTTTATTATTTCTTTACTACTTCTTTTTTCCTTTCCAGTTCAAGCATCATTTTTTCAGCTCATGAATAAGTTATTTATTTAAGCCACCACCTCTCATAAGCAAAGGGATGCAAGATCAGCACAGTGGTCATCAAGTATAATAGTCATCACTGGATACAAGATGGTGAGGTTAAGGTCCTGTATACTTTTCTGGTCTATTTATGCAGAGTAATTGTCCAAACCAGTGCTGTGGTCCCCACTGGGTAGTGGCCCAGGTTCTCGTTATTCAACTTCATAGCCAGTTGGAACTGGATTCACACAAGGGTTATGGAATGAGTATGGTTACTATCTCCCCAGGGAAAGGACTTGGAAGGGGTAGGCTGTGAACTCAGGTCTCTTCTCTCTGTGGTGCAACTTTAGAAAGACATTCAGCATGCTCACTCCCATCCTGGGAAGTGCCACAAAGTAGGTGAGGGTCTTCCACAGGCAAGCTTCACCCTCTTCACCATTGCCACCCCTAGACATAGGCTGACTCAGCTGCAGCCAGGAACAACTTAGCAGCCCAGAAACCTGGGATCCAGCTGCCACTGCCATGTTCAATCTGGATCCTAAGATCACTTTTATGCCCCTATCCAGGTAACATCTGACTCCTGCCCTTCCCACATTTCTCATATCTAATTAGGCATCCAGCTCTACTCACTCAGCCTAAGTGATGTTTCTTGCCACAGCTCCTCCTCTCCTCTCCCACCACCACCGTCTGTGTTCAGATACTCATTGCCTGTCACCTAGACTATTAAAATAAATGTTTAACTCCTGTTGCTTTCCCATCCAATGAATTCTACACACCAATGTCAAATTAATCTTCCACAGTTCAGAATAAGTTACTCTCCTGCTAAGAAACCTTCAAAGACTCCCCATTGCCTACAGAATAAAATTCTCACCCTCACTTTCTTACCCTTCACGAAATGGCCTGAACTTTTTTTCCAATTTAATTTCCCACAGCTTCCTGCAGCTTACCTTCTGGGCAAGTGGGTAAAGAACTGCTTGAAAACATGATGGCTATTTCTGATTTTCTGACTTATGTGAGTTATTTAAGTTAAGAAGAAAGTTCAGAAGGAATTGCTTGCATGATAAATAAATTCAATAAAAATATCAAATTTTCAAATTGCTTAGTTCAATTTCCTGATTCATAAATACTAAACACCTCATTGGTGGGGACTTGGGTTATTTTGACACAGGTTACTTAAATTTTCTCTTAAATGTTGAGGATATTTTCCTGTCTTATTAAGTAGTAGATAAGAGCATTTCTTTTTTGCTTCTCTAGTGTACGACAGGATCACAGGGATTACATTTTGAATCACAGAGTTAAAAGAAGTATTAAGACAGTTTCGCCTCTGTGAAAGAGGCAAGGCAATGGGTATTAGAAGCCAACTAGGGGAAAGTGGGGACAGTGAGCTGGGAACATATGCCAACCGAAAAGAATCTGTGTGTGCTCTGCTGTGCTCGGCTTAGTCACTCACTTGTTTCCAACTCTTTGTGACCTCATGGACTGTTGTTGCCCACGAGTCTCCTCTGTCCATGGAATTCTCCAGCCAAGAATCCAGGGGATCTTCCCAACCCAGGGATCGAACCCAGGTCTCCTGCATTGTAAGTGGATTCTTTACCAGCTGAGTTACCAGGGACACCTTTAAAGAATCTGGGCGAAAATGAATTCAACTAAGGCTCGGTGTGATTTTGCTCTAAATTTTTCTTCTTGATTATATGCTAGTGTTAGTCACTCAGTCACAATCTCTTTGCAACCCCGTGGACTGTAGCCTACCAAGCTCCTCTGTCCATGGAATTCTCCAGGCAAGAATACTAGAGTGGGTAGTCATTCCCTTCTTCAGGGGATCTTCCTGACCCAGGGATTGAACCTGGATCTCCCACATTGTTGGCAGATTCTTTACCATCTGAGTCACTCAGGAAACCCCACTCCTTGCCCTAGCACTTAATTTATTAAATAGGATTCACATGTTCTTTCAAATATATATTTGAAAGATATATATATATGTATACATATCCTCCATCATCTACGTGTTTGCAACTTGTTTCTTCATATCATAAAGCCTTTCAATAAAATGATCACTCTCCTCAAAAAAAAAAAAAAGACACATTGCTCCTGTTTTGCAAATGACAAAACTGAAGCTCACAGAGCAACCATTTCAATTGCTCTACATAGGGGCACCAGGAGGTTGAGTCCAATGTGGATACTAACCACAAAGAAATTTTTTTCCCTTATTTTGTTTGTTGAAATGGTTTGTATATTTGTTTGGAAACACTTCATATGTATGTGTATCCTACCTCTTTTCCTATAACCTCTAAAAACCAAAGATAATTAAGAGATAGTTTAAAATTCACCATTTTGGTTAATCACATGCAAAGTATTGTTGTAATAAATAAATGCTATCACATAGACCTCTACTTCCAGTAAAGAAAACTGTTTCCAAAAGTTTTTCAGTGTCAAGGTTTTTAATAAAATATTTATTGATCTTTTTGTTTTGTGTCCAATTCTGTCTTTCCCCAAAAATCATAATCATTGATAGTGCAGGGACCAAGATATGAAATTATTTTGTAACTGATATCATTTGCAACAGAGGGCTGTGCACTCAATAAATACATTTTAAAATGAGTTTTGCTTACAATTTTCTGAGTCTCAAGCAGTTATATAATTATTTACATCATATAAATTGCTATTCCCTGACAAATTAGAAATAGAAAATGCAGACGTGGTGTGTAACTATAGGAGAGGCAAATTTTTACTTTTTCGTACTTAGGGTTTTTAAGCTGGGCCTGAGAATTAATCTGACGTAAAACAGATTAACAAGAGAAAAGCATACAAATTTGTATAAATTTTATGTGACACAAGAGACACACACCAAAAAGGAGACCCAAAGAAATGGCAAAACCTATATACTTTATATCAGGTTGAACAAAAAGAGGCAAACGTGGAAAAGTGCTAAAATTTATGGAGAGGCTAAAAGAAGATAATAATTAGTTTAACATGATCTGTTCATACAGAATTCTCACAGCTTTGACTCTGTAGAAGAATGTTTATTTCTGCTGTTCAAGGAGCGCATCTTTCATATAGTTTTTATTCTCCTGCTTTCTGGAATAAAAGAGGAGATTGGAATGCCCTTCTTGCATCTGCTATTTTTTTATGTCCAGAATAATCCTTTAGCTCAGAGTAAACCTTATGCCAAAGTGGCAAATTTAGGGTGGCATATATCGTCATTCTTTGTATCTAACATCCATTTATTCAAAGTAAAAAGTAAGGCACACAAGTTCTCTCTCGACTCTTGAATTCCAGATAGATTTGATTTAAAAAAAAAAAAGGCAGCTCTTTTTCACCTGCCACAAAAACAAATAGACTCCTAACAGGGTCACATAAATGAGCAGGGAGCATTAACACAGGTGAGAGAGCTCCATGAGCTGCAGCTACATTGCCTGAAACTTGCTGTTATGAATGATGCATTATAGCACCAAATTGGAAAGCAGACATTATCTGTTTTGTTAAGTTTTACAACAGAAAAAGGAAAACAAAGAGTATTTACTTCTTGATAAACATGTAACATTTGAGGAAGATGGGGAACATTTGATCCAAATCTCCACTAGGCCAACAACTCACTTTTGAAGTCCTAAAGGCAACAGTCTGCCTATACACATGTTCAAATGGACCAGTGGGTCCATTGACCAAAGACCTGCAAACTATTTTTCAGTCAACTTTTTGTATTCATCTCATTCTGACATGGGGTATAAATTCACAAGCTATACCAGGTCTAATGAATGACACCACCAAAGTGTCAGATAATAAGAACTTTTTCCGAGGACCAAAGATTTCAGTCTAAATCACTAGCACCTCATCTTACCACTATCCTACAGAGTTATAATTCTACACTTTGTCATAACTTTGCACTAGTCCAGGGTCCAATTAACTCTCCCCTGTGAATTTGCAGCAAGCCTCTAACATCCCTCACTTCAATCCCTACTGTGACACATTCCTTTAACTTCCCTTCAATGCATTCTGCACACTGCAGCCAGAATGATGTTTCTAAAGTGCAATTCTGAAAAGTTCCTCCTCTGCTGAAACCTTGCCAGGGTTTCCATGGCCTCCGGGACAAAAAAATGGTTTAACATCATTGCAAGACTTTCTGTCTAGTCTTTCATCAGTCATATGGTTCCATCTAGCCCAATGGTTCCAATGGACATGGTATCTAGAATCCTCAAGTTTTTCAGGTATCTATGGAAAGGTTTCAAAGTTAAATAAAAAGTTGACTTTGAAACATAAAAGAAATCAGATATCAAATTTAGAAAATATTGCATGAAATTTCCCCAAAGCATAACATTTTTCAACTATTCAGTTGCTGTTCAAAATAGTTCTTATGACGTTATCTCTGAGGTCTTATAATTTGGGATATGGGCACTGGATATAGTGTGAAATGAGAGCTTCAGGGTGAAAGTGGGGGATGCTAATGTCTTTAAACCACCCTGAGATCTTGCCACTTTCCACCCTCCACCCCACCCCACTCTCACTCTTCACTCTAGACATACTGAACCTCTTTTGGCACCTTAACATGTCATGCTCTTTTTTTTCTATAGGCTTCGTCAATGCCATTCCTTCTTGTTGGATGACTCCTTTACACATTTGGCCCCTGTTTACTTGGCTGACTGCCCAATTTAACCGTGAATTCAGTGGCCTCCCATCAATTTCCACAGCATCCAACACTCTCTGCTGTCATTAACACTTAGCACACATGACAGTACCTCATTGTCCGGCCGCTGGTATCCCCACTCAGGAAAATAGTTTCTGGAAAGACATGGGCTATTTCTGTCCTTTCTCCTGTTTGCCACCAAGTCCCCAGAGGTTAATACAGAGCCAGACATGTAGTAATGAATGTCTGTTGAATGAATATGTAAAACCCTCTGCCTTATCCAATCACAATTCCATTGTTGCTGTTAAATCTTTATATAAAACAACTGGCTGGTATTTTTATTTGGCAGTTGATCTCACTGGTCCTACAAAGACTGCAAAGTGTGGGAACCTCTTCCATTTCTCTTAAATTTGAAGTGTTCTTATTTCTCTTTCAAACGTACCCTACCTTACAGGAAATATGATATGAAGGGTCAAAAATTTTCTCTTTACTTTGTATTTGTCTTTACACTGAAATACCATCTGTATTTGAATTGTTCATATGTCTGTAAACTGACTTTTCCAAAATTTTTACAAATTATACTATCACTGTTTCACTATATTTTTTATTGTTTAAGTGAATTTGTTTCATTCAGCAGGTGAAAAGAATAACTGATATGTATCTCAAAGAGGCAATAAAAGGATAAGTAATTTCTCAGTAAATAGTAACTTCTGTTATGAGGATCTCGCATAGCAGATCTGGAAAACAGCCCTTCTTTCCAGACAAGAAGAAAGCAGTGTGATAGAGTGGAAAAAGTAGTCAAGCCTGTGTTCCAATCCTGCCTCTAATCTAGCATTTACAATTCATTCATCTTGCCAAGTAACTTAAGTGCAGCTAGTTTCCCCTTCTATAAAATGGAAAACTAAAACCCACATCACATAGTTTCGTGTGAATTACGGGTTACATAGGGACTTCCCTGAAGCTCAGATGGTAAAGAATCTGCCTGCATTGCAGGAGACCCAGGTTCTATCCCTGAGTCAGGAAGATGCCCTAGAGAAGGAAATAGCAACCCACTCCAGTAGTCTTGCCTGGAGAATTCCATGGACAAAGGAGCCTGGTGGGCTACAGTCCATAGGATCGCAAAAAGTTGGACACAACTGAGCAACTAACACACACACATGGATTACTTGAACAAAATACATTGCTCATTTAATAAAAATCAGCATTCTTTTTATGCAGATTTTAAAATATTTTTAACTCTGTGCAAATGTATTCCTGAAACTGTTTCTTGTAAAACAATATTCTTCATTCAAATTCCTTTCATCATATTGGCTCTAATTATAATATGTAAATTTGCTGGGGGTGGGAAGCAAGAGGAATTTTAAAATGTGACTTTAACCTTTTTTTAGGCCTGTAAACTTTTCTAAAACATATGTTTAAATGGGAGAAACATGATCATTTTTGACCAAAGGAAAATGTTTAAAGTCCTATATGTTTATATGAAGGGTCACAGTAAATTTTATTCGGGGCATTATAGCCTAAGTTCAGAATAGAATAGTTTAGAATATAACTTCTAAATAGTCAATCCTATATTCATTGGAAGGAATGCTGAAGCTGAAGCTCCAATAATTTGGCCTCCTAATGTGAAGAGCTGACTCACTGGGAAAGACCGTGATGCTAAGAAATATTGAAGTTAAGGGGAGAAGGAGGCAACAGAGGACAAGATGGTTGGATGGAATCACCGACTCAGTGGACATGCATTTGGGCAAACTCTGGGAAATAATGAAGGACAGGGAAGCCTAGCATGCTTCCATGGAGTCACAATGAGTCAGACACGACTGAACAACTGAACAACAAGAATATAACTTAAGTATATAGCTCAACAAACCCAGTGGAAAGAAATACAATCATATTGTGATCTGAATAGATTTGAACTGTAAATAAAGCTATAAAAATCACAGTTTTTTAAAATAAAATAAACAATTATATTCAGATTATCTTGTAGTAATTTGAGGCCAGTCTCCTCCTTTTTCAAATAATAGATCTGGTTGAGATAATATTAGTAGTCCCTCCAGCTGCAATAAATATTCCTTGACTCATTTATCTGATTCTATAGACTGAGAAATGTTGATAAAAATGAGGTTGGTCATCACAATCTAACAAGGATGACAGTTTTGTGTCAATCTCAATAAAACATCATAGCCTAAAGCAGTTGTTCTTAACCTTCAGGAGGTCACAGACTCTTTAAGAAGCTGAGGAAAGCTATGATGTGTCTCATAAGAACAAAATTTATAATTTCACATGTTATCTCAGGGAACCCATAAGCTGCAGATTAAGAACCTCTGCATCAGCAAGTTTCCTGCTTTGGGGCTGTCTTGTCAGTTCAGGTTACTATAACAAAACATCGTAAAGTGGGTGGCTTATAAACAACAGTAATGTACTTCTCACAGTTCTGGAGACAGGAAGTCAGGGGTATTTATTCAGCCACTGCCAGCACTCTTTGAGTGAGGGCTGCTCGTAAGGTAACATTACTTCTTAAGCATGTGGACACTTCTGGATTGCCATTACACAGAACTGCAGCCTGACAGCTGCTTTTAATAGAAAAGGTCCTTAAGCAAAGAGATACACATGCTGCTGGTAATTCAAGTCCAACCCCCCTGCAATAATGAAAGTCAAAGTCCCTCAGTCGTGTCCAATTCTGTGACCCCATGGACTATACAGTCCATGGAATTCTCCAGGCCAGAATACTGGAGTATGCAGCCTTTCTCCAGGAAATCTTCCCAACCCAGGGATCAAACCCAGGTCTCCCACATTACAGGCAGATTCTTTACCAGTTAAACCACCAGGTAAGCCCAAGAATACTGGAGTGAGTAAGCTATCCCTTCTCCAGTGGATCTTCCCAACCCAGGAATCGAACCGGGGTCTGCTGCATTGCGGGTGGATTCTTTACCAACTGAGCTATGAGGGAAGGGCAAATATGCAAGGCATTTGCTGCCCTTAAAGTTCCCCTGACTGCAAAATGTGGAAAAGACCTACACTTCAGGTGCTGTAAAATGAACCACAGTGTCTATTACTTGCCTGGAAATGAAGGGGCCTCTAGGATCAGTCTCTGATCCTCAGCAACAAAGCCAATGCTCTTTTTGGCAGCTACTAACTTTCAGTTCCTATCTTTGTTAATAGGTAGGCAAGTCTACATAGAATACATGCATAATATGAAAACAAAGGATTTAACACAAGAACAAATTTAGATTTCTAAAAACAAACAGTACTATTTAAATTCAAACTACTCCACTAACTTATATTCTAAGGTGAATCAAAAGAAATAAATGGAAGACTAAACATCCCAGCAAATGGGCAAATGCTTATTCAGTATACACTTCAAAACAGTAGATACAGCTCAACAGGAATATACTAAAAATAAGTATAACTTCACGTTGTGTTTAAAGAGGAGTGAGACTCAAAAAAGTTGAATGATTTGCCCAAGGTCACAAGGGTGGTTTCTGGCTTGGCACAGCTCCTGATTCACTGTCCTTTTCCCTATATTGTTCAGCCTTCTGTGTCTTTCCCAGGATTACAGAAGTGAAGTCTGCGAATTCCTAGAGTGATTATTTGCTCTAGTACTAACACTAAATATTATTAGTTCACAAGGAGCTGCCTTCCTAACTGGCTTTGCATTTCAACCTAAACTACAATTTAAACTAACACTGGTTTTTCAGGTGCTCATCTTTATAAAAGACTAGAAAAATGTCCTCACTGAATCTACTAACAAAAATCACAACCTGAAGACAATACACATTTTCCAAATTAAAACACACACTAAAATGTGTAGTGCTCTAATAGATCAGGATGCATTATCATTCAAACCAAGTATCACAAGCATGCCTTTCTACTACTGTATGTTACTTAACTGTGGATTGAGCAAAAAGCAGGTATTTTTTAAAACCTTCAAAAAAATCTCTGTAAGTTCAAAAAAACTCCAAAAATTCAGCATTATCTATATTTTTTTTTTAAAGCAGAAAGAGAAAAGCAATTCAATTAATATTTCTTTAGGAATGTCCTTGGGACTATCTCGATCTAAGGAAAGCATCTTCTAAGAATCATGCACTGTGATCTTTATTCCACTGAGAGGTTACCTCAGTAAAAACATCACACTTCAGGAAGAGCTATTGATTGTTGATAATCACTCATCTTCTGTGACAGGAAGAAGATGGAGACCTTTATCTAACCTGACTTAAAGAAGAAACAAGTAGCCAAAAGAGTAATGGGCTAAGGGCTTTGTACAAATTTTAAAAACTGTCATTTACTAGCTGTGCAGCCTTAAACAAGTTGCTTAACTTCTCTGGGCCTCAGGTATCTTCATCTGTGAATATACAGATAACAAAACCTATTTGGTGAAGTGTGAGAATGAAATGAGATAATATATAAACATCATGAATCACAGCTTGACGAGGAATAGGAATTTTTTCTAAAAGTTGTTAAGAAAGATTCTCCAAACTTGGAGGAAAAAATAAAAAGATAATTATGTGATCTTCTACTGTCCCGTGTGTGCACGCTCAGTTGCTCAGTCATGTCTGACTTTGCAAACCCCACGGACTATAACCTACCAGGCTCCTCTGTCCATGGGATTCTCAGGCAAGAATACTGGAGTGGGTTGCCATTTCTACTCCACGTGTTAGTGGTATTTTTTAAACAAATCAGCCTCAGAGCTATCTTACTTTGTAAGAGAATCCAAGTGTGCTTGCATAACTAATTAGCATGCAAACATTTTATTACATAAAAAAACTGTTAAGGTATAAAAAGAGGGAAGAGGCCAGTGAAAATGAAGTCAGAAACTGGAGTTACGCTGTCACAAGCCGAGGAGTACTAAGGAATGCTTCTATAAGCAAGAACTAACTAGCCCTGCCTAGAAAAAGGCAAGAAAGGGTTCTTGCCCAGACCCTTTAGGAGGGAGCGTGGCTCTGCCCACATCTTGATTTCAGACTTCCAACCTCAAGAAAGGTGAGAATAAATGTGTGTTGTTTTAAGCCATAGTATTTGTGGTAATTTGTTACAGCAGCCCTAGGAAACTAATAGAGTATGTTTGTCTTACTTTTTGTTTTTTTTAGAGAAGGAAACCCCAATATATGGGTTTAATACGGTTTCATTCCTCTATGAGACGTGAATCAGTTTTGTTTCTAATTTGGCAATCATCTCAGCATTCTTTTTTGTATTTCTACCAACTAAAAAGACAAAAAAAAAAAAAAACTCTAGTTTCTCCTGTTCTCTTTTGAAACCATTCTGTCATGCTATTGGCACTTTCTTAATTGCATTAAATAAAACTTGACATAGACCTACATTATGTATGAGAATCATGATCTTAACATCTTAAGAATTACACTGTGATGAAGTACTCACTGATGACTAACAATGATGATGATGTTAGAGATGGTCATAAGGATGGAAAAGATAAAGACGATGGTGATTCCTTGTCTTCCCATCATACCAGCTTTCATATGGGACAGAAGACAGGGCATTACTCTTAGGCTCTTGAGCCACTCAGACAATGGCACATACAACAGGCAAGGTGAGGCTTCCTCAAGCCACCAAGGATGATGGGTGGAAATCACGCTGTCATGGCCTGGAGAGTATTGTCTCACTGACTTTAGGAAAATACCTTAAGTTCCCAGCAGCAGCCTTTCAAACAGCCTTGTCAGGGAATAAACATGCCGACGTAGAGAATGGACTTGCGGACGCAGAGCGGGAAGGAGAAGGTGGGATGAACTGAGAGAGCAGCACTGACGTGTATACACCACCACGGGTAAAACAGACAGCTGGTGGGAAGCCGCTATATAGCACAGTGAGCTCAACTCAGTGTTCCGAGGTGACCTAGAGGGTGGGAGCGGGAGGAGGCTCATGAGGGAGGGGATATATTCACATGGAGCTGATTCACACTGCTATATAGCAGCAACTAACACAACATTGTAAAGAACTGTACTCCAATTTTTAAATTTTTTCTTTTTAAAGCCCTGTCAGAAAGAGGCCCATCCCCATGATGCCAACCAGGATTTTAGTCAAAGGCTCACTCTCAGATCTGGAACAATCCAGAGAGACTTCCGGGGAACTTAAACTTGATTTTCGGTGGGTTTTGTGAGGGATAATTCAATGTAAACACTCTACACACCCAGATGCTCTTTTTTGTGAATGCTGGTGAATACAAATTTTGTTATAGTTGAAGGCCATTTTTTCCCCTTAGAACACAGAATTTTGAAAACCATGATTTTATCATCCTGATCAGTGAGGAAATGATTCAATTCTCAAAAAATTCTCGTATGAGATAAATTTGCCACTATGGAAGAATTCTTATAATTTTTGTGACAAGCTATATGTTTTTGTCTCCTAAAAGGAGACAAAAACAAATGAATAGATACAGAAAAAGAACAAACCAATTACTTTATTCTGTGTTCTTTTGACCTCCAAAACCACATCTTGCTGGATCATGACTCTTGGAAACAGGGAAAGATGCAGGATAATAACCCCAGAAAGAAAGAGGATGATGGCACAAATCTGTCATTTTCGCAGCTGGTCAGTGGTGAGGTTCCTATTCTATCCTGTTGCCTAGTGGTTTCCTTAACCCTCCTGAAAACAATCTGTACTGATTACCTAAGAAATGGGGATGTCCATCTTCCTCTGTTTCATTTATAAACTAAATGGATGGTTTTCAGTCGTGGATCACCCAAAGAAAAGTATCTTGTCCATTTCAAAGCAATTAAGAGTGGTAATTGCTCCAGGGCTGTTTTTCCCTCTTCATTTCTCACTGAGAGAGGCCAGCAGTGTGACCTTCCTGCCTGTACCCTCCACTGTGTCTCTGAGGCCTCAAGCAGGGAAAGCAATACCCCAGGGACACAGTCCATTTTGACAGCAATTTTCTCACTTAGGCTCCCTTGCTGCAGGCTAAATCACCCATCAGATCAATAGCCCCCAAATGACAGTCACAGAGGTGTGGGATAGGATGTCAGCAGCAGGGGTTGGAGCTGAAGGCACTGAGTTGAGTATCAAACACAGAACAAGAGGCCTTGGTTCTGTTTTCAGCTCTCCTGGAAACTTAAGCAGGCCATTTACCCTTCTGCATCCATGTGATCTCATCCGATCTATTTTGACATTTCTTTTGCTAAAGTCTTGGGATAGAGGTCTTTCCAGAAATACATACATATTTTAATAATCTAAGTGAAAAACTTAAAAATTATAATAGATCCAAAAAATGGAACATAATGTACTCATTACAAGTAATGTTCATAAAGGATTTTTACTGACAGATAAACGTTTGCACATAATATTAAGTGAGCAAAGCTAAGGCGGAATTTGTTTTACATTATGTTCAATATATACTGAGAAGGAAAAACATCAAAGTGTTATCAAGTGGTTGCATCTGGTCAACCACTTGTTCTCCTAACATTTTTCTGAATTTTCTGCAAATAAAATGAACAATTTTATTATTTGCCAAAGAGTTACTGAATACATGTATTTATATATATATATGTGAAACAGCTACAGTGGAAATGTCTCACAAGTTGTTCCTCTCTTATCCACCTCTTACTATTTCTTTGTCTTACGTTTCTACCCAAACTGGCAGGTTCAAACTAGGTTTCAGAAAGCAACCTAGTTTGAATGTTACCTGTACAGAAAAACTATACTTTGACTCTTATAGAAATACTAAGAGAGAGGAGGTGTGTTTTCTATTCTCAAAAAACCAAAAGAAAGATTTTGACCATCACCATCTATCCTCTGATGGCTTTACATCCAACCCTAATGACTTTAAACCCCACTTGAAAAGAGATCTTTCTTTAATTCCAATTTTTTAAATATTTACTTAATTTGGCTGTGCCAGGTCTTAGTTGCAACACAGGAGATCCTCTATCTTAATTGTAGCATGTGAGATCTAGTTTGCTGACCAGGGATCAAATTCCAGGCCCCTTCCATTGGGAGCATGGAGTCCTAACCACCGGACCACCAGGGAAGTCCCTAATACCAATAATTAAAAGCTTAAAGCAGTGATCTACCTTTTATCTCTAGACACCCTGCTCCTTCTTTATACTTTCCCAAAGTGTTCTCAATTGGATAGTAGTTAAAACACCATGTAGCTAACTGATACCCAAACAACGTTCTGGGCCAATGTTATGGAGTATGACCTACCAATCTTTTACAAGATATGTGACCAAGGAGGCTGGGGTTAAGATTCCTGGGTAAACTTTTCAGATCAATTTTACTTGGGGAACAACAAAATTAAATAGATTCCTTTATTGACAACCTCCTGAAGGCCATTAATATACTAATGTGTATTGCTCATACAGAGAGTAAATATTGTATCCAGCATTTACTCAAAACATGCAACCACAGAAACTTTTTTTGCTTCTCCTGAGACTCTAAAGTTCTGAGGGGGACCATTTTGGAAGTACTTCTCTAAAGAGCTGAGTCAGTTTGTGAGGTTTGACAAATGAGATCAAAATGGACCACCCTATGACATACAATTCAATGTACGATACCAATTCATTCTGAATCAGGCCACCTGGCCCACAGCATTCTGTTGAGTGGTCAGTTGTGGGTGGTGAAAGGAGAGGCAACAGATCAAGGAGAAAGAAAAACCTCTGCCTCTCATTGTTTTAGGTATTCATGAGAACTGCTGTTGATGAGGGAACTCAGTGAGCTTAATCTCTGCTGGTCAAACCCTAGAGATTCTATCTTCCATAAGCTATTTTTTAGTGTCGCAGCCTCTTCTCTCCTTAGCTGCAAGAATCATGGCAAAACTGCTTTGAACTGAGAATTACTGACCACTGAAGAGAATCTGAGACTTAACTATTTTGTTGAGCTAGTTGAGTAGCTCGGCTGGATGAGGGAATTCATGCTATACCTAAAAGCAGCAGCTGCTTGGTTGCTGCTGATGGCTTGGTCCCTGCTGATGTGGGAATGTAGGTCTAAGATTGCCAGATAGTTTGGATTTTTCAAAAGAAACAGAAAATATAGATTTGTAATAGCTTTGCTGAATCTAATTCATAAAATATACAACCCATCCACTTTAAGTATCTTCACAAAGGATAATCACAGTCTTGTGTAACTATCACCACAATTCAATTTTACAGTTTTTTCAATTTTTAAATGTTAGTTCAAACATATTAAAAATGAAGTATAAAGACAAAAACAAAATGTGCATCTATTATCCATGTTCAACCTGTAGGCTACTAATCAAAATGGCTTCTTTCATAGACAAAAAGGGGAGATATCACCACATACCTCTTTCTGACATTGTAACCAGTAGGATTGAGCTGGTACCCAAGAAATAAACAGGACTAACTAATAGTCTAGTTAGAAACCTATTTATTGCATATTTTGGGACATTTTATACACATGTAGCAAAGAAGTACATGGGAATAGCTCAATTTTATGGGCTGTCTGTAAGGAATTTTAAGCAATAAAACACAACAAAAAAGTCATCCCTTGAGGACGGGAACTAAGTCCAATTTGTCTAGACATGACATGTCATGCCCAACATGACAGCCGGTGCAGAGATGGTACTTATTAGATTGTGCTATAACTCTGTGCTCAATAATTTGTGCATAAGAGTGTGATGATTTTCCTTTCACTAATGACCACTTATCTTTCAAGAAGAATTTAAGAGGAGATAGTCTGAGACTTGATAAGAAACACAAGAAAATTCTTAAGACTCTATGATTCTATTTCTTAAGAATATTTCCAAAATAATGCATTTGAGAATTAATATAAAATAAATGAGGCTTCCCTGATCTCTCAGGTGGTAAAGAATCCATGTGAAATGCAGGAGACCCCAGTTTGATTCCTGGGTAGGGAAGCTTCCCTGGAGAAGGGATAGGCTACCCACTCCAGTATTCCTGGGCTTCCCTGGTGGTTCAGACAGTAAAGAATCCACCTGCAATGCTGTTTGATCCCCAGGTTGGGAAGATCCCCTGGAGGAGGAACTAGCAAACCACTCTAGTATTCTTGCCTGGAGAATCCCCATGGAGAGAGGAGCCTGGCAGGCTACAGTCCATGGGGTGGCAAAAAGTCTGACACAACTGAGCAACTAAGCACAGTACATAAAATATATGAAAACCTGCTTCACTTATAGCAATTCTCTACTAAGCAATACCCCAGTGCTCTGAATGTTACTAAGTCACCCTGTCAATAAGAACTCACTATACAAACATAGGGTGCAGAGGTATAATAAAGCCCTTGAAGCCAGGAAGTCACATCTAGGAGACAGGAACTGAATAATCTTCTCTTGCTTATCAGACCAGCAAATTGGCCTGTTATGGCCCAGGGTGATCCAGGACTGTTCTCTTCTAGGTCAGCAGAGCCTTAAGACTAGGTCAGAGGTCAGACCTAGTTCACAGCATTCATAGAAGTGGGCTTGGTGACTACTCTGGGTCTTATCCAAAGTGACCAACTGCCCGTTAAGTAATAGGACCCTCCACTTAACCTCAAATGAACATACACATTCAAGGGATATGCAGAGCAAGCCCAGCTTCCTGATTCAGTCAAATCATTTGCCCCATTCCACAAAAAAAAAAGATCTCAATTTATCAGCCCAGACTTAATGGCATTTCCAAGACAGAGTTAAAACCAAAACAACCTGATACAATCAGAGGATTGAGGGTTGGCTGAACAAGATTTTAAAAGCCTGGTAAGAAAGGATAAAGAACAAAGAAGAAACTAGCATTCTCATCTTAGACATTTAACTGTTAAATCCAGCAATAAGATCATATCAAAAACTCTTGCAGAGCTGAATATATCTGAGTACATAATCTATGAATTTTTAACATTAAGGCCAAGCTAGCAACCTTTGCAAAATGTCAAGAGCTTAAGATTAAACTTCCCTACTGACACTTGGACTTAGGTCACTGAGAGGAAGGTAATCAATTTCCAAAAGAAAGAAAACATTAAGAACAGCTATTTCCTCCGATAAGGAAAGCAAGTATTAAAATTATCAATCAAATTGGCAAGTATTAATATATATTTATGCCACAAAAGAATTCTTAGTTATATCAGAGGATTTATAAGAAAAGTGCCTTTTAAAATAAAATTTTACAGGGAATTCCCTGGCAGTCCAGCAGTTAGGACTTGGTGCTTTCACTGCTGTGGCCTGGATTCAGTCCCTGGTCAGAGAACTAGGATCCCACAAGCCACACAGTGTGGCAAAAAAAGAAAAAAGAAAATTTTACATGCAAAACAATCGAATTGCATTTCAGAGAGAACTCTGTATTCTATATCCTATAGATATAAATAATCCATAAATAAGTATACATATAAATATATGCATATTTATAATATAAAGATAAATACATCTATAAACATATAAATAGTATGTAAGTATTTTTATGTAGTCAGATATATTCTCGTCATCTAACACAGAAGTTTTTTCCCAGGTATATCCCCACACACAGGGCATAGCTATAGAATTAAAGAGAGCAAAACCTCCCACTCGTTTTTGTTTTTCCGCTTTTCCTTTGAAAGCTATAAACACCTAATGTAGAAAGCTCAGTTTCTCAGCCAGCAGACCACCAGCTACTAGCCAGTGAATACCTAATTCAGCATCTTTGGCCAAGCTAGTATTTACTATCTTGCTCTCTCCACGACTTCAAAGTCTGACCAAGAGATAAAGAAAGACAATTGGCTGATGCTTCTAGTCATCAACATGCATTCTCCATTCCCTATCATCAAGACATTAAGAACTTTGACAAATTAAAGGATTAGAGAAATCAAAAGGAAATTCCTAACCTGAAATAGATGGAGATCGTCTATTGTTTTGCTCTGGTATTTTGTGAGATGGCTTCTTCTTTCTGCCCACCTCACACTGGATCATCATCAGCCGCCTGCAACTTGAAGGCCAGAGAGTTATTAGAAGTTTAATTTCATTTTATCCCCTAAGCCCTTTTCTTCTCCATGACACTCACACTGACAGTTTAAAGAAAATAAGTTTTGTGGAAAATTCTTTCCAGGGCAGAATTATCCACAGTTCTTAACTGAAAAGTGAATTTTATGACAATTTCTGATCATAAAAGTTTGCCGGAGTTAAAACTGGCAGCAAGAAATACTTTTAGTGAGAAATAAATTAAGACAGCACAGTTGCTCCAGTCCTACAACCATTTGGTGCTCACTTATATTCAGGATAATTTCACTTGCCCATTCCATAGATGTTTTGATTCTTAAGACCCAAAGGGGAGAAAAATGGAAACTGAGACTCGCATCTGCTCAGTAATGTTCATCTGATTTTTAATCCTAAAATTATCATCATTTGTCAAATAGCTCTTCCAGAGCTACTGCTGTACTTTCTGAATTGATGTGATGAATTGGTATTATATTTCTAACATACTAATTTATTTCAATTATTTTTCCTTTATTTTCTTCCAAACTGTTCTAACCACAAATAGATATGAATAAGAGAGCATTAATATTCAAATTCATGTGAGAGCTTGGTGTTCAAAAAGAGAAGCCAAAGTGAGAAGACCTGAGACCTTTACCCTTTCTCAGATGATTTGGGAAAGTGTTAAAAATGAAGAATCACAAGCTCCACCCTCCCCAAGCCTACCAAATAGGAATCTGCATTGTACTAGTTTCCCAGAATTCCCCCAGCTGATTCAAGTACACATAAAAATGTGGGAAGTACTGCTCTAAGTCACTTAATTGATACATGCTCTTTGTCATAACGTGTAGTTTTTAATATTTAAAGTCAGTAAGAAATATGCATTGTTTTCATAGTCATGATGTTGGCTTACATAAAATCAAAGATTTTTATACTTGAAAAAATTAGAGACTATTAAGTCTAGATAAGGAGCTTCCCAAGTGGCACTAGTGGTAAAGAATCTGCTTGCCAGTGCAGAACATGCAAGAATCAGCGTTTATATCCCTGGGTTGGAAAAATCCCCCAGAGAAGGAAATGGTGACCCACTTCAATATTCTTGCCTGAAGAATCCCATGGACAGAAGAGCCTGGCAGGCTACAGTCCATGGGGTTGCAAATGGTCAGGTACACACATACAAGTCTAGATATCTATTCACAGAAAAACAAAATAAAATTTAATCGAGGTCCAGAGAGGGCAAGTGATTTACTAACAGCAACACAGCATTTAAGTGATAAAGCAAGGACGTGAAGCCAGGCCCACTGATACACAATCTGGTACTACTTCTACCTCCGTGCTGTTTCCCACCAAGCAGACCAAACGTGGGCATTTATGCTGCTGCTGCTAAGTCACTTCAGTCATGTCCAACTCTTTGCAACCAGGGATCCTTTGCAACCTGGATCTCTTACATCTCCTGCATTGCCAGGTGGGTTCTTTACCACTAGCCCGCCCCCCCGGGAAGCCCATGGACTTTTATAACAAGAGCCAAAAAAAGGGCTATATTGATCAGTTCCTTACTACATATCAATCTGTCTCTTGCCCAACATGTATATTCTCATTTAATCTTGACAATAAGAGTATAGTACAAATAAAATTATCACTTCCATTTTACAAATGAAAATACCGAGGCTCAGGGAGAGTGAGTTATGGATCTAAGATCACACATTTAGAAATGGTGAGTCAACTTCCAAAAGACAGACTGGTCTCCTCTAGTCACCATGTCATTAATGCCACACTATTTATGATGAAAATATTCATTTTACATTCATTTTAATCCATAATACCCAACACAGTTGCTAATAGAATTTATCATAATTTGCTCTAAACAAGTGTGCAGTTTCACCCACAAGTAATATGGCCTTATTGCACTTGATTCCATTGAGATTGCTTCTAAAGAGAAACAACAGAGAATTTATACTCAGGTAAATTAGAGTGGTCTCACCTTATCCTTGGGGTGTATATTCCAAGACCCCCAGTAGATGCCCAAAACCACAGATAGTGCTGTATCTTTTCCTATACATACAAATCTATGATAAAGTTTAATTTATAAACTAGATTTTAAATATATATACACATAAATATATTAAAATATATAATATAGAAATATGTAAAATTGAGATTAATAGCAACAAAGATAAAATCAACCAATTATAACATATACTGCAAATGTAGCTTCTTTTTCTCTCTCTCTCTGAAAATATTGTACTTTACTCACCATTCTTCTTGTGAGATAAAATGTCTACATGATGAGATAAAGGAAGGTGAATGGTGTAGGCACTGTGATGCAGCATTAGGATACAACTGACCTTCCAATGATATGTTAGAAGGAAGATTATCTGCTTAGAGTGGTCCTGGATCACTGAGCCAGCAGCTTAAAACGAATGAATTACCTATTTCTGGAATTTTCTATTTAATATTTTTTGACCATGGATGGCCACAGATAACTAAAACCACAGAAAGTGAAGTCATCCATAGAAGAGACTGTGATACCTTTGTGTAGATTTTTTTTTTTCAGGAACACATTACTTCACATTTCTAGGCAAAAGAATCACAGCAGCATCTTACAAACTGTTTGTGACCCTAGCAGACAACCATGACAGTTTTATAAAGCACTGATTCTCACTGTTTAACTTATATAAATAATAATGGCTAACATCTTTGTAATGCCAGATTTATTTTCCTGGAAATATCACTTCACACTCATTTTAAGACTCAGATAAAATGAGCCACGAGAAGTTCATGCAAGGGTTGTCTTTGTTGTCCAGAATGTAGCACACCAGGCTTCCCTGTCCTTCACTATCTCCAGGAGTTTGCCCAAACTAATGTCCTTTGAGTCAGTGATGTCATCCAACCATCTCACCCTCTATCACCCCCTTATCCTCCTGCACTCAATCTTTCCCAACATCAGGGTCTTTTCCAGTGAGTCAGCTCTTCTCATCAAGTGATCAAAGTATTGGAGCTTCAGCTTCAGCATCAGCCCTTCCAATGAATATTCAGGATTGATTTCATTCAGGATTGACTGGTTTGATCTCCTGGCTGTCCAAGAGACTCTCAAGAGTCTTCTCCAACACCACAATTTGAAAACATCAATTCTTCAGTGCTCAGCCTTTATAGTCCACTGTCACGTCTATACATGACTACTAGAAAACCATAGATTTGACTATACAGACCTTTGTCAGCAAAGTAATGTCTCTGCTTTTTAATATGCTGTCTGGGTTGGTCATAGCTTTTCTTCCAAGGAGCAAGTGTCTTTTAATTTCATGACTGCAGTCACCATCCACAGTGATTTTGGAGCCCAAGAAAATAAAATCTGCCACTGTTTCCACTTATTCCCCATCTATTTGCCATAAAGTGATGGGACTGGATGACATGATTTTAGTTTTTTGAACACTGAGTTTTAAGCCAGCTTTTTCACTCTCCTCTCTCACCCTTATCAAGAAGTTTTTTAGTTCCTCTTCCCTTTCTGCCATTAGACTGCTATCATCTGCATATCTGAGGCTGTAGATATTTCTCCCAGAAATCATGATTCCAGCTTGTGAGTCATCCATCCTGGCATTCCACATGATGTACTCTGCATAGAAATTAAATAAGCGGGGTGACAATATACAGCCTTGTCGTACTCCCTTTCCCAATTTTTAACCAGTCCATTGTTCCAAGTCCGGTTCTAACTGTTGCTTCTTGACCTGCATACAGGTTTCTCAAGAGGTAGATAAGGTGGTCTGGCATTTCCATCTGTAAGAATTTTCTAGTTCGTTGTGATCCACACAGTCAAAGGCTTTAGTGTAGTCAATGAAGCAGAAGTAGATATTCATCTGGAATTCCCTTGCTTTTCCTATGATCCAACAGATGTTGGCAATTTGATCTCTGGTTCCTTTACCTTTTCTAAATCCAATTTGTACATCTGGAAGTTCTCAGTTCACACACTGTTGAAGGATTTTGAGCATGACCTTGCTAGCATGTGAAATGAGCACAATTGTGTGGTACTTTGAACATTCTTTGGCATTGCCTTTCTTTGGGAATTGGATGAAAATTGACCTTTTCCAGTCCTGTGGCCACCGCTGAGTTTTTCAAATTTGCTGACTTATTAAGTGAAGCACTTTAACAGCATCATCTTTTAGGATTTGAAATAGCTCATCTGGAGTTCCATCACCTCCACTATTATTCGTAATAAGGCTTCCTAAGGCCCACTTGACTTCACTCTCCAGGATTCTGGTTCTAGGTAAGTGACCACACCATCATGGTTATCCTGGTCATTAAGACCTTTTTTGTATAGTTCTGTGTATTCTTGCCACCTCTTCTTAATCTCTTCAGCTTCATGCAAGGGAGAATATGATAACTCCTGTTGGGAATAGGGGAATAAGGAATAATGATCCTGATCAGGTAATTCACAAGGATTCACCCTCCTCAATATTAAGAAACATAGTACTAGTGGCCTAGATATAAGAGGTAAAAAGATGGTGTCTCATCCAAGATTTGGCACTGACTTCTACTCCTTCATAAAGACTGTGCATCAACTCTCTAGCAATTTCATGAAAAATCATTCCATTATCTATAAACTTTTAGTTTACCAAGCCATGAATATATTTGTTGCTTCTGAAATTTGGATTTTTGCACAAAAAGAAAGAGTAAGTTACAAAGTAATGATGTCTCATACAATGTTCCAGAATTCATCATAAACATCTATGTGTGTACCATATACAAAAGTTCTGTGATAGCATTAACAATGATTATGACTAAAAGTGCCTGGAAAAGGAGGGGGTTGGGGAAATTTAGAAGAAAACAACCATACATTCTGTGTGTGATACTGGACCTTTTTAAAGGCCCTAACTAGTCCCCAAATCCCTTCTTTGTAATCACTGTTGGAATAGTCCTAGCTCCAGGAGACTCTTAGCGCATATAATTATTGAAGAGCTCCAATGCTTAGAAACATTTTGACTTACCATTTGAGAAATCATTTTCATGGGTCATGAGACTATCTGTAGCAAACAATTGTTTCTTCTTATGGAAAGCAATGATTGTCATCTAGTCTTAAAAGTAGTGAAGTCGCTCAGTCGTCTCCGACTCTTTGCAACACCACGGACTGTAGCCTATCAGGCTCCTCCATCTATGGGACTTTCCAGGCAAGAGTACTGGAGTGGTTTGCCATTTCTTTCTCCAGGGGATCTTCCTGACCCAGGGATTCAACCCAGATCTCCCGCCTCACAGGCAGACGCTTTACCATCTGAGCCACCAGGGAAGCCTATCTAGTCTTAAATGAGGTATCAAAAATGCAAGTGCCCCTTCACAGAGGATAGACCACATATCTGCAAAAGACTGAAGGAAATGCATTCTGTCTGCAAATCCTCTGCTTAACCCCCCCCCTATTTTTTTTAGAAATTATGTGAGCTCTATTTTCTTTTTTAAAATGTTTTATTTTGTATTGGGGTATAGCTAACAGTGTTGTGATAGTTCCAGATGAACAGCAAAGGGACTCAGCCATCCATACAGAGGGCTATCCTTCCATATTCCTGCAAGAGAACAGAGAGAAAAGTATACCATAGTTTCCTAAATGGGAATTGTGTTTGACATCATTATGCACACACAACTTCCACCCTGAGTGAAACAGTATGAGAGTTCAGTACCTTCCACACCCACTCCAACCCCTGAAATGATTAACAGTGCTGGATAGAGGGATTCTTGCCCCTCTGCCTGTCTTGAGTTATTATGGTTTAACTAATAATAAAATTGATGCAAGACAGATTAGCAGGAGAAAAAGAAACACATTTAATTTTTGCACACAGAGGTCTCATAGAAAGGGACCTAAGAATGGCTCTTACACTTTTTACACAAAGAAATAATAAATTTGTAAATAATTTACAGAAAAAAGAATCTTTTGTTTGAGTGCTTAATTGTTAAGAAATTTAAGTGGGAGTTTGGGCTTGGGTAGTAAATTAGTAAAGAAGTAACAAGGTTTACTTCTCCGCCCTGAATTCCCTGCATCTGTTGATAATGGTGCCTTTCTATCTCCAGGTACAGGAAGGGCCTCTTTCATATGGTAGGTTTATTTTCTGCTTTCAGTGAGGCAGAGAGGAATGTGTCTCTCTTCCACTGGCTGTTTCCTAAGTAACTAAATCAAAGTAATCAATATGCTACTGAGACATATTTTGGGGTGACCTGTCCCAGGCCCCAGTGCTGATCAGGGGTAACCAGGGTGGGAGGCAGTTTGCTTCACATGGTCATTCAGAGACCTAGACTGATGGAGGAGTCATCATGTTGAACCACACCAGCCAGAAAATATAATCTGATCATCGCGGTGGAGAAGATGGCATTGGAGGATCTGAGATCAGGCATGAAATACCAGCCTGGAAGTGACACACACCCTTCCTCTGATGGTTCATTGACCAGAACTGTGAATTTCACAGCTGCTAAGAAGCTGAAAAACACAGTCCTCGGTTCATGTGCTCGCAAAGAGTCAGACACGACTGAGCAACTGAACTGAACTGAACTGAGCTTCTACAAGTTCTTTGCAATTGTTTTAGTTACTTCTCCTGATTCTATTCTCATGTTCATTCATCTCTTTGGGCTAAAGGTTCGTATCTGCATAAATGGCCTTGAATCTTAATTCTGTCATTAAACATATTACATGTTCTTTACTCCTATATTTTTATTTTCTGATTGCCATCTATTATATGGATTTATCCAAGCCAACTGCATAAAACACTGGGCAGTTCAGTGCAAAAGAGTCAGCTGCAGAGCATCCCGCATGAGAACTCTCTCCAGGATGACACAGCTCCGGTCACCCACACTCTGGATTGTCGCCCTTTTCTGCATCTATTCCCAGGTTTGTCAGCTTTTGTGAATGTGTTTACCTGCCTATCATGGTTCACGTCCACTGCCTTTTCATAAATGAGCAGGTTTCTGGTCTCATGTACACTCTTGGTGATACCTTCAGTCCAGTTGATATCTGTGTATTTGTTTTTTCAAATTTCCTTTATCTAAAATGTGGTTTTTAGATGTGTTTTTTAACAATAAAATTTTGATCACAACTCTTACAGCAGATCTGAGTTCAGGCAAATCACTTAATGACTCTGGGAAATATTTTTTTCATCAATAAAGAAATGGTTGGACCAGAAACCTTACAGTCCATTGTAACTCTGGACGTGTAAGATTTTCTGAATTTTGCTAGACACTTTCATCTGAAGAGCAAAAAACTTCCCAGATATAATTGTACCAGTGCTGTGATGACAAAGACACTGAAGCATGAAGGGGTTTTCCAAATTGTTTTACACAGTCTATTATGGAACAGAGAAGGATCCCACTCTATCAATATTCCCTCTAGAAAGACAGCATTTTCCTCTCCTGCTAGACATTACAATGGTCCATGTGCCACCTAACAGTATTAACTGTTTAACCTTGGCTAATGCCACCTATCAATTCACATTACTTTGGCTTGTTAGCTTCAAAAAACCTCACAAGGTTAACTATGTGATAATTCAATGACATTTATCTAAGGATCAAAATATTATGAGATCACAGTACAGAAAATAATACAGATGTCATACACTTGTTATAGCTATTCAGAAAAAAATGGAAAATTTATGGCTGTATTTCTCTGCCTATTCTTCTGTGAAATATTTATCCTAGACAACCACTATTCTCAGACTAATGTCGTTTAATCTTATTTAAAAGGGTTGGCAGTCATGCCTTTCCTCCCTTACTAGGGTCCTGCCTGATAATCACACAATAATCCAGAAGCACTTCCTATATTAAGTCACCAGAAGACATTTTATGGGTTTCAGTGAGCTCCGTTCCTTTCAATATGAGAGGATATCGGTTTACTTTTTAAAGTGAAAGAAAAAAACCCGTAGCATATACTCTGGAACTCAAATGAATAGAGAGCTTAAATGCATTTCAATGCACTACATTTTAATACATTACAATAGCTTAATGTATTTCTTAAGAAATTTAAAAAATCTATAGATAAACCCTATGCCTGAGATGCCAGGCCAGCCACTGATGCCCCCAGGGAAAATGGAAGTTGTTTTTAGGAAGAAATTAAGCTGACCATTGTTTTTCTGCCTTCTTGCCTCTGTTCTCTTCACTTTAAACTAATATTCCCTTATGAAGGAATCTTTCACTCAGTGACATCTAAAACATCAAATAATTGTCTTATGCTTTACTGTAAGAATAAACATACTTGTTGCTGGTCTAAGCTTAAGAGGGCCACAACTTTCTCTATCTCTAGTGGCAATGAAACCACTTTGAGTTGAGTACTTTTTAAAGGCTTCCTCAGGTCTTTCATGGGTGAAAATATGAGTTATGTAAAGATATCAGTCATTACAAGGGCTTCTATGAACTACTTATCCAGCAAGAAAAAAATCTTTCTGAAACCAACTACCCCCTTCCGGGGGAATGGACAAACATCCTTTGTCAACCTGGCAGAAAAAAGTCCTTAATTATTATTTTTACCAATTGATAAAGCAACAATGGCTTGCATAGTATAGGTCCTCAAGAAATATCTGTATATATGTAGACTGAAGAGTATTTATTCAGTGCTATGCTTCCAGGACCAGAAAAAAAATAAATAATTTAAAAGTATAAGACATAGCATGGGGTTTCAAAGAATTTATAGTACATTTGAGGACAGCAATGACTTATTTAATATAAGTTGAAATCAATATCAGAAAAATGCACAATTTATAAGAGTTATAGATTTAAAATTCCTTGCAGACTTTGGACAAGGAAAAACAAACATAAACTGGAATAAACACTAAAAACTTTGTGGAAAAAGTGGATATGGAACTTTTGTTTGTTTATGCTGGGTTAAAGGTCCGTCTGGTCAAGGCTATGGTTTTTCCAGTGATCATGTATGGATGTGAGAATTGGACTGTGAAGAAAGCTGAGCACCAAAGAAATGATGCTTTTGAACTATGGTGTTGGAGAAGACTCTTGAGAGTCCCTCAGACTGCAAGGAGATCCAACCAGTCCATCCTGAAGGAGATCAGTCCTGGGTGTTCTTTGGAAGGACTGATGCTGAAGCTGAAACTCCAATACTTTGGCCACCTCATGCAAAGAGTTGACTCGTTGGAAAAGACCCTGATGCTGGGAGGGACTGGGGGCAGGAGAAGGGGACAACAGAGGATGAGATGGATGGATGGCATCACCGACTCAATGGGCATGAGTTTGAGTAAGCTCCAGGAGTTTTTGATGGACAGGGAGGCCTGGCGTGCTGCGATTCATGGGGTCACAAAGAGTCGGACACGACTGAGCGACTGAACTGAACTGAACTGAACTGAACAACACTAAACAAATAACCAAAATTTTCAATGGCTTACCACACATTTATTTTTGATTCACGTACATGATTCCTGTGGTTGGTTTCAGTTCTGTTCCAAATCTTCCTTATTCAAGACTCAGACTAAAGGACCAGTCTCATTTTAATCTGCTGGCACAGAGAAGTAATAGAAATAATGAAACCACATAATGGCTCTTGAAGCTTCTATTTGGTCACAGTATATATTACTTCCACCCACACTCCACCAGCTAAGAAATCATGTGAACAAGACTGCGGTCTGTGGAGAACCAAGTATAGTTTTCCTAATGGGAGGAGCATAGCAAATCACTTAGTAACCAATGAGGATATAAAATCCTCTTAGAGTGAAGACAGCATATAATACAACACTAATACATTACTGTAATATAACAATACAGTAATATAATCTCCTAGGAGCTTTACCATATAGTAGATATGGAATGTGGGTTAGAGATACAAAGAGCAGAAATATCTGAATCAAAAGGTATGTCTATATTGATTTTATCTGAGGCTTCCAAAGGGTTTTCCAAAACTGTTAAAATAATTCACATTTCAACAGTGTATGAAAAGATATTTCCAACCCATATTATCAGCTGCTCAATATGCCACTTAGTAAGACAGGGTAATTCATGTTCCCATTTTCATTCCTCTGGTTATAAGGATGAATATTTGTTCATATATTTTATGGCTATTTTCCCTATTTATATACATTTAAAACAATAACATTTTAGTATATAGAAATAATTTATACAGCTTGTTAAAATTCATCACAATCTGCTCAGATTTTAGGCCTTGACTAAAGTTAAATGGTTGAGGATTGCTGTTTATGTGGTATCTGTCAGAATTTATTCTGTTTTTTTATAAAACTTTAAAATACCACTCCACACACACTCGACTTACCAGATAAGTCATGAAATTGCTTAGAAAGAAAGATCACAGATTTTAAAACACTGAATTCTGGCCATAAACAGTATACATCTAATCATTTACAAGGCTAGTATTTAGTCTACTGCACAAGGTGATCACCATTTCTGTCCTGATTAACTCTTCAAGAATCCTCCAATTCCTTCAGACTAAACTCTACCAAAACATAGATTATTTTTGAAATTATGTAACATTCACATATTTATCATACACTTTTCTTTACTGCTAGATGGAAGGTCTCTGATGGTAAGCTGTGTTCTGTCCTGTTTACCATGAATCACTAATGCCAAGTACAGTGGTCCAAATAGGTGTCCCATGAATTTTTGTTGAGGAAGATAATGAATGAATGTACACAACAGTTCAAGGGAAAACTTTAAATCAACAAAAGTAAATTGCAAATAAATTTTCACATTGTTTAATCATTCAATGCACCAAAAAGAATACTGAATGGCTTCAGTCAGACCTATGATTTGCTTTAAAATAAAAATATAAACTAGTTTGAATGAAACTTGCATTGGCAGAAGTTTTAAATTTTCATTTTTAACTTAACATACATCAAGAAGTAGCTGAACCAATTCTAAGTTCATACGAAGTGCCTTCCATCAGTATCTGGAATCCTCTTCCTTCACACACTGCTGCTGCTAAGTTACTTCAGTCGTGTCCAACTCTGTGTGACCCCATAGACATCAGCCCACCAGGCTCCCCTGTCCCTGGGATTCTCCAGGCAAAAACACTGGAATGGGTTGTCATTTCCTTCTCCAATGTGTAAAAGTGAAAGTGAAGTCGCTCAGTCATGTCCGACTCTTAGGGACCCCATGGACCACAGCCTACCAGGCCCCTCCATCCATGGGATTTTCCAGGCAAGAGTACTGGCCTTCACACACTAGATGATGTACATTGGATTTTCCCACTGTTCCTAAAACGTGTGTCTTGCACGTATTTGAGAATTATTGCCTAATGCTAATGAATGAACAGGGAAGTACTCATACAAAAATGCCTATGATAAAACTGGTTAGCATTAAAATACTGACAAATTTTACACTGAGTTGCATAAATGTTGCATAGGCAGCTCTGAAATATGCACCAATTTAAATTCAATAATATGCAAATGTTTTTTGTTTAAAGTGATACATTTTGTGCTAGATGTTTGAGGAAACATTTAAGAAAATAAATATTTATGTTATGAACAAGAAAGCATAAAAAAGCAAAATCTAATTTTTAGATTATAAAAGCTAACATGTTGAGCAGATAATTAGCTTAAATACATTTACTTAACAGATATAACTTATGTTATTACATATATATAAATATATATATATATATACTCAGTACATAATTTTGGCATATGAGTTACACATTTTATTATTAATCTTCCTCACTACACCTTCTTTTACTGTATCTATTTGTCTCACAAAATTCAAATCTATAATTCCTAAAAGCCTGGGCAACATTTATGTTTGCACTATCCATAAAAAAATTAAAAATAAGCAAATCAATAATCTCAGCAAGATTAAAGGTGAACATCTACCTCCCTAGCAGAATATATTGTCTTGTTGGTTTGTTCAGTATTCCTAAGCAAATACATCAGGACTAGAGAAAAGTACTGAATAAAACAGATTTATCCTGCCGGTAAAGAATCTGCTTGTAAGGCAGAAGACCTGAGCTTGATCCCTGAGTTGGGAAGATCCCCTGGAAATCTTGCTCCAGCATTCTTGTAAAACTGGAGCAATCACTCCAGTATTCTTGCCTGGGAAATCCCATGGACAGAGACTAGATGGCTACAGTCTCTGGGGTCACCAAAAGTCAGACACGACTGAGCAACTAACGCACATCCCTAAAAGACTTAACCTCTAGAAGAGGAAATAAGCTCTCAAACTAACTTACTAAGAGTGATACTGCTTCAACAGAGGTTTAAGCAAGGCATTAAGTAAACTCAGAGAGAAGAGAGGGGCAACAAAATCAGGCAAGGAAAGACTTGTGAAGAGGATAAGACCTCAGACTTGAACTATGTGAAGCTTGAGGGGAAGACAGAGGAAGGACTAGAACATCCATTGCACAGAGAATATGCCAAGTTTCCTGTGGGCAGGGCTGGTTTGTCCTGCTCCCTGCTCCAGTTCAAGCCCAGGGTCAGTAGCTGGGCATCCCACCAGTTAAACATATGTTCCCTTGCCTCCTCAGGCCCCCAGAGTCCCAACTACCATGGGTCAAAGAAATATGGCTACACAGCTATTTTATGTCTTTATCTGCCAGGCTCCCAAGTGTTTCATGGGCCAGAAACCAGTTTTAATGAGAATTTCTTGGCTTGGAGATTTCAGTACAATGTGCATATCATTAAGACTCAACTTGGCCCTGAAATAGACGGTTCTCTGACTTCTTGTGGGACTTGCTTCCACGAGTCAAAATGGTAGCTTTTTCAATTATTCAGACTAGTTCCCATACCATGCCTGGGTCTCAGTCAGTCAGTTCAGTCGCTCAGTCGTGTCTGACTCTTTGCGACCCCATGAACCGCAGCACGCCAGGCCTCCCTGCCCATCACCAACTCCCAGAGTTCACCCAAACCCATGTCCATTGAGTCGGTGATGCCATCCAACCAGCTCATCCTCTGCCTTCCCCTTCTCCTTCTGCCCTCAATCTTTCCCAGAATCAGGGTCTTTAAACGAGTCAGCTCTTCACATCAGGTGGCCAAAGTATTGGAGTTTCAGCTTAAACATCAGTCCTTCCAATGAATATTCAGGATCGATTTCCTTTAGGATGGATTGGTTGGATCTCCTTGCAGTCCAAAGGACTCTCAAGAGTCTTCTCCAAACCACAGTTCAAAAGCATCAATTCTTCTGTGCTCAGCTTTCTTTATAATCCAACTCTTACATCCATACACAACTACTGGAAAAAACATAGCCTTGACTAGACGGACCTTTGTTGACAAAGTAATGCCTCTGCTTTTCAATATGCTGTCTAGGATGGTCATAACTTTCCTTCCAAGGAGTAAGCGTCTTTTAATTTCATGCTGTACTCACCATCTGCAGTGATTTTGGAGCCCAGAAAAATAAAGTCAACCACTGTTTCCACTGTTTCCCCATCTATTCACCATGAAGTGATGGGACCAGAGGCCATGATCTTAGTTTTCTGAATGTTGAGCTTTAAGCCAACTTTTTCACTCTCCTCTTTCACTTTCATTAAGAGGCTCTTTAGTTCTTCACGTTCGGCCATAAGGGTGGTGTCATCTCCATATCTGAGGTTATTGATATTTCTCCCAGCAATCTTGATTCCAGCTTGTGCTTCCTCCAGCCCAGCATTTCTCATGATGTACTCTGCATATAAGTTAAATAAGCAGGGTGACAATATACAGCCTTGATGTCTTCCTTTTCCTATTTGGAACCAGTCTATTGTTCCTAGTCCAGTTCTAACTGTCGCTTCCTGACCTGCATACAGATTTCTCAAGAGGCAGGTCAGGTGGTCTGGTATGCCCATCTCTTTCAGAATTTTCCACAGTTTATTGTGATCCACACAGTCAAAGGCTTTGGCATAGTCAATAAAGCAGAAATAGACGTTTTTCTGGAACTCTCTTGCTTTTTCAATGATCCAGTGGATGTTGGCAATTTGATCTCTGGTTCCTCTGCCTTTTCTAAATCCAGCTTGAACATCTGGAAGTTCATGGTTCACATATAGCTGAAGTCTGACTTGGAGAATTTTAAGCATTACTTTACTGGCGACTGAGATGAGTGCAATTGTGTGGTAGTTTGAGCATTCTTTGGCACTGCCTTTCTTTGGGATTGGAATGAAAACTGATCTTTTCCAGTCCTGTGGCCACTGCTGAATTTTCCAAATTTGCTGACATATTGAGTGCAGCACTTTCACAGCATCATCTTTCAGGATTTGAAATAGCTCAACTGGAATTCCATCACCTCCACTAGCTTTGTTTGTAGTGATGCTTCCTAAGGCCCATTTGACTTCACATTCCAGGATGTCTGGCTCTAGGTGAGTGATCACACCATTGTGATTATCTGGGTTGTGAAGATTTTTTTGTATAGTTCTTCTGTGTATTCTTGCCACCTCTTCTTAATATCCTCTGCATCTGTTAGGTTCATACCATTTCTGTCCTTTATTGAACCCACTTTTGCGTGAAATGTTCCCTTGGTATCTCTAATTTTCTTGAAGAGATCTCTAGTCTTTCCCATTCTATTGTTTTTCTCTATTTCTTTGCATTGATCACTGAGGAACGCTTTCTTATCTCTCCTTGATATTCTTTGGAACTCTGCATTCAAATGGGAATATCTTTCCTTTTCTTCTTTGCTTTTCACTTCCCTTCTTTTCACAGCTATTTGTAAGGCCTCCTCAGACAGACGTTTTGCTTTTTTGCATTTTTTATTCTTGGGGATGGTCTTGATTCCTGTCTCCTGTACAATGTCACGAACCTTTGTCCATAGTTAATCAGGCACTCTGTCTATCAGATCTAGTCCCTTAAATCTATTTCTCACTTCCACTGTATAGTCATAAGGGATTTGATTTAGGTCATACGTGGATGGTCTAGTGGTTTTCCCTACTTTCTTCAATTTGTCTGAATTTGGCAGTAAGGAGTTCATGATCTGAACCACAGTCTGCTCCCGGTCTTGTTTTTGCTGACTGTGTAGAGCTTCTTCATCTTTGGCTGCAAAGAATAGAATCAATCTGATTTCGGTGTCGACGATCTGGTGATGTCCATGTGTAGAGTCTTCTCTTGTCTTGTTGGAAGAGGTCTCAGTAGGTACATAGAATTACTGGGTCTCAGTAAGCACAAAGAATACTATTTAATGGGCTTTGACATACTAATCATTGTTATCTATTCTTAGAATAGAGACTCTGGTAAAGATTTTGTTATGATATTTCTGGCTAACATGAGAATTTTAAAGATACAAGTCTTCACTTACTTTTAAGAAGTCATAAATCTTCTTTGTTAATTTAGCTGCAATATCCCAGATGGCTCAGATGGTTAAGAACCTGCCTGCCAATGAGGAGACACAAGAAATATGGGTTTGATTCATGAGTCAGGTAGATTCCCTGGAATAGGAAATAGCACCCCACTCTAGTCCTCTTGCCTGGAAAATTTCATGGAAAGAGGAGCCTGGCAGGCTACAGTTAGAAATGACTAAGCAACTAAGCGCGCACACACACACACATACACACACACACATTCCCCCGTTAATTAACTCCCACTAACTAATGGAATTTGCTGCACTTTTGCTCTACCTACTCAGAGAGGCTGCTGTGGATATGGTGTTACCCAGAAGTGGAGAAATGTTATACTAATTAGCAGCTATCATTTTTAAGTATGTAGTAAATACTAGGCATGGAACCAAACACTTTACATGTATTGTTTCACTGAATCTTCCAAACAACTCTATCTTTAGGTTCTTTTAAAATCTTCATCTTACAGAGATTTATTTAACAGATAAGTGAATTGTGTAAGGTCACACAAGCTAAGTATCAGAGCTAAAATTCCAACGTAGATTTGTTTGACTGCTAAGCACAGAAGAGTAAGCATTGTACTTTATGACCCTTCAGTATGAAGACAGAAAATTACAAAAAAATCTCATAAGGAGAGATAAGTCCTTCTACACTGTGATTATGTTATCTGTGTTAGCACAACACCTGGCAAGTATGGATATCCAGTAAATACAGGATGGATAAATAATTTTAATTGTCATCTTAAAGACAGATACTGCATGTTGGCAATATTATGTGGAACCAAAAAAAAAAAAAAAAGGCAAACTCACAGAACATAGTAGAATTACAATTGCCAGGGGCTAGGAGATGAGGCAAATAGGAAGAGGTTGATCAAAGGGTATAAACTTTCAGTTCTAAGATGAGTAAAGTCTGAGAACCTATTTATAACATGGTGATCCTAGTTGATAATGCTGTACTGTGTAACTGAAATTTGCTAAGAGAGTAGAACTTAAGCATTCCTACCAACTCCACAAACAAAAGTAAATATGTGAGGTAATTGATGTGTTAATTCACTCAATTGTTGGAATTCTTTCACAATCCATGGGCTTTCCCAAGCAAGAATACTGGAGTGGGTTGCCATTTCCTTCTCCAGGGGATCTTCCCAACCCAGGAATCAAACCCAGATCTCCTACATTGGCAGGCAGATTCTTTACCATTGAGCCACCAGGATATCAAATTATCACAGTGTGCTTTAAATATACTACAATTTTATTTGGCAACCATACCTCAATAAATCTGAAAAAAACTCTCTTGTAGTCTTGCTCACATTATTAATTTATTTGTATTTTCTATAATACATAGTCATATTGAGTGGAGAAATGAAAACAGAGCTCACAATCCCACTCTGTCCATTTGTTTCATCCCTTCATCTTCATTTGAGGGGGTGGAGAAAGTGGAGAGAAAATGATAAGAGGCTGGGAGTGACTCGCATCAATTTTGCTGCATTTCATGCCAGTAGATCATTTAATCTAACTCCCCAGAAGCAGTCTCAGTCACTGTTATTTTAAAGAAAAGAGTTGAAACAGAAATCAGAGGTGGGAGTATTCCCATCTGGTGCTATTGCTCTCTTTAAACTGAACTGAGATCCTTTTATAAGAACAATCCCCAGAGCCCTCCTTATGACAAGAATGATGCATATCTTTATTTAAAATGTCATCCCTGCCCCTTCCTCCACAGTAAGAATGAATTTCCTGGATATTCATTACAAAACCTCTGATCAATTTGGTTTGAAACTTTTCACACAAATACACCCAGATGAATTGTATTTACTGCTCTGAGACAAGAATATTGCTGTTACAGAACTATTTTCTCTAATGAAATTGACATTTTTCCTCCTGATGATTAATAGCTTCAGGCACCAGAAACAATAAAGAAGATAGCTCTTAATACTCAGCTGGCAAGCAGCTGTTTCAATGGAGGATGCACGGGAAGAAACTAGGGACTAGCCTTGGTTCAGAGGTGACCTCTAACTAAGAGCCACTCTGCTCAGTGGTAAGAAACCAAAGGGAGAAATGGCTCCTTCAGCCAACTCCATCTTTACTGAGTAAAGTAAAAAATTGTGAGGGGAGCAGGGGTACATTTCCAGAAATAAAGAATGAGAGTTGAAAGATAGGGCCATGGAAGAATATTTCCTTCCAAGTCAATAGTCTTTTTAAAGTGAGTCTGGAGTAAGTTGTTAAAATCAGAAGTGACTGATGGTCTTATTTTCTTAAGATAATTCATTGCAAGTGTAATTAAAGGCAATTAATTGTCTCCATGATATAGATGAGCACAAGAAGTATACCTAAAATTATGCTCATTTTTTATTAAACAATGAGCAGTTTTGTAGGTGACAGCAACTCATCACAAGGTTTTCTTGAAATTGCAGGAGGCAAGAAGGCAAATATTAACCCAAAGAATTGCATGAAATCTTGCTGTCTCCTCACTCTTCCTCACTGGAAGCCATCCTACAGTCTTATAGACAGAAGTATCTCCCTCATCTTCACGCTTGTCTCCTCTCCCCAAGTCACTTGAAACCTCATTCATGAACTCAGGACAGCATATTGGTTAAAAGAAGGGTTCAGGAACCAGACTGTCCAGGTTGAATCCTGCCTTGGCTTTTTGCTCTAAACCATTCACTTCACCTCTCTTGGGATGATATCTACTCTAGGACTAAACAAGGTTCTTACACGTAGAGGATTCAGAATAACGCCTGGCACACAGTGGCTGTGGTTGTTGCTGCTAGAGGTTTGTCGCTGCTGTTGCTGTTATTTAAAATCAGATATGCTCTAAGTCATGGATTTCAAAGTCTTAATCTTCCCGTCCATTTACCTTGAGTTTCTAGTATGCTCTAGCTTAGTAGTTTTCAAAGCAGAAGTTCAAGGACAGAGTACACGTGAGAATCCCCTAGAGTACTCCTGCCAAACATTCATTTTTTTTATCCTCAGTCCAGACTATATGAATCAAATTCTCAAGAAAAAAAGAATCTCAGGAGGCATTTGCTGGGCCTATGTCTTGGAAAAAAAATCTCTTCTAGTTAACTTCCAGTTAACAGTAAATGTGACTTGTAGTCAAATGACAACCCTAAGACTTTAAATAAGTAATCCTTTCCTTTCCCTTGTAGCTCAGTCGGTAAAGAATCTGCCTGCAATGCAGGAGACCCAGGTTCAATTCCTGCATAGGGAGGATCCCCTGGAGAAGGAAATGACAACCCACTCCAGTATGCTTGCCTGGAGAATCCCATGGACAGAAAAGCCTGGCAGGCACAGTCCATGGGCTTGAAAGAGTCAGGCATGACTGAGTGACTAAACCACCATCAAGAAACAGGTTAGCCTCTCATGAGAAACCAAGCACAAGTCTCATTTGAAATGCTAATAAGCATCACTACTTCCTCTATGAAATTATCCAAAATGTAACTCATTTCTACCCACTGTTTTGTTTACTCTGATTCCCACACACTTCTGTTCGAATAAAGCTTGTTGACTACGTACTATAAACTTTACACATTATAAACTTCTTCTTTGGTGGTCAGGGTTGGCAAACTCAAATACCCATGGGAGCCAAGCCAATCATGAAAATTAGAGAAATGTGTCCCCCAAGTGTGACATGATTAATAGCACATGACCCTCAGCTTCTGTGTCAGAGACAAAGGAGGGACTGGCAGGGACTCTGGCACAATGGAGAGTGCAGGAAGCATTTGTAGGGCATTATACAGCTCCAATGGAGTAAGAAATGGCGACCCACTCCAACATTCTTGCCAGGATAATCCCGTAGACAAAGGAGCCTGGCAGGCTGCAGCCCATGGGGTCGGAAGGAGTCAGACAAGCCTGAAGTGACTGAGCACATACAACTCCAGCAACAGAAAAAGATCAATAGTAGCCCCAATATTGCCCAGAAATTCCAATTTTTCAACAGGAACTAGAAATCTGGAATGTTACATGAATTTTTGCATTATTAACAACTAAATCAAATTTAATATGTGTGAACAGAATAAATACAACAGTGCCTATCTGCTGATAAAAATCACCTTTGGGGCTAGCAATTATAATCTCTGCTTTCAATGTTCTCACTCTTCCTAGTGGAATGGGAGATGCTGAGGGTTTCCTGGACGCCTTCCTCACAACACTTCTCACACTACACATCATTGTTTAGTATGTATCTTGTCCCTGCTAAGCTGTAAGCTCCATGAGAAATCACAGCTTCTACCTTATCCTACAGGCACAGAAAGTGTGCTTGATAAATATCTGTGGACTGTTTGAAGGCAGGGTCTCATCTCTAGCTCCTTTGTTAACTCAAAAGTGCCCAACATCATATTCGGCTTATAGTGACACTATCAGGGTATAGATGGTTAATTGTCCCACCTGGCTAATGTCCAGATTGAATGTACCTGGAACAGTAACCAACAACATCCATTGGAGATTATAATACAAACTTTCAAATACAAAAGCAAACCAGAAACTAGGGGAACTTGAACAAATCCTTGGAAAATAAGGTCAAAGTTAATCTACTTTAGGTTTGAGTTTCCTTGATATACCAAAATATCTTGGGCAGTCCTGTCCCTGCCTAAAGACCCTTCAGTCAGTTCAGTTCAGTCACTCAGTCATGTCCAACTCTTTGCGACCCCATGAATCACAGCATACCAGGCCTCCCTGTCCATCACCAACTCCTGGAGTTTACTCAAGCTCGTGTCCATTGAGTCGGTGATGCCATCCAACCATCTCATCCTCTGTCGTCCTCTTCTCCTCCTGCTTTCAATCTTTCCCAGCTCAGGGTCTTTAAAAAAGACCTTGTCATTTTCTATATGACAGTCTTTCCTTCATCTGGAAATTAGATCTGTCATCAAGAGAACAGACTACCATACAGCTTACATGGTTTTGTATATTATATCTTTATTATATTATATTATATGTATATTATATCTTTTGTATAAATATCTCTTTCCTAAGAGATAAATACATAAATTAAAAGAATAAAATTAAATGATAAAAAGTTTTTCACTCTTTATATCATTATAATTTTTTGCATTTTTGCTGCTTTGCAAAATTCTGTTAAGCCTGCCTCTCAGTACATGAAATGAAGTTGTAACTGAATGCCAGTCTTCTCTAGTACAAAACAGGAAGTCAGGTAAATCCTTGGCCCCAGGGAAGCAGTGACCGGTTTATAAAAAGTTAAAATTCGGGGTAAAGGGAGAATGGATGGAGATAAGTTTGCCTTTTAAAACATTGTATTGCACAACTGAAACTAATATTCTAAACAAACCGTACATCAATTTTTTAAAAAAGAGACTCCACAGAATAAAACCTCACAATTAGAGACTTGACAAAGCAATTGAGTTTATATGTGATTACTGGTTAATATTGAAAATCTCTTTTTGATTGATGTCTTCCTTAGAGTGTTAACTTACAGAAAGAACTATTATTTAATTTGGGACTTGACAAGAAAAAGAAGGAGGTTTTCTCTTCTGATACATATTCAAGGATTTTCCTAACACTTTTTCATTTCCTCTGGCCATGGAGATCCATGATGCTGCTGCTGATGATGATGACAACAACAACAACAAACTTTATTTAGAATTTATTTAGAATTCACAGGGATTTCCCTGGTGGTCCAGTGGTTAAGACTTTGCCTTCCAATGCAGGAGGTGTGGATTCAATCCTTGGTCAGGGAGGACTCCACATGCCTTCCAGCCTAAAAACCAAAATATAAAACAGAAGCAATATTGTGACAAAATCAATGAAGGTTTTAAACATGGTCCACATCAAAAAAAAAAATCTTTTTAAAGAAACGAACTTACTGTGTCATTTAATTTTCACAACCTCTCTATGAGATGGCATCAAACCTGATTCACCTGTGCTCATAACCAGTCAACTCTACTATAGTTTTGCTGTGTGAACAAAAGGAAACAACTCTGTTAGGACTCTGCTTGAAGAACAGGGTCAACATCCATGTTGCCCCATATCCATGGGGGATATTGTAATGTCAATATGTAATTCAACCTATTTTACAGAAATATTTTTACACACCTATTTTCTTCTTCTTTGGAGATACCTCACTGGTGTCAAATATTGAATTTAGACCTTTGCTAACAAGGAGAATACATACCTTTGAAAGAAAGCATGTTTTCCTCAATTCTGTCTTTCTGCAATCCCCTTGAGCATTGTAGGAAACTCGCTGTAAATATTAGGTCTTATATTAGTTTTATATTCCTGTATAAAAAAACCATTACAAATATAATATTAAATATAAATAATTAAATTTAAATATAATAATTATGGATTTAAAATATAGCAGATCAAAGTAACAAAAATGGCTCACAGTTCTTCAGATCAGAAGTACATTACCATTAGAATGGATTCTCTGCTCGCAGTCATGTAGCTCAAACCAAGGTGTCCCAGAGCTACATCCCTTCCCAGATACTCTGGAGAAGAATCTGCTTCCAGGGTTGTCCAAGTTGATGGCAGAATTCAGTTCCTAGCGGTGCTAGGACTGAGGTCCTTGTTTTCTTACAAACTGTCAGATGGAAGCCACTCTCAATTCGCAGAGGCTGCCCACACTCCTCTCCTGTAGCCCCTTCCATCTTCTGTCAGCAACCCCAAGTCAAAGCCTTCTTGGATTTGGAGTCTCTCTGACTTTCCCTTCTTTTAAAGAATCTGTGTGATTCAAACAGGCCCACCTGGATTATCTTCCTATTTTGAGGTTAAACAATTTGGGACTATAATTACATTTGTAAAGTCTCTTCACAGCAGCACTTAGGTGAGTGTTTGATTGATGAGCCAGGTGACAAGAATCCTTGGGAAGGGAGAGGAACAGAGAAGAGGCATCTTTAGAATACCATCTACCATAGGACTGTTCGCTAATTTTCTGAAGCTAAACTTCTTGGCAGCAAGATGCTGTTCTGCAGAATCTGGGCACAAGGTTTTGTTTGTTTTTTTTTTTTTACCAGAATGAGCCTTTGGATTCCTAACCAGGGATACTTAAAATCAGCAACTGCCCCACTTCACCCTTTTATCCCCTTCTGGTATTTCCTTCCTCCAACTGTATCCGTGACCTAGAGATGGGGCTCTGTGAGACTAATAGGTGAGTTGTGCCTAAAAGTGAAACAAGTGATCTAGGGAGTGGATGGCAAAGAGTCTCAGCTCCAACTCGTCCCATCTCCCCCATCACTACCTTCATATCCTGTATACCTCGGGACCACTTTCTTCTCCTTCTAGGCAGTTTGATGCCTCTGATCAGTTTCTACCTTCCCTTCTCATCCTCAGTTTTCCACACTGCTTTTTGCCCTGATTAGCACCCAACTTTCTGATTACTGTACAACTGCACAAGAATACATGGGGAGAAAGAAATTTTCTTCCTATGGATCTTTGCACACTATACTTCTTTTAGATTCTATGTACATGGGTAATAACAGTGGGTCTGTAGGTGGTGGTGGAGGAGCAGATTAATTTAAACATCAAAGTGAGACTCCAGGTAACCTGGGCTTCTTAAACCTCGTTAGAGCAGAGGAACCTAAAATGAACAGCAGGTCTGGGTCCTGCAGAAGGAACAGGGAAATAAGTGAAAGAAGGGCTAAGAAAGCTGGAAGTAGGAAAGGGGAATTTGCAGGTGATGAGAGAAGCGGGAACCAATGATTTCCTTCCTTTCTCATCACTGTTTTATCCATCGACACAGGGCCAGCCCTGCACTGAGAAATAGGAACTGGGAAGGCAGGCAGGAGTTTTGTTTTCAGGCAACATTAGAGCAACAACTGGTATTTCCATGAGGAAGCAGGCTAGTGTTAGCACATTCCTTACCCTTTGGCTGTTAGGAATTTCACATCTAAGACTCATCTAGGTCGGGGACTGCTACATCAACCTGACCTCATTTAATCCCAAATCAACTCCATGTTCAAAGCAGTATCTGCAAATAGGTTCTGCAGTGTGATGAGGAAGAATTCCTTTGAGGACCTGAATGTTATTTTTATTTTTAATTGACACATATTTTTTTTATATGAGATCCTAGTGCTCGAGTAGTAACTTATATGTTCCAATCACAAATATGAGAGGGATGAAAAAAGTGAAAGCCTTAGTTACAGAGGTCACATCTTGAGAGGGCAAACAAGATTACCAGACACACAAAGCTACCAGAACATAGGTGTTCTATATATCCTTACTTTCAAAGATTTAACCCCTGTCCAGTAAATCTGATGCAGTAATGCTCCAGAATTCTTCTATCATCCCTCAATTTCTAAAGGACCTAAAAGATAGCACAGCTTTGGACTCCCTGCAGCATCTTACTGCAACCTAAAATTCTATATTAGGTTTCAACTTCCCAAAAAGACTTAACTCTTTTAGCTGTAGCAAGTTCATTTGTTCTCCCTCTGGAACTGACATACCAGAAACCAAAGGGAAAATAAGCACTCAACACCCAGGCTTGGAAAGTGGAAAGCAATTTGATTTATTGGTTACACAATGGATAATGACAGAAAGTGATCCCACTGCTGCTTGGTTCATCTTCACCAAAGTGAATTAATTACAACTGAGGACTAATTTCTAATTGGTTTATTTATACCTCAGGCTATTCATTAATAGGTAAAGATCACTTTTTTGTGTGAGAAAATGAAAAATAGCCCTAGCACATGACAGCTAGGCCTTAATGTTTTTAAGAAAACATAAACAACTTTTGCACAGCATAAATAAGGATTGGACAAGGCTTCACTGTGAGACAGTCTAACAAAACAGAGCTAAGACTTCCCTGTGATTGTGTCTGAAACCAGACTGAGGCAAGGATGCCCTGCAACCACACAAATAGCTGAATATTCCTTGTGTTGCTCACTGGGTGACTGCTGCTTCTTGAACAATGAACAGTGACCCCACTTAACACTTCCACCTCCAGATAAAATTTACCAAGGAATACTTGCTGCCTGGACACTCCCTTTTAGAATCTAGGCGCCATGATGTGGCATGGTGGCAAGCTCAAGCCACAAAAAAAGGCCACCTGCAAGTGCTCTGGTTGACAGCCCCAGTTTAACACAGCTTGCAAGTCACCCCAGCCTAGGCATCAGAGATTAGAAAAGCAATTTTCCAGATGATTCCAGCTCAAGCTGTCACTGTATCATTTGCAACTTCCCAGCTGGGGCTTCAGTGAGCCATCTGTGCTACCCTGTCTGAATTCCTGACCCACTGAATCCATGAGCAAAATAAGTTTGGATGGTTTGTTGCACAGAAGTAGATTACCTGGACAGACAGTGTAGATATCGCCTTGTCTAGTACGTTGGCCATTACTCACATGTGCTTATTTCTTTCTCTCTCTCTTTTTTTAATGTGGCTACTTAAATTGAAATTTAAATCAAGTCAAATTGGTTTAGTCGTTAAGCTGTGTCTGACTCTTTTGACCCCATGGACTGTAGCCTGCCAGGCTACTCTGTCCGTGGGATTTCCTAGGCAAGAATACTGGAGTATGTTGCCATTTCCATCTCCAGGGGATCTTCCTAACCCAGAAATCGAACCCAGGACTCCTGCACTGCAAGCAGATTCTTTACCAACTGAGTTATGAGGGAAGTCATCAAGTCAAATTAAGTAACGTTAAAATTTTTAGTCTTCGGTCACCCTAACCACATTTCAAACAGTTAATAGCTAGTGGATTAAACAATGATATAGAGCATCTTTATCAATACAGAAAGATCAACTGAAGAGTGCTGGTCTAGAAAAGTTAGTTTTTCTGTAGTTCGACAGGGGTTGCAAACTTACATGTTTTCATAAGGCTACACACCTAAGTGAATGAATGAAACCGACTTGGTGGAGACAATAGAGACAGGATCTTGACAAACTAGAGATCATTTGCCCTAACTCATATTCTAAATACTTTATAGGAGAAGCAAAACACATAAAACAGCTGCATATGGCCAACAGCCCATTACTTTCTAGCTCTCAGTTTATAAGAGCAAGACTATATTAAATACCAGAACCATCCCAGAAAAGCCAAGGAGAATGATTATAATTGCCATAAAACTTTATAGAATGTTGAGCTAATCTGTAGGGATATTTATTGTCCCTTGTACATTGTAGATCGGCCATTAAATTCTTCTACTTTGAATTGCATTTGTTAAATTGCAACTATCAAATAATTGTATTCAAGATTAGGGTAAGGAAAAAATTATAAAAATCAACACAACACATTAAATAAAAAATTTTAAACTGCAAGATCAATAGATTGAGTTGAAAGGTTTCTGGAGAACCTTAAATCCAATTCATTTATTTTATTCATGGAAATAATGAAAGCCAGAGAAGTTAAGTGGCTTGTCTAATATCAAACAGGTAGCTATTAGCAGAACCACCAGGGGCCTTCTATCTGCAAACATCTGTGAGAGATGAAGAGGTAGGCTCATCTGATAATTGAAGACTGAGTGTTGAAGTAACAAGTCATTTGTCCTTCTCTACCCCAACCCTAATATAGCAAATTTGCATTGAACTGAGTATTCAATAAAAAGTGTCTTTTTAATTAAAAGGGAAAAAAAAAAAAGGACTGGTTTCAGGGCCTTGACAAGCCACTTGTGAAATGCCTTGGATCAGAGCAATTTCAGGATCCCTCAAATAACATTCAAAGCCAACCTTGAACAACCTAGAAGATCCTGAAAAATTAAATTAAACAGAGTTATGCCAGACAATTAAAATGAGCTTTCAGAAATAAAAGACACTCAAAAATAGCCCTGAAGTTTGAAGAAGCTAATGTGTTTGTTGTACTTCTGACTCAAAATCTACATGTGCCTATGAACTCACATAACTTCCTTAGGCTTTCTAAATGCAGTCACTGCATGCAACCACCTCAAGAAATCTAAAATTGGCTTCACTTTCCTGGTAACATTTGATTCTTTTGTCACTATTCCCCCCATGCCACAATTCTAACAGCAGAGAAACTGTGAACACAGAAAATATCTAAAAATTACAGGAAGCAAATGTCTGTTATGTTTCAATTGCAAGATATTTAATGCTGTCTTTTGTCCACATAAGCAAAATGTCACCCAAAAAAGTAAAAGAAAGAAAAAAGGGAGTAAAAAAATGTTCTTTTGGCATAGCTTTTTCACATGGTAAGATATTCCACACACTGAGGCTCTGTTAGAGACCTGACTTTCAGTGATGAGGTGCTTACTATACTGCTTTGGTTTTAGCCTCTGACTGTGATAGAACTAGATAAAAATCTTACTTAAATGCTAATAAGAAACCACGTTAGTTGAGAACTCTGATGTTACATATGCACTGTCGATTGGAGACTCTCAGTTGATAAGCTGGGTTTATTTTTTCACAAGTTCCCCTCTCCCCATCAACTACACAGAAACATTTTTGTTTTCCTTACTATCGTTCCTTAACTAAATTTAAAACAGACATGACTCATTCTACTGCATCTAGTAAGTTTGTTGTTTTGTTTTTTCCTTTTCTAATTACACAATTAAATACAGGCAAGTACAACTTGAGAATCTTAGGGTCTGAGTGATTAAAAAAAAAAACTGATTTTTTAAAAAATACTGACTCTGACACAAAGATCAAGATCAGATAGGCAGATTTAATAAATAATACTGAAATTTGTCAAAAGCAGCAAAATTTAAAACTGCATATTAGCAAAAATTTGAGGTTTTAGGCCTGGTGCTCCTTTTATTAAATTATGAGAACCACTTCCATCAGGATCACTATATAACATTACCACATAGGCTTCTTATTTTTTCAAATACAGATTTTGAGGCTCCCCCTAGATTTATTGAATCTCTTTATCCTAGAATCTGCACTTTAATGAGTTCTATAACTGACTTAATATAAATTTTTTGAAAATCACCTTTATAGAGGGATTTTCCACTAGTTTCCTCCCTGCTCAAGTAAATTTAATCCAACTTTGTAGTAATGATTTGCCCTTGGGGTAGAAAATTTATTTTACTGTAATAATAGTCAGGAACCAGCCTATCAGACTACCATGCATGAAATAATTCAAGAAGTATTACTAATAAATGTGGTTCTATTAAGATCTCCAGCCATCTAATGCACTAACTCATCCATTTCTTTCTTCAGCCACAAAAGCAAAGGCAGAAAAATAACAGAAATGCTTTACTCATATATTATCAAAACCAAACATACAGACAACTGAAAAAATTTTCCGGAGGCTGCTTTGGAAGAATGGGCTCTACAACACAGATGTTAATTAAGTGGGTTTGGGTTAATTTTGCAAATGATTTGTCCCGAATGACTATGTAAGATAAAGGCTTATTAGTGGAGAATGAGGACACTGTGGTAGAACCGAGTGCAGAGTGTGCAATGGCTCGGCCAGCCGCCTCCCTTCCGGGATGCTACGGAACTCAATTAAAATTCCACTGCAGTTGTGAGTGGCATGCTTTATTAATGTGCTTCCAGGAAATGTTTGCGCTTGACAATCCTAATACAATTTAGTGCAAGCAAAGCCTTTACATGAAAAAATGCTGTGTTTCACAAAAAGCTGATTTTGATTCTCTACAAATTATTCTTGCTGCCTCCCTTGGCCCGGAGAAAAGTGTTTGTTGTTACCTACAAAGTGAGAGAGTGCTGCAAAGTAAATATCTATAAAGTAAATATAGTAAATGAATCAGAAAATACAGAAACTTTTACGTGTATAGGCATACTTTTTTTCTAGAAGATAGTTGACAAAATTAACTGTACATTTATGCCAAGAAGAAATGAAATAAACAAGTAACATTAATGTTATAGTGAGATTTTAATAGTCAGAAAGAACTTAGAAAATATCTGCCTCATCAACTTCAGCCCCCAAATAACAAGGCATTGCTTATGGTCATTAAGAGCATCATGCAAATTTAGATTACCTTATTAACTTAAATTAAATTACAAGTATTTGGTTTGTTGATTTTTATCAATAAATTCAGTTTTGGAAGCCTTGGTTCTACTCAGCCAGATATAGTTTTAATTGGAGAGGGACACATGGGTAAGGAGTAGCTGACCTAAATTGGTAATTCTTGATTTAACAGAACTGTGAATTATTATGATTTATCACCCACAGAAAGCTGTTAATAATAGGGAAGTCTTTGAGCAGGAAAAGGTACCTTTAACATTCATTCACTTTCTTCCGGGAATGAGGCAGAGAGTGGAAAAAGAAAAGCGGATACTCTTTTGTTATGTCATTGCCTGCTAAGTTTCCCCATTATTGACAAAATCAGTCCTGTGAGTGTCCCCAAAGCCAGGTCTAATAACAAGAACCATGGATTCAAATCAACCAGCTAATTCTGTGCCTTTGCATGGGTCAGCCTGCCAGTCACACTGCTCTTCCCCTGGGACGGTCAGATTCTGCCAAGAGGCCCACTGGTACCCCAGCACCACTCCACTAGAACAGCCAGGCCTCCTTCATTTTCTACTTGAAAGCCTTACACGTGGCACGCTGCGCTGGGTGTTTGGAGCCATGGTAGCTTTGTTAATAATCTCAGAGTCAACCTCTCAACCTGGAGGAATGAGTTAACACGATCAGAAAACCAGCAAGCCCCGTCAGGTCACATAGAATGGGCAGAGTGCTGTGCACCTTGACAATCTCTCTTGCATCCATGGAACTTGATTACCTCAGCCAGAAGCAAATTCTGATCATCAGGAGAAAAAAGATTTTTTTGGTGTCAATGAGAATTCTTAGGTTTACTCTCTTAACAACTTCCATATCAACTGTTACACTCTTCAGGAGCTAGGGTGTTAGCTTCCAATTGAGGACTGCTTTGGCCCATTCTCAGGGGGAGCGGAAATTGCTTCCTGCATAAACCGAGCAACCAAAAAGAATTATCCTCCTCAGACCAGTAACCAAAACCACCTGTCCACCCATTCAAGTCTTAACTTAGAAGCGGAGCCTTCTGAGACATATGTGAAAAATCAATCTTGAGACAACAGAACACCAAATTTGCCCTGTATGTAGGTGTGGAGCCCAAATTCTTGCCACCTTTTCACTGCCTTATTATTGTTGTTCAGTCGCTCAGTCATGTCTGACTCTTTACAACCCCATAGACTGTAGCATGCCAGGCTTCCTTGTCCTTCACTGTCTCCTCGAGTTTGTTCAGATTCATGTCCATTGAGTTGATGATGCCATCCAACCACCTCATCCTCTGTTGTAACCTTCTCCTCCTTCCCTCAATCTTTCCCAGCATCAGAGTCTTTTTCTGTGAGTCAGGTCTTTCCATCAGGTAGCCAAAATATTGGAGTTTCAGCTTCAGCATCAGTTCTTCAAATGAATATTCAGGGTTGATTTCCTTTAGGATTGACTGGTTTGATCTTGATGTCCAAGGGAATTTCAAGAGTATTCTCCAGCACCAAAGTTTGAAGGTATCAGTTCTTTGGTGCTCAGCTTTCTTTGTGGTCCAAATTTCATATCCATACATGACTACTGGAAAAACTATAGCTTTGTCAGCAAAAAAAGTTTGTCAGCAAAATAATGTCTCTGCTTTTTAATACACTGTCTAGGTTTGTCATAGCTTTTCTCCCAAGGACCAAGTATCTTTTAATTTCATGGCTGCAGTCACCATCCACAGTGATTTTAGAGCCTGTCACTATTTCCATTGTTTCCCCATCTATCTGCCATGGAGTGATAACCAGAAACCATGATTTTAGTTTTTTGAACGTTGAGTTTTAAGCCGGCCTTTTCACTCTCTTCTTTCACCTTCATCAGGAGGCTCTTTAGTTCCTCTTCACTTTCTGCCATTAGGGTAGTGTCATCTGCATATCTGAGGTAATTGGTATTTTTCCCAGAAATCTTGATTCCAGCTTGGGCTTCATCCAGCCTGGCATTAAGCATGATGTATTCTGCATATAAGTTAAATAAGCAGGGTGACAATATTCAGCCTTGATGTACTCCTTTCCCAATTTGGAAGCAGTCCATTGTTTCATGTTCGGTTCTAACCGTTGCTTATTGACCAGCATTCAGGTTTCTAAGGAGGTAGGTCAGGTGATCTAGTACTCCCATCTCTTCAAGAATTTTCCATGGTTTGTTGTGATCCACATAGTCAATGGCTTTAGTGTAGTCAATGAAGCAGAAGTAGATATTTTTCTGAAAATTCTCTTGCTTTTTCTATGATCTGATGGATGTTGGCTATTTGATCTCTGGTTTCTCTGCCTTTTCTAAATCCAGCTTGAATATCTGGAAGTTCTCAATTTATGTACTGTTGAAGCCTGGCTTGAGGAATTTTGAGCTTGACTTTGCTAACATGTGAAATGAGTGCAATTGTGCAGTAATTTGAACTTTTTTTTTTACATTTCCCTTCTTTGGGATTGTAATGAAAACTGATCTTTTACAGTCCTGTGGCCACTTGTGAATTTTCCAAATTTGCTGAATAGTGAGTGCAGCACTTTAACAGCATCACTTTAAGGATTTGAAACAGTTCAGCTGACATTCTATCACCTCCACTAGCTTTGTTTGTAGCAATGTTTCCTAAGGTCCACTTGACTTTACACTCTAGTATGTCTGACTCTAGTTGAAAGACCACACAATTGTAGCTATCCAGGTCATTAAGAATATTTTCGTACAGTTCTTCTGTAGATTCACTGCCTACAAATTATGAAAACCCAGGTAGAGAAACTAATGTAAAAAATTATCTCTATCATCCAAAGTACCCATTTGTTGTTGCTCATTCACTCAATTGTATCTGACTCTTTGTGACCCCATGGACTGCAGCACTCCAGGCCTCCCTGTCCTTCATTATCCCCCGAAGTCTGTTCAAACTCATGTCCATTGAGTCAGTGGTGCCATCAAACCATCTCATCCTCTGTCACCCCCTTCTCCTCCTGCCCTCAATCTTTCCTAACTTTAGGGCTTTTTCCAATGAGTCAGTGCTTCACATCAGGTGGCCAAAGTATTGAAGCTTCGGTTTCAGCATCAGTTCTTCCAGTGAATATTCAAGGTTGATTTCCTTTAGGAATGACTGGTTTGATCTCCTTGCTGTCCAAGGGACCCTCAAGAGTCTTCTCCAGCACTATAGTTTGAAAGCATTAATTCTTCAGCACTCAACCTTCTTTATGTGAAGTACCCATTGGACTCTCACAAAAGAAAATTCCCACTGAAGATGAGCCCATAAACAAGAGTTTAAAAAGCAGGAAGAAACCCACCAGCACAAAACACAGCCAGCCATACAATAAATGGGAGAATTCACACCTAATGTGATGAAAACAGAACAATCTCAAGAAGCAAAGGAATACATCCGAAAGTTAAAAGCATGGCACTAGGAAAAAACATGCAGATATGGTGGGAGGGGAAAAGAAATTCTAGAGATTAAAGAAGAGTCATTGAATTTTTTTAAGTTAATATAATGCTTAAATAGTGAGCTAGATCCCTGTAGGAGGAAATGGCAACCCACTCCAATATTCTTGCCTGGAAATCCCACAGACAGAGAAGCCTGGTGGGCTGCAGTCCATGGGGTCACAAAGAGTCAGACACGACCGAACTACTGAGCACACAGAGCACACAGTTTTTAAGAGAGAATGAATACTTGTGGAAAACAGAGCCAAAGTAATTTCCCAGAATGCAACAGAGAGGAATGGAGCAGCAATACAAGAATAGAGTGGGTGTGTTTCAAGTCTAAATATTGTTAGTAAAATATAGGGCAATTTAACCTTCATGAATATTGTGACACCAAGGACAGGCTGGCTGTTTCATAATAACCTGTTCATCCGAATAGCCTGAGGAGGAAGCACTGCTAAGTGTAAACTGGTCCCCGAGGGCTCCATTTCAAGTTATACTCAGTGATGTCACTGTGAAAAAAAATTAATAAAGAGAAAACTCAACTAACTAGAGTAGGGAAACCAGAAGGGGATGTTCTCCAACCCTGCAATTATATTAAAGCCCAACAGGAAGACTCCTTCTTGACAAGGACTCAGCCAATGAACAGCCATGGACTCTGTTTGTTATAGTCTTCCCAACTTCCTTTTGCTCTCTGTAAAAGTGTCCTCTTTCTCTTGTCATATGGGAACCTACACACATGGCTCTTCCCAGTTGCAGGCCTCACGTTGCTATCCTCTGCTGACTCTGAATAAACCCATCTTTGCTGGAGAAATATCTGACTGCCTGTTTACTTCAGGTCAACATCACCAACCTGCTGCATCATTCAAGCTCCAGAAACCTCTCCCCACTCCTTCCCCTTGTCTCTTCTTGGCTGTGCTATTAGTTCCTATTCTGCTACTTCTTTTTAATGTTTTAGATTTCAAACCCATGGGCTTGAGTCCCAATTTCAGAGTCATAATCTCTGATTAAATTTGCTTAGAAAGATAGACTTCCACTATATGTGTCCATGAATGCTGGGTCTCAGGACTGGATTAGAGGGAATGTGGGTTTTGGTCCACTGTAACAGTTCTCCATTTGATCTAACATAAAGAGACTTTTAATGTCTTACTTAAAATAAGAACCAGCTTCCACAGTTTCTATCTTTCTCACATTTTCACTCTCTTCAATGAGACTCAAATTTCCCACCTAAAATTACTTCCAAAAGAAATTCTGTGTTCAAGACCCATGAGAAATGGAATATTTGCCACCATATCAGTAAACAAAAGCTGTCCCATTCATCAGCAATTGCAGCCACCACTGATGGTGAGCTGATGAGCCCTGAGGAAACACAGGAAGGAAAGAATAAACCTAGTGAGCATCAGACTGCAGCCACTCCCTATGGTGAACCTTAAGGAAGCTCAGGATGTGAAAACAGGATACTAGACCCTGATAACTGGGGTACATATCAAAGGAATGGTTTTAGTGAGCCCAAACTCTTGCATTTTCCTATACATAGAAAAGTGCTAAGTTCCTTAATTTGAGATATCTGGTTTTCCTTTAACTAACAATAAAATTTTGACATTCACAACATCTGCTTTTTGTTGCAAAACTTCTATATAACCAGGCTCCCCACCTCACTCCCTCAGAGCAGTTCTCTCAGGGTTACTTGAGATGCTGCCTCCCAGGCTTGAAGTCCTAAAAATTCTCACCAAATAAAACATAATTCTCAACTTTTAAGACAACATCACTATTCTTTTATTTATTTATTTTGCAAGAGTGGTATAATATAAAATGTCCCAAAACTTGGAGTCACACAGTCACATAAGGAAGGATATGCTCAGGTCTGTCTGACTCTTTACAACTCCATGGACTGTAGTCTGCCAGGCTCCTGTGTCCATGGGATTTTCCAGGCAAGAATGCTGGAGTGGGTTGCCATTTCCTTCTCCAGGGTATCTTCCCAACTCAGGGATCAATCTCACATCTCCTGCATCTTCTACATCTCCTGCATTGGCAGACGGACTCTTTACCACCGAGCTGCCTGGGAAGCCTTAAGGAAGGACAGGGCCATGTAACTGGAAGAGCAAGCTGAAGGAAGCCAAGAGGCATTATCTGGCATCCAACCGTGTGCTTGCCAGGAGGAGGCAAGAAGCCCGCAAAGATGCTATTACACAGGATGCTCTGCATTAGGACCAAGAAGACTTAAATTCTTCTGCTTTGGAGTCACTCAGAAAATGTTAGAATGGCACTAAGATACTTAGAGTGCCTATGGGGTCCTGAAATCTATTTTACAAATAAATCCATGACCTGAACAACTATCTGTAAAATAACAATAAAAAGTTACAGCCAGGGTAAATGATATCTTTCCTGTGAAAGGATTTTAAAAACTGGAAAAGATTACTTACACCAGCAAAATTTGTGTTTATTCATTTGGAATCAAAGTAAGCACATTTCATCAGTTGCCTGGATTTATGGTAGAAAGTGAGGTAGATTTAATTCAAGGGAGGGAAGCAGTAAATTAGAAGACCTTAAACATTTTTTTTAATCTGACATATTTTCTCCCATTAAAAAGAGTCAAACACCTTCACATTACACAAAAAAGAAGATCACTTTCAGGAAGATTCAGAGCCTCTGCCTCCAGATGCCTGAGTTCAATCGTGACCTCCCAGAGGTCCTTCCACCCAGGGTTGTCCTACCTTAAAACCATGTTACAGAACAATCTAGGAAGTACCTGTTCCTTGACTTCTGAAACACCCAATTCCAATGGGCTCCCTTTAAAAGGTATCAAGTGTTAAGTGTTAGTCTGTCAGTCATGTCCAACTCTTTGTGACTCCATGGACAATAGCCCACCAGGTTTCTCCATCCATGGAATTCTCCAAGCATGAATATTGGAGTGGATTGCCATTCCCTTCTCCAGGGGATCTTCCTGATCCGTGGAATCTCTCCTGCATTGCAGGCAGATTCTTTACTCTCTGAGTCGCCAGGAAGCTTCAAAAGACATCAAGCGTGCTAGTTTACTCAGTCATGTCCAACTCTGCAACCCCATGGTATAGCCCACCAGGCTCCTCTGTCCATGGAATTTTCCAGGCAAGAACACTGGAGTGGGTTGCCATTTCCTCCTCCAAGGAAACTTTCCAATCCGGGGATCAAACACGGGTCTCCTGCATTGCAGGCAGATCCTTTACCATCTAGAGCCACCAAGGAAGCCCCAAAAATATCAAGGCAGTTATTAAATCATCATGGTCTTCTTTTAATGGTGGCAGGGAAAAGGTTTAGGAGCATGCTATCTACACAGTTAGCAGCTCTTGGTTAGAAAGAACCTCTCTCTTGTGAAGTCAAGATGAAACAACAAGAAATGTCTCCTGACTTTAAAAAAAAAAGATAGGGACTATATATACATACAGACAACAGCTGCAGCCTTGAAATCGGCAGCCAGTCATGAAGAGCAACAAGTGAAGAAACTGACTTCATTTATTTTATGTGCTCTGACCTTCTGGACAGAAGACAAGCTAGTGAAATATAAATAGGTCATCATATGGTACTTTCTTATGTAACAGACTGGTACTTTCTTATGTAACAGACTGTATACACATGTTGGTCTGCATTGCTCTAGAATTCAAGCTCTGAAGAGTGGCTTGTGTCCCAAAATAATCTTAGCTTGTTTTCATAAACATAAAGACATATAAAATATGTCTTGTCTATACATAGCAACTTTTTGAAAACAAGGATTGTTTGGTACTTCACTTTACAAATTATATATGGAAAAGGTCTTCAGAGTGCAACTAAAGTAAGCAATTCTGTCAATCAAAATAATTAGCATAAGGGCTGCCATTTGTCTACTTGGCAGGCCCTCTGTGCATTACAAGCCTCATCACATTTAATCTCTAAAAAATGTCTATGAGGTTGGTATGATTTTTATAACCATTGTGCTGAACAAGACGGACTTATCCCCTCAGCCTGAGTAAACCTGAGACAGGCTTGACCTGACCTCTCTTCTTGGAACATTTATTTTAGAAAACTTGTCATTATAAAGTCTTTCTCTCCCCTCTGAGATGTAAGTCATCCTTCAAGGACCTGGGAGCCATCCCTTTGAAATGTAATTCTAACACTCTTATCTTCTAGTTTCTGTGGGAGGGTGGGCGCCTAACTTCTGTAAGCAACAATTAGTAAACATGGATGAGATGGCCTCATCACCTGGACCAACTTCCCTTAACAACCTCCAGTCCTTTTCCAGTAGCTTCTGCATTTGTCTCAGCAGAATTGTTATTCAGTTGTAAGTCATGTCCGACTCTTTGCAACCCCATGGACTGCAGCACACCAGGCTTCCCTGTCCTTCACTGTCTCCCGGAATTTCCTCAAACTCATGTCCATCGAGTCAGTGACGCCATCCAACCATCTCATCCTCTGTCGTCCCCTTTTCCTCCTACCCTCAATCTTTCCCAGCATCAGGGTCTTTTCCAATGAGTTGAGTTTCAGCAGAGTTGAGTTCTCTCCTATTGCCAAAGCCTCAAATCATGTCTTTCTTGCCTGCTACACTCTGTTTGGAGCATCTTTTCTTGACAGTTCAGAGGAAGAGATTGAGCTGTAAAAAAAACTTCCTTAACTTGCCTGATATTATCCCTTTAGCTGTGGGGCTTGAAACCAATCTTTATTCAATGCAGGTAAAAGGGGATGCCCAGGGAGAGATTTCTGAGCCCTCCATCCTACACAAGAGGATGAAAACCAAGAAGAGCCGCAAGCAAAAGCTCAGACTCGACTTGCATCCTGATTCCCCTAAAGGTTCTTTGCTCACGGTGCATACCTGTGATTTCACCCACCTCTAGGCCCTGACCTCCATCTGTGTCACATGCAGACCCAGGGAGAACACAGCCTAGGGCACACTCTTGTGTGTAGCCTACTTGCTGGGTCTTCCCAGAGCTGTCAGGGGGCACCTCCCCCTGTGACGCTGCTCCCCAGAGCAGCAGCCCCAGGAGAGGCCCAAAGGGACCCTTCCAGAAGCAGCTACCCCCTCAAAGCAAATAATATCTGACGAGGTAGCCCTTCCTGCAGAGCTGGAGCTGCTCTCCACTCATTCCTGCTACCCCAGGAGTCATGAGAAAACCCCTCCTTTTCTTTCTGTCTGTCTCTCTGTATCTCTTTCATACATGCACAGTTTAACTCCCACAACCTCAAGAGAGGTTTCCTCAAGCAGGCTTCCTCCACCCTTAATATTCACGCACACACCTGCAGACTTCTGACCACCTACCTCCAATATCTGAATTCTTAATGAGCTCTTGTCCTCAGCCTCAAAAGAAAGAATAAGACATTTTGTAAGTACGATGAATTTAGATAAAACTTCTCAGACTCTTCCCAAATGCCAAAGCCTCTACCCAGACACGCCTCAGCCGTGCACACAAGCCTGTACATGGAGTCTGAGGCCCCAGATGCCTCTCTTCTCCCACCCACCCCAACCCTCAACTTCCTGGGTGATTCTACATTCTCAAACAGCAGAAATTTCAGTGTTTCTCTTAGAGAATCTAGAAACCTTCCAGTTTATTTTTTCCAAGCTATACTTCATCCCTTTAAAAAAAATATGTTAAAAATTTTTACTGAAATTCAGTCTTCTCAGTCAGTTTTAGTCCTGGTTCCATAAAGGTTTCAGCCTGACGTGACTGCAAAATCTGTGCCCCATCAAAGGAAAAAAAAAACAAAAACAGAAAAACCAGGAAGGGAGGCTAAACCTTGCATGGTCCCAGAGTGCCATCTAGTGTCTAAAAGTTTAAACAACAGCCTCCTGATCTACTGCAAAAAATAAAATAAAATAAAATAAAACAAGCAGGATGCCAGGACACACTTGTTCATACCCTTCCCAAAGTGGTCTAGTCAGCTGGTCACAACATCCATATACATGGTGAACTAAGGGGAATGGGAAGCTCTTAGGAGTCTTAGGATAGAATAATAAAATGATTTAACTATATATTAAAAGGATCTTTCTGGGTGGAAAACAAACCTAACGATACAATATGGAAGATGGTTGAATCATTGAGAAGATATTGGAACAATATCTTCCAACACTGAAGGTTCAGAAACTATGGCTAGCAAGGTGGAGGAGAAGGATAAAAACAAGCATTATGTGAGAAATGAGAGGAAGCGACACACACGGCCCTCTCTACCTGCCTATTTCCCCTCTCTGCCAGACTTGAACTGGGGAATGAAGAGAAGCCTCAGTGTTAAATCAAGTTCAACCTTTTTATAATAATATTGGTATCAGAGTTTTCCAGGTGACGCTAGTAGTAAAGAACCTGCCTACCAATGCAGGAGATGTAAGAGATGCAGGTTTGACCCCTGGGTTGGGAAGATCCCATGGAGGAGGGTATGGCAAACCTCTCCAGTATTCTTGCCTGGAAAATCCCATGGACAGAGGAGCCTGGCAAGCTACAGTCCACGGGGTCATAAAGAGTTAGACATAACGGAAGCAACTTAGCACCAGGTATGGACATTTTAATTACTTGTCTTACCCAAACATAAACAATGACTTAGACAAATAGAAGTGAAAGCTGAGTTTCTTTATAATTGCTTCCCATGAGTCATGCTTGTTCAAGGTACAACTCAGTAAGTACTCAGGGTCTGTCAGCTGTTTGTATCCTTTTTGTTCCCCTTTGTGCTTTAGAGCATCTTGCACAAGGAGGTGCTTATTTGTTTACTTATCCATTCAAAGAGCAACTTCCTTGTGCCAGGGTAATGGCTGAGAGCCAGGGATGGAGACGTGACAATGAAATGGCCTGTATCATGTAAGACTAATCACTAAAGGATAACTTTAAAAAATGAGAATAGAGAGCTCTGTAGAGATGTGCAAAGTGCCACTGAAGGGGGGAAAAGGGAATGAATAATGCCTGGGAAGTCAAGGAGCTGACACAGTAAAAGAACTGCTTGCCCTCAAGATATATTTGTTAACTTTGAACTATTTGCCTTTTGCTACCTTGAAAACATTCAAGTTTAGAGGAGGCAGGAAATTTAGATGGAGCCCAGGTGAAGGTCAAGTGAATGCTGGTGGGAAAAAAAAAATTACTGAGCTTTTCTCTTCTAATGTGTCAAGCGTAGGACTATTGCTCTGAGATGCAGGGAGCCAGGCTCTCAGCATCTCAGAGCAATAGTCCTGACTCTCACAGAAGCAGCAGCCTCACCACCAGCAGGCCACCTGCCGGGTGCTTTTCAGAGGCACGTGAGTGGTACCTCCTTTCAGGCACCCAGAAAGAGTCCCCCACTCCGTTGATTGGAACTCTATACAGAACCATTTATTGTTCTGTCCTAGGGGGTTCATGACCATTAAAAAGGAGTGGATAATTACATTTACATTTTAGCATGAAAGAATTATTGGACTGTTTTCTAAGGGCGAGTTTTGACACAGAAAAAGAAAAACAGAAATGCATCACATCTCAGGATAACAAAAGAAAGAAAAAGAGCACTTTTCCCAGATTCCCCAGAAAACAGCCTCTTCAGCTCTGAGACTGGCCTGCAAGAAGTTTATAAAGGATTACTTAGGGGAACCAGGCTGAAAGAGGCAATATGGACAGAGGTAGCACTGAACTGCAACACAGTTGCAACGGAGACATTAGCTGTACAGATGAGGCTAGGAAGCCAGGCTTTGCAATCAGCTTTGATCTGTCACTGGATGAGGCTGCCTCTAGGGGTTGGGGGTTGTGGGCTTGCAAGGTAGCTTCCTTCAGCCAAGAGCAACTGCTGGAGAAAGACTCAGCTATGAGCCACCAGCAAGTAGTGGGCATGAATGCTTCTGTCATAAAGGGGGTTCTGGAGGTACAACTCAGTGTTCACTACAGGAACCATTGAGTCTAGCAAAGAAAACAGAGAGCAGACCACAGCTGAACACAAACTTCCACTCCTCTCCCTGCATCCCCACTTTAATAATGCATTTCTTTACTTGTGATGTCCCCTCCCATTGTTAACGGTCTATAGTTTCTCCTAGCTCCTGAATATTCAACCATCGCCTCAAGAAAACAAGTAGGAAACAGTACTAACATTTATTAGAAGTGGCTGTACTGCCTCAGTTTCCCCAGTGAGGTCAGGAGAACAAAGAGAAAATGAGTCAGAGCTTACAGTAAACATGAGGGTTATTGGTTATTGGTTACCTCTGCTCAGAAGTACTGTCCAAGGTCAGTTCCATGACATGCCAGGGAATAGCTGTGCTCAATCACACCTTCATAGACATCACCAGCATATCCTGAGTTATTACTTCTAATCCTCTGGTTCTCTGGGTGTCATTAAGGAGCTACATGGACCAGAAATTCCTATTGTACATTTTATACCTTTCTATTGCCAGGAAATTTGCAGCAGTCCATGAGCCAAGTCCATTGGACTTGGAAGAAGCTGATATCCAGATCTCCCTTTGTGAGCAAATAGTGCCCTGCATCCATTTATTCACCAGACAAACATTTCCTCAGTGCCTGCTCTGTGCCAGGAAATGTGGCTGGCATAAGCAAGACATACAGCAGCTTTTTAGGGCTTCAGTTCACTCTCATAGGAAATCCATGTGCATGCATGCATGCATGGTCACTCAGTCATGTCCAGCTCTTTGTGAACCTGTGGACTGTAGCCCACCAGGCTCCACTGTCTGTGGGATTCTCCAGCAAGAACACTGCAGTGGGTTGCCATTTCCTCCCACCCAAGGCATGGGTGAGAGGTGCTATCAAGCACGGCTCTACCAACTTGTTGGACAGGGAACAATTCACCAGGCCAAGGCAATCTGTTCTTCCAACTATGCACTGAACTCTGCCAAATTACACTAACATCCTTTGCCAAAATCTCAACAGGAAACACTATAGCCAAGCAGTGATGTGATTCCTCTGGAGTAGAGCAATATTTAAACACCTCTGTGTTAGCAGGGAGTTCTTTGTGAATCCTACAATTGGCTTTATGATGGTGGGTTTCCATTCTCCAGACTATCAAGTAATTCTACATTCAAGCCAGGCCCTTTCTTCTGAGGCAAGGTCAAACTGTTGAAATCTGCTCCAGTTTAAACAAAAGCACAGCAATTTGGCATTGTCTGACCTAGAGTACTGCTGTGCCTCAAATTCTGGCCCCTAAAAGAAAAAATTAAAATGTATAACTGCCTGTTCACCTTCCCAAATTTTCAGTCAATAATTAATCTGTCGTTTCAAACAATGTAGGTCACAGAAAATGTAGTGCTGCAATATCCAAATCACCAAAATTGGAAACTGAAATTGTTTAATTTCTTCATTCTCTATGGAGAGTTTTTTAAGTTGTTTTTATTTCCAGATGTGTCATTGAAGAAATCACTGGATTGTTTTTATAAGTTAGGCTTATCAATTCCTCAATTCTACAAGGGTTTATTGAGGGACACATTGTGTGATATAATGTGCTGGGCTCACAGTGGGAAATAAAACCAGACGGCTCAAATGGAGCCAGACAAGGGAAGGCCTGGTAAGCCAGGCTACATGATTCGTACTTGATTCTCTAGGAGGTGACAAGCTAATGAGGCTTTCTGAGCCAGCAAGAAGCTTAATGAAAATGAATTTTAGAAAAAGCAAAACAGAAGAGAGTACAGGGTGAACTAAAGTGGAGTCTGGGCAAGGTGTCCAGATTGTGAACTGTTTCCAGCGGACAAAAATGGTGGCATGAAAGAAGGACAGGAAGGAAAGGTAAAATAAAAGAAGGAAATCAAAGGAAAAAAATCAGTGTATTTGGATTCTGATTATTTTCCCTAAAACTTTCTTACCTGCTCTATCACTTTTTAGCTAAGCTATCTTGAAGAAGTTAATTAGCTTCTCTAGCCTTCAGTTTTTTTTTATCTGTAAAATGAGGACGCTGATAGTACCTACTACATAGATTTATTTTTATTGTTATGGTATTAAGTGGAGTAATATATGATAGAGAATGAACAGTAGAATGCTTGCCATCAAGCAAGTGCTCAGTAAAGTGCAGCTAATATAATTTGTCAAAATACAAATGAGATAGACCTAATTTTTCCCCTTTTGGATAATATGCAGCTTTCAGTATTCACCACATTTTTCAAAGTTCCAGATGCATTTAAGCAAATATAGGTCTTTTACCTGGCATGAGGGATCTTCTTTTAAAATATTTGTTGGTTTATTTGGCTGCACTAGATCTTAGTTGTGGCACTCACGACCTTGTCTTGGTTGTGGCGTGTGAACTCTTAGTTGCACCAAATGAGATCTAGTTCTGACCAGGGATCAAACCAGGGTCCCCTGCACTGAGAGCTCAGAGTCTCAGTCACTGGACCAACAGATACATTTCTATATACAGAACATCTCTAGAAGGTGCACAAAACATGGTAACAGTTATTATCTGATGGGGCAGAGGTAGGGGGAGCCTGGAAGAGGGAATGGAAACAAGGATAGAAAGGAGAGAGAGCTTTTACATTGTTTTCTTTAGCACTGGTGGAATTATTTTTACTATGTGCATGTATTATTCAAGAAAACAGTTTACAAAATAATTTGTGAACACACAAGAGAAGAATTAACATGTTTATTTTGTTTACATAGATGTTTATATAGAATGAGAAGAATAATCATAAAATAATAATTAATTCATACTGGGCACTTATCAAGTTCTTTTGCATGAACTCACTTGATCAGTCCCCACAATACCATATGAGGTTAATAGGACTGGTGTCCTCAAGTACGGATGGTGTTTTATAAACATCCCTAAGTTCCAGATAAGGCATAACAAGTGCTGCTGCTGCTGCTGCTAAGTCGCTTCAGTCGTGATATAACATAAAAAATGACCCAGCTAATTAGTAGCAGAACCATGACCCAGGCTTCACAAATGTACAGATCTACATATACAAATAGGCTGAAAACCTATTTTTAAGTATCTGTATGGACTGAGACATGATGAACAAATGTAGCATGGGATCTTGGACTCAGTCTTGGAACAGAAAAGGAACAGTGATGGAAAACTGAGGAAATCCAAATAAAGTCTGTATTTAGTTATAAGTTATTGTGCCCATGTTAATTTCTTAGTTTTGACAGATGTAGCACGGTTATATAAGATGCTCACATTAGGAGAAGTTGGTGAAGGGGAACTCTCTGAACTGTCTTTACAACTTTTCTCAAAATAAATTTTAGAAAAGCAGTCTCTGCAGGATATCAGCTGCTGAGCATGAGTGCAGTTTCAGAAAGATACTTCTGCAATGGGGAAATGCTCACTTGTTTTCCCATTCTGCTCTTCCCCACACTTTATCAGCCCAACCCCATGGCCCAGTGGCTGGCCACATCTGAACAGCTACAGATAGCGCTGGTATTTTAGAGAAACCTACAGATTGAAACCATTTTGCAGAAGGAATAAACATCTAATTCATCTTTTTAAAAATAACAATAAATATTTCTGGTGCCAGAATATGCTAAAACTATTCATCCTCTTCGGATTCCAAATAAAATGTAAGAATCCCAGAGAGAGTAAACAATACTAATTTTCCTCATTCTTCCAAGATGTTGCAATTCCTTTTGAGGTGTGTTGACTCTGCGCCTGCCAACTGAGTTGAGCATGTGAGGGTGAAGCTAAGCCAGAGCTACTGATCAGTGAAATTGGGTGCAACTGGGTGGAAGAGCTACACCGCTGAGAACCCCAGCAAAGCGCAACATTGCTCATACTGTGGAGGATTCTCCACGGTGTGAAAACATTGCATTACTTGGATGCCTAGATGTATAAGGCTCAGGGGAAAGGCTACTTTAGGAGCCTCATGGAACTTCATTATTCTAGGTCCATTGCTCTTCAAAGAAATGTAAGGAAAGTTTGGAAGAACAGTGGCCTAACTCTGGAACTGAACTTCATTTGTTGAGATGTTGTTCTATCAAAACTCACTTTCTAGAAAATAAAACCTTGAAATATCTTTAATTTGTCTTTAGAGAACTATCTAATTTCACAGTCATGTTTAATCAACATCATAAGTAGACATACAAGGCAAAGCAAATGTCGCAAATGTGTGCATAACCCTAAAGGGGCAAATTACTCTATAACATCCAGCTAGGGATGGATCCAACAGTGAAAGCCTAGGATTTATCCTCAGCATCATATAGCCTGAGGTGCACACTACAGATCATATGTTGTTTAGTTGCTAAGTCATGTCTGACTGTTTTGCGACCACACAGACTATAGCCCACCAGAAACTGTCTGTGGGGTTTCCCAGGCAAGAATACTGGAGTGGGTTGCCATTTCCTTCTCCAGGGATCATCCCGGCCCAGGGATCAAACCTGCATCTCCGGCATTGGCAGGCGAGTTCTTTACCACTGTGCCAGGAAAAGCCCCAGAGAAAGCGGAAACCTCAAGGGAAAAAACCCTGATCCAATTACTATGCATTTTGCTTTTTAAATCGAGACAGCTATAGTCATATGTTTTGGTTCAATATCTGAGAATTTCTACAGCAAAGTACACGTTTTTATTTTTTTAGGAAACCACAGGCCACTTTTTGCAACCAGCTAGGTCAGTTATGAAATAGTCTTCAATCAAGTTCTCTCAAAGAAGACTCTGCATTGAGAACTCCTGTGCAGAAGGTTCATTTAGAGAGTGCTTCCAACAATGACCAATAAGGGAATGAGGGAAGCAGGACAGAAAAGCAGAAGAAGCCAAGCAAGGAAGGGATTTCAGGCAAAGTTACCCAGAAGCTAACTTCAGCTTCATGCTGTGGGAAACTCAGAACTATAAGCTTTGCCCCAGAATTTGTCCTAATTCACAGCAAGGTTGCTGCACTTTGGTACTGATGGGGTATGGGTCAGTCGTTGGCTAAAGGTTACCACATGTACATGCAAATTCCCAGGCATTTCTGCAAGCACAGACCCAGAAAGCTCCAGGACCCACAGGCAGGCCTTCAAAGATGTGGTTAATATAAGCAAAAGCAAACAGAAGCCAGGGATGTGCAAGCTCAGTCGCTTCAGTTGTGTCCCACTCTTTGAGACCCCAAGGACTATAGGCCACCGGACTCCTGCCCATGGGATTCTCCTGGCAAGAAGATGGAGTGGGTTGCCATGCCCTCTTCCAGGGGATCTTCCCGACCCAGGGATCAAACCCATGTCTCCTGTGTCTACTGCACTGCAGGCAAATTCTTTACCCACTGAGCTGAGAAAAGAAGAGAAGTGAAAGAAATTCTTAACCTGAGAAGCCCAGAAGCCAGGGAATGGATGTGTGAAGAAAAGAGGACACAAGAGGTTCTGGGCAGAGCTGGCAGAGTGCTTCCAGGTCTGCTGCGATTACAGAGTCTGGTATTAGAATACATGCCACATGCCACAAAAATTTGCTGAAAACCATAACTCTGTATAACACGGCTCTCACTAGGCACCTGAATGTAGCTTGAACTCCCAAGTTTCCTATCAAACATAACAACTATTGTGTTGTTTCTCATTGTGTTGTTTTCATTGCCACATTCTTAATTATAAATTACTGTTAATAATACCATATTATATACTCAAAATTTCCTAAGATCTTAAATGTTTTCACCACCAAGGAAAAAGGTAAATAACTATGGAAGGTGTTGATCTTATTGCAATAATCATTTCATAATATATATGTATATTAAATCATTTCATTGTGTATCTAACTTTAAACAATATTATTTTTCAACCACATTCAGTAAAGCTGGAAAACTTTTTATTTACTAAATTATAAATTAATATTAATTAGGTTTGGATCATCATGATCAGTTTCGTTATAGTGAGTTATCTGGTTAACGCTATGGTACATAGTAAAGTGTATTTGCATCAACAGTACTTTTGCCCTATAATTTTCTAATATCTAGGTTTCTTTGAATTACATGTCAGAAAGAAGTATATGAAATTCACATGCCTGTTGCTAAAGCACATGTATATATATATATACATATATATATATATACAAGAACAGGGAGGTGACAGTGGCTCAGATCATGATGTCCTTATTGCAAAATTCAGACTTAAATTGAAGAAAGTAGGGAAAACCACTAGGCCATTCAGGTATGACCTAAATCAAATTCCTTATGATTATACAGTGAAAATGACAAATAGATTCAAGGGATTAGATCTGATAGACCAAGTGCCACAAGAACTATGGATGGAGGTTCATAATATTGACAGGAGGTGGTGGCCAAAACTATCCCAAGAAAAAGAAATGTAAGAAGGTAAAATGGTTGTCTGAGGAGGCCTTACAAATAGCTGAGAAAAGAAGAGAAGTGAAAGGCAAAGGACAAAAGGAAAGATATACCTATTTGAATGCAGAGTTCCAAAGACTAGCAAGAATAAGAAAGCCTCCTTCAGTGAACAATGCAAAGAAACATAGGAAAACAACAGAATGGGAAAGACTAAAGATCTCTTCAGAAAATTAGAGATACCAAGGGAATATTTCATGCAAAGATGGGCACAATAAAGGACAGAAATGATATGGACCTAACAGAAGCAGACATATTAAGAAAAGGTGGCAAGAATACACAGAAGAACTATACAAAAAACATCTTCATGACCCAGATAACCATGATGCTGTGATCAATCACCTAGAGCCAGACATCCTGAAATGCAAAGTCAAGTGGACCTTAGGAAGCATCACTACGAACATAGCTAATGGAGGTGATGGAATTCCAGTTGAGCTATTTCAAATCCTAAAAGATGATGTTGTTAAAGTGCTACATTCAATATGACAGCAAATTTGGAAAATTCAACAATGGCCACAGGACTGGAAAAGGTCAGTTTTCATTCTAATCCCAAAGAAGGGAAATGCCAAAGAATGTTCCACTAGCAAAGTAATGCTCAAAATTCTCCAAGCCAGACTTCAACAGTACATGAACTGTGAACTTCCAGATGTTCAAGCTGGATTTAGAAAAGGCAGAGGAACCAGAGATCAAATTGCTAACCTCCGTTGAACCATCGAAAAAGCAAGAGAGTTACAGAAAAACATCTACTTCTGCTTTATTGACTATGCCAAAGCCTTTGACTGTGTGGATCACCACAAACTATGGAAAATTCTTAAAGAGATGGGAATACCAGACCACCTTACCTGCCTCCTGAGAAATCTATTTGCAGATCAGGAAGCAACAGTTAGAACCAGACATGGAACAACAGACTGGTTCCAAATTGGGAAAGGAGTATCAAGGCTGTACATTGTCACCCTGCTTATTTAACTTATATGCAGAGTACATCATGGGAAATGCCAGGCTGGATGAAGACAAGCTGGAATCAAGATTTCCAAGAGAAATAACGTCAGATACACAGATGACACCACCCTTGTGGCAGAAAGCAAAGAACAACTAAAAAAGCCTCTTGATGAAAGTGAAAGAGGAGAGTGAGAAAGTTGGCTTAAAACTCAACATTCAAAAAAACAATGATCATGCATCCAACCACTTCACTTCATGGCAAATAGATGGGGAAACAATGGAAATAGTGAGAAACTATTTTGGGGGGCTCCAAAATCACTGAAGATGGTGATTGCAGCCTTGAAAATAAGAGACGCTTGTTCCTTGGAAGAAAAGCTATGACCAACCTAGAAAGCATATTAAAAAGCAGACATTACTTCATCAGCAAAGTTTTGTATAGTCACAGCTATGATTTTTCCAGTGGTCATGCATGGATGTGAGTGTTGGAACATAAAGAAAGTTGAGCACTGAAGAGCTGATACTTTTGTACTGTGGTGTTAAAGAAGCCTCTTGAGAGTTCCTTGGACTGCAAGGAGATCCAACCAGTCAATCCTAAAGGAAATCAGTCCTGAATATTCATTGGAAGGACTAATGCTGAAGCTGAAACTCCAGTACTTTGGCCACCTGATGCGAAGAACTGACTCATTGGAAAAGATCCTGATGCTGAGAAAGATTGAAGGTAGGAGGAGAAGGGGATGACAGAGGATGAGATGGTTGGATGGCATAACTGACTCGATGGACATGAGTTTGAGCAAGTTCTGGGAGTTGGTGAAGGACAAGGAAGCCTGTCATGCTGTAGTCCATGGGGTCACAAAGAGTGGGATATGATTGAGCAACTGAACTGAACTGAAGTGAAGGGAACATTTCATGCAAAGATGGGCCTAGTAAAGTACAGAAACAGTATGGACCTAACAGAAGCAGAAGATATTAAGAAGAGGTGGCAAGAATACACAAAAGAACTATACAAAAAAGGTCTTTATGACCCAGATACCGTGACGGTGTGATCACTCACCTAGAGCCATACATCCTGGAGTGTGACATCAAGAGGGCCTTAGGAAACATTACTATGAGCAAAGCTAGTGAAGATGATGGAATTCCAGTTGAACTATTTCAAAGATGATGCTGTGAAAGTGCTGCACTCAATATGCCAGCAAATTTGGAAAACTCAACAGTGGCCACAGGAAAGGTCAGTTTTCACTCTAATCCCAAAGAGTAATGACAAAAAATATTCAAACTAATACACAATTACACTCATTTCACATGCTAGCAAGGTAATGCTCAAAATTCTCCATGCTAGACTTCAAGAGTACTTCCAGAGGTACAAGCTGGATTTAGAAAAGGCAAAGGAAACAGATCAAATTGTGAACATCTGTTGGATCATAGAAAAAACAAAGGAATTCCAGAAAAACATCTACTTCTGCTTCATTGACTACACTAAAGCCTTTGACTGTGTGGATCACAACAAACTGTGGAAAATTCTTCAAGAGATGGGAATACCAGGCCACCCTACCTGCCTCCTGAGAAACCTGTATTCAGGTCAAGAAGCAACAGTTAGAAACAGGCATGGAACAATGGAATAGTTCAAAATTGGGAAAGGAGTACATCAAGGCTAAACATCATTATCCTGATTATTCAACTTCTATGCAGAGTGTATAATAGAAATGCTGGACTGCATGAAGCTCAAACTGGAATCAAGATTCCCAGGAGAAATATCAATAACCTCACATATACAGATGATACCACCCTAATGGCAAAAGTGAAGCCTCTTATGAAGGTGAAAGAGGAGAGTGAAAAGCTGGCTTGAAACTCATCATTCAAGAAAGGAAGATCACGACATCAGGTCCCACCCCTTCATGGCAAATAGATGGGGAAACAAATGGAAACAGTGACAGACTTTATTTTCTTGGACTCCAAAATCACTGTTGATGGTGACAGCAGCCATGAAATTAAGACACTTGCTTCTTGGATGAAAAGCTATGACCAACCTAGACAGCTTATTAAAAAGCAGAAACATCACTTTGCAGACAATGGTCCATATAGTCAAAGTTATGGTTTTTCCAGTAGTTGTGTATGGATGTAGGAGTTGGACCATAAAGAAGGCTGAATGTCAAAGAATTGATGATTTTGAACTGTGGTGTTGGAGAAGATTCTTGAGAGTCCCTTGGACTGCAAGGAGATCCAACCAGTAAATCCTATAGGAAATAAACCTAAATAGTCATTGGAAGAACTGATGTTGAAGCTGAAGCTCCAATACTTTGGCCACCTGATGGGAAGAGCTGACTCATTTGAAAAGACCCTGATGCTGGGAAATATTGAAGGCAGGAGGAGAGGTGATGACAGAAGATGAGATGGTTGGATGACATCACCGATTCAATGGGCACAAGTTTGAGCAAACTCCTGGAGATAGTGAAGGACAGGGATGCCTAGTGTTCTCCAGTCTATGGGGTCACAGAGCATCAGACGCAACTGAGCAACTGAACAACATGTCATGTAATTAATCTCCTAAAATATATTTGTTCAAAGATTTATCATATCATCTTTTTCAAAAAGTGGGACTGGGTGGGGCTGGAGGAGTGCAGGGCCTTGTTTATTTGACATTCATTCCCAAAAGTGACAATCTTCAACTCCTGGGAATAAAACTACCAATTACACCATCACTGTCTATATGAGGGTGTTAGGTAGTTAGAATAGGAAAAAGGAGTCCAGAATGGCAGTGACTAAAAGACAAGGAAGGGAAAATCCCACGAAAATAGAACAAAGGAAGGTCCAAGGACCAGAGTGATGACCTCAGATAGAACAAACAGCACTTCTGGCTAGCCCAATTTACATAGGACAGGCCCAGGGGAGGAAAAAACATATAAAAAGAGGGGTCCAAGGGCTGGGGAGGAGGGCGGTGTCTCTCTCCCATGCATGTACTCTCTCTCTCTCTCTCTCTTCTCTTCATGTCTTTTGGGTTGGCATGCCCTCATGCCTCAAGGATGTATTTTCCTTTATTTTCTAAATAAAACTGAGCTGTAACACTGTCCAAGAGCTGGGATGCGCTAAGGGCTTCAATGTCTGTTGCTTCAAATTTTTCTTGTGATGAGACAGAACCAAGGAAATTACACACTCCTCTGACAATAGCTTTGTCTAGACAGACCTTTGCCAGCAAAATAATATCTCTGCTTTGTAATATGCTGTCTAGGTTGCTCATAGCTTTTCTTCTAAGGAGCAAGCATCTTTTAATTTCATGGCTGCAATCACCATCTGCAGTGATTTTGGAGCCCAGAAAAATTAAGTCAGCCACTGTTTCCACTGTTTCCCCATCTATTTGCCATGAAGTGATGGGATCAGATGCCATGATCTTAGTTTTCTGAATGTTGAGTTTTAACCCAATTTTTTGACTCTCTTCTTTCACTTTCATCAAGAGGTTCTTTAGTTCTTCTTCGCTTTCTGCCATAAGGGTGGTGTCATCTGCATATCTGAGGTTATTGATATTTCAACCTTGGTTCCAACTTGTGCTTCATCCAGTCCAGCATTTCTCAAAATAAGCAGGCTGACAGAACCGATAAGGGCTCAACAAACCAGTATGTTTTACCCGTACATTGTTCTCCTAATCTATGCTAATGAAACTATACATTTACTTGGAAACCTGTCTTTCTTCAAGATTCATGTCAATCGTTTTATGGCCTGGGATGACTCATCTTGTACCAATGTTATCTCAATATGCATGTTGTGGGTGAGGGGCCTGGGACCATTCTGAGCTTTGAGACATTTCCTTTCTCTAATTAACAGCCTGCTGATAGGTATATAACATATTGCTAAAGGCTAGCAGGGGGCACTCTTTCTTCCCCTTCTGATGTCTCTGACAGAAGCTTTCTCTATCTCTTTTATACTTTAATAAAACTTTATTACACAAAAGCTCTGAGCAGTCAAGCCTAGTCACTGGCCCTGGACTGCATTCCTCTCCTCCAGAGGCCAAGAATCCCAGTGTCTTTCACAGCTCAGCAACAACCTTTCACAAGGACAGAGGGGCCTGGTGGGCCACAGTCCATGGGGGTCACAAAGAGTCAGACAGGACTGAGCAACTGAAAACACACACACTAAAGGACATCCATTCCCCAAATAAGAATCATAGATACTTCTGTTTTCCTCTATAAAGTTTTGCCTACTCAAACTAAATGAAAAATAAACTTCTAAAAAATTCCTAAAAGAAAACATCACCCCCACCCCAACTCCACCGAAAGAAAACATTAGAACCTACTATTTCCTATGCCAACAATTTATGAAATGCCAAAGTGGAAGTTTAGGCATTATCTATTATGACATCTGGAGAAAGAAATGGCAACCCATTCCAGTATTCTTGCCTGGAAAATCCCATGGATGGAGGAGCCTGGTGGGCTACAGTCCATGGGATCAAAAAGAACCAGCCACAACTGAGCGACTTCACTTTCAGTTTCACTTTCATTATGACACCGCTTCATTTAGCATTAGGAAAAGTGAGGTTCTGGACAGTTGTGACTTGTCCTGAATATGGTTCTATATATTTTCAAACCAATGATTCCTGTATAAGTAAAACCAAAACTACACAAGTAATTGCACCTCACCCAAGTCAGTTAATCAGAAAGAAACATAACATAACAAGTCATTTGAAATATCTTGATCATATCTCCACAAAACAAATCTATTACTGGGGTTAAAGAGCTGGGGTTAAAGAACTCTACTACCAAGTCCTTAGCATTATAATTCAACTAAATGTTTACCAAATAGGGAGTTTCTAGCATAATTTTCCACTTGCATTCTCACCATTGGGCTAAATGTACCAGCTGCACCTGCTGTCCCATTCACTGCTGGCACTTCATTTAAACTGGAATTACTCCTCATCACTTAGCACTCAGAATTTTTTAGTGGACTAGAAAGTGAAAAGTACAACACAATAAACTCGGCAATTCAATTTCTAAAATCACATTTGGGTTTGTTTTTTTTTTTTTTTCATTATCTCTCCCTAAGGAAGAGATAAGTTAGGTGTGTTTCTGGTATGTTCCAGGCCATGATGATTCATTCAAATAACTTTTGTCCATCTGCTATCTACACAGGGTCTCTTGACCATTAAGTCAACCCTGGAACCCAACTTGACTAGTGACAGTGCCACAGCCTCTAAGTTTACCCCAATCTGATCCACGTACTTTAAAAAGTCAGCTTTCAATCTCAAGTCTGTACTCCTGAAGACCCTAGGGATGCTTACCTTACTGCATTATGGGGTCTTGGGAATGCCCAATCAAATGACCAGAACCAACATGAGTTGCTGATGTCTTGTAATCAAGCATTTCTTTGTTCAGTCTCAAATCTTTCTGTGTAACTCCTCTCATCATCAGCTTCTTAATCTATAAAATGGGAGTAAAATTAGCTACTTCACAAGATTATGGTGAAGATTTTAAATAATGATGGAAGTTGCCTTATAAATGTCCATTATGTAGTAGACACTTAATAAATGGAGGTTAACAGCAGTGGTCTAAATGTTGTTGAGCCAGAAAAAGGGAGAATGGTCATGGGCTATTGGGTTGCCTCCCTCCACATATTTTGGGTACCTGTGACTGGAAGCCACCAATGAAGATGCTGGTGTTCTAGAACATCCATCCACCACTTAGCTTTGATTTATTTGTTGTATCTTGATAGGCATTAACTCCCCACCAATGACTCTGCTCTGTGCTCAGAAATAAAACCCACTTCAATCCACAAATGGGTTCTGTTTGGCTGAAGTGAAACAAAGTCAAAGACTGTGGATCCTGCTATAAATAAATCAATGACCACAACCTGGACCATCTTAATACCCACATTTCTATCTTCAGCACTTAGCAAATTACTCCTGTAATAAGTACTCAGAAATACTTCTTAGTGAATGACACAGGAGCCCCAAACCTCACTGGCAGGGCAGGAAGGGGAGCAGGAAAGCAAACACTACGGAAGGATTCTGGGCTGCAGAATCAAACAGAGTTTTATTCAATCTTGATTCTACAACTTAGTAACTCTCAACTTATTTCAGCATAGCTGGCTTGTTTTATATATGCCTATTATTAATATTTAACCAAGTTATTTAGGTAGCAGCACTTCTTTAGTATCTAGTTACTTATCCTCTTTTATCCTCTAAGTCCTCAGCTATAAGATGAAGACATTTTCTCCCTCCTAAGCTTGTTGTAAGGGTTAAATGACATTATGTATATAGATAATCAAAATGCTATTACCCTTACATTGATAAATAACTTATTTTATTGTATTTTATTTACTGTTGCAGCTCTGTCTTCTCTCCTATTTTGGGAGACTCATCTTTCTATTGTTTCTAAATTATTTTTGTTAAAAGTATAAGTACAGCACCTCTCAAACCTCTGAGGCAGGACTTCTGTTGCTGCCACTCTCTTGGGCAGTCTCGGCATCATAGACTCCTCACAGAACATGAAATCAGGGATGCTGGTGTTACAAGCATTCATCAATGAATATGCCACAGCCAAAACAAAAAATGCCAATCCATTTCTTGGATCACCTATATAGATCAGTATTCCACTAGTTCCATCCAACATTTGCCACTGAGTCTATTTAACTGACAAATGCAGCACAGACTTAAATGTATACTTGTACTGATATACTTTAATGATTTACTAAGGCTGTCCATTTTCTTGGCATATATAGATAGATAGATAGATAGATAGATAGATAGATAGATAGATATGGCATATGCCATATTCATTTCACATTAAATACTAAAGAAAAGTATTTTCTTTTTTATTATTATTCTTTTTAAAATTAATTAATTTATTTATTTTAATTGGAAGCTAATTACTTTACACCATTGTGGTGGGTTTTGCCATACATTGACATGAATCAACCATGGGTGCACATGTGTCCTCCTGTTCCAAATCCCCCTTCTACCTCCCTCCCCATCCCATCCCTAGGGGTTGTCCCAGTGTACTGGCTTTGAGTGCCCTGTTTCATGCATTGAACCTGGACTGGTCATCTATCTCACATACAGTAATATACATATTTCAATGATATTCTCTAAAATCATCCCAACCTTGCCTTCTCCCACAGAGTCCAAAAGTCTATTCTTTATATCTGTGTCTTTTTTGCTGTTTTGCATATTGGGTCATCATTACCATCTTTCTAAATTCCATATATATGCATTAATATACTGTATTGGTGTTTTTCTTTCTGACTTACTTCACTCTGTATAATAGGCTCCAGTTTCATCCACCTCATTAGAACTGACTCAAATGCCTTCTTAATAGCTGAGTAATATCCCACTGTGTATATGTACCCTGACTTTCTTATCCATTTGTCTGCCAATGGACATCTAGGTCACTTCCATGTCCCGTCTATTGTAAACAGTGCTGCAATGAACATTGGGGTACATGTGTCTCTTTCTATTCTGGTTTCCTCGGTGTGTATACCCAGCAGTAGGATTGCTGGGTCATGTGGCAGTTCTATTTCCAAGTTTTTAAGGAATCTCCCCACTGTCCCTGTTCAGGCGCCATTTGTTGGGGTCCTTTAATGGACCGGAACCTTGTGGTGCGGAGTCGACGATAAGAAAGTGAAAGAGAGAAAGAGAGAGAGAGAAAGAGAGAGAGAGAGAGACAAAAAGACCCGGGGACCCAAGCTCTGATGGAGCAAAGGTGCTTTAATGATTTTTCTATGAGTATATATAGGCTGCAGTACATGAAACTTCTTTCGGGAATGATAGAGATCAGAAAACCAAATGTACAGCAACTGTTACCACAAGGTCAGGAGACAATCCATATCTCAAGAAAGGGGAAGGAGATTAAGCTGTTTTGTCCTAAGGAGAATGTTTACTAAAGGAGACTCATGCTTGCCTCACACAATGACCTCAGTCCCTGGGAGCAGCGTGCTGTTCCGCTTGAAGAGGGACAAAGGACTCATGAGAGATAGCACGTAGGAATCCTCCCGTCAAACATTCCCTGACAATTCCCCCTTATTTATTTATAATATTTGTAAGAAGAGTTCTGACCATCAGAGTTTGTTTAGTTTTGACAATCTTTGCATGAAGGCAACGGTAGACAACAAATATAATTGTTAAGACAATCACCAAAAGTATGGTTCCAGATCCAATGCCATGAGTAAGACTTTGAAACCATCCACGTGGGTCTAGCCCAGATAATTGATCAGCTAATTGTTTAGCTAAAGTTTCCATATCAGTGGAAGAGGGTAGATTATTAGAAAAGGTTTCAAATATTTCTTTTTGTAATAACTGTACATTCAGAGAGGCATTATCATGTATGTTTTGTAAATGATACTTGATTTGTTCCCAGTTGTAGGCACTATTATTAAAATGAACAGGAGTAACACAAAATTAAGTAGAATTCTAGTCACATTTTAGCATCACCTGTTTTTGTACATCTGTTAATTGATCTCCAACCCATTCGATGGCTGTTTTCAGTTCCTGTATTTCTTCTTGAATTTCCTCATCTATCTGAGTCTGAGATAGATAGACTCTCCAGAGTGGCTGTATCAATTTACATTCCCACCAACAGTGCAAGAGCATTCCCTTTTCTCCACACCCTCTCCAGCATTTATTGTTCATAGACATTTTGATCTCAGCCATTCTGACTGGCATGAGATGGTACCTCATTGTGGTTTTGGTTTGCATTTCTCTGACAAAGAGTGATGTTGAGCATCTTTTCATGTGTTTGTTAGACATCTGTATGTCTTCTTTGGAGAAATGTCTGTTTAGTTCTTTGGCCCATTTTTTGATTGGGTCGTTTATTTTTCTGGTATTGAGCTGCAAGAGTTGCTTGTATATTTTTGATATTAATTCTTTGTCAGTTGCTTTGTTTGCTATTATTTTTTCATTTATTTTTATTAGTTGGAGGCTAATTACTTTACAATATTGTAGTGGTTTTTGCCATACATTGACATGAATCAGCCATGGATTTACATGTGTTCCCCATCCTGAACCCCTCTCCCACTTCCCTCCCCATCCCATCCCTCTGGGTCTTCCCAGTGCACCAGCCCCGAGCACTTGTCTCACGCATCCAACCTGGGCTGGTGATCTGTTTCACCCTAGATAAGATACATCTTTCAATGCTGTTCTCTCAAAACATCCCATCCTCGCCTTCTCCCACAGAGTCCAAAAGTCTGTTCTATACACCTGTGTCTCTTTTTCTGTCTCACATATAGGGTTATCATTACCATCATTCTAAATTCCATATATATACATTAGTATACTGTATTGGTGTTTATCTTTCTGGCTTACTTCACTCTGTGTAATGGGCTCCAGTTTCATCCATCTCATTAGAACTGATTCAAATGTATTCTTTTTAATGGCTGAGTAATATTCCATTGTGTATATGTACCATAGCTTTCTTATCCATTTGTCTGCTGATGGGTATCTAGGTTGCTTCAATGTCCTGGCTATTGTAAACAGTGCTGTGATGAACGTGTCTCTTTCAGATCTGGTTTCCTCAGTGTGTATGCCCAGGAGTGGGATTGCTGGGTCATATGGCAGTTCTATTTCCAGTTTCTTAAGAAATCTCCACACTGTTCTCCATAGTGGCTACACCAGTTTGCATTCCCACCAACAGTGTAAGAGGGTTCCCTTTTCTCCACACCCTCTCCAGCATTTATTGCTTGTAGACTTTTGGATAGCAGCCATTCTGAGTGACGTGTAATGGTACCTCATTGTGGTTTTGATTTGCACTTCTCTGATAATGAGTGATGTTGAGCATCTTTTCATGTGTTTGTTAGCCATCTGTATGTCTTCTTTGGAGAAATGTCTGTTTCATTCTTTGGCCCATTTTTTGGTTGGGTCATTTATTTTTCTGGAATTGAGCTGCAGGAGTTGCTTGTATATTTTTGAGATTAATCCTTTGTCTGTTTCTTCATTTGCTATTATTTTCTCTATTCTGAAGGCTTTCTTTTCACCTTGCTTATAGTTTCCTTCATTGTGCAAAAGCTTTCAGCTTAATTAGGTCTCATTTGTTTATTTTTGTTTTTATTTCCATTACTCTCAGAGGTGGGTCATAGAGGATCTTGCTGTGATTTATGTCAGAGAGTGTTCTGCCTCTGTTTTCCTCTAGGAGTTTTATAGTTTCTGGTCTTACATTTAGATCTTTAATCCATTTTGAGTTTGTCTTTGTGTATGGTGTTAGAAAGTATTCTAGTTTCATTCTTTTACAGGGGGTTAACCAGTTTTCCCAGCACAACTTGTTAAAGAGATTGTCTTTTCTCCATTGTATATTTTTGCCTCCCTTGTCAAAGATAAGGTGTCCACGGGTGTGTGGATAAATCTCTGGGCTTTCTATTTTGTTCCATTGATCTATATTTCTGTCTTTGTGCCAGTACCATACTGTCTTGATGTCTATAGCTTTGTAGTATAGTAAAAACAAGTATTTTCAAAGCGTTTTTGCAGGATCAAGATGGCCCCTTAAAAATGACTGCCTTTCAGCTATGTCAAGACTGGATATATGAGCTTTCCTAGTGGTGGCTCAGTGCTGAAGAAGCAACTTGCCAAAGCAGAAGACACAGTTTCCATCCCTAGTCCAGGAAGATCCCACATGCTGCGGAGCAACCAAGCCCATGCGCCACAACTATTGAGCCTGTGCTCTAGACCCCAGGACCCACAACTATTGAGTCCTCGTGCTGCATGTCTAGAGCCGTTGCTCTGAAACAAGAGAAGCCACCACAATGAGAGACCTGCACACCACAACTAGAGAGTTGCCCCCACTCGCCACAAGTAGGAAAAAGCCCAAGCAGCAACAAAGACCCAGCACAGCCAAAAATAAATTTTTTATGAAAGGATTGGAGATGAATTGAGTATGCTGAATTCACCCTTGTTAACTGACAGTATTAACGATGGACAACATTTATGTGCTATGCTTTATTTACATCTGTATTTATTCATTAAATCCTCACAACAATCCTAGGTAATAGATACTACTATCATCTCCATTTTACTGACAAGAGAACTGAAGCAAAGACAGGCTAAGGCACTTCCCTGGTGGTAAGGTAGATAAGGATTCCCCAGCCAATGCGGGGGACATGGGTTTAAGCCCAGGAAAATATCACATGCTGCAGAGCAACTAAACCCGTGCACTTCAACTACTGAGCCGGAGCCCTGCAGCCACTGAAGCCTGCATGCCTAGAGCCTGTGCTCCACAAGAAGAGAAGACCCTGCCGTGACAAGCCTGTGCACTGCAAGGAAGGGGAGCCCCTGCTTGTCGCAACTAGGGAAAGCCCGAATGCAGCAATGAAGACCCAGAGCAACAAGAATTAATTAATTAATTTTTTCAAAAGACAGTTTAAGCAACTCACTCAAGTTTACACAGCTGGGATTTGAACCTTGTCCTCTACCATAGCGTACTGTCTCTGAAAGATTACAGGAAAAAAAAAAAAACTTGAAAATGATTCATCTAAGCTGTGCCTACATACGGAGAAGGAAATGGCAACCCACTCCAGTATTCTTGCCTAGAGAATCCTGTGGACAGAGAAGCCTGGTGTGCTGCTGTCCATGGGGTCGCACAGAGTCAGACGTGACTGAAGTGACTTAGCATGCATGCATGCATTGGAGAAGGAAATGGCAACCCACTCCAGTATTCTTGCCTGGAGAATCCCAGGGACAGAGGAGCCTGGTGGGCTGCGGTCTATGGCGTCGCACAGAGTCGGACACAACTGAAGTGACTTAGCAACAGCAGCAGTGCCTACTGAACATCTGAAAAATCAGTTAAAGGGTGTGAAGATACCATTGACTCCTCCTGGCAATAAGTCTCGGACTATTTACGGAGCACATCCATTCTGCCAGGTGCTGGTTGTTTACCACTATTTCTGGTTAATTTTGCATGAAAGCCTGGCCCTGATGATTGGCCCTGATCGTTGAGTAGTCTGAGAGCTGTGCAGAACTACACAATGGAACATCTGTGTCAGAGCATCCTTCCATGTTTCCTCTGTGCTTAGTTTCATGCAATTTTGCTTTTACTAAAATATGCTGAGACACCATCACATCCCCATCCCTGGCCCCCACCAGCCTGCCTGGAATTCCTGAGAGCATAGAAGCTCAGGGTCAGAAGTGCCTGTCCAGCCTTCTGATTTGTTACAAGATTATTGGAGCAGTGTTGGGACAAAATTTAATTAGCTGAAAATCATAATACACAGTAATCCATTAAGCCAGTCTATAATAGGAACATTATAATGAGGCCTGGAGAATCATTGCTTCCTAACTAAAGATCACTCCTTTCATGTGAAGAGAAAATTAGATCCAGAAAATTCAGTCTCTCTCCCCTGAACACTGAATTAAATACTACCATCTTCTGTATTTTTGGAAAAAGTTTCTATTCTTTGAAGGCCTTTATTGGACTGACAATGGCCTTCTCAACTGTGTTGCATCCTCTCTGATGTAGCCATATGGAGACTTCCATTCATTCATTCAGTCAGTAATTACTAAGAACTTGCCAAGACCTGTGCTGGTGATAGCAGTATCTCTGCCCTTGAGGAGCTTTTGATCTATTGGATGATAAAGACATTAAACAATATGAAGGAGTATAAAATGGGGCCACTGCGTTCAGTAATTCCAGGAGTCCTAGAAAATCCTCTCATCACTGTCACTGTCACTTTTCTTGACTTCAGAGTTTATTTCAAGCTCCTCTTTCCTCCCCCATGTCTTACATTTTCTTTTTCTAGAACAACTACCAGTCTTCCACTTGCATTAAGACCCATTCTCCTCCCTTCTCCACAATGCTATGCATCTTAGGAAGAGTAGAGAGTATACCAGAAAGTTCTCTTGCTCTTGACTTCCTGTTGGGTTTAGCCAAAGGGTAACCCACTAACCACATTTTTAAAGAGAAGAAAAGAGAAAGTGAGATTTGGGTATTTTTCACCGACTCTCTCCATCAGCCTCATTGTGGGGTGGCAAAAATCCCCAGGCAGAGACCACAGCTTCTGTCAGACAACCCTCTTCACATAGCTCTCTTTCCCTAACTGCCCCCCTTTTCTCCTAATCCCACCACAGGTAAGAACTGGTGGGGGAAAGAGGTGAGGCATCCATTATTATTTACAATATTTTCCCACCCCAGATTTGTTAAGTGTCATCCCTATGCCCAAGAATTGGAGACACAAAGAGGAGTATGAGAAAGAGTTTGCCCTCTGGAAGTTCAGAGCCTATTAGGAATTGTAGAATCAAACCAAATATCAATGTAAAAAGTATTTTTTGAGAAATGGACTTTCCAGATGACTGAAAAACTATATGAAAAATAAAAACATTATTCATGGATATGTGGACATTAACTCTGCTTTCCTCCTGTTTAAGGATCAAGAATGTTATAGATATTCCTTGAAACTAAAGCATATGGATTGCCAGAATAAGTTTTGTCCTAAATAGTTCAAAAATTGCTGAGTGCCCATCACATGCATGAGCAATTATTAGTATAGCAATCTTTGGGGTTTCTGAATTTGATAAGACTCTATCTTAAATGATGTTCATGACAAAGTTCTCAGACTTGGTGATTTACAGTCTTGCTGACCTGGAACAAGCATGTTCTAGATGAGATGCATCCTGCCATTTGTTGAGGAACAGGGGTTCTCCTTCGATAATCATTTCAGGATATACACTCACTCCCAAATCTTCAAATAATAGTTCAAAATAATACAAAAGAATAGAGGTGGGAAGACAACCTGAATATCTCTGCTGAGCTTATTAACAATGAAAATACCATCAATACATACATGAAATGCTCCTCAGTCTATTAGTAGGAAGGTATCTAACTCTTACCTGGTTCCATGTGAGGTCCACTTCTAGGAGTTCATTTTTAAACTTGACACAGAAGGAAAAGTGGTTAAAATAGAGTCATTTTCCCTTTCTCTCAGGAAAATTATTAAGGACTAATATTCTTAAGATGTGTTTGTAAGCTTTCAATGCACTCCAGGCTATAGCAATTTGACACAAAACCTCAGAAGTGCACAAGTGGAGATTTGACTACATTTTCTGATAGAAAACTTCTATTACCCAGGAAATCTTTAGGATTAAGTGTTGTGTAGTCACCAATTTATATACATAGATAGAATCTGCTCTCAGTCATAAAATGACAGCCGCCGCTTATCACCCACATAATCCTGCCGGATCAGTGAACTAGGAGTCTGAGAAGCTTCTGCCTTTCAGACCAAAATATATGAACATCAACTCTGAGGAGACAGTACCTTAAATTTAGAGCTCTGGTTCAATTTAACCCTAACTCTTTTTATAAAAGAAAATCTATCATTTCTTCCCAAAGAACTTCAATAGCTATCTTGCTAACTAAGAAATCTTACTGACGGTTATAGAACAACTACTGTGAGTAACCGAGAAGGAACTGACACCACTGAGTGGCCATAATCTTTGCTGACAAACAATATTCGAGAGAGGGTGCCCTTGCCTTTGAGTGGTTACAATTAATCTGCAAGCCTCCAGGGTGGAGGAACTGAGAGGTATTTGCAACCATTGCAAAAGAAAAAGAAAATAATTGGCTGTCCCCTTATTCCCCCTAGGGCTCACTCTCTAACATTTTCACTACCTAAGCAAAAATGGTGTTCTGAATATTGAGAGGTTTTATCTCATGGGGCTGAGTTAAAACTTTCTGATACCATTATGAAAATATCAATTATTGAATTGTCATAAGTTTGAAATAAATAGGATCAGCCCAAACTTACTGTTCTGTTTTCTGAGTCGGTCTCTAGCATTCTTATCAGGCAAAATCTTGATGGGAATACTTGGATTTTATCCACACATATAAATACACTTTTAAATATAGATCGAAAAAGAATCAGAGTCCTTAAAGAAAAAGTCTGCGGTCATCAAACCATTGAGGCATCTTAATTAGTAAAAGTGTCATTCACAGCTGGAAACATTCTCTGGAAGTCAACCCTGGGGTAATTGAAAGACCAGGTACAAAAGCAAATGATAGATAGCAAAAGTTTCGGAAGAAACATAAAAGAGAATTTTTTCCAAGTGAAATCTTGGTGGAACAAGCTCAGCATCAACCTTTGATAATAAAAAACTCTTAGCAAAGTAAGAAGACACAGGGAATTCCTTGATGTAGCAAAGGTATCTACTAAACACCTACTGCAAACCAAATAGCAATATAATAGAGGAATCCTTTCTGAGTCAGTAAGAAGGTAAGAAACCTGCTATCATGCTTAACAAACTCAAATGAAAGGTCCCAGGTAGTGCACAAAGAAGAAGGGATGGGGAAAGAGGAAGAGATGAGTGGAAAAGAGAAGAAAGCAAGAGAGAGAGAGAAGTCAAGGAGAGTAAGTTGGAAAGAAAGAGTACGAGGATTGGAGGAAAATAATAGTGCTATTTTTTTGCAAACAGTGTGTAATTTTCTAGGCAGAAAATTCAGGAGACTCCACAGACCAAAAATCAAGACAAAGAGCAAGTTCAAATTTGTGCCGAACATAAAGTCAATACAAAAAAAAAAAAGTCAATTACAGTCCTGCACACAAATCACAATTAGAAAATGTAATTTTTTAAAGATAGTATTTAAATGACAAAGTAATCTATAAGATGCTTAGAAATAAATCTAGCAAAAGATGTCAGAGTTTTATTAAGTTCAAAACTAAGGAAAGACTTTAAATTTAAGTATATTTATGAACAGTAAAACTCAATATCTTAAAGATGTCACGTGCTACCAGATTAATATATAAATTGAATATAATTTCAGGAAAAATCTAACAGACTTTTTCATGCAACTTGACAAGGTGCTTTTAAAACTTACATGAGTCAACCAGACAGTTACAAGCAAAAAGACAATTCTGAGAGAAAAGGACAAAGTAGGTGACACTATAGCATATATAAAAACATTACTCAAGGGTAGTAATTTTAAAAACTATAGTATTTCCCAAGAACAGACAATTAGAAGAGTAGAACAAAATAGCCCAGAAACTAACTCTTGCTTAAATGGACCTAAATTTACATCTCTAATGTAACAGAGATGAAGTCACAAATCAAGAAGAGGTGGATGGGCTAGTCAATAAATGATACGGGAAGAGTGAGTGCACCTGGTGGACACCAAGTGCTCAACAATGTCAAATTTTCCTTTCCTGCTAGCCAGACTGAAGATAACACTGCCTTTCAAGCTGGTCACGGAATGTGATAAGACATGGCAATAAGCTGTGTGCAAAAATGATATAAACAGGAATGGGAGCTCCCTGCAACTATTGAGCCTGTGATCTAGAAGCTGGGAGCTACAATTACTGAGCTCACATGCTCCAACTACTGAAGCACTTGCACGTGGTGCCCGTGCTCCACAACAAAAGAAGCCACCACAACTAGAGAGTAGCTCCTGCTTGCTGCACCTAGGAAAAAACCCACCTAGCAACAGAAAACACCCATCACAGCCAAAAAAAAATTTTTTTAATAATAAATAAATATAAAATTTTTCACATGTTAAAAAAAAAGACACAAATCATTGTGTTAAGCCATTAAGATTTAGAGCTTATACAGATGGCTAACAAATACATGAAAAGATGCTCAGCATCTCTCATTATTAAAGAAATGCAAATCAAAACTACAATGAAATATCACCTCACACCAGTCAGAATGGCCATCATCAAAAAGTCTACAAACAGTAAATGCTGGAGAGGGTGTGGAGAAAAGGGAACGCTCTTGCACTGTTGGTGGAAATGTAAATTGATACAGCTACTATGGAAGATGGTATGGAGATTCCTTAAAAAACTAGGAATAAAACCACCATACAACCCAGCAATCCCACTCCTAGGCATATACTTTGAGGAGACCAAAATTGAAAAAGACACACGTATCCCATTGTTCACTGCAGCACTATTTGCAATAGCTAGAACATGAAAACAACCTAGATATCCGTCAACAGATAAATGGATAAAGAAGTTGTGGTACATATACACAATGGAATATTACTCAGCCATAAAAAGCAACGTGCTTGAGTCTATTCTAATAAGGTGGATGAGCCTAGAGTCTATTACACATGGTGAAGTAAGTCAGAAAGAGAAACATAAATATTGTATTCCAACGCATATATACAGAATCTAGAAAAATGGTACTGAAGAATTTATTTGCAGGGCAACAATGGAGAAGCAAGCATAACGAATAGACATATTGACATGGGGAGAGGGGAGGAGAGGGTGAGATGTGTGGAAAGAGTAACATGGAAACTTACATGGCCATATATAAAATAAACAGCTGACAGGAATTTTCTGTATGGCTCAGGAAACTCAAACAGGGGCTCTGTATCAACCTAGAGGGGTGGGATGGGGAGGGAGACGGGAGGGAAGATCAAAAGGAAGGAGATACATGTATACCTATGGCTGATTCTTGTTGAGGTTTGACAGAAAACAACAAAATTCTGTAAAGTAATTATCCTTCAATTAAAAAATAAATAAATTTTTTAAGAAAGATTGAGACCTTAGCTTGTTGTTGCTGTTATTGTTGTTGTTCAGTCACTAAGTCATGTCTCTTTGCAACCCTATGGACTGCAGCATGCCAGGCTTCCCTGTCCTTCACTATCTCTAGGAGTTTGCTCAAACTCAAGTCCATTGAGTCAGTGATGTCATCCAACCATCTCATTCTCTGTTGCCCTCTTCTCCTCCTGCCTTCAATCTTTTCCAGTATCTGGATCTTTTCTAATGTGTTGGTTCTTCACATCAGGTGGCCAAAGAATTGAAGCTTCAGCATTAATCCTTCCAATGAATATTCATGTTGATTTACTTTAAGATTGACTGGTTTGATCTCTTTACTGTCCAAGGGACTCTCAAGAGTCTTTTCCAACACCACAATTCAAAAGCATCAATTCTTTGGCATTCAGCCTTCTTTATGGTCCAACTCTCACATCCATACATGACTACTGGAAAAACCATAGCTTTGACTATATGGACCTTTGTTAGAATAGTGATGTCTCTACTTTTTAATATGCTGTCTAGGTTTTTCATAGCTTTTCTTCCAAGGAGCATGTAGTCTTTTAATTTCATGGCTGCAGTCACCATCTGTAGTGATTTTGGAGCCCAAGAAAATAAAATCTGCCACTGTTTCCATTGTTTCCCCATCTATTTGCCATGAAGTAATGGGGCCAGATGCCAAGATCTTCGTTTTTTGAAAGTTGAGCTTTAAATCAACTTTTTCACTCTCCTCTTTCACCTTCATCAAGAGGCTCTAGTTCCTCGTCACTTCCTGCTAATAGGGTGGTACCATCTGCATATCTGAAGCTGTTGATAGTTCTCCTGGCTCAGTTTGTTACTATGGCATAACTAGCTTATCCTGGTAATGCAGTTATTGTACATGCCAACTAAAGAATGTCACTTGCCATCCAGCTCTATAATGATTAGGTCACTAGCCACTACAGTCACTGACTTTAACATACCCAAAAGGAGTTCAGAGCATCCTATGCTCTGGGAAAATCTGGCAGAACAAGCCTTTAGATAGTTAGATATTTTCAGGAGAAAATTTTACAAACCCAATTTCTTGCATCTTCTCACACCCAAGAAAGCACTAAAATCTTTAACAGAGACATCTGCTCCTTATGAGTAACAGCAACCGTCTACCAAGATGTACGCTGGATTGCATGTACTCCCTTTACCAAAATCATATATATGCTGACCTTCACCACTGCCTCTTTGGAGCAGTTCCTTGGAGCTATCTGAGAGACTGTCTCCCAGGCTACAGTCCTCAGTAAGTCCTCAGATAAAACTAAACTCACAGTCCTCTCATTGTGCAGTTATTTTCAGTTGACATATGGAAAAAAGTAAGCACAACTAGATCTCTATCTCAGGCCACAAGTGGATTTTAATTTAATTTAGACCTAAAGAAAAACTTTAACAAACTTTACAAGAAAATATAAAAGGATACCCTTCATGACCTTATGGCATAGAGGAGTTCTTAAATAAAAGATAACAAAACTCATACCATAAGAAAATGATAAATCTGAGTACATTAAAATTTTAAAACTTTGCTACAACAAAAGACATAAACAGAATAAAAAACCAAGCTCATTTTGGAGAAGACAGTTAGAAAAACTCACATAACCAAAAAACATTAGTATCTAGTCTATATAGAAATCTATAAAATGATAATGTAGCACACCTTGAATAAAGAATATAAGTAAATTTTCATATTCTAATGAATACCACTTAAAAATACATACATTACATATAAATTATACATGTGCTAAGTCACTTCAGTTGTGTCTGACTCTGTGCAACCCCATGGACTGTAGCCCTCCAGGCTCCTCTGTCCATGGCATTCTCCAGGCAAGAATACTGGAGTGGGTTGCCATGCCCTCCTCCAGGGGATCTTGCTGACCCGGGGATCGAACCTGCCTCTCTTATGTCTCCTGCATTGGCAGGCAGGTTCTTTACCACTAGCACCACCTGGGAAGACCTATAAATTATATATATAGTATATAATAAAAAATAAATATAATACAATCATATTTAACTAAATAAAGTAGGTGCAAATACTTGTGGTCAGGAAACCCATGGAAACACTATGACTTGGGACCTGATAATCTGCTCTGCACCCTAGTGCTCCTCAGTGCTGGAGATCTACAGACGAATTTTTTTTTTTTTAAGTCTAGTCCTTTTACATTTCTCTTAGGAATGTTTTCCCCTAATGAGATTGTTTTTCTCCTAATGAAATTATAAACTGCCAAGGATGGGGTTGAATTCTGCAACCCACATGCCTATCCTGCCTGCAAGTATTTTGGGTTTACCTGGCATGATGCTTTTTCAAAGATTTAAGCTGAATATCTCTAAGTAAAGCTGTGAAGCTCCTCCCTTCACAATAAACCCCACTATTCTCTAAAGTCTTATTTTCAGCACAAAACCACATGTCTCTTAACTTCCTGATCTCTGTATACATTAGCGTTATGACTTTTGCCTACAGGCAATGATTAGCCTTCATTTTTTTAATGGATAAATCTATAAAGTCACTAATGGTCAGATAGTGCGCTATTGGCTGGAACAAGGCAAATAAAATGCAGTCCCTGCTTTTGTTGGAGTTCAAAGCCTATTAGAGACAGACATAAGTAAATAAATTAAAACACTAGCGAGTGCAATTAGAGTTATACACAAGATAGCTCCAAGAGCCAGAAGAGACTGAATAAGCAAAGGTAGGGGTGGAGGAGTGAGTAGAGGCTGCTTGTAAAGCCTCCTTAGAGGAGATAATTCTTGAACTACATTTTGAAAAATAAATTCTGCAGCAATCAAAAGGGAAACAAGCATTCCTGGCAGAAGGAACCTCATCTATGAAATCACAATTAATCAGCATGGGGAGCATATCAAGTAGAAGAGGGTGATAGGAGACGAAGAAGCGGCTCAATTATAAAGGGCCTTCTGTGACTTCAGTTAAAACCGTGGCTCTAATGCTTGTTAAATGGGTGACTTTAGACACCTTGCTCGGATAAGGCAATGGCACCCCACTCCAGTACTCTTGCCTGGAAAATCCCATAGACAGAGGAGCCTGGTAGGCTGCAGTCCATGAGGTCGCTAAGAGTTGGACACGACTAAGCGACTTCACTTTCACTTTTCACTTTCATGCATTGGAGAAGGAAATGGCAACCCACTCCAGTGTTCTTGCCTGGAGAATCCCAGGGACGAGAGAGCCTGATGGGCTGCCGTCTGTGGGGTCACACAGAGTCGGACACGACTGAAGTGACTTAGCAGTAGCAGCAGCAGACACCTTGCTTAACCTTTGTGAGTATCAGTTTCCTCAAGAGTCAAATACAGATAATATTTTCTTCCAGTATTCTAATGAGGGTTTAATGTGACAATGTTAGGTTAAATTGCCTAGCATATCTCCTAATCTAATGCAAAGGGCAGTTCTCCAGGCCTCATGTTAATTTGATGGCAAGCCCATTACAGAATTTCTTCTTAACAGTTATCTATAGTCTCTAATTTTTCAATGATAAACATATGTGGCTTTTATAATAGAATTAAATAAAGATTTTTTTTATAATGAGGACTTTTGGGTAGACATAGACAAGCTTACTTTAAAATTTATATAAAAGGCAAAGAACTTAAAGTTGGTTAAAAAAAAGAATTTTGGAAAATTAAAATAAAATCAAAAGAATCGCTCTATTTAGGCTAGAATGTCACAGCTACAGTTATCAAGAGGGAATGGTGTTGGCAGAGGGCTAGACACATAAATTAATGGAACAAAACAGAAAACCCAGAAGTAGCCCTACAGAGAGAGATTCATTAATTTTTAAAACTGACTCACATAATTGTAAGGAGCCAGAAAATTCAAACCCTGGCAGGCAGTCCAAGCCAGCCTGGAGAACCAAGGAAGAGTTGATTTTGCAGTCTTGAATCTGAAGGCAGTCAATCTCGAGGGAGAATTCCTTCCTTTCTCCCTGGAGAATCTCAGTCTTTTCTCTAAGACCTTCAGCTGATTGAATGAAGCCCATCCACATTATTAACGGTAATTTGCTTTACTCATAGTCTACCGTATAAAATAGAAGGGTAATATAAAACGAAACAAAAGTATCTGATCCAGCCTCTCAAACATAGCACAGGATTAGAGATGAAGTCTAACGTAAAATATGGAGTAAAAAAAAAAACTGCAGTAGCTGCTGAAAATGTAGAACTTTACCTGAGCCCTGTACTCAGGCGAAGATAGGATCAATACATCCTTTTGTATTTCAGAAAACAGCTTATTGCAAAGGATCATCCTTTCACATATGACTTTTTTGTAAAACCTATGGATGACCCCACTGCTTGTCCATGACAACGCCAGACACAGACCCTCGAAATTTCCAATTCTTTGTCACACACAATATTGGTTGAGGACTTCCTTCCCTGGTGGTCCCATGGTTAAGAATCTACCTGCCAATGCAGAGGACACAGGTTCAATCCCTGAGATCCCACATGCTGCAGAGCAACTAAGCCCATGCACCACAACTACTGAAACTGCGCTCCAGAGCCCTTGTTCTGCAACAAGAGAAGCCTCCACAATGAGAAACCCACAGACCACAAGTAAAGAGTAGCCCCCACTCAACTGCAACTAGAGAAAGCCCATGTGTAACAACGAAGAACCAGAGCAGCCAAAACTAAATAAATAAATAAAGACTTGTTGAACTGTTTGTCCCACTGACCAAACAATCTGGACACTAACATGTCTTGACCAAACTTTTATCAGGTATCTCTCCTTCCACCAGGACCCTGAAGTGTGACCCACCTTTGAGCTTAAGCAAGCAATGGGAGCCTAAGGAAGAGAGGGAAAAAAAACCTTAACAGCCTTTCCTGAGAATCAGCCAACCACAAAAATTCAGACATTTTCTGCTCAGCTGACCAGTCAATTCTCTGCTCACCCCACTCCCCACACTCAGATCTTTCAAGCCTTCTTTACTTCTCCCTTTAAAAGAAAATCTTTTCTGCCTGGTCTTTGCAACATCTGTAGACATTATGGTTGGAGTCTTCTGTGCAATAGTTCCTTTCCACCTAATGTAATAGTCCCCCCTCTCCTAATCATAATCTTCTTTTCAAATAAAGTGCCTCATTACTTAAGTCTGCATTTGTTTTTTATTTGACACTGCCTAAAGATAGAGTTTCTAATATTTTTGGAAGTATTTTTCTCCTCTGTCATATTTGCTTTTATTTATGATTTCCCTTTTATGGATTTTAAGTATTCGTGCCTGGTTCAGAAGCCACATGGGCAGAGGGATCAAACCCTCTGAGGGTATTAACAAGTTTCCCACATACTTCTTAGGTTAAAATGGAAATAAATAGGTAGGAGGGCCGCTTCCATATGCAAACACCTCCAGATAATCAATTCTATTCTAATATCTTGCTGGCTGCAGAATTACAGCTTCTGGGGCCATTTAATTCACTTCCAGCTAATGCCTGAGGTGCCAAAGCATAACAAAGAAAAAAGATAAAGTAGATTAAGCTGAAATATTTCATTAGATCACAGCAAGTTAAAGTCTGGCCAACTCCAGGTCTCACAGAACATCTTTGTCATATTATCCCTGAATGGACTCAAATAAAAAGTTTGCCAGTGTTTACAAACTATTGACTTTGCACCTTGAAAATATTTATGTTATCATAGGAAGTTTAATGGCATTCTTCTCAAAAACAAAAGTAAGAATAAGCAGACTAGATATGTTATTTTTGACTAGTGCATTTAAGGGAGGCCTGGCATGCTGCAGTCCAAAGAGTCAAACACAACTGGGTGACTGAACAACAACAAAGTCTTAAGTTAAGTTAAACATTGTAGATCACATTTCATTATGCATATTTAATGAATTGCTGGTCTTCCCAGGTGGTGCTAGTGGTCAAGAACCTGCCTGCCAATGCAGGAGGCATAAGAGACTCAAGTTCAATCCCTGAGTTGCGAAGATCCCCTGGAGGAGGGCATGGCAATCCACTCCAGTATTCTTGCCTGGAGAAATCTCATGGACAGAGGACCCTGGCAGGGTACAGTCCACAGGATCACAAAGAGTCAGACATGACTGTAGCAACTTAACATGCATGCATACAATGAATTACTCATTGAAATCATAATGAATTTTAAACATCCAGAGTATGTACCATGTACATAGTCATAGGATGCTTTTGCTGGTTTCTTGCTCAGAAGTATCTGGTATACGCTGTCATGGTTACCAGGATCAGCAGTATGCTGAGAAATGTTTAAAAACTTGCCTTTGGGGAGAAAGTAGACCCTGATGGTTAGCCCTTGCCAATGTCCATAGGTGCTAAGTCACTTCAGTAGCGTCTGACTCTGTGCAATCCTATGGACTATAGCCCACCAGGCTCCTCAGTCCGAGGGATTCTCCAGGCAAGAATACTGGAGTGGGTTGCTATGTCCTCCTCCACGGAATCTTCCCAACCCAGGTATTAAACCCACATCTCTTATGTCTCCTGCATTGACAGGTGGGTTTTTTACCACTAGCGCCACCTGGAAAGCCCCATGGTGTAAATATTCCCACCAAGGTTCATTTCAAGCTATCAATGTGACTGCACTTGGAGTTGAGAAAGAGATGCTCAGAAACACACTGTACAGATACAGTAGAATTAAATAACCTCAAGAGTACATAATAATAAAATGAAGTAAGATAACTAGGAAATGATGGGTTTTGAGTACATATAATTTGGGGTTTTAATATGACTTATTTAACTGTAAGTTTATATAATTTAATTTTTAATAATGGCTGTGTGAAACAACAGGCTTGCAAAATCCCTGGAAATTTAAAAGTCAGCTTCTCTACACTGGCACAAGCTAGCACCAGTGCCCGCTAGTGAGTACAGGATCCATCCTTCACTTTGGCAACAGCACCTAGGTGACATTATTTAAGACAGAAACGCTTTGGCTCACAGAAGCTTAAGGGATTTTACTGGTCAAAAGGCATATGCTACCAGTGCGGGATTGAATGATGGCTCCCAAAAGATATGTCCAACTGGATCCTGTGAGTGTGGGCTTATTTGGAAAAAGGGTCTTTGCTGATGGAATTAAGTATCACAAAATGAGATCATCCTGGATAATCTGGGTGGGCCCTAAACCCAATGTCCTAAGAGAGCAGACAGACAGAAGAAAACACACAGAGACAGAGGGAGGAAGACCAAATAAAGAAGAAAGCAAAGGACCTTCCCTAGCAGTCCAGTGATTGGGAGTCTGCCTCCTGATGCAGGGGATGCAGGTTTGGTTCCCGGTCAGGGAACTAAAATCCCACATGCTGCAGGGCAACTAGGCCTGCATACCACAACTAGAGAGAGACCCACAAGTCACAGTGAAGGATCCCACATGCTGCAAGTAATACCTGACACAGCCAAATGAATAAATAAATACTTTAAAAAAAAAAAAAAGAAGCAAAAATTGGAGTGATCGATCTACAAGCCAAGGAATGCCAAGCACTGCCAACAGCCACATGAAGCTAAGAGAAAGACATGGAACAATTCTCCTTCTTAGACTCTAGAAGGGACCAACCCTGCTGACATCTTGATTTTGGATGGCTGGCCTCAGAACTGTGAGAAAATTAATTTCTGTTTTTTTTAAGCCACCAAGTTTATGGTAACTTACTATGACACCCTTAAGAAACATATATGCTACCCCATGACAATTAGTCTTGGTCACACTGGATTCAAAGACAGAGGTTTTCCAGGTTTAGAAAGCTATAAATTAATAACTTGGAAAATTATGCAACACTGTGATCATGTAGAATCATAGAGGAAGAGGCGAAGTTTAAAGGGAAAGATAGCTTATTGCTGGCATTCTTTGTCATAAAACATCATCTCATATGTTAATACTTCTTATATGTCAGGCATGGCTAGACTCCTTGGTGACCCAGACACAGCCTCAGAAGTACCAATAGCCAAAGCTTATTTACTATCTATCTGGGGAAAACAGATGTTCTTAAATTTCTCAGCTATAGCTTTCTGTTTTTTACCTCCAGAGTTTGCTTCTGTTTTACAGAATACTCTAGTTCTATTAACTGAGAAAGAAAAAGGTAAAGGAAAAATAACTGTGATATTAAACATCCAAAAGACCTTGAAAACAACAGTAGATTTAAAATTTTATCATTGATTGTGATTATTACTCTGAGTATATAATTTGTGGGGCCCAGGGCAAAATCTCACATCTTTCATTTGAAAGTAAAACAAACTGGTGTATCTATACAAGGGAATACCACCAAAAAGCAACAACATTGATGAATTGCCAAGACATTATGATCAGTGAAAGAAGTCAGCCTCCACAGGTCACACTGTGCATGATTATATTTACATAATACCTTAGAAAAGGCAAATCCACAGGGTTGGAGAACAGATCACCATTTGTCAGAGGTTGGGGTGGGACAAGGGCTTGACTATAAAGGGGAAGCATAAGAGAATATTAAGGAGTAAGGCAACTGCTCCGTGTTTCCAATTGTGGTGATGGTAACATAAAACCATACATGTGTCAAACCCTTAGAACTGTACATTCAAGAACAAGTTTATTTTATGGCATGTTAACTCAGGAAAATTTTCAAATGAAAAAACAAATTGGCTATATATATCCAAATAAATTTCTCTTAAAAAGTACTTTAAAAGAAATTTTCCATCTGAGTTTCTGCCAGAAAGCCTGCTTTGGGGGCTATACCAGCCCTGGTATTCTATGGGATTGTTTTCCCATTTGTAAAACAAGACCAGCCCAGAGCAATGATTTTTCATTCATTTTTCTTCCTAGTTTCATCTGTGGGCAATTCTTCGCAGAAGCAGGGCAGGGGCACATTCAGAGAGAAAGACTATTTGGCTTCCACCAGGCTCCAGACCCCCAGCTCTGCATCAATCAGAACAGTTGTACTTTCATTTATTTCTTATATTATTTCTCTGCAGAACTTTCACTTAGAATAGTTGGCCCAAAACCACATTTCTAGTTAGCTGAGGAGTTTGAACAATCCAAAATTCTGGGGCCTGGTAGAGGGAGCAACTCCATTATCCCTTGAAAAAGTGCCCGCATGGATCTCAGTGGTTAGCCAGACGGAGGCACCTGTTTAAATTGTCAGTGATTCTAAACACGATGTTTGAGAAGTAGCTCAAATCATGCTCCTTGCCTCACAACATTTGAACATACAGTGAGATTCTGAAAAGGCTGCTAAGTCTAGGCTTCCCCTGACATAGAGCCTGAAAGGATCTTAAGCTTACCTGGCCCCACACAAGACGGATGATTTTGGGGAACAGCACTCACTAAACAGTGAAGGGCTGTGCAGAGACAGGGGAAATGCTGCTCTGAGGATGAAGGCACTGACCAAGAGCCACAGAGCCTGGGAGCAGCATTAGTCACAGGAGCCCCCTTTACTCTGAAGCAGGTACCCTGTGCCAGCTACACTGCTAGCAACCCTTCGATCTTCACAGCAGCCCTGGAGACAAGGGGACTGTCATCGCAGAGACCAGTAAGGAAACTGAATCTCTGAGAAGCTCCGGGTCACATGATGACAGAGCCGGGTCTCAGCCCACATCCCCAACCTTCCAAGCTGAGAGGAAACCTGGAGGCCTGTTATGAAGGCTTGCTCTCTCCTCATGTGCCCTAGAGAAAGGGACTGATGCCCACCTTCCATCAAAGCTGTTGAGAAGTCACCAAAGGCACCTTGAGACCTTGCTGTCTGCAATAGCACTCAAAAATTATTTTTAAATTTAATATAAGGAAATGCTTTCTTCAAAAACTATGTTACACTTAAGTCCAATCTGTAAAGCCAGAGCTGAGCTCTGTGGTTGAAGGCGGGGGCAAGGGTGGCCTGAGTCTCCCAGGGCTCCCAGAGCATCACTTGATGACCGCTTATCTACTAAATTGACACTTATTGTGAGAGGTGCAGAAGCCATGACTCCCGAGGCCATGGCTTTGGGTTCCAAAGAATGAAGTGGGATTCTGGCTGACTTGCTCCTGGGAAGTGGGCCTGCGGGAGGGCTGTGGGATTCCAGGCCTGCCATTTGCCCGGAGCACCGCTGGCAGGTCCATCTGAAAGGGCACCACCTGCCTCTCCTCCTCTCTGACCTGGCCCCAGTGGTCATGCCCTGACACTCACAGGGTAGAAAACTTATTTTCACTATCTCATATTTAGTGAGTACTTTTATTCTTCAAAGATATGAATTATAAGGTTAAAAACCGCAGTCACCCTCCCTTTTGCCTTGGCCTTATAAGAGCCATCATCTGATTTTCTGTATCAACTAAAGTAGAATGTTCAAGTTCAGATCTTGGTATAGGATCAACAGCAGATCCACACCTCTGACCCCTGGGGTAGGGGCTAGCCAGGATGGCTCGCTGTTTGCCTGCCATAAAACCGACCTACTTCTCATAGACGTCTGGGATCATGTCCAACTGGGAGCTGACCCCTGTGCACAACGTTCTTGCCAAACAGCTGGAACTTGTAGTGGACAAACTACTCCCAAAAACCGTTGTTGGGCAGGATGACAGCCGGCGTGGCTTCCTCCCAGCCAGGGAATCCAGTGGGGCAGAGGCTGGTACTTCCAGAGGCCGCAGAGCATTGGAGTAGAAAGAGTGACTCAGAGCAGGGGCAGCCCTGCTTCACCTCTGGATCGTGGGTGTGCTCAGAGATGGGGCCTAGAAAGTCACGGTGGCTCGAGATGGATGCATAGGCCACAAACACCTGCACCTACTGGATGTCCTTGTATGAGGTGTTCTCTGCCTACACCACAACATTGATGACCGCTGTGATCCAGTTGCTGGACAGCAAGAGCTTGTTGCTAGCAGTCACACCAGTGCTGATACACAGGCTGCTGGTGATCTGTGAGTGGCAGAGGGCAGCCGGAAACAAACCAGGAGGGCACCAGGGGTGTGGTCATCAAAGCAGAGGGGCAGTGGCCAGCAAGGAACTAAAGCTGAATTTTTCTTCTGGGTCAAGTCCACTGAAAACTCAACCATCGGCGGGTGGGCTCCTTTAGAAGCAGTCACACCAAGAAGTCTTGGGGAAGTGTCCGGGAAAGAGAAGACTGGTCACGACTTTGGAGCCACGATTCCCACTGGCCAGGCAGCCCTCTGGTTTCCACTGGCTGATGGACCCTTCCTGGTCTTCTACCAGACTGCGGGCTCTGCTCCCTGGCCCAGCACTGCTTGGGCCCGGGCTCACCTGGTTATCAGCCCGCAATTGTGACAGGCCCCACAGCTACCTTTGCCAAGAAGTCCACACTGAATTTTATTGAGCATTGTAAATAAAATTAGGTAATTCCTCCAAATTTCTTAAGGAGTTTGGAATGTAGTTTACCATTTCTTCTAAGCACAAACAGAAGAAAACTCATTTAGCCTCCCATATTAGATATTTAGTTTAGAATAAAAATTATTGAGAATGGGAGTGCTTAACACTGGGATGCATCTTAATGAAAAAAAAAGCCCTCTCTGGGAAATTTTAGGATGGGTTAGATACCAGTTCCCTGGGATCATTTCAGTAAGGCCATCTAAACAGCTCTATGAGAGCTGGGACCCAAAAGCCAAATGAAAGACTCCCAAAAAACAATCCAGAAGCCAGAGGAAATAATATCCTCAACTACCTTGAATATTTTACTGATTTTCCAAGAGATAATCTATCTGTGTCTCCATAAAAGTAAACACTCACATTGGCTAATTTTTCTAAAGTGCCTGGACAGTCCCCTACTGGCTGTTGCTGTTCCTGACGCTATTTAAGATTCATGCTTCACCAGACTATAGCTTAAAGGCTCTGGAGGGACCATGACCCTGACAACACCTTGATTTTGGACTATTGGCCTCTAGAACTGTGAGAGAATAAATCTCTGTTGTTTTAAGTCACCCAGTGTGGGATATTTTGTTACAGCAGCCCTGCGAAATCAATTCCACCTCTGTAGTTTTTTTTTTTTTACTCATGAAAGCACACCTTAATGCAAACAAATGAGAGGACAATCTTATAGGAACAGCCTTGAATTCACGTCTTTAAAAAAGTATTTCCCAAACCTCACTATTTTCATTGTAATCTGTAACAAACAATCTATGACACATTTTGCAACCAACACAAAACACATGACACAACACACTCAAGCAACCAAGCCACTGCCTGAACCAGGAACTGACAATCCCACCCAACACCTTCATTTCACTGAGGAAATGGAGCTCCCAAGAGGACAAATGGCTCACCAACTTAACTATGTGTTTATCCTCATACCTGGCCTACCCTGTTCTAGCAAGTTCCCTGAGCAAAGGTAGAAAAAGACAACTTGAGGAATGTAGAGGATACTTCAACATTGCTCATACCAGTCCTCAAATTCTGCCCTCTGACTCCAGTTTAAATCATTTTGTGCAGAATGACTGAACGCTGAAACTTCCATAAGAAAATCTGCTCATAGTCCTGACTGCAAAGGCTGATAAAGTGATGCGTTCAGCCTGCTATACAAACTAAGACACCACTCAGCGTACTGGATTAGGACTTGACACAATATCCCTTGTCAGCATATAGATCTCATGCAGGAGGGAACAGCATCTGTGCTTTGATACTGCCATCAAGAGACTCAGATTTATTATTAAATTCTCCTGGGGTAGAAAGACCAATGGTGAATTTATCAAGAAGCCTGCAGTATAATTTTGAAGAGAGTGATTTCTCTGCACTTCAAATAAAAGTCTAATATAGGCCTCAAGTAGAGCCAAGATAAAATGTCAGAAATCTGAAGGTAAGGAATTTATGAGTGCAATTAACTAATATCTTTATCCTGAAAGTGGTCCTCTTGGTTAGGATGCCCTTCCAACAGGATGACTTTTGCTGACCTAGATTTCTCACCATAATAATCCTATTTGCTTCCTGCATAAGTGTTAATTTAGTTGTCATTCATGTTTCAGAAAATAATACATCTTCTATTTTTGAGACATAACCAAAAAAAAAAAAAGAAAGTTATAAAAAACTGCTCTACTAGTAAATCTACTTTTCTTAGAAAGAAATTGGAGAGTCACATAAGTAACATAAACATTCAAACAACACCTCCAAGGAGGTCCAAAAACTCACCAAATAATCTAGTACTAGAGTTTGGGTCTAAAAACCTGAGTTAAAGCAAGATAAGCTCTTTAAGGCACTAGAAGAGGAAAGAGTCAAGGACGGTGCTGGGAGATGCCAAGGGTCCACAAAAGCCAGCAGATCTACCTTCTAGCCAGAGATCGCGGTGTTATCTAAATGAGAGAAAAGGTTAGGGCCAGGAGCCAGGCAGAAAGAAAGCCAAGAATACAATTGAGAGAAAGCAACTGGGGTCCTGACAATTGCTTTTAATAAAACTGAAAGGGCCTAAAATGCCAGTGAGTCAAAGTAGATTAAAGACATGATGAGGTATTTTCTTAGTACCCACTGTTGACTTTATTTATAAATTAAACACGGTTGACTTGATCTATAGAAAATAATAATAATAATTTTTCTCAAAACCACTTAACCCCTGAGCCGACTAGCTCACAGTTCCTATTACCTCTTATAGCCTGTAAATGTGCATACCCTATTCTCAACCCTAAAGCAGTCTAAATTACACGTTACCCATTGTAGGATCACTGTGATTGATTGCATCAATACTAGACATAAGATCTAAGACCCGGCAATTCATTGTCTAGCCAGCAACCAATCAAAATACTTACTTAAGAATTTAAACTAAAGTATACAACTATACCGGAGAAGCCAATGGCACCCCACTCCAGTACTCTTGCCTGGAAAATCCCATGGATGGAGGAGCCTGGTAGGCTGCTGTCCATGGGGTCGCTTCATGCTGTCCATGAAGTCGCTGAGCGACTTCACTTTCACTTTTCACTTTCCTGCATTGGAGAAGGAAATGGCAACCCACTCCAGTGTTCTTGCCTGGAGAATCCCAGGGGCGGCGGCGCCTGGTGGGCTGCCTTCTACGGGGTCGCACAGAGTCGGACACGACTGAAGCGACTTAGCAGCAGAGCAGCAGCGGCATACAACTGTACTCAGTGGGTAGATTGCAACTGAATTAAACGGATATGTGACTCTGACTTAGCTCACTATTTTGGTGGAGACAGATGTGTGAATAGATGATACCAATCTGCAGAAAGAGATTTAAAGCGAAAATGAAAGTGTTAGTTGCTTAGTTGTGTCCAACTCTTTGCAACCCCATGGACAATGCAGTCTACCAGGCTCCTCTGTCCATGGGATTTTCCAGGCAAGAATACTGGAGTGGGTTGCCATTCCCTTCTCCAGGGAATCTTCCTGACCCAGGGATTGAACCTGGGTCTCCTGCATTGCAGGCAGATTCTTTACTATCCAAGCCACCAGGAAAGCTCAACTAGAAAGAGATTAGAGCAACATAAAGAAATAAGCACTTGAGAGCATGTGGTCCAAGAAAAAATGAGAGGGAGAGATGGGCAGAGTAGCTATCTTGGTGTCTAATGGCAAAACGGTCCTAAGCCACAATTTGTATGAAATATCTATGAGGACTTTGTCTCAGTGAAGTTTCTGTATCCTTTTGACAAATGTCTCTTGAGCTTTGTCAAATTCTCAAAGTTAAGTGATTTTGGCTAATGCAGCACAATTAGGTTTTCCTCAAATATACTCCTACTGCTATCAAATAGCCCTTGGATGGGAGAGAGAAAGACAATGCTGGGAAAAGAGAGGATGCTAAGAACAAATTATCAAAATTGTACTCTAAAAGTAAAATTCATGTATATAATATATATAGGCATGTAAAGCAGGACAAAATATTATAGATTCATTGGTGTTAAATAGGACAAACTTAATTCTTACTTTTGGGAAAGCTACAATTAGCTTCACCCAGAGGTAACAATTGTTCATAATGATCTCAGATTCTACAGATATACATATCCCTTTTTATTTCTCTTCCTTATCTCTCAAAATAATGAAGACTATTCTGAATGTTACCTGAGGGGAAAAGCAGTGATACCTAGATGTTTCTACAAGATGAATTCTAGATGAGAAAAGTTGAACAAAGCTTTTTTTTTGTTTTTAAGAAAAAGGCAATGTCATCATTTTTACAAAATGCAAAGAAAGTGGATCATCTTGCTTCTCAGCCTTCAGTGGAAGGCAGGATTCAAAAGAGAAAATATGCTGCAAAGAGAACATTTTTGATGCTTTTTGGACAAAATATGCAAGGTTATTAAAAAAGAGAGAGAGAAAGCAGGGAGGGGAATAATCAAAAGACCTAGATTATCAGACAGTCACTGCTAGTTCCAACATGAAGACCCAAACATAATCACTCTAATAAAAATCGCATTTAAATGACATATTCAAACCTGAACTCAAAATACAGCCATGCCAACAGAACAAACAGAACGGATTCACTCTTTTTATTCAGAGGAAGAAACAAATCTCTAAAAGAAAATGATGATAAAAAAGCTAGCAACAGCATTCTACACAGGCTGTCATTTCTGAAGAACCCTGCTCTCAAGATGGTTTAATATAAGGCAGTTCTTTACAGAGAAACTAGAATACTCTAATGATGATTCAAACCACATAAACAAGAAACAGTAAAGAGAAAGTGCTGGAAGTTTTCAATATATTTTCATCTTAAAAGACATTTTCTATTACTACAACAGAAGAGATGCCTCTGTGGTTGATTTTACATGCTTGTTTTCATAATTTTCTTTTGTAAATGGAAAAAGGCTTCAAATTATTTCAATAAAGACTATAATAGCAATATGTCCAAAAAGAACTAAGACTTATAAACAGATCATTCTATAAAAAGGCTGTTTGAATTAATTCTGGTTACCATAATTTTTAGGGCAATAGGTATAAAGTATCCATTCATTATGGGTAACTACACATAAATATACCTAGATGGCATATTTAACTCTGAAACAGAAGATGACAAAAGATTTTGGAGGAAAGATAAGTCCAAATGGTGAAATGGAAATCATGTATATAGTCTTTAATGGGTAAGTCCACATACTGTGATGATTAAGCTCTTAAAGCAGAACAATTTAATTGAGTAATGGCTCCATTACATACCAGTTATGTAATCATTGGCAAAGTAGTTAACCTTTCCATATCCTCATCTATAAAATCAACATAAGCAGATATATCTCATAGATTTCTTTGGAAAATAAACAAACACATAAATCACTTAACATAGAGCCTGAGTCACAATAAGTACTGAATAAGTCAACATGATGATGATGACAATGACAACATCAGTTTCAAAGTGCCTCCTCATTATGGATCCAGTAATGAACTATGTGACCTGTGCATCTGCTCAGGTCCAGTCTCAGCATTTTTGGCCCCCATGTTCTCATTATTCTCTTTATCACTCTTTATGTTTCCCAAGTCTTTTCCAATGATACTGGATTTGGGAGGCCATTTTCTTCTTTCAGTTTTCCAGTAGCTCTTTTTGTATATAATTCTTAGTTTTTGAACCTAAAAATATGTAAAGTTCTCTTTAGAATCTTTAGAAATAGTTTTTTCTTCTTTCTTATTGTTACCTGTAAATGTGACCTGCTTACTTTACTTGCTTGTATAGGAATAGCCTGCGTTTGTCCCTCTGAAGTTGTAGTTCTTCAAACTCAACACCACTCCCTTTGTATTCTTTGGCATGTCAGTACTTTAGTGAGCAGACACATTCCAATTGGATTCCAACTAAAAACTAATACCCTATGTGTGAAAAAAAGATACATTCTACATAACACCATTAAACATTATCCCTGGCTATTAAATTACATTATGGCTACTATTGCTCATCCTATCCTAACCAGGTATTGGACTGAAACAGTAAACAAGAAATTCCTGTTAAACTAAATTAAATGGATTATAACAGTACCATGGAAGAGTGATGCTTCTGGAAGCCTTTGGTCAGTCTGTTTCAGCTAGTGAGACCATGGCCATTGCTGTATGATGTATCTTCCCTCCTCTGCTAACACCTAGACATGAAAAATATTCAATACAAGATGATAATGCCTCTGGTTTAGGAGGGTTTATTCCCACTGGTCATGGGAAATGGAGGAAACAAAAACATGAGCAGTTCTTCAGTCTTAACATCTTATTCTGTCTAATATCACATGAATTTCTGCATGTTTGCTACTCTGTAATTATTCTATTCATGAAAAATATTAAGCCTGTTTCTCGGCCCAAATAAGAAAGTAAATGTTTTCATGTAATGTCAGCACTGCACATCATCTTGGCTTAAAAAGAGGGGGCAGGTCAATTGGCCACCAAAGTAATAATCCTGAAGTCATGTCCATGGAGTTTAACTGTGAGTGAACCATGAATGTGGTCCCCACTATTCTGATTTATAAATTATCCAAGGAAAGAAAATTCATCAGCTAATGGCTAAAACACCAGTATGGGTAAAACAATGATTCCTTAATATTATTCTAGGTAGAAAATAAAACAGGATTTGTTTGGAGAAGAAAATCTACTTATCTTGTCAATATTTGTGACTCTTGTTTTATACATGGCTCGGTCATTTGCCTCTGCCCAGAGAGTTTGAAAGTCACCCTTATAAAGGACCTAGAAAACTACAATGAATACCCTTAACCTGATTTTGTACAAAGATGGAAAAAGGAGTCCAGGACAATGGACCCATGCCAGAAGCACAATAGTTCTCATGACATCTTATCTTACCGGGCAGGTGAGGTAGGCCCAGGCAGAGCAACTCATACCACAAGCAAACTGAGTACATCATTTATGACCTTACCTAGTAAGCAGACAACACCCTAGGTAATAGGTTGTGAACAGCTAAGACAGAAAACACTACCCAGCGCCTGTGAAAATAATAAAAAAGCAAAATTCAGTAAGAAAAAAAAAAATTCCACTAAAAATCTACACTGCATCCATAGCCTGGATAACCAGGGGGGGAAGCTGCTATCCTCAAATCCAAACCACTGCCCAAACATACTTCCAAGTGCATCAGTAATTTGTCTGTCCCTTACTAGCTTTACAGGTCACTGTATTCAGTTTTATTGTCTTCACAGTGAGTTAGACTAGATGATACATTATATATAGAAACATACATTTATGTAATTTTATATATATTGTTGTTGTTTAGTCACTAAGTCATGTCCAATTCTTTGCAACCCCACAGACTGTAGCCCACCTGGCTCCTCTGTCTGTGGGATTTTCCAGGCACACATACTGGAGTGGGTTGCCATTTCCTTCTCCAGGGGATCTTTCTTATCCAGGGATCGAATTCTTGTCTCCTGCTTGACAGGCAGATTCTTTACCACAGAGCCACATGGGAAGCCCATACTTATATATATATGTGTATACATACATATATATGTGTGTGTGTGTGTATGTGTGTGTGTGGACTTTTATTAGATGCCTGGAGAATTACAATTGGTTTGTTTCTCAGAATTTGCAAAAAGACTACTATAATCTTTCAGGAAATTCCTTTTATTGGTCAGTTACTGCTACAAAATTGCTGTATGTCAATCAACTACAAAGTCACAGTGATATACAAGGAACATGTATTTTTCATACTTCTGAGGGGTTCTGCTGATCCAAGCTAAACATAGCTGATCTTTGCTGGATTTCTTACTCATTCATGTGGTCTGGCCAGCTCATGTTTCTATGTGGACTCTGCACCATGTGACTTCATCCTTTTCCTGGGACCAGGGCATGGGCATAGCCCACACCCTGGGCATGATCTTTTCATGGTAATGGCAGAAATAAAAGAGTGAAAGTTCGTTAAGCGAAATCTTTAAAGGGCCAAGCTCAGAAGTAATACGCTGGCATTTCAACCACATTTATTGTCAAAGAAAATCACATGACAAGGCCCAGAGTCATAGCAGAAGGGTACTGCAAATTTACATGAGAAAGAGCATGAATTCAGGGACGAGTGAAGGACTCGAGTCACCGTACAATCTACCGCAAGTCCACCAATAGACAAGAATTATGCATGTTACTCACATGTGGAATATATGTTCATCAGCCATCCTAGGACTCCTGAGAGTTTTAGCAAACACAACATCAAGTTTGAATCACATGTAAGAGATGTGCATCCAAGACCTCCTGATCCAGAAACCTATGAATGAAGAAGGCAATATCAGCACCTCACAAGCACACAGCACGCAACTGTGGAACAAGGACAGGAAAATCACAATGAACATTCCAGTTCAGAGAGGAGGAAAAAGGATGTCCCTGGTGGTCCAGTGGCTAAGACACCATTTTCCCAATGCAGGGGTCCTGGGTTCAATCCCTAATCAGGAAATAAAATCCCATAAGCTTCACAGTGCAGCCCCCAAAAAAGTAGACTTGGATTAGTTAGAAATATATACTGCAAACTATAGAGCAATCACTAAAAGAAACTTGCTGGCAGGAATGTAAAATGCTGTAGCCAGTAGGAAAAAGTTTGCTATTTCCTCAAAAACTTAAACATACAGTTACTATACAATCCTACTGTATAATGCCTAGCAATTCCAATCCTAGGCATCCAAGAGAAATAAAAACGTAAGTTCACACAAAAACTTGTATACAAATGTTCGTAGGAAAAGCATTTATAATAGCCAAAATGTGGAACAATTCAAAATAGCCATCAACTGTGAATGAATATTTTTTAAAAAAATATGGTATATGCAATGGAATATTGTTTATGAAAAGTAGTTAACTACTATACAAATATATGCTACAATGGGCTTCCCAAGTGGCACTACTGGTAAAGAACCTGCCTGCCAATGCAGGAGACATAAGAGATTTGGGTTTGATCTCTGGATCAGGAAGATCCCCTGGAGAAGGACATAGCAACCCATTCCCGTGTTCTTGCCTGGAGAATCCTATGGACAGAGGAGCCTGGCAGGCTACAGTCTATAGCATTGCAAAGAGTCAGACATGACTGAAGTGGCTTACACTGAAGTGACATACACCCACACGCTACAACATGATCAAACCTTTAAAAAATGCTAAGGGAAAGAAGCTAGGCACAGAAGGTCACATGTTAAGTGATTCCATTGATATGAACTGTTCAGATTAGGCAAGACCATAGAGACAGAAAGTAGGTTAGTAGTCGCCAGACAAACCTAAAAGAAAGCTCATAATTTATATTTGTAAAATGTCTATGAATTTTTTATAAAATTCTAAAATGAGCAAAACTAATTTATAGTGGAAAACATCAGAACCCTGCTTGTCTCTGGTGGGTAGAGATAGGAATTGACTAAGAAGGAGCAGGAGGAAACTTTCTGGGACAATGAAAATATTTATATCTTAAAGAAATTAGAGTTACAGCAATCTTAATATATAGATCAATTCCCTTAAATGTAACCAGTCTCTCAATACCACTTTTACCACTCCTGCATTGGTACAGTCAAACTCCTCTACCAATTCAAACACCCCATTCTGAGCCACCACCACTGTCCTCCCACATAGACACCCTTTTCAGCCCACTCTGTCTCCAACACCCTGCTCTGGGCCACCACAGCTCACCAACACATGCCTGCTTTATTCAGCATTATCTGATGACTTTAGGGGAAAGGGCTTTTCTTTTACCTTTGAAAAGACCCTTCCATTTCATCTGAGCCCTCAAAGGCACTATGAAATAAGCAAGGTATGTAATTTTAACCCATTTCACAGGTCACAAAGAGTTAAAAATCTTCCCCAAAGTTACTTATTGGTAGGTGGGCACACTTCAGGATACCACATCCCTATTCTAATGTTGCTTCTACCACTTTACAATGAAGTCCTCATCCATACCTCTAATCCCTAAATCCCACTTTCAAAAACCAGGGGATTTGGAGAACAAAGAATCAGGCAGGAAAACAAAATGGAACCTGTAAACAGCCTCTGTGACTAAGGTGGGAAGCACCATAACACACTTTTCATTAAGTTGCACAATCTGCTTCCACAAATAACCAACCAGACCAGGATACTTACCTTCATGTACTTCTGATATACACTTCACATGCTAGGCCCTCCGGTTCACTTCCCCAATCATTCTCATAATAGGAAGAGTTAGGGTAATGTATTAGACTCCTAATCCTGCCCTAAGAAATCATTACAAATATGGTGGCTTAAAAGAACCCAATTCATTCTCTTATGGTTCTGGAGGCCAGAAGTCCAAAGTCAGTCTCAGAAGGTTAGCAGGCCTCACTCCCTCCAGAGGCTCTATAGAAAAATATGTTTCCTTTCCTCTTTCAGCTTCTAGAGCTGCATTCCTTGGTTCATCATCCCTTTATCCATCTTCAAAGACAGCCAAGCAGTATTTTCACATCTCCCTGCTTCTATCCTCACATCATCTTCTGCCACAGTGTCAGATCTCAGCTCTCTTTTCACACCAGCTCTCTTTTCTTTCTCCTCTATCATAAAATCTCCCTCTGCCTTCCTCTTATAAAAACACTTGTGGACTTCTGGGGTTCATAACCTTCTGCTTCAAAATCCTTAAACATATCTACAAAGTCCCTTTTGCTACATGTTCCAAAAATTAGAACCTGGATATCTTCGGGGGCCATTATTCAGTCTACCCCAGGGAGCAGTGAAAACAGTATTACCTCCTTCAGAGGCAAGCACTAAACACATTTCTACTTAGAAATGGTGTGGGAAGAATTAGAATAAAGCTGATTTATTTTCCCAGTCATGGTTAAGATAATGCCACCAGCCAAGGCATTTCAAACATTTTAGAGAGTCAAGAGTATCGTCCTGATCTTTCTGTTTTCCACAAAAGAACTGTTTGTTGAAATTTACCAACTGATTTTCAACAGCCTCTTTCACTCAACTAGCTTTTCCATCTCCAACTGATGCTCAGAGCCAGGGAATTATCATAGAAATGAAAATGTTTGGTTAAAACTGAATATACATTCCCTTAAAATGCAGTTTGAAAGCTTTGCCCAAGGAGTTTCACCCAAAGAAACAATTATTTTAAGCATGAAATTGAATGTTAACATTCTGAATATAAATAAACTTTCTCTGTCTCCCTTGGTCTTTGTCTTCAGGGACGTGGGGGAAGGAGCCCCAAAAGCACAGAAATACGCAATTTTTTAGTTGTTCCTAATTTTTCTAATTATTTTATTTAAATTGTATTTTAGAAAGTTTCAAATTAATACAAAAGCAGAAAATATAACTTCATGTATCTATCACAAGCTTTCACAGTTTCCAACACTCTGATGCTACCTTTCCACATATTAATACTTCACACCACTTTTTTTTTCTGGATTATTTTTAAGCATATCTCAGACATCATAAAAAATTTCTCCTTAAGTCTTAGCTTTTATTATTAAAAAGGAGACCTTTTAAAATATATATATAACTACTACATCAATACCTCATTATACAAAATTCACAACAATTTACTAATAGTCTTCAGTATCACTCAGTCTTTAGTTACCACCACTTGTTTCAAAAATACCTTTTAACAGGTGGCTTGTTCAAACCAGAATCCAAACAAGGTTATTATTGTTTTTAAAATCTCTCTTGTATCTACAATTACTTTTCCTTTTTAATTCTGTTATTTTTTTATTTTTGTATCTTTTCTCCTTTTTCTTAATTGGCATTACCAAAGTTCTACCAGTTTTAGTTTTGTGAATCTTCTCTATTATTTTTTGTGGCTGTTGTCCTTTTGTGTGTGTGTGTTTGGTAAAATCTACTGATACTATCTTAACCATTTTAAGTGTACAAAAAAATTTCCATGACATTAAGTATATTCACAATGCTGTGCAACGACTACCATTTATCCATTTCCAGAACTTAGAAAGGATCCATTTTATAAGGAGACCCAAGAGAGTAACTATCCTAAAAAGTAGGTTAAATGCAGATTTCAAAAGTGATATTTACAGATTCATTAGTAGTTTCCAATTTCATGCCAATTTTTAAAGCCCTGACCTAGATTCACAGTTAGGTAGCTTTAACTGGCATTTAATAAATGTCATTTGCAGGAAGGATATATAACTGCATTATATATCCAAATAACTCATCCAAATAACTGTCATCCAAATAACTCATCCAAATAACTGTCAGGGTGCCAACTACTAGGTATTGATCTTTCATATTCAACACCCCATCAAACAGCATCACGTAGTAAATGAAACTGCTGATTTCATCCCAAGGTTCATAGAACTATAAAACTGTTTATAATGTCTAACTAATGAATAGCATCTCAATTCAGAAGCACTGGTTTACTCCTTGAAATGTTTGCACTCCATCAATAGTCACAACCTCACTTTGCCACTTTTCTTGCTATTAATTAGAAGAGGTACAAATAATTCATAGGAGAATAACTAGCAAGCTGTTCAAAATCTTCTTTGAAAATGTATTGAGGTTAAAGCAATTAGCAGAAGTGTAACCTGATTAAAACAATTGGTAACTTCAAGAGAACCTCTGTGATGCAATTTGCTCCTCTAGTACTAGTGGCAAGAGGTTGAAATAAAATGTGATACATGTATTAACTAAGTGTTTATTCAAGAAAATCACAAGGATAAGAGAGCAGACATCCTGAACACTGCATAGAATATTCCACATGATATTTGGTTTACAGCATCACAATTCACCGTCTTAGAAAATGTGAGAGATTCAGTCAGTGATGGGCAGGCCGTTAAGTACTCTGATGCATGGGTCTCCATTATAATGAGATTCATTTCTGATTGAAAAAATTCATAGAATTGAAGAGGAGAGGAAAAGGGGAAGAAGTAATCCTACTTTTACGTCTCATCCAAATGTGTAGATAACATTGGAAAACCTGCATGGGGAATAAGGTATGAAATTGCTTTCACGGTATATGAACATCATGGTCACTGCTAGGCTGTCATAATATTCTTTAAGGAGTTTTATTCCAAGACTTTAGATTTTAACTCTTGGCTGATAGGAGCCTACAAAACATCACCATGAATTAAACATGGAAGTTTCACGAAACTAAATGAAATAAGGGAAGGTTGATAAAGTTTGGCTTCTTAGGGGTACAATTAAAACATGAAAGAAAATACTTCTCAGAGACGAAGCAGTTTTACAGAGGAGTAAACAAAGATGCCTCCAATGTAATTATCTTAACTAAATTGGAATAAGCGGAAATGGTTGGTTCAGCAATTTTACTTCTGCAACTGATTTTCTTGATTTGTAGAAGGAACAAGAAAAATAGCTCCAGAGCCAATGTTTTAGCTGTTTATTTATGGAAAATATGAGTGCCTGCCGTGCTCTGGCACTAGGCTAAGTGCTGGGAATACAGTGGGGAAAAAAACAACTTGTTCCCATCTTCATGAAGCTTCCATCCTGATAGAAGAGGTGATAAATAACCAGATAGGAAATTAAGCAGAACCACAAAATACAAATAATTATAACAGTTTTAGCAGAAACAAGAACAACAACACCCCGGAGGAGACATGAGTGGTGACTCTGGTCACTAATTACTGTTTATGTAGTGGGTTTTCCACAATAGTCAGCCAGACCGCCACAGACTCAATTCATTGATGATGCTTATGGTTGTAATTAAAATGAGAGAATAATCATGTGTGTCAAGCACTAAGAAGCTGAGCTGCTTCTGGAAGTCTCCCTAACAATGACAAAGAGTGAGATGCAAACTGTTTTTATAAGAACATATGTATGTAGGTATATTCAGCGAATACAAGTAAATGCAATTTTCTACAGGACAGAAATGGCTCTAGAAAATGTGTCCCTAACAGAAATTTTATCCCTTATTTGGCCAGTTGCACACTCCCATGCTGTTCGTCTCGTTACAGAGAAAAGAGAAGTAAATGTAAAGCTCCAGCTTCCCCATCATGCTCCTCCCTGGTCAAGCCCTGATTAGTGTGTAGGTTAAGGAAGCTGCCACACTCCACCCCAGCCCACTCCCTCAGCCTTATTGTTATTGCTCAGTCACTCAGTTCTGTCTGATTCTTTGCAACCCCATGGACTGCAGCACGCCTATGTTTCCTGTCCTTCACCTTCTCCCAGAACTTGCTCAGATTCATGTCCATTGAGTCTGTGATGCCATCCAACCATCACATCTTCTGTCATCCCCTTCTCCTCCTGCCCTCAGTCTTTCCCAGCATCAGGGTTTTTTCCAATGAGTCGCTCTTCACATCAGGTGGCCAAAATATTGGAGCTTCAGCTTCAGCATCAGCATTTCCGATTAATATTCAGGGTTGATTTGCCTTAGGATTGACTGGTTTGATCTCTTTGCCGTCCAAGGGACTCTCAAGAGTCGTCTCCCACACCACAACTCAAAAGCATTGATTCTTTGGTGCTCAGCCATGTTTATGGTCTAACTCTCACATCCATACAAGACTACTGGAAAAACTATATAGCTTTAGTTAGATGGACCTCACTCAACCTATGAACACTTATCCCAAAGACTAAAAGTCCCACCCAACATTTTCCTTCAGAGTTAGACATTAATAGCCTCTATTCATATTCATATATGCTACCAGGTCCACTTGAGCCATTTCCTGACTGCATATGAGAATCACCTGAAAGGCTTCTGGAATTTTGTTTTTTTGGTGGCACAGATATTGATTTATTGGTTGGAATGGAACTTAGCATGGATCCATTTGAAAAGCTGCCCAGGTGTTTCCAATGATGCAGACAGGGCCAGGAACCACTAAGTAAATGCTTTAGCATAAATTAGTTTGCCCATTTGGTTTTCTTAAATTAATTAATTTTTAGCTGCACTGGATCTTCACTGCTGCCTGGGCTTTCTTCCAGTTGCAGTGGGGGGTGGGAGTTCCTCTCCAATTGAGGTGTGTGGGCTTCTCATTATGGTGGCTTCTCTTATGGCAGAAAAGAGGCTCTAGAGTATGGGTTCATTAGTAGTGGCCTATAAGAAAGCCTTCCTCAGTGATCAGTGCAAAGAAATAGAGTAAAACAATAGAATGGGAAAGTCTAGAGATCTCTTCAAGAAAATTAGAGATTCCAAGGGAACATTTCATGCAAAGATGGGCTCCATAAAGGACAGAAATGGTAGGGACCTAACAGAAGCAGAAGATATTAAGAAGAGGTGGCAAGAATACACAGACAAACTGTACAAAAAAGGTCTTCACAACCCAGATAATCACGATGGTGTGATCACTCACCTAGAGCCAAACATCTTGGAAGTCAAGTGGGCCTTAGGAAGCATCACTACAAAGAAAGCTAGTTGAGGTGATGGAATTCCAGTTGAGCTATTTCAAATCCTGAAAGACGATGCTGTGAAAGTGCTGCACTCAATATGCCAGGAAATTTGGAAAACTCAGCAGTGGCCACAGGACTGGAAAAGGTCAGTTTTCATTCCAATCCCAAAGAAAGGCAATGCCAAAGAATGCTCAATGGACATGGGTTTGGGTGGACTCAGGGAGTTGGTGATGGACAGGGAAGCCTGGCATTCTGTGGTTCATGGGGTCGCAAAGAGGCTGAAGAGCAACTGAACTGAACTGAATTGGGAAGATTCCACATGCTGGGGAGCAACTAAGCCCATCAGTTCAGTTCAGTTGCTCAGTTGTGTCCAATGTCCATCGAGTCGGTGATGCCATCCAACCATCTCATCTTCTGTTGTCCCCTTCTCCTCCTGCCCTCAACCTTTCCCAGCATCAGGGTCTTTTCAAATGAGTCAGCTCTTCACATCAGGTGGCCAAAGCATTGGAGTTTCAGCTTCAACATCAGTCCTTCCAACGAACACCCAGAACTAAGCGTCTTTTAATTTCATGGCTGCAATCACCATCTGCAGTGATTTTGGAGCCCAGAAAAGTAAAGTCAGCCACTGTTTCCACTGTTTCCTCATCTATTTGGCATGAAGAGATGGGACCAGATGCCATGATCTTAGTTTTCTGAATGCTGAGCTTTAAGCCAACTTTTTCACTCTCCTCTTTCACTTTCGTCAAGAGGCTCTTTAGTTCTTCTTCACTTTCTGCCGTAAGGGTGGTGTCATCTGCATATCTGAGGTTATTGATATTTCTCCTGGCAATCTTCATTCCAGCTTGTGCTTCCTCCAGCCCAGTGTTTCTCATGATGTACTCTGCATATAAGTTAAATAAGCAGGGTGACAATATACAGCCTTGACATACTCCTTTTCCTATTTGGAACCGGTCTGTTGTTCCATGTCCAGTTCTAACGGTTGCTTCCTGAACTACATACAGGTTTCTCAAGAGGCAGGTCAGGTGGTCTGGTATGCCCATCTCTTTCAGAATTTTCCACAGTTTATTGTGAGCCACACAGTCGAAGTGTGTGGTGAAAAGTCAAAGGCTTTGACATAGTCAATAAAGCAAAAATAGATGTTTTTCTGGAACTCTCTTGCTTTTTCGATGATCCAGTGGATGTTGGCAATTTGATCTCTGGTTCCTCTGCCTTTTCTAAATCCAGCTTGAACATCTAGAAGGTCACAGTTCACATATTGCTGAAGCCTGGCTTGGAGAATTTTAAGTATTACTTTACTGACGTGTGAGATAAGTGCAATTGTGCAGTAGTTTGAGGATTCTTTGGCATTGCCTTTCTTTGGGATTGGAATGAAAACTGACCCTTTCCAGTCCTGTGGCCTCTGCTGAGTTTTCCAAGTTTGCTGGCATATTGAGTGCAGCACTTTCACAGCATCATCTTTCAGGATTTGAAATAGCTCAACTGGAATTCCATCACCTCCACTAGCTTCATAGTGATGCTTCCTAAGGCCCACTTGACTTCACATTCCAGGATGTCTGGCTCTAGGTGAGTGATCACACCATCGTGGTTATCTGGGTCGTGAAGATGTTTTTTTATACAGTTCTTCTGTGTATTCTTGCCACCTCTTCTTTTTTTTTTTTTTTTTTTTAATTAGTTGGAGGCTAATTACTTTACAATATTGAAGTGGGTTTTGTCATACATTGACATGAATCAGCCATGGAGTTACATGTATTCCCCATCCCAATCCCTCCTCCCACCTCCCTCTCTACCCGATCCTTCTGGTTTTTCCCAGTGCACCAGGCCCAAGCACTTGTCTCATGCATCCAACCTGGGCTGGTGATCTGTTTCCCCCTAGATATTATATGTGTTTCGATGCTGATCTCTCAAAACATCCCACCCTCACCTTCTCCCACAGAGTCCAAAAGTCTGTTCTGTACATCTGTGTCTCTTTTTCTGTTTTGCATATAAGGTTATCATTACCATCTTTCTAATTTCCATATATATGTGTTAGTATACTGTAATGGTCTTTATCTTTCTGGCTTACTTCACTCTGTATAATGGGCTCCAGTTTCATCCATCTCACTAGAACTGATTCAAATGAATTCTTTTTAATGGCTGAGTAATATTCCATGGTGTATATGTACCACAGCTTCCTTATTCATTCGTCTGCAGATTGGCATCTAGGTTGCTTCCATGTCCTGGCTATTATAAACAGTGCTGCGATGAACATTGGGGTGCACGTGTCTCTTTCAGATCTGGTTTCCTCAGTGTGTATGCCCAGAAGTGGGATTGCTGGGTCATATGGCAGTTCTATTTCCAGTTTCTTAAGAAATCTCCACACCGTTCTCCATAGCGGCTGCACTAGTTTGCATTCCCACCAACAGTGTAAGAGGGTTCCCTTTTCTCCACACCCTCTCCAGCATTTATTGCTTGTAGACTTTTGGATAGCAGCCATCCTGACTGGTGTGTAATGGTACCTCATTGTGGTTTTGATTTGCATTTCTCTGATAATGAGTGATGTTGAGCATCTTTTCTTATGTTTGTTAGCCATCTGTATGTCTTCTTTGGAGAAATGTCTGTTTCATTCTTTGGCCCATTTTTTGATTGGGTCATTTATTTTTCTGGAATTGAGCTGCAGGAGTTGCTTGTATATTTTTGAGATTAATCTTTTGTCTGTTGCTTCATTTGCTATTATTTTCTCCCAATCTGAGGGCTGTCTTTTCACCTTGCTTATAGTTTCCTTTGTTGTGTGAAAGCTTTTAAGTTTCATTAGGTCCCATTTGTTTAGTTTTGCTTTTATTTCCAATATTCTGGGAGGTGGGTCATAGAGGATCCTGCTGTGATTTATGTCGGAGAGTGTTTTGCCTATGTTCTCCTCTAGGAGTTTTATAGTTTCTGGTCTTACATTTAGATCTTTAATCCATTTTGAGTTTATTTTTGTGTATGGTGTTAGAAAGTGTTCTAGTTTCATTCTTTTACAAGTGGTTGACCAGTTTTCCCAGCACCACTTGTTAAAGAGGTTGTCTTTTTTCCATTGTATATCCTTGCCTCCTTTGTCGAAGATAAGGTGTCCATAGGTTCGTGGATTTATCTCTGGGCTTTCTATTCTGTTCCATTGATCTATATTTCTGTCTTTGTGCCAGTACCATACTGTCTTGATGACTGTTTGCCACCTCTTCTTAACATCTTCTGCTTCTGTTAGGTCCCTTCCATTTCTGTCCTTTATTGAGCCTATTTTTGCATGAAATGTTCCCTTGGTATCTCTAATTTTCTTGAAGAGATCTCTAGTCTTTCCCATTCTATTGTTTTCCTCTATTTCTTTGCATTAACATTCCCAGACCAGGGATCAAACTGGTGTCCCTGCATTGGCAGGCAGATTCTTTACCACTCAACCACCAGGGAAGTCCTAGTTTATCTCTTTAAATAACAGAGGTTGAACAGGAAAGAACACATTTCACCAGGGAGGAACAGCCAGGCGGGGGATAAGCAGATTACCCACCTCTGGAGTGGGTGCAAGAAGGGATAGCTTTGAGGAGACAGAGGTCATGAAAAGACACAGGAATATTGAAGGAGGCACAAAATACATGAGCCTCTGATGAGATAATATGCTCTTGGTCTCTGGAGCTTGTGTTGTGGGATTAAAGAAGGCTGATCCTGGGGAGGAGCTGTGTAATGAAAAGACTCAGTTCCCCTCCTGTTTCTCCTTTACTCTTCACATCACCACCATACTCACAACACTTCTGACAACAGCAGCGTGGGGGTTGTTTCCCCACACCCAGCAATTCTCTGAGAAATCTACTGAGTGTCCTACAATTTAACTCAATTCTGATGCTCTCTACCTGGAGATAACATAAATCCCATAGTTAAGAGCTTAGTCGAGACTACCACCCACTTCAGATGCCAATCACAAGTAGTAGGCCCCCAGGTTACCTACAATTTCTTTCCCACTTGGCTACATATCCAAGGTTCCCAAGACCTCCTCCTTGGATTCAATTATTTGCCAGAACAGCCTACAGAACTCAAGGAAACACTTGCTTATGCTTACCAGTTTGTAGTAAGGATATATGATAAAGAATATGATAAAGAATACAGATGAACAGCCAGATGAAGAGATACCCAGGGTGAGGTCTGAGAAGGTACCAAATGTGGGAGCTTCTGCCTCCAGAGTTGGGATGTCTCACACCCCTGGTATGTGGGTATGTTCTACCTGGAAACTCTCTGAACCCGGTACACAAACAATTGATATTTTAGACATATTATTCTTTAAGCATAAGAGGCATTTACTGCCCTATCCAATACTACTGATCTTTGTTTTGTAATAAATATTACAAAGAAAAATTGTTGCTCATTTCATGTTGATATTAAGAGTTCATCCAAAAACATTTTTATATTGGGTGTCGGCATACATGTTGCTTCTGATAAGTTCATTTTCATTCATGCTTGATTTTGGGTGTGACATTGAAATAAATAGTGCTTTTACTAATACAGATCTTATATAATTTGTGATTGCATGTCAGAGTATTCCACATAAATATACACATCTTTTCTGTATTCCTCTGTTAAAGTATTTGCAATTTTAGATACTGGAAAATACCAGCAAACACTTTTAGGTATATTCTAATGCCTAAAATTCAGAACTTCTAGCAGTTAGCAGTACTACTAGAAATCATGTGTCAAAACTCCCAATTTAAGAACTATTTTGTCTACAAAACTTGTTTTTTGGAATGCCACTCATATAAGTTGCATATAGTATATAATGCATGTAAACTTATTAATATTAATTCCTCTTTTATAAAAAGGACTCACTGTGAAAAGTAGACAAGGCCACAAGCCCCCAGTTATGTCAACAGCTCTAAGACTAAATGATTATATCATGACCACTCCCCTCCTATGTGCTCCTGTACCAGTTCCCAGAAATGTCAAACTCAACCTTCAACTTCACATGGCAGCTTTCCTGTTCTTGCTTTTAACTTGACTTCAGAGAAATCTCAAATTAGTAATATCTTTATGTTGATTGTTAAGCTTTAATTCCTTCAAGATCTGGAATTTTTAAAAAAAAACATACAAGTCATAAGAGCTACAAGGAAGGATTCCTTCATGGAAATACAAAGGCTGATCAATAACTAATTAGTAAATACAGGCAATAAGTAAAATGTAACAGTGTTCAAGGTCCCCCAGCTGTGGACACCATGTTCTAGTAAAGCACTTACTTTTGGTCCACATGTATGAACTGACAATAGAGTTGTACTATTCCTGGCTTCTGGGATTTTTCTAAGGGCAGGAGCTTCCCACCATGCCAAAGGGATCCTCAAAATCCTTAAGAGTCCAAGGAGATAACTCACAGGAATACAAAAAAAAAGATTGGGGAAACTTTCATCCTAGACATATGTACTTATTTCTGTTGCCTTCAGCATAAAACTCCTTGCTTTGAGGCAGTGGTCTTTGAAAATGTGAAACAATTGATATGGGACGCACCCAGCACGGTAGTAGAACATAGTCGACACTTCCAGTATGTTTAAATAAAATCCTTCCAAAGTAATACCCTGGCCTTGTCCCTTCCTGCTGAAAACCCATTTAGAGTCATTCATTTTCACTGGATTTTAACGGTCTTGTTGGTCTACATCCCCTCACCTCATCCTCTATGGTACCCACCTGTGTTGAATTCCTTCCTTTTGCAATCCTGCTCCACTGTTAATAGAAGCTTGTGAGCAGTTCGCCTTATTTCATCACTTCACTTCTAATCATTCTGCAGAACCCAAATGGTCAGTCAGAGTTCACAGGGCAGGGAAGAGGAAGGGACAATGATGCCGGTTTAACTCTAACACTTCCTAGTCCTAGCTGTGTCATTAAGATTTGGCCAGTGACTGACAGTACACTAACCAGGAATTCACAGCCAAGATGTGTGAAAACTGAAGAAACCTCACAAATGAGCCTTCTTTCTACCAGCCTGCTTCTATCCATTCATTTTGTCATCTTCTAATTTTACCTACTCATTCCCTTTTTACCTCTTCTCTTCTCTTCTCCTCCATCTCCTTTCTCTTCCTCATTTGCTCTTCTGCTTACTTTTTCTCCGTGGCAAAAGATAAAAAAAATGGCATATAGAAATTAAAAGAACATAAACATTGAAGTCAGGTGAAAGAAAATAAACGTTGCAAAGCAGAAAATACATGCATATTAAATCATTTCTTGCTGTGTGTCCTTGAGTAATGTGTTTAACCTCTCTGAGCTTTGTTTCCACCATGAAGAAATATGTTACAAGAATTAAATGGGAATAATGTATGTCATTTCCATTATATGTAACTAAAAGTACTCAATAGATGGTAACTACTATTATTTATTATAGGCAGCAACATAATTTGCTATCTTTTATAACAAACTTTGGAAAATTCTTAAATAGATGGGAACACCAGACCACCTGACCTGCCTCTTGAGAAACCTGTATGCAGGTCAGGAAGCAACAGTTAGAACTGGACACAGAACAACAGATTGGTTCCAAATAGGAAAAGGAATACATCAAGGCTGTATATTGTCACCATGCTTATTTAACTTATATGCAGAGTACATCATGAGAAATACTGGACTGGATGAAGCACAAGCTGGAACCAAGATTGCTGGGAGAAATATCAATAACCTCAGATATGCAGATGACACCACCCTTATGGCAGAAGGTGAAGCAGAACTAAAGAGCCTCTTGATGAAAGTGAAAGAGGAGAGTGAAAAAGTTGACTTAAAACTCAACATTCAGAAAACTAAGATCATGGTATCTGGTCCCATCACTTCATGGCAAATAGGTGGCAAAACAGTGGAAACAGTAAGAGACTTTATTTTTTGGGGCTCCAAGATCACTGCAGATGGTGACTGCAGCCATGAAACTAAAAGATGCTTGCTCCTTGGAAGGAAAGTTATGATCAACCTAGACAGCATATTAAAAAGCAGAGACATTACTTTGCCAACAAAGGTCCATCTAGTCAAAGCTATGGTCTTTCCAGTAGTCATGTATGTATGTGAGAGTTGGACTATCAAGAAAGCTGAGCACTGAAGAACTGATGCTTTTGAACTGTGGTGTTGGAGAAGACTCTTGAGAGTCCCTTGGACTGCAAGGAGATCCAACCAGTCCGTCCTAAAGAAACGGATATTCAGGACTCTGAATATCTATTGGAAGGACTGATGCTGAAGCTGAGACTGCAGTACTTTGACCACCTGATATGAAGAACTGACTCATTTGAAAAGACCCTGATCCTGGGAAAGATTGAAGGCAGGAGAAGGGGACGACAGAGGACGAGACGGTTGGATGGCATCACTGAATCAATGGACATGAGTTTGAGTCAACTCCGGGAGCTGGTGATGGACAGGGAGACCTGGCGTGCTGCAGTCCATGGCGTTGCAAAGAGTTGGACACAACTGAGCGACTGAACTGAAGTGAACTAACAGGCTGTCTCTTTCTACCCAAACTGTGCTCTCTTAAACCCTCTTTGCCTCCCATCATCTTGCATCCCCCAGAGACGATGTCCATGATCATAATAGTGATGGGTTAGAGGGAGAGGAGTGGTTTGCAATTCATTTTGCATTCATGATGGGCTATATCCTGTGCTAGATGTTTAACACACATTATCTGATTTAATTCTCACAATAATTCTACTAGGTACCACAGTATTAATATTATCCTCATTCTACAGATGAGAAAAAGAGGCTTAGAGAGTTGAATCAACTGGACCAAAAGTTCATACAACTAATAAGTTGCAATTGCAGACTTTGAAACTAGTGCTGTGTCCTTAACCACTACAAAACTTGCCTATCCAAGGTACTTCTCCACAGTCAAAGGCAAGCACATCCACAGTGGCATACCCCATTTTACATTCAGAGTTAAGGGGTTTTTATATAACTTCAATGACAGAAATGCTTATAAAGTAAAACACTATACAGAGAGCCTGACAAATAAGTGGCAGTGCAGGTGCCTGACTAAGCTTCCCTTGTTCAATCGCTCAGTCGTGTCTGACTCTTTGCAACCCCAGGATCTGCAGCACACCAGGCCTCCCTTTCCTTCACTATCTCCAGAGCTTCCTTATGAATCCCTAAATTTTTAGTGTAGGGTGAGTGCAGGATCTATTTCATGCTCTGACATTTCACTGGAGAGGGTTCACGCTTTGTTCATATTCCTTTCAAGTACATCTTACTTCATCCCAAAGACTAAGGAATATTGTTACAGACTGGTCATCTTCCTGGATTGCAGCTCCAAGAAGTAGATCTTTCAAAGGGATTGAAGTTCAAGCATATATGATCATGATTTCTCTTTAAATATACTTTATTCCTAGAGACTCAAGAGGGCACAAGTGAAATTGACTCAAAGAAGGTCTGACTAAATCCTATACTTTATTTTGGACTGAGAGAAAGCAAGATGATCTCAAGCAACTGATTTTGAACAATGAACTGAATTGTACATAAAAAGAACCTCTCCTACACACACACACACACACAACCAACAAATATAGTGCTTAAATTGGAGGAAATGCAAGAAGAAAGCAAATTAACAGAATTATCTTAAGAGATCTCCTCATTCATAATAGAATTCTCACAATTCCAGATGAAAAGGTACTCTGGCATAATGACAGAGCAAAGCCCAGAAAGGTTTAAGAATCATGCAAGACAGAAAAACACACAGATCCTGGAGCTACTCTCGGGGCATGACTTTAGAAATGTAGTGTCTTGCCGCAAGAGGCAACGAGCACTAAATCCCTAGAGAGAACCTACACTGTATGGACTGAATTGTGTGCCCCCAAATTTCATATCTTGAAGCCCTGAACCCCAATGCAGCTACATTTGGAGACAAAGCCTTGATGGAGGTAATATTAAGGGTGGGACCCTAATCACATAAGATTGGTGTCCTTAGAAGAAGAGATACCAGCGAGGTCTCTCTCTCTCTCCTTCCCTCTGTCTATCTCTGCCCCTCCCTCCCTCCTTCTCCTTCTCTCTGTTTCTCTTGCCCTCCCTCCCTCTCTCTCTGTCTCTGTCTCTCTCCCTCCCTCTGTCTCTCTTTCTCTATCTCTCCTTCCCTCATGTCTCTCTCTCTTCCTCTCTCAATGTGCTCACAGAGCAAAGTCCATGTAATTACATGGCAAAAAGGCAACTCTCTATCTGCAACCCAGAAAGAGAACTCTCACCAGAAACGGAATCTGCCAGTCCCTTGGTCTGGGACTTCAAGCCTTCAGTACCATGAGAAAATTAATTTCTGTTGTTTAAGACACCCAGTCTGTAGTATCTTCTTATGGCAGCCTCACCTGACTAATACAGACACTAATTCAACAATGGAACCCAAGAAAGTAGGAAATCAAGAAGAAGTTGGAAAGAAAATGTAGGAGTTTTAAACAAGAAAATGGACACCAAAAGGAAGACGGAGACTTCAGAAAAGAACTGAGGGTGGGCAATGCCACTCTAGCAGGTTGCTAAATTTCACAAAAAGACAGGAGCTTTACATATCCCTCATGGAGAAAAGACAATTTGTAACAGGGGCAGATTTCCCCCTGGAGTACAAGAGCTGTTGTGCCCCAATTAACTTCCTGATGGGCATTTCCTTCCAGTGGAGTTTAAGTTCACATGTCCTCCACTCGAGAAAACGCATGGATTCATCACCACCTTTAAAGCTGGAAACAAGGAATCTCTGTCTTTTGCTCTCCTGTTAACTCTATCCATCAACCTCTCCCACATAAATCTCTTGGTCCATGGCTCATATCAACCATGTAGACCTAGAATATAATATATGTTAATTTCCAACTAATACTTTGTTGGAGGACATGCTACTCTCTGAAGAAACTGCTACTGTAGTTGAGAACGGCTGAAGCAGGAATGTAAGTTGCTGCAATTTTATGTGTTATCTATATTATTGGAACTCTAGAACTGCAGGACACATGTAGAAGCTGGAATTAACTCAACTTTTTAGATGTTTGGTGGTGTTTCAGGAGTAAACTCAGCTCCAGAAGAAGTCAGTTGCAATAGGAGAAACCCAATTCCCAGTAAGCCACCACTGACAGCAGATGAGTCCACCAAGGAAACAAGGGCTGTTATACATATATGGGGACTTTATTCTTTCTATGGCAACAAGAAGAAACGAGATCCAGTTTACTATACTAATTTCTCTGGCGAAACAGGAATTGACTTACTAGGGAAATTCACATTGTTCAATGTTAGGTTAATGTGCTATAGCATTATAAAGCAGATGAACCTGGGTTAAAATCTTATATCCATCACTGATTAGCATGTTGTTTCAGTAAATTACTGAATGTTTCTGAGCCTCACATGTAAAATGAAATAATGATACTAACCATCTCAAAAAGTTAATTTGAGAACTGAGTTAAATCATGCCTGAAAAGTACCTAGCACATCATAATTTCTCAGTAAATGTTAGATCCTCTTATTATTAATAATTACTATTTTTTACTGGACTTTATTCTGGGGCAAATAGCAAAACATTATCTGCTCACTGTGTTGGAGAAGGAGGCAAGTATAAGGAACACCTAGCACTGAATGAGTACTTACTCTGTGCTAAACCCAGTGCTGAGTGTTAAGACATAGATTATTTCATTTTAAAATTTGATTTATTTTTCAATTATTATGTGTGTGCATGCTTAGTCACTTCAGTTGTGTCTGAGTGTTTGCAACCCTATGGACTAAAGCCTGTCAGGCTCCTCCATCCACAAGGATTCTCCAGTCAAGAATACTGGGGTGGAAAAAAAAAAAAAAGAATACTGGGGTGGGTTACCCTGCCCTCCTCCAGGGGATCTTCCCAACCTAGGGATGGAACCCAAGTCTCTTATGTCTCCTGCATTGGCAGGCAGTTTCTTTACCACCAGCGCCACCTAGAAAGCCCCAATTACTATGTGTTTGAATTTTTATTTATTATTTATTAGCACCACCTTATGAAGTAGATACTGTTACTTTAAAAATGATGAATCTGAGATTCAGAAAGCATTTTACTAAGGTCAACACAGATAGTAATTAGTGACTCTAGGAATGTAAATCCCAGTGATAAGACTCTAGGGTCTATCATCTTGACAAGGATCAACTAAAACATATTTCAACAAAATTCAAGTCAAAAATAAGAAGAGTATGACTTCTCAGGTACCATAGCGAATGGTGCTGGGTATAATCTCAAAAAGGTTTCTCGAGCAATGTCACAAAAGCCTTGAAAAACCAAGCTGCCCATTTCATGGTCACAGATGCAGACTCAGAGACTGAGCCAGTGATCTCAGTGAGGTCAGGACACTAACATTTCCTGACTTTCATATCTCATGCTATTCCTAAGGAGGAAAGGTTTATCTCTGGATTGACCTCTGTCCGTAAATGTGTATGTTCAAGGGAGTTAAAGATCATGAGCATACATGTAAGTTCTTTCCTTGTATTCCCTTGATTCCTTGAAGCTGGAGAAGGAAAACAAAAACAGGACCTGCCCTGTCCTGGGATAAAATATATTCATCTCCATTTCTTTTTGGCCCCTTTCTCCCTTTTGAGACCTACATCATCCCACCTGGTAAGGAAAGATGTGTCTGCTGATGACTCATTCCTGAGGGCTTCTAGAGCTTCTTATTCTTTTATTCATTGCTGGGCACTCTGGCCCCTGCCATTGGAGCAGAAAGACCTGAGACTCAGGGGTGCACTTAATGGGAAGGAAGCAGAATAGATTAGTGGTTATTATCCTTGACTACACATTAGAATCCACCTTGATAGATTTTTTAAAGTTCTGTTGGCCAAGCCACATATTATACCAAATCAGCCAGTATCTTTGGTGGCAGAAAAGAGAAGAACCAAAAAAAAAACAGTGTTTTTTAAATCTCAGATCACCCCAATGGGCAACTAGCAAAAGAGGCTATATAACCTGTTTTGGTTCCAAAACTCAGAACCACCCTGAGAAGGAAAAAAATTTTTTCTCTTTTTGACTCAGTACAGATTGTTATAGTTCTACAACAAGTTTAAGGGTCATAGCCAGAGGATAATAAAGAATGCTCCTTGGTCCCACCATTTTATCCTGTTCATAAGTATTCCCTTTGGGGACTTTGAATGATTAAATAGCAATGGTATTTGTCCCAAGGTTTTGGGTCATATACAACCCTCTTATTGCATGATATTTCTCACAAATTGCAGAGACCACATTTCTCTCCAATCACAATTGTGCTCTTTCCCTTTTCCTTTTCCCCCACATCTTCAGCAATGCATGAGCTAGAAATTAGTTTCTATATAATTATGATATTGTTCCATGAAATATCAGGATTGATTTTTTAATTTTTTTTATTTTATTTATTTATTTATTTCTAGATGTGCTGGGTCTTCATTGCTGCACAGGCTTTTCTCTAGTTGCAGTGAGCAAGGGCTACACTCTAGTTGTGGTGCGTGGGCTTCTTATTGCAATGGCTTCTCTTGTGGAACACAGGCTCTAGGGTGCTCAGACTTCAGTAGTTGCAGCATCAGTAGTTGCAAATCCCAGGCTCAAGAGTGCTGGCTCAATAGCTTTGGCACACAGGCTTAGCTGCTCCAAAGCATGTGAGATCTTCCCAGATCAGGGATTGAACCCATGTCTCCTGCATTGGCAGGCAGATTCCTACCACTGAACCACCCGGGAGGCCCAGGAATGATTTTTTAAAGTGTCATAAAAACATTTCCAAGAGGATGAAATTCTTGTATCTGACGGAAATGTAATAGGTCAGCCAAAACTTCTATTTATGTGTCATGAAACAAAAATAAAGTTCTGTTTTTCCTAGAACTACAAAAAAATCACAAATTATCTTCACCAAAAAAGAAAATTTTTAAACAAAAATATCAAATTATGCACAGAGGGAGAAGCAGCAGTATCAGACTGAAACAACACGGTCATAGAAACATGCTATCAACTTGGTTCACATATTACAACCTCGTAGTGAGCTTTTTTTCCCTTTTTAATTAATTTTTTTATTGAAGGATAATTGCTTTACAGAATTTTGTTGTTTTCTGTCAAACCTCAACAGGAATCAGCCACAGGTATACATCTATCCCCTCCCTTTTGAACCTCCCTCCCACCTCCTGCCTCATCCCACCTCTCTAGGTTGATACAGAGCCCTGTTTGAGTTTCCTGAGACAAACAGCAAATTCCCATTGGCTATCTATTTTCCATATGGTAATGTAAGTTTCCATGTTACTCTCTCCATACATCTCAGCCTCTCCTCCCCTCTCCCCATATCCATAAGTTTATTCTCTATATCTGTTTGTCCATTGCTTCCCTGTAAATAAATTCTTCTGTACCGTTTTTCTAGATTCCATATATGTGCGTTAAAACATGATATTTACCTTTCTCTTTCTGACTCACTTCACTCTGTATAATAGGTTCTAGGTTCATCCACCTCATTAGACTGACTCAAATGTGTTCCTTTTTATGGCTCAGCAATATTCAGTTGTGTATATGCACAATTACTTCTTTATCCATTCATCTGTCGATGAACATCTAGATTGCTTCCATGTTCAAGCTATTGTAAATAGTGCTGTAATGAACAATGAACATGTGTCTTATTCAGTTTTGATTTCCTCAGGGTATATGCCTAGGAGTGGGACTGCTGGGTCATATGGTGGTTTTATTCCTAGTTTTTTAAAGAATCTCCATACTGTCTTCCATAGTGGCTGTATCAATTTACACTCCCATCAACAGTGCAAGAGCGTTGCCTTTACTCCACACCCTCTCCAGCATTTATTGTTTTTAGACTTTCTGATGATGGCCATTCTGACCAGTGTGAGGTAATATCTCATTGTGGTTTTGATTTGCATTTCTCTAATAATGAGCAATGTTGAGCATCTTTTCATGTGTTTGTTAGCCATCTGCATGTCTTCTTTGGAGAAATGTCTGTTTAGGTCTTTTTCCCACTTTTTGATTGGGCTCTTTGTTTTTCTAGTATTGAGTAGTATGAGCTGCTTGTATATTTTGGAAATTAATCCTTTGTCAGTTGTTTAATTTGCTATTATTTTCTCCAATTCTGAGGGTTGTCTTTTCACCTTGCTTATAGTTCCCTTTGCTGTGCAAAAGCTTTTAAGTTTAATCAGGTCCCACTTGTTTACTTTTTTTAATTTCCATTACTCTAGGTGGTCCCAGAAGATCTTGCTTTGATTTATGTTCTTTGGTGTTCTGCCTATGTTTTCCTCTAATAATTTTATAGTTTCTGGTCTTACATTTAGGTCTTTAATCCATTTTTAGTTTATCTTTGTGTATGATGTTAGGAAGTGTCCTAATTTCATTCTTTTACATGTAGCTGTCCAGTATTCCCAGCACCATTTATTGAAGAGGCTGTCTTTGCCCCATGGTATTTTCTTGCCTTCTTTGTCAAAAATAAAGTACCCATAGGTGCATGGGTTTATTTCTGGGCTTTCTATATTGTTCCACTGGTTTACATTTCTGTTTTTGTGACAGTACCATACTGTCTTGATGACTGCAGCTTTGTAGTATAATCTGAAGTCAGGAAGCTTGATTCCTCCAGCTCCATTCTTCTTTCTCAAGACTGCTTTGGCTATTTGGGGTCTTTTGTGTTTCCACATGAATTGTGAAGTTTTTTGTTCTAGTTCTGTGAAAAAATGCCATTGGTAATTTGATAGGGATTGCATTAAATCTGTAGATTGCATTTAGTAGTATAGTCATTTTCACAATATTGGTTCTTCCTACCCAGGAACATGGAATCTCTCTCCATCTGTTTATGTCATCTTTGATTTCTTTCATTAGTGTCTTATAATTTTCTGGGTACAGTTCTTTTGTCTCCTTAAGTAAGCTTATTCCTAGATATTTAATTATTTTTGTTGCAGTGGTAAATGGGATTGATTCCTTAATTTCCCTTTCTGATTTTTCATTGTTAGTATATAGAAATTGTTAGTATATATGCAAGTGATTTCTGTGTGTTGATTTTGTATCCTGCAACTTTGCTAAATTCACTGATTAGCTCTAGTAATTTCTGATACTGTCTTTAGGGTTTTCTGTGTACAGCATCATGTCATCTGCAAACAGTGAGAGCTTTACTTCTTCTTTTCTGATCTGGCTTCGTTTTATTTCTTTTTCTTCTCTGATTGTTTTAGATAGGGCTTCCAGAACTATTTTGAATAATAGTGGTGAAAGTGGACACCATTGTCTTGTTCCTGATTTTAGTGGGTGTGTTTTCAGTTTTTCACCATTGAAAATAATGTTTGCTGTAGGCTTATCACATATGGCCTTTACTATGTTGAGGTAAGTTTCTTCTATGCCCATTGTTTGAAGAATTTTAATCATAAATGGGTGCTGAATTTTGTCAAAGGCTTTTTCTGCATCTATTGAGATGATCATATGGTTTTACCTTTCAATTTGTTAACACGGTGTACAACATTGATTGATTTAAGTATATTGAAGAATCCTTGCATTCCTGGAATAAACCCAACTTGATCATGGTGTATGAGCTTTTTGATGTGTTGCTGAATTCTATTTGATAAAATTTTGTTGAGGATTTTTGCATCTATGTACATCAGTGATATTGGCCTTTAGTTTGCTTTTTGTGTGTTATCTTTGTCTGGTTTTGATATCAGAGTGATGGTGGTCTAGTAGAATGAGTTTGAAAGTCTTCCTTTCTCTGCAATTTTTTGAAAGAGTTTTAGAAGGATAGGCATTAGCTCTTCTCTAAATGTTTGATAGAATTCTCCTGTGAAGCCATCTGGTCCTGGGCTTTTGTTTTTTGGGAGATTTTTGATCACAGCTTCAATTTCAGTGCTTGTAATTGGGTTGTTCATAATTTCTACTTCTTCATGGTTCAGTTTTGGAAGATCAAGCTTTTCTAAGAATCTGTCCATTTCTTCCAGGTTATCCATTTTATTGCCATATAGTTGTTCATAATAGTCTCTTATAATCCTTTGTTTTTCTGCATTGTCTGTTGTAACCTCTCCTTTTTCACTTTTAATTTTGTTCATTTGGTTCTTCTCTCTTTTTTTTCTTGATGAGTCTGGCTAAACGCTTGTCAATTTTGTTTATCTTCTTAAAGAACAAGCTTTTAGTTTTATTAATCTTTACTATTGTTTCTTTTCTCTTTTTCATTTATTTCTGCTCAGATCTTTATGATTTCTTTACTTCTACTAATTTTGGGGTTTTTTTCTTCTTCTTTTCCCAGTTGCCTTAGTCATAATGTTAGGTTGTCTATTCGATCTTTTTCTTGTTTCTTGAGATAGGATTTTATTGCTATAAACTTCTCTTTCAGAACTGCTTTTGCTGCATGCCATAGGTTTTGAGTTTTCGTGTAATCATTGTCATTTGTTTCTAGAAATTTTTTTATTTCCTTTTTGATTTCTTCAGTAACCTGTTGGTTATTTAGAAATATGTTGTTTAATCTTCATGTGTTTGTGTTTCCTACAGATTTTTCTTGTAATTAATATCTAGTCTCATAGCATTGTGGATGAAGATGCTTGATACAATTACAATTTTCTTATATTTACTGAGATTGGATTTGTAACCCAAGCTGTGGTCTATCTGGAGAACTTTCCATGTGCACTTAAGAAGAAGGTGAATTGTTCTGCATTTGGATGGAATGTCCTGAAGATATCAATGAGATCCATCTCATCTAATGTATCACTTAAGACTTATGTTTCCTTACTAATTTTCTGTTTTGATGATCTGTCCATTGGTGTGAGTGGGATGTTAAAGTCTACTATTGTTCTGTTACTGTTAATTTCTCCTTTTATGTCTGTTAGTGTTTGTCTTATGTATTGAGGTGCTCCTATGTTGGGTGCATGGATATTTACAATTGTGATGTCTTCCTCTAGGATCGATCCCTTGATCATTATGTGGTGTCCTTCCTTATCTCCTGTAATCTTTGTTTTAAGGTCTATTTTGTCTGGTATGAGGATTGCTACTCCAGCTTTCTTTGGCTTCCCATTTGCATGGAATATATTTTTCCATCCTCTCACTTTCAGTCTATATGTGTCTCGAGGTCTGAAGTGGGTTTCTTGTAGACAGAATATATATGGGTCTTGCTTTTGTATCCATTCAGCCAGTCTGTGTCTTTTGGTTGGAACATTTGTCTGAAAAGCTTTTTATTTCTCCATCAATTTTGAATGAGATCCTTGCTGGGTATAATAATCTTGGTTGTAGATTCTTCCCTTTCAGTACTTTAAATATATCCTGCCATTCCCTGCTGGCCTGCAGAGTTTCTGCTGAAAGATCAGCTGTTGAGTGTATGAGGTTTCTCTTGTGTGTTACTTGTTGCTTCTCCCTTGATGCTTTTAATACTCTTTGTGTTTAGTATTTGTTAGTTTGATTAGTATATGTCCCAGTGTGTTTCTCCTTGGGTTTATCCTGTATGGGACTCTTTGTGCCTCTTGGACTTGATTGACTATTTCCTTTTCCATGTTGAGGAAATTTTCAACTATAATCTCTTCAAATCCCTTTCTTTTTCTCTTCTTTTTCTGGGACCCCTATAATTCAAATGATGTGTTTGATATGGTCCCAGAGGTCTCTGAGACACTATCCTCAGTTCTTTTCATTCTTACTTTATTCTGCTCTTAATTTCAGTAATTGTGTTATTTGTCCCTGTATGTTTATTCTTTAACTCTTCTAGGTCTTTGTTAATTGAGTCTTGCATTTTCTCCATTTTGTTTTCAAGATTTTTGATCATCTTTACTATCATTATCCTGAATACTTTTTCAGGGAGTTTGCCTATTTCCTCTTCATTTATTTGGACTTCTGTGTTTCTAGTTTATTCCTTCCTTTGTGTAGTATTTCTCTGCTTTTTCATTATTTTTTTTAACTTGTTGTGTTTGAGGTCTCCTTTTCCCAGCCTTCAAGGTTGGATTCTTTCTTCACTTTGGTTTCTTCCCTCCTAAGTTTGGTCCAGTGGTTTGTCTGAGCTTTGTATAGGGTGAGATTTGTGCTGAGTTTTTGTTTGTTTGTTTTTCCTCTGATGGACAGAGCTGAGTGAGGTGGTAATCCTGTCTGCTGATGATTGGGTTTGTATCTGCATTTGATGGGCCAGCCTCTCTATTGTTAGCTGCCAATGCTGGCATGTTGGGGGAGAGAGGCTGTGGTGATGGCTCCACCCACCACATATGACTCAGCAGTATCACCTTGCTTCCATGGCTGCCTGACTTTCCTCCTCCACAGGCATTTCCCACCACAGTCCCCTCCCTCACATCCCCTCAATCCATGTCTCTGCAGTCAACAGCAGCCCTTGCCCTGGGATTGCTCCACAATCCCTAAACTCCAGCTCCCAGCCTCTGTACCTTCCAGGGGATCTATGACCCTGTCCAGGGTTTGTATGGCTGCAACAAGGACTGTCTGACTCTCATTCCATTTAGGCTGCCACAGATCAGTTGTTTCACTCTCAGCCTTAAATGTTTCTCCTCTGACTCAGACAATTGCCCCGATGTGGGGATTGGACCCCTGCCTCAGTTCCCCCACCTGCTGAGGGTGGTCCAGTCCTACTAACACTCCTGTTTTTCCTTCTAGTTCCTTCATCCTACTGAGTTTTGTGTAGGTCTCTATATTTTTTTCCACTGGTCAGGTCCTCCTGTCTGCTCTCAGCTGGTGTTCTGCATGCACTTCTGTGTCTGAAGGTGTATTCCTGACGTATCTGTGGAGAGAGATGTACTCCACATCCACCAACTCTTCTACCATCTTGTTCTCCCTAGTGAAAAATGAATCAAACCAGAATCTGTAGAGATGAGACTTATATATGAGGTTGGTGGGGTGGTTTGTTTATTTGTTTTTTCAAGCTTTCCAGAGGACTCCAATATTCAGCCAAAATTAAGACCAATGCTCAAGCAATGTTTCAGGACCTTGAACAACTAGATACAGAATAGGCAGAAGAAAAAATAATAATAAATTGAGACATTGTTCACTTTTTACTAAAGACATGATCACTTTTTCTAAAGAGACAGAAAAGTAGAAAAAAAAACAGGAAGGAAAAAAAGTACAAAGCTTCAAGAGAAAATTCCATTCTTATTTAAAATAATATGCTCAAACCAAAATGACATATAGAGTTAAGAAAATGTTAAGAAAAGAAACAGACAAGGTTTGTTATGTAATGGTGGTTTAAGTTTACTCTTTTGACAAAGACCCTCTTTACATATAGAGTACCCTCCACTTACACATACACACACATGGACACATGCACACACACACATGTTCTTTGATTCTTCTAGAAAAGCCATGACCTTCTAGGTCTGGGTTTTACTTTTCTACTTTTTTTGTTTTGTTTTGTTTCTTTATATGGAATCATAAATTGTCAGAGCAGGAGTTTTAGAACTTTATGCTTATCCTTCCTTTTTTATAATTTTTAAAAATTAATTTATTTATTTTAATTGGAGGCTAATTACTTTATAATATTGTGGTGGTTTTTGCCATACATTGATATGAATCAACCATGGGTGCACATGTGTCCCCCATTCTGAACACCCCTCCCACCTCCCTCCCTATCCCCTCCCTCTGGGTTGTCCCAATTCACTGGCTTTGAGTGCCCTGTTTCATGCATTGAACTTGGACTGGTCATCTATTTCACATATGGTAATATATATGTTTCAGTGCTGTTCTCTCAAATCATCCCACCCTTGCCTTCTCCCACAGAGTTCAAGTCTGTTCTTTATATATGTGTCTCTTTTGCTGTCTCGTGTATAGGGTCATCATTACCATCTTTCTAAATTCCATATATACGTGTTAATATACTGTATTGGTGTTTTTCTTTCTGACTTACTTCACTCTGTACTTTTAATGGGAAAATATTCTTAAGACTTAATTGTATTTTCCTTTTTATCCGACTATAAGAAAAACAAGATGATAAATGGAAATTTGGGGGGAGGGGAACAGCATGCAGGTTAAACAGAACACATCTGTAGGATGATTTTGGCATAGATTACATCAACTTGCAACTATATGAAATTAACAAAATAATGCAAAACATGCGAAAATTTCTGTCTAACTTCAAAACTAAGCTCAAATTAATTCTCAGGCTTAAATGTGCTCTATGATTTATGAGGTTTTTAAGGGGGAGAGATCTTTTCACTATTCATCATCAGCTTTCCTACTTCCCAGTCAAATTACATTAGCAAATTTCTGTTTTGCAAAGCATCTGTTGGCCTGATCCCTATCATTCACACAATGCAAAAAGACTGTAGCAATTACATGGACAATTCATGATGAACAGGGCATTGGCATAGCATTTGGGATATTCCATTATCATTTTCATTACAATGTAGGCAAATTATTTATTGGAAACCTAGATAAAGCAGTTCACATTTATCAGGCAAAGCCACAGAGGCTCTATGCAAATAGCTCAACCTTTTCTGCCACTTGAGTTATTTCAGTCAGTTCATCATTGAAAGCACCTTTCATTAAGCAAAGGAGTCTGACTGTGAAGGACTAAGCCAAGCAAAAGCTCTTTTTATCCAATCAATCATGAGAAAATAGATAGTATCCACATTATCTAATTTATTTGTAATGGATTTGTCATTGAAAATACAAAAAAAATTAGAGAAATTTGCTTTCTCCATGAATAAAGTAAATCACTTTTATGTTATTTCTTTAAAAGGAGGATCCTTCAGGCATCTGGTTGGATCCAATCACTCTGGATGCTCTGATTTTAAATAGCATTCATCCCGGTAGATTTAGAAGCCAGTTTTTCATTCTACCCCATTGCACTCCTATGAGCTCCGAGTACTACTCTTTCCAACAAATGGCAGGCCCTGGACCATGCTTTCTGTGACTTTGAAGAGGAGAAGCATTAAGGCATAATGTCAGAAATATTTACAGTTGCCAACAATTCCACCTCTGAGCTAAAGTTATAAATACTTGACTAAATTCCAAAGGAATATTTATGAGATGTTTTTCCCTCGAGAAAGAATTGCAATCTCCAAAACCGCCTGTTGTAAAAAATATATATAACCAGTTTGAAAAATGTAGATTTCTTTCTGGGTTCACAGAACTTTAGAATCTATGATACAAGAGGACTAGGGCTCATCTCTCCAACCCTAAGGGCTGCCTGGCTGCCGTAGGTAAAAGTTGGAGGCTCAGGCTGCTCTGAGTGCTGGTGTAGACTGTCCTGGCTGAAGCCTCTCTGATCAATCCTGATTCTTACAAAGCGGCTACAACCTGCCCATCAATTAGGGACTGGGATGGCATCACTTTTCATATTGGAAGGCTGAGCAAATCGATTTCCAAAGATTTCTGAGATTGATTAACCACGTGGGCACCCAGAGACCACCAAATGTCACTGCACACAGTTCATTCTATATCCTGAATATTCTATGCTTGCCTTCCCTGAGAATAGTAAAAACCAATACAGAGGAAAACTCTAGTGATAAAAAAGACATGTGGTAGATGGCTAATTTAGAATTGATAAACAGAAAGTTTCCCCCAAGTGGGAAATGCTCTTTCCAGTTATCATGTGTGTGTCTGTGTATCTGTTTTATTTAGGTGAAATTCATATAAAACTAACCTTTTTTTTTTTCATTTTTTGTCTTTTAATTGGCGAAAAATTGCTTTACCATTTTGTGTTGGTTTCTGCAATACAACAACATGAATCAGTTATAATTTTATATATATATATTTATAAATAAATATATAAATATAAATAAATAAATAATATGAATATAAAATATAAATATAATATATTTATATATAAATATAAAAAATAAATATATATATATAGAGAGAGAGACGGTAAAGCATCTGCCTGTAGAGCAGGAGACCCGGGTTCGATCCCTGGGTTGGGAAGATCCCCTGGAGAAGGAAATGGCAACCCACTCCAGTACTCTTGCCTGGAAGAAGCTTCCATGGACTGAGGAGCTTGGTAGGCTATAGTTCATGGAGTCGCAAAGAGGTGGACACGACTTCACTTCCATATACGTATATATTCTTTCCCTCCTGAGCCTCCCTCCCCTCCCACCCCTCTAGATCATCACAGAGCACCAGGCTGGACTCCTTGTACTTTTCAGCAACTTCCCACTGGGTATCTATTTTACACATGGTAGTGTACATGTTAGAGACTTCCCTGGTAGCTCAGGCAGTCAAGCGTTCTACCTACAGTGCGGGAGACCTGGGTTCGATCCCTGGCTCAGGAAGATTTCCTGGAGGAGGGAATGGTAATCTTGCCCACCCCCACACCCCCCAAAAAAGGGGCTCCCTCCCCTCCCAGCCCTCTAGATCATCACAGAGCACCAGGCTGGACTCCTTGTATTTTTTAGCAACTTCCCACTGGGTATCTATTTTACACTTGGTAGTATATATGTTAAGGCTACTTTCTCAATTCACCCCACCCTCACATTCCCCCTCTGTGTCCACAAGTCCTTTCTTTACTAGGCTCATTTGTACCATTTTTCTAGGTTCCATATATATGCATTAATATATGATGCTTGTTTTTCTCTTTCTGACTCACTTCACTCTGTATAAGAGCTCTAGATTCATCTACCTCACTACAACTGACTCAGATTTGTTCATTTTTAAATGGCTGAATAATACTCCATTGTATAAATGTATCACTACTTCTTTACCCACTCATCTGTCAATGGACATCTAGGTTGCTTCCATGTCCTGGCTATTGTAAATACTGCTGCAGTGAGCATTGGGGTACATGTGTCTTTTAGAACTGTGGTTTTCTCAGAGTATATGCTCAGTAATCGGATTGCTGGGTCATATGGTAGATGTATTCCTAGTTTTTAAGGAATTTCCATATTGTTTTCTATAATGGCTGTATCAGTTTACATTCCCACCAATGGTGCAGGAGGGTCCCCTTTTCTCCATATCCTCTCCAGCGTTCGTTGTTTGTAGATTTTTGATGATGGCCATGCTGACAGGTGTGAGGTGATACTTCATTATAGTTTCAATTTGCATTTCTCTAATAATGAGTCATGTCGAGCATCTTTCCATGTGTTTATTGGCCATCTGTAGGTCTTCTCTGGAGAAATGCCTGTTTAGGCCTTCTACCCACTATTTTTTATTGGATTGTTTGTTTTTCTGATATTGAACTATATAAGCTGCTTATATATTTTGGATTAACCTTTTGTCAGTTTCTTCAATTGCATTTTCTCCCATTCTGAGGGTTGTCTTTTCATTTTGTTTATAGTTTCTTTGTTATGCAAAAGCTTTTAAGTTTTATTAGGTCCCATTTGTTTATTTTTTATTTCCATTAATCTGGGGGGTGGATCAGAGAGAATTTTGCTACAATTTATGTCAAAGAGTTTACTGCCTATATCTTCCTCTAAGAGCTTTACAGTTTCTGGCCTTACATTTAAGTCTTTAATCCATTTTGAGTTTATTTTAGTGTATGGTGTTAGGAAGTGTTCTAATTTCATTCTTTTGCATGTGGCTGACCAGTTTTCTCAGCACCACTTATTGAAGAGGCTGTCTTTTCTCTATTGTATATTCTTGCCTCCTTTATGAAAGATAAGGTACCCATAGGTGCATGGGTTTATCTGGGCTTTCACTGGTCTATGTTTCTGTTATTGTATCCGTACTATACTGTCTTGATGACTGTAGCTTTGTAGTATAATTTGAAGTCAGGGAGGTTGATTCTTCCAGCTCTGTTTTTCTTTCTCAAGATTGCTTTGGCCATTTGGGGTCTTTTGTGTTTCCATATAAATTGTGAATTTTTTTGTTCTAGTTCTGTGTGTAATACCCTTGGTAATTTGATAGGGATTGCATTGAATCTGTAGATTGCTTTGAGTAGTATAATCATTTTGACAATATCAACTCTTCCAACCCAAGAACATGGTATATCTCTCCAAAAATATCACACACACAAAAGAAAATTATAAGTCAATATCACTATGAACATAGCTGCAAAAATCCTCAACAAAATTCTAGCAAACAGAATCCAACAAACATTAAAAGAATCATACACCATGATCAAGTGGGGTTTATCCCAAGGATACAAGGATTCTTCAATATATGCAAATCATGCATGCATGTTAGAACATGCTTTTGATACCACTGGATTTAGCTTCTTCATTCCTCCCCAAGGAAGAAGTATACCATACAGTGGACTCCTCCATACTAAGAACTGTGCCTGGGGCAGTACACTGCAAAATTAGAAAACGTACAAAGTCTGCTTTAGGGAACCTCCAGACCTTCTTACCAGACTTCTTCTCCTGCCTTGTTTTGCTCTGGTGTCCAGTGAATTTCTATATGTCCCCATAGCCAAGCCTGCCCTTCCCAAGAGGACACCAAAATCCTAAAACTTCCTCATTTCTGAGCAACCTAGTGCTTAATGTCCAGTGCTTTACTGATTGCTTTTCTTCAAGATTTTTAAAATTTTTTATTTATTGATTTTTTTGGTTGTGCTCGGTTTTCATTGCTGTGCAAGCTTTTCTCTAGTTGCAGTGAGAGGTGGCTACTCTCCAGCAGCGGTGCGTGGACTTCCCACTGCAGTGTGTTCAGAGGCACAGGGTGTAGGGCACACCGGCTTCAGTCGCTGCAGCATGTGGACTCAGTAGCTTTACCTCCCAAGCCCTAGCGCACAGGCTTAGTTGCTCCACAGCAGGCGGGATCTTCCCGGATCAGGGATCAAACCCTGTCTCCTGCTTTGGCAGGTGGATTCTTTACCACTGAGCTACCAGGAAAGCCCTACCGATTGCTTCCAATAACACAATAAACAACTCAGAACTATTAAGCTAAACGTTAATGATGAGAGAAGGCTGAAGGGGAGAACGAACTTGGGACCCCAGAGTTCTTTCTGTGCTCCTGAAACCACCACTGTGGTCTGTTAGCTTGTGAAGTTGATCCTGAGAATGTCTTTACTTTAGGCTTAAGAGATTACAAGTGTTACTCTAGGGTGGAAATTTCACTCCAGATTCACCCATTCTCAAACAGAAGATGCTCGTGGCTGTTTCCGCCTCCAGGGATGCTGTCTCTAGCATCCAGGCATCTGTACTTTTTTTTTTTTTCTTCATTTATTTTTATTAGTTGGAGGCTAATTACTTCACAACATTCGTACTTTTTGAAAGCACCCGGGTGAGTTTCAGCCACAATCAAGGTTAACTCCCTCTCTGTGGAGATTCTAATCAAGTGACCACTGAGGGTCAACCTGTCTCTCAAGTTCTTTGATATTCAGTGAAACTTCTCTTTCTCCACGATCATGAGAGAAAATTACTGTCTGTTCTGTTAGCCTCTTCTAAGGTCCCAAAATTTTTAGGCATTGATTTTTAGTACTAAGCATGACATCCAGGCCTTAAATCAGATTTCATTTTTCTCCTAATGCTCACCATTGATGAATGAGAGGTTGAGGCCTGCGTGATTCCGTTCCATTACTGAAATGAATTGAAAGGCCTCAAAAAAGCATCCTCAGCCAAGCCATCAATAATGTAAAAACATGGTCCCCGCGGATTGCAAAAGTGATGTCTATTTCGATGGGCACATCCTGTGTGGCCTTTGCGTGTGAGGAGGTGACTGTTTAATTAAGAAAGAGCACTGTCCCTGGCAGGACAAAGCAGCTCTCCAAACTCAATCGTCGTCTTAACTAGAGCACGTCTGCCACCTAGTGTTCAGAGCTAGCATAACATTCTTTTAGTCTTCAGGGAAGACTGCTTTATTTCAGGCCTACTTCAGTTTTACTTTCTTTAGTTAAGGTTGTTTCTAGAATGCTTGGGGGTAACAGTGGGAGGTATTATTTCTGAGTAATACCTAAACACTAAACCTAAAAATATAAACACTTGCATTCATCACTCACTCACTCACTAAGGACTGTAGTATTTTGGTGCTGAAATTTACATTTCATGAAATACAATTCAATCAAAATGTTCTGTCCCTAGGAAATGCCTGGGGCTCACAGTTCAGCAGACTTAATAGCCCTCTCTCCCTGGATGATAGTTATAAAGACACTAAATAAAATAAACATGAACTTACAGGGAGATACTGAGGAACAACTATTAGATGTAGGGGTAAAGGATCTTGTCAAAGCAAAGACATAGGTGTATCTTATGTGGTTTAGTGCCCTTTCCCCAGCCAGAGTAAGAGCTGTCCTACAGCTAATGTAAGTGGGGATGGATCACCAGGTAATGGGTTCAGAGAGAGAAACCTATGGGGATAACTAACTCTTTCTTCCTCGTGGTGCCACCTCTACAATGCAGTCTATCCTCTTTGCTCTCTTCCAGGTTCAAGAAGAAAAAGGGCTAACAGCTATCAGGAGAATTTATCCAGGCACCACTGAAATTAACTGGTATCAATCAAGCACTTACGACATACCAGGCCCTGTGCTTCACCTACATTACTACTCCAGTGAGAGAGAATCAACTGTCAATACCCTATGCCAGTCAGCCTGGAAGAACTAAAGATCTTCCCTACATCCAGGGGATTCCCACATTCCAATTTTCCTTGGTACCAAATGCCAGTTGACTCTAGGAACTAGGATAAAAGTTTTTAAGGATGCTAGGACTGAACCCAGGCAATGGGCAGCCAGTTCTAGAATCTGGGCTCTTGAACACTGCACTGCACTCCCCTTCTATAGCACAATGTTATACATTCTCCCTGACAGCTTATTCTTAGCCCAGTAAAAACAAAAGAGAAATATCTCAATCTGATGCCATTTAAATTTAAATCAGACACTGAGCAACTCCACTTTTCCCTAAAAAAGAAAGAAAGAAAATCATTATAGAAATGTCTAATTCTTACCCTAATTCTGACAGCTGTTCCTGAAAGCATGGTTCAGTGCCATGATGAAGAAGGAAACCACAAAACCATTCCTGGGCCCCCAGTTCTGACAGCAGCAAGCCCAGGATGGCTGTCCGGGCCCTAACAATGGTGTACATCTCACAGCCTCCGTCCTTCTCTTGGTTACACAAAATGACCACTGTTTAATATTTAAAGTTCCTTTCTACTGGATTGGACAATATCAGTATAATGCATTCACATTATTTATAAACATTTGCAAATATTTACAGTTTGCCAAGCAATTTAAGACAAAAAATGTAAAGATAATCTAAATCAGTGAGCAATTTCCATGGTTTTAATTTCTTATTTGGGGGTTGTTTTACTCATATATGTTGGACTATTTCCTCCCAGCAGGAAAAAATGTGCATCTGGCTTGTGAAATAGCTTTAGGAAGACAGAGCTCCCAGGGTTTAAGTCAATATTTCAAGACCTGGCTAATCATCAAAACTTCCTGCCCAGATTTTCAGAAATACAGACTCCCAGGCTCCATCCTGAAGCATCTGAATCTAATTCTTCTGAGGGTCCAATATTTACCAATATAATTTTTTAAAACTCCCATTGATTCTGATGGACAGTCAGGTTTGAGACCCTCTGCTCCAGACCACAAGTGGAGCCCTTCTCTTTCTTTCTCTTTGTTCCTATATTGGGTCATTTAATGGGAACTTTCAGAATAAATTTTACCCTAAATATTACAGGGAAAGTTTCTTCCAGCCCTTGGTTCCTCTTTCCCTCACTTGCTTCCACCAGAGAAGAGGAATGACCTGTCTTAGTTGGGGAAGTTGAAGGAAAGTCACTGCATGTGCATGCCTGTCCTCTGGTTGCTGCTGGCTCCCAAGTAGACCACAGCAGGAGCATCTTCTCCAATCTGCTTCTGCTTCCAGGCTCTACGAAGCCCTACAATGGCCCCTTCTTCAAGGCTTCTCCCTCAGCCCTCTGACTCTTGGCTATTTAAACTTGAAGGGCTATGACCCTCCAATTCCTTTAATATGCATCACATCGAAGGGATTGACATTCTTAAGTTATCAGTCAAGATGACATCCTAAGCAAGATGTTATTTAATCGGATATTTGGAAGTCATCCAAGTTCACATGTGATTGAGGGAAAGAAAACTCATTAACTGGCAAAGAAAATGCATTTTCACCTATATAAATATTGATTTGGTCATATGAATGAAAGATAACTGATTTATCTTACCAGCAGAAATATATTATTTGGACCTTTGGGTCTATATTGTACTGTAATGTCAAACATTTGAAAGTTAAATTCTTCCAACAAGTTCCAAATTTATTCCTCTCACAATAAAAATTTATTTCGGTGTGATTTTCCCATGGTAGCACACAAAAAAATATATTGCTAGATGCCTTTATAAGACAGCAGGAAATACGATTACCTCTTTGATATTCTTTTAATCAAAAAATGGACTGGAAAGCATAAGGAACATTTAGTCATACCTAGAGGGAGAGAAATTTAACTAACTTGCTATTTCCTCATGAAAATGTCAAAAAAAAAAGAGGAACGGTTCTAAATAACTTTTTCTGTTTGTTACATCTTTCTTCCTAGAGAAAGACAATGGTTGAGTGATGGTGACAAGAAAAATCATATTGTAACTTTATGCTTTTTCTGAATGATTCATGTGAAAAACAATAAAAGGAAAGAATAAAATTCTTATTTCATAATCACAAGAAATAAGACTACAACTGTCATAGCAGTATAATATGTGAAAGGAACTCCTTGGGATATTAAATAAAAGGAATACAATCAGCCCACACTATTCAAAGGTTCCACATCCATGGATTCACCCAACCTGTGGATTAAAACTATTTGGAAAAAATTTTTTTTTCTAGAAACTTCCAAAAGGCAAACGAATTTGCCAGGCACCAACAACTATTTACATGGCTTTTACATTACATTTACAACCATTTACATAGCATTTATGTTATGTTAGGTATTATACATAATCTGGAGAGGATCTGACCTAAATCAAATCCCTTATGATTACCTAGTGGAAGTGACAAGTAGATTCAAGGGATTATATCTGATAGACAGGGTGCCTGAAGAACTATGGACGGAGGTTTGTGACACTGTACAGGAGGCAGTGATCAAGATCCTTCCCGAGAAAAAGAAGGCAAAATGGTTGTCTGAGGAGGCCTTACAAATAGCTGAGAAAAGAAGAGAAGCTAAAGGCAAAGGAGAAAAGGAAAAATATACCCATATGAATGCAGAGTTCCAAAGAATAGCAAGGAGAGATAGGAAAGCCTTCCTCGGTGATCAATGCAAAGAAATAGAGGAAAACAATAGAATAGGAAAGACTAGAGATCTCTTCAAGATAATTAGAGATACCAAGGGAATATTTCATGCAAAGATGGGCACAATAAAGGACAGAAATAGTATGGACCTAACTGAAGCAGAAGATATTAAGAAAGGGTGACAAGAACACACAGAAGAACTATACAAAAAAGACCTTAATGACCCTGATAACCACGATGGTGTGATCACTCACCTAGAGCCAGACATCCTGGAGTCCGAAGTTAAGTGGGCCTTAGGAAGCATCACTCTGAATAAAGCTAGTGGAGGTGATGGAATTCCAGTTGAGCTATTTCAAATCCTAAAAGATGATGCTGTGAAAGTGCTGCACTCAATATGTCAGCAAATTTGAAAACTCAGCAGTGGCCACAGGATTGGAAAAGGTCAGTTTCCATTTCAATCTCAAAGAGAGGCAATGCCAAAAATGTTCAAACTACCATATAATTGCATTCATCTCACATGCTAGCAAAGTAATGCTCAAAATTCTCCAAATCAGGCTTCAACAGTACGTGAACTGAGAACTTCCAGATGTTCAAGCTGGTTTTAGAAAAGGCAGAGGACATGTAACTCCATGGCTGATTCATGTCAATGTATGACAAAACCCACTACAATATTGTAAAGTAATTAGTCTCCAACTAATAAAAATAAATGAAATAAATAAATAAAGTAACTGCAGTAGCCACAAAAAAAAAAAGAAAGAAAGAAAAGGCAGAGTAACCAGAGATCAAACTGCCAACATCCACTGGATCATCAAAAAAGCAAGAGAATTCCAGAAAAAATATCTACTTCTTTATTGACTACACCAAAGCCTTTGACTGTGTGGATCGCAACAAACTATGGAAATTTCTTAAAGAGATGGGAGTACCAGGTCACCTTACCTGCCTCCTGAGAAATCTGTATGCAGATCAAGAAGCAACAGTTAGAACTACACATGGAACAACAGACAGGTTCCAAATTGGGAAAGGAATATGTCAAGGCTCTATATCGTCACCTGGCTTATTTAACCTATATGCAGAGTACATCATGCAAAATACCAGGATGGAATGAAGCACAAGCTGGAATCAAGATTGCCAGGAGAAATATCAATAGCCTCAGATATGTGGATGACACTACCCTTTGGGTAGAAATCAAAGAGGAACTAAAGAGCCTCTTGATGAAAGTGAAAGAGGAGAGTGAAAAAGTTGGCTTAAAACTCAACATTCAGAAAACTAAAATCATGGCATCTGGTCCCATCACTTCATGGCAAATAGATGGGAAAACAATGGAAACAGTGACAGACTTTATTTTCTTGGGCTCCAAAATCACTGCAGATGGTGACTGCAGCTATGAAATTAAAAGACACTTGCTCCTTGGAAGAAAAGTTATGACCAACCTAGACAGCATATTAAGAAGCAGAGACATTACTTTGCTGACAAAGGTCTGTCTAGCAAAAGTTATGGTTTTTCCAGTGGTCATGAATAGATGTGAGAGTTGGACCATAAAGAAAGCTAAGCACCTAAAAATTGATGCTTTTGAGCTATGGTGTTGTAGAAGACTCTTGAGAATCCCTTGGACTACAAGGAGATCCAACCTGTCTATCCTAAAAGAAATTAGTCCTGAATATTCATTGGAAGGACTGATGCTGAAGCTGAAACTCCAATACTTCGGCCACCTGATACGAAGAACTGACTCATTGGAAAAGACCCTGATCCTGGGAAAGACTGAAGGCAGGAGGAGAAGGGGACAACAGAGGATGAGATGATTGGATGGCATCACGAACTTGATGGACAGGAGTTTGAACAAGCTCCGGGAGTTGGTGATGGACAGGGAAGCCTGACATCCTGCAGACCATGGAGTCACAAAGAGTCAGACATGACTGAGCGACTGACCTGAACTGAACTGGAGAGGATTTTAAAGTACACGGGAGGATATGTATAGGTTAGATGCAAATACTACACCATTTTATATAAGGGACTTTAACATCCACAGATTTTTGGTATCCAAGGAAGTCACGGAACCAGTGTCCCACAGACACTGAAGGACACCTATAAATCAACATCCTCATCTATTGCAAGATGATGTTCAATACGATAATTGATATACCATCATATCACAGCAGTATTAAAGGGATTGTGCTATTCAAATTCTTGCCTGGGAAATTCCATGGGCAGAGGAGCCTGGTGGGCCCCAGTTCAGGGGGTCCGAAAGAGTCAGACACAACTCAGCAACTAAACAGCTGCTATTCAAATTTTATTGTCTTTCAGGGGTTCCAATTTAAGCTGGTGACATAGGAAGATGCTGAACTTACCTCCCCCAGTAGCACACTCATGTATAGCTATATACAGAAAAATTTCCTCTGAAAAAAAAAAAAAAACTTTAAAAATAGCTGGCAAGCCTGGATGAAAGGGGGGCTTGGGGAGAATGGATACATGTATATACATGGCTGAGTCCCTTCATTGTTCACCTGAAACTACCAAAACATTGTTAATCATATATACCCCAATACAGAATGATTTTGGTGTTAAAAAATTAAAAATAATAATAATAAATTTTTAAAAATAAATATAGCTGGCAGATAAGAAAAAAACACATCAAAAGGGTAGGAGAGGCTGGGATACAATCTCATCATACACCATACCCACGGGGGGGTGAACCACAATCAGAAGGAAACCAGAAACCTGGAACTTTTCCCTGAGGAAGGAAAGGCTTATATCCCACATTGGGCACCCCAACTTTTAAGGCCTGCACCTGCAAGACAATCCCAAAAAAAATCTGGCTGTGAAAACCAATGGAGCTCGCATCCACAAGACCCACAGGGCTATGGAGAACTGAGAAACAGCTCTTCCTAGGTCCCCACACAACTTACTTACCTCAGGGCTCAGCACAGAAGCAGCCCTTTGCAATGCACTTGGACTTCCTGTGAAAAAGGCTCATTTGCTAGTTTTCAAGCATTGGACTGAGGGGCAGAGGCCCGCTGAATACTCAGGGGACCAAGACTGGTACATGCCACCTTCCTGCTCTCCCTCTGCTGACCTCCAGAGGGACAGTATCTCCTGGAGAGGAGCTTCTACACACAACTGGTGGCCTGGCTTTTGTGGCTACAGCCCAAGGGACACCCCTTGATTGCCTGATTCTGGAGGCCAGGGGGCTTTGCACTGTATTTTAATATTTTTATATCTTAAAGGTGAACATTGGAGGCTATGCACCTAGACCACCCCTTTTGTTTTATAAATGAAAAAGCTAAGGTCTGGGGAAGATAAGTCACTTGTCCAGGGCTACAAAAGTAATGCTAGAGGGAGGGTTTTCAAGCCAGTGTTCCATGTCAAATATGACTAGCTCATCCAGTTGGCTTGGGGCAAAGGATCAAACCAACATTTGTTGAACAGTTACTATGAACCACAAGAAAACCCTGTGTGCCAGTTATCAATGTACTGCCTCTCAGCTTTACCTTAAATGCACCCCTTCAACACATGCTCTGCAATAAGTGGATTTCCTTAATGCATTTCTCTTTTACAGCGAGTGCAGTTTTAGAACATTTTCAGTAGAGGGTGCTACAGGAAAATTTCTAAAAGAAAGATACCTGCTCTTGGCTGTGGCTGCAGGGTCAATCTTTGGTGTTGGTGTGAGAGCAAAATGTAGTACTTGACCCCAGCCAGCTGCCAGAATGTATGGTCTTTTGACGACCTTGCAGCCTCAGCCTGACCTAGCAATCACCTTCTCAGAGCCCTCTCAACAGCGAAGGCCACCCACAATGGTGCCCTCACTCTTTCTGCACAGCCACATGCCAGCCAGCTGGCTACAGCTCTCCTGTACCTGACATGTTCCTGGAGAGTTGTTTCCTGCTTGCCCAGAATGTGCAGACCATGCAAATCAAAATTTTTTACCATCTAGTGGGCTGTAACTACAACTTTTCCAACAAAATCTGAACCCCAGGCTTAAGGCTGAGCCCTTCTTCCAGGTGTGTCTTTCCTATGTACTCTCCCTCAATCTAGGAACCCTTAAAAAGTCTTAAAACCCTTAAAAGTCTTCTTTTATCTTACAGTTACCTTTTTCTCAGCATTTAATAGGTCTTTATATGATACACCCCTGTTTAAATTGTTTTGTGGTTTTTCTCACCAGATTGGATACAGACTGATGTATTTTGCCAGATGCCTTCAAAATGCCCATCCTCTCCCATGACATCCTTGCATGTATGTGTGCTCAGACAAAGTTGTGTCTGACTTTGCGACCCCATGGATTGTAGCCCGACAGGCTCCTCTATCCATGGGATTTCCCAGCCAAGAACACTGGAGTGGGTTGCCATTTGGTACTCCAGGGGATCTTCCCAACCCAGGGATCGAACCCCCATCTCCTGCAGTGCAGATGGATTCTTTATCATTGAGCCACCATGATGCCCTTAATAATTATAATTATTGTCATCATCATCCTAACAGAAAATAGCACTTTTATTGCTTACCGTCATACCTCTACACAGCAGACTCTAGAAATCAAATCATGTAATCTCCTCAACAATTTTATGGGGTAGACATGCTGGAGGAGGTCACTGAGAGGATGTGCTGCAGGTTGGCCCTTGGGCTGGACCCAGACAGTGGGAGGCTCCCCACCCACTTCCTTGTCCTTGGAATGAACTTGTGCTTACTGTCCCCCTACTAGCAGCCCATTCAAGGGTATAGCCTTAAAAGAGGAAGGAGTTGTTGAGATCCTCTGGATGGTATATGTGACTGAACCCCTGAAGACCTCTGCATAAACTTTTAAGATTCTGTTGTGCAGGTACAGAGATCTACTCATCCTGTGGTCACAGAAAACAAACCTCACATGTATATTTTCTTGCTTACTAAATCAGCCACATACCAATCTGTAGTGGTCAGCCTCTTGCTCCAGTTTCTCCCTTCCCTCCATGTATGGGGGCCAGTTTTAACATTCGCCCAGGGAACTCTAAGGTTTCAAACCAACAAGGTATTATTATAATTCCCATTTTCAGACAGATGTGAGGCAGAGAGAGGATCACCAAATTGTGCAGGACCACACAGCCAGGAGATAATGGAATCCACAGTAGTTGTGTCTGTTAGCAGCTCACATCCGATCTCCCTTTATCTCCCAACTACCTGCTTCCAGACCCCTCCCCTCACGATGCTCCTGGTATTGTTTCCTGCGATCCTTATCAAAAGCCAGAAGCAGCCTGGCCCATCCTTTCCTTTATAAAAGGCACCAGGGCAGAGCTGTCTTTTACATGCTGCAATTGCAGAAAATTTCCAGCCACTTCTTGAACAGGCAACAGACAGAGATACAGAAGGTGACAGTGCTCCACGCCAGAGTCGCCACTGGAAAATGATGTCATTAGTGGTAGAGAAGCAGCAGGTAAAATAAAAGTCCCCTGCCCAAAGGCTAAGACAACCTTTTTAAAAATAACAGCCCCTATCTGTAGACAACAACACATGCATCCATCAAGACAGCTGACTCATTGCCTCTATCCCCATCTCTGGATTAGGTTCAAAAGAACAGTTAGAGAAAATACGATACTATCAGAGAGCCTTGGACTTTTTGTTACCCTGGGATATTCTGATCACTTATTATCACCACAGATGCTCAAGATAACCATGACATGTTTCTCTTCTCTGTTGAAGCTCCTGGGAGCCTTTCTTTCAAATAGACAGCAAGCTAAGAGTCCTGGGTCATATATGCCTTAGATACACTCTCCGCAGCTCATCTTCCAAAGAGAATTGAATCTGTTACCCTTTGTTTGCACAAACCAGACACATCCACACTCTAGAACATACGAACAAACATACTGAGTCCTAGGTCACATATGCCTAAAACACACTCTACAGCAGCTCATTTTCAAGAGTACTCAATCTGTAAGTTACCCTTTGGGGGCACATTCTAGAACAAACAAACATATCCATTCAAAATAAATTAGTCATGTCAGGAAAGTACAGGTTTGCTGAAAAAAGACAAACTGCAAACCTGATGGATGGCCCCGGTGCCTCACCTACACCTGCCCCCTGACTGTCCCCCTCATCACTGCCCATCCTTCTGGTGATCCGGCAAAGAGTTTGCTCAGTAGGAGTGAGCTGGCTTAGCTGAAGCTCTACAAGGTAAGTAGCTCCAACCAGCTTCTGGTATGTGAACCCCCTAAACTAATGACCCCTGGGCACTGAACACTCTTTTTTCAGCAAGGCCACTTCTTGCCACTAGAAAACTCTCATTGTACATGATCAAACAAGTGTTTTCTGCTCCCTTTCAGTATTTTCTTAGTCCTTTCAGGCTGCTATAACAAAACAGATTATAAACAACAGAAACATGCATCTCACAGCTTTGGAGGCTATTCGTCTGAGAACAACATGCCAATACAGTCGGGTTCTGGTGAGGGGCTGCTTCCAGGTTGCAGACTGCTAACTTCTCACTGTGTCCTCATGTGGTGAAAGAGGCAAACTAGCCCTCTGGAGCCTCTTTTATAAGGGCTCTAATCCCATTCACATGGGCTTGACCCTTAGGACCTAATTGCCTCCCAAAGGCCCCACCTACTAATAGCATTGCCTTGGACATTGGGTTTTCAACTTGTAAACTTTGGAGGGACACAAATATTCAGACCACAGCATTCTCCATTTTCCAAGAAGTACAGTGGCAGGATTCTTCTCAGAAGCTGCTTTCAACAGTACATCCTGCTAAGCCTAAACTAAGCACCCTACACATGATGGGCTGACCTTCTTTAAATCTCCCCTAATAAACTTCACTTGATCCTTACCCCTTGTGGCCCTGGAGGTGTTTGGCTCTACCCCACGGCATGACACTTACATGACAAAACTCAAGAGGAAGTAAGTCTCTTTGCTTTGCATGCTGTGCTGCAGCCGTGTTCAACTCTTTGCGACCCTATGAACTGTAGCCCACCAGGCTCCTAGGTCCATGAGATTCTCCAGGAAATAATACTGGAGTGAGTTGCCAAGCCCTCCTCCAGGGGATCTTCCTGATCCAGGGATTGAACCCAAGTCTCTTACATTTCCTGCATTGGCAGGTGGGCTCTTTACCATTAGCACCACCAGCAGTTTTTATTCCAAATAAAGTCAGCCTTGTCTATCCTATGGCCATACCACCCTGAATGTACCCAATCTCATCAAACAAAGTCAGCCTTAAGGACGCAAAATGGTGGAAAGAAAAATCAGTCTTTGGAGTGAGACAGATCTGAGATTGGGTCCTAGCCCTGGCTACATGGACTGTGAACCCTCAGGCCATTTACACAACTTCTCTTAGGTAAACTGAACTTAGTGATGCCTACTAAATATATTTTAATGAGTTTTAACAAAATGTATTAAAAGTTCATTTCCTTTCTAGTATACCTTCTACCACTTCTGCTCCTGAGTCTCTTTCTCTCCAAACTTAGCAGACTTAATTTCAACTCAAGTTTGGCTGTTTGCAGAAACCAAGTCATTTTCACATAATAAAGGCTTATTCATATTGAGTTACAAAGAAGAAAAAAACGCCACAGATGTTGAAGGCAATTTATAAGACCATTTCTCAAAATATACTGAGCAGTGGCAGTAACACTTATTGAAAGATGTTTAAAGACCCCAGTGTGACTACTTTGGAAACAGTAATAAGCATTTTATGAGTTCTGGCCTTCAAAATAAAATTAAATATCTGATAGTGGTTGGTCATACCATTGTTAAGTACTAGCTTTCTTGAAGATACTGTTCCCTATGAAAAGTGCAAAAAAAAAAAAGAATAAAATCCAGTCTTAGTTTTCCTACCTAATTGATATGTATATTTTGAGAATTAAAATAAGAAAATGGCACATGCAAAACATTTTGTAACTAAGTAAAGAGGAGAAGTAATAACCAGGAAGTAATTAGAGGCCAGGAATATTTAGCTTCAGGGATGGCTAGATCAAAATGCTCAAATGATGTTACAATCTTTTGGTGTCTTTGTGTGTGTGGGTGTGTGTGTGTGAACTCCATGCCAATATTTTTCCTGTGCTGGCCTCTCTTTCAGACAAGCTCTCGTTTATGCTAAAAAGAGCCTCAGATTCAAGTCCTCATAGTTTATCAACTGTGGTGGAAAAAGAGCTTCTCTTTCCTATTAGTTCCAACAAAAGTACCAGATTGCACCTCATTAGTCTGGGATGGATCCTGTGACTATCTGTGAACCAATCACTGAGGCCCACTAGATGGAATGCTATGATTGGTGAGGAAAGGCTCACATGCCCTTCTTTGAGACTGGGGGACTAGTCTCAGCCTCATCTAATCACATGTATAAAAATAGGAAAATTGAGATAGTATATCCTGAAGAATGGAAAATGTATGCTTGACATGCAAAAACATTGTAAAGTCTGTTAGCTAAGATTATACTAGAATGTGAGTGCCAAAATAGCTAAAAATCATAGTGGTTTAAACAAAAATGGAAGTTTATTTCTCTCTCATATTCAAGAAGCCAAATGGTAGTCATATCAGAGCTGTTAAAGCACTTGTAATATAAGAGATCAAACTTAATTATCTTGTTATTGCTCTCTATAGGATTTCTAGTCTAAAGGTCACCTCATTGTCCTAAATAAATGCTGTAGCTCCAGCTATTACATCTTTATCTGCCAAAAAAAATAAGAAAGTATAAAAGAAGACAGATTCATTCCCCCCGCCTCGACTTTTTACATCACTTCCAGATACATCCCATTGAGTGGAACATAATCATTTGGCCATATCTAGCTACAAAAGTCAGAGAAGGCAATGTCAACCCACTCAGTACTCTTGTCTGGAAAATCCCATGGACAGAGGAGCCTGGTAGGCTGCAGTCCACAGGGTCACTAAGAGTCAGATACGACTGAGCGACTTCACTTTCACTTTTCACTTTCATGCAGTGGAGAAGGAAATGGCAACCCACTCCAGTGTTCTTGCCTGGAGAATCCCAGGGACAGGGGAGTCTGGTGGGCTGCCGTCTATGGGGTCACACAGAGTTGGACACGACTGAAGCAACTTCGCAGCAGCAGCAGCTACAAAAGAGGCTGGGAAATCTGTTCTTTTTTCTGAGTAACCAAGCACTGAACCAAAAATTGGAGTTTAAAAATTGGGGAGAGACCAATGAATAGTGGGGGAAAACTATAAGTTTTTAACACCAAGAGTTAAATAATTACTGTGCAATACACGCTAGTAAGTGACAATAAAACAAAATAAAGGAATGATGTGTTTGGCTTTATATTTCTGGAACTCTAAGCAGCTATAATTCAAATTGGTCTCCTGATAACACTGTCAAATTAGGGAATCATTGATCCAGAAGAATACTAAATCATGGTAAAAGTCAAACTGTGTCAGCCAGAGACTTTAGGTGCATCACTTACATAGCTGTAGACATTCACTGAAGACATAGTTTTGAGAGTACTAATGAGATGATTTTTCAGACATTGGGAATTTATCATTTCAGACCTTCAAATAATGTCACAAACAGTCACAAGCAGTTTACATGACAACGTTGAGAATAATATTAAGTAAATGTTTTCCCTGGCCTATTATTAAGAAACCAGAAGCAAAGCCAAACCAACAGAGTATTTCAGAACTGTACAAAGTCTGCAGGATGAAATGAAAAGCCTCATTTCAAAGATTCTTGCTAACATGGATTCAACATACACTTCCACACTCCCCTCCCAGAGATACACAACGCTGCCAGTACTAAGCATAACCATTCATTCAGCACAGTCCCCACATTTTCAGCTGAATCTTTCAGTAATGTTGTCATTCTGGGTAAAACTCCCTGAAAATATCCATTCTTGTTGAAATTTCACACTTCTTTTTACAGTTGTGAAACCACTAAAGAAGAGTGGATGAGCACAGCAGGAGAGAGAGAAATAATAACTAAAATAAAATTTCCCTCTCAAGAATGCCCTCCAAATGCCAAAATCATTGAAAAGATCTAATCAAGCCAAGGAATAAACACAATCAACTTCTAATTGTTTGGCAAACACCAGAATAAGCATAAGGTGATCATCAAAATAATTGCAAAAAGCATTATTCTAAGAAGAACAACTATAATTCTAAAACTATTTATATATTTACAACATAGTCCTCTCAGAAAGTGATATAACAAACAGACAAGAACAAGTGATGATATCAAAGATATGAACAATTAATACTGTACTGGATTTATCAAATATATTAAATGTTGGAATACACACACACAGAGCCATTAAGAATATGTATTTTTTGGATACACATACAACATTTATAATAGTAAACCATTTTAAGCCTTTAAAATAATCTTAATAAATCCCAAAAGATCAACATACAACTCAGAATACTTCAACCATAATGCAATAAAATTTGAAATTAATGCCAAAAATATATAGTTATTAAGACCTTTCAAATGCTTGAGAATTAAATAACATAAGACCAGGCAACTCATGGAGTTTAAAAAAAAAAAAACACAGAGAAAATAAAGATCTGCTTAGAACTGAACATGAACAAAACACTACTCATGTAAAAAATTGTTTGACATAGCTAAGCCAACACTTAGAAGGAAACTGATTGTTCTACAAGCACTCATTAGGAACTAAGGTTAAAAATAGAAATCTGTATTACTTTTCTTCTTACCTCTTTGGATGTGCTTTGTTACCCTTTCCCAATTCACTGAGTTAGATGCTGTTCTTAAATGACTAGAAAGTATATGAAAACTATGCTCAACCTCATTAATATTCAGAGATAAGCAAATGAAAACAATGAGATACAAGGCTGGTTTGTTACACACATCTGCATAGTCCACATTTGCATTCCAGACATCAGAAAAAGAAGGAAATGGAGGGGAATGGAAAATCCCTTCCTTTAAAAAGTACATGGCCTGAAAAATACACACATAACCACAGCTCAAAACCAACAGACCAGAACTTGGTCACATGACTATACATGACACCTCAGAGCTTTCTCGAGGTCTGGGATATGTATACTTTATAGTATGGCTTCCATATACCAAGATGATAACTGGAGTTTTACATTACTGGTGAAGGAGCAGAGAATGGATGCTGAGCAGAGAGCTGGCATGCTCTGCCACAGTTGACTTAAATGAATTATTCTTTTTTACTTTGGACTTCTATGAAGGTTCCAGCTCCCTTCTGATGTTCTCATTTAGTTGTAAAAAAGTCTTTGCTGCTCAGATTTGGATCTCAAAAACATGCCAAAAGTAGCTTGGAAAGAAAAAAATATATATATGGAATTTTCCTCTAGGAAACTCTTTAGTCCAGTACTTAATTTTTAAGCATGTCCCTTTTATGGAGTGTTCAAATTAATGCTATCTGTGGTCTTACAAAGCGGAGCTAATTAGGAAGTTCAGACCCTGAGGATTGATGGCAGTCAACTGTGTATACTTAAAATCAGACTATTTTGCATTTCTGTTCATGATATTCCGTGATTTACCAATGTTTTTATCTTTTCAATTCTTTTACCCTAAGAAAAATGTATAAACCTCCCTGCACACTATGACAAGAACTTTTAACACCTCTTTTGTATCTCTGTTAAATGAATGGGTATTTGACAAATAAACTCTTTAACTGAATACAGAGCAGAATATTTTCTTTGGAATAACTAACTCCTCTCAATTAATGTGAAAAGTCATAATTTCCTCTCTCAGACCCTTCCCACTTATTTCCCAGGAAACAAGATAGCCCAGGCTTATTAGTTTATAAAAGTCTGATTTCTTTATACAGAAACATTCTAGTCTTCAACCTTCAAGGCAAAATCTTAAGATTCTGTCACACACAGAAAGAATCAAGAGACCTATTGTCACCTATGGCTGACTCGTGATAGAAGCAAGCAGGAAAATGGGAATAAACAGGTAGAAAAGCAAAAGCCAAGAGATGGAGGGTTGTGATACAAAGCAAGGTGCTAGCACTAGAGTTCAAGGTCATTGCACTTACATCAAGGGTCAGCAGATCCTTGATTAAGGGTCCAAGATCCTCACCCCATTGACTGAACAGGGATGAAATATCACTTTTTATTCTACCTCTTCTCTGCTGTCCCCCATAGCACTCAAAGAAATGTAGATATACAAGTAAAATCCATCTAACATTTGCATTTGTTCCCCAAAAGTGCATAAAAGAGAGAATAATGTAGGAAGTGGCAACACTATCTCTTTCCTGGGGTGCCACCGGCTGCCTATCAGAGTCAGTGCTCCTACCAGGTAAGGAATTCATGATACCCTAGGGATGAATCTAACTGTAGCCAGTGAAAATAAGCTTCTTTCACGTGACACATACATTTTCCCATGTCCTGAGTTCTGAAATGTATTTGTGCAGAGAGGCATTACCCTTCACTGGTCCCAAGCCTACTTCTGAAGTCTTGGGAGAGATTTAGCAGGGAAGTGTAGGTACAAGACAGGCAAAAATGGAAAATGATTAAGAGGAGCTATAAACACCAAAGTTGGGCAAAGATGGTGTCATGAGCTGAACTGTGTCCTTTACATATTTTTACCTCAGTTTCCCCATTTGTGAAATTACAGTAATAATTTTTTTACCCCTTAAAGAGTTTTTGTAATTACTAAAATGTCTACATATTTAAGAGCTTAGAATAGCTGGCACATAATAACAGCTCTGCAAGTCTTACCTATGACTGTATGCTACGTTAAACTACCTTTAGAACACAGTCCACATAGGCTCCAGCCAACAGCTGTTCCACTGAAAGCAGTAGCTAGGACCTTTTCTGGTGCTCTGGCTCCATCCTGCTGTGTTTCACATCTCTTGTCTCACTGCCTCTCCCAGCAGAGCCAGTCTGAACATCTTCCATGCTGAGCTGGTGCATGCAGCTAAGGAAACAAAGACAATGACAAAGACAATGATATGCTGCTACCCAGTTCATCACACATGACCTGTAACGTGGAAAAGAACTGTACAGTGACACTGAAACGCTGAGACCCAGATGACGGCTCTCCCCCTGCATATAACCGCCGTTTCCTGAGGGCCTTCAGTGTGACAGGCACTGTGTACTTCCCACTTTCCATGCCGTCATGAACTGATATTTTCATCCCCCCAAAATCCACGTTTGGGCCTTAAATCCCAGTGTGATGGTGTTCGGAGGTGGGGCCTTTGGGAGGTAATTAGGGTTAGATGAGGTCATCAGGTTAGAGCCCCAGTGACAGGATTTGTATCCTTATAAGAAGAGCCCCCAGAGGACTCCTCTCTCGCTCATTCTCTCTTTCTACCATACCAGGACACAGCGAGAGGGTCAACCATGCTGACACCATGATTTCACATTTCTAGCCTCCAGAGTTGTGAGGGAAAAAATTATTCTTATTTAAGCCACTTGGTTTATGGTATTTTGATAAGGCAGCTCGAGCTGACTAAAAAACAGGCATTATCCTTTGTTCTCATGAGGGTGCACAAGACCCAGTCTCTGCCCTCAGGGGACTTACAGCTTAGTGATTAAATACTAATCTCAAAGCAATTACTTAGTGTGAGGAGGAAATACAACAATGATAGTTCAAGGGAAGAAATATGTAAACTACCCCCTACATACATGCCCATAGCTTTCTGCTGAAAGCAAGGGATTTATTTCTGTCTTCATGATAGCAAGCAATGAAATTTGAAAATACGAAGCACCATTTTTCTTCCACTCATCATCCTGGCAAATTCTCCAGAGCTGTGCTTCTCTCTCTCTTCCTCACACTCTCCCCCTATCTCTCTCCATGTGTGTGTGTGTACACATTTCCCTTCACTTAGAAATCACCAGTATCCTAAGGTTTCACAACAATTTTGCCCTCCAATTTTGTGTGATGGTGGTTTCAGAACCAAGGACAGCACCTGAGCCCTACCATTCCCATACTTTTTACACCTATGGAAGTGGTATGATCAGATTTCTTCTACAGTCACAGGTTAAGTCATCCCTCATACACAACTCTAAGAAAATAATACTAAGAGTAAAGTAATAGCAATGATATCTAACATCAATTGTATTCTTACTATATGGTATACATGCATTATTTATTATCTCCAGCTTTTAGTTGAGAGATATTCAGCAAAAGGAGGTCAAGTGATTTGCCCAAGATCACACAAATAGTAAGAGTTAAGGCAGCATTGGAACCTATATTAGGTAATTATTATTATTATTTGATTTGACATTTCTAATTATATAACTGAAATTACTGTTTCTCTGAAACATATTTCTGGAATAAGGTACTGTTTTTTAGGAATGCTATCAGAATTATGTGCATTTCACCATATAAATATTACACTGTTGATCACAATTTAATTAATTTTGGGTCACTGAGCTCCAATGAACTCAGGTAACATGTGGGGTCTCCAGCAAAAACATCAAGCTGGGGTACTCTTTCTACCCCCTTCTGATGTCTATGTCAGAAGCTTTCTCTATCCCTTTTTTTTTTTTTTTTTTAATTTTTTTATTAGTTGGAGGCTAATTACTTCACAACATTTCAGTGGGTTTTGTCATACATTGATATGAATCAGCCATAGATTTACACTTATTCCCCATCCCGATCCCCCCTCCCATCTCCCTCTCCACCCGATTCCTCTGGGTCTTCCCAGTGCACCAGGCCGGAGCACTTGTCTCATGCATCCCACCTGGGCTGGTGATCTGTTTCACCATAGATAGTATACATGCTGTTCTTTTGAAACATCCCACCCTCACCTTCTCCCACAGAGTTCAAAAGTCTGTTCTGTATTTCTGTGTCTCTTTTTCTGTTTTGCATATAGGGTTATCGTTACCGTCTTTCTAAATTCCATATATATGTGTTAGTATGCTGTAATGTTCTTTATCTTTCTGGCTTACTTCACTCTGTATAAGGGGCTCCAGTTTTATCCATCTCATTAGGACTGGTTCAAATGAATTCTTTTTGACGGCTGAGTAAAATTCCATGGTGTATATGTACCACAGCTTCCTTATCCATTCTTCTGCTGATGGGCATCTAGGTTGCTTCCATGTCCTGGCTATTATAAACAGTGCTGCGATGAACATTGGGGTGCATGTGTCTCTTTCAGATCTGGTTTCCTCAGTGTGTATGCCCAGAAGTGGTATTGCTGGGTCATATGGCAGTTCTATTTCCAGTTTTTTAAGGAATCTCCACACTGTTTTCCATAGTGGCTGTACTAGTTTGCATTCCCACCAACAGTGTAAGAGGGTTCCCTTTTCTCCACAGCCTCTCCAGCATTTATTGCTTGTAGACTTTTGGATAGCAGCCATCCTGACTGGTGTGTAATGGTACCTCATTGTGGTTTTGATTTGCATTTCTCTAATAATGAGTGATGTTGAGCACCTTTTCATGTGTTTGTTAGCCATCTGTATGTCTTCTTTGAAGAAATGTCTGTTTTTCTCTATCCCTTTTATACTTTAATAAACTCTATTGCACAAAAAAAAAACAAACAAAAACATCAAGCTGTGAGGCTGAATCAGGGGCTCCTTGAGTTAGCTACCGCCTTCAGTCCTAGCCTGTGAGTGATGTATTTACTGTCACCAATAGGGAAGAATCTAGAAGGGGGAAGTAATGGAAAATTACTATCTTTTTCATGGACTTTGCTGGATTTTTTTGCAATATTTTAAAAATTTGATATTCACCTTTAAAAATAAAAGTGTTCAACTATAAATACACACTCGAGACAGAAATAAGACCAAGAGGAAGAATTTATTCATTTCCCAGTACCCAATCACTCTTTTTTATTTTTTGTGTATTTCTCCAGTCTTGTATTTATAAAAATTAGTTTCATCAAGTAGGGGAACAAGCAGTCCCCAACCCTGCTTCAGTTGTGAAGTACTTATCAGCTAAACATATTGAGACTTCATGTAAACTTTCATTTGAAGAATGCCATTGATTTTTAATTAAGCATTTAAAATTCATCTAGTAATGGTTTTAGATAATTTTGTAGACACTTTCAAATTGAATTTTATTCATAAACCATAAATATTTATAGCTGATTTAGTGATCCCATGGAAGAAAACAAGGAAACATGAATCTGAGGATTTCAGGAATTCAGATATCAACTTGCTATCTACTCAAAAACCACTAGGTGGTACTAGGTAATTTTTCTTTTCCCTTAAAGTGAGACGCGTGTGTGCATGTGTGTGTGTCCTCTCTCGGTCCTGTTAAGAATGGTGAAAAAAGTGCAATATGCTTAAAGGAAATGTGGGGGTTGATGAAAAAGTTCCCAAATTGGATTGTGGTGATGGCTCACAAATTTAAATCATAAATTTTTGCTAAACCAGCTTGAATTGTACTTCAATAAAATAATAAAAAGAGGAAAAAAGCTAAAGTAAACATTTCCATACACGGCACATCTTGAAATTTACATATACTTTATATATTCATAAAAAAGCTCTCTGGTTAGCTACAAGTTAAAATTTTTAATTCATGTATACAATCTTAATCAAAGTAATTAAGAATATATTTAAACTCTTTTCCTGTGTTAGGTAGTACTCTCAAATAGAAATAATCCAGTATTTAGTCTTGGCCTTTTCAACGTCTTCTTTACCATGCAGAGTACCTCCATGTTGCTCATAGTGGACCTTGAAGGCATTATACTGACTGGGAAAAAAAACAGAGAAAACAAACATCACCTGATGCTACTTATGTTACTGCGCTAAGTTGCTTCAGTCATGATCCTTCAGTAGGATCTTTGGAACCTACTTATATGTGAATTTAAAAAAGGAGAACTCAGAGACACAAAGAACAGATTGGTGATTACCAGAGGTGGAGGGCCAGGGCTGCAAAACAGGTTGTTGTTCAGTCACTAAGTCGTCTCTGACTCTTTCGGCCCCATGAACTGCAGAATGCCAGGCTTCCCTGTCCTTCCCTATCTCCTGGAGTTTGCTCAAGCTCATGTCCATTGAGTCAGTGATGCCATCCAACCATCTCAGCCTCTGTCGCTCCCTTCTCCTTTTGCCTTCAATCATTCCCAGCATCAGGTGGCCAAAGGATTGGACCTTCAGCTTTTGCATCAGTCCTTCCAATGCATATTCAGGGCTGATTTCCTTTAGGGTTCACTGATTTGATCTCCTTGCTGTCCAAGGGACTCTCAAGAGTCTTCTCTAGCACCACAGTTTGAAAGAATCAATTCTTCAGCACTCAGCCTTCTTTATGGTCCAACTCTCACATGTGTACATGACTACTAGAAACACCACATCTTTGACTAGGCGGACCTTTGTTGGCAAAATGATCTGCTTTTTTAATAACACTGTCTAGGTTTGCCAGCTCTCCTTCCAAGGAGCAAGCGTCTTTTAATTTCATGGCTGCAGTCACCAGCCACAGTGATTTTGGAGCCCAAGAAAACTATTACTGTTTCCACACTTTCCCCATCATTTGCCATGAAGTGATGGAACTGGATGCCATGATCTTTGTTTCTTGAATGCTGAGTTTTAAGTCAGCTTTTATATGGGGTCAGAAAGTACAAACTTCCAGCCATAAAGTCATTCGTGGGGATATAATGTACAGCATGGTGACTATAACTAATAATAACATATCCATTGGATATTTGATATATTGCATATTTAAAACTTGATGTGCAGCACCACAGCAGGAGCAGAGGCTGGGCGGCACTGGAATGACTTTGAGGAGATAGCCCACGTCCAACAGCAAAGGAGAAACCCCAGCAAGACGGTAGAAGGGGCAAAATCACATCTAGAATCAAACCCCATACCACCAGAGATGCTCAGAGGGCTCAAACAAACCTTGTGCACACCAGGACCCAGAGACCCCACAGAGACTGAGTCAGAACTGTGTTTGAGTGTCTCCTGAGGAGGTACGGGTCAGCAGTGGACTGCTGCAAGGGCAGGGGCTCTGGGTGCAGTAGACCTGGGTATGGCATAAGCCCTCTTGGAGGAGGTCAGCATTAACCCCACCATAGAGTCGCCAGAACTTACACAGGACTGGAAAACAGACTCTTGGAGGGCACAAATAAAACCCTGTGCACACCAGGACCCAGGAGAAAGGAGCGGTCACCCCACAATGGACTGACCCAGACTCGCCCGTGAGTGTCCAGGAGTCTCTGGCAGAGACATGGGTCGGCAGAGGCCTGCTGCAGGGAAGGGGACTCTGAGTGCAACGGTGCCGCACGGGACCTTTACCTCCACCATAGTTTGGCCTCAGGTCAAATAATAGGGCGGGAACACAGCCCCGCCCATCAACAGAAAATTGGATTAAAGATTTGCTGAGCATGGCTCCACCCATCAGAACAAGACCATTTCCCCCCTCAATCAGTTTCCCCCATCAGGTAGCTTCTATAAGCCTCTTATCCTTCTCCATCAGAGGGCAGACACACTGAAACCATGATCACAGAAGACTAACCAATCTGATCACAGGACCACAGTCATGTCTAACTCAATGAAACTATGAGCCATGCCATGTAGGGCCACCCAATATGGACGGTCATGGTAGATAGTTCTGACAAAACGTGGCCCACTGGAGAAAGGAATGGCAAACCACTTCAGTATTCTTGCCTTGAGAACCCCATGAACAGTGTGAAAAGGCAAAAAGATAGGACACTGAAGGATGAACTCCCCAGGTCAGTAGGTGCCTAATATGCTACTGGATATCAGTGGGGAAATAACTCCAGAAAGAGTGAAGAGACGGAACCAAAGCAAAAATAGCACCCAGTTGTGGACGTGACTGGTGATGAAAATAAAGTCCGATACTGTAAGAGCAATATTGCAGAGGAACCTGGAGTGTTAGGTCCATGAAACAAGGCAAATTGGAAGTGGTCAAACAGGAGATGGCAAGAGTGAACATGAACATTTTAGGAATCAGCGAACTAAAATGGACTGGAATGGGTGAATTTAACTCAAATGACCATTATATCTACTACTGTGGGCAAGAATGCCATAAAAGAAATGGAGTAGCCACCATACTCAACAAAAGAGTCTGAAATGCAGTACTTGGATGCAATCTCAAAAATGACAGAATGATCTCTGGTCGTTTCCAAGGCAAACCATTCAATATAACAGTAATGCAAGTCTATGCCAGTAGATGCTGAAGAAGCTGAACGGTTCTGTGAAGACCTACAAGACCTTCTAGAACTAACACCCAAAAAAGATGTCCTTTTCATTAACGGGACTGGAATGCAAAAGTAGGAAGTCATGAAATACCTGGAGTAACAGGCAAATTTGGCCTTGGAGTACAGAATGAAGCAGGGCAAAGGCAAATTAAGAGTTTTGCCAAGAGAATGCACTGGTCATAGCAAACACCCTCTTCCAACAACACAAGAGAAGACTCTACACATGGACATCACCAGATGGTCAATACAAAAATCAGACTGATTATATTCTTTGCAGCCAAAGATGGAGAAGCTTTACACAGTCAGCAAAAATAAGACTGGGAGCTGACTGTGGCTCAGACCATGAACTCCTTATTGCCAAATTCAGACTTAAATTGAAGAAAGTAGGGAAAACCACTAGACCATTCAGGTATGACTTAAATCAAATCCCTTACAATTATACAGTGGAAGTGATAAATAGATTCAAGGGATTAGATCTGATAGACAAGAGTGCCTGAAGAATTATGGATGGAGGTTCATGACATTGTACAGGAGGCAGGGATCAAGACCATCCCCAAGAAAATGAAAGGCAAAAAGGCAAACCAGTTGTCTGTGGGGGCCTTACAAATAGCTGTGAAAGAAAAAGACAAGCAAAAGGCTAAGGAGAAAAGGAAAGATATTCCCATCTGAATGCAGAGTTCCAAAGAATGGCAAGGAGAGATAAGAAAGCCTTCCTCGGTGATCAATGCAAAGAAATAGAGGAAAACAATAGAATGGGAAAGACTAGAGATCTCTTCAAGAAAATTAGAGATTCCATAGGAACATTTCATGCAAAGATGGGCACAATAAAGGACAGAAACAGTATGGACCTAACAAAAGCAGAAGCTATTAAGAAAAGGTGGCAAGAATACACAGAAGAACTGTACAAAAAAGATCTTCATGACCCAGATAATCACGATGGTGTGATCACTCACCTAGAGCCAGACATCCTAGAATGCAAAGTCAAGTAGGACTTAGGAAGCATCACTATGAACAAAGTTAGTAAGATGATGAAATCCAGTTGAGCTATTTCAATCCTAAAAGATGATGCTGTGAAAGTGCTGCACTCAATATGTCAGCAAATTTGGAAAACTCAGCAGTGGCCACAGGATTGGAAAAGGTCAGTTTTCATTCCAATCTCAAAGAAAAGGCAAAGCCAAATAATGACCAAACTACAAGTGCACTCATCTCACAAGCTAGTAAAGTAATGCTCAAAATTCTCCAAACCAGGCTTCAACAGTACGTGAACTGTGAACTTCCAGATGTTCAAGCTGAATTTAGAAAAGGCAGAGGAACCAGAGATCAAATTGCCAAGGTCCACTGGATCGTCGAAAAAGCAAGAGTTCCAGAAAGACATCTACTTCTGCTTTATTGACCATGTCAAAGCCTTTGACGGTGTGGATTGCAACAAACTGTGGAAAATTCTTAAAGAGATGGGAATACCAGACCACCTGACCTGCCTCTTGAGAAATCTGTATGCAGGTCAAGAAGCAATAGTTAGAACCAGACATGGAACAACAGACTGGTTCCAAATAGGGAAAGGATTATGTCAAGGCTGTATATTGTCACCCTGCTTATTTAATCTATATGCAGAGTACATCATGAGAAACACTAGGCTCAGTGAAGCACAAGCTGGAATCAAGATTGCCAGGAGAAATATCAATAACCTCAGATATGCAGATGATACCACCTTTATGGCAGAAAGCAAAGAAGAACTAAAGAACCTCTTGATGAAAGTGAAAGAGGAGAGTGAAAAAGTTGGCTTAAAGCTCAACATTCAGAAAACTAAGATCATGGCATCCAGTCCCATCACTTCATGGCAAATAGATGGGGAAACAGTGGAAACAGTGGCTGACTTTATTTTGGGGGGCTTCAAAATCACTGCAGATGGTGACTGCAGCCATGAAATTAAAAGACACTTACTCCTTGGAAGAAAAGTTATGACCAACCTAGACAGCATATTAAAAAGCACAGACATTACTTTGCCAACAAAAGTCCATCTAGTCAAAGCTACGGTTTTTCCAGTAGTCATGTATGCATGTGAGAGCTGGACTATAAAGAAAGCTGAGGGCTGAATTGATGCTTTTGAACTGTGGTGTTGGAGAAGACTCTTCAGAGTCCCTTGGACTGCAAGGAGATCAAACCAATCCATCCTAAAGGAAATGGTCCTGAATATTCATTGGATGGACTAATACTGAAGCTGAAATTCTAACACTTTGGCCACCCAACGTGAAGATCTGACTCACTGGAAAAGACCCTGATGCTGGGAAAGATTGAAGGCAGGAGAATGGAACAACAGAGGATGAGATGGTTGGATGGCATCACTGACTCAATGGACATGAGTTTGAGTCAACTCTGGGAGTTGGTGATGGACAGGGAGGCCTGGCGTGCTGCAGTCCACGGGGTCACAAAGAGTCAGAGACAACTGCACGACCGAACTGAACTGAACCTGATCTAATACTTCTTCCTGATGAAAAATCATGGACCATGAATGACATAACACGACTTGATTTTCTGGGGCCCCATGTGAGCTGGTCTGAGATTAGAGCATGCTGTTGATTGCACTGTGGCCTCCTGGCAAGTCCTTCTGCAGAGTCCTCCCTCACTGACTCAGGATTTGGCAATCTTCTCTTGGACCCGAAACTACTATTAAGAGAAAATACCTGGACTTGCCTGACTGGACTAGCTCACAACCCATCCTCACTAGGCCCGACTCAGCCAACCTGCCAGCTGATTGGAGGTGCCCAAGTCCAGCCAAGATTAGCAGAACCACTCAATTAACTTGCAGATCCATACAAATATTAAAAGATGGTCGGTTGTTTAGACCACTTACATTTTGGGGTGTTTGCAGCAATAATTGCTGACAGGGTAGTCAGGCAACTGCAACTTAGACTGTCCTCTCTGCCTCTAGCATAACCTAGATGGGTTCAGTTCAGTCGCTCAATCGTGTCGGACTCTTTGCAACCCCTTGGACTGCAGCACACCAGGCTTCTCCGTCCGTCACCAACTCCCGGAGCTTGCTCAAACCACAATGGATTAGAGTCAACCATACTAGAGTGAAAAACGTAAGTTAAGATGGATGAGAACTTAAAGTTATATTATAGCTTCTAAACAAATTTACAACAACAAAGATAGTCTTTGAACTGGATCCAAGCTCTATAATCTGTTAAGTTAAGCCTATACATTTAACTTAAACTCATATTCTTCAAAATGTGTGAGGTGATACTCTTTTATAAAAAATTTTTTAAAAACTTTGCTATTCAAAGTGTGGCCCATGTATCAGGAAGGAATATCACAAACCCCATCCAAACATGCTGAATTAGAATCTGCATTTTTAAAAAACTCTCCAAGTGATTACTTTTCACTCTTAATTATACTACTATTATTTTCATTTACTATTTCATTTCAGGCTCTATTGAGTTCTTACACTTAGCCATAACTTGGAGACTACAGCAGTGGGATTCCCTACTGTTTTCAGTGGTTAGGCAGGCAGTCTTTTTTTCTTATTCCTTAAAGAGCCTGTCTTAAAAAGACTGTAGGTTTCAATTGGGTGTGTCCACTTACATATGGTTTTTAAATAAGTGTATGCAGGTCCGCCATATCTGTGGATTTGAAACCCATGAATATGGACTGCTGACTGTACTAGCCATTTTATATGAGGGGCTTGACCTGTGGATTTGGTATCCGTGGGGGCTCCTGAAACCAATGCCAAGATACTGAAGGAGTGTACTCCACACAGCACTGCTCCTCCCCGCAGGGCACAGCAGCAGGCACGAGTAATGCCACACAGCCTTTGAGAGCTCTGACTCACAACTGCTGTGAAGTGTTCACCCTCTTACCTGCCATCAGAGCCGATGCCCCTTCTCCATCTCTGCTGGATATTGATAAGTATGCATCATAGCCCCAATAACATGTTCCCCACATTTACATGTTCTTCTTTTATCAGACAGTGCATATCTTGAGGGCAAGTACTAGATCCCTTATTCAACTTTTTAGAATCTCCAAGGCCAAATACAGTGCCTGATACAGGCAGATGTCGGATTGTGCTCTTTTTAATTAATGAATGAAAGGAAAAAAAAAAAAAAAAACTTGGTCACTAAGTAAGTGACTCATGAAGTTTCAAATACATGCAAAAATATCTTACCTATTTCTGAAGTTTTAAATTATAGTATATATTTTCACAGTTAAGTCAATGTTTTTCTCTTATAGTCTATTTCTCCTACTAGACTGATTCCAAAGATTTCAGACTACGATGGAAAAAAAATTAATACAAAATAGTTTACTTATTTTTTTCATTTTCAATGCATATGCTTCTATCTATTAATATTTTGTCTTAATCATCTTTGACTCTCCAATGATTCCTACAGTTTTTGGTATATAACATGTACTCAAATATTTGTTGAATGAGTAAGTTATTTTCAAACTACCAGGAGTTTGTGAGCATATTACAATTAATGAAAAAAGCTCCAATGCAAAACATTTTAATAGGTGGTCAAATATACAGTTATTAGAATTACCTAAATATCACTTATATAAAAATTGGTATATATCACATTAGATGACTCTATAAAAACACAAATCACACATTGACAACAACCCCTGCAGTCCAAGAATACCCCCCTCATCAATAGTACAAATTACACATTTTTTAAAAAAAGACATTGTTTAGACATTTAAACCAAAGTAACTTTGACTAGACTAAATACATTCATTCATCAAGTACAATAAATTTAGCATAGTCACTAACAACACAATTTTAGGTGCAATTTCACATGCTTTCATAAATCTTCCAGTTCAGTTCCCACAGTAAAGTGTCTTTGTGCACACCATTTTCATTTATATATAGGTGCATCATACATCATACTTAAGACTATTTTACTTCATAATTAAATGTGTTAATGTATATTGTAAGCGAATACCAGGCCAAAATTTAACCCCAGTGATGACCAATTTCAACAATTAAAAAAAAATTCTTTACAGTATATTCTAATTTGTTTAATTGCATGGGTACTATTTTCTCTTACTAAATACTATCAAAATAAGTAATAAGAATTTAAATATTAAATCCAAAAACATGGAGATTCCAACCTTCTTAAAATATTAATAAGCATTTTAGTAACATGATCATTTAAGTCAAAAAGTAATTTCATATTCATTGCCAAATTAAAATACCTATGATTTGAAGACAGAGACCTAAAATACTTGCAGTAAATTGAAAAGTACAATTTTTAAAATGTGCAGTAATTTGCTTGTGAATTTGTAATGTAATGTTTTTCACAGTAATACTATGTTAAAACACTACTCTAAATGATCAGCCTAAGTACACGTACCTTTACCAGCAAGAAAAATTAAGGCCTTTTAATGCTATCAGTAATTACAGCTGAACTCAAATGTCAAATAGAGGTTACAATGCTGCAAACTATTATTTTTAACCTTTAACATATTGTTAGTTGCTTCATCTCAACTCAATTACTTATCTTTCCATGAAGTTGAATGTTAGTTAACTATTACCTTTAAATAAGCATTTATCCGTATCTCTATTTTTATTTAGCCCTGAACCCAGTCAATCTAGAGAGAATGCTGGAAATATTAGGGCTTTGTCTGACTGGATCACAACTATATATTCAGGGGTTAAAAGTCTGTCCCATTTATATTTCTGAATGAACTAAGATGCCTGGCCTCCATAGACAACATTACTTATTTTCCCAAAGCATTGGCAGATAATTGCTACTTCTTCACTTGACCAAATTGACTTTTTTTTTAAATTTAAGTCTAGGCTATGAAGACATTACAGGATGTAAGGAAGGATAACCAAAGCTACAAATATATCAAATCAAGGTTAAAGGCACTGGATAAGGAAGATTATTACAAAGCATTGTAAACAATTTTTAAAGCAAATCAAGTTTTACAGTATTAAATGCCAAACTACTAAGAGCAAATGGTACTAAAATGATGACAATGTTTTAAAATAGTGGACAAAATTTCTGTAATTTCACAAATAAAATTTTCATTGTTCTACCATTTTTTTTCATCCTACAAGTTCTTTAATATTCCAAATCCTAGAAACAAAAGAGTTTTCAGTTGCATGAAATAAGAAAACTGCAACTGAAATATCTCTGAAAATTAATTTTATCTTAAGTTACATTATAAATTTGATATATATACATATATATATGGTACAGAGATATGAAGATCATCTTGGAAATCATAAAACAGTAAATTATACTCAATTAAAATCACAAAAAAAGATCTTATTCAGTTGAACACAATCTAAAGCCCCACAACAGCAAACTGTAGTGTAAAGAGGCACAGTAAGTACAATTTCCAGACACATTAAACAAATAATGAATACGGAGTTGAAAATACCACATGCTCCAGTTTAGTCATTTAATACACACATTTTCACAACTGTTTCTTGAAAAACTATTTAGATAAAATATTTAGCATTTATCATCAATTTTAAATTTATCTGAATCTATGCAACTTTCATCCATATTAAAATACTGATTACTGTAAATACTTTATTATAAAACTATTATACAATTTAAATTTTTATTAGAGAAATGTATTATTCACTATCCATAATTAAAGTCTTTTTCATGAGTGCATTTCATAAGAAATACACGAAAATCATTATTTATGATGCCTAGGGAGAAAAAACTATGGTAATCCTATTAACCCAAACTATATCCTTATTATTTCTTAAACATTTAAATGTTTAAATATGCTTGGTGACTAGTGATCATTCATCTCCACAGTGGTAAATTTCAGCATAATGTTAAATGACTGGACTAGACAATAAAAGAGTCACATGTAGATAAACACAAACCAATACTTGTTCTCTTACATGAAAGCTTACTTATAAAGTAACACCAAATGGGCAGTGAATAACAGTGATTAAAAAAAAATGTAAACAGAATAAAATGTGAGTCCCTTCCCTGAAGAACAAAAGATAAAAGTATTTCTCATTTTATGAAAACAAAACATTATCTATCAAAAAGGTAAGACGCTGATTTTACAAATCTATTATTTCTAAATATGGATAAAGAAAATCTGGAACAATAGATTCACATTTTATTGAGCTAAAATGCACAAAAAATATGATAATACTTAAACTTATTAATTCATTGTAATAGGTTGATACTATCCCATACTAAAAAGTATCTTGTTAAGATTCAAAATAGTGTTTAATTATCTGAGCTTAAGATTTAACAATCACTATCCAAGTAACAACAACAACAAAAGTCCACACTGTAGGATGAAAAAAGCAAAACTGAAAAATTTCTATTCACTATGACTTTAATTTCATCCCCACAAAAAAAGCTACAGCAATACCCATTTAGGCAATAGGCAAAAACATGAAGTCCTTATGGAAAATACCTACATTGACCCTAAATAAAAGATGTAAGATAATCAAATTTTGCTATAGTAAATGCATGTGAATTTTAAAGGTGTACAAGCTTAATAAATTTACTAAGCATAGAATTAATTTCATACTTCTCTTTGTGCTCAGATGATTGCAAAACTACATTCAGAGAGAGGGTTGGGAAGGTGAGATAAAACTGTGATACTTTCCTTCACACTAAAGAAGGGTATTTTAATTCTGAGGGGGAAAGAAAGGGAAGAGTCTAACAGTTCACAACTCTAAAACAACCTCCAAGAATATGACAAGACTGTTAACTACTTAAGACATTTTGTTAGTGAATCAAAGTTCAATGAAAACAAACATTTTTGCAAATTTAATTTCAAAATTTTAAATGTTTCTGATAATAGCTATTTTTTTTAAAGGTGGTGAATGTGAAATAGAGTTAATACTTAGAGATCTACTTTTTTCAAGAAAATTAGCACTGCCCCCTTCATGAAATTAAATTATAATCTTTCTTGAATATGATATAAAACTGTTTTGAGTAAGAATGAAACAGAAGCATGAATTTAGATATGCACCAAGCTCTGTATGACATGCTAATTTACACATGGTATTTTTGACAACTGAATGTTGCCCTTCACTGCTTATTAGAATTCTGAGAAACACTTTTTAGTAACATACAGTCATACTAGTGCTTAACTAAATGGGGACATATAAATACATGAATTATAAAAGAAAAACCTCAAAATGAGTTATTTAAAGGGGAAATAAAAAGAGCTTCAGTCATCCATCTTTTTGAAGTTACAGAGTAAAAGGCAAGATATTTTATGGTTTATAAATACTTGTCACAATGTAGTAAATACATATTCCAATTTTCCCATAAATTAAACATTTTAAAAGAAAAATATTTTGTTCCTTGCAAATATCTTCACTTTTCCCTAACCTTGGCAAGACTAGTAAGTGCCCTTAATTTCAAGACTTTTGTTGTTGTTGTTTTTATCCATTTCAATGATCTTTCTCATGAAGTATGTATATAAGTGAAAATGAAAGGAAAAAATCTGCTTTTGGAATGCAGTAATTCTAAATCCTTTTACTAAGAAGCACCTTTTGATATGCTGGTTTGAACTTTTAATACAAAACCTAAAGAGTAATTTTTTTCTGTAGAATTTTCTCCAGTTTTAATAACTTCATACACAGCAATACTAAGGATATCAGCCTATGCTTTCTACATTTTTTTAAAGTGTTCTAATAATGTAATGAGTTATAGATATGGCTCACTGTGGCCGGGTGGACAGAGGTTTCATGATAAATGGCTACAGAAAACAAACTAAACTCATTATGATTGAATAATGGTTTGCATTTTGCTTGAGCCAACAGACATTTAAGCCACGTACCACCACATTCCCTGCATAACATTCCTAAGTTTCTTTACTCTTTATAGTTTTCTAATGAACAAATAATTAGTTTTCCTGAGTAAGATTATAAAAAAGTTAACTCTTCTACCAAAAGTATAAAGACAAAATGTAGACTCACAATACAAATTTTTTACACAGCATTACAAGTGCAGAGTTATTAACTGCTGCTCTTCATTATGATTGCCCCACCCCTTTAAAAGACTGCAGCAAAAGATTCAATTGTCTAATATGCTCTGCAGTACAGTAATTAAATGCTTCAGCCCATAAACATACCCCTCATCTACTGTGTTGCTAGGGAACACATGAGCAAAGTCTATCATTCGCACTTCTACTGCAGTCTCGTGACAACCAGTGGGAAGATGGTAGAAAACTTTTTCCAGTTGGGAAAGTACATTTCCGTTTAAACGCTCCTGTGACATGCTTTTCCACCCATTGTCTTGCTCTATATTTTCAACCTTCAATGAAGTCTGACTGTGATGCTTTTTTGAATACATTTTTCTGTGACAAGCATACATTTTGGACAAGCTTTTACCCACTGAAGCTTCTATTTTTCCATTTGCTGTAGAATTTAACACATGAAAGTTATTATTGTACTCCAGTACATCTGTGTCTGAGAGCTGTCCTTTGGACAAAAACTTTTCTGCCAAAGTCCTGTCATTCAATTTTGTAGTAGTTGGCTGAGATGAACCTTCATAAACAAATAGTAATGAACTTGCATAAAAGTTAAGCTGCTTCTGGCTTTCAAACCATTGGAGAATTTTCTCAATCTTCTGAATACTGGCAGCAATAGCATCTCTTCTTAAGCAGAATCCATTATGAAAAAAACGGGAGACTCCTATAAAAAGGAAAGTACTAGGATTATAATGAAATTATGAAATAACCATCATTTGGGAAGTAATTTCATCTTAGATACAAATCTTAAACTTTCTCCCATCAGCCCCTGCAATTAAGTGAACAGATAAGGATTCCAGTTAAACACAGAATCTTGGAGCTCAACTTAATTTCTGGTGAAGATGTTCTTATTAGAAAACATACAGATGACACTTATGTAAAGCAAAATACCTTATTTAGACAGAAAACTTACTACAGGTAGACTATTAGTTTAGTGCCCTCTATATATATTCTCTTAAGGAATAGGATTCCAAGATTTGTTTCATTTGCTATTATGAGGAATTTTATAGTAAGACTGTACATTTATTAGAATCATGAACTAATCTAGAACCTAGAGTCAAAGTATAACCATTTTCAATTATGTCAACAGCCCATCACCAAAATACCAAATCATAACTGTACTTAATTTTTTATGCTCTCAACAATACTAATTAAACCAGCCTTTTCACAAAAGGTGAGCTCACTTTGGAGACTATCAGTAGTCCAATATGCTATTCAATATTGAGACTTAATGTTTTAACCTATCATATTAGGCCTCTTTTAAAATTATTTATGCATATTTTATCACATTTGGGAATTCATGGAATTTGATTTTTGCTGTTCCCCTACTTGGGGATAGAAACTGCTAAAAAATATATTCATATTGGCCTGAGAAATATTTTAATATAGAGCCAATCTAAATGTTATCTTGCTATTGGTTAAGTATACCAAGGCAAATATCAATTGATAAGAGCACATCGTAGATGAGTATTCTGTAAACATAAACATTTTTTCAACTATTTACATTACTCAACTTCTTCCTCATCCTGGATACAGTTAATAATAAACTTTAAAGAACATTATCTCTGGAAGTCTGTTATCATTGCTTTTATAATATCTTGGCCATACCTATTTTAGAAGTGTATATATTAAGACAGTATTGAGAATTGAATCACTACACCAAAGAAGAACTAAAACTGAAATCACTTTAGAGTTATTCTGATTAATTCTATAGTAATAAAAGGCACTGAAGTATGGTCTTTCAATCCTTACCATCCTTTAGAGTTTCTTTTGTTAAGCTTCTTCCATAGTGCTGGTTTTTTGTCTCATAGCTATCAGAATGAACATGATAAACCTGTCAGAAAAAATACTGAATATTAAAAATGAATACTCCTTAACCCTGGGGGTTTTATTGCAGCAATGAAAGGATGGCTAAAGACGGGAAGATCTACTCATATAATTCATTCTAACGGATTTAAGATGAAAAAAGAGTCATAGTGTCAAATCAATGATGCTAAAAAGGCAGTTAGCATATTTATATCCACTACTGATGAAAACTCTCTAAAAAGATAGATAAGTATTTCCAATATGAAAAAAATTATCCATTTCAATCCATCAAAAGTTAGTCTCAAGTTTAAAAAAGAAATAAGGAAGCATCTGTCTTAAAACAGAAGAAACTTCCACAAAAACTACTCTACCACTAACACATATATATGGAATTTAGAAAGATGGTAATGATAACCCTATATGCAAAACAGAAAAAGAGACACAGATGTATAGAACAGACTTTCGGACTCTATGGGAGAAGGCGAGGGTGGTATGATCTGAGAGAACAGCATCGTAACATGTATACTATCAAGTGTGAAACAGATCGCCAGTCCAGGTTGGATGCATGAGACAAGTGCTCGGGGCTGGTGCACTGGGAAGACCAGAGGGATGGGATGGGGAGGGAGGGGGGAGGGGGTTCAGGATGGGGAACACATGTAAATCCATGGCTGATTCATGTCAATGTATGGCAAAAACTGCTACAATATTATAAAGTAATTAGCCTCCAACTAACAAAAATAAATGGGAAAAAAAAGAATTAAAAAAAAAACTACTCTACCACAATACCTTTTATCATTATTATTACCTAATATTGTTCCAGAGCTTCTAGCAAATCCAAATAGATTACAAAGAAATAAGACACATATTTTGAAAAGGAGGAAAAAAATATTACCCTTTGTACATAATGGTTATATAATTGGAAAACTCAATTTAAAAAGTAACACAAACAATAAAAACCTGAGATGGTGACAGTACAAATTAGTAAACAGAAGATAAGCTTTCATATATACAAACAACTGACTAGAAAATGTAAGATTCCATTTATAAATCAAGTTAAGAAATAAAACAAAGGAATAAAACAGAAGGCATGAACCTTATGTGCAAAGTACTTACAAGATAAAATGTAAAAGAGATTATATGGAAAAGTGACAGTGTTAATCGCTCAGTTATGTCCCACTCTTTGAGACTGGTAACTAGGGAAGGTATTTCCAACTAAAACTCAATCTACCACATACAATATGCTTTTTAAAATGTTGATAGTGTTTTTGCCATTCAGAAATCAAAAGACCAACAGAAAAAAAAAAGGTATTTGAAATTTATCTGATGAACAAAGAGCATGTTTACTCATGGGAAAATGAACAATGGATCTGAAGAGTTCACTGAAATCAAGTCTCAAACATATCAGGAACACAGACTATCTCAAAACTGTGGCAACCAAAAGTTTCTCCAGACACTGCCGAATGACTCCCTGGGAAATTAAACTACCCGAGGTTCAAAATCATCTACTTTTGCTTTACTGACTATGCTAAAGCTTTTGACTGTGTGAATCACAACAAACTGTGGAAAATTCTTAAAGAGATGAGAATACCAGACCACCTGACCTGCCTCCTGAGAAAACTGTATACAGATCAAGAAGCAATAGTTAGAATGCTGCAATAGTCACATGCTGCAGCCCATGGGATCGCAAAGAGTTGGACACGACTGAGCAACTGAACTGAACTGGTTCCAAATCACTGCTCTGTATCAAGCAGATTGCCAATATCTACCACAATTATAAATGCATACAAGCTCAACTCCCCTCTAGGTACTTAATCCATAAATACCCTAGCACACCGGTGAAATGAGGAAGGCCTCCAGTCATTCATTTCTAACATTATTCGTGATAGCAAAAGACTGGAAACAAGTCAAAGATCCATTAAAGAGAGCTGGTAATGCCACTATGGAAAAATCTCCATGCTACGTTAAACAGAAAAAAAGCAAGATACAGAACAGCATTCAAAGCAGACGGTTTTGCATTATAGGAACAAATATCTCTGGGAAAGGTACATTGGTGAGGGAAAAAAATCACTATAAATATAATATCCTGTGTGGGGAGGGTGACTTCTCGCAGTATATGTTTCTATACTTACTGGCATCTGAACCATACAATGATGTATTTCATCAATTTTTAATTAAATATTTTTAAGAAGCATTAAGAATACATTGCTTTAGAAACTGGTATTTTATAACTTTCAGTATGATATGGCTAATTACTCTCTATCTCAAATGCTTCACTTTATTCAAAAAATCCAAATAGAACTGTGTTCTTTTTAATACATACACTTAGCAGCCTATTTAAAGAAAGACAATTTATCTTGAACGAAGTGTTACTATGAATAGAAGAAAAACACTTTATATATATACCAAAATTACATTTGACTACAGGAAAAATTATTTTTATAAGGACAGTTAATCATATTCGGAAAGTGTGTTTTAAAAAGTACTCATGTTCTCTATGCCCAGAAATACGTGTAAAAGAGGATTTTCACAGTGACAGAGGTATTATGGCAATAAGATGGTAATATATAAATTTATCAAATCAACATGCTGTACAGCTCAAACATACACAATGTCATGTTATCACTTATCTTGCAATAAAAAGATGAAATTGAGGAAATTAATAATGTGATAAAATTAAATACGAAAAAATAAATGAGAAGAATTTTCAAATACCCAGTCATGTAAACTACCAACTAGGAAATGTTTGTAAAATCCCCAAAAAAGGATTCTCAAAACTTCACCATTCTACTATCCAGGGAGGTATTTTCTGAGCTAAATTAAATTTCACATATGAAAAATCTAGATTTCACCTACAGATTAAAGCTAACTAGTTTCATGGGTCTCCTTTATTTATATTCTATTTACTTAATTTTATTTATTCATTTATTTTTTATTGAAGTATAGTTGATTTACAAAGTTGTATTCATTTCAGGCATGTCTGTTTACTCCTACTTTACTAATAAAAGCTAGAACGTAAAGAGATCTGAGAACTTCTCCAATCTCAACCCACTACCCAGTCTTGATCAGTTACAAAGACAATTGTAAATCAAAAGTTAACAGTACCACCTTGAAAATATCTAACAGGTAATAAAAAAGATGCTTAATTTTCTTTTTTTTAAAGGAAAGGTAACCTGGAAGACATGAGGAGGGGGAGAAAATGACAAGTATAAATCAACTAAAATCTTGAATTATATGTTTTAAAGAAATTTCAGGTGAATTTCTACAAATTATATTTCAATTACTTGTGGTTAATATTTTAAGTGTTAGTCTCTCAGTCATGCCTGACTCTTTGCAACCCTTCTTCAGGGATCTTCCCCACCCAGAAACTGAACCCACATCTCCTGCATTGCAGGCAGATTCTTTACTGCCTGAGCCAACAGGGAAGGCCAATAAATATAATAATCCCCACAGTTATACAGCACATGTTTAAAAAGTCAATACAAAACTGGAAAATTAAACCACCATTCATTCACACACATAATAGTTGACCACTAAGGACGCTACTTGAAATAGGCAGAAAGTCCCAAAGCAAGCTGCTGATATATTTACTTCTCTCAAGTCTGATACTTTAAGCTGAAATACACTCCACCTGCCTATGTATAATATGCTCCTTACATAAACTCACAGTCACCTTTCATGAACTAATTCAAAAGATGCTCTGCTTCTTGGTTTTCTAGAACTATTTTCCCTGTTGCCAGTTCAAAATACTATCTTTTCCAAAGTCACTCCATACTCCACCTCTCTCGACTGCTTTGCTCTTATACCTCTTATTTTCTTTCTCTTTCGTTACAAATTATCTTAATAAATCTTTTGTTATTAAATCAAAGTGAGTCTTATCATCTATACCATCTTGGGATCAAGGAAATAACAGTATAATTGTTGACAGTCATTTCAAAACAAGGAACTACTGGGACTTCCTGGCAGTCCAGTGCTTAAGATTCTATGCTGCCAATGCAGAGGGCATGGGTTTGATTCCTGGTCAGGACACTAAGATTCCACATGCTGCACAGTGCAACCAAAAGATTTAATTAATTAATTTCTGGTAATTATGTAAGGAATTTATGTATTTATATGCAATAAATTCCTTTAAATGTAATAAACTCCTATAAATATATTTATATGTATAAATTGCTTTTATTTATATAAGGAATAATTATAAATAATTCCGTTCTGTTCAGTCACTCAGTCGTGTCCAGCTGTTTCTGATCCCATGGACTATAGCACACCAGGCTTCCCTGTCCATCGCCAACTCCCAGAGCTTGCTCAAACTCATGTCCATCAAGTGAGTGATGCCATCCAACCATCTCAGCCTCTGTCATCCCCTTCTCCTCCTGCCTTCAGTCTTTCCCAGCATCAGGGTCTTTTCAAATGAGTCAGCTCTTCGCATCAGGTGACCAAAGTACTGGCATTTCAGCTTCAACATCAGTCTTTCCAATGAACACCCAGGACTGATCTCCTTTAGGATGGACTGGTTGGATCTCCTTGCAGTCCAAGGGACTCTCAAGAGTCTTCTCCAAGACCACAGTTCAAAAGCATCAATTTTTCAGCACTTGGTTTTCTTTCTTTTTTTTTAGCACTCAGTTTTCTTTATGGTCCAACTCTCACATCCATACATGACTACTGGAAAAACCATAACTTTGACTATACAGACCTTTGCTGGCATATAATTAATTAAATATAAGGAATTTCTAAATTGGCATTTTCTTCTGCCCACCAAACCTCTTCCTACTTACTGGTTAAACACAACAGAAAAACAGTTTAAAACTGATATATTTGGTAAACTTCAGTATATTCAGTAAGGTTTGGTTTTGGGGGGTTTTTTGGTTTTGTTTTGTTTTTTAATTGAAATTAGGCATGATTGTCTAGGAGGAAAATTTTTAAAATTTGAAACACTGATTCTAAAATTATCCAACTCTATCTTTAGTATTAATCTATAAACCCATTGTGATTGAAAAGTTTAATAAATTTACCAGACACTAAAGAAATAACTATCTGAAAAAAAAAATCCTAATAGAATTCCTATTAAAATTCAAAGTATGTCTCCCAATTTTTATATTCGAGAATTACATAATTTAGTCAATATTTACATTCTCATTCTCATTTATTATTTCACACTGCAATCATATCCTTTCTCAGACAAGCAAATTATATGTAATTATAAACTGCTAACTACTATACAAAGGAAAGCCATGAGAATAAAATTAGAACTCAAATTAATCTACAGATTCAACATAATTCCTACCAAAATCCCAGGTAGACACTTCCTTGCAGAAACTGACAGACTGATCCTAAAATTCACAAGGAAGTTGAAGGGATCCTAGGTAGTCCAATCTTGGAAAAGAACAAAGTTGGAAGTCTAACAATTCCTACTTTCAAAAGTTATTCCAAAGCTACATTAATCAAGACAGTGTGGTTCTCGGGAATACCCTGGTGGTCCAGTAGTTAGCACTCTGCTTTCACTGACATGGGCCAGAGTTCAATCCCTGATCAGGGAACTAAGATCTAGGAAGCCATGTGGTACAGCCAAACAAAACAAAACAAAACACAGTGTGCATCTGAGAAAATAGCTGCTGCATATCAATGTATCTGGTAAAGGGTTAATCTTCAAAATATATAAAGAAGTCAGACAATTTGACAGGAAAAACTAATAAGTGTTGTTGAGAATACGAAGGAAAGGGAAACCTTGAGTACTACTAGTAGGAATGGTACAGCCACTATAAAAAACAGTATGAAAGTTCCTCAAAAACTTAAAAATATACACCCAAGAAAAAGAAAACACAATATCCTGGCACTACATGCACTACGTGTTCACTGCAGCATGATTCACGATAGCCAAGATATGAAACAATTTAACTGTACATCAATGAATGAAAGGATAAAGATGTTGTATGTACAGGCATACCTCATTTTATTGCACTTCATAGATACTGTGTAAACCTTCACAGTATCAGTTCAGTTCAGTCGCTCAGTCATGTCCGACTCTTTGCGACGCCATGAACCACAGCACGCCAGGCCTCCCTGTCCATCACCAACTCCCGGAGTCCACTCAACCCCAGGTCATTCGAGTCGGTGATGCCATCCAGCCATCTCATCCTCTGTCGTCCCCTTCTCCTCCTGCCCCCAATCCCTCCCAGCATCAGGGTCTTTTCCAATAAGTCAACTCTTCACATGAGGTGGCCAAAGTATCAGAGGTTTAGCTTCAACATCAGTCCTTCCAATGAACACCCAGGACTGATCTCCTTTAGGAGGACTGGTTGGATCTCCTTGCAGTCCAAGGGACTCTCAAGAGTCTTCTCCAATACCACAGTTCAAAAGCATCAATTCTTCGGCACTCAGCTTTCTTCATAGTCCATCTCTCACATCTATACATGACCACTGGAAAAACCATAGCCTTGACTAGACAGACCTTTGTTGGCAAAGTAATGTCTCTGCTTTTTAATATGCTGTCTAGGTTGGTCATAACTTTCCTTCCAAGGAGTAAGCGTCTTTTAATTTCATGACTGCAATCACCAACTGCAGTGATTTTGGAGCCCCCAAAAATAAAGTCTGACACTGTTTCCCCATCTATTTCCCATGAAGTGATGGGACCAGATGCCATGATCTTAGTTTTCTGAATGTTGAGCTTTAAGCCAACTTTTTCACTCTCCTCTTTCACTTGTATCAAGAGGCTTTTTAGTTCCTCTTTACTTTCTGAAATAAGGGTGGTGTCATCTGCATATCTGAGATTATTGATATTTCTCCCAGCAATCTTGATTCCAGCTTGTGCTTCTTCCAGCCCAGCGTTTCTCATGATGTACTCTGCATATAAGTGAAATAAGCAGGGTGACAATATACAGCCTTGATGTACTCCTTTTCCTATTTGGAACCAGTCTGTTGTTCCATGTTCAGTTCTAACTGTTGCTTCCTGACCTGCAGAGTTTCTCAAGAGGCAGGTCAGGTGGTATTCCCATCTCTTTCAGAATTTGCCAGTTTATTGTGATCCACACAGAAAAAGGCTTTGGCATAGTCAATAAAGCAGAAATAGATGTTTTTCTGGAACTCTCGCTTTTTTGATGATCCAGAGGATGTTGGCAATTTGATCTCTGGTTCCTCTGCATTTTCTAAAACTAGCTTGAACATCTGGACGTTCACGGTTCACGTATTGCTGAAGCCTGGCTTGGAGAATTTTGAGCATTACTTTACTAGCGTGTGAGATGAGTGCCACTGTGCAGTAGTTAGAGCATTCTTTGGGATTGCCTTTCTTTGGGATTGGCATGAAAACTGACCTTTTCCAGTCCTGTGGCCCCTGCTGAGTTATCCAAATTTGCTGACATATTGAGTGCAGCACTTTCACAGCATCGTCTTTTAGGATTTGAAATAGCTCAACTGGAATTCCATCACCTCCACTAGCTTTGTTCGTAGTGATGCTTCTAAGGCCGACTTGACTTCACATTCCAGGATGTCTGGCTCTAGGTGAGTGATCACACCATCGTGATTATCTGGGTCATGAAGATCTTTTTTGTACAGTTCTTCTGTGTATTCTTGCCACCTTTTCTTAATATCTTCTGCTTCTGTTAGGTCCATACTATTTCTATCCTTTATCGAGCCCATCTTTGCATGAAGTGTTCCCTTGGTATCTCTAATTTCCTTGAAGAGATCTCTAGTCTTTCCCATTCTATTGTTTTCCTCTATTTCTTTGCATTTACCACTGAGGAAGGTTTTATCATCTCTCCTTGCTATTCTTTGAAACTCTGCATTCAAATGGGAATATCTTTCCTTTTCTCCTTTGCTTTTCGCTTCTCTTCTTTTCACAGCTATTTGTAACGTCTCCTCAGACAGCCATTTTGCTTTTTTGCATTTCTTTTCCATGGGGATGGTCTTAATCCCTGTCTCCTGTACAATGTCACGAACCTCTGTCCATAGTCAATCAGGCATGCTGTCTATCAGATCTAGTCCCTTAAATCTATTTCTCACTTCCACTGTATAATCATAAGGGATTTGATTTAGGTCATACCTGAATGGTCTAGTGGTTTTCCCTACTTTCTTCAATTTAAGTCTGAATTTGGCAATAAGGAGTTCATGATCTGAGCTACAGTCAGCTCCCAGTCTTGTTTTTGCTGACTGTATAGAGCTTCTCCATCTTTGGCTGCAAAGAATATAATCAGTCTGATTTTGGTGTTGACCATCTGGTGATGTCCATGTGTAGAGTCTTCTGTTGTGTTGTTGGAAGAAGGTGTTTGCTATGACCAGTGCATTCTCTTGGCTGAACTCTCTTAGCCTTTGCCTTGCTTCATTCCGTACTCCAAGGCCAAATTTGCCTTTTACTCCAGGTGTTTCTTGACTTCCTACTTTTGCATTCCAAACCCCTACATTGAACAAGTCTATCAGAGCCATTTTTCCAACAGCATTTGCCTTGGTTCATGTCTATGTGTCACATCTGGTAATTCTTGCAACATTTCAAACTTTTTCATTATTACTGTATTGTTATGTTAGCTGTGATCAGTGATCTTTGATGCTACTATTATAATTGTTTTGGCATTTCTTTAGCAATAAAGTAGTTTTAAATTAAATTAGCATTTAAATAATGCTATTGCACACTTAAGAGATTACAGTACAGTGTAAACAAAATTTTCATATGCACTGAGAAACTAAAAATTCTTACAACTTGTTTTATTGTAATATCTGCTTTATTGCTGAACCCACAGTATCTCCAAGGTATGCCTGTACATAAACAATAGATTATTCAGTCATTAAGAAAAAGGAAATCTGCTATCTGGAGTAACATAGATGAACCTTAAGGGCATTATGCTAAGTGAACTAAGACAAAGACAAGTATCGCGCATCTTCACTTAAACATGGGAATCCGAAAAACAAAGCAAACTCATAGAAACAAGAGAGTAGAAAGTGGTAAAGTTTACCAAGGACTGGGAGGGGAAATAGAAAGAGGTTGGTATTCATCTTTCAACTATAAGATTAAAGTCTGAGAACCTAATGTAAAACATGGTGACAGATCAATAACACTACTGCATAACTGAAATTTGCTAAGAGGGTAGAACTTATATGTTCTCATAAACACAAATAAAAGATAAATATGTGAGGTGAAAGATGTGTTAATAAACTAAATGAGTGAATCCTTCTACAACGTGTAGGTATTTCAAATCACCGCAATGTATACTTTAAATATCTTGTGTAAATGATACCTCAATAAAGCTGAAGAAGGAAAAAAAAAAAAGACTGTGGTTCTGGCATAAAGATAGACAATATGAATCAACAGAAGAGAATTGACAGTCAAGAAATAAACTCTCATTTATGGTCAACTTATTTCAACAAGTATGTCCAGAGCATTCAATGAGGGAAAAAATGGTCTTCTCAACAAATGGTGCTGGGACAACTGGATATCCATAAGCAAAAGAGAAGGGTTGACTCCTTCCTCAAACCATACCCAAAAAACTAACTTAAAATATACATATATCTCAATGTAACAGTTAAAACTCTAGAAGAAATATAGGAGTAAATCTTAATGACTTTAGGTTAGGCAATGGTTTCTTAGCCATGAAACCAAGAGCACAAATAGCAAAAGGCAAAATTAAATTAGACTCCAAAATTAAAAATATTTGTACTCCAAAGGTATTATCAAAAAAGTGAAAAAACAACCCAAATTAAAAGTAGACAAAGGACCAGAATAGACATTTCTCCAAAGAAGACATGCACACAGGTCAATAAGCACATGCAAAGAGGCTCAATTCCATGAGCCATTATGGAAATGCAAATAAAAACCAGAATGAGATACAATGTCACACCCACTAGAATGCCTTATAAAAAAAAAAAAGAAGAGAGACAGAATAACAAGGTTTGGGCTTTGGGTAACAATGCAGAGAAACTGAAACTTCTATACATCATCCGTAGAAATGCAAAATGGTGCAAGAACTTTGGAAAACACTTTGGCAGTTTCTTTAAAATTTAAATTTAGTCACGGCATCCACTAATCTCAAATTCAGGAACTACATACCTTAAAAAACATATGCACGTAACATACATAACAGCATTACTAATAACAGCCCCAAAGTGGAAACAACCCAAAGTTGATCAATGAACCAATGGATAAACAAAATGTAGTATATCCATACAAAAACAAAAAAGAATAAAATACTGATTTACGCTAACAACATGGACACACTGTGAAAACATTATGAAAGAAGCCAGTCACAAAAAACTACCTATTTTATTACATGATTCCCTTTATATGAAATGTCCAGAAGAGGCAAAGCTAAACAGTCAGAAAGTAGACTAGAGTTGTCTATGGCTAGTTAGTTGGAAGGAAATAAGTGACAGATAGTATGTATAGCTTTTCTTTTCAGGTGATGAAAATGTTCTACAGTTGAATACACTGATGGCTGCCCAACTCTATGAGTATACTAAACCAATGAACTGCTACTTTAAATGAGTGAATTGAATGGTGGGTAAATCATATCTCAATAAAAATGTTATTAAAAAATACAAACATCCATGGCTGATTCATGTCAATGTATGGCAAAAACCACCACAATATTGTAAAGTAATTAGCCTCCAACTAATAAAAATAAATGAAAAAAAAAGGAAGAAAAGTTTTAAAAAAAAAGGAAGAAAAGTTTAAAAATAAATAAATAAAAAATAAAATAAAATTTCTGAACAATACTCCTCAAAAAAATAAAATAAAATAAAATAAGAAATACAAACAGAGGAACCTCTATTTGGGGAAATAACACAGAGAGCAAAATTATGCAGTGCCTTATTTATTTCTACTCTGTGTCTATACACACACACACACACATATATATATAAAGGCAATGGAAACCAACTGAAGCATTTTTAAGCTGGGGAATGTCAAACTTAGATATACATTTTATAATGTTTGGAGAACAGACCAGAAGAGAACAAAACTGAAATTAAGAGTTAAGATACTTGTCTAGAGAAGAATAATTTTGAAAATGGGACTCAGGTGCTTCAAAATTAAGATCAACAAAATTGATGGATGGCTTTGAGAGATGATGGTACTAAAAGGTTTCTCCTTCATAAAACTGGACGTATGATAATGTCATTCACTGAGACAGAGAATAACAGAGATTGCTGTTACTGCTTTGGTTGTTATTTTGCAAGAGGGATGTAAGTCAGTTTTTTACATGTTAGTCCTAGATGTCTTTAAGTTATCCAAGTAAAATGTTGAATAGGCTGTTAGCTATATAGATTAGGAGATCAAAGAAAAACCAGAGGCTAGATATGTATGTTCAGGAGTTATCAGTGTAAGTGAAACTGAATCAATGAGAATAAAGGGCACTGCTTGAGAAGAAACAGAAGGCAGTAAGTGGAGCTAAATGGAATACCTCAATATTTAAAGAACAAAGAAATGAGCTGGCAAAAAAAAGACTGCAAAATGCTCTTAGGGAAAAAGCAGGAGAGACTGCAGTGTTATGGACACAAAAATGAATGTTTCAAGGAGGACATAGCAATGTTGAAGACTACTTTTAAAAGTGAAGTAAGATGAACAATGAAAAATGCCATTTGAATTTAGTGACACAGAGATGTCATTAAGGGACCTTCATGAGGCACCAGTCTGGTGGCAGGATGAAGCTAAAGCCAGATTTAAATGGATTAAAGAATACAGCATGGGAAGTAAGGGAACAGTAACAAATATAATAAGTTTGGGTACAAAGGGGAAGCAATTTAAATTCACTGCTAGAGAACAGAGCAGGATAAAAGTGGGGTTTGATTTTTTTCTTTTTCAATTGAGAGTGATTTGAACATTATTTGAAACAAAAAGGAAAAACAACTAAAGAGAGACCAAAGTTGAAGATAAAAAAAAAATAAAATAACAAGAGAGAATCAACAATATTAGGTTCAGAAGAGGCGGAAAAGAAATGCAATCCAGAGGGCAAAGGGAAGGGCTGCCTCTGACAGGAGGATGGAAAATTCTTCAATGTAGGGAGGAATAATGAGGAAATGAAAGCACAGGCAGGTTAAATGTGTACGTCTGTTAGCAGGAAATTAAAGGAAACCATGTATAATGGCTTATTTTTTCTGAAGCAGAAGCCAAAATTATCTCCTAAAAGAAGGAAAGGGGAGGGGTGAATGATTTGAAAACAGTGAAGGCTTAAATAGGCATCACTTTATAGAATTTTATTCCACATTACCTAACTGTGGCATACTGTTTGCAAAGAGGGCCTCAACATCCTTGTGCACACTGCCATTCGTATTATGACTTCCCTTTTTCCACAACCAGAAGTGGAGTCTTCTCCTCCTTATCAATATGGACTGGCCCTGTGACATACTTTGACCTATATAATTCCATAAAAGTGATAGAAGGTGACTTCCTAACCTACATTTCAACAGACCTTGTAGCTTTCGTTCTTGCCTTCCTAAAATGTATATAGTACATGAAGAAGCTCCAGTCAGCCTTCTGGAAAGAACCTTATGGGAAAAAGTCCAGCCAACAGTTAGTATCAACTTGTAAGGTCACTTGGACCAACTAGACCCAGAGGAGCCATCAGATGAGTATAGTTACAAGAGGGACTCTGGATGAGATCAGAACTGACCACCTGAGCCCAACTCAAATTGCCAGTCCACGGAAAAATAAGCAAAGAAAACAATGGCTTTAAATCACATTTTTAAACCAGTAACTTATTTCCCCGTTTTTGTTTTAAATATACAGAAAAATTACTGGCACTTTTCTCATGGGGAAAAAAAAATCACAAATAATATCACATTCATTTACCAGATTATTTCTTTTGTACTAAACTTAAAACATCTTTAAAACAAAATTACTAGAGTCAGAGCTTTGAGGTTCAGCCACTCATTCGTTTATTAATCATGTACTGCGTCCCAGAATAAACCCAGACACTGCCCATATACCAGGTAACAAAAGAGATAGAATCTCTGCCTGCACTGAGGAGTTATGGATAACCTAATTCTAAAATATATGTGACATCTGTAACATTCAAGAAAACATGTAATGAGAGATGTACGTATTACACTAAAAATCACTCTTACCCTCATGCCAAGCACCAAGAACCCAATCTCTTCCATTAATGGGTACTTGCTGACCTGTTGCTGAATCTTCTCAGATGAAGCAAAAGGATCATAGCTTTTCCGCCCTATCTTTACATCCATTATACAGGGCTTATTAAATTTATGGGTCACATCTTCCAGTTTTAGGTATAAATCTGTTATTAAAGAAAAACACTAATTAGTAATAGGAAAACATATTACTACTTAAGAGAAAACAAAAATGAGGAAATCTTAAAACTGAGAAAAAAGTTAAAACAAATCCAGAGTCAAGAATTATTATTACTTCACCTGGAGGAAAAAAAAAGACTGACTAATAAATTTATAACAGGTATAAATATCACAGAGAAACTCTTACAAGAGGTGGAATAAATATTCAACCATAAATAAAAGGTATGAATTAGATACGTCTTCCAAGAACATTAAAAAGGCAATGAGATAATTTTTAAAAACTGTCCTTGAATACATTCTCCTTTTGAACATGATTTACATCTATGTACCTCAGCAGGCATCTTAGTATTCTAAGAATTTTTTAAATTCTTCATTTAAGAATAGTAAAAGGAATAAACCTTTTCCACAGAAGATACAACAGGTATAGGTTAAGAAAGGTAAATCAATCCAAATGATGTTAATGCTAAACATACATTCTAGGCTTACTAGTCCTAAAGGAAAAAGAAACACCCTGCTTTTTAGAACACAAAAAGTCCTCAAAAGTTCATTTGTAAGTAACTTTGGCATCCTGTATACACCTTCCCTCAGAAAACTATTATAAAGGGAGATTCAAGTAAAAAAGTATAAACATCTCAGTTATCATACACTGTAGCTGACCTTATAGTTTTAGGTTGAAAATACAGGTCCAGGTGCACTGAGGGAAAGAAGTAAGGAAAGAAAGTCTTTGCCCCTTCCTAGGTGAATAAATCTTCCCAAACAAAACTCTGAATGAGATCACAAATTTCAATCATGTCATAAGAAGCACTTCTTGTAAAAACCTTTCCTTACAAACAGAAAATATTTTACTTTTTTTTAATCAAAGTAACAAGGTTTGATTTTTTTGAAATAAATGAATTTATTTTTTAAAATCTTATCCCCTAGTCAAAGGAAAATGAAGAGAGGGAGGATTGTGTAGAACCAGGTGAAATTAAGACAAAAAATGAACTGCAGCCTAAGAGAACTCACAGAAACAAAAAGGAGCGTGCCACATTTAAAAGAAAGGTTCTAACAAAGGGACATTCTCAACAAGATAAAAGGTCTGGACACAGACATGAACCTCTTGATGGTGAGAGATAATGAGAGAAGTAGGAATATCCTGCTCAAGAAACTGGAACCCACCCATTTCTGTACTTTAAAAGATAACCACAGGAAAGTATGATAAGATGGGGAAGGAGGAAGCACAGGAGTCCCCTTCACACTCTTCCCATTTTCAGCTACCTTGAGGAAAGAGAAAGAAAGGGATTCATCCTCTCCCTAAAACTGCATAAAAATTTCAGTAACAAGGCTTATGTTTCAAATATCAGAAGAGATTAATTAGACCCTAATGCAGTAAATCATTAGCATTCACAAGTTTATCATCATTAATTTCCATAACTCAAGAAACCCTAAAGGCTTTGGTGAGGTAAGGCTACACATGGGAAGAAAAAGATAGTGTGCAAATCTAGCTAAATATCACAGCATCTACAGTTCGGTGTAGGGTTATTATTTTCTACCTGCCAATTTGGTAGTAATTAAAAACAAAAACTGTTTTTTTGCCATACAACAGAAACAAGAGAAGCTAAAGACTTTGCAAATCCCTATTTCATCCTTCTCTTGGGAAAGAGAAAAATACAAATGCAAACTCTCCTTACAGCAGGAATGTAATAAATGTCTGCTTGACTGAATCAATGTTTGCCCTCTCATTCATTCTCTTTCTGCCCAGAGGGACTTTGGGTTTGGCCTTCTTCATTGTGTAATAAGTTGAGCCGTTCCTTCAGTACACTGGCCTAAGTATCATCAGTTTTATCTGACATTTACTTTGATTAGGCAAGGGCTTCCCTGGTGGCTCAGATAGTAAACAATCTGCCTGCAACGGAAGAGACCTGGGTTCAAATCTCTGGGTGGGGAAGACCGCCAGGAGAAGGAATAGCAACCCACTCCAACATTCTTGCCTGGAGAATTCAATGGACAGAGGAATCTGGCAGGCTACAGCCCATGGGGTCACAAAGAGCTGGACATGACTGAGTGACTAATTCTTGGCTAGGCAAATGTGTTTTTATCTTTCAGATTCTTGATATGCTTTATCTGATTTGAAATACCAAATCATATAAAATACATATATATATATAAAATGACTAAATTATTGATTATTAGCCTTAAGTTCATAATCCTTAAATTAAGGCCTACTGAGAGTTGGTTTAGTGTATTCTTTTAGTTTTCTAAGTGAAAAGTTGAAATTTTGAGATTCTTGTTTCTCTTTCCCTCTAAGTTATTAAAATAAAAAATCAACATCAAAACCTGCTTTAGAGATGCACAGTTTTTAAAAAAAAAAAGTTACGTATCTAGGAGCTTGCCACAGTTGCTTCTGAATAAAACAGGGAAATGAGACATGATCTGAGAACTGAGATTTAAATTGATTTTTTTTTTCAGATTATCATCACTAGAAATAAATCTGAATACTGATTCTATCTGAAAAAAATGCAAGAGAGCTTAATTCAAAGTAAGTCAATCTCAAAACAATAACTTAAATGATCAAAGGCATTTTAACTACAGGAGAGCCTCATTTATAAGGCTAATCTACAGACTGGATAACAAAGGACACTCAGCTAAAGCCCCTCTGGGTATAGAATGGTACAACAGTTTTCAATTTTTAGATATATAGAGAATATGTTCCAAAAATCTGATGGACTAAGAATAAGATAGTGTTCTATCTGGAATAGTTTAGGTTCATTTTGAACAAAGTCAAGGAAATAAATTAAACTATATTGATATGATGTTTGGAAAATAATTATGACTATTTGCTATGATGTAACTTGTAAGGAAAGTAAAAATTAAAAAACATTAAACATTTTTAAATATTAAAAAATAAAGAAAAGTTGATTTTTCTTATATACATATGAATTAATGTGTGTATAAATCATATAGATAGCAAAATAACTATATTTACTTTTTTAAATTCTTAAAAGCTCTATTTAGTACAACAGATTCTGATGAAGCCAGTCGGTCTGTCAGAGGTCTAAAGACTGACACTTGTGAACCTCAAATCTAAGAGATATTCCATTAAGCTTAGTCTTAATATTTGTGTAATAAATAACAGGACATCTACTTTTCATAAATATATGGATCTCATTATAAGAAGTCACACTGACTAGAAGTATAGTTCTCTATGGCTGTTATCTATTAATTTATGGAAAATGTATATAGAATTTCTATAGTTCTTTAATTTTTTGAGGTAAAAATCATAAAAATATCTACCAGGTAGTCCAAAATATACCACTTCATGCTTTTATAAGCAGTGTATTAACTTAAGACTTAGTGGCTGTACCAACAGCAAGGTTAACATGCTCAAAATATTTATATATTTCATGCTGTGACGATAGTATGTTTAAGATTACACAAGGTTACTACGAACAAAGAAGCTTTTCTATTTTAAATGTATTTTCTATTTAAATATAAACAATTAAATATAATTATCTTAAATATAAATATAAATTCAATACTTACATTGTTTTCTAATATATTACACATAAAAAAATTCTACTGCTGGAATACAGTCCTGATACCAAGAAAAAGAAAAAAAAAAAAGGCAGAAAATTCCCCAGTAACAAAGGAGAAAAAATAAAAACATTTGAAATATTATGGAAAACTGAAAGATCTGCAAATAACTAAACAGTAAAGATAACTATTCCTTTAAAGGAAAGACAAAGGTGAGGACATTTAGAGGGTTGAAGATTTATTCAGATCCTCTTAATGAATATTGATTATATATATTATTACAACATAGGTTCCAAGTTTCATCACATTCCTTCCCACCCTATCTAGGTATTGGCTACCATCTTCATTTCTGAACCTCCCAAAATGTAAAAAAGGCCTGGTGGTGAAACCCTGCCCATTTATGAAGCCAAATGGAAAAACAGAGGATGCCTTTCTTCTGCCTTTCACATCAATTATCAGCTACTTCTGAGAGCAACAGAAGCTTGAAGTATAAGGAATTAATAAATAGAAAAACCTTGAGTCTCCAAATGTGGGGTGAAGGGGAAGAAAGGGAACAGTTTATTTCACTTCATGCTTCTCAAAACCTAGCTAGTAGAGAGATCCATAAACCTATCAATCAATGAGAGTAGAGATTACATTTGAGAACTCTAAATTGCTCAAACCTACTTGAAGATATACTATTCTATTCCTCCAAATAAGTTTTCAATGGTACATGTATTAGGTATCTATGTGCTTATACACAAGTAAAATGAGATTTAACATATATAATTAATTCCAAATCTTCAAATATAATTGTAACAAATGCTTTACCTTAAAAAAAAAAATACTAGTCATATTCTAAGGTTTGCTAATGTGATGTTTGTATAACTCTATGACTGTCATTTAAAAACTACTATACACTTTAAATGGGTGAGATTTATGGTACATAAATTAAATGTCAATAAAACTGCCATAAAAATTTCAAAAGGTAAGAAACTGTTGGTCAGGACATCCTTATGCTTCCCTTAAGTGACAATAACTTGCTGTGCAAACTGGCAGTACTTTCTATGTTTTACAACTTTGGATTCTAAGAATTATACAAAGTTGTATAACATACTACCTTGAGACTTCCCCGGTGGAGCAGCAGACAGGAAATCTTCCTGCCAAGGCAGGGGACACAGGTTTGATCCCTGATCTGGGAAGATTCCACATGCCTCTGAGCAAGTAAGCACGCATGCCGCAACTACTGAAGCCCCAAGGTTTTGCTCCAAAACAAGAGAAGCCACTGCAGTGAGAAGCTCATTTACCACAACAAAAAGTGGCCCCTGCTCACCACAATTACAGAGAAAGCCCACACACAGTAACCAAAGACCTAGCACAGCCATAAATAAATAAATAAAGATGCTCAAGTAGAAAGAGGGGAAAGAGTTGAGAAATAAACTATATCAAGTTAATACTATGTAAAGTATAGTAATGCAAATTAGTGTTCTACTAAAATTTAAGAAAATATTTATTTTCATGATCCTGTGGGATAAAGATGTCAGAAAGTTTCCCATCTTATATTTGTTTCATTTACAATCAAAATGATAAAAACAGAAAGAGGACTCCATGAATTCTCTAGCAAAATCAAAGCTTAACAACCTCTATGGGGCAGTTCTCCTTCCAGAGCTAAAAACTGGAAAGGAAGGGGGTTCCCTGACTGTCCAGCGGTTAGGACTCAGTACTTTCACTGCTGTGGCCCAAGTTCAATTCCTGATCAAAGGAACTCCCAGGAAGTTGCACAGTGTGGCCAAAAAGAAAAAATATGTTTTTAATTTTAAACAATAAATTATTTTTCAAAAGATTACAAAGGAATAGGAAATTTCCTAAGGCTATTGTTCGTATTACAGGACCACATCTATTTACATCTATACTTCTATTTATATTTTCTCCTCTTTTTTCTCATTTTCCTCACCTCATCTCTTCAACTCAGTACTACCAACATCTCCATTTATACTCAAAATAAGAGTTTCAGAGTTTAGAAAGCATTTTCACATAAAATAACATGCATTTTCACAATTCCACGTGATACTATTTTCATTCATTGTATAGAAGAAAAAGTGGAGCTTCAAAAGGTTAGAGTTATAGCAGTTCACAAAATTTGGAAATAACCAACGGAGAAGCCAAGCCTTCTGACTTCAGTTACTGACCTTTCTACGGTAGCACAGATATCCCTCAGGACTATTTGGTATTGAAAACCAAAAAGGTATTGATTGCTAGCAAGTCTTTGATTTTTAAATTATTTTAAATTATGTAATTCTAGACTATAAAATGTTTCAATTAAAACATTTCTTCTTTTACCCAGATTCTTCTTGTATACTCTACTTTTCAAAATAATGATGCTGTTGGTTCAGTTATTTGACCCATTCTATTTTTTCTTTTTTTTTCTGGTTGTGCCTTGTGACATGCAGCATCTTAGTTCCCTGACCAGGGATTGAACCTGTGCCCCTTGCAGTGGAAGCGTGGAGTCCTAACCACTAGACCACCTGAGAATTCTCTCTACCCCTTCTAAATAATTTTTTAAACTTTACATTTAACTATCTAGATATAGATTAGATAAGGAAAAAGGAGGGAAGGGAAGAGGGAAGAAAGGCAAGGAAAGAAAAAAAGGAGGGAGAAAAGAAAAAGGGAAAGGAAAGTGAGAAGAGAGGGGGAAGAAAGGAAGGAGGGAAAGAAAGGAAAAGCAGAGCAGAGCAAAGCTCAAGTCCCCTGCCTCCCCAAATGAAGCACAGAAGAATTCTACAAATCCTGGGGAACCATTGATTTACTATTATCTGAGGATACTCACAAGAGATACCATGATTCCTTATTAATGAAACCTAGCACAAGTAGTGACAAAGACCTGAGGGAAAGAACAAGCTCAAACTGGAGTCCCCATCTCCTCTTGTTCTCAAAATGTGGTTCAAGCACTATCTCCATTAAAAAAAAAAAAAAAAAAAAAAACCACACACTTTTATTTAACAAGCATATCATGAACTCCAACACAGATATGCATTATCAAAATGTCTGGGAGTTGAGCCTATTAATTTGCATTTTAGCAAGACTATGGGTTTTTCTTAAACTCAGTCAAGTCTGAAATTCTTCCCTCATTCACGAATCTTCTTCAATTGTTAGCGGTCATGTTACCAGTTTAACTGACTTTCGTCTCCTCTGTCAAAGGCCTTAATGTGGCAAATACTGCTTCAAGTATTAACTAATATTAAGAGAGAAATTCTGTGCCCTTACATAAAAAATTTTGTCCTCTATATGAAAATTACCAAAATTTTTTAAAGCGTGCAAGTAGGGAATCAAGGAACAAGACAGAAGATAGGAAGGACGTTATACAAAGACAATATTTCTTGATTTTTCTTTTTTCAAAATGGGAAAAGAAATTGCTCAAAATGTTTGGAAAAAAGAACATCTGATAATTAAGAGTATTAAGTACTAGTGTATATATATACATATACATATGTTCATTCAATTGTTTAAGAAACTGGTCATTAATTTGTATATGCTATTTAAGAAACTGGTTATGAAAAGCAAAAGTATTAATAAGTTTTCTTAATGAATAAGAGAAAGTAGTAAGAAAAACACATATATTCTATTTTTATAATACTAGGCTTAATCTTACTTAAATCTTTTAAAAAGCAATTCTCATGAATTAAGGCTAAAAGATGGATTTTAAAGAAAAGATTACCATTTGGTGCAGTAGGAGGTGACCAGATGCCATAATATTTTGGCAAATATTTTCGTAGCTCTAAAAGAACATCATCAGTACAATCAGCAGCAAAAACCTAAAACAAAGAGAAATGGAACATTTGCAAGTTAGTTCCTTGTAATGCTTTCTAACTGCTCCACACATTTCTCAAATAACACAATACACTGAATCATAATTTATCTAGTATGAGTTTTAACTGGAATTTAATGAGTTTAAGTCTGGAATAAGCCCAAAAAAAAAAAAAAAAACCTCTATGTGTCTCCAGTGAGAAACTCTGTATTATTTAGAGCATATTCTTGGTTATCTAATTCTAGCCTTTCACTGTCCTTGAACTATTTTACAACAAAGTAAATTGTAGATAACTCTTAGCAAATGCAAAAGAATTCCTGTCCATAGACAAAGAATAAATTCTGGCCAGAGGAGGATCTGTGCCTCCCGAGTCTCAGTGGTAAAGAATCCATCTGTAATGCAGGAGACTTGCAGGAGACATGGGTTCAATCCCTGGGTCAGGGAGATCCTATGGAGAAGGAACCGGCAACCCACTCCAATACTTACGCCTGGGAAATTCCATAGACATAGGAGCCTGGCGGGTTGCAGTCCATGGGGTCACAAAGAGTGAGACACAACTAACCATTAAACAGCGACAGAGGAGGATTACTGACTTACCTCCAACCTCCCTGGAAGGGGAGAGTTTACAGTGTTCTTATGTACACTCATTTCACCTTCCCTTTATGCCATATAAATTTGTGCTTCTTTGACTTTTCTTTTGAACCAGTTTTAACGTCTGCTTAGTTCTGATACTAAGTAGGGCCCTGTGGGGCTCCTGAGCACAAAGCCTTTCCGTAGCCCCCATTTCTTTGATTATAAGAAAGAGGCTTCATTCAGCCTCCATGACCTTCCCAATGGGCAGATGCAAGCAGTTACTAAATAGGAAAGAGAGGTGAAGTGAGACCAGGGAGAAACAGACAAGAGCAGCCTTGGGGGAAGGTCCTGTTTCCCCATCAAGGGATACACACAACACTATCTTTGAGCTGTTTTGACCCCAGACAAGTTTGAACCTGAAAGCTGATGACACTGACTCCTACTTACCTCACCGCCAACCCATCAGAAGAATGCAAGCCAGTCACTGCTTTGATCCTTATCACCTACCCCCACCTCATGTCTGTTGAGACCTTTCCCTACTGCCCAGGGATGGGGGCACAGTTCTTGAGGGGATAGCCTGCTGGGTTCCCTTTTTGCCTGGCAAAGAAATAAAGCCACTTTTTCTCTCTCCTCCATAACTATTTCCATATTTCTGTTTGGCATCGGCACACAGAGTCAATATTTTTGCATCACTTACCTCATTAAATGAGTTTAAATAAAATCTTTAACATATATTTACTTTATATCTTTAAGGAAATTGTGATTTTACCTTAAAAAAAAGTATCATTTAACTCAAAGTCTAAGTATTGTTCATTTAATTATTTGATTTATAACCAGTAACAATTCTAGAAACCAATGGAAATATCCAGATATCCTGAAACTAGATTTTTTATTTTTCTTCTAGAAAAGCAGAAAGAAAATTTTTGTTTCAGACTCACAGACTGAGGGAAAGAACTTGTGGTTGTCAGGGAAAAGGTGAGTGAAAGGAATAGTTAGGGAGTTTGGGATAACAGGTACACATTGTTATATCTACAATGGAAAATTAACAAGGACCTACTGTATAGCACAGGGAAGTCCGCTCAATGTTATGTGGCAGCCTGGATAGGAGGGTAGTTTGGGGAGAATGCATACATGTATATATATGATGAGTCCCTTTGCCGTCCACCTGAAACTATCACAACACTGTTAATCAGCTATACTCCAATACAAAATAAAAGGTTTAAAAATAATAATAACTTGCAAGACCTCTCACTCTTGCCAAATAGGTCTACTAATAATAATGACTAGCAAGACATCTTACCCATTAACTCTTGCCAAATATGGTCTACCTAAGTACTCAAAACCATTTAAGTTTACTCATGTAAAATGCTTATGAAATCTCAGTATCAGAATTCTAATTATATACGTCAAACCACATTCACATCAAGTAGTTATATATGACATAAAATTCTATTGAATAAACTCAAGTATGGCAGAAACTCACCAAACGTGATACACTGTATTTTCTAGCTTCCCCTACTGAAACGTGAGCAGAAATGATATCAGTTACTTCCTGGCCAAGGTAATTAAAAGCAGGGTGTACCTATCATCCCTTTGTTCCTGGCACCAAGACATTGAAGACACAGTGTTCATGATGACCTAACAAGATGGAGGAGCCAAGTACATCTCTATGTGCTTACCTGAAGGAGTCCACGATATAAGTGAAAAGATAAAAGATTAGAAGAGTAGAAAGGTAAACTTTCTCTTATGTTAAATTTTTTTTTTAAAGTAGTAAGACTGATCTTTACTACAACATGCCAAATAAGATAACCTAAACAACTTTGTACCTAGAAATGCAGGATGAAATGTATTATTTCCTTAAATGCATAGCTGAGCTCCCATGATTAAAAAAAGGAAATTCACAGAGACCTAAAACAAAGAGGAAACCCAAAGTGCTAAGCTGAGCAGTGATATTTGGGCTCAGAGGTCCACTCTGAAGACCTGAACCAAAGGATCTCTGAACTTAGGACCAGTCCGAGATGAGGACAGAGATACTCAAAGACGGAAAAAAGAATACTCCCAAGAGTAAAGAATGCTCTGGGCCAAGCTAATACAGAAAAAAACAGCAAATAAACAATATCAGGAATAAAAAGGGAGTCATAATTAAACTAGCAAAGCATTTTAGAAAATACTATGAAGAATTTTACCAGATGGACAATTACGTAAAACTATAATTTACATTTTAATACCACATTAACAAAGAAAATCAAAACATTTAAGAAACTGAATCATTAGTTAAAAAATATATCCCTTCCCAGGAACAAATGAGAGAAAGGAAAGATGGAAATGACTTATGGAAGAAAAAGAGACAAGTCAACAGGCTGCTCTAATGAATTTATAGGTAAGTTTTATCAAGTCTAAGGAATCAAATACTTATCTGATACGAATTCTTCCACAAAAAAGAAAAAGGAACGCCCCTCAAAACTCATTTTATGACGCTAAAAGAAACTTGGTATCAAAACCAGACAAGGACAATATGTGAAGAAAATAATAATCTCATTCATGAGCATAGCTGGAAAAAATCTTATATATATAACACTAGCAAACAAAATCCAGTAATGCATATTATTAAAAAATAAAAATGACATGTCCAAGTACATTTTATTTCAAAAATCAAAGGTAATGTAATATTAGAAATCTGTTATGGCATTTACCAGTGACTTCCCCAGTGGCTCAGATGGTAAGGAAACTGCCTGCAATGCAGGAGACCTGGGTTTGATCCCTGGGTTGGGAAGATTCCCTGGAGAAGGGAATGGCTACCCATTCCAGTATTCTTCCCTGGAGAATTCCATGGAGGAGAGTGAAAAAGCTGGCTTAAAACTCAACATTCAAAAACTAAATTGTGCCATTTGGTTCCATCACTATATGGCAAATAGATGGGGGAAAAGTGGAAAAGTGGAAACAGTGGCAGATTTTATTTTTCTGGGCTCAAAAATCACTGCGGACAGTGACTGCAGCCACAAAATTAAAAGACATTTGCTCCTTGGAAGAAAAGCTATGATAAAGCTAGACAGCGTATTAACAGTCATCACTTTGCCAACAAAGGTCCATCTAAGTTAAAGCTATGGTTTTTCCAGTAGTTCTGTATGAATGTCAGAGTTGGACCATAAAGAAGGCCGAGTGCCAAAGAACTGATGCTTTCGAAATGCAGTGCTGGAGAAGACCCTTGAGAGACCCCTTGGACAGCAAGGAAATCAAACCAGTCAATCCTAAAGGAAATCAACCCTGAATATTCATTGGAAGGATTGATGCTGAAGCTAAAGTTCCAATCCTCTGGCCACCTGATATGAAGAGCTGACTCACTGGAAAAGACCCTGATGCTGGGAAAGACTGAGGGCAGGAGGAGAAAGGGGTGGCAAAGGATGAGATGGCTGGATGGCATCAACTGACTCAATGGACATGAGTCTGAGCAAACTCTGGGAGACAGTGAAGGACAGCAAAGCCTGGCGTGCTATAGTTTATGGGGTCAAAAGAGTTGGACACAGCTTAGCAAATGAACAAGGGTATTTACCACATTAACAGATTAAAAGAGTAAACTCATGATCATTTCAACAGATACAGAAAATCTCTGTCCTCCTGCATTGTCTCTTCCTGGCACAAGAGACTGGGGGGTTGGTGAACAGCTGAGGTCACTTATTTACTTCTCTAGTTCCCTCCTTATCAGTCCAAGTCTTGTCTTAAAGTTACCTTGCTGAGTTCCAGCAGCCACTCCCTCTCCATGCTGACCAGGCCTACAGATGGTATAGCCTTATCTCCTTATCACTTAAGCAGGTGACCTTAAACTCTGACTACATCATGGTAAACAGTCCTTTTATTAAACTGAGAGAGGGCATCATTTGTTCCTTGAGAGAATCTTAACTCACAAAGAAAGCACTTTCCTTAATCTGTGGAGAAGTATCTCTCAAAAACTTAGCTTGAAAGTCATACTTTAACAGGGAAATGTTAGAAGCACTTTTACCAAATGAGAAGATCCCCGCCCCATTGCTTTACTTCATCACACTGAACTATACAGAAATCCCCGACAGAAGTATATAGATTCAAAAGGGACAAATAAAGCTTCCAATCACAGAAGATGTAACCATCTATACAGAAAGCAACTAAAAATGTTACAAAGTCTCAGATAAATATAAGTTACTAAGAGTTCACCAAGATTACTATATGTAAGAACACCATACAAGTATCTAATTCATTCCTATGTATTAGCAATCATTGGAAAATGTAACTCAAAAATATACTGTTTACAATAGAAACAAAAAATAAGAATAAATCCAACTTAGAATGAATCCAACAAAGTATGTGCAAGACTTTTACAGAGTAAATATAAAATATTTTCTTTGAAAAAGAGGAAGTGTCAGCAATTGAAAGCATATTCTAGAGCCAGACTGCCTATGTTCAAATCCAGGGACCATCATTAACTATTTCAATGATCCTGGTCAAATTATTTAAACTAATCATATTTTATTATAAAATGAGGATAATAACAGTGTATCTAACTCACAGGTTGTTGTTAAATGAGTTGGTAAAGCATTAATAGCAAATATTTGGTTTTTGTTTTGTATTATCTTTTTACTTGCACCTAAATTTAAGAAGTAAAGTTATAATTCTTAGAAGAAAATATGAGCATACACCGTCATGACATTAAATATGACACTAAAAGTCTGCACTTCAAAAGACACTAACAAGAAAATGAAGACAACCCAGAGAATAGGGGAAATATTTACAAGTCACATATGAAAATCAAAGCAAACTACAATAAGATTAACACTTCACACTCACTTGAATGCCTTTTTAAAAATAAAAACAAAACTAACAAGTGTTGATGAGGATACAGAGAAACTGGAGTCCTCATATATTAGTCATGAAAATGTAAAATAGGGCAGCCACTTTGGGAGACACTTTTGGCAGTTTCTCAATTAATTAAATGTAGAATTACTATATGACCCAGTAATCCCACTCTATATCCAATTCTAGTATCTAAAAGAATTAGAAACAGGTATTCAAACAAATACTGATACATAAATGTTCATAACAGCCTTATCTACAAAAGCCAAAAGATGGAAACAATCCAAATGTCCTTCAATGAGTGAATGAATAAACAAAATGTGGTGTGTAAATTTAATAGAGTATTACTCAGTCACAAAAAGGAACAAAGTACTAGTGCCTACCACAAACTTTAAAAACATGCTCAACAAAAGAAGCTAGACACAAAAATAGCTAAATCCATAAAAGGCAGGTTGGTGGGTGGAAGACATTGGGGTGAGGGAGGAATAGGACATCATGGCTTAATGGGTACAGGGTTTTCCTTGTGTGTGTGGTGAAAATGTTTTTTAACTAGATAGAGGCGATGGTTCAGAGAAGGCAATGGCACCCCACTCCAGTCCTCTTGCCTGGAAAATCCCATGGACGGAGGAGTCTGGTAGGCTGCAGTCCATGGGGTTGCTAAGAGTTGGACATGACTGAGCGAATTCACTTTCACTTTTCACTTTCATGCACTGGAGAAGGAAATGGCAACCCACTCCAGTGTACTTGCCTGGAGAATCCCAGGGACGGGGGAGCCTGGAGGGCTGCCGTCTACGGGGTCGCACAGAGTCAGACACGACTGATGTGACTTAGCAGCAGCAGAGGTGATGGTTGCAAAACATTGTGAATCTTCTAAAAATTATTCCTAGTAATAAGGCTAATTAAATGTTAACTGTCCCCCAACTCTTCCCCTCTACCCTCCTTTGGAGTTTCATAGTACACACTAGCATGTTCAAGGCTCTAAGAAATTCTGTAGTAAAAAAATAAAGTACTTATTTAAACTCAGCATTTCTGAAAAATACAGTCTATCATTTAAGTGTTTTTCAGAAATGTAGGTCAAAACCCATCAATCAAAATTAATTCAGTATATCATAATAAGAATCCCTCAAAAATGAAATAGAATAGAAAATACTAGAATATATTGGTAAAGATAAACATTGTATTTTTTCTGAGCTGTTGTTTCAGTCACATACACAGTATACTAAGACATGCTATCAAATGTATTTCTTACTGAGTCAGCAGCAGAAAATTATGAAAAGCACTTTGAATACAACAAAATAAATCTTACCTCACTTACCATATTATAAAATTCCAGCTCTCTTGGACCCCTTGGAGGTGGCTGCAATTGTTTCAAAACTGTGCCATCTGGATGTTGCAATATACCTACAGAACAAAAATAAGATATTCTAAAATGCTTTAATAGACAATTTCATAAATTTAACAGTTTCCTTTTACTTATTTCAGAAACTGAAACATTCAAACAACATATTTCAATGCCTGTTAGAGGCAAAGCACCAGGAACACAAATTCTAAATAGCTTGCTTTTGTTGTTTCCACCTGTTATGCCCCTTATAGCTCCCTCAGACTTTCTAATAAATAGAACATATTTAAATTTTTATAGAAATTCTTCAGTAATAAGACTTTCCAGGAGATGTTAATTTATAGTTAAATACGAAGCAAATTGGGCCTCCCTGATAGCTCAGTTGGGTAAAGAATCCACCTGCAATGCAGGAGACCCTGGTTCAATTCCTGAGTCGGAAGATCCGCTGGAAAAGGGATAGGCTACCCACTTCAGTATTCTTGGGCTTCCCTTGTGGCTCAGCTGGTAACGAATCCACCTGCAATGCCCAGGGAGACCTGGGTTTGACCCCTGGACTGGGAAGACCCCTTGGAGAAGGGAAAGGCTACCCACTCCAGTATTCTGGCCTGGAGAATTCCATGGACTGTATAGTCCATGGGGTCGCAAAGAGTCGGACACGGCTGAGTGACCTTCACTTTCAAGAAGCAAATTAAAAGCAATAGCATAAACTGATCCCACTTTTATAAGCAAACAAAAAAATGTTAACAATGGTTCTATATGAATTTCCCATTTTTTCATTTTTTTAAGTTTCTCTCATCTGTTATAAGAAAGCAATTAAAGTTTTTCCTGAGTCAGACGCACTGTGTAAAGCTGTACTGATGGCATGAGTGCACCAAGTCAACGCGAAATGTAGGGGCTGAAATCCGGCGCCAAGCCTGGACAAGAAGGGGCGCCACTTCATCATACGCCCACTCAAAGGGGAGACTGTTTTTCATCTACATGTGAAAATCTTACATTTTCATATACTGAGATTTCATACAATCATGCCAGTTAGAACACAACAGAGCTCAAATAAATCTATTTCCAATTTTGATAAAACACTAATTAAGTTTCTATTTCTTTGGCAAGCGTCAGCAATTTTTAAGGACAAAAATGCAGAATTTAATCAACAAAGTATCAACCTAAAAGATATAGTAATCAAGTTTGTTTAAGTGCTACTTATAGAATATAAGGAAGGTAAACATTAATTCATATGGGTAAGATTGGTTGGTAAGCAATGAAAAGATTTTGGGACTTCAAAGAACAGTCTAACATAGCTCAAAGTTACTGAAGAGAAATACTGTTCCCAAAGTCTGGGAAAGCCTTGACGCCCATGGTAACAAACATTTCCAATGGGCTAACGAATAAAGATAGATACAAAAAAGCCCTGGAGCTTCCTGACGGCTCAGTGGTAAACAATCAGCCTGCCAACCTAAGAAACACAGGTTCGATCCCTGATCCAGGAAGATCCCACATGCCGCAGGGCAACTAAGCCCCTGTCCCACAACTACTGAGCCTGTGTTCTAGAGCCCGGGGGCTGACACTGAGCCTTTATGTCACAACTACTGAAGCCCACGAGCCCTAGCGCCTGTGCTCCACAAGGGAAACCATCATAATGAGAAGTTTATGCACCAAAACTACAGTTTAGCCCTCTCTCTGCAACTAGACAAAAGCGTGTGCAGCAACGTAGACCCAGGACAGCCAAAAATAAGTAAATAAATAAACCTTAAAAATATTTTATTTAAAAAAAAGGACTGATGAGCTGAATTGGGAGGGGGCAGGGAGCATTCATAAGTGAAGAGAGAACTATGAAGCTTCCCCACCTTGGGGCAGACACCTCATCTAGATACAGGTGAATCTGCCATTAGACAAACATTTTAGCAGGCAAGCAGAAATCAGACTGTAGACAACAGTGTGAGGTAGCAGAATGGATTAGAGACAATAGTCCTAACACAAAAACAGATTGCTTGATCCAGCAGTTCTCCCACACTATTCACTCTGAAAAATACCACTCCAGGTTTTCAGAGAAAGAAGCCATGGAGAAGGAGATAGTAATACCAGGCATTCTCCCAGTGAATGAATAGGATCTAAAAGTAAACCAATAGTATCTTACACTGCAGCCAAATCCCTCACAGCTGAAAAACAGTCACGATAAGAAAAGAAACATCTTGTAAGGCTGAGCCAACACCACATGAACTGAATCTAAGAATGCAGCCCAGCACCAGTTCAACTAAATTCTAAAGGGAATATGAGTTATCAGTCCCCCACTCTAAGCAGAGGGAAGGGCTTATACTCTATGTGGAACAAAACAAAACAAAAAATAATATATTTCACTTCCCAGGGTTCTTTTCTTTCTTCCCACTGTTTTTTAAATAAGGTGTCCAAAATTCAATTTAAAAATTGAGACACACCAAAAGAAGGAAGTGTGATGTATAACCAAAAGAAAACACAGTCAACAGATGATGACACATAGATGAACAAGTACTTATAACTACCAAACAAGGATGTTAAAACAATTGTAAGTATGATGCAATAGAAACTATAGGAAAAATGGATATAAACACTGAATAGATACTTCAGGAGAAATGCAAAGTCTAAAAAAGAAACAAAAATTGTACAAGTAAAAAGACACAGTATCTGAAATACAATTATCAGCAGATGATTAAGAATAGGCAATCAAAGAGACTGATAATAAACTTACAGGAAGGTCTATAGAAAATATCTAAATTAGTGCAGTGACAGAAAAAGTATCTAAAAAGAAAAACGGAATAAAGCACTGGTATCCTGTAGGATAATATCAAGCATTCTAACAAACACATAGTTGGAGTATCATAAGGAGAAAAGAGAATGGGTCAGAAAATAATTCTGGACTTCCACTTTTACACAGGATACAAAAAGCTGAAAGAACACCCACTCCCATCTAAAAATAAGGAAAAGTTAGATAATCTACAAAATTGTAACTTTTCTTGAAACCATTAGAGCACTGAGACTGTAAACTATAAACATATAATCTAACCACTACAATATGCGCGATGGGAGCACTCCCTTGCTTATGGTAGCACACGGCAAGAAGATGCGACTACCTTACAAGGCAGTAATAATTCAGCTAATATTTTTAACAGTTAACAATAACAAAATACAGGTTAGGGAGAGAATACTGACTTCGAAAAGTTACAAAACACTTTCAACATCTTTTTCAGAAACTCTTCTCTGTGTCCAAGAGAAAGACTGGAGTAAAAGAAAAAAAGAAAAAAAAACTGAATAAAAAGATAAAAAGCAACGCTCAAAGGTACAGTCCTTGAGGAAGCAGACACCATTCCTGTAAGTGGCTAGGGCAGGGAGTCCCTGGAGAAAAAGAACCAGGCACAGCTTTCTTGACATAAGAGAAACCATTTTAGATCTAAGTCGTTTGGGGATCTAAGCCTGGCCACAATGCTTGCCCTTGAACAGGACCCAGTAATTAACAATCTTAAGGGAAGTTGGATGGCATCACCGGCTTAATGGACAAGAGTTTGAGTAAATTCTGGGAGATAGTGAAGGGCAGGGAAGCCTGGCATGCTGCAGTTCATGGGGTCACAAAGAGTCACGACTTAGCAACTGAACAATATGGGAAGTGAAGGGCTGCAGGAACAAAGTAAAAACAGTCAAGAAACAATGTGCTGTGTTGCTCACTAGTGTTCCACTCTTTGCGACCCTATGGACAGTAGCCTGCCAGGCTCCTCTGTCCATGGGATTCTCCAGCCAAGAATACTGGAGTGGGTTGCCATTTCCTCCTCCGGAGGTTCTTCCCAACCCAGGGATTGAACCCAGATCTTCCGCATTGCAGATGGATTCTTTTCATTCTCAACCGCCAGGGAAGCCCCAAGAAACAATAGTTCAGTGATAAAGTCCTAGTTCCTCCTCAAGTTATACATGTAACAATCTGGTACAGATCATAGCTGTTAAGGAACTACGCCCCTACTCCAGTGAAGGATGGGATGATGAGGTTTCCTTTTCGAACCCTCTGCAATTTCATTCAACTAAAACTTGGACTCTATCGATCTCTGCCCCGATTCCATACTGAATTCTCTGCTCAAGCCCCTTCATGAACATTCCATACATCCTTAACTTAAAGTTTGCCCAACTTTACCATTTGGGGAGACACTGCTTTGGGAAAGAGCTCCTTACTTACTGCAGGGAATAAATCCTTCTTCTCCCGATCGTTGACTTGGTTATGTCTTTTGGCTCAACACCCACGAAGAGAAACCCTATTTTTCAAGTAACACGACTACAGGAAAAAACAGTTCCTCCCAGAACCTTTTCCCCTGTGAACAAAATTCTTAAGCTTCTAGGGTAAGGGCAGAAAATCATATTGCCCCCAAGGCACAAAGATGGGGAAAATAGAGAAAAAAATCCTTTAATCCTGGAGGCAAAGAGAACAGAAAAGCATGATGAGTCCTGACTCCAGAGGTGGTCTATTGCTAGGGGAAGAAAAAGAAACTCACTTGCTAAAGACTTTGTCTCCCACACAAAAAAAGGAGCATGAGACAGGAGGGAAAAGGGTAGGACACACATGCTAGATAAATGAAGGGGTGCAACCCTTGGGATACAGACTGGCTGGAACCAGCTAAAACTAAGGTGGCTCTGAGAACAGTCCAATCACTGACCTTTAGTTCATTATACCTTCATCGTAATAGGTGGTACAGTTGGTAATGAACCTGCCTGTCAATGCAGGAGACATAAGAGACGTACATGGGTTTGTTTGATCCCTGGGTCGGGAAGATCCCCTGGAGAAGGGAATGGCAACCCACTCCAATATTCTTGCCTGGAAAATTCCACGGACAGAGGAGGCTGGTGTGCTACAGGCCATGGGGTCGAAAAAGTCAGACACGACTGAACACATACAACCACAACCAGTACTAAAAATCACCCCCACTTAAGCTGAGACACTTACAAGATAGATCATAAAAGGTCAGAAGGTGGGCATGGCCCAAACCCTGGGAAATCCCCACCCTTCCCAGACCTAACAAGAATACTCACCACCCTCATTAGCACATGAAATTACTGAGCCCTTAAAATCCAAGACCCCCATGCCCTGGGGCAGCTCTCACTTTCTGACATGGTCTGTCACCAATAAGCAATAGTAGTCTACATATGGAGGAGGGGCATGAACATAGAGAAAAAACACTTATGGACATCGGCTGGAGAGGAATACTGAGAAAAATAATCCAGCAAATCATTCTCACTCTAAACAGAAGATTACAACAGAGGAATTTCAAGCCCATGATACACTAAAGGTATATTAGTCTGCTTGTACTTCTGAAATACCAAAGATTGGATGCTTAAATAACACAAATCTATTTTCTCACAGCTATAGAGCTAGAAGGCCCAGATCAAGGTGCCAGGTACTCTGGCAAGAGCCATCTTTCAGGCCTGTGGACAGCCACCTTCTCACTGTGTCCTCACGTGGTGGGGAAACAAGAGCATACTCTCTCATGTCTATTTTTATAAAGACACTAGTCCTATCGGATCAGGCCCCACCTTATGATCTTGTTTAGTTGTAATAAGAAAAAGGAATGGCTAAAAGATCAAGGGAAAAGCCCTCAAAAATAGAACAAAAGAAAGTCGAAGTACCAATACCTCAGGTGAAACAAACACGCCCCCTTCCTACCTAGCCCTAATTTGCATAGGGGAGGCGAGTGGGGAGGAGATAAAACTTATAAAAAGAGAGAGCCAAGACACGTTGAAACTCCAATACTTTGGCCACCTGATGCAAAGAACTAACTCATTGGAAAAGATCCTGATGCTGGCAAAGATTGAAGGCAGAAGCAGAAGGCAGAGAGGATGAGATGGTTGGATGGCATCACCAACTCGATGGACATGAGTTTGAGCAAGCTCTGGGAGCGGGTGATGGACAGGGAAGCCTGGAGTGCTGCAGTCCATAGGGCTGCAAAGAGTCGGACACGACTGAGCGGCTGAACTAACTGAAGATGGGTTGAGGCCTCTCCTCATTAATCTGAAAGGCCCTGTCTCCAAATACAATCAAATTGGGAGTTAGTGTTTCAATATATTAATTTTGGAGGGCACAACAGTCAATCCACAACAGAGGGTAACTACAACAACAGAATTCAAACTTGGCTCTACTCCTGACTAGACTGGTTCAATCACCAACATTAACAGTCTAGCAGAAGAGGTATATTCATTTCAGACATAAATACTGTTTGCCTCAGTTACTTCAGTCTACATATGAGATCCAGATTTTAATTAAAATATCACAAGTCATATAAAAAACTAAGGGAAAAAACACTACCAAGAGATAATGCAACATACAGAACAGTTTCAGAGATTACACTGATGTTAATCAAACTCAAAATAACCATAATTAATCTATTAAAAACTATAACAGAAAAGGTAAGACATGCATGAAAAGGTGCGGAATTTCAGCACAGATAAATTTTGAGTTAAATGGAATGTAAGAAATAAAAAACATGGTAAGAGAGATTAAAAACTGCTTTCTATTGGTTTACCAGTAGACATAAAACAACAGAGGAAGAAATTAGTAAATGTGGGGACAAGGAATCCACAGGGACAGAGGAGCCTGGCAGGCCACAGCCCACAGAGTCACAAAGAGTCAGACATGACTGAAGCGACTTAGCACACACACATGCATGCAACAGAAATTACCCAAACTGAAACACAAAAAGAGAAAAAAAATAACTGCATGTTAAAATTTCTATCTGCGGATGGAATCGTCTAGGTAATTTTTAACTTTTTTTTGGTAACTTTTAACAGAAATTTCTACAATAAACATATTTTGCTTCCATTAATAGAAAACATACTTGACACAGGAAAACATATACGCTAAATAATTACATACTCCGTATAATCTCAATTATGTAACCAAGTTATTAAAAAGACTTTTTTTTAAATGACCAAAATGACAATGTCTAAAATGTTCCAAAACTAATAAAAACAAACTATAGAGCCAGGAAGCCCAGAGAATCATAAATACTATGGGGGAAAAAAAAACCTCCTAGACATTTAAAAACAAAATTTAAATACAAAAACAAAAATGGTTAAAAGGATGGGGGGTTAAAAAAAGATATACTACTCATAAGAAAGTTGATATATTAACATTCTTATATATTAAACTATGCTAATGTCATATAGACTTCAAGAAAAGAAATATTGAGGACATGCCATAATGATAAGAAGGTCAATTCATTAAGACACAATGGTAGCAGTTTCAAAATATATGAAACAAGAACTGAAAAGATAGACTCACAATTACTATCTCAATAATTCATAAAAACAAATATTCAGAACATTAGTAATGATATATAAAACTTGAACAACAGTATCAAGCAACTTGACTACACTGACACTTATAGAATACTACGTCCAACAGAATATATATATTTTTTTCACGTATAAATGGAACTTTTACCAAAACTGACCATCTGCTGGACTACAAAAAATAAATCACACAGAGAATATTCTCTGACTACAATGGTAGTAATGATAAGACATCTGGGAAAATACCAAATAGACAGAAAGTAAACATACTTCTAACTAATCCATGGATCAAAATTCACAAGGGAAATTAGGAGATTTAACTAGGTGATAATGAAACCAACATATCAAAATTATGGAATGCACCTAAAAGTACCACTTAGTGCTTAGCTTAGAGAAAAATGCATAGTTTTAAATGCTTTTGTTGCAAAAGAAAGAAGGTTCCAACTTAAGATGCAGGGAAAATAAGATATTAAAGAAAGACAGGAGCAAAAAAAAAAAAAAAAAAATCAGTGCAATAAAAATGGACAACAGAAAAGCATCAGTGAAACTAAAAGGTTCTCTGAGATCAATAAAACTGATAAACCTCCAGCTAGACAGATCAAGGAAAACAAATAATCATTATTAGAAATAAATGAAAGATGAGGTGTCACTACAAATGCTACAAACATTAAAAGCATAAAAGAATTATAAACTTCACACCAATAAATTCAACAACTTAGATAGGGGTTTCCCCGGTGGCTCAGTGGTAAAGAATTCACCTGTCAATGCAGGAGACAAAAGGTTCAATCCCTGGTCCAGGAAGAGCCCACAGGCCACAGAGCATCTAAGCCTGTGTGCCACAACCACTGAGAGCCCAGGAATCGCAGCTACTGGGCCCACGCGCCGCAACCACTGACGGCCACGCACCGAGAGCCCATTCTCTGCAACAAAAGAAGCCACCATAGTAAGAAGTCCACATACCACAAGAAAGAGTAGTCCCAGCTCACTGCAACTAGAGAAAAGCCTATGCAGCAATGAAGACCCAGCACAGCCAAAAATAAATAAAAATTATTAAAATTTAAAAAAAAACTTAGATAAAGTGTACAAACACCTTTAGACAGAGAATAGAAATTTTAAGTTGTCCTATGTATACCAACACTGTGGCCACCTAATGCAAAGAACTGACTCATTTGAAAAGACCCTGATGCTGGGAAAGATTGAAGGCGGGAAGAAAAGTGGATGACAGAGGATGAGAGATGGTTGGATGACATCACCTACTCAATGGACATGAGTTTGAGTAAACTTCTGGAGTTGGTGATGGACAGGGAGGCCTGGTGTGCTGCAGTCCATGGGGTCGCAAAGAGTCAGACACGACTGAGTGACTGAACTTAACTCAACTGATGTATACCAAGGGCTTCCTGCATAGTTCAGTTGGTAAAGTATCTGCCTGCAATGCAGGAGACCTGGGTTCAATTCCTAGGTCGGGAAGTTTCCCTGGAGAGGGAAAAGGCAACCCATTCCAGTACTCTTGCCTGGAGAATCCCATGGACAGAGGAGCCTGTCGAACTATGGCTCATGGGATCACAAGAGTTGGACACGACTTAGCACTAACTTTTTATGTATACCAAAAACATTGATTTCATATTTTTAAATATACTGAGACAACTGAAGCCAAAATGTGCTCATTAGTAAATTCTATCCAACATTTACAGAAAAATATACCAGTTTTACCAAGAAATGTAGGGAACATTTCCCTGCTCACTTTATGAAGCCAGCATATTCATTTTTAAAAACCTCAACAAAGACTTAAAACTACAGGCAATTATCTCAAATGAATACAGTCACAGATATCTCTAATAAAAACACTAAGAAACCAAATCCAAATATGCCAACAAATTTGGAAGACTCAGCAGCGGCCACTGGACTGGAAAAGGTCAAGTTTCATTCTAATCCCAAAGAAGGGCAATGCCAAAGAATGTTCAAACTACCCCACAATTGCACTCATTTCACATGCTAGCAAGGTTATTATACTCAAAATCCTCCAAGATAGGCTCCAACAGTACATGAACCGAGAACTTCCAGATGTACAAGCTGGATTTAGAAAAGGCAGAGGAACCAGAGACCAAATTGCCAACGTCTGCTGGATCACAGAAAGAGCAAGAGAATTCCAGAAATAACATCTACTTCTGCTTCACTGACTATGCTAAAGTCTTTGACTGGGTGGATCACAACAAACTGTAGGCAATTCTTAAAAAGATGGGGGAGTACCAGACCACCTTACCTGCCTCCTGAGAAATCTGTACGAAGGTCAAGAAGCAACAGTTAGAACCAACCATGGACAACACACTGGTTTAAAATTGGGAAAGGAGTGCATCAAGGCTGTATATTGTCACCCTGTTTATTTAACTTGTATGCAGAGTACATCATGCGAAATGTCAAGATGGATGAATCACAAGCTGGAATCAAGATTGCTGGGAGAAATATCAGTAACTTCAGATACACAAATACCATTTTAATGGCAGAAAATGAAGAGGAATTACAAAGCCTCCTGATGTAGGTGAAAGAGGAGAGTGAAAAAGCTGACTTGAAATTCAATATTCATGGCATCTGCTTTCATCACTTCATGGCATATAGATGGGAAAACAATGGAAACAGTGACAGACTTTATTTTCTTGGGCTCCAAAATCACTTGGGCTCCAAAATCATGCAGCCATGAAATTAAAAGATGCTTGCTCCTTGGAAGAAAAACTATGACAAACCTAGAAAGCATATTAAAAAGCAGAGACATTACTTTGCCAACAAAGGTCCTTATAGTCAAAGATATGGTTTTTCCAGTAGTCACGTACATATGTCTGAGTCGGACCATAAAAGAGAGTTGAGTGCTGAAGAGTTGATGGTTTTGAACTGTGGTGTTGGAGAAGACTCTGAGAGTCCCTCGGACTGCAAGGAGATCGAATCAGTCAATTCTAAAGGAAATCAATCCTAAATATTCTTTGGAAGGACTGATGCTGAAGGTGAACCTCCAATACTTTGGCCACCTGATGTTTCCAAAGAGCCAACACATTGGAAAAGACCCTGATGCTGGGAAAGACAGAAGGCAGGAGGAGAAGGGCATGACAGAGGACGAGATCCTTGGATGGCATCACCAACTCAATGGACATGAGTTTGAGCAAGTTCTGGGAAATGGTGAAGGACAGGGAAGCCTGGCATGCTGTAGTCCAAGGGGTTGCAAAGAGTCAGACATGACTGAGCAACTGAACAACAACAATTTATCACAACCACGTGGACCTTAATCCAGGAATGCAGTTGATTTAAATATTCCAAGATGAGTAAACATATTGATGTTTGGGAAGACAGTTTTCTGAGAAAAAAGGGAGATATGAATATAGAACAGGGAGAAGAAAGAACTCTGTGATATTAGATTTTAATTGCAGATATGAATATTAACTTTAATTTTTACCAATAAGAAATTATTTCTTAATTGATTCTGCTGAAAGGACCAACAGTAATAACAATCAAGGAGCAATGAGTATACCTGTTGCCCAGATGTTGGTTTTTATTTTTATTTTTTTTTTTTTTCACAATAAACAATTTCAATATTTACTAGAGGATTATTTGGCTTAATTTCAACATACAATCATTTTTTAAAAAGAGAAATAACAACATTAGAGAAAAGTTAACAGCACATACATCACCAAATTGGGCCGACCTACATTCAGACTAATATCATCAGTTACCGATTTGTGTGCAAAAATGCAACTCTAGATTTACTTTAAACTTGTTACAATGCTGTTTGTTTCACCTTGTGAATCATAGGATTTCATTAGATCCCGCAGATGTTGGTTTTTAAATACCATTTATCCCCAAAGGATGTACCTTTCCCTCTCTTCCTTGCTTTTTGCTTCTCTTCATTCTTCCGCTATTCATAAAGCCTCCTCAGATAACCACTTCACTTTCTTGCTTTTCTTTTTCTTTGGGCTGGTTTTGTTCGTCACATCCTACACAATATTACAGACCTCTGTCCATAGTTCTTCAGGCACACTGCTATCTAGATCTAGTCCCTTGAATCTATTCATTAGCTCTACTGTGAATTCATATGGGATTTCATTTAAATTATACCTGGCTGGCCTAGTGTTTTTCTTGGTTTTCTTTAGTTTAAGCCTGGCTTTTGCTATGAGAAGCTTATCATCTTAGCCACAGTCAGCTCCAAGTCTTGTTTTTGCTGTATATACTTTTTTTATACTGTATATGTTTTTGCTTGTTTAACTGTATATACAGCTTCTCCATCTTCGGCTACAAAGAATGTAATCAATTTGATTTTGGTATTGACCATTTGGTGACGTCCATGTGTAAAGTATTCTCTTGTGTTGGTGAAAAAGGGTACAGAGTTGGCTTAAGACTAAATATTAAAAAAACTAAGATCATGGCATGGTCTCATTACTTCATGGGAAACAGAAGGGGAAAAGGTGGAAGTAGTGACAAATTTCCTCTTTTTGACTCCAAAATCACTGTGGACAGTGACTACGGGCCATGAAATCAGAGGACAATTGCTTTCTGTCAGGAAAGCAATGACAAACCAGAGACACTACCCTGCCATGATGCTGAAGCTCCAGTATTTTGGTCACCTGATGCGAACAGACGACTCATTGAAAAAGTCCCTGATGCTGGAAAAGATTGAAGGCAAAAGGAGAAGATGGCATCAGAGGATGAGATGGCTGGACAGCATTACTGATGCAATAAGCATGAATCCAACTGGGCAAACCCCAGAAGATGGTGAGGGACAGGGAGGCCTGACATGCTGCAGTCCATGGGGTTGCAAAGAGACATGACTGGGCAAATGAATAACCCGCAAATGAACTAGGTTCTTGAGAAAATAACGTCTTATTCTAAGGCTGGGACCCGAAAGGTATGAGATGAACATGGGACATCTTTTCATGCCACAAAGTGAAAAAATGCTTTAAAATATGGGAACATTAAAAAGACACAGAAGCCAGCTTGAAGAAGCTCCCACTGCCAAAATCTGGGACAATTGAGCATCAAAATTAAGCAGCAACAATAAAGGCTAAGATCCATCCGTTGAAGTTTGAAAAACCCAGCAGTCCATCCTAGTAATTAAAGAAAGAGAGAAGAAAAATCTATATGCCTTAAAGAAGAATGCCAACTAACAAATGTAACAGGAATAAGAGATTGGAACATCATTTTCCAGCTAAGACGGTAATTAGTTCAGTTGGTCAAATATTAACGAGTGCTTGTAACATTTGGAGAAAATGCCAATGATATACAGGATGTTTAACAGTCTCAAAATATTCCTCTCAAATTATTTACCTACATTAGGAAAAATTAAACTTAACAGTGGAAAAATCTGGCAGACATCATTTAATCAGCCGATCAAAGTTATATCACCAGTAATGCAATTGACATCCTGTGCTGTATGATATGATGCTTCGAGAAACAACATAATTCATTTGGTATTCTTATAAAAAGTGCAATCATCTGATTCTAGTCATAAGGAAATAATTAGAGAATCTTGAAGAATATTCCAAAAGTCATGTGCCTATAGTCTTCAAATATTTCAGTTAAAAAAGATAAAGATAAAATTTTAAGAACTGCTCTGTATGACAGGCAACTAGAGGGTGATAACAACTAAATGCAATGTATATAACCTTAGATGGAGGGAAACTGCTATAAAAGAAATATTATAGGAATAGTGGTAAAAGCCAAATGATAAATATTCTGGATTTGATAATTTTACCAAGGTTAGATAAGAAAATGTTCTTATTTTTAGGAGATAGACAAGAGGTCACGATGCCTGCAACTTGCTTTTAAAATGGTTCCACAAAATCATTATCATACATGATAAAGCAGTTGTGGCAGAATATTAATAGGCAAATCCAGATGAATGGTAATATGTATTAGTTTGTTGTTCTATATTTGCAACTTTTAAGTTTGAAATTTCCCGGCACAAAAATTTTTTAAATTCCTTAAAAAGGAAGTATGATATACAGTAGCATCAATTATTTAGATAAAATCTAGTTTAAGACTTTTACACTGAATGCAAATAGCCAGAAATAGTCAAGACAATCAGAAGTGAGATGTTTACTCTACCATACATCAAGATTTATTATACAGCAGCTTAACTTACTGCTAGGATAAACAAACCAGTAAAACAAGTCCAATATGAAACTGAAAGAACTGAGGTATATATGCACAATGGAGTACTAATAAGCTGTAAAAAGGCAATAGGGAAGCACTCTATGAACTGCTAATACTGATTTCTAGGAAATACTGCTAAGTTTAAAAAACAAAGTACAAAAGAGTATATACAGCATACTACTTTTTGTCGGAAGAAAGGAAAAGAAGAAAATAAGAGATCTGCTGAATTCTGCAACAAGAAATTCATAAAAGATAAATCAGAAACAATGAAACTGGTTATCTACAAGGGATGCAGAGAAATGGGATGGAGTGATACAGAAGAGAGTGACACTTCTGATATACTTTTGTAAAGTTTTGCTTTTGGAAGCATATTAATTTTATAAGCATTCAAAAATGGATCACTGAAGGAAGAGAAATGAATTTAAACAGAAACAAACATAAAAATCCTAATCCAAATGGCTTTTGAAAAGTTTCCAACCACATATCCTCAATGAAAGGGAATCTAATCTTGAATTCTTTATTCTAGGTTTGTTTTCTACAGTAGTATGGGTATAGAAACTCTGAAGATCATAGGATTAAAAAAAAATTTAATATTGCTGGCAGCCAGGTTCTCACTGAGGTAAATGGAAAATACAAATTTAGAATCAGGAAAAGAAAAAGAACTCCATGGAGTTAGAATGAAACTAGAAGTATCAGTATGCAATTATGATTTCTAAAATATTTATACACACTTTTTAGTAATGTCCATTGAAAAGACCTGGAAGCAATGACATTCCAGTGGTAACAAGCAAACCTGCACCCAAATCTTGGTTTCTAAAAACCATTTCCCACTAAAAATGAACCAGGGCTCCTTGGAGAAACGGCAGGTTCCAGAGCTGTGGGGACTTCCCTGGCAGTCCACTGGTTAAGACTCCATGCTTCCAATGCAGGCCTTCAATCCCTGGTTTGGCAAACTAAGACCCCACAGGTCATGTGGTGTGTCCCTCCCCCGGCCCCCCACACCCGTCCCCCCGGCAAAAAAAATTATTGAAAAAAAAAATAGCTTGACAGAAAGGAAGGAAGTGCTCCAAACTGGTCAAATCTGGGACAATTTGAAGAGCAAAATAAACAAGTTCTATAATAGATTATGACACTATAAAATAAAAATCCATGACTCCAAATTGATCATAAAAAAGAACACACATACACAGGAATAACAGAGAGCTATTTTTTTTTCTTTTCTTACAAAGTCAACTATGCTTCAATAAATAAAATATCAACTATATTCCCTATGTTGTATATTACATCATTGTAACTAAATTTATATCTCACAGTTTGTATCTCTTAATCCCCTTCACCTATTTCACTCCTCCCCAGTGCCCATCCCCTCTAATAATCATTAGTTTGCTCTCTATATCTCTGAGTGGAGGGGCTGCCCCCATCCCCTGCACTCTCCTGGAGCTATTTCTTAGAATCAGTGCTCAGTCACTCAGCAGTGTCTGACTCTTTGCAGCCTCACTGATTATAGAATGCTGACTGTTAAAATAGACAGAGTGGTAGAAAGAAAAAAGAAAATCACAACTTTTCAACTATCAGAGTAAAGGCTGCTTCAGGCAGAATCATCATTAGATGTCTAATCTAGGGGTAAAGTATGAGGATCCCAATATTTGCATGAACTTACAAATATCTCTCCACAGACAGCTTAGTCACACAGGGAGAAAATATTAACTATATGCTGGAGAAGCCAAACCACACTTGGACCAAACGATCAAGTTAACATCACTAATAATGGGCAGATAGACAGTGTGGACCTCTAGATGTGATACCCTAAAAAGGTTATCTTATATATCACTTGTATAACATTCCAGCCAGAAAAGTATCACCTGAACCTCATCGTAAGAATCCATCATAAATCCAAATTAAATAATACTTTATTAAGTAACTAGCCTGTACTCTTCAAAGTCTTATCATTTTTAAAAAGGCTGAGAAACTCTTACAAATTATAAAATTCCAAAAGACAAGAGGACTAAATGCAACCAATGATTATAGACTAGACCCTATCCTGAAAAAACCAAATATAAGACATTACTGGAATAGTGGACAAAATTAGAATATGGACTATAGATGGAAGTACTGTATTGTTACCAAAACACAAGTTAGTGTGCCCAACACACAGTGAGGTCAAACGATAGCAAAACAAGCTTGGAACAGAGAAAGATTTACTGCAGGGCCATGCAAGGAGATCAGTGGTTCATGCCTTAAAAACCGCAAACTTCCCAAGAGCTATCAGCAAAGCACTGTTAAAGGAAAGGTGAGAGAGGGGTGTGGTTAGTTGTTGCACGGTCAGATCCTTTGTTCCTGAGGTCAGGTCATGGTCAGGTAATGATGTTCCCATAAACCTCCACCAAATTATGTGTTAATGTGTAATTCTCTGTTCTGACAAGAAAGAACCAGATTCCAAGGCACAAATTTCACCCTTTGAGATCCAGGTCCTGGTTAAGAGGAGGCAGGTCTCAGCTGGTGGCTCCCTAGGGGCCAGGTCCCCAGACCCTGCCCAACTGTCATCAGTGAGGGAGCCTAGTGCCCTGGACCCACCTGGCCCTCAGGCTCCTCAGGCCGCCCAAATGGCAGGGGCCAGCGCCCACAGATGGCGCCCCATGCAGACCACCACTGCCATTAGTTGGCACAGGCAGGGGTAGAGGAGAAGTTCACTGCGGTCCCCAGGCCTGGGCCAGGCCAGGGGGTGGCCCTGGCCAGCGCTCTGGAGCTCTGTCCCCTGGGCCCCCCAGCTCATCCAGCGGCCCAAGGTTGGGTGAGCTGGAGGGCCCCTCCAGGGGAAGGCTGGGGTCTGCCTCTTACCTCACTCTCCACCTGACGACCCCCACTCCCCCAACTGTTGGCTGAATCCCCCACTAACGGTAGTTCACCGACAGCTCGTGGGAGGGGACCACTGCAGCACCGACCAATGGCAGAGCAGGACGACTACCGGTTGCTCACTGACAGTTGGTTGCTTGTGGGAGGGGCCCACTGTGGTGTCAACCAATGGCAGAAGAGGACCGCTACCTGTTTGGGGGTGAAGGCCTCTGGTGTGAGGCGGTAATGGAGCTCAGCGACAGGCAGCTGCTAAGGGCTGTGCTCCACGGCTCTGTCGCCGTATCAAACTGTTAAATTTTCCGTATTTGATAAACGTGCTGTGGTTACAGAAATACACACTGAATCACATTCTTATGATTTACACACTGAGGTATTACTGTGTAAAGAAAGGCGCATGATGTATGCACCCGACTCTCAAATAGTTAAGAAAAATATTGTTGTTCAGTCGCTAAGTCATTTCTGACTCTTTTGTGACCCCATGGACTGTAGCCCACCAGGCTCCTCTGTCCGTGGGATTTCAGAGACAATAAATCTGCCGAGTGTTGTCATTTCCTTCTCCAAGGGATCTTCCCAGCCCAGGGATCAAATCCACGTCTCCTGCACTGGCAGGTGGATTCTTTACCATAGAGCCACCAGGGAAGCCCAAGGTAAAAATAAGTATGTATATACAGAGAGAGAAATTCAGAAAAATGTTAAATTCTCTATATTGTTCTTGTAACTTTCCTGTAAGTTTGAAATTATTTGAACTCAATTAGTTTCAGAGTATCTTAAAAAAAATAGACCAGCAGTAAGCCAAAATAGTTGTGGGTTTCCCCCTCAGAACAATATCAGTTTAAATCCTTCTTTTCCCTATAGACCATCTCATTTCTATATCCTAAATTGGATTAAGATACAAATACCTGATTTCAACTTGTTTAAAACCTCAAGGACGTTTGAAGGAAATTAATGGTACATGTCAAATATCAAAACAAAAAAGGATTTTACATTTTGGTATGCTTCAGGATTTCAAATTGATGGCAATTACATTTTTGTGAAACATACCTATAGAAAAAGTTGTCTAAAACAAGACCCAGGAGTTCCCTGGTGGTAAGGATTCCAGGCCGTCACTGCTGAAGCCCAGGTTCAATCCCTGGTCAAGAGAAATGAGATCCTACAAGGCCCGCAACATGGCCAAAAAAAACAGCTGTATAATGTGCAAGGTATACTATAATGTACAAGAATGTGTAATACATTATTTTTAACAGCAAAAAAAAAAAAAAAACAGTGAAAATCTAAAATTTCATCACACTATAAATTTCATATCCACACTATAGAATACAACAGTTTTTTAGATGAAGTATATTATAAGCATGAAAATGACATACTATATAACACAATACAAAATGAAAGCAAGAAGATGCAGATATATTGTATGAAAAATTATAAGTGTGTTAATGTGTTTACATATGTGACCAGAAACAAAGGCCTGAAAGGATACACCAGAAAGTTACCAGTGTTTGTGATTGCCCTGAGAGAGGGAAAATAGGAGGAAAGGCACTGATATAATGTTTAAACTTTTCTTCCTGAAAGATCATGTACAATTTACAACTTGAAAATGCAAATATTTTGTATTCTTAAAAATAAGACATAAACATACTTTGATGAAATGATTTCACTGAAGAACAAAAAATATAGCTCTTGATATCAGAACTATAACATACCCTTCTTAAGCAGTTATAATGATATAACAAGATCTATTTTTCTGTTCAAGTACTTGGTGCTATTAGTTCTATGTTTTTAAATTTTAATTTAATAAAGCCAACAAATCCCTTTTGGAAATAGGTAAGACATTAATCCTAAACTGAAAAACCCTGTTTACTAAAGGGTAGTAATAATTTTTTTTTTTAAATCCATAATGTCTTTAGCAAAGTTTATTCTGAGAATTTCAGTTGATAGCCAAAGTATGAACTACAAGATGTACTTTACAACTCTAAGTGATTTATGATAGTACAGAGACATAATAAACTTGAACTTTGAATTACTGACCATCTTGTTAGCCATGCTATGAATAAAGTAGATTATCATCATTCAGGTGTCCTTTCACTAATAACATTTTAAGTTAAATGTAATAATAAATAAAGCTAAGGACTCCAGATTCCAGAATCTATACTATTCCTTTTATTAGTTCATTTGGATAACAAACTCTTTCAGTCACTGTTTGCAATGTAGCTTTAAGGTACATTTGTTATTAGTCAGAGATAACTCTGAACAGGTTCACTATTACATACTTTAATAAGCAGCAGTCACACTAACGTGTTTGTGGTTTAATTTCGGATATTTTGTTCATTCTCCTTTGTATGTAAGTCCATCTTAGGGGCCCTTAGGGAAACAATTATTTTTTTCATGCCTCTAGAATATTATTAGGAATAGCATCCTTACAATTCATTAATATAAATCAATAGGTATGCAGTATAAATCTATTAAAAAGTATTCCATAATTAACTTCCATTAACAGAGGGGACAAACAGGAGAATGTCTCTCTTCTAAGCACCTTGATAATGTTTCCTTACATTTAAGCCAAGCACTTGAGAACAATTATTTGTTTTCTAACCTGGGTGTATCAAAAGAACTGATAATTTTCACTTTTTCAACATTTCCGGAGTTTAACTGAGCCTCAGGCCGCAGGAGGCTGCTGGGATAAAAAGATTCAGTCTCTAAGGAAGTAACAATTTAACAATTTCAAGGGAAAAAAGGAATACAATTGACTCATCATTAACCCCTAACTTTGAAAAAGAGAAAAGTAGAGAAAAGAATTGGGAAATGTTGTTCTCTGACAATTAACACACATACATTGTCCCATCCATTTTCAAAAATCCTCGTTTGAGTGGTTTTCTGCAAGCACAAAGTGTGTGTGTTCACTCAGTCTTGTTCAACTCTTTGAGACCCCCATGGCCTAGCCAGTCTGCCAGGCTCCTCTGTCCATGGAATTTCCCAGGCAATACCGGGGTGAGTTGTCATTTCCTCCTCAAGGGGATCTTCCCCACCCAGGGATGGAACCCATCTCCACAGTCACCGGCAGCGGCAGGCGGATTCTTTACCACTGGGCCACCTGAGAACATGGTGGGGAAAAAGTGCTACCAGGCAGGGCCCTTGGTTTCTAGATTCTCCACACAGTAGCTGTATGACCTTAGGTTTGTCACTTAACCAGCCTTGGCCTGTTATCTTACCTTAAAATGTCAGTATTTGTCTTACTAGCCTAAACCAGAATCATCTTACCAGCACAAACCAAATCGTCCTCAGTGGTTTCCAGGTCAAAGATCCGCATTACTCACATACTCATCTGATTCTCCAAGTAATCATGGCCTAGGAACCAGTGTGAGTAAGCTAGGTGAATTCCAGTTCCTAAACTGAACTTTTACATCACCAAGAGAATAAAAAGGCCCTGGATTGTGCTTTGAACGCTGTGACTCAAAAAATGTATTACACAAGCTAAAGATACAGTCTTAAAAAGATGATCAAGAATGACTGTCTTAACTGTGTACCATCCTAGTACAACAGCAGGGTGTATTTTCGACCGTGAATCCGAGTTTCAGCATTACTGAAACCACGCCTCCCATAGAAATCCAGGAGCTATCAGAAAAACCTCTCCAAAGGGCGGGGGAGAGAGATAAACCAGGACAAGCTTTCCAAAAACAAAACAGAACCCAAACAAACAAACATTAAAAAAACAAAACTGTTTTTTTTTTTCTTCCCCTCCAGCTATGCAGCTGCACCGAAAAGAGAAGCCCTTAGATTAGCTTCATCTGCGTTTCATTCCTTTTCTTTTGCAATACTAGCTACCCGCCTATAATAAACAGACCTTGTGCTCAGGGGAAAATTTACTTCCCCATCCAGTAAAAACGAAGTTCCTTATTTTCACTAACAACGAACGCCGTCTCCAATCAGTATCCACCCTCCCTGGGGAGACCAGACACTCCTCTCTCGCCACCTCCCACTGCGGGCCTGACACCCCACATCCCAGAAATCGCCCCACTTTTCGAGCCCCTGCTGCACGGGTCGCGAGGCTCTGGGGGGAAGCGAAAGAGACCCAGGGTGCGGCGTGCACCCCAGCACAGGCGTTCAGCCCAGTCAGTGAGCCCCCCAGTGCCTCCGCCGGCCGGGGTCTCGCGAAGGCGGAAGGGGAGCGGCGCGCCCCGCGCCACCCCCACTTACCCACTTTGTCCTTCCCGTACATGTGGCCGGCCACCTGATGCGAGAGGGGCACGCAGCCGTTGAGGAAGCGGAGCCTGCCGCCCGCCGGCTTCGGGGTGCCCTCGGGGGCGGTGTCGCTCGCCAGTGGGGTCCGCATTTCTGGGGGGCCGGGCGCCTCAAGCCGGAGAGGGGATGGCGGCTCCGTTGCCATAACGGAGAGCTGAGGCGGCAGCGGCGGCGAGCGCAGGGAAAAAAATAGTGCGGAGGGAGAGGGCGCCGGAGAACCCGAGGGTCGCTCAGGCTCGGCCTCGAGGAGGCCCGGGGGTTCCTGCGGCTGGTGCCCGCTGTGGCCCGGGGAGGGAGCCCATGACGCCGCGGAGGCGCGGGCGCTCCCCTGCCCAACTCTCCGCGCGGGGCGGCTCTCGGCTCCCGCCTCTCTGCCGCCGCGGCTGCCGATCCCGGTGCAGCCCTGGAGACAGATCCAAGCACAAGAGCAGCGGCGGCGGCGGCGCCCCGCGCTCCCCGGGGCCTTGACGGCGACGACAGCCCCACCTCCCGCGCCCCCGCCCCCTCCCGCCGTCCTCCAGTCCCCTTAGCTGCCGCGCGCGCGTCAGCGCCGCCTGCACGGCCGCCTCCGCCGCGAGCTTCCTACTGCGCGACCCGCGGCAGCCGCCGCTACTGAGCATGCCCAGAGGCCGCCCGACGGGACCCCCGCGGCGGGGCGCGCGCTCGGCGCTGCCCCGGCCAGCGGAAGGACCTGGAAGGGGCGAGCACGAGCGGAGCTCTTCTCACCCCCACCCGATGGGCCTTTTGGTGCTGCACGGGCTAGTCCTTCATTCATTCAGTACGCGTTTTAGCGCGTCCCCGGCTTAAAGACGTCTGGTTCTCGCAGTCTTAAGGGGCGGTCAGTCACTGGTTAAGAGTTGGGAGGCAGAAGCGTTGCCCTGGGTGGCTTGGGAGACCACCTTTTACCGCAATCACCTCCCTCCAACTCCCGCTCCGGAAAGATACAATAGGAGTAAAACCAGGCAGCCTTCGAAACACCCTTTAAGTAATCCTATCCTCCTCACCAAATTGGTGCCTCTAAACAACTTATAACAAGTTATAAACAACTTATTCAAAAAATTTTGAAACCGACACTAATTTCAGACTGTAGAAGATAGGAAATAATCTTAATTTTTTTTAAGTGAGAACGTTTTTTAAAAGAAATGAGCCGGATTTTTTTTTTCTCTCTCCCACTGGACCCTTAGAGCAGGTTCCAAGATGCTCAATAGATGGAGAATTGTGTCGAAATCAGGAAAAAAAAGGGGGGGGGGGTGGTGCACACTGGGAGCGAGGGGGAGATTCTGGGATGGGACACCACAGTTGGTTCCTGTGTTTGGCATTTCAAATGAAAACTGGACCTGGCCTTACAGGTACCAGACTAAGCAAGAAATTTGGGAGTGAAACCTTAGATATCCGACTATGGCAAGTGTTATATCAGCACAGACAATCCGCCCCCATAAATCCGCACACCTGGGAGAGACAGAAAACCTGGCCCGGACTCCCTATTCCAAAGGTGGGTCCGCTGGGCTCTAGGACCAAGCCCCTCAGGATTGCGCAAACTCAGTTGCTATCTCTCTCGGTCTCTTCCTCCTCCCTCCTGTTGTGGCTGTCAAAATCCGTAGTCAACACTTCCTAAAGGGCCGGGACTCAGCTCCGCGCATGCTCAGTATCAGCCCGGGTGCTTAATACACACGTGCTGACGGCCAGTCGCGGCGCCTGCGCGTTAGCTGCCTGGAGTCAGTGCCCTTAGGACGTACGCCTGTCGCACCTTGAGTCCTGCTGTCCGCGCGAGCCGGTTTGTGCTCAAGTGTCCTGTGCACACCCTTGCAAGTGACGGCGCCATGAGTATGACTTCCAGCGTACGAGGTGAAGTGGGGCATGGGAGTGGGTGCGCCTGGCGGCCTGCGCATTGGTTGCAGCTTACTCAGCACCTCCTTGGACTGATATTGCTGCCGTGCGTTCCCGCCAGTCCTATAACCTTGAAATAGAGAAGGGCAAAAGCTCCACGGGCCTGCAGGTTCCCCGGACCGCATGGGACAAGGGGCGAGATCAGGCTACGATCGCGGGGCGTAAGTGGCGTGGGGGCCATGCAGGTATCTACCCAGGTCTAGACCTCGTTTCCCCTAGCTAGCCAAACCCTAAATCCTAATGATCCCGGTACTCTACTAGCTTTTCTTGTTCTCCCCTGAAACTCCTCTCTGTTAGGTCACAGGGCTTGGGAAAAAGGAAAGGTGAAAACAAAAGCAAAAAAAAAAAAAAACCCTCCCCCCTTCTCAAGGTTTAAATCACCGTGGAGTGAAAACGTGGGTTTCCTGCAGCTCTCAAGCGAGGCATGACTAATCACATCTTAGTTTTGCACATTTTTTTTAAAAGGAAGAAACGCAATCCGAAGTCTTCAGTTTTACCAGTTTGGGGGTGTGTTGTTTTTTTTTTTTTCTCTTTTTTTTCAATTATGCCTCTGGCATCTGGCGCTCCGTGGCGGTAGTCCAGGAGAGAGGATTTGAAAACAGCTCGTTGAGCCTTCACGTTTCTCAACCTTGCTTCCCTAGTGCTGGTACCTAGTTTTCTGAAATGTTACTTCACAGAAGGTCCGATTAAAATTAAGGGACTTTCTAGAAGTCAGTTAATATGGAGCTTCACTTTATAGCAACTCTTAGTGGTAATATAATTGTTAATATAATAATTATACCCGGTGCGTGATAGAAGTGATCTTTGCCCAGATATAAAACGCCACACCTCAGAGTTTGGTTGCCTGTAAAAGTAGTTAGGTAAAGAGATTGTCCAGAAGTTAATTAAAATAGCATTATTGATTCATTTAGTGCCAGGTTCTGTAACAGATCCCTGATAACTTGTGCCCTAATTTTGTAATAAATTCTATAAATTGGCGAATTCACTTGTAGCCAAAAGTTACCTAACTGAATGAGAGTGATAACGCATGACATTTTTAAATTACTAATGCAGTGTAGAAGAGCTGGTTATTTGCACAACTTATTTTGAAGTTTTGAAAGTTTTTATTTCACCTAAAAGCATAAGGATTGTTGTGAGGACTATGGGGAGGGGCCCAGAGCCTTTGTAAATCACCTCTATGGGTGCCTTCTTCCACAAATACTGTGGTGTGGCAAGGGACAGAATATCCATCTGGATCTCAAATTCTTCTACTCTGTTTTTAAACCAAACCTGTTCATTGCTATAGATTGAAAATCAGCTTAAATCTTTTGATTTGGGGGAGGATGATCATGTCTTTTCTCAGTTAAGTAAGTGAATTATATATATATGTTTTATAGTTTGTGTATATATTATATTGTTATAAAGGGAATAAGATGGCATTTGGCCCTGGACAGAGGAACCTGGTGGGCCACAGTCCATGGGGTCACAAAAGAGTCAGACACGACTTGGCAACTAAACCCACCATAACAACAAAGCACGATATAAATAAATGTTAAATTTTAAAAAAAGGGTGTGTATATGCATGCAGAATTCTTGTCTATATTCAGGGAAAGAAATAATGGGTGGGAGACTTCCTTGAGGGTCTGGTGGTTAGGACTCTGGACAGATGGAGTAGCAAATCTCTTAGAGAAAATCTTCATCTAAATTATTTCATCTGATTGATGATTGTCATTTATAACTTTATTGCTACTTCTATTTCAGGTATGCCTTTGGAAAAGGTGTGTGGATTCATTACATATTCTAATATATTGTCTATAGGTCTAAGATAAAGTCAAGCATGTATCTGCTGATACTTTTTAAGTTGACCTATCTTTATGCTTGGAAGTGTCTCTTAATAGTAAGCTTCCGGGGTGGCTCAGATGGTAAAGAATCTGCCTGCAATGCTGGAGACCCGTGTTTGATCCCTGGGTGGGGAAGATCCCCTAGAGAAGGAAATGGCAACCCACTCCAGTATTCTTGCCTGGAGATTTCCATGGACAGAAAAGCCTGGTGGGCTACAGTCCGTGGCACTGCAAAGAGTCAGACACTACTGAGAGACTGTCACCCACTCACTTCCAATGCAGAGGTCCTGGGATCCGTCCTTGGTCGGGGAACTAAGATCCTGTATGCCACTCACCTCACCCAAAAATTAAATAAATAAATTATAATAAGAATAATAAAATAAATTTTAAAAAATAATGGTTGGGATAGAAATAAAATGAATGCAGATCAGGTCAGGACATGAATCTGGGAGAGGCAATGAGGATGAGTAATTGGAATTGTAATCCAACAATCCCAGTCAGAGAGATGGCTTTTGGTACCCACTTTTTTTCCTTACTGATGTATAATTGACATTCTTATACCAAACATACTTTTTATGTAATGTCTGTGAGTGTGTGTTTGTATGTGTGCTCAGTCGTGTCCAATTCTTTGTGACCCCATGGACTATGGCTTGATAGACTCTGTCCTTGAAATTTTCCAGGCAAGAATACTGGGGTGGGTTGCCATTTCCTACTCCAGGAGATCTTCCTGACCCAGGGATTGAACCTGAGACTCTTGCATCTCCTGTATTAGCAGGCAGATTCTTTATCACTAGTGCCACCTGAAAAGCCCCTTTTTATAGGACCGCAAATATTTATTACAGTTTTAGAAACTATAAGAAACATTAAGCAGCTTTCACTGCTACAGAGTCCCGTTCTCGAATGACTCTTCCTCATACCCAATAGGTTACTTCTAGGAAGTGTACTAAACTTCTTGCTCCTCTGTGTCTCTAAAACTCATTGAATCTGCTCCCATCCTTAATACCTTTCCTTCTACTTTACTCTCAGGGTATGAAATAGGTGTTAGGCTATCTGCCTTGTGCTTTCTTATGTAACCCAAACCCTGAGCACTACAATGGAGGTGCTGGTTTAGTTGCCAAGTGGTGTCTGACTTTTTGCGACCCCATGGACTGTAGCCCGCCAGACTCCTCTGTCCATGGGATTTTCTAGGCAAGAATACTGGAGTGGTTGCCATTTCCTTCTCCAGGGGATCTTTCCAACCCTGGTCTCCTATGTTGCAGGGGGATTTTTTACCCTGAACCAACAGGGAAGCCACCAGCACTACGATGCGTGTAACCAAAACTAATCCTCTGTTATATTGTTGTCTCTTTTATTGAAACTAACTATAATTCTCCATTCCATTTAATCTCAACATATAAAAATACTGCTTGGGTTCAATAAATTTATTGAGTCATTTAAAGTAACTATTCAAGGATTTGTTTTTTATCTGAGAAGGAATGTGCAGATCATACACAAATAAAGGCGATGGCTCCTATAGGTTATAAACAATAAATAATGAAGGGACTTGGGAGCTGTCGATGAAACAAGATTGGCAGAGAATTGATATTTGTTGGAGCTGAGTGAGGATAAATGGGAGTTCAGTACACTATTTTCTGTGTTGGTCTGAAGCGTTCCATCATGAAGTTTTATTTTTAATCTCAGGAAGTATTTGAATTCCACACTTTGATACTGAAGGATAAGATGAGGCCATAGAGAAGTCATTTTTGTGAGAGCAATGTGATAGTAGGATGGACAGATGGAGTAGCAAATTCAAATTAGGAATCTGTTATATCTTTTCATTGAACTAACATTGGACACTGCCTGTACACTGGGCCTGGAAAGAAAAACATTACCAAGCATAGCCTACGGAGCTGAGGGAGACCCGAGAAAGGCAGAGATTTAAGCCCAGCTCCCCTCCCCGTCTCCTGAGGCGGAGGGTACATTCTGATTCCATGGCAGTTGACACTGGTCAGGAGAGGACAGTTTGGGGCCAAGGGGCTAAAGGAAAAGAAGCAGGGTGAGGTTTCTGTCTTGGGTTAAAGCAAATGAGTCCCACAGTAAAGAAAAGTTAAGAAATGAGTTATAAATGAGGGTGTGGGATTTGGGAATAAGTTGATGTTTTCTCTATCTGTAATTAATACTAAGAAAACCAAAGATTATATACAAAGAATGTAAGCCAAGGGAAGAGTAAGAAAGGGAAGGATTATTTCAAAATGTATTTTTTGTATTTTCTATATTGGCACATGTGATAATTGTATAGATAGAAAGCATTGTTAAGCAAAGTAAGCATTTGATCTAACTATAGGACTACTGTACATTGAGAGAGGCGTACAAAAAAGGGAAGGAAGGGTAACTAGAAGAGGCAGAAATAAAGCTCAGGATATTTCTGGACCCCAATTTTGAAAGAATGTCTGAAAGGTGCCAACTGAAATATCTTTAGAAATTAGGTCTTGATAAAATCCCTTGTTTACCCTGAGATTGTGTCTGTTCTTCATAGACGTATACACTATCAAGAACTAAATGTGACTTGGGTTTTGCTTATTGCTTTTATCTGTTTACTGTCTTGAGTTTTCAATTCCTTGTCCATTGTAATTGTTGACTTTTGAATCCATCATTATTCTCGTCTATCTCCATATAGTTCCCTTTTCTCTCTTTTCCCTAGAGTTGCTAGTGGCATCCATAGCTTTTTGCCAGAAAGACTGATTCAGGCTGCAGTAATGAAATGATAAGACAGCAACATTTTTCTTATTCTGGGAACTTTTACATTTGTCTCTAATGAGGTTAGAGAATTAGAATTTGGGAAGGAGGGAGGGATGGAAGTTGTTTTCTTAAGACCTTATCTGACTGTATGATTCTATCAAACTCACTGGAGCAAATGCAAAGCCATTTCCCTAGCACACATATGGTGCCGTGAAATTTATATACTGTCATAAGTGACCCTCCTTGGGTTAGGGTAACAGAGTACATGTTTTGAGACAAATTAATCCTAGCCAATTATAGCTCTTTTTCAATCTCAGACCTTCATGTACTATGTAGGCACCATTAAAACAAATATGTTAGCAATACTTCAAATTTCACCTCAAAAGTAAGGAGTAACTAAGATCAACAGCATTTAGGGAATTATTTTATTTCAGTCTTTTGGCTGTTTCCCACTTGTAAGTTTGCCCTAAGGATTCAGCATTCAGAAAACATAATTGAATATATACCTTCAAAGCTCTATTTTAGCCCATTTTGTGATGGGTAATTAGCTATTCAGAGTGGCTTTCCCTTAGCTAAGAAGTGGATTCCCATACCTCCTGACATTTTCTCAAGGTAATTCCATGATTGAAAAAATGCGTCAGAAAGGAAGATCTTGAATCAAACTAGAAATCAGAGCTAGTGTTAGCCCTGCTTGGATTTGCCACAGAATGATACTATGAAGCAGGTAAAATTCAAGGCAGGAAACTCTCCAGCAATCCAGCAGTTAGGACTCCATGCCTTTATTGCCATGAGCCTGGGTTCAATCCCTGGTCAGGGAACTAAGATCCCATAAGATGTACAGTGGCACCAAAAACAAAAAATATATATCCTTTATCACTGAGGGAAAAAAATAACATTTGTAATACAGAAAGAAATTTTGTAAAAATTTTTGATTAATGAGACATAACATTCAAGACAAATCTATACAAGGTGTGTAGCTGAAAATATCTTTCTTTTTTTTTATTTTTTTTTTGAAAATATCTTTCAATGAGGCCAAAGGTTTGAAACTCTCAAATGACTTATTAACTTTTCTCAGTCATGCAGCACATGGGAAGGGTATAAAGTTAATGTTTGTTTTAGGGGATTATAGCAGGGAGGAACAGAAGGGTTATGTTGCCAGAAAAACAAACTAAATTTTTTCGCAGAGAAAAATACTGTGGTTGAAAACAGGAGCCAAGGAACATGCTAATTAGAAACACTTGATAAAAACTAAATTATTAAACAAGCTAGAAGAGAAGACTAAGATAAAAGGAACTAAGTGTAGAATGCTTGTTTCTTTCCATTAGAGTTTTGTAAGAATGAGCTCCAATTTTATGTAAGGTACAATTAGATTCAGTGATTACTCACATTAGTACAATAAGAAATTTGACTCAGTAGTGCAAGTAAGCCATACAGTTAATTATTCATTTTATGTTTTTATTTGGCTTTGGAATGTGTTTTTTGTACTTATCTCTCTAGGGCTTTACTTGATAGTCTGGGAACTTATTTCAAACAGTGAGAAGATCTGACTCAGGAAATGCTGGGACGCAGTCCAGTGTGTTTATCCTGACCCCTGTTCAACTTCTTCCTGCAGTCCATTCCATGCTGGGACTAGACAACTCTCCTCTGAGGCTGAGGCTAACCAGACTATGCAGCACCCTCTTCTCTCCACAATTCTCTGGAACTGGGGTAGTTTTTAAGTGCTTGGATTTCCAAGGGATCCTTGAAAAGCTACTTTAAAAAAGAATAAATAGATGGCCTATTAGTCAAGCAAATAATTGGGCAGGAAAATGTCATTAATTTTTTTTTTTTTAACACTGAAAACATTCTGTATTGAGGTTTAGTCTATTAACAATGTTGTGATAGTTTCAGCTGAACAGTGAAGGGACTCAGCCATACAAACAGTGATTAAATTTAGAATGAATTTGTAGAGAATTCATATCATCCACTAGTGGATCATGGAAATTTAGAATTTATTAAAGGAGAATCTAACCATAATTATATTTTCTATGAAATTAGTATATTCTGGTTTTTATTTTAATGAGACACTTTGAAATTAAAAAACAAAAAAAAAAATTTGCATGACTTGAAGACCAGAATACTGCTGGATATATTCCTTTGAATGTTTATTATTAAGGATTGGTTTAATTTTATTTGTCCTTTCTTGCTTTTTCTTTGGATAGCATTTCTCTTTGAGGTTATTCATTTTTAAATGACTAAAGGACCTACTATTTAAATGAACTCTAATGAGTCATTTTGTTAACATAATCACCTCCTGATAGTAAGAGGGATAAGTGGGTCTTGTTTGTAACCTGAATTTTTATGGCCTTCTTTGTAATCTGATTTTCATTATGTATCAGAGTTATTTTGCCTTTTTTTTTTTATTAAGCTATAGGTATGTGCAGGCTCACAGGTTACTTTAAATCTATTTATGAACACTTTTAAATGATTACTAAGCCTTGTTTTTCCTTCTCCAACCATGGAATAATTTTTACGTTTCTCTCTTCTATCTTAATTTAGCTAACGTCACTCAATAGAAAATATACAATTGCCTCAGTAAGGGCTGGGGAAAGTTTTAACAAGGGACTACTACACCAGTGTGTTCTGATCATTTTGTTAACATTAAAAACCTTTGTGGGATGCTTAATACTCAAAACTTGGATTTCCTGAACATTGTTGTTAGATTATTAGTAGGCATTTTGGTTTTAGTAATTCTTCCTGTTTTCCTTCCCTACTCTAGTTGAATGGATCGCAGCTGTTACCATTGCTGCTGGAACAGCTGCAATTGGTTATCTAGCTTACAAAAGATTTTATGTTAAAGATCATCGCAACAAATCTATGGTAAACCCTCACATCCAGAAAGACAACCCCAAGGTAGTACATGCTTTTGACATGGAGGATTTGGGAGATAAAGCCGTGTACTGCCGTTGTTGGAGATCCAAAAAGGTAAGAGAAACAAGTCCTTCATGTCAATGTCATGTTTATGTAACATTTCTTTTTAAACTATTCTGTCAAGCTAGCATCATCAAGAATTGTTAAGATATATGTTCTTTGGGCTTCCCTGGTGTCTCAATCAGTAAAGAATCCACCTGCAATGCAGGAGACCTGGAGTCCTTGGATCAGGATGATCCCTTGGAGAAGGAAATGGCAACCCATTCCAGAATTCTTGCCTGGAAAGTCCCATGGACAGAGGAGTCTGGTGGGCTGCAGTCCATGGGGTCGCAAGAATCAGACACGACTTAGCAACTACACCACCACCACGCCTTCTTCTTTTCTTTCTCTTTTTAATGGAATCTCTGTTTTCTCTATTTTCTGTGTACTCTTCAGAAATATATTTACTGAAATGTATAACCACCATGAAGTAAAGTTACATCACACCCTCGTTGAGTTAGGTGAATGTAACCATATTTTTTGCCAAAGAAGAGGGAAAAATTCCTTTCCTTATGTTTAGAATTTCCTCCCCAAGTGTGTCTTAGTGTCCACTATCCCAGGAAAAGGAGTATGCAGCCTAAATAAAAAGAGAAACAAAAAATTAAATAAAATAATAAATAAATACAAAGAGAAATAGAAGAGGTTCTTTTTTTTTTTTTTTCCCCTCTTGGGATTTCAAGCTCCTAGATTCTAGGACAAGATTTGGAAATATCTAGTGATTCACCTGAAACTATCACAACATTGTTTGTTAATCAGCTAGTAGCTCTGTTGGTAAAGAATCCTCCTGCAACGCAGGATTCGATTCCTGGGTCAGGAAGATCCCCTGGAGAAGGGATAGGCTAGCCATCCCAGTATTCTTAAGCTTCTCTTGTGGCTCAGCTGGTAAAGAATCTACCTACAATGCTAGGAGACCTGGGTTCAATCCGTGGGTTAGGAAGATCCCCTGGAGAAGGGAAAGGCTACTACCCACTCCAGTGATCTGGCCTGGAGAATTCCATGGACTATACAGTCCATGGGGTCGCAAAGAGTCAGACATGACTGAGTGACTCACTTTACTTTGCTTTATACCTCAACAGAAAATAAAAAGTTTTTTTTTTTTAAACAAATAAAAATTAAATGCTAGTTTAAAAAAAAAGAAATATCAAGAGAAACTGTTAGAAAATTGCCCCTGAAGATTTCTTACCTGGTACATATTTACTGACCCTGTATCCTAAGCTTTCTTTAAGTTGCAGCTCCTACATTTGAATATCTAACCCAAGATTTTTTTGTATCTTTTTTTCTTTTGTGAAAATTGCATTTTATCAAGTTCCATTTGGAAGTATCTCTGTGATACCTGCAGCTTCTAGATAGTGATGACAGCTAGTGACCTAAAGATGGTAAAATGTTCTTCTGAGGTCATCTTGAAAAGCTTCATACATTGAATGACTTTAGAATTTCTGGTATATTTAGAGAAATATGATGACATATTGTGTGTACTTCCACTATTTAGCATTTAAATACAATAGATTTGACACCATCAGGCCTAAGAACATAGACAATAAAAATGATGTATCTATTTCTGAAAGCAAGTTGTATCAGGGACCTTGTCCCACAGTGGAAAGCCATTATCACAAATTACATGTTGCAGATAAGGAAGAAGTCACATACCAGGTACTAGAAAGCATATTCTACTCACGCCCTTCTCTGGCTGCAGTTGATGTTGTATAATCCAATGGTGATAGACCACTTAGATTATGTCATTCTGCTTGAAAACTGCTTGATGAACATACGGAATATGAACCAAAAATTAATAGTCCCGTTACAACAAATTGTTCCTTCAGAAGAGCACTGTTCATTTGGAGTGTGGGATTGTTTATACATTACTATTGAGGTTGCTAGAAAATAATCCTCAATAATATTCTATAGACTAGATCTGTTTTTCTTAATTAACACCTAGAATAGGTTTCATTCTGTAGTTGCTCACCAAGATATAAAAAGTAACATCTTTAGAAATTAAGGAATTTCTAAGTCCAGAGTTGTATTGGTTCTTTAGTCAGTGATCTTAAATAGTTCATTTAGCTTCTACTACTAGATACATGTGTGGAAACATTTAAATAGTGAAACAGCAGGTGTCATAGATATGTATAGTTGGTGCACTATGGGTGCTTTAAATAAAAGAAAGAGCTTGTTACACTGTGGGCTCGAATTTTCTGGAAAAACTTAGTGATATCCATAGGAGTTCAATTGCCCCCTGGGAAGATGAATCAGTGAAGACTCTAGTCTGGTCCTTGCACCTCCTTCCTCGAAAGAATAAGTCCAAATCAAAAATCTTAAGTACCAAGGAAACAGTTCACCTCAAACTGGAACTTGAACCCATGTTCTGGGTCTCGAACCCAGCGAGAAACCTGCTTGGGACTGTAGCCCACGTGGCTGGGACTTGAACCCATGTGGTGGAGACTGGAACCCAGTATTACAGCGATCTTATATGGGGGCTTAAGTTATAGTGGAAGTCGACTTGTTCGCCATCTTGGACCTGTTTGGTTCTAATCAGTTTATGTCATATCCTTGGGCTACGTCATTCTTCTCAAGATTGTGCCCTGCCCCCTTCCCTCCTTCGCAAGGAGTTTGCCTCCCAACATGGGGGAGCTCCCTGTCAGGGAGTTCAGACATAAAGTTATACTGAAACCAGAGTGCTTACTGTGGGAATGAAGAAAAATGAACAGATACATGAAACATTTTGAAGGAAGGATTAGCTGTGAATGATTTGTGCAGAAGATTGAGGGAGGAAAACTGAAGCTCACTGAAGTGTCTTGCTTAAGATAGGATTGTAGGGTTAGATGAGATGGTACCATCAATGGAAATAAGGAATTCGGAGTGAATGGCTGATTTTTCAGCACACCAATGAAGAGTGCAATTTCAAAGAGTGACATTGAGGTGACATTTGAATGGAAACATTCAGCAGACAGTCTGAAGTGTGGGACTAAAGTTGAGACATCAGGGTTGGAGATGGCAATCAGCAGAACTGTGAGTCAAGGGTAGGAGTGCAGCAGATCCTTGATACAGATAAAAGTCAAGGAAGGGCTAAGTAAGAAATCTTTGGAGAATTTTCTGCATCTTCTAAAAAGGAAAAAGAGCCAAAAAAAGGAGATGAAATGGACACCAGAGCTAAATGTAAACTAAGAATATCATGGCTTCAGTGTGAAAAAGAGAAAAATTTCAAAGAAGATTTTGTTACGAACGTCAGCATGTGCAAAAGACAAGAAGGTGAATAGACTATTATACTAAGACTGTGGGGTTAAGCAATTGACCTTTTGGCATCATTTGGACAGAATAATTAGAATAGGAGCTGTGTCCAAGTTGGTTACAGTATGAATGTGTAAATATGACACTGAATGGAAAGAAAAAGAAATACAATGACTGCTTGAGTGAAGCCAAGTAAAGAGTGTTTTCTTTGGTTGGTTGTTTGGACTGCAAGGAGATCAAACCGGTTGATCCTAAAGGAAATAAACCCTGAAGAGTCATTTGAAAGACCAATGCTGAAACTGAAGCTCCAATACTTTGGACACCTTATGCAAAGGCACAACTCATTGGAATTAACCCTGATACTGAGAAAGACTGAAGGCAAAAGGAGAAAGGTGTGGCATAGGATGAGATGGTTAAATAGCATCACCAACTCAATGGACATGAATTTGAGCAAACTCCAGGAGATGGTGAAGGACAGAGGAGCCTGGCATGCTGCAGTCCATGGGATCACAAAGAGTTGGACACGACTAAGCGACTGAAAAACAGCAACAAAGGGTCAGTAAAGCAAATATGGACTTTTTTTTTTTTCAAATATGGACTTTTACAAACTAAAATCTCAAGTATTTCAGGAAAAATCACAAATGGACACAAGCTAATGGTTTAAATGTTTCAATTTTCTCAATGTCTTCTTTCTTTTTAAGCTAGTCTTTTATGTCATTATTAATCCTCTTTACATCTATGATTTGTCAGTTCTAAATTTTCACTGAAGCTTGGGCACTTTTTATTCCCACATGAATGAATTCAGAGATCACTTTGAATGCTTTTCAAATTAGTGGATGTGCTTGCTCTCCAGAAATTTTTGGAAAGTCCGCACATTCCTGAGGTTCTTAAGGTGTCACACAGGTGCCAAGTCATATATTTACATGTCTATGCACAGAAGGCTTATAACCGATAACTTTGATTGGATGGCTATATTGAGTTTATATTCAGTAGTTTTTCTTCATATAAACCAGTTGTTTTTATAATACTAATAATATAACAAAATTTAAACTCCTATCCAAAAAAAAAAGTTGCCTGTGATATAAGCTAATTCAATTTTAATTCATTCTTTTTTTATCGGAAGTATAGTCAGTTTACAATATTGTGTAAGTTTCAATGTATATGTTTGGCTGGGTCCCTTTGCTATTCACCTGAAACTATCACAACACTGCTTGTTAATCAGCTATACCCCAATACAAAATAAAAAGTTAAAAAAAAATATTGTGTAAGTTTCAGGTGTACAGTGTAGTGATTCAGTTTTGGGGAGTTTTTGCTGATTATATTCCATTATAGGTTATTACAAGATGTTGGATATAATTCTCTGTGCTCTATGGTAAATCCATTTTGCTTATCTATTTTTTATGTGTGGTGGTTTATATCTGTTAATCCCATACTCTTCATTTGTCCATCTCTCCTCTCATTCATTCTTAAGGTACAGTCACTAGTAATCTGTTGGGTGTTTCTAACATTTTGAGCAGTTTTCTCAGACCTAATGAATCAGATCTCTTAGTCATGTTCAGAAATTACATGCTTTTAACATGCATGCTCCTCTCTTCCCACCCACACCCCGCCCCACTGGTTTGGCTCTGCTCTTCAGAAACTGGCCTGTTTCATAGTATTTCACAAGAGGGCTATCCCTAAGTAAAGTGAGAGAAAAAGGAGCCACTACAGAGGAAATGATTAAAACAACTACAGGGAGAAATCCCACCTGAGACAGTGGTGTGTGGAGAGGGTGGAAGAAAACAAGAGTACACGCAATGATTCGAGACTCGGCCTTAACAAGAAATAGTCTTTCAAGACAAGGTGAGGGAACCTTGATATCAGAGGGAGCAGTGTTCAGCAGTCTTACTAGATCCCCACCCCCTACGCACCTCCAATAGGTTACATCATTTACTCAGTTGTGTGGTGGCCGTTGGGTAGGCAGGAGAAAGTTTGAACAAGGACCGAAGGAGAAAGCAGACCAAGAAATAAGAGGAAAGATGAACCAGTTCTTATCAGGAGCTCAGCTGAAACTGAAATGAAATGTAACTGGAGAATCATTTTCTTTGCTTTACAACTTCAGAATTTGTGGTAGGTTTGTTTTTTTTGGGGGGGGCTGGGGTGTGATTATGGAAAGTCTCCATCCCATTAATGGTTAGAGGTGCATTGCACTGACTACCTTTCTTCACAGACACGATATTCTAAACATTGGTTACATCACTTGCTCAATCCATTATGAAGACAGTCTTGTAAAGTCTTAATTTTTTCTTATGTATTTTCCTATTATCTTATGCTTAACTTTGCTAAAGTTAAGTACACAAGAATGGTATAAAATGTCATATTCTCTCTTGTAGTCTGAAAGATCTCATTGCTTTTATTTTCTTTCTCTACCAAAGCAAGTTCATTCCTCAGAACAATTTATGGTAATGAGCCAAATGGCCCCAGGCAGCCTCCTTGGAAATTATAATCCAAACTCTAAGTAAAAATACAGAGTTTAGAGAAGGAAGATTCAGTTGTTTTTTTTGTTTTTTTTTTTTTTATTTTTACAAGTAGAATAGATAATTCAATAAGGAGTGTTTATTTATCTCCATGTTGAATCTCCCTAAAAACAGAAGCAGCTTAATTTCTGTTACCAACCATTAGAAGAACCGACCATTAAGAAGAAACACATTTTGTGTTTTCTTATGAACATCCTGCCGAGTTTGCTAGCTTTCCAAGAGGAGAACAAGGATCTCTAGAGTTTTTTTTCCCCTGAACATTTATTCCCATCTCTTCTCCACACCCTGTCTTCTCTAGTTGTAAAGCTGTTTGGGATTTGTAATTTTCTAATTGGGTTAACAAATGATAGGATATTTTCTGGACATACAGAGAATTCAGCCAGTTTAATTCTCAAAATTTTCTCCAGGATTTGTTAATAAACAAACAGTGACATCTTAGAACAAATTTAGAATCATCTGTGAGCTAAACGTTTTCTCCTCATCAGTTTTCTGATTCTTTTAAGTATTGGTACTACATGAACTGAGTTAAATATACCCTTTGTGTTTTTTTTTAATTTCAGCCCTTTGCTTGACATTTTTAACACACATAAAATTTTAAATGAAAGAGGGCTAATAAAATTCATGTTTTCATTATATTATTATTTGATACAAAAACTGCTATACCTCCTAGATTATGCTCAAAAGTATATATCCACCACATGTTTTCTTTCTCCTGCACAGAGAGGTTAAAAATGAAATGAGACACTTTCTGAAAAACACAAATATTGTCAGGTAATTTGCCACTTGAATTTTTGTACCAATAATTAACATTCATTAGTTTATACTGTATTCAGAAATATGAGTTAATTTTAATAAATATATTTCTTTAATACATACAGCATATTTTTATGAAATTGCTAATCCTTTCTTGAAATAACTCATTTTGGCTCTTTGTTGTTTGTGGGGGAAAAAAAAGTCGGGTCTTCTCATCATCTTAAAATAAGAAATCTCTAATGGATAAATATAGAATGCCTAATCTTCACATCAAGTTTGGGAGATTATTCTGACTAATGTTAGGTAATATAGGAAGTACTATTAAAAGATATATGTGCCTCTGAACAGAATGATTTTGAATCCTGAGTTTACATTTTAAAGGCATGCAAAGCTTTATATACTTTTAAAAAAGCATAAAAGTTAAGAAATAGCCAAGGTCTACTTGGTCACTCTTTTTTTTGGAGGAGAAACGTAAGTGAAAGTCACTCAGTCGTGTCTGACTCTGTGACCCCATGGACTATACAGTCCGTGGAATTCTCCAGGCCAGAATACTGCAGTGAGTAGCTGTTGCCTTCTCCAGGGGATCTTCCCAATTTCGGGATCGAAAGCAGGTCTCCTGCATTGCGGGCGGATTCTTTACCAGCTGAGCCACAAGGGAAGCCCTCTGGGAGAGGGGAGGGGAGTATAATTGATTTACAATGTTGTGTTAGTTTCAGGTGTAGAGCAGAGTGAATCAGTTACACATATATGTATATCCACTCTAGTTTCTTTTCCCGTATAAATCATTACAGAGTAGTTCATCTATTTTATATACAGTAGTGTGTATATGTCGATCCCAATTTATAAAAATGGAGGGTTTTTTTTTTTACAATGCAAACTTTTTTACTCACTGTAAAATCACCTGTGTTTGTATACTAAATATATGTCACTTTGAAATGCTGTTCTTTGCTGTGGAATACATTTGATTTTGATTTGATTTTTGTATGGCCTGTTTTGTCATCCATGCAAGAAAACCCTGAAAGCTTGAGTTAATGTTTTTGCTGCAAGGACTTGTTTTTAATACGAATATACTGTGCCACATCTTACTGACAGAAACAACATAAATTTCATATATATCACATTGCTACCCCAGGATAGACTTTACATCTAGAAATTTACAATATGATGATACCTTGAGTTTTTTTCAAGGTAGTTTTTAACTAATTTACTGCCTCTCAGAATTATATACAGATAGTAAAATTAAGATTGAATTTCTTTAACATCAACTAAATATTATTTTAGTCTTAGACACATTTCATCAAAGTTAAAGATTATATACCATCATTGTCTAGTTTCAGGTACTGAAAATTATACTTCCTTGATGGAGTAATAAGGTGATTTTTACTCTTCAGACCAAGACTCCTAGTACTTTACTCTTCTAAATAGGCTCCTTCAGTGGAAGAGTGTACCTCATACCAAACAGTGAAGCTAGATTCTAGAGTGAAGGTACGTTCCAGACAAAAAGAATAAAACAAAGATGCTAGGTATCATCATTTGACATGAAATAAAAATCAAAGGTAAAATATAGAAGGAAAGAAAATAATTTACTGATAATTGTAAAATCCTGAGGAGACACCTAAAAACATTGTTGAGTTCTTATTTTTATCATTTAACAACAGAAGGATATACTTGCAAAAAACAAGTGATATACAGGCACACACACACAAATATTTATTTATATATATATGTGATATATATCAAGAATAGTCAGATATGAAAATATTATACTTAATACCTGTAAAACATATAAAGCAGAAATGTTCTTATCAGAAAAATGCATGAGACCTGAGGGTGAAGAACAGAAGAGAAATAAAATAGGACTTGGCCCAAAAACTCTCAGATTTATTTGGAAGAATAAATAGGTAAAGGATAAATCGGAAAGTTTTAACAAAGAACTGTGAAGGAAAACCAGCCCTGCCTAATAGTGAAGCAGTTTTAAACACAGTCATTATCTCATAGTAAGCTGATGAATATGATAATGTGGAACCTATAAATAAGCACTTTATATGTAGACTTAATTTTGATAAAATTTTGAATAAAGGTATAACAATTTGGGAGGTAACCACTTCTAATAATACTGAAGCAACAGGTTCTTAGTGCTGTTCTTAGAACAGCATTTTGCAAATTGCATTCCACAGAACATGATGATAATGGACGTCAAAGGAGAAGTGTTTGTAAATCCAGTCAGCCTGGGAAATTTGAGGTTAAAATTATGTGTGTATCTGTGTATGTTTTTACTGGAGGATAATTGCTTTACAATATTGTGTTGGTTCTGCCATACGTCAACATGAATCCGCCACAGGTATACATATGTCCCTTCCCTCCTGAACCAGCCCTCCCATCTCCCACCCCATGTATATGTGTTTTTAATAGTAGATCCTCTTTAAAGTAACAATATATGTTGTGAATCAAGAGAACTGTATATGTTTTTTGTGTACGAAATGAAACCAAATTAGAATATTTTGCAGGACTTCTTAGATTACAGAGCTCACTTTGGGAAACACAGTGTTAGATATTTAATTTTGTCCATTTTCCTCCCACTGGACACCAAAATGTCTGTTTTATCTAAAATGTGAGATCTTGAAAACGAATGGAAATTTATCACATCTCCGGGAGAAAGAAGTCTCCATGACGGATGTTAACAAGGGAAATACTTGCTTATTTGTATGAAAGTAGAGAAGTATATGAACAAATAAGCAAATTAAAAACGGTTGGGGTGAAAAATTGCTATAAAGTTGATTAGCAGAAGGATAATGAACAGATTGATTTTGAACAAATTATGAACTTAGACTCTTTCCAGTAGATAGGTCAGGGATACAATTCACTAGAAAGGAAATATGACTAATACATAAACATTAAAAAGGTTTTTCTCATCCATAAGCAGATATCACAAATGGAAATGCAGTTAATGATCTGCGTTTTATCCACAAGTCAATTTCTTCCTCCTCCTTAGTGTGTACACTTCACATATGCTCATTCAGAAAACCATCTCTAAGGTAGCCCAGAAAAGTCTACTGAGTTATCGTGTTACACATGTGAATTAAGTGTCACCCTACTCTGCCAAACATAATACTGATTTTGCAGTTAGACATTTCACATTCTTTCTCTTCCTAGTTCCCACTCTGTGATGGATCTCACACAAAACACAATGAAGAAACTGGAGACAACGTGGGACCTCTGATCATTAAGAAAAAAGACACTTAAATGGACACTTTTGATGCTGCAAACCAACTTGTCATGATGTTTCCTGATTGTTTAATTAGAATGACTACCACTTCCATCTAATTCACCTCCCCTGGGTTCTAGATGTGTGGTAAACTATAGCTTTCATATTCACGGCATTTGCCTTACTTGTGGAACCATTGTGGTGCACATCTCTTGAAACAAAAAAGGAAAAACAAAAAACCAATCTCATGGCCTGTGGGTTATTTTGGTCTTGTAAGGATCTGTTTCTTTACAATTAAAACTGACATTAGAATATAGTTGTATGTCAAAGTTAACGTATTAAATTATTCTCAAAATCATGTATGTGCAGATTGTACTTGTAAGTTTCAAAGAAGAATTAATCACCATTTAATATTACTTAGCCTAGAAAGTAAAATGGGTGTGATTAAGCTACATTAATCTCCTAATAACAGTCTAGGAAAAACTATTATGACCTTGGGTTTCTTCTTGATCGTAGTACTGATACTAAGAAAATACAGTTCCTGTGTTTTCAATCAAAATGAACTTTGAATGTTGATTCTGCTTAATTATAAGTGGGCCAGGTCAGTAATAAAGGGACAGTAACTTTTTTGTATTCATCTTCCTGGATATTTAATCAATCCATTAAGGAAACCAATAGTGGAAGTTTAGATCAAATTAATATGAGATTTTAAGTTGTCATGAAGGCTATCTTAAAATGTTATGTTCCAGAATTCTCACCAAGGAGTGGCAAGCACTTGAACTGGGGACACTGAAGGAATTGGAGCACATAATGCCAAGTCTCTTAAATGCTAAACACACATCCTTGGCAGAAATAGTGATAATGAGGGTAGATCAAAGGTATGGGAAGATTTTTATTCCCTCATTCTCAATCAACAGGCATATGGTTACAAAAGAAACTATTTTGGGGAGAAAAATAAGAATCATATCCTCTTTTAAATTATATAATCTTAAAAGCAAAAATTTGAAGACAAGTTTTTGTTTATGTAATATTCTTCAAAGACAGACCAGTAACTTTGCATTTCATTGCTGATTTAGAAAAAAATATGAAAAAAGATAATTAGGAGCAATAAAATAATGAAGACAGGAATAGTTTATATATATATATATTTATATATATATACATACACACAAACACACACACATATATATAGGCAGACATAGTTGGAAATTGACAAAGGTAACAGGTAAACTCGTTTCTTTGCAGATGCTTGAATTCTCAGTAGTAATCAGTCATGTTTCTACTTGGTAGAATCCAGAATTTCCTTGGAAGTAACAGGAGTCAGTGAAACCAAACATCAGTGTTCTTGTATTAAATATGGTCATTGGTATTTTTTTTAACATATGGCTTTGTATATTACGGTAGATAGAGTTGATCCCAAAATTGTGTGTGCCAATTTTTAAGTAGTGCACGTGACTTAGTTGAACTTGTCTTCAAGACACATCTTCACAAAATCTAAAGGTACTGAAACTGAGTGGGACCCTGTGGGGCTTTCTCCCAGGCCTTTCTGTCCCCCATTTCTTATTAAGCAAGATGCCCGCCATTATGACCTTCCATGAGTTCCAAAGGGTAGATTTGAACAGTTGCAAATCAAGAGAAAAGCAGCCGAGAAATCACCTGAGGCAAGATTAAAGGAGGCAAAGAAGCTCATCAAGATTCAGTTCAGTTCGGTCACTCAGTCATGTCCGACTCTGCTACCCCATGGACTGCAGCATGCCAGGCCTCCCTGTCCATCACCAACTCCGGAGTTTACCAAACTCATGCCCATTGAGTCAGTGATGCCATCCAACCATCTCATCCTCTGTCTTCCCCTTCTCCTGCCTTCAATCTTTCCCAGCATCAGGGTCTTTTCCAATGAGTCAGCTCTTCGAATCAGGTGGCCGAAGTATTGGACTTTCAGCTTCAGCATCAGTCCTTCCAGTGAACACCCAGGACTGATTTCCTTTAGGATGGACTGGTTGGATCTCCTTGCAGTCCAAGGGACTCTCAAGAGTCTTCTCCAACACCACAGTTCAAAAGCATCAATTCTTCGGCACTCAGCTTTCTTTATAGTCCAACTCTCACATCCATATGTGACTACTGGAAAAACCATAGCCTTGACTAGATGGACCTTTGTTGGCAAAGTAATGTCTCTGCTTTTTAATATGCTGTCTAGCTTGGTCATAACTTTCCTTCCAAGGAGTAAGCGTCTTTTTATTTCATGGCCGCAGTCACCATCTGCAGTGATTTTGGAGCCCAAAAAAATAAAAGTCTGCCACTGTTTCCACTGTTTCTCCTTCTATTTGCCATGAAGTGATGGGACCAGATGCCATGATCTTAGTTTTCTGAATGTTGAGCTTTAAGCCAACCTCTTCACTCTCACTTTCATCAGGAGGCTTTTAGTTCTTTCTGTCATAAGGGTGGTGTCATGTGCATATCTGAGGTTATTGATATTTCTCCCGGCAATCTTGATTCCAGCTTGTGCTTCATCCAGCCCAGTGTCTCTCCTGATGTACTCTGCATATAAGTTAAATAAGCACAGTGACAATATACAGCTTTGACATATCCCTTTTCCTATTTGGAACCAGTCTATTGTTCCATGTGCAGTTTAACTGTTGCTTCCTGATCTGCATACAGATTTCTCAAGAGGCAGGTCAGGTGGTCTGGTATTCCCATCACTTTCAGAATTTTCTAGTTTATTGTGATCCACACAGTCAAAGACTTTGGCATAGTCATCAAGATTAGGAGTCCCTTATCAGAGACCACCTTTGATCCACTGTTAGAAAAACCTTCATCATGCTCTCCAGTTGAGACAGTGTTTCAAGGGTGAGGCCAGGTTTGTCTCCCTTTGCCTGACAAAGCAATAAAAGTCATCCTTTCTACTACATCCAAAACTGTCTCTGGGGTTTGATTGGCACCAGTGTACAGAGAGGCAGAGCTTTGGTCATAGTACTACAAACTGATTCTACCTGTAAAATTCTTAGGATGAATCTTTTCATGCCTCTCCCCCCGCTCCCCCCCCCCCCCGCTTTTTTAATAAGTATGACTAGGTCAGCAATAGCATCATACTTTTAAAGGTGAATTGCTTTAAAGAAAAATACATCTATGAGCTCCCAGATTTACTGATGAAAGGACATCCTTTAAACAGACTAAGCTGTATTTTTTTTTTTTTTTTTTTGGCCATGGCATGTGGGATCTTAGTTCCCCGACAAAGAATTGAGCCTGTGCCCTCTGCTGTGGAAGTTGTGAGTCCTAACCACTGGACCACCAGTGAATTCTTCTGTAGTCTTAATTTTGAATTTAAAATGATAAGTTATGAGTCATGCATTTTTATAGCTAGTGGGAGAAAAAAAACTAGTGCCAATTCTCAAAACTTTATGAATGGTATAGGTGGGTGAGTATGTTTATGGTAAAATTGGAAATGATGACCTTATTGTGAAAGGCAGATCTACTGTAGCATTTAATTAGATAAATGTAGTTCCAGGGTCATGTAAAATTCTATTACATGCTTTTGAACTAGAATTCCTTTAGGATTTTAAAACCTTTTCATGTTACTAACCTACAAGGTAAAGTAAGTGTTGTATACAGTTACTGCTCTCACTTAAACACCTTAAAACTTCTAACTGCTTTTTCCTTTGATTAGAGATCAAGCAAGTGGGACTCCCCAATACCATCACCATCTTTTTTTCTTTATATCATTTATGTTTTATGGATTTCTGCAGTAAGAATCTGCCAGGTTGGGAAGTTTCTAATGTTATGAAGAAATTGTTTTGCAGCTATTTAGAGTGATATACACCTATTCATAGAGATATTTATTAAGCATTTATTATAAATTGTATAATTGAGAACAAAACACTTTATAGAATTAAAAGCTCACAGTCTGGATTATATCATCTATGACATAGGTTATATTATTACGATAATTTTTTTTGTGTTTTGTTTTTGTTTTTTTTTGTTTTTGTTTTTGTTTTTTATTACGATAATTTATGACGGGGTTATTTTCCTTGACATTATAACAGGTGCAGTCAGTACACCAATTCTTTCTACCAAGTAGGTGGATTTATTTAATTTTATATTAGTTATCAAAGATTTTAAGATGAACATTGGTAGAACTTCCCTGGTGGTCCAGTGGGTAAGACTCCACACTTCCAGTGCAGGGGGCCTGGGTTCAATCCCTGGCCAAGGAACTAGATCCCACATGCCTCACCTAAGAATTCACACACAGCAACTATTAGTAAAAAATCCCACATGCCACAACTAAAGAACTTGCACGCTGCAACTAGGACCTGGCTCAGCCAAATAAATACATAACATTTTTAATTGGTTAAGGTTCCTCCTAATTAGCAACATGTTTAATGCTTGGGTAACTGTCAGGGTATTTTACTCTACAAGTTGTCAGGAGCTGTGCTTTTCCTCCCCAATTTTAACACCAACTGATGTCAGGCAAAGCTACCTCTTAGCCTTTTAATTAGAACAGATGGACAAAATGGCCTGTTAGGCATTTGTTCACCAATTCTAGGCTACAACTAAAATTTCAGCATCCCTAAAGGGGCAAAAAAAAAAGGTTGACAGATGATCAACTCGAACTCCCTTTTTATTACATGATTAATCCCTACTTTTATGGTATTGAAGTATTGTTTTATGAAATACTATCATTAGTAGTATTAGTTGGTTTCAATATTCTTGGCAAAATAAAATGTTGACAGCCCTATATTAGCTCCCACTTTAAGTGCTCCATGAAATCTAAAAATCTGGGGACCTCTAAATCAAGAGTTTTTCTAAAGTTCTGGGACTTAGTTATTATTTTATAAAGATGTTAACACAATAGGTTCATTGATCTTGACATTTAGTTATATTTGAAATTTTTCATATATGACAAGACAATGAGTGAACCTTCATGCAAAGTTATTAATGTAAGAAAAGTGGATTTTACTTCCACTCAGCTTACTATCATGATCCAGATTAAGAATAATGTCAATCCGGGCTTCCCTACTGGCTCCGTGGTAAAGAATCCACCTGCCAATGCAGGAGACGTGGGCTCGATCCCTGGTGCAGGAAGATCCCACATGCCTCAGAGCAACCAAGCCCAGGAGCCACAAGTACTGAGCCTGTGCTCTAGAGCCCAGGAGCTGGGACCATTGAGACCAAAAACCAAAACTACTGAAGCCAGCATGCCCTACAGCCCATGCTCCACAACAGGAGAAGCTACCACAATGAGAACCTCACAGCGCAACAACGAGAAGCCCCTGTTCACCACAACTAGAGGAAAGCCCACACAGCAGTGGATGGCCAGCACAGCCGAAAAATAAAAAAGAATAACGTCAATCCATCCTAGTCCCTTCACAACTTATGACGGTAAAGGGTTAAATAAAATAACACTGAGATTTACATAGGATGACTGTTAACTGCACATCTGCATTTTCTGAGAAAATGTATTTTTTATGTTTCCGAGAAAATGTATTTTTTATGGACTTAAGCAGTATTTCATTAACAAAAGAATTGCATGCATGAGCTGAAGTTACCAGTAATCATGCTCAAGGGGAGAGACTAGAAATCAAATTTTAATCAGTAAATGGGTAAATATCATTCAGATTATAAATTAAGGGTACTGGTATGATGCTTGTCCTAAGGTCTTTGAACAACATTACAGGCAGTTTGACCTCAAACATGGAACTGAACAGTGCCAGGCTGAGAATGTTGTCAGCTAGGCCATGTAGAAACTACATGTTCTTCAAGTGCAGTAATACCTATATCTTTGAGGATTGTCTCTATCTTTCTTGTTCTTTCAACTTGTCCCTTACAGATGAACAGAAGTCAATTTCTGTCAAGTCTTGGTTCTTCAAGCGCTATTTCAAAAGCTTTTTTCATTTGTAAGCATATAGAGTTTTATAGATTCTCAGCTTTATTTTCAATCTAAAATAACTTTGAACATTACCCACTGCCTCTACATGCTCATTACTATAGGATAAATTGATTTTTTTGCTGGTAATACTGCCTGTCAACATTTTCATTATTGGGTTAGGCAGCAGCTCATCTCATTCCATGTATAAGATAGACATGAGAGATGGTCTTTTATGTCTGTATCAACCATTAAACTTAGCTAACTAAATGTGTTAAATTTATTTCAAAATCTCCCAACTATGAAAAGTAGAGTTCCACTTATGTATTCCATCTCTGCACAGCACTCTTTAACCATAAACTTTCTTGATACTGACTTCCTCTCCTCATTCTAGACAATAAGATATTATATGTTCCCTTTAATATCATTATGACTTTATACTTTTAGAATTGGTCAGCCTTTATCTTTCCAACTTGCAGTGTGCCTGGCAGTCATCACGTGAACTTTGGGTATCTCTCCACCTCTGCAATCCTTCAGGCGAAGAGCATTTTGATCATCATATAAAGCAACCTCATCACTTCCTCATTTAATACTATTCCTCAGGACCCACTGGGAAGCTGCTTCTAGCACAGAAGCTAAAACAATATTGACTTTTCATTGTTGGTTACTGTTTCTATCCTAACCCTGAGAAACACCTGCTGTAGACTCTCCTGTAATGGGAATATTATACCATGAATTACATGTTTTCATTTAACAGTGCCACCCAGCATATGCACTAGAGGTCAGTCCCTGTTCCTGAAGAACCTTTCAGTTCAGTCACTCAGTCACGTCCAACTCTTTGTGACCCCATGGACTGCAGCATGCCAGGCTTCCCTTGTCCATCACCAACTCCCAGAGGTTACTCAAACTCATGTCCATCGAGTTGGTGATGCCATCCAACCATCTCATCCTCTGTCGTCCCCTTCTCCTCCTGCCTTCAATCTTTCCCAGCATCAGGGTCTTTTCCAATGAGTCAGCTCTTCACATCAAGTGGCCAAAGTATTGGAGTTTCCCTTCAGCATCAGTCCTTCCAATGAATTATCAGGACTGATTTCCTTTAGGATTGACTGATTAGATCTCCTTGCAGTCCAAGGGACTGTCAAGAGTCTTCTCCAACACCACAGTTTAAAAGCATCAATTCTTCGGCCCTCAGCTTTCTTTATGGTCCAAGCATCACATCCCTACATGGCTAATGGAAAAACCATACCTTTGACTAGATGGACCTTTGTCAGCCAAGTAGTGTCTCTGCTTTTTAATATGCTGTCTAGGTTAGTCGTAGTTTTTCTTCCAAGGAGCAAGTGTCTTTTAGCTTCGTGGCTGCAGTCACCATCTGTGGTGATTTTGGAGCCCAAGAAAATAAAGTCTGTCACTGTTTCCATTGTTTCCCCATCCATTTGCCATGAAGGGGTGGGGATCATGGATGCCATAATCTTAGTTTTCTGAATGTTGAGTTTTAAGCCAGCTTTTTCATTCTCCTCTTTCACTTTCATCAAGAGACTCTTTAGTTCTCCTTCGCTTTCTGCCATAAGGGTGATATCATCTGCATATCTGAGATTATTGATATTTCTCCCAGCAATCTTGATTCCAGCTTGTACTTCATCCAGCCCAACATTTTGCATGATGTACTCTGTATATAAGTTAAATAAGCAGGGTGACAATATACAGCTTTGATGTACTCCTTTCCCTATTTGGAACCAGTCTGTTGTTCCATGTGCAGTTCTAACTGTTGCTTCCTGACCTGCATACAGATTTCTTAGGAGGCAGGTCAGGTTGTCTGGTATGCCCATCTCTTTAAGAATTTTCCACAGTTTGCTGTGATTCATACAGTCAAAGCCTTTGGCATAGTCAATAAAACAGAAGTTTATGTTTTTCTGGAACTCTCTTGCTTTTTCGATGATCCAACAGATGTTGGCAATTTGATCTCTGGTTCCTCTGCATTTTCTAAAACCAGCTTGAACATCTGAAGTTCACGGTTCACATACTGCTGAAGTCTGGTTTGGAGACTTTTGAGCAGTGCTTCACTAGCGTGTGAGATGAGTTCAACTGTGCGGTAGTTTGAGCATTCTTTGGCATTGCCTTTCTTTGGGATTGGAACGAAAACTGACATTTTCCAGTCCTGTGGCCACTGCTGAGTTTTCCAAATTTGCTGGCATATTGAGTGCAGCACTTTCACAGCATCATCTTTTGGGATTTGAAATAGCTCAACTGGAATTCCATCACCTCCACTAGCTCTGTTTGTAGTGATGCTTCCTAAGGCCCACTTGACTTCTCATTCCAGGATGTCTGGCTCTAGGTGAGTGATCACACCATCGTGGTTATCTGGGTCATGAAGATCTTTTTTGTATAGTTCTTCTGTGTATTCTTGCCACCTCTTCTTAATATCTTCTGCTTCTGTTAGGTCCATTTCTGTCCTTTATTGTGCCCATCTTTGCATGAAGTGTTCCCTTGGTATCTCTAATTTCCTTGAAGAGATCTCTAGTCTTTCCCATTCTGTTATTTTCCTCTATTCCTTTGCATTGATCACTGAGGAAGGCTTTCTTATCTCTCCTTGCTATTCTTTGGAACTCTGCATTCAAATGGGTATATCTTTCATTTTCTCCCTTGCATTTAGTTTGTCTTCTTTTCTCAGCTGTTTGTAAGAACCTTTATATCCCCAGAATTCTAGTGACTTACAAGTTCAGTTTACAGTTCTGTGATTCTCATGTGCTTTTGGTGTCTGGTTTGCCAAGACATTGGTAATACTACATGACTCGCTTTTTTTTTCAGTCCTGGGAAAGAAAATGTTTCAAATTTTAATCATTACATAAATCTGCCCAGTACCCCCAAACAACTGGGGTACTGTGTGTACTGAAATTACTACACTACAAAGTAATTTTGAAGAAGGTTAAGTGGGTATTTATACCAAAATCATCCTAGTTATTCACTGCCCATCCATGAGCATGCTAGAGGGTCCCTAACAAAGCAAAAAGATAGTGAAGTGAAAGGACTTCCCATGTGGCGCTAGTGGTAAAGAACCCACCTGCCATTGCAGGTAGATGTAAGAGACACGGGTTGGATCCCTGGGTCAGGAAGATCCCCTGGAGAAGGGCACAGCACCCCACTCCAGTATTCTTGCCTGGAGAATCCCTTGGACAGAGGAGCCTGGTGGGCTACAGTCCATACGGTCACAAAGAGTCAGACACAACTGAAGTGACTAAGAGCTAGGGACTCTGTGTTTTCCACTGTGTGAACTTGATCAGATCACTTAACCTAGTTGAGCCCCATAAAGCAGCAATAATAGGGCTCTCCCACAGAGCTGTCATGAACATGAAATGCCCGTGAAGCACTTCACACTGTGCTCAGCCCCAGGTAGGTGTCCTCAATTATTATTGTCCTTTATTGAATTTCAGCTGTTTAACAGTGTATCAAAATGCCGTAGGAATCACTACTGTTGCATCTGCCATGACCATTTCAATTCAAAGAAACCTTTTCTTAATAAAAAAAAAACTATTGTTTGGTTAGAACTATAGTCAACCAACCATATTTAGATTTGAGCGTAAGGAGGCTTGGATTGTTACACGCTTTATTTGATCAGTATCCCGAACAAGAAGCTGGAGAAAAACAGAAGCAATAAACACACCACACAAAGGTAATGAGACTGGACATTTAAGCTGAGAGAAGTAACCCACACGTTGCTACTTTATTCTCCTTCCGTTTTTGTCCTTTGGTGGTTTAGTGACTAAGTCGTACCCAAGTCTTGCAACTCCATGGACTGTAGCAAACCAGACTCCTCTTACTAATGGGATTTCCCAGGCAAAGATACTGGAGTGGGTTGCCATTTCCTTCTCCAGGGGATCTTCCTGACCCAGGGATAGAACCCCTGTCTCCTACATTGGCAGGCGGATTCTTTACTGACTGAGCCAACAGGGAAGTCTTTTGTCCTTTAGCCTTTTCTATTACAGAGGAGGCAATGGCACCCCACTCCAGTACTCTTGCCTAGAAAATCCCATGGACGGAGGAGCCTGGTAGGCTGCCGTCTGTGGGGTCGCTAGGAGTCGGGCACGACTGAGCGACTTCACTTTCAATTCTCACTTTCATGCATTGAAGAAGGAAATGGCAACCCACTCCAGTGTTCTTGCCTGGAGAATCCCAGGGACGGGGGAGCCTGGTGGGCTGTCGTCTATGGGGTCGCACAGAGTCGGACACGACTGAAGCGACTTAGCAGCAGCAGCAGCAGCGGCTTTTCTATTAATGTCTACTCCAAAGAATGAAAACTCCTAGTGAGAAATGCCAAGTTCTAAAGACTCCCATGTACTTTTTACCATAACCACCAGGAGGAGCCCTGGCCACACATTTCTATGGCAAGGTACTAGATAGAGTGAAACAATCTTATTTTGCAAGTTTCTTATTAACACTTAATCTAGATTAGAACAACTACGATGAACTAAAGAGCCTCTTGATGAAAGTGAAAGAGGAGAGTGAAAAAGTTGGCTTAAAACTCAACATTCAGAAAACTAAGATCATGGCATGTGGTCCCATCACTTCATGGCAAATAGAGGGGGAGACAGTGGAAATAGTGATAGACTTCATTTTGGGGGGCTCCAAAATCACTGCAGATGGTGACTGCAGCCATGAAATTAAAAGACGCTTGCTCCTTGGAAGGAAAGCTATGACCAACCTAGAAAGATAGTGAAAGTGAAGTCACTCAGTCGTGTCCGACTCTCTTTGACCTCATGGACTAGAGCCTACCAGGCTCCTTCGTCCATGGGATTTTCCACGCAAGAATACAGGAGTGGATTGCCACTTCCTTCTCCAGGAGATCTTCCCAACCCAGGGATTTGAACCCGTGTCTCCCATATTGTAGACAGACGCTTTACATCTGAGCCACCAGGGAAGTCTGACCAACCTAGACAGCTTATTAAAAACAGAGACATTACTTAGCCAACAAAGGTCCGTCTGGTCAAAGCTACGGTTTTTCCAGTAGTCATGCATGGATGTGAGAGTTGGACTATAAAGAAAGCCGAGCACCGAAGAACTGATGCTTCTGGACTGTGGTGTTGGAGGAAACTCTTGAGAGTCCCTTGGACAGCAAGGAGATCCAACCAGCCATCCTAAAGGAAATCAGTCCTAAATATTCATTGGAAGGACTGATGCTGAAGGTGAAACTCCAATACTTTGGCCACCTTAGGTGAAGAACTGACTCATTGGAAAAGACCCTGATGCTGGGAAAGATAGTAGGCAGGAGGAGAAGGGGACAACAGAAGATGAGATGGTTGGATGGCATCACTGACTCAATGGGCATGAGTTTGAGTAAACTCCAGGAGTTGGTGATGGGCAGGGAGGCCTGGCGTGCTGCGGTCCATGGGGTCACAGAGTCGAACACGACTGAGCGACTGAAATGAACTGAACTGAGAAGAACTTCAGTACTGTTGACTAATGGGGAGTACCACTGGATTTCAAAGAAGCTGTTTCATCCAGTGAAGTTTTTATTAGTGTCCTAAGAAGAAGAGAATGTAAACCCTAAGGGCAGACTCAAACTCCAAATAATAAGCAGATCAAAGCAAGTGGATCTGAGACTGTTCTTTATCAGTAAGCACAGAAAAATGCACACTTGCAGGGGAAGAGCTTCGTAAAAGTCCATGTGTAATATCAAATAATATTTCTAATCTCCTACTGCCTTCAGACACATCTTAAATGATAGAAACTTTTCAAATAATATACTTCCTAAGTGAAGTACATTTCTCTAGGCTTAATCTTCTAATTTCCAAAGAGAAATAAGATTTATTTTTCCATCTTAGTCGCTCGGTCATGCCCGACTCTTTTTGACCCTGTGGACTGTATGTAGCTTGCCAGGCTCCTCTGTCCATAGAATTCTCCAGGCAAGAATACTGGAGTCAGTAGACATTCCCTTCTCCAGGGGATCTTCCTGACCCAGTGATCAAACCTGGGTGTCCTGCATTGCAGGAAGATTCTTTACTGTCTGAACCACCAGGAAAGCCCTTTTCTTCTTGATAAGAAGGATTCAATATACTCATAATTCTCTGGGAAGATGAAATTAAGAGTCAGTTCTTTCTCTCTGTGTATGTGTATATGTGGTAAATATTTATATATTTTTTGTTTTGTTTTTCTTTTTTATTTTTTCCTTGTCTTTTCTTTCTCATAAATATTTATATTTTGCATGTATCAGCTCCAAGTCAAAAACTCATTTTACAAATACAAATCAAAATAAAAAGTATACACTTGCAAAAGAAATAATCCTGCCTTTGCGGAAGATGTACCAGCAGAACTTCTGTCTATAGCTCTTCAGATACTTGATCAGATCTAATACCTTGAATCTATTTGTCACTTCCACTGTATAATTGTAATGGATTTGATTTAGGTCGTACCTGAATGGTCTAGTATGGAAAACATCAGTTTTCATTCCAATCCCAAAGAAAGGCAATGCCAAAGAATTTCAAACCACCGCACAGTTGCACTCATCTCACATGCTAGCAAAGTAATCCTCAAAATTCTCCAAGCCAGGCTTCAACAGTACATGAACTATGAACTTCTAGATGTCCAAGCTGGTTTTAGAAAATGCAGAGGAACCAGAAATCAAATTGCCAACATCTGTTGGATCATCGAAAAAGCAAAAGAGTCCCAGAAAAACTTCAACTTCTGCTTTATTGACTATGCCAAAGCCTTTGACTGTGTGGATCACAACAAACTGTGGAAAATTCTTAAAGAGATGGAAATACCAGACAACCTGACCTGCCTCCTAAGAAATCTGTATGCAGGTCAGGAAGCAACAGTTAGAACTGCACATGGAACAACAGACTGGTTCCAAATAGGGAAAGGAGTACATCAAAGCTGTATATTGTCACCCTGCTTATTTAATTTATATGCAGAGTACATCATGCAAAATGTTGGGCTGGATGAAGTACAAGCTGGAATCAAGATTGCTGGGAGAAATATCAATAACCTCAGATATGAAGATGATATCACCCTTATGGCAGAAAGCAAAGGAGAACTAAAGAGTCCTTGATGAAAGTGAAAGAGGAGAGTGAAAAAGCTGGCTTAAAACTCAACATTCAGAAAACTAAGATCATGGCATCGATGATCCCCACCCCTTCATGGCAAATGGATGGGGAAACAATGGAAACAGTGACAGACTTTATTTTCTTGGGCTCCAAAATCACCACAGATGGTGACTGCAGCCACGAAGCTAAAAGACACTTGCTCCTTGGAAGAAAAGCTATGACCAACCTTGACAGCATATTAAAAAGCAGAGACATTACTTTGCCATCAAAGGTCCATCTAGTCAAAGGTATGGTTTTTCCAGTAGCCATGTATGGATGGGAGAGTTGGACCATAAAGAAAGCAGAGCACCAAAGAATTGATGCTTTTAAACTGTGGTGTTGGAGAAGACTCTTGAGAGTCCTTTGGACTGCAAGGAGATCTAACCAGTCAACCCTAAAGGAAATCAGTACTGAATATTCCTTGGAAGAACTGATGCTGAAGGTGAAACTCCAATACTTTAGTCACCTAAGGCGAAGAACTGACTCATTGGAAAAGATCCTGATGCTGGGAAGGATTGAAGGCAGGAGGAGAAGGGGACGACAGAGGATGAGATGGTTGGATGGCATCACCGACTCGACGGACGTGGGTCTCATCAAGTTTCGGGAGTTAGTGAAGGACAGGGAAGCCTGGTGTGCTGCAAGAGTCAGACACAACTGAGTGACTGAATTGAACTGAACCAGCAGAAAGTCCGGAGGAATCAGAAAGGATAAAGGAACCCTTGAGGTTTCAATAGTTGGAAAAGACTTCATGGGAGAGCCAAAAACAAACTTAAAATACATTTAGTAAGGGATAAAAGATGGGTTTCCCTGGTGGCTCGGTGGTAAGGACCCACCTGCCAGTGTAGGAGACAGGGGTTTGATCCTTGGTTTAGGAAGATTCACGGAGAAGGAAATGGCAGCTCCCTCCACTGTTCTTGCCTGGGACATCCCATGGATGGGGGAGACTGGCGGGTTACCGTCCATGGGGTCACAAAAGAGTTGGACATGACTTAGTGACTAAACAATAACACAGGACTAGAAGACCTGTCATAGAACTCTGTTCAACTGCACTAGCCCACGCACACACAAGAACAAATTGCTCCACCGCCTCAAAAATGTTTGAACAAGGGTAAAGTAATAGAAGAAGAGCTCAGTGTGAAACGGAATTTTATTACAATCTTCCTCCTATGCAAATATTATCAGACTTTCTTTATCCCCAATCATTACTTGGGCAATCATTTTAATCCAAATGATTTAATAAGAAATCATATTTGGGGGCTTCTCTGGTGGTCCAGTAGCTAAGAATCAACCTGCCAATGCAGGGGACACAGGTTCTAACCCTCTGGGATGACTCCACTTGCCGAGGGGCAGCTAAGCCCGTGCATCACAACTACTGAGCCCCCTCTCTGAAGCCTGTGAGCCACAATTATTGAAGCCCAAGCACCCGAGAGCCCCATGCTCCGTAGCAAGAGAAGCCACTGAAAACAGAAGCCTGAGCACTGCAACTCGAGAGAGCCTGCTTGAAGCAACAAAGACCCAGCACAGCCAAAAATACATGATAAAAAATAAATCAATTATATTCTTTAAAAAGTCACATCTTCATTTGTGCTATTCCATTTGCATATATGCCCTCCTTCACCCTTTTTTGTGTATATCGCTTCTGTTAAATGTCCATACATGATATCTCCCCTGAGAAGTTAATGACAATCTCCCATTCCTTTTGCACCTCCAAGACACTAATATGGACATAGTCATTCAAGGAACAAATATGAAATATCTTAACAGATGTTTTGGAGACAAAGATGTACTAAAAAACAGCCCTTGACCTCAAAATGATTCCAGCCTAGTTTGAGAATTAATAATAATAACTACAATGGTTCAGATGGTGAAGAATCTGCCTGCAATGCGGGAGACCCCGGTTCAAACCCTGGATTGGGAAGATCCCCTGGAGAAGGAAATGGCAATCCACTTCAGTATTTTTGCCTGGAGAATTTCATGGGCAGAGAAGGCTGGCAGGCTACAGTCCATAGGGTCGCAAAGAGTCAGACACAACTGAGTGACTAACACTTTCACTTGCACATAAACAAAATAATTACAGCTAAAATAAATGTGCAAAGTACAGTGGTTCAATTCATTCAAATTTCGTTATTAGGGGCACGACCGAGCAGCCGAACAACAGCAATAATAAAAGAGGTTACAGAGAGGGTGAGATCATTTTTCCAAAAAACTGGCATTTGAACTGGTACATGAAGGATAAATGAGATGTTCCCAGTCAGAAAATAAGAAGGAATTATAGAATGCAGGGAAGAAAACCCATTGAGGAAAAAAAGTGAATAGTCATCAAGTTGTGCAGAGTGCTAGTTGTCATATGAAGTTACAGATTCAACACAGTTGTTTGTGACCAAGGCTGATTATCCTCCAGCACCATCATTAATCATTCCCAATGCATGCTCTAGGAATCAGCAATCCCAGTCTGATTTAGATCTCATACCACTCTGCTTTCTCTTTTTGGAATGCCTCCCCACACTTTTTTTTTTTTTAAATAAGAATCAAACAATCAATTCAGAAAGTTAATGCCTCCTCTGGGAACCATCCCTACTCTCTCTGTTAGGATTAGGTGTCCCTTCTTTGCAGCCCACAGAACTCTGCTTATTTTCTGAATCCTAATTATATTATAAGCCTTTTCAATTAAGCTGTGAAATCTTTTCTGTTTCCCTGCTACCTAACATTTGTTGAACAAAAAAAATGAATGAATGGACCCTTGGTAAGTACCAGAAACTCTGGTAGGGGAGGGGAGGGGGAAAGGGATGCAATTAGGACATAATCCTTGCTCTTAAGGCATTTACAGTTCAGAGAAGGAGTTTATAGTCACAGGTGGTGTTATCAGTGGCTGAGGAGGAAGGGAGAAGAGGGAGAGGGAGATTTCCTTTTGTGTGTCCCCAGCACCTACTGAACACAAAGAACTGGTAGATGCATGGCCCAAAGCACCACAGGCAAGTGCTGTTTGCCCCTTTAAGCTAACATCAAAAGACATCAGAAGATTTTATAGAATAAAGTAGATTTTTGGCTTTATTTTAATAATTTGGTAACATAGAACTACATTCTCAGACTTGAGGAATAGCTTCCTTTCTTAGATATGACATTCACATTTATCAGTTTTTATATTACATAAACATTTCAGTTGAAGACTATGTCACTTCAAAGAAAAGCATAAGGTAAATAACTGTACAGGCAGTATCTGGATACATCCTAAAAAGTGAACATGGTACTCAAATGATGATTCAAGGATGAGATGGTTAGATAGCATCACTAACTCAATGAACATGAGTTTGAGCAAACTCTGGGAGATAGTGAAGGACAGGGAAGTCTGGCGTGCTGTAGTCCATGGGGTCGCAGAGTCGGACACAACTTAGTTACTGAACAATAGGCCATAGAAAGCAATCAGGGGCCTCCAGATTCTCTGTCATTGCTACCACACCCCCATCCTCACATGTAATTTCCAACCATTTTGGTCAAATTGTACATATGAGTTGGACATAACTGTCTGTAAGAACTTCATTGTATATTGGACAGTTTATGAAGTGTCGTCTTTGTAACTGTTTTCCAGAATTTAATCTCATATGACATTAATATCATAAACCCTACTTCCTTTTGGGCTTCCCTGATAGCTCAGTTGGTGAAGAATCTGCCTGCAATGCAGGAGACCCCAGTTCAATTCCTGGGTAGGGAAGATCCACTGGAGAAGGGATAGGCTACCCACTCCAGTATTCTTGGGCTTCCCTTGTGGCTCAGCTGGTAAAGAATCCACCTGCGATGTGGGAGACCTGGGTTCAGTCCCTGGGTTGGGAAAATCCCCTGGAGAAGGGAAAGGCTACCCATTCTAGTATTCTGACCTGGAGAATTCCATTTACTGTACAGTCCATGGGGTCTCAAAGAGTCAGACACGAATGAGCGACTTTCACACCACTGTATAGTCCACGGGGTCACAAAGAGTCGGACACAACTGAGCAACTTTCACTTCCTTTTATTTGTATTTTCCTAGGATATTTTTGTTCATCCTTTTCTTTACAAAGTTTCTGAATAATTTTAACTTAGTACTTTCTCTATGTACAGAATGTACATATAGAAGTGCATAAAGTTCTTTGTTTTATAATTCAATAGGAGTCTTTTGTTTAATAGGTAGTCCTTAACATATTTCCACCTATGGATACAATAGTTAGATGAGTCTCAGTTCCATAGTTTTTGTAAGGATTTCCTTCCTATTTTCAGTTTTTTTACAATAGGTTTTCACTATATACTCTCTGCTTGTTCTGTATTGGTACATGTTTTTCATCTGACAGTTTGGGGAAGTTCATATTTTTATTTTAGTTGTTACCTTTATTATAAAATAGATTTTCTCCTCTATTTCTTCAGGTAGAGTCTTACTACTATCTATTCAAAAATTATGACATGAGCATATTTGCGCTTCTTTCTCCCTTTCTCTCCTCTTTGCTGTCACCTGAAATAGGCATCTGAAGGAAGTAAGTTATGGGTGGCAGATCAGCAGTTTTTAAGACCTGGAGTAAATTCTGCTAAGTGTTTTTTGTTTATGTGTTTCAAGAATAGCAAAGAGGCCCCTGGGGCTGCAGCTGAGTGAAGGAAGGAGTGGGAGGTGATGAGGTTAGGGCTTTGTATTTGTCTTTACTCTGAGTAAGATCAAATGCTACTGGAGGTTTTTGAGCAGGAGGCTAACATCTGACTTACACACAACACAGGCTTCTGTATGGAGATAACTATAGGGACGCCAAGCGCAGAAATGTGGACCCCATTCCAGAGTCTGCTCCAATAACTCAAATGAGAGAAATGACGGCAGCTTCATCTAAGATAGAATAGTAGTGCATTGATCAGATGCAGGATATAGTTTGAACCTAGAATAGATTGGATTTTACTGATAGACTGGATGTAGCCTGTAAGAAAAACAGAAAGGATTACTGCAAGGCTTTTGACCTGAGCATTTACATAGCATTCTCCAGATTGCTGTAGGAGGAAAGCAAAACCTAGTATTAAACCCCAAATTAGCAACCTCAGATAGTTAAACCTATTATTAAGCTACAATAATAATTGAAATGGTGTGATAACGGAGCATGAATTTACACACCAAAAAAAAAAAAATCTATGAAAAGAATAGAAGCCTCCTAGAAAGGACATTACGTCAATTAAAGATTTAAAGGAAAACTGGTATTTTTAATCATCATCAAAAGAATAAACAATTCACAGGACTGTGCTGAAACAACTAAATAGCCAGCTGGGAAGAAAGAATTGTGTGGGATAACTGCCCCTACCTGAGATCTTAAAATAATTGCTAATCCTCTCTCAAAATTAAAGACGATGAGAGGTTATCAAGTTCTGGAAGAAAAGACAGAACTGTTGTGTGTATGTGTGTGTGCTTGTGTGTGTGTGCTCAGTCGTATCTGACCCTTTGAGACCCCATTGACGGAAGCCCGCTTGTCTCCTCTATCCATGGAATTTTTCAGACAAGAATACTGGAGCAGGTGGCTATATCTTCCTCAAGGGGATCGTCCCAACCCAAGGATGAAACCTGCATCTCTGTGTCTCCTGCGTTGGCAGGTGGATTCTTTACCATTTCGCCAGCTGGGAAGCTCCTATATGTGTGTGCGTATGGCCACGCTGTGGGGCTTGTAGGATCTTAGTTCCCCCACTGGCTCTCAGCAATAAGAGGGCAGAGTCCTAACCACTGGACAGCCAGGGAATTCCAATGACAGTATTTCTTAACTCCTGAGGTGGGAAAGAGTTTTATAACACAAACACAGAAGCCATCATTTTTTACTTCATTTTAAAAAGCAAACAAAAATTTTTTTGCATGACAAATACCCAATAAATAAAATAAAATAAAAACAAACAAGAAACTGGGAGTGGGAGGGGGTAATATTGGAACAGACATACATTATGTTATTTGTCAACTTTTTGTGTTAACAAAAAAAAAAAAATTTAATCTCACAGTAAAAATGTTAATAAGAAAATAGAATTCTACAGAGATTTGGGAATTGGAGTAACTGTGAACATGGGGGAAGGGGTATGGCACTAAAAACAAGAGAATATATTCAATATCTGACTAGGAAGCTGTATACCCACTCCAGTGTTCTTGCCTGGAGAATCCCAGGGATGGGGGAGCCTGGTGGGCTGCCGTCTATGGGGTCTCACAGAGTTGGACACGACTGAAGTGACTTAGCAGCAGCAGGAAGCTGTATACACCTCATCAAATTTTGTGTGAGGCTTGTATGGGCAGGTCTGTCCCTCCCATGCCTCCACTCTCTGAAAGATGACTTGAAATTCATTCTGAGGAAAGGTTGTCATGAGTGGCCACTGGATTCCAGGCCCTAAACTTAGCAGGAAACTGGGTTGAAAACAGAAGGGTTAAATTGATATCTGTTATTAAATGTGAAAACCTACAGCTCCTTTTCCTGATGAGTTGCTTATAACTCTTTAAACTTCTCCTTCGCCTCTTATTCAGTTTGGGATGCTGTAACATGAATAATCATAGACTGGGTGGCTTACATAGCAGTCATTTATTCCACAGTTCTGGAAGCTAAGAACAAGATCAAGGTGGTCAGAAGATCTGGTGACTGACTGGTGAGAACCCACTTCCTGGTTTACAGATAAACGTGTCCTTGTTGTATCTACACATGGCAGAGAGCTGAGAGAGGACTAACCCTCTTGCTCTTCTTACAAGGACACTAATCTCATTATAGGGTCTCTATATCCATGAATGAATTACCTTCCAAAGGTAGGTACCTACCTACCTTTAGGCAGGTACCTTAGGCACCTACCTCCAAATACATTAGGGTTTCAACATATGAACTTAGGGGTTGGGTGGACACAAACATCTGGTTCATAGCATCACCCCAACTCAGAATAGTTGAGAGCAAACACTGACAATTGTAATTTAAATAGATAACCTTAAAGTAATACCCATGGGTCAGCAAACTCTGTTGATACACTCAGAGGCTGAAGGCAGCCTTTCAGTGCCTTCTTTTAAATATGAACGAATAGCTAATGATCACCAGGCCAAACCAATAACAAACAGAGAAGTCATTTTGGAGTTAGTAGATGCATGATAAATTCTAAGACAAGTAAATATAATAAAAGATGAAAAAAATCTATGTGTGTGGTTCTGCTGTGAATAATATTTATCTGGTTATAATGATTAAATCATTAACCAATATGGCTAATATTTTAACATCCATATACATATGTATTATATATCTAATATTATATAACCAATATTATACATAGCTATGTGTTCAGAAACATGTGATAAAATTATAAAAGCATACACCAAGATCACCAAAACTTCAAAAGAGGAGCTACCTCTCCAGAAAGAACTAGGGGAATGAACTGTCTTTATCTGTAATATTAAACACCACAGACATAAAGATTCATTATATCTGAGTAGTGGGAATTGAACTGGGGATCTTTTATATAACTTGGCATTTCTGTATGACATATTCTTAAAATATGTCATAATTTAAAGAGAGAAGCAGACAAGCTTTTAATCTAGTACCAAAGCCTTAGTCATCACTGGGAAGTTGGGATTTTAAGTAACACATGATGTTTCTACTCACTTTTTTCATTGAGCCAAGTCTCTACTCTCCCCATGGGCTCATGCCCAGGGTTTGCTGGGGAAAACTGGCAGAGGAGAGGAGGAGAGAGAGGGGGAGTGAAGTTCTGTAAATAAAAACTGAAAATAGTTTCTTTAAAATTCTAGGAGACACAGTGGTGTAGGGCATGGCTGGGCAAGTTTTTTCCCTCACATTTCTTTTATGACTCGTGGTATGTACTAAGGCTGTGAAAACAGACAGGAGCCTTGGAAATGCAAATCAAGGCCAAGAAGGAGACAGACATCTTTTCAGCCTATTGGAGCTATGTTGACAGGAGGCTAATTATAACAGCGTGAAAGGCTGGCTTTTTTTGAGGTACTCCATCAGTTGTCCAGAGCACAGAAAGTGCCTCTTTGTTGCTTGTCCTACCTTTGTGTGATCAATCTCTTCAGTCATATCTGACTCTTTGCAACCCCATGGACGACAGTCTGCCAGGCTCCGCTGTCCATGAAATTCTCCGGGCAAGAATACTGGAGTGGGTTGTCATGCTCTCCCCTAGGAGATCTTCCTGACCCAGGGATCGAACCCGTGTCTCTTATGTTTCCTGCATTGGCAGGCAGGTTCTTTACCACTAGCGCCTTTAGAATCTGGAAATCCCTGGCCCCATCTGATAACCCAGGCAATGAAAACAATTTAAACCCCAGGAACAAGGGAGGAGCAAAGGGATTTAAAAGAACCAAACCAAGAAAGAGAAGGAAGAAGGTAGAGTATGCCAAGGGAGAGAGGGTTTTGGACAATAGGAGAGATTGGTTTTGCCAAATGTTCCTAGAGCTGGGAGCTGAGACCATATCTGAGCACTCTGGACAAGATAGGCAGGGATATGTCATGCTCTCCGGGGGCCGCCCACAGAACACTGAAGGCTGCAGGAACACGATGCCACTAAAGGGCTGAAAGATCTGGGATGTGGATGGTTCCTTTCAGGAGGTCTGGAGAAAGCAGAGGAAGCAGGGCTCATTGCATATGACAAGTCCCCAATGGATGCAGCTCTCCTCTGGGCACTAAAGGTAACAGCAGGATAGCACCAAGTCCAGTGACAACACTGGAATCAGGACATGCAAATTATACGTAGTGATGGGTGTGTTAGTCACTCAGGCATGTCCGACTCTTTGCGACCAACCCTATGAACTGTAGCCCACCAGCTTCCTCTGTCCACGGAATTCCCCAGGCCAGAATACTGGAGTGGGGAGCCATTCCTTTCTCCAGGGGATCTTCCTGACCCAGGAATTGAACCCAAGTCTCCTGCATTACAGGCAGTTTCTTTACTATCTGAGCAACCAGGGAAGTCCATATGTATTGACAGAGGGCTTCAAATGGAGGATTGTGGGGAACCTTTGGGAGGTGGTGGAGGAATTCTATTCCATGGAGTTGGATGAGTTCTATGCTTTGTCTGTGCACCAAAGAAACACCCCCCCCCACTTCTTTTTTAATGCGATACTTTAAAAAAATATATTTAGTTGGCTAAGCTGGGTCTTAGTTGCAGGATGTGGGATCTTTTAGTTGCTGCCAGTGAGATCTAGATCCCTGACCAGGTATGGAATACGAGCTTCCTGCAAATGGAAGCATGATGTCTTAGTCCCTGACTACCAGGGAAATCCCTTTCTTTCTTATATATGGTATATCTTTGCTTCTGGAGTTTGTAACTTAGGGAAGGTCCTTGTGAAATGTTTATATGGGATAAGCAAATGGTGGATGAAGATGTATCATAGAGTGAATTTCCTTTAAAACCTGTGTGGTGGTGGTATTGTTGTTTGGAATGATAGCACTTCGGTACTTCATTCCGGGGCACTGAAAACTAGAAAAGAAAACAGAATAGGGGCATTTGACCCAGTGGCTGAGCTATTAGCCTCACTGATCCCAGGAAAATATAGTTAAGAACCTGAGGGGCTCCTGGGCAGGGACCCTGGCAGGGCTGATGCTCAGGCCAGGAAGCACCAGGATGGGCACTCAAGATGTGAAATTACTGAAGTTCCTCTGAACCAGATGGCAAATGGCTACTGCCCAGAGATGACCCCCAAGTGCTGCCCCAGCTTTCATGTATCTTCTCCCAGACTCCTCTTCTACCTACTTCCCTGTAACCCAACAACGAAAGGGCCTCCACAGTCCTGTTCCAACATTACAGTCCAAAGGAGTGAATGACCAGAAGACAGTTTCTGCTATCTCTCCTTTAGCTTTTGCATCCTTTCTCAAACACTGCTACAGCCACTCCTATAGGATGAACTTCTCCATTCCTCTCCCTTTTCTACTTCCCATATAGAAGTAGCTAGCACTTAATGTTTCTCCCTACACTACTTCCACCCAGCCTGTTGTCTCAAGATAATGTTGATGAGACTAAGACCCTGGTGAGACTAAGACTTCTATTTGAGAAATGCCCAGCATGTGAGCTTCATCTTGTTTCTTGAAGGCCTTGGATTATTTTCTGTAGCCCTTGAGAGTGATTGAGTTAAAAAAGGAGGGTGACATTTCTCAAAAAAAATGTTGTGCTCCTCCCAGTCCTTTTCCTGCCTGTCCTCTCATTTCTGCCTTATTTTCTTCCTTTTATTCCTCGGTTTCTCTCCTCTATGCAGAAGCTATAAATACAGAGACTGCCAAGCCCTGTGGTAGAGACCAGGACATTCTGGACACCTGGTTTTTAAAGTGCCCTTTCATCTCTTGTGTCTGTTGGGAGTAGGAATACAGCCACTTCTCTTTTGTCTTCTCTTCTCTTTTTAAACAATATAAGGGATGGTTTCTTTTTCCCTAATTTACTTGACTACTTTCCTCTATAAAATATTTTCTCATTTCTAGGACAGGTGAATTTTGTAAAACTCATTTTGCCCAAAATAGACACTAGGAATACTCTTTAGGTGAATGGGGTGTGTTCTATCAGAGACTGCTAAAATGGGGTCGTCTCTGTTTAAATCATTATAAAGGTAAAATAAAAGCAAAATTGAAATCTCCCATTATTTTAATAGATTAAATGAAATATGCAAAGTCTTTCTCATCCCCAGATGAATAAGTACATTTTTTATAAGAACTAACCAGGAATTTAAATTTAATATCTAATGGTATTTTTCCCAGATGATAAAAGAGTGAAGGACTCCTGTACAATCAGGACCCATTTTATATTTGACATTAGTTAATGCTTCTTGGTGTTGCTGGGGAGAACTGTTAGCTACTGGTGCTTCTGCTGCTCAATTGAATGCATAGTATTTAGAGATGCCCATAGAAGAAGCAGCTTGACTACAAGGAAATTCCTAAAATTTAAATCTTCCACCCTGGTTCAATAAGTTTATGCCCATTTTACTTTAAGTGAAGCACAGAGAGGCTGAATAACTTGCCTCAGTTCATATAGGTGTCATGTGGATGGATCAGGATTCAAACCCAAATCTTTCTGACTCCACAAACCCAATGGCACAATTCCATTTTTCACTCACTCCCAGATAAAGATGAACGCTAAAGTTATTACTAGCTGTGTTTAAAGAAGAGAGAGGAGTTCCCCCAGATGGATAAGAATCTGCTTGCCAATGCAGGGGACACAAGTTTGACCCCTGGTCCAGATAGAAAAACTCCACATGCTGCTGAGTAACTAAAGCCACGTGCCGCATCTACTGAAACCCATACACCTAGAGCCTGTGCTCTGCAACAAGAGAAGCCGCTGAATAAGAAGCCGGTGAACCATAAAAAGAGTAGCCCCCACTCATCACAACTAGAGAAAGCCCATACACAGTAACGAAGACCCAGTGTAGCCAAATAAATAAACAGGAGAGAGAACATTCTGGACTGACTGGCAGAAAAGTCAGCTTAGTTCCTCTCTTTGAAAGAAAGAAAAAGTGAAGAAAGGAGATGCTTTAAAACAAAGGAAGATAATGAAGAAGAAGAAAAGGAACACGAAGAGAAAATGCATCAGGGTATCACTTCTCTATAGCAATACTGTTACGCAGCACATAACAGTATTATCAAAAATTTAGCAGCTTAAAACCACACACTTTTATTATCTCACAGCTTTTTTGGGTCATGACTCCTTATTTTAGGGCCCCACGAGGCCAAGATCAAAATGTGGCCAGTCTTTCATCTCATCTCAGGGTCTGACTGGGCAAGGACCTGTTTCAAACTCAGGTGATTGTTAGCAGAGATCAGTTCTGTGTGGCCAGTTGTCCTGAGATCTTCAGTTTCTTGCTATCAGCAGACTCCATCTTCAGTTTTGGCTGGTTGCTGGCCAAAGGCCACCCTTAGTTCTTTATCATGTAGGCCTCCCCGACACGGCCTTTGTTTCATCAATGCCATTGAGATGGGCATTATTCCTTATGTAGTAAAGTTGCAGGAGTGACAGACTGTCACCTTTGCAATGTTCTGTTGGTTAGAAGCAAAATACAGACCCCACCCACAATAAAACGGAAGGGATTACACAATTGCATCAATACCAGAAGGCAAGGATCAGTGCAGGCCATCTTTAAAGCCTGTCCACCACAAGGAGCAAGGAATTGCAGGTCTCCAAGCTCTAATTTGCCTTTCTATAAGCCCAAGAGAAATCTCTGAAACCAACATCTCCTAAAATCATTTCCCCATTCCTTCACTTGCCAAATGTAACCTTCAAAACCTAGATCAAATATTTATTTAATGATGAAGTAAGTGTTTTTTCATGGTTCCCCATTTATCTGTTCTACTATTGCCTCCTTTGTTATTCCATAGTATTTTCTTCAAACCTCTAGTAGAGATAGCACTTAACAATTATTATTATCTGTTTATGGTCTTACATACTTCCAGATTTGAAGGTATGAACCTGTTTTAGTTATTGAAATAATAACAGGATGTAAGCAAATGCTTGCTACATTATAGAGCAACAATAGGTGTTCCCTGATAAATTGTCATGTTAAATATCTCAATACAAATTATAACAAGTCCTACAGAAATGACATAGACAATAAGTACTATAAGCATTCAAAAGAGAGAGAAGTTAATTTATTTCATGACTATAGATATTACAAGGTGAATAGTACAAGGAAATCAAGTTTAGACTTACTGTAAAGAGAAGTGTTAATGATGAAACTATCCCAGGAGCTGTCTGTTCCCAAACTTACTAGAGTTTCTTGTCATTAGAGAGCACTGGTCTGGAAATTCCCATATTTGTTGAATGATGGGACCAAGTGACCCTTTAACATTCTTTCCAAACTTCCAGTCTATGACTTTATAAAGTTACTTAACTTTTAGTTCCCACTAGCATCTTATCTGTATTTTCTTCTTGAGGTTGATATATGAAGGGATCTTTTCTGGAGGACCTGGTGAAGGAATTGGAAATAGAAAGACCTCAGAGTTTTTTCAGCAAAGCAAATCCTGCCTGCATTCAGATAATTGATTCACCCTACATTACGTATCCTGTCTGTCGCAGTGGGTAAGGAGTTCAGGGATAAGATCCCATTTACAAAGGAGGTAACCATCTGCCTGGGTTTGCACCAACCATTTGGTACAGAGAAGGAAAGAAGCAAGAAGAGGAAGAGGAGGCCACCAGATGCTTTGGCTTGTGTCTCAATGGAAGGAAAACAGTGGTCTTGAGTCTAGATTGGTATTGAAGCAGCTTTAAGAGATAATGGCAGGAAAGGGATTATAATAACCCTATTTTCAACAAACCCTTTCCCCTTACCTTTTCCTTTATAACCTCTTTCCTCTTTGTCTCTCAAGAGGCCCAATACCTCTTCCCCACTGGTTCCCCTTCTAAAACTTCTCCCTCCTCTCCACTACCAACCACCCAGAATTTTTCTTAGCTGATCACCTTGATGGTATCCCTTTTCTCAGTGTACTTACTCAAGCCTGACCTCTGTTGCCAGAGTCTCCTGCCTGCCTGAAGACTGGGACAGCCAAGCCCCCACCTTACCCGTCCTAGACTTCTCAAGGCTGTGAGAGGGGCCTTAGAAAAAAACACAAAAGGGCTCTTCTTTCAAGATTTCTCTGTACTTTCCACCTGTGTGAAAGTGGGTGTTTTGGTAAAGAAGGATTTCTTTTTCTTCTCTTAGTATTTACAATATGTTCCCATTTCTCCCCCTCAGGCTTTTTTTTTTTTTTCTCATTATTTTAAGTTATGCTTTGCATATAGCACAGGCTCCAGAAATATGGACTGAAATGAATTGACTGCACTTTCATGGTAGGCTGCTTTAGTGGACCTAGAAGACAGTACAAACATTAATGGATCAATCTTTTCCACCCTCACCTCCACCCGCCCTGCTCCCCACGCCCCCCCCCCGCTCCCCGACCCACGATTGTTCCGAGTCTTCGTTTCTGTGAGAGCTTTTCTCTAGATGTGGAGAGGGGGGCTACTGTTTGTTTTGGTGCTCGGGCATCTAACTATGGTGGCTTCTCGCGTTTCCCAGCACAGGCTTTATGATGCATGGACTTCAGTACTTGTGGCCCCCATGCTCTAGCGTGCAGGCTCAATAGCTGTGGCACACAGGCTTAGTTGCTCTGCTGCATGTGGACTGTACCTGGACCAGGGATCGAACCCGTGTCTCCTGCATTGGCAAATGGATTCTTTATCACTGAGCCACCAGGAAAGCCTGGATCAATCTTTTGTTTCTACAAGAAAATAATTTGCTTCTAGGTAAGTTAAAAACTATTAATGCCAACCTCTTTGAAGGAAATTTTTGTCACTCTTTTTAAAAATAAAAAATTCAGGACTTCCCTGGTGGTCCAGGGGTTAAGAATTCACCTTCCACTGCAGGAGACACAGGTTCAACCCCTGGTTGGGAAACTAAGATTCTACATGTCAAGGGGCCACTAAGCCCACATGCCGTAAGGCAAGATCCCATGTGCTGCAACTAAGACTGGACATAGCCAAAAATAAATGAATAAATATTAAAGAAAATTAAGGCAGACCTTTATGTACTGATATTTGATTTTTAAAAAGGTGCAGAAGAATATGCATGTGCTTTTTCCATAGCTATCTTTTCTGTGAAAATGTATATTTTGTATGTGTATATTTGGGCAGATTCCTCTTTCTTTTATAGTTCTGTATATAAATACTCCCTCCAGGCCCTGCTCCATCTTCTCCCCACAAAACCTTCTCAACTGCGAGAGCTCTTAGTGATGGTTCCTTTCTTTTTTAATGGCTCCATTTTTTGACTCAGTCAAGTTGTTGGTCAGGCACTTGGCATGTATAATTGGTATTATTTTATCTTTTCAATCTTCAATTATGGGTTCTGAATTCCCAGTTAGGCTGTAAACACCAACAACACAAGGCCTCTCATCCAAGTAGACCTGGATTCAAATCCCCTAGTTAGAACGCACATGTTACTTACCATGTAACCTTGTTTTCTTTGCTAAACCTCTCTAAACCTCATCTGTAAATTGAAAACAGTAAGACCTACCCCACTGAGTTGGGGTGATTGATTCAAGCACAGGAGAAACTGTCTTAGCATCTCACACATGTGAGTACCAGATGTCCTTTCAGGAAGTCATTGGTGTTATCTCCCCACCAATCCCATGCTCCCCACCCCACCCCACCCTACCCCACGGGACAGTGAAAATACAGAGTCCAAACCACTGGACTGCCAGGAATTTCCCAGCTTAGTTTATCTTTATTTATGATAACATAGGTTTGAAAAGAAAGAAGCCAAACGTAAAAGTAATTCTCAAAGATGATAAACGTAGTGATCAAATAGCTTGCTTACCTGAGAGAGCAGGTTATTTTATTGTTGTTGCTTTTAAACACGTTCTATTCTACAAGAAAAAATTAGCTTCAGCAATATTGTGTTGTGTGTGCTCAGTCCCTTAGACATGTCAGACTCTTTGCAGCCCCATGGACAGTAATCAGCCAGGCTCCTTTGCCCATGGAATTTTTCAGGTAAGAATACTGAAGTGGGTTGCAGTGTTCTATTCCAAGGGATCTTACCAACCCAGGGATCGAACTCACCTGAGTCCTTACATCTCCTGCTTTGGCGGGTGGATTCTTTACCACTAGTGTTACCTGGGAAGCCCCCAGTAAGATTATAAAAGGGAATAAATAATAATAGTAGCCAGAAAAGAAATAGAGATGGAGAAATAAAGGAAAAATAAGCATTGTTTTAAAATTACATTCATGTATTTCTAGAAAGAAAAGAAAAATATGTACATATTTGTCTGTGACGGAAATAATTAACATTACATTTTCTGTTCTGGGGTGTTGACTTAGAGAAATTTGTCAGTGACTTCATCAAAGCAAACCTTCTTCATATCTTCACATTCAATAGATTTGTCAATCTATCTTTAGAGCAAACAACATGTTTTAATAATTTTAACTTGGACAAGTTTCTTTCACACAAAAAAACAGACATACAAAGAGTTAGGGAAAGGCTTAAACATGAGGATAAATTTGGCAGAGTTATAAAAATAAGATTTAACAAGAAATTCCAGAAATTGCAATATACTTCATGTCTTTGTCTTCACGAATGATTCTAGAGGCTTTCAAATGTCCCCACAATCAAAAATTTTCTATTAAAATATTTTCTTTATCAGAGATTACTTTCTCAGTAATTTAGTAAACACTTTCAACATTTTGTATCTCATTAAAAAATCTGAAAAAATGAACGAATAATAGTAAATATTGGCATTTATTTTTATTCGTTGCTTTAAAATGGGTGTCCAGGGCTTGGGATTCAAACATTGACTTTTGATTTCTTTTAGCAATGTAAGACCAGAATCTTTCATTGTTCCTTTTGGCATTCTTTGAGCTTTTATTCTTTTTTTTTAAAATGTAAATGTACCATTTCCTTACATTTTGTTGTTGCATAGCCTACTCCTCAATTTCAATGCCCAGCTCTTCAGGGAACAATTTCAAGGCGTGGTATTTCATCAGATATTCAAGTCTGGCTCTCACTGTTTGCAAGTATTTTCATATCTGATTAACCTTACCTAAAATTTTCATACCAGAAAAAAGACAACAACAAAAAATACTTGCATCTATTGTTGCTTATTTTGAATCTGCAGTTAAAATGTTAAGAATATATAAATTACAAGGGTTGGAGGCAAAAACTGCCCAGAGACCTAAAACAATTCTTCATCATTAGGAACTTATTTTCCAAATGAATGGATGTAGCTAAATTCTACTGGGTCAGAAGTCAACAGTTTATTTGGAATTCTCCAGATTAACCTCTATGTAGTATGCACAGCTATTAAGGATTAGTAATAAAGATGTGCAAATTAAAAGCTTTCATATATATTATTAAAACCCAACAGGTGATAAAAATGTTCTAAACTCAGATTGTGGTGATGGCTGCACAACTTTGCGAATATACTAAAAATTATTGAATTGTATAAACATGTGAATTTTACAGTAGGTGGATTATATCACAGTAAAGACACTTTTATAAACCCAAAAGGAGATGCAGCAATAGTCTAGAATTTATATCAATGAAAGATTTTCATGGGTAGGAGAATTTTATCACTGGCAGTTTTATATTATTCTTAAATTCTCTACAATGAGCCTCATATAGTCTGTACCCAGGGTGAACAGCTCACTGGGCATGCCACTGCATCAATTCATGTGTTCATAATTCTATGTAATGTAATTGTCATTAAATTTTACTCCTTTAGACTCTAAACTCAGGGCAGCTGTATTATGGCTGCCCAAATGCTAAACCACACAGTAATCCAGGGGATTGTGGAATCTAGTATTAAATGACATTCAGGGATGACTTTGCAGTTTCCCTGCCTCTGATAATGAATTTTCTGTCTTGTGGTTCCTGTCTCTCTCTCCCACACTCTCTCTTTCCCTCTCCCTTCCCCAGCATTCTGTGTTAGAAATATCTGAAAACTATTCCAAGAGGCTTAATGTTCTTAAACCTGTCAGTTTTCTGAGACATTTTAACACCAGAAGAATAAGGTGATTTTCTTTTTTAAGGTATGAAGGCTACAGCAGCTATGTAACTACAACACCTACATCCTCACTAATTCCACCTCCTTTTTCCTGCAAAGGCAAAAGAAACTTCAATCCAGATGCCAAACATTTATTTTATTTGGGGGTGGGTGGGATGTTAATGTTCAGAGGTGACTCAGTTTTTTCCCATCCCCTACTAGAGTGGTTGGCTGGGGAGACTTAAGAAATTAACCAAATAGCAGTCACTTACATAAGTGCACCTTTATGGGATGTTTTTGTCAAAAGCCAGACATTTTCCCATTTCTATACAGTCGCTCTCTCCCATTTCCCTATGGTTTTCCAGTAGTCATGTATGGGTGTGATAGCTGGACCATAAGGAAAGCTGAGGGCTGAAGAATTGATGCTTTTGAACTGTGGTGTTGGAGAAGACTCTTCAGAGTCCCTTGGACTACAAGGAGATCCAACCAGTCCATCCTAAAGGAAATCAGTCCTGAATATTTATTGGAAGGACTGATGTTGAAGCTGAAACTCCAACACTTTGGCCGCCTGAGGTGAAGAACTGACTCATTGGAAAAGACCCTGATGCTGGGAAAGATTGAAAGCAGGAGGAGAAGGGGACAACAGAGGATGAGATGTTTGAATGGCATCATCGACTCAATGGACATAAGTTTGAGTAAGCTCCGGGAGTTGGTGATGGACAGGGAGGCCTGGCGTGCTGCAGTCCATGGGGTCGCAAAGAGTCGGACATGACTGAGCGACTGAACTGAACTGAACTGATTTCCCAACAGGCAAGCATCAAAACAGCACAGTAGTCTCCTAGCAAACAGAGGGCCTCTACCCAAAGTCTTGCACATTTTCACCAAATATGTTTTCTCTTCACTGTTTGCCAGGCAGATTATTTCTTTTTAAGTTTTACAAGGTAGATTGCTCCCTCGTTTTCAATCTCTTCTCATCTCTTGCATTTCCTGATCTTCTAATGATAGAGTATGTCTCTTTTCTTTAGGACAGCAATGGATGGCGTTCTCTCACAAATAAAAGCCAGAGACAGTGTGCAAAAGGGACTGACTCCGAGTTGAGTCACCCATCTGCTGTCTCTCTAATAGAAGGGTTGGCAGAGTGAATACCACATCCCACACTGAAAGATCAACTGTTCTCAAGAGAGGGGGGTTATTTGTTGAGAGAGCATGTATTATACATTTAGAAAAAGTGTATTCTAGTGCAGTGGAAGGGACTAAAGTGCCATGGCTAACAACATGGAATATCTGCTCTGTTACTTACAGGTTATGTGACCTCACAAAATAACTTTTTCTCTTTAAATCTTAGTTTCTATATATGTAAAAAGGGCCTAAAAGTTGTTTCCTTAATTGAAATGTGGACTTTTTTTTAATTTAAATATTCACAATTGGGATGTCATTTAGGATTTCTGACGGTCTATTTTACTTTATATTTTCTTTTCTTTTATTATTTTTTGTTCCCTCTACCCTGGAAACCACTATTCTACTTTCTCTTTCTATGAATTTGATACCTCATATAAATGGAATCACATAATATTTGTCTTCTAGTGACTGGCTTATTTCACTTGGCATAATGTCCTCAAGACTTATTCCTTCTTTTTTAAGATTGAAGGCATGGATTTTTAAAGGCTGAGGAGCATTTATCATCCTGAGGGTTAAGCAAAGTCTCTTGTGCAGTCTTAAGTACAGGGGAGGGAAGGGGAAAGAGAAGGAAAAGAGGGAGGAAGATAGGAGAAGGATACTCCAGAGGAAAGTTTCTGAAAAGGAGAAAGAAGTACAGAAAGGAATTAGGAATACACACTTTATCCCATTTTGCCCAAGGTAAGCTCAACCACCAAACTCCCCTGGGAAGTCAGAAGTAATCCCCTTTCTGCCTTTCAGAAGGCAGAAATATATATTTATATATATAAAGGTCTTCCAGGCCAGACTGATTTTTGGAGTCCTTGCCGTTTTAAATTGATTATGCAGTTGGGTTTGCATTTACTGCCCATAATTAGATCCTGTTAGACTTTGCAGGAAAGCACATCCTGCCATGATTCAGGGCACCTGGAAATGAGTTTGTTTGTTAAAGGGCTGTATCATGTAGACTTGTTTAACAACTATTTAAAAATGTGTTATTTATTCATTTAGGTAATTTTGGCTGTGCTGGGTCTTCATGGCCACGTGCCGGCTTTCTCTAGTTGTGGCGAGCTGGGGCAACTCTCTGGCTGCGGCGGCACGTGGGCTTCTCATTGCAGCGGCTTCTCTTGTTGCAGAACTCCAGCCATGGATGGAGTTCTCTCACAAATAAAAGTCTCGGGCTTTTTTCTCCTGGACAAATATGTTTTCTCTTCACTGTTTGCCAAGCGGCTGACTTCTTTTTACTTTTAAGTTTTACAATAGTTGCAAGCTCTAGGCTCATGGGCTTCAATAGTTGCAGCACTTGGGCTCAGTAGTTGTGGCACGTGGGCTTAGTTGCCCCGTGGCATGTGAAATCTTCCTGGACCAGGGATCAAACTGGTGTCCCCTGCAATGGCAGATGGATTCTGAACCACTGGACCACCAGTGGTGTCCATGTTAAACAAGTTTTATAGCATTAACATGCTTAATATTGTTTAAACTGGGGAGGAAAGTTACTAACATCCCTTTCTCAGTACATTGTCATTAATTGTCCTGGATTACTTGGAGAATTTAGAGTGGGGTAGTCATATATTGCCTCTAAAGAATAATCTTTACCACTACATGGTAATATAAAATGGAAAAGGAACAACTGTTGTAACATAGAACGAAAATTCTCAGAGCAATGAAATGTGGGGGTGAAGATAAAAGGCTCCATCCATAATATTTATATCATAGCCTAATATAACAAGTTGTATCAAAGAATGAAAAAAACTAAGTTAATGAAAATACTTGTGGAGAGGCAAGAGATGTCCTGGCATAGGGAGAGAATTGGTAAATGGAATTGCAAAGAAGAGAGAGAGATCTGAGAAGGAAGAATTCTGCAAAAGAGTAGAGCATATCTAATCAGGGAATAACACTCTACATATAGCTTTCTGCTTTAGGACTATCACTGCCTTAATCTGTTTTACATTAAAAATTTGAACTGAGTTAATTCATGACATTTTCTTACAGAGATTTTTTTTTTCTCATTTTAGAGAAGAAAACATGAGGGAAGACTGCTGAATGGTCATTGTTACTTCTTTAAAAAAATTTACACAAGTGAATTCATGTACTATTTATATAATTTATCAAAATACTTTTTTAATGAGGGCCACATCGATGAGTCCCAAACCCATTTTTCAAGTACATAGAAGCTAATCTTCTAACCAAGTCTAAAGTAGAATCCAAACACAATAGCAGTTAACATTTTTTTGAAAAGTGCCATGATCCCCTCACTGTGCTAAGCGCATCACATGCATTACCTCATTTTATTATATGAGGTAGGTGCTATTAAACCCATGTTTATATGAGGAAACTTACCCACGTCTACTACGATAGTTTAGAAAAACAGGTACATACTGAACTGCTCCAGTTCCTTTTGAGGTTGAGAGGAGCCAGGCTTAGAGACTCATCTACCCATCTGCCCTCACCCCTGTTTTGTCCTGCTTTCCACAATCCGAGTCCTAGCTTCTGGGACTTCAGTGAAACACTGCTCTGCCTCAGAGAGAACAGTCTGGAGCCTGTTTGCTGGACACTGTGCTAAAGAATGAGGTGACTCAGCTGCTCTGTTTAAGAAGAGTTCTAGCTACCCAGATGTGCTTAACTTTATGTGTCCACTCGATTGAACTAATGGATGCCCAGACAGCTGGGTGAGTGTGTGACAGCGACCACTAGACTGAGTAAAGAGGAGCCACCCTCACACATATACACTGTGTGTGTGTGTGTGTGTGTACTCAGTTACGCAGTCTTGTCTGACTCTTCATGACCCCATAGACTATAGCCCGCCAGGCTCCACTATCCAGGGCCTTTTCCAGGCAGAATACTGCAGTGGGTTGCTATTTCTTTCTCTGGAGGATCTTCCTGACCCAGGGGATCAAACCCATATCTCTTGCATCTCCTGCATTAGCAGGAGGGTCTTTACCATTGCGCCACCTGGGAAGCCCTGTATACATATACTACTATATACAAAACAGAAAACTAATGAGAACTGGGGTGGGGGTGGGGGCTTCCCTGATAGCTCAGTTGGTAAAGAAGCCACCTGCAAAGCAGGAGATCACGGTTCAATTCCTGCGTTGGGAACATCCGCTGGAGAAAGGATAGGCGACCCACTCCAGTATTCTTGGGCTTCCCTTGTGGCTCAGCTGGTAAAGAATCCACAGGCAATGTGGGAGACCTGGGTTCAATCCCTGGGTTGGGAAGATCCCCTAGAGAAGGGAATGGCTATCCACTCCAGTATTCTGGCCTGGAGAATTCCATGGACTGTATTGTCCATGGGGTCACAAAGAGTCAGTCGGACACAACTGAGCGAGTTCCACTTTCACTTTTCACTTAATGAGAACTGACTGTATAGCACAGAGAACTGTACACAGTGCTCTGTGGTGACCTAAGGGAAGAGCTCAGTTGTGTCCGACTCTTTGCAACCCCATAGACTGTAGCCCACCAGGCTCCTCCATCCACAGAATTTTCTAGGTAAGAGACTGGAGTGGGTTGCCATTTCCTTCTCCAGGGGATCTTCCCAACCCAGGGATTGCACCCGGGTCTCCCGCATTTCAGGCAGACGCTTTACCGTCTGAGACACCAGGGAATTCCTGGTGGTGACCTAAGTGGAAAGCAAATCCAAAAAAGAGGGGATATATGTACATGTAAAGCTGATTCATTTTGCTGTACAGAAGAAACTAACATAGCATTGTAAAGCAATTATACTCCAATAAAATAAAAATATAGGCGATCCACACTCACCATTGGGGGCAGGTGTCATCCAACCCTTTGAGGGCCGAATAGAACAAAAAGACTGAGAAAGGGCAAATTCTCTCTCTCTCTTCTTGTATTCAGACATCCATTTTCTCCTGCCCTTGGACATAGGAGGACACAAGAGTCCCTGATGTGGGACCTTTAGACTCCAGAGTTTACATCAATACCTCTCTCTCTCCTTCCTCTGTCTCAGGCCTTTGGCCTAAGGTTGAAAGTTACATTAGAGGCTTTTTTTATTTTTAGACCTTCAGACTTGGACACCACTGAATTTCCTGGTTCTGTAACTTGCGGACAGCATATCATGGCATATCTCAGCCCCCATAATCATGTAAGACAAGCCCCATGAAAAATCTCCTCTTACATGTCTATGTACCATATACCCTATTGGTTCTGTTTCTCCTGAGAGTCCTGCCTAATACACAGGGCTGATCAAAACTTTATTAAAATAGATTATGACTGGAACCACAGAACACTTTCCTTCTCAGACCTCATCAAACAAAAACCAAAAAATACTTAAACATTCTTGTGCTTGCTATTCAGTACTCAGTTGGTTTTAATTAACCATTTTAAAAATAGGTTAAAAAATGGACAAAAACAGTTTTGAAGGACACATAGGCCCCACATGTAACAGAAAATACCCATAAAGGAAGTACCTGCCTGTCACCCTGAAAAGTTTACGGTTGACTTCACAACCTTCAAGGCTGTCTGCACTGTGCCCTTCTTAATCCATGGTTCTGGCCCTGTTTCAAGCAGACACTCAGTCCACACTGGGTCCTGACCCTATGGAAATTTACTAGCGCGCAAGGAATTTTGTGCTTCAAGCCCAAGCCCCAGCTGGGGAATGGTCCCCTTGAATCTTCTGGCCTGTAGCTAGACAGAGTTAGTGAGGGAGGGTGTAAGGATAGAATCTGTGAGCCAACAAGCCAAACAGATATTCTGGAAATACTTTTAAAGGTATTCAAGAAAGAATGCTTGAATTAAATGTGCGCCAAACACCTGTTCTGAGCCATCCCAACTCTCCTGACTGAGTTTCGCCTCCTGGTGACTCTGGTTTTCAGTTATGGGACAATAGACTCACAAGGAAAAAGGCCCTGCTGTGTCTGAAGACCATACTGTGGGTCGACTGTCCCAGGACAAATGAGAGGTCTCATCAGCCCAAAAGAGCATGCAGAGGTCAAAGGAAAGAGGAGCACTTGAGTGGGGAGGTCCTTCACAAAGACTTTTATTTATTCACTTACTTTTGGCTGCACTGGACCTTCACTGCTGCATGGGCTTTTCTCTGCAGAGAGGTGAGGCTCCTCTCCACTGCAGCGCTTCGGCTCCTCATCCTGGTGGCTTCTCCTGTTGGCGGGGCCCAGGCTCTAGGTGCTCCGGGTTCAGTAGTTGTGCGTGGGCTCAGGAGTTTTGGTGTATAAGCTTCGTTGCTCCACAGCATGTGGGATCTTCCCACACCAGGGACTGAATCCATGTCCCCTGCATTGGCAGGCGGATACTTAACCATTAGTCCACCAGAGAAGCCCTGCAAAAACTTTTGACAGCACAGCCACAAAGAGGCACAAAGAAGAAACCAAAAGGAGCTCTTATATTTGCAAAGACAAATGTGTTTTCATGGAGAACAGGTGGAAAAGAAGCAAAATTGGCAATCAGGGACTGTTCCCAGCAGTGCCTAGGAAACAGGTAACTTCTGTTCCAGAGAGGCAGGGCTGGTGGTGGTACTCCTGGCAGGGCAGTCATTCTGCTTGCCTCACTTATCCATGGTTAAGTTCAGGAACTACAGACTCTGGACTCCTGACGTATGCCCTGTTCCATCATGCCACACTCATCAGGAATGCCTGAATCTTTTCATCAAACCCTTCCTTTTCACTCTACTCTGAAAATTTCTGGTGAAAACCATGTGTCAGTTTCTCTAGGGTCTTCATTAAACTTCCCAGATTGTTGCTTTGATTCTATCAAGAGTCACCACTCTCCTCCTGGTCCCAAGAAGCTCTTCACTCATCTCTTTTACTCAGTGAGAAAACCTCTCCAGAGACTTCTCCAAATGGTTTAATTCCTTATTTCAGTTTCTTCCTCCAGGATTGTGCTTTTTTCCCGATAAACAGCATCTGGCAACCACTCCATATTCCAAATGCTAAGAATGATAGTTCCATATCCTGAAATATGAGTTTCTGAAAGTAAGCACAATCCCTCTCATAAAGTCTGTATCATTTGAGTTGGGTCATGAAGGATGTGTTGTCAGGTGCAAGGTGGGAGGTCATTCTACGCAAAGAGAATACATTGTGCAAAGATACATGACCATTTGTGAGCTAAAAGATGAAAAGGAGGCATCTAGGGACAAATTGGGATGGGTATTTTTCAATATACTGAGGCATTGAACTTCCATGATACAAACCAATAGAAATTTTTAGGCAGTGGAGTGACATGATTAGTGTGTCTTTTAGTAGTATGTATGGTAACCTGGAAACCAACTCTTTGGAAAAGACCCTGATGCTGGAAAAGATTGAAGGCAAAAGGAGAAGGGGGCAGCAGAGGATGAGATGGTTAGATAGCATCACTGACTCAATGGACACGAATTTGAGCAAACTCTGGGAAACAGTGGAGGACAGGGAAGCCTGGTGTGCTAAAATTCATGGGGTCGCAATGAGTCAGACATGACTTAGCAACTGAACACACACACGCACACGTGATAGCCTTGAAGAGGGAGAAATTAATGCCAGTGTCTTGGACTCTTAGTGTTTTATGAATGAAACTGCCCTGATTGTCGTCTCTGACTAAGTGTGTGTTTTTATCTATCGAGTGGTGATAGACTTACTTATCAGGACTGTCCATTTAACAACACTGGAGGTTTTATTCCTGGGCTTCCTGGTAATGAGCACTTACTTGGAATTAGTGCTTCCCTGCAGTGGGAGTGGCTTGGGATGGCCTCACTTGCTGCATTATATCCAAATACTATCAGCTTGGGAATGTAACTTTCCAAAGCAGACGGTGCCCAAGCCCAGACTGTTTTCCCCCTATTTACAAGGACACTCTCACACTTGCCCTATGAAAAGGAAGAGCAATGTTTGGTAGGGTCCCACTTTCAGGAGCCCAAAGATGGTGTATCAAGCTCGACCCAGTACACCTTTCTGCAGGATCATATGACCTTGCTGGCGTGTTTCAGAAACCTGTTTGCCCCAAAGTACTTCAAATTTCCCACAGCTGATTAGACCATGGTTGGCAAACTAATTCAAGAATAGTCAACCTATACTTTGCTCACTAGCTGAAAATGCATAGTCTGAAGTAAAAAGATGAGTTGTGTCAATGGGATTCTTCCCTTTAGGGAGATAAATAGGGAGTACCAAAAGGCTTGGCCATTTAGCAGCAGAAACAGTGAAGAGTGCTTGCAGAGTGTTTGTTTGAAGAGTGTCAGAAAGTGGAGTAAGGGTAGTGGGAGCTCATACCCTGTACAAGAGAAGTTAAGGGGGAGCTGGAAAAAGGATGGTGGGCCAGCATGCAGAGAGAACCAAGATCTCAGGAAAAGGAAAATAAGACAGGAGCTAGACTCCAGACTGGTTTTAGTTTTTATATTTGTTTTGGATGTGGGGGGTGGTGAGAAGGGAGAATGAGAGGCTTCTAAATTAAGTTTCAGATTCTATTAATATTTCTATCATTCTTTCACTATCATATTTCCCTGAACGTTTTCTTTTAAGTTACCTGAGTGGATTTTTGTTCTTTGCCCTTTGTAAGCATTTGGGATGGTATGGTAGCTATTGTTTAGGGTTTCCTGGAAAGCTTTCTTCCAACCCTCACCTTGTAACACATTCTGATTCCTGGCCACAGGGAAGAAAGGTGGACATGTCCAGGAGGTTTTGGGACATAAAATGCTGAAACTGGGGTAGGAGTTTGGCTGGAAAAAGAGATTTTAAAATCTTTATCATATACATAAAAACAAGGAAATAATTTTTATAGAGCACTTTCAACATATTAGGTAGTATGTTTGGCACATTATATTAATACCAGTTAATTCTTACAATAATATATGGAGATTATCTTCTCTTTGGACACGCAGAAACTGAGGCTTAGAGAATTTAAGTGCTACAAGGTCACACAGTGGATAGGGATCAGAACTTGGATTCCATCCCAGGAGAGGGGTCAGTCCACAAAGCCCACGTTCCTCCAGCTATGTTGGGTGGCCTTTCAGTTTATGGGACGACACAAGGTCTATCGTTTAGATAGACCTTATATTAATGGCGAGAGGTCTGAGATTGGAACTCCAGGGCACTCTAACTCTTGAGAAGAGGATTTGGTAACAGAGAAAGGGAAGATGAAAAAAAAAATTACAGGATGAGCTGTAGCACACATTAGAATCCGGTACATGTTTTTCGAGCTAATTTGTTACTATCATTTTACAGATTGGGAACTCCAGTTTCAGTTACTTGATCAAAATCCACCTGCAGAGACTAACCCAGACCTGGCACCTCTGGGCCCAGACGGTGGGTGAAGGTCTCCTACCCGGGCAGCCGCCGAGTAGGATGCAGGAACTACATTTCCCAGTATGCTCGGCGGGAGGGGGCGGGGCCGGGCGGCCGCAGGTTCCTTCCCAGAAGCAAAAGCGGAAACAAAAGAGTCTCGCCGGCGTCCCCGCCCGCACACTCGCACACACTAGCGCTCGGGCGCACTCGGAGCAGGCACCCGCGCCCAGAGCGAGCCAGACAGCAGCGAGCCGGGGACCCACCCGGCTGAGCCAGCCGAGCAGCCGGCGATCCGAGCCCGCACTACCCCACGCCCCCGAGCCCTGCAGCCGTCTCCCGCTGGCCGGTGTCCCCGCCGCCCTCCCTGACCGATGGCGCTGAAGCGGATTCAGAAAGTGAGTGCCGGGGCCGGGCCTGGGGCAGCGGGGCGGGCTTCGGCTCGCTGCCCACGCTGACCCCAGTGGTGGTCCCGAGAGACGCGCTGGGAGGGAACGTGCAGGGAGGATGGGCTAGGGCGGGGACCGGGGGCCAGAGACGCCGGCGGGGCCAGCGGGCACCCGACAGGTGAGGTGGGATCGGAGGCAGGTCCCGGGTGCTGGAGGTGCTTGGAGGCAGGGGGCCCGATGTGCGCTCGCGCCGGAGCAGCGCCCGGCGATCCCTGGCAGGAGAGCCTCTTCTGTCTCCAGACCTTCCCAGAATATGTGCCGCTCGGTCACTGCTGGATTTTGCCTTACACCCGGCTAGCTTTGGCCCTTGTCATGCTGCTTTCTTCACGCTGTTTCTGAAGCCTGTCCTCTTTTATGATCTTGCTTTCCCATGCTCCCGGGAGGGCATGGAAGGTGTGGTGGGCCTGCAACCTTCCTCCGCGGAGCTGTTGGGTTTGTTCTTTCTCTCCTCTGCTGTTGGCTCTTGCTCAGATGCCCGAATGGGCTGGGGAAAGCCCATTTGGGGCCGAGAAGCCAGGAGAAGCCTCCTGCCCCTTCTATTTTGGTGCCTCTGCTGCTGCCACTTGAGGTCACATAGCTGTAGTGAAAACATAGTTGCTGATACATAACAAGATGACCTCCTGGCTGTGATTCATGGTGAGTCAAGCCAAGCAGGTTTTTTTTTTTTTTTCTCGCCGTGATAAACTTATATGTAAAGTTTGAGACACAACAGAAACTGTCACAAATTAAATTGTTCGATGCTTTGACACATGGGTATAGAATGAGGAAGAAATGTGTATATTTATTAAACAAATATGTATCCGTCCCAACTCGGTGTAAAGAATTGTTTTCTCTTGAATGTTCTTTGCTACCGTCTGTAACGTGAACATCTTACAAACCTGAGATTGGGGCGATTTCTTTCTGTTTACTTTTGTTTCTTGTTGGGTTATTTGGTCTGTTCACTGATACAAGTTTTAGGCTTTACTGTTATGGTTCACGTGGAGAACACTGAGAATTTCTTTTTTAATGGGAAGTGCGTTCAGCAAGTTAAGCCAGCAGTGGACAGCATGTTTTGTAAAGGATTTCAGAAGAAATACTACCGAAAAAAATTTTTTTATCAACTTTTTCAGGCACAAATCAATAGGGCAGTGATAGGGAAGTATACATTGTATTCTCAGTCACCATTGATATCATCTTCTGGTACAGAGGACAGCAACTTTCTGACCCAGCCAATTTGGTGGTGGTGAAGGGGAGGGGTCAAATGATAGATCTGAGAAATCCTGTTGTTTTTTGTGCCTGTTAAGGTTACTCTCACTGTAAAGCACATAGCTAATAATCAGCACATATTGATTAATATGTTTTCTGATTTGAAGATAATGCAGTTACACAGTTTTTTTCATATACATGATTCTGATTTTGAAACCCCACTCAGCATCTTTGCCATGTCTTGTGTACTTTTAAGTGATGATGTAATGTTGGCTCACATTTGAGGTAAACACACATTTTCCAAGGAAGTCTTAAAATTCCATTTCCTTCTTCCCTAGCTGTGACAGTTTATTGCAAGACTGCATGTACAGTAGCTTCAAATAGTGTAAAATTTGTCGACAGTAAGTGAACATTCAAAGAAAATGGACACTGTTAAGTGTTCTGGGCAGTTTATCAATCTCCTTGCTGAGCCAATGTATTTGGCTTATATTTATAATATGGCATATATCCAAATCATATTTTTAGTCACTATTAGTTATTTTTAGTTTATAACAGAGTTGTCTGGTAAAAAAAAAAAAATTGGGGATGACATAACATCCCATCGCTGTGTGTCAGTCTTTGGCTTCCCTTCTCTGTTACCAAAAAAAGTGACTTGTATAGATCTCTTTTCCATTAATCACTTGTCAGACCACTCTCAACTTTAGGAAGTATTTTGTTTGATTCCGCACATTTTCTCTTTCTTTACTACCTTCTTGATGAGAAGTGAGTTCCAGGGGAGGTGTGCTGTTTGCCATATGAACAGTTAATGTTACAGAGCCCTCTTTGATATCATCAGTATATAAATTCTTCTTGAATCTTGCATGCTTCAACAAAAGAATACATGTTATTAACTTTTGGCCTTTCTTTTAAAATGTATGAAAGTAACACTGTCAGGTAAGGTCATTGGGTTGCGATTTTCCTGGATCTACAGTGGCAGGCTTTGGAACTGTGCAGAACCTTAAAGAACTTTCAGGAGTGAAGGGCAGGGGAACAGCTTTTGGGTAGTACATCAGAATCAACCATGGGACATTGCAGACCATCCCCACTGCTGTAGTCCGTGGGGCTGCACAGAGTTGGGCACGACTGAGCCACTGAACTGAACGAACCGCTGCTGTAAGTGGAGAGATGCTGCTGAGTCCCTCAGATGGGCTGCTGTGGAAAAAGGTCGTGAACTACTGACTGACATTCTAGTCTACTCACTGTTTTTCAGAGAAGGAGCTTGAGGTTTGGAGTGGAGTGCTTTGTCCAAGTTAATCTCTTAAGAAGTGATTTGGCGTGTTTTAAAAAGGTCATGACTTCACAGTTTTTCACTTCATAGGAAAAGATGAAAGATGGTTGAATTAAATGTATTTGTATGAATATACAAAGCATGTGGATATGAGTGCTTAAAATATATTTCTATGCTAAGAGTATGCTAAGTGATTTAATACTCTAATTTAGACACCCAGTGCCAGTTTTGCATTTCAGCTCATAAATTCACACACTCTTTCCCTATTTTTAGATACAGTGGAAGATGTTGTCACAGTCACCTAAATCACTAAAGGGAAAAAGTCGAACAAAGTCTGAGGAAAGATACCCTCAAACATGTCTGAAAAAAGAGAATAGTTTTTCAGGTGGACATTTCTTATTTTCCAGAATTAATTCTGAAGTGTTTCTTCTTCTTTTTTCTTTTCTCTGAAGTATTTCTTCTGTCAGTGGGCTTCCCTGGTGGCTCAGATGGTAAAGTGTCTGCTTGCAATGCGAGAGACCAGTTCGATCCCTGGGTTGGGAAGTTCCCCTGGAGAAGGAAATGGCAACCCACTCCAGTACTCTTGCCTGGAAAATCCCACGGACAGAGGAGCCTGGCAGGCTACATTCCATGAGGTCAGAAAGAGTCGGACACGACTGAGCGACTTCATTCTCTCTTCTATCAATACCAACTTTTGTAAACATATTTTGGAAATCATTTTTTAAATTGCAAATATCATAGTCCTAAATGTCTTGAAAACCAGAAAAAAAAAAAAAAAGGAAATTCTAACACAGTTATCATCTTAGTATTTTCCTTCTAGATTTGAGTTTTGCTTTGCAAATAGAGCAACATAGATGACTATTCCTCAGTGTATACTTCTGTCAACAAAATGGAATATTTATATTTTTAATTTCAATTTAACTTAAAATGTATATAATATAGGTTAAAATACAACTTTATAAGTGTTTTGAGCTGTTGAATCTTTTGATTTGTACAGTTTCACATTAGACTGCTTTATGTCAGTCTAGAAAACCTTCTGATACTTCAAAATTGCAACAACAACAAAACCCCAACAACAACAAAACCCCAGCCTTTTGTGGATGAAACATCAAATGGGAGAAGAAGCTATGGTTTCTATTCCTGGCTCTGTGACTTACTAGTTTGTTTCCCTACCCATACAATTATGCTGCTGATAAGTAAAACTGGCATGTATGACATATAATGGTTACTCTCTGCTAGACACTGAATTAAGTGCTTGACATATATTAGTTGATTTACTCATTAGTGGACCCACGAGGTGGAAATGATTATTATCCCCATTTTACAGATGATGAAACTAAGGCACAAAGATGTTGAGTAATGTACTCAGAATCACATTCTGTAATTGTAAGTGGCAGTGCTAGGAGTCCAAACCAGACAGTTGGCTCCAGAATCCCTCCTCTTAACTATTTCGGTATATCCAGATGAACTCACATCTTCTATCTGTTGTACTTAAATTGAATGACATAGAGTCAGATGAGTTTATGGACATGTTTTGCAAACTGGAACATTCTATACAAATGTAAAGTGGCATTATAATTAATACCTTGGCATATTTAATCATCTTCATAGACACATCACTCAGTGTGTTGACTATACATTGTAAATTTCTGCTTTAAAGTGATGTGCACTAGATCAGTTAACATGGTAAAAGAATAATATAACTTTGTTTATCTTTGTTCCATCACCTTAAATTTTTCCCCTCTGAAAGGATTTAGGAAACAATGGTTGTAATTCATAAATGTCCTGTCAAAAGAAAATTTCATTGTGAAGTTTTTATTTGAGAAAATGGTATATGAATTAATCTAGCTATTAGTTCCCATAATAGCTTTGAAAAGTAGTCAACAGTTCAGATATGTTAGAAAGACTTTCAGATTATAAGATTAAGACTCCACGTTCCTTCCGTTAAAAAGGATATGACTTAAAAAGTTTTAAAAAGAAGGAACACAGTATCTGTGCTTCTTGGTAGATAAATGGTTTGCCTTGAGATGAAAGGAAGAAAATGTTCTTTTTCTAAAAAGACACTGTATGAATTTTTCTGCTTTTAAATCTTTTTAATTAAGTTCAGTCTTTCTTTTGCCTCCAGGATCATGTATTTTTCTTCCTTTTTCACAACAAAGGTGTAAAAAGATTAGATAACCTATCCTACTTTAAAAGTTCTGAGGTTCCTTCTCTATGGAAATAAATAGCATAGATCTAAATATGGCAGTTTATGCCTATTTTAGGAAGCCAGGCACATATAAAAACTAAACCTAGCAAGATGTGGGATTGCCTCCAGCAAAGCAAAGTAGCATCCTTATTCATTTTAGTTCCCCGAAATACATGTAGAAAACATATTTAATGAACACCACTCATCAGAATGATCAGTTAGTAATACTTTCCATCAAACTGAGTTAATGGTTGTCTATAATGAATTGGCTCCCCTCCCCCCTTTTAAATACTGGATAGATTGGGAGTATGTTTAATTAAAATAAGTATTTAAATACTTTTCGTGTCTCCTCTTAACCCTGTATGCTGGCTTAAAAAATACTGGATAGGGCTTCCCTGGTGGCCCAGTGATTAAAAATCTGTCTTGCAGTATAAGGGACATGGGTTCAATCCCTAGTCCGGGAAGATCCCATATGCCTTGGAGCAACTAAGCCCATTTGCCACAACTGCTGAAACCCATGCATCTAGAGCCAGTGCCCGCAACAGGAGAAACCACCACAATGAGAAGCCCACGCACCACAATGAAGAGTAGCCCCTACTCACTGCCACTGGAGAAAGCCCACTCACAGCAACAAAGACCCACCACAGCCAAAACAAATATATCTTAAAAAAACCCAACAACTCTGGAATATTTAATATAATCCAGATTTGCAGGTTTAGGTGTTGGGGGGACCCTCAGGGCACCTCAGAACAATTGAAGGCAAGACAGTTTCTATTTCTGTTGGTCTAGATGGCCTCTGAGAAGCTGAGGGTTTTTCCTCCCAAATTTAACTTGGTTCTGGGAGGAATCTGAAGGTTCAGTTACTTACATTAGACAGTAGTGATAGATAGGCTCCGGGAGCTGTCCTCAGTATTGGGGGGAACCACCGTGACACACTTCATCTACCACTGTGGGTCGGATCACCACCATGATCTGCAGCTTCCTATCTTGCCTTTTCCTGGATGTTGTCCCCACTCTTCTCTATTCATTTTATCCTGTTTGCGTGGCTCTTCTCCTTCACCTACAGCTTATTAGATTCCTACTCTCTTTTCAGATTGTGGAAAGCCTTTCCACCTGGGGAGTGGTGGGGGTTGGTTCCTTCACCTTTGTTAGCAGTAAAATTAACCCAATGGTTTTCCCTCCAGGCTGCCACCCTCCTTTTGTGAGCAGTTTCGATTGCTCTAGGGCATCACCGACTCAATGGAAATGAGTTTGAGCAAGCTCCGGGAGCTGGGGATGGACAGGGAAGCCTGGCGTGCTGCAGTCCATGGGGTCACAAAGAGTCGGACACGACTGGGCGACTGAACTGAACTGAGAGAGAACCCAGCTGAGGTGTTGACCTGGGCCTGTTGTTCTTCTCTAAACCCGTGAAACTGTTGAGGGTATTTTTTTGCTTCCCCCAAGTTTTAATGTGTTGTATTTTCATTTAGTTAAAAATATTTTCTAATTTACCTTTTGATTTTCTTTTTGGTCCTTGAGTTATTTAAAAAAACATGATTTATTTCCCAAATAATTGGGATGTTACAGAGCTTTTTGTTACTGATTTATAACTTAATTCCATTGTGATCATAATATGTGTTATTATTTGATGCCTTTAAAATTTTTGACCTGTTTTATGGCCAAGAATATGGTCTTTATTTTTTACTTACACAATAATAACATCCTTCCGGCATTCAACATAGATTTTTGAATGAATAGTGTTTTAGTGATTTCTAGTCTTAATTTTGCCCATCTCTGGTTGGCATCTTTTGTTTAATCGCTCAGTTGTGTCTGACTCTGTGACCCTATGGTCTGTAGCCCACTAGGCTCCTCTGTCCATGGGATTCTCCAGGCAAGAATACTGGTTGTGCTGTTTCCTTCTCCAGGGAATCTTCCTGATGACCCAGGGATCAAACCCCGGTCTCCTGCATTGCAGATGGGCTCTTTACCGTCTGAGCTACCAGGGATTTCTAGTCTTCATTTGCTAGTGTCTGGTTGGCTTCTAGGCTATGTCTAAGGAGTGAATGCAAAACTAAAGTCTACACCTTGCTGATGTTTTAGTGTTTTCTTGTACTTTTATGAGCTTTCAGAACAGGGGTGACAAAATCAGTTTAGTGGATCACAAACAGCAGTTTTAAAAATAGAATAAAAAATATTAGTGCTTTGAATATAGTAGTGGTGGTGTTTCATGAGACCTTAGTTTTAGTTATGTATATGTGTTCCTGTGCATGTGTGTTATGTGTACTAGGTTGTGGTGTATAATACTTTTTTATTAGTAACTGCTGTAATGAAAGTTTGAAAATCACTGTCCCATAGCATAAGATCTTTAGGTAAGATCACTGTTGTCAGAAATACATGCCATATATTTATCCATGCATGCATGCTCAGTCGCTCAGTCTTTGTGACCCCATGGACTTTAGCCTGCCAGGCTCCTCTGTCCATGGCATTTCCCAGGTGAGAATAATGACGTGGATTGCTGTTATTTCCTTCTCCAGGGGATCTTCCTGACCCAGGGATCGAACCTGTATCTCCTGTCTCCTGCATTGGTAGGCTGATTCTTTACTACTGAGCCACCTGGGAAGCCTACCATATATTCATACATGTACCTATATGTGTACATATATAGAGAGAGAAAGCAAATGAACCTATATACACATATACACGTACACAACACATAAAATGTTCTAGTCTTGGAACATTTCTGTTTGATACAAACTGTCAATGCTCATTATTTTCTAGCAGCATTTTATAGTCACTGAGGTACAGCTGTAGTATTCAAGAATAGTACTGGGTGATACTAAGAAAGATTAATTACCTTATTATGAAAATGCTTAAGTGCCTACTATGTGCCAGTTATTAGGGATGAAATTGTAAAAATGTAAATATTGGTAGATAGGTTTGTGTTTTAAGTAGGCTTTGAGAAATAGGCTGCTGCCTTTTTTTCTTTTTCCTTGAAGCATATCTCTCTTGGTAACTATGAAATAAATAGTAACTTTTGATAATGTAGCATTTAAAATGCTCTGTGTTGCATGTTCCACCATGTGTCAAAATTCTATTATGTATGTAATTTCCTATCATGTTTTTCTTGCTTTTCAGAGTGTCTGAACACAGACGCTCTCAAAGCTTGTGAAGTAGTGTTCATTTCTATCCGTTTATAAGGTAGAAGCCTCCAGGGAAAAGATAATAAGAATTCCTTTTCATTCCTTCATTCGTCACACTTTGGTTTCTCTTGAGCATGACTGAAAATGTGCAAATGGCCTTAATTCAGTACTGGAGCATTGTTGGCTTCAGTGTTGATTGAAAATAATATGCTCTAGTTATTACGGCCTTGAGAGGAGTATTGTTTTGAGGTAGGAAGAGTGCTGCAGTGGAAGTCAGATGGTCTGAGCCTCTGTCCTGGCTTTGGCTTTGTGACCTTGGCCAAGAAACTCATAGTCCTTATTTTCTTTATCTAGAAATTTAATGGGTTGCACTAGGTAACTACTGTGGCCTTTTCTGACTTATAATTTTCAGCACACTTAACTAATATTATGTGTTGTTTTCCTTTTGTCCCTCAAACAGCAAAAATGGTCACAAAAATAAATATGGAGCAGTGGTACTGTTTTGCTGCTACATGAAACTTGAATTAAAATTCTATTTTAAATTGTCAGAATTGAAATAAATATGGGCCTCTTAATGTCTAATATAAAATTAATGAGTCTCTAAAGATATATTACCTTTTGATTAAAGAGCATTTATTTGAGATGCAGATAAGATTTATTTCTCTTTTTATACTGGTAACATAGTATGATTTTCTCATTCCATTTAGCACCCATCTGTTTCACAGGTATCTTTTGTACTTTAGAGATAATTTTAGGACTTCCCTGGTGGTACAGTGGATAAGAATCCTCCTACCAATGCAGGGGACATGGATTCAATTCCTGGTCTGGAAAGATTTCACATGCCACAGAGCAGCTAAGTCTGTGCGCCCCAACTACGGAGCCCACAGGCTGCAACCACTGAAGCCCCTGTACCTAGAGCCTGTGCTCCACGACGAGGGAAGCCACTGCGATGAGAAGCCCATCCTGCGCTGCAAGTGGGGAGTAGTCCCTGCTCATCGCAACTGGAGAAAGCCTGTGAGCAGCAGCAAAGACCCAGTACAACAACAACAAAAAAATTATCCATACATTTAGACAACTGCCTTGCACAACTGCTTTACATATAGTAGATTTTTTAAGATTCAAATTAATGCATTTATGGAGCACCTTATGTATATAAGGCATATGCAAAATATGATAAGAAGATGTATGGGAAAGCAAGGTATAAGCAGCATTATCTAAGAACTTTTAAACTAATAAAGATATGAGATGTATCACAACAACTCGGTATACTAAGGAAAATACACCATACTTGAGCATGAAGGGAGTCAAAGGTGGGAGAGGTGAAATTTATTTGCGGGAAATCAGGAAGAAGTCTATGGAGAAGATAGAATTAGATATAGGTTTGGAAGATTGGGTAGCATTTTTTTTCCTATTATAAAAGAAATTCATGTTTATTGTAGAAAATTCAGAAACTGCAGACCAAAAAAGAGTGGAATAGGATTTCCCTGGTGGTCCACTGGCTAAGAATCCATGTTCTTGATGCATGGGGCCCAGGTTCATTCCCTGGTCAGGGAACTAGATCCCACATGCCACAACTAAGCCTGATAAGAGCCAAATAAATAAGTAAATATTAAAAAAAAAAAAAAAAAAGCAGAGTGATGGTGTTGGGTAGCAAAGACATGGAAAACAGGTTCATAGAGGAAGCTACAGAAATGCAAGCACTAGAAAGTACATGACTTATTTGGAAAGGAACAGATGATCCTGTTTTGGGGGGTCAGAAAATAGTATGACCTTAAGACTTCATACTGTGGATAGGCTTTGAATACCTACACTGACAAGTGTTAGTCGCTCAGCTGTGTCTGACTCTGCAACCCCATGGGCTGTAGCCCACCAGGCTCCTCTGTCCCTGGGATTCTCCAGGCAAGAACACTGAGATGGATACCATTCCCTTCTCCAGGAGATCTTCCCAACCCAGGGATCGAACCCAGGTCTCCTGCATTGCAGGTGGATTCTTTACTCTGTGAGCCACCATGCTGACAAATGTGTTCTTAATGCGGAAGTTGGGGGATACCATTGAAGGTTTTTAAGTAAGGAAGTAACTTTCTTAATCCTATTGCTAGATACACGCTTTTGCTCTCATAGAACACAAGATTCTTTACCGTTTATAGATTTGTCACAAAAAGGGACGTATAGAGTGCCATGCGAATATAGCAGGGACCCTTTAGAGGCTTCAGGGAAAGCCCCCTTAAGGAAATGATATTTAAGATGAGACAAAGTGATTGTGTGTGTGGTGGGGGGTGTGATTAGGAGTCTTCTGTCTAAAAGGAAATCATGTTTGAAACTAGAGACAAGACAGCATTTTGGGGAAGTGAAAGTCATTATGACTGATACAGAGAATGGTTGGGGGAAAGTGGTTGCACATGTGGGGCTAGAGAGGGGACAGATGCTCAAAGTCATTTTAAGGATTTATAAATCTTCTATTAAGGCTAATGGAAAACATTGAAAAGGTTTGACAGGGTACTTTCAGGTACTTTGACCACAGAGTGTTGGTAGAGAAATAGGTTAGTTAAGACATTATTGCACTTGTTCATGTGAGGTCCAGGAGGGTCTGAGCTAGCCTGATGGCAGAGGACATTTGGAAAGAGGGGTATATGAGAAGAGTTGTAGGATGATTGTACCACCCGGCCTTTTTGGGTTGGTCTGACCCACCACACCTCCCTGTGCTTGGCCCTTCAAGTCACATCTCAAGCTCTGGGCCTTAGAGTCTCTACAGACTCTTTGGTCTACTGTCCAGTCTGATCCCAGAGTCTTTAATAGTGTCTCCCTGGTTCAAACCTTTGGCTTGTTATTCTGAAACGTCTCTCTGACTTTTTTCAGACTCTTCTGCCCTTTGGACCTCAGGTTTTCTACATGATGGACCTCCTCCTGGGACCCTTTCAGTGGGAGGATTTGGACTAAAGGGGAATCTGAACAGCTTGGTAGTGGTTAGTGTAGAGCGGGATGGGGTGTGTAGGAAGGAAGGAATCATGGTGATCCCAAGGTTTAGAGTTCAAGTTACTGGAATAAGTGCATTTTTACCATAATCTTCATAAGGTGGACTCAAACACAGTTTTTACTGGGATACCTTGAATTTGTCAAGATATATTTTTATTTATGTAAGTCCTATGGTGGAAATATTACATATGGTGGTGGTTTAGTCGCTAAGCTGTGTCCGACTCTCAGGGCCCCATGGACTGTAGCCTGCCAGGTTCCTCTGTCCATGGGATTTCCCAGTTAAGGATGCTGGAGTGGGTTGCCATTCCCTTCTCCAGGAGATCTTCCTGAGGAAATATTATGTATGAAGTGAAAGTCACTCAGTCGTGTCCCGGTCTTGCGACCCCGTGGACTGGAGCCTGCAAGGCTCTGCCGTCTGTGGAATTCTCCAGGCCAGAATACTGGAGTGGATAGCCGTTCCCTTCTCCAGGGGATCTTCCCAACCCAGGAATTGAACCCAGGTCTCCCACATTGCAGGCAGATTCTTTACCAGCTGAGCTACCAGGGAAGCCCAAGAATACTGGAGTGGGAAGCCTATCCCTACACAGTGGATCTTCTGACCCAGGAATTGAACTGAGGTCTCCTCATTGCAGGTGGATTTTTTTACCAGCTGAGCTACCAGGGAAATATTATGTATAAAGGGAGATTTTTGAGTCTTTTCTTTAAAAGGAAGTCGTGTTTTAAACTAGAGGCAAAATAACATTTTGGGAAATTGAAAGTCATCACATTGTGGTACTGTGGCGAGCACTGGGGGAAAGTGGTTACAGATCTGAGACACTGGCTAGATAATATCCCTAAGTGACCTCCAACATTTATTCTAAATTGTGCTCTTTATAGTTCAGACTCAATAAATATTACTTTGATGCAGCAAAGTCAATAGTGTCATTTCTTTCTTCATCATCTTTTTGTGTGGGGTTTGGCTGTGATATCATCATTTTTAATAGACAGTCTTTGCCAGAGATACCTGATCCAAAGAGACAGTGAAGCAGCCAGGACCTTTTTATTGAAGTGAATTTGGTTCCTCTAACTTAATTAATTGGATGTCATCAGCATTTTGAAGTCTTCCAGAAGGAATTTTCATGGTCTAAAATACTTTTTTTCTTTTCTTTTTAATTCAAGGGCTTAGAGAGGTTCTGTATTCAGAGACATTTCTCAGAATTGTTTGACATCTCCTTATTGAAATAGCTCTAGTCAACTGGATAAGGAGATCAGAGTCTGAACTGTAAGCCCATGAAATGTTTATTTACAGACAAACCAAATATAGCTCATATATCCCTTTAGAGACAACATCAAAAATGCAATCCAGTAAGAATTGCTGTCTTGTTTTAGGAGTTTTGAGATAAAGATGGTTGTGTCACATTAATTAATTGCCTGTTGAGCCAGGATTTTTTTAAATAACATTTTCATATGCTTTGGATTCAGTAATTTAGATTTTGGACTGTAAATCAGTTCCTGTGCATGGGCTGCTAATGTATTTTATGCATACCCATTGGGGTATATATTTTATCTATTATGGAGATTGAGACCTTCTGAATGTTGAGACTGGAGAACAACAAAGCATTTTCAGTCTGGTCAGCACAATTTGTTGGAGAATATTTACCGCATCCTGTCATATTAAGGATGATGGTAAATAAGGAAACTCTGACTTGTCAGCTTTCCTTCACTGTTCAGATTGGGCTCTTACCCTTCTGGGAGCTGAGAGATTAATGAGGCTTCTCTTCTCTCACATTCCCTTCTTTGTTTCCTCTTATTTGTTTACTCTCTTTGAATTAGGCTGCCTCATCTACTTTTAGATTTTAAGTCCCCTAGAGGCAGGGACTGTGTCTAGGTTGGTTTTATGGAGAACACTCAGCATATTGTAGGGATGTTATAAACATGCCATCTGTGCCAATTTAAAATTCAGTTTCAGGCCTCTCAGTACTTTTCTTTGTGTCTGGTTGGATATAGAAATCTGAACTAAAGTCGAGGCGCTTACCCATGTAAGGCTATATAAATTCATTAAGTACATGTTTTTGTGGACTCAGTGCTTTTATAGTGGTAGTCATAATACAGAAACAGTATCTTGTAATCTGCCTTTCATTACAGTATCTTGTATTTTTTTTGAAATTTAAATACCCTAATTAATTTTTTTTTTTTAATTTGAGTGTCAGATTGGAATAGAAAACTGCTTCATTGACATGGACTATTTTGGGGTGTACATTCACCACTTTGATATTTATTGCATAGTCTCTGTTTAAATATAACATTAGTTTGTTTTAAGCTTACTTTGTCTCAAAGAAGACAAAAGTTGAAACTATGTATTTCAGTTTTCAATTTAAAAAGCCACCAGAAATGAAATTGAAAGATACACACACAAAATATATGTATACACAGTCTGTTAACTATAACGAGTTCTTTTCATATATGGACTTAACAGCTATAGTCTCATTATTTGATGACCGTCTTTTACATTATATGATTTCTGTCTGTGTAACTAGCAGTAGAATTCCGGATCATGGTATATTCCTGTGTTCACCTTTAATGGTTACTGTCAGACTTTTTTACTAGTGGCATGTGAGAGTTCCAGTTCCTTCACATCTTTGCTATCATTTGTACTTTTCTTTTCTTATATTTTCACCATCCTTTGAAGGTTATAGTGACATAGCATTTTTGTTTTAATTTGCATTTCCTCAATGATAAATGAAGCTGGTGCATGTTGGCTAGTTGGATACTCTCTTTTGTAATGTGCTTATTTGTCTGTCTTTGAAAAATTGATCTGTAGGAATTTTTTTTTTAACATATTCTGAATTCAAGCCTCTTGTCAGATATATGTATTACAAATATCTTTTATTTCATGGTTTACCGTTTCACACTTTTAATGTGTCTTTTCTATGAAAAGATAGATATTCTTTATTTTAATCAAGTTCACGTTTTTCTCTTTTTCTCTTATGGTTAATGCTCTTTGTGTCTTATTTAAGAAATCTGTGCCTCCCCCAAGGTCATAAATACATTTTATGTTTTCTTTTTAAAGCACTACTACTTTACCTTCCATATTTAAATCTATGATCTATTTACAGTTGGTTGGTTTTTTTTGATAAGTTTGAAGTGGAGGAGATCAAGTTTCTTTTTTTTTTTTCCCCCCTACATTTTTTCCCCCAGTTGACCTGGCAGCACTTAGCAAAAAAAACTTTCCTTTTCCCTCCACTAGAATGTCACTGTCTTCACTTTTGAATTCCAAGCTTACTATTTACTTTCCATTTTCAGCACATTGTTGAAGTTAAAGTAAGTGCTGGTAGTTACCACTCAGATGTCAAACACCATCTCTTTTGCTTCTACATCAAAAGTGTTATTTGTTTATTCAAAACAGACCATATCCGAAGTTGGGTATGAAAGATATGCTTTCCATTTTTCAAACGTGCAGCTTTCTGTAGTGAAGTTTTGTAGAGCCCTGGGGAACTCCATTCACATTGAAATCTCTGTGAGTGGTGCCGCTTAGAGCTGGTGCGCTTGGCCCGTGGGGCAGAATGCAGCAGCCCTGAGTGCTGTGTTTAGTAACTGGCAAATCAAAAAAGAAAAACCATTACCTTTTCCTGTGCTCCAGCAATCCACATTTTTAACAAATGAGTGTTATTTGTGTTCAAGTATTGTGGTGTGCCACAATTTTAAAGAAGTGGAGTAAAAAAAGAAAACAAAACTCTGAGGTGATAGCTCTTACAACTTTTTTAATGTTTCACATTTGAGTTTATTTTTTATCTAGAAAGCAGTTTGTGTCAGCCAAAATATTATATACCAGGACCTTTCTAGATCACACTTTCTGTCCTAGGAGAAACTTTCCAGGACTCCCTTGAGTGATCAAAACTTTAATGGACACAATCAGGAGGTGACCCTTGAGGCCTGTAGCTACTTGTTATAAATATTTTTCTGGAGACATGTAAGGTTCCAGAGGACCTCTTTCCTATATCTTTTAAGCTATATCTAATGAAGTTGCTTTTCTCCACAAATAAGTTCTCCTCAAATTTCATGCCCTGGTTTTAATCATCAGCAAATGTGCCTGACCAGTGACTTGTGAGGATTTTTTTTATTAACATCATAATCTTATACCTTTAAAAGGAATCTTGAAAACTTTGGGAGTGGAGTTGGGATGAGAATGTAAAGTCAGAATCGTGACCCCTGTTAGGAAGGATGTGGAAGTGCTTCACTCCTGCTAGGCTAAGTTCAGCTGGTTAAATTGAGCTTGGTATAAGTAAGAAAAAAAATCTCTGTTGGCGCCACAGACTGCAGCTCTGTCTATGGGTGTCTCCACCACCAAGGATCACTGGTGATTGGCAGACAGCTTAACTTTGAGTCAGCTCAGCACAAAACCCTAACTCATCTTGGAAAGGCAGCCCAAAGCTGTGTTCTGAAAGTAGGTCAGCAGCATCTTAAATAAACAATAAGGATGGAATATTTCAACTTTTGAGGTCTTCCAAATCAGAAGAACCACAACAAAAAATGTCTAACAGAAATTTTGTGTGGCTTTAGAGACTTTGATAGAATATCATACATTCTGTAAATTGAAAATAGTTGTCACGGCAGCATATGTTTTTGATAACTTAATGATGAATATTCTTTAGAAATGCATTTCTAGATGTTGTTATATGTTATTTAAAAGGCTACCCCAGCCTTTTTAAGTGACCTGCACTGTTCTCTAACACCTGTTTTTAAGATTTTTTTTTTTTATTATATGCGATCTACGTAAGGGAGTATTGATTCTGATTCTGTTGTCAATTCTAATTATTTGCATTTTGAAAAAAATAGAAATTTGAGAGATCTATACTTTGCTGATCACACTGTTTCTTCCACTGTATTAACTCAAACAATATCAAGCACATTATATGAAAGGCATTGTGCTAACTATAATGGAGGAGATCATGAATAAATGCAAAAAAACTCCTAGTGTTAAAATAATATTCTGGTAGAAGAGGAGAGGGAAGGAGGAAATTAGTATTTCTTAAGGTTCTATTACACAGGCTAGGCATTAAGCTTCTTCACTTACATGTTTTCATTTAATTCTGAATATAGTTCTTCCAGTGATGTCCTCATGTGAGGCCTTTGAGCAGAGGTTAAGGGGGTTGCCTAAGGTCACTTAGGGTAAGGGTCAGTAGTAAGGCCAGGTCTGACTCCAAGCCTCTTGTTTTTAAAGTGCCCATTGAGAAGACAGCCACTGTTACTGTTAAGAAGAAGGGGTAAAATTTGGGCATAGGGAGACAGATGGAAGGTTGTTTTAGGAGAGGGAAAATTTTGAAGGCCAGAAAACTTAGACATGTTCAGCGAACATCTAGGTACTCAGGCCAGACCTGACTACATGGTTCTCAAACTTTTAGGTCTCAGGACCCCCTTATATTAAAAACATTGAGTGCCTCAATGAGCTTTTGTTTGTATAGGCTGTATCTATTAATATTTACCACGTGAGAAATTAAACCAGAAATATAAAAATATTTAGCAATTTAAAAACAACAATAAACTCATCCAGTTAGAACTGGACATGGAGCAACAGACTGGTTCCAAATAGGAAAAGGAGTACATCAAGGCTGCATATTGTCACCCTGCTTATTTAACTTATATGCAGAGTACATCAAGAGAAACGCTGGGCTGGAGGAAGCACAAGCTGGAATCAAGATTGCTGGGAGAAATATCAGTAACCTCAGATATGCAGATGACACCACCCTTATGGCAGAAAGTGAAGAAGAGCTAAAGAACCTCTTGATGAAAGTTAAAGAGGAGAGTGAAAAAGTTGGCTTAAAGCTCAACATTCAGAAAACTAAGATCATGGCATCTGGTTCCATCACTTTATGGCAAATAGATGGGGAAATAGTGGAAACAGTGGCTGACTTTATTTTTCTGGGCTCCAAAATCACTGCAGATGGTGACTGCAGCCATGAAATTAAAAGACGCTTACTCCTTGGAAGGAAAGTTATGACCAACCTAGACAGCATATTAAAAAGCAGAGACATTACTTTGCCAACAAAGGTCCGTCTAATCAAGGCTATAGTTTTTCCAGTAGTCATGTATGAATGTGAGAGTTGGACCATAAAGAAAGCTGAGTGCAGAAGAATTGATGCTTTTGAACTGTGGTGTTGGAGAAGACTCTTGAGAGTCCCTTGGACTGCAAAAAGATCCAACCAGTCCATCCTAAAGGAAATCAGTCCTGGGTGTTCACTGGAAGGACTGATGTTGAAGCTGAAACTCTAATACTTTGGCCACCTGATGCAAAGAGCTGACTCATTTGAAAAGACCCTGATGTTGGGAAAGGTTGAAGGCAGGAGGAGAAGGGGACAACAGAAGATGAGATGGTTGTATGGCATCACCGACTCAATGGACATGAGTTTGGGTAAACTCTGGGAGTTGGTGACAGACAGGGAGGCCTGGCGTGCTGCAGTTTATGGGGTCGCAAAGAGTTGGACACGACTGAGCGACTGAATTGAACTGAACTGAACATTATGTATTAACATAAATAACATTTTTATTAAAAACAACTATATATTCGAAAACAGCAACAAGAAGAATAAAGTGCCACTGTTTTATACATGTTCAGATCTCATTATAGTCAGGCTTATAAATGATAGTTGAATTCTCATATCTCGTGCATTCAGTCTGTCACAGTATTACTTATCTTTAACCTGGAAAATTCTACCTTATACCCATGAGATAATTGAGAGTGAAAAATACAAATATTTTAGTCTTATTATGAAATTAATTTTGACTTCATGGATCTCCTGAACATGTTTTAGAAAACCCAAGGGCATTCTTTGGAGAATTATTGGACATGTTTGTGAATGGGAACTCTATTGAAAGAGTAGGGTTAGGACTAGAAAATGAAAAGACCTTCATTGGTTGAATTTGGTCTTTAATAAGTAGTAGGGAACCACTGACATTTTCTAAACAGAAAAATGAAATAAATTAAACTGTGCTTTTAGAAGATTGTTATGCAAGTAATTCATAGAGTATTGGGAAGCAATTATAGTTGAACTGTAATAGGTTTTTGAGGTAATAGTTACTGGGAGCTTCCTAGGTGCTCAGTGGTAAAGAATCTGTCTGCCAAGCAGGGTTCAATCCTTGGGTCAGAAAGATCCCCTGGAGAAGGAAATGGCAACCTACTTAAGTATTCTTGCCTGGGAAATCCCACAGACAGAGAAGGCTGACGGGCTATAGTCCATGGGGTCACAAAAGAGTCAGCCATAACTTGATGACTACACAACAACAACAAATAGGTATTGGGGTAGAATATATTATTTTGTTTGTCTGACAAGGTGAACAAGAAAAAGGGGAGTCAAAATGAGCCTGGTGACTAGGAGACTAATAATTCCATTAATAAATAAAGGGAACACATAAAAAGAAGGAAGCTTGGGAAGGAAAATTGTGAATTAAGTTTTAGAATATATAAAAAATATTTTTCATTATTTTTATTCTGAAATAATTTAGTCTTATAGAAAATTTGCCAAATTAGTGCAGAAAGTTCTCATAAATCCTTCACTTAATTTCCCCTATTATTTACAACTTACATAACCATAGATATAGCTCAGTTGGTAAAGAATCTGCCTACAGTGCAGGAGACCCCAGTTTGATCCCTGACTTGGGAAGATCCCCTGGAGAAGGGAAAGGCTACCCACTCCAGTATTCTGGCTTGGAGAATTCCACGGACTGTATAGTCCATGGGGTCGCAAAGAGTTGGACACGACTGAGTGACTTTCACTTTCACTTTAATTATAGTACAGTTATCAAAATAAAGAAAGGAACATTGATACAATATTGTAAACTAAACTACTGACCTAATTCAGATTTTACCATTCAGTTTTTCACTGTTGTTTTCCTGCCCAAGGATCCAGTCTGGGATCCTTTCCTGTCCAAGGATCCAATCTGGGATCCCAGGTTTAGTTGTTTTACCCCCTTTGTGTGTGTGTATTTGTGTGTGCTTTAATCTGTGACAGTTCCTCAGCCTTTCCTTGTCTTGTAAAAATTTTTAATTAAAAAAAAAAATGACAGAAGGACTTCCCTTGTGGCGCAATGAGTAAGAATCTGCCTGCCAACGCAGGGACACAGGTTTGATCCCTGATCCAGGAAGAGAGCTTCTAAGCCCATGCACCAAACTACTGAGCCCAGATGTTGCAACCACTGAAGCCTGTGCGCCTAGAGCCTGTGCTCCATGAGAAGAAAAGCCAGTGCAATGGGAAGCCCATGCATCTCAGCAGAGAGTAGCCCTTCCTCACCGCAACTAGAAAAAGTTGGTGCGCAGCACCGAAGACCCAGGGCAACCAAAATAAACAGATAAGTTACAGTGACCTTAAAAAAAAAAGAAGATGCTTATATGTAGTGGGGGAGAAAAGTGTCATTTAATCTCTCTTAAAATGCATAAGAAGCTGAGTAAAACATCATTTTTTTCCTCTAAAAAGTTGAAAAATTAGGGAGAGTGGGAGGGGAGGCTCAAGAGGGAGGGGATATATATGTAAAATTTTATGCATATATAAATTATGTATATATGAATTATATATAAATTTACTATATATAATAAATTATATATATTATCATATATATAAAAATTTTGACTTATTCGTGTTGTATGGCAGAAACCAACACAATATTGTAAAGCAGTTATCTTTAAAATTAAAAAAAGTTGAAAAATTATTGTAAAAATTTAAAACAATGTAAAAAAAATAAAAGGTGACAACCCACCCCTAGAGATAACTACTATTAAGAGCTTGGTGTGTACTCTTTTAGTTTATTTTCTATGCATGTATAGTATTATAGAATCTCTTGGGCATACTTCTGCCACGTATATTTTTCACTCAAAAACTTTATTATTTTCACACAACATTGTTTGATGTCAACATACATTTCTCATTCTGTTTTTTTTTTTTTTTGGCTCTGTAGTATGTGGGATCTTAGTTCCCTGGCCAGGATTTGAACCTATACCCTTTGCAGTGAAAGCACAGAGACCTAACCATTGGACCACCAGGGAAGTCCTCTCATTCTTTTTTTTCAAACATTTATTTATTTGGCTGCGTCAGGTCTTCGTTGTGGCACTCAAGTCATTCGGGATCTTTCCTTGAGGCATGTGGGCTTAGTTGCTCCACACATGGGATCTTAGTTCCCCAGCCAGGGATTGAACTCATGTTTCCTGCTTGGTAAGGCATATTCTTCACCACTGGACCACCAGGGAAATCCCTCTCTCATTCTTTTTAACAGCTGTAGTATCTGATAATATGGCTGTATCATGGAACCATTCCTTTTGTGATGGGCCTTTACGTTATCTCAGTTTTTCTTAATTATACAAAATGCCTGACTAAACATTTTTATATGCGTATCTTTGTCTGTTTGGATGATTATTACTATGAGGTGAAGCTCCTGGATCAGAGACCGTATGCATTTTGCACTTTGATGATTATTGCTAAATTTCCCTCCAGAAGGTACTATCTCAACTTATGCCCCCTCCAACAGCAAGTGACATGCTTATTTCCTGCCAGTCATAATAGTGGTATTCTAATAGGGTGATAGTGGTTTGATTTGGGTAATAACCTTATGGGTGTCTCACAGTTTATGCATTGCTTTATCTTATTTTTCCCTACAAAGTATTATTTTGCTTTGTTTTGCTTTTGTACACACACACACAATAATTAAAATGAATGATTCTAAATGCTTTGTCTTTGAGATCTTTTGCTTTTGATCAGCATGGAATACATTGGATCTTATGAGGATCTTATGGACTTGAGCAACTTGTATAATTCACAAGACAGTAGTTCAGTATTAATTCTTAAACAGTGGAGAGAAGAGCAAAGGAAGAGATTACTGACCCTGGCATTTCTTTTAAAAATAAGAATCATTAAATTATTTTTAATACTCCACATGTGGCTGCAATGCTTGAAGTAGATACATAAGAATTCCAGTTATGGTAGAGAAAGCATAAATCAGGTAACAGGGCAGTTTCTGGAAAACTTTGAGTAAACTAAATCAAAAGGGAAAAGTATAAGTAGTCTTTGATTTTTTGTGTTTATCTAAAAGTGCACTGGCCTCTGAATAGACATAGAGCAAAAAGGTGCAGCTTTGATATGTCTGGTTATAGTTTTTTGTTTTATATTTTCACCTCCTTAGGATATCTCAGAAGTTTTCCTTTATCAAATTTGAGGTCTGTCTTTTGGCAGGCAGGGGAGTGTGGGTATATATAGTGTTTTTTGTTTTCTGTTGGTGACTCTGTGCATATATACCATAGTTTCAGTAACACATTTCCAAACAGTGTAACAGGGCATGTTTCCAGATACATATTTTGATAAAGGGATAGAACTTTAGAAATTTCAGTTCAGTTCAGTCGCTCAGTCGTGTCTGACTCTTTGCGACCCCGTGAACCACAGCATGCCAGGCCTCCCTGTCCATCACCAACTCCCGGAGCTTACACAAACTCATGTCCATTGAGTCGGTGATGCCATACAACCATCTCGTCCTCTGTCATCCCCTCTCCTCCTCCTGCCCTCAGTCTTTCCCAGCATCAGGGTCTTTTCAAATGAGTCAGCTCTTTGCATCAGGTGGCCAAAGTACTGAAGTTTCAGCTTCAACATCAGTCCTTCCAGTGAACACCCAGGACTGATTTCCTTTAGGATGGACTGGTTGGATCTCCTTGCAGTCCAAGGGACTCTCAAAACCCTCCTAAAAATTCTAGGATGTGTAAGTCTTCTCACCAAAGCACTTGTGTAGTTTTTAGTAGTAACTAATGATTGGTGTGACTGTTAAGAATGTTTGAGGTACCATCAGCTGCCTCTTTTCTATAATAAGTGAGCTTTCCTATAATGTCAGCTTTAAATAGACAGCTTAAGAACCTGACCTTTGCAGGAGTTCACTTGTTAGATTTTATCTTTCTTATCCTTAGCTCTCACTTCCAACAGGAGGTAGAATCAGGGCACAAAAATTTAAGAACATGATAACGAGTATTTTTATATACTATTTTGAAGGGATTTGAAAGAACAGTCTGACATTTGAAATTTGAACACTATTCAAGGTTATTCCAAGTAAAATATGGTTTGGGGTTTTTTGTTAGTAAACAAAATTAATTTGTATGTATTTCTGTATGATATGCGTACTCACATATGCATTACTCTGTAAAATATATACATGCAAATCATTAACAGTTTTTTAAATCTCAATTAGAGACTATTTTCTTCTTTTTTAAATTATTTTTTAGTTAAAGTGTGGTTGATTTACAATGTTGTTAATTATGGCTATACAGCAAAGTGATTCAGTTATACATGTGTATATACATATACACACATCCTTATGTATATTTTCTTTTCTATTATGGTTTATCATAGGAATATTGAATATCGTTCTCTATGGTATACAGTAGGGCCTTGTTGTTTATCCATTCTATATTTAAAAGCTTACATCTGCTAACCCCAGCCTCCCATTCCACCCCTCCCCCAGCTATGTGTGTGATTCTGTTTCAGGTTCATAAGACACTGTCATTTTTTATTTAACTAGTTTTCTAGTTAAAATAAGGGCCAAGAGGTTCCATTTATTCATTTACACTAATGTTTAGAAAATTCAGTGGGATGAATCTTTTTAAAAGCAATCTCCTTTAAAAGCCCAAATTAGAAAATGGTTAAATAAAGCAGTCATTCTAAAATGAGGCTATGGGGAATTCCCTGGCGGTCCAGTGGTAAGGACTCTGCGCTTCCACTTTTGGGGCCCCAAGTTTGATCCCTGGATGGGGAACTGATTCCTCAAGCCACTTGTAGAGGGAAAAAGAGATTTTGCCCACGATCATATGGCAAATAAGTGATGGTGCTGCTGCTGCTGCTGCTAAGTCGCTTCAGTCGTGTCCGACTCTGTGCGACCCCGTAGACGGCAGCCCACCAGGCTCCCCCGTCTGGACTGAAAACTTCAAAGCCTTGCTTTTTTAACAGTATCACTGAAATCTTCCACTTTATCGTTGAACTATACTGGGACCAAAGAAGCTGCTAACTCTGTTAGTTAATTCTTGTTAGGAAGAGAAGCACAGCACAAGCTGTGGGGAGGAAACAACAAAAACAAAAAGGAAGGTACCGAGTTATGCTGGAAGGGACTAGAAAACTTGGAAGGAGACCTGAGTTTGCACTTGGCTTGGTTACTTAGCTCATGTATCAGTTTCTTTTTTTTTTCTCCTGTTTATTTTTTTCATTTATTTATATTAGTTGGAGGCTAATTACTTTACAATATTTTAGTGGTTTTTGCCGTACATTGATATGAATCAGCCATGGATTTACATGAGTTCCCCATCCTGAATCCCCCTCCCACCTCCCTCCCCATCCCATCCCTCTCTCTGGGTCATCCTAGTGCACCAGCCCCGAGCACTTGTCTCATGCATCAAACTTGGACTGGCGATCTGTTTCACAATTGATAATACACATGTTTCAATGCTATTCTCTCAGATCATCCCACCCTCTCCTTCTCCCACAGAGTCCAAAAGTCTGTTCTATACATTTGTGTCTCTTTTTCTGTCCTGCATATAGGGTTATCGTTACCATCTTTCTAAATTCCATATATATGCGTTAATATACTGCATTGGTGTTTTTCTTTCTGGCTTACTTCACTCTGTATAATGGGCTCCAGTTTCATCCACCTCATTAGAACTGATTCAAATGTATTCTTTTTAATGGCTGAGTAATATTCCATTGTGTATATGTACCATAGCTTCCTTATCCATTAGTCTGCTGATGTTCATGTATCAGTTTCTTAGGAAAGCTTTTTCCTACCACATCCTCTTTCTTGTTTGTCTCTATTAGAGCACTAAACTCATTGCAATGATGCTAAGATGCCCATCTTTTTCATTTTAACATTTCTAAAATCTGGATGCGCCTTGTAATTGATGGTGTCTTAAAATTAATCAGCAACATTTCTTCTTAATTATTGATATATAAGGATGTGACTTACCATTGACAGCATCTTAGATTTGATGAGTGCAGTATTTGTTTACATGTGTTCCCATGAAATTGTTCACATCATCCCCAAAGTTTTCAAATACAGAGTATATTATGATTTTCTGATTTCTAGTATCATCCTCTTTTAAGCTGTAGCCTTGTATGTTGAATAAATTTTTCTTCGATATCACAGGGATCACAGATATGGTGTACCTACTTTCCAGATCAACATCATCTAGTTATTCCCACCTCTCAGTAAATGGTATCTACACCTGTAGAAGGTCTGCTGCCGGGGTCTGAGCCCCAGTTCCCCCCATACTAGTTCTGTGAGCGCATAGTGAACCGTGTTTCTTTTATTCTTCATTTGTAAAATGGGAAGCATGACAACACCTACCTGACAGGATTATTAAGATGATAAAACATTGAGTAAATATTAGCTGCTGCTTGTTTTCATCATATGTATTTATGACTTTTCTCCTTTCTCTATACACATAATTCATCATCAATCCTGTCATAAGTAGTCTTTTCACAATATCCCAAATCCATCCTCTTTGACCTACCTCTTCTCTAGTCCAAGCCCCTATTACTGCCTGTAGCAATTAATTTTGCAGTTTCCCCTTTTTCCCATCTCTGATCCATTCAGTACATAGTCAGAGCCATCTTTTAAATCAGATTATGCCACTTCTTAAAACCCCTCCCAGTGCACTTGGTATAAAGCCCCAAATCCTTAATATGGTGTATATTGTTCTGTTTTCTGCCTGGCCTCTGCCTGCTCTTTCAATGCATCTTACGCTGCCGTGCCTGACAGTAGCACTCAGTTCTCCCAAAACTAACTTCTACTCATCCCTTTAGATTCAAGCTGAAATGTCACTTTCTCAAAGACATTGCCTAACTAAATTAGGTTCTTCAGTCCTAATTTACAGTCTTTTATATTGAATTTACACCTTTCATAGTTAGTAATGGTCATTTCCTTCCCAACTGAAGGTAAATTACTTCCCCACGGTCATAGCGTTAGTTAGGGTAGAACTGGAATGCCAACCTAGGACTGACCAGCTACAACTGTGCCACTTCCATGATCTTTTGCTTCCTTGAAAGCAGAGAAGAGCATATGAATCAATGTGCTTGGCTTTAAGATATGGCCCAGCTGCTCTCCTTTCTTTCCATTTAACCTTCATGTTGTTCCTTAAATGTCCATCTGTCCGTTAGCCTTCACTCTCCCAAATTAGATTATAAACTTGTTGAAGTAGGATCTGTGTGTGTGGTTTTTTTAATCTATATTATACACCTAGTTGGAGAAGGCAATGGCAACCCACTCCAGTACTCTTGCCTGGAAAATCCCATGGACGGAGGAGCCTGGTAGGCTGCAGTCCATGGGGTCGTGAAGAGTTGGACACAACTGAGCGACTTCACTTTCATTTTTCATTTTCATGCATTGGAGGAGGAAATGGCAACCCACTCCAGTGTTCTTACCTGGAGAATCCTAGGGACGGGGGAGCCTAGTGGGCTGCCGACTGTGGGGTCACACAGAGTTGGACACGACTGAAGTGTCTTAGCAACAGCAGCAGCATATACCTAGTACCTATATAAGTACTAGGGGCATAATATAGATTTGAGGGAAAAAAAGTCCTAAGTTACCCTGCATACATTAGATACTCAAAAATATTTTGTATTAGGGATGCTAAAGAAAAACAGAATTTTAATTCATTTAATTTTTTTAAAAGTTTGGAGCTGTCTCATGAATTTAATACCTTATTCCATATTCTTCTATCCATCAGTGACATAGTACATTTTATGTGTCCATATTTTGAATAGAACTGCCTAAAATGATATTTAAATGAATTGTTTGTGTCTTCATGGATTATTGGGCTTGTTTCACTGAAAAAGAATTAATCCGAAGTATTTTTGCTTTGCTTCAGGAGTTAAGTGATCTACAACGTGACCCACCTGCTCACTGTTCGGCTGGACCTGTGGGAGATGACTGTAAGCTTTACTCTCTTGCTAGGATTTTGCTACCATTCATAGTACAGGTTTGAACTCTTGTTAATGACTCCAACTCCTTTGTTTGTTTCAGTGTTCCACTGGCAAGCAACTATTATGGGGCCTGTAAGTATGATTCATATATGTGAAATTAATCCCTTCGGCCATCCTTCATTCTTACCATTTCATCTTTGATCAGATGTTTGTGGCTAGGGTTGAATTTTCTTGTACTCTGAGTCACTCAGAAAGCAAAATACAAGTAAAGGATTTATGATGATTTTCCAGAGCCCTGGTGGCAAAGCACATTTATAGTGCTTTGCCAAATCCCTGATCATTATGCATAGTAATGGATCACACACAATTTGCAACCAGGCTTTGTGTTTGCTTTATCTTTTTTTAAGTACAGAAAGTTGTTTGGAACGAAGCATAATTACTCTCCACGTTTTAGTAGGTTAGATATAAGTCTAATTAACCCAATAATGGAATTCCTACAAGTAACAAGCAGTAAGTTTCATTGCAGTGTTTCATCACTGTGTGACAGATCAGATTCAATTTTGCAGTGGCTCTGTTGCCATCTCATGAGCTTGCCTCTTTTGTTGCATTGTCCTGAATTCAAAATCACCTGCTGTTCTGTAACTGGCTTCTCTTTATACTTATTGCCTTTGTTAAGATTATTTCTTTCTACACCTGAGAAGCAGTTGTGACTTTTCCTTTTAGGGCAAAAATGTGGTTGTGTGAGAATGGGCACTGGCAGCTCAGGTCTGCTTCTGGATGAGAGTGTATTAGTAACATGTTTCCATGAGCATCATTCTATCCTCCCCCCTTTGAAGGAGCTTTATCCAGGAAGCCATAGAGTTTTTAATCATATTGCCTCATGCTTAACTTTTAAAACATACACCAGTTACTGAATTTTCAGAGCAGGAGTCATGGGCAAATGTTTTAAATCACTAAATTGTTACATTAAGTTAGTTTTTTAAAGGGTGAAGTGCAACATATTTATTTAACTACTTTGATAGGAATCTTTTTTCATTGCTTACCAAGAACTTTCAAAATAATATCACCTCTCACCCTTATGAATTATAGCCCTCCACAAATATTTCTCAGGTGAATCACATGTAGCAATTTATGTTACTCATACTCCCCTTTATTTTAGTAATGTAAATATGCCGCTGTATAGTATAATTGAATATCTAAGAAGATCATATCTGTTGATTGTAATTAACTTATATTTTCTACATTCCTTATAATTTTTGCTAAACTAGAATTAAACAATGTATATGGTAAGAATAATTATACAGTACAGTCCTCTAATATCTATGTAGAAACTTAAGGAGGAATCAATGATAGCCTTCTGTTCTTACCAACATGTTGACAGAGTATAGCATGATACATTTAATTAAAATAAATGAATTAAAATAGAATTTAAAGGTATTTTTGCTACTTTTTCCCCCTTTCCCCCTTTTTTAAATCATCCTTTTTTTTCCTCTTGCTTGTAACATAAATATTTCCTAATTTCTATAAAGACATATGGCCAAATTTAAATTCCTCTTGTAAAGTTGATTCCTAATTTGATAATTCTATGAAACTGAATTTCTCTAGTTTCATTTGCAGCTCTTTCGCATTTTCCACATTATTTTGTGAACTGTTACTAAGTGAAGATTTGAGGTTTAAATTATCTAACAGTGTCACTTAGCCTTTTCTTTTCATAAATTGGTCATTTCAATTTACCTCTATTCTTGCCCCTTTAAGGGAAGGAGCACAAAAACTTAGGTTTTATAATTCAGAAGAAATATACTAGCCTCAGCCCTTTTCTTGCATACTGATTACTGCTGCGAATCATCATTCTTTTCTCACAGAGTCTTGTGTGTATACTTACCTTTAACAATCTGTACTCACAAACAGGTTTGTTTGGGCAAATCACACCACTCCACTGTGTGTGTCCTGTTTTTGTTTTGTTTTAAACTATGATTTCGGCATGATTGCTGGAAAATCCTCCTTCATGCCTACAAAGAGAAACCTGTTTTCAAGGTAAATGATTTGAACTTAAGACCAAATGATGGCATTTTCTTTTTCAAACCGTTGTATTTGGAGGGAATCATCTTGGATTACTAACAAATACAGCAGTCAGACACTGATGTAATTGTTTTGTAATTTCAGCCTGATAGCGCATATCAAGGTGGAGTCTTCTTTCTCACTGTACATTTTCCGACAGACTATCCTTTTAAACCACCAAAGGTATTTTTATTTTTTATCATTGATGTCACCCCTGTGTCAGGGAATTAACTCTCCATCCAGAGATATTTTCGTGATGTCAAAAGACTGTGGGTGGGTTGGCATGTCCAAACTTTTATATAAAGCCACTGAATCTAAAATATGTTTCCTCATCAAATATTTTACTATGTCTATAAACAAAAAGAAGTATCTGTTAGGTTAGAAATTAGCTTCCCTAACATGTCTTACCTTCCTCATTACATATGTGTAGTTTGGAAGTTTTTATGGTCAAGAATTAGACTTTTCCATTCAGGGGATTTTCTTTCCAAGGCTGATCTTTCTTTCTCAGTTTTTAAGTATTCAGCCAACATTTATTGAGCACCTACCATATGCTGTTGCGCTGGGGAATACAAAATATAATAAATAAGACACAGTCCTCTTATTATATTTAGCATATGAAAGATTAAGGGCTTCCCTGGTAGCTAGCTAAGCTGGTAAAGAATCTGCCTGCAATACAAGAGACCCCGGTTTGATTCCTGGGCTGGGAAGTTCCCCTGGAGAAGGGATAGGCTACCCATTCCAGTATTCTTGGGCTTCCCTGGTGGCTCAGAAGGTAAAGAATCCACTTGCAGTGTGAGAGACCTGGGTTTGATCCCTGAGTTGGGAAGATCCCCTAGAGGAGGGCATGGCAACCCACTCCAGTATTCTTGCCTAGAGAATCTCCAGAGACAGAGGAGCCTGGAGAGCTGCAGTTCATAGGGTCACAAAGAGCTGGACACAACTGAGCAGCTAAGCACAAAAATAGGAAAGATTAAAACACATTCTTATTAAATTTAGCTTAGCTCTAAAGAGGAAATCAACAGATTATGGGGTGTCAGTGAGGGAGCGAATCATTAACAAATCCTGTCACTCACGAGATAATTACTTTAGATTTTTAAAAACATCTGATTAACTTTATATATGAAATGATATAATAATTCTTGTGAAAGATTAGAATTCTTGGTAGATTTCTTAGGACAGGTAATAAGCTGGGGCCCCTCAACTTTCCTCTAGAATAGGGTCAGCATTCTATTTCTAGACCCACGTGTCAATTGATAATCAAATTAAGGAAAGGATCATTCTGAGGGGTGATGAAAGCCATGGTTAATTATCTCAGGTGCTACTCAACTAGTCATACCAGCTAGTACAGACTTATTTATTACACTTTCTAAAATAACTTCTCAGTTGCTTGGCATTAGGAAGAGTAGGAAACTGAATTTATTTGCTTTCACATTATCAGTAGCTAAAGATACATTTGGATAAAGTAGATGCTCATCCAGTTTGTGTTGAATACATTTCTCCTCTAAGGTTATTTGAAATTGAGGACATTTTACCCTAGAGCAGATTGGTTCTGTTTGCTTTCATAGTTCATGGATTATCAACAGTTTTGTTTTGTTTTATGTTTAGATTGCTTTCACAACAAAAATTTACCATCCAAACATAAACAGTAATGGAAGTATTTGTCTTGATATCCTGAGGTCACAGTGGTCACCAGCTCTGACTGTGTCAAAAGGTAATTTCATTTATCAGATTTAAAACAGTTAATAACAGTGAGACAGAAAAAATACAGCAAAAATGTCTTAGGGACCAAAGTTTGAAACAAAAAACCAATCTACTGTGTTTTCTTCTGCTTTGCTTTTGCTTTCCTTTCATAGCTTTTATATTACTCTTGCTTGGAGGTGGGGGGAGGTTGATGGGCTGATCTAAATGATGAAATGAGAGAAATTTAAAATGATAAAACTAGAAATTTGGGGATAAGACTGTTGACATTTCATTCCTTTAGTTTGGGCTTTATCTTTAAAAACAGACAGGGACTCAGAAAGAGATACACATACAGAAGTAAAAATAAGATTTTAGGACCAGTTGTCCCATTCATTAAATGGAATTATTTATTGACATAATAAAGCTTTACCTCTCTTTTACTTCATCTAAGAAGTAATGGCAAACTAGGCAGATAAAGTAAATAATTTAAAAAGACAGGAATTCCCTTGCACTCCAATGGGAAGGACTCAGACTTTTCACTACCAAGGACCCCAGGTTCAATCTTTGGTCAGGGAACAAGCCTCATGGTATGGCCAAAAAAAAAAAAAGTGAAAGACATATTCACACTTTAGAATAATGCAGTACATGTAGCATGTTAGTCTAAACTTCAAGCAATCAGTAGCATCATTGTAAGGACTGATAAATACTCCATGCAGATTCTCAACTTTCACAGTTACATAATATAGCATTATTCTTTGCTAAATTATGAGATGTGTATATAGGGCATCTGAAGTTGTTTGTTTCATTCACTAATGCTGTTTGCTTTGTCACCCTCTTAATTTTGTCTTGTCTCTAACAGAAGAGAGCCTGAGTTACTATTTTGATTTAGAAATGTCTGCCCCTCAAAGTAACTTGGTAGTTTTCCCTTTTCATAAAATTTAAGAAAACTATTTCTCTTGAAGAATTTAGAGGAAGAATCAATGATCATTAAAATTTTTTTAAAAATAAATGCTACCTGATTACATAACTTGTGTAAAAATTGGTAAGCTTTATAGGAACAGTGTCCACAGCCATGATTATTTTAAGTATTAGATAAGTAACAGCCCTTCAGATCATTTAGGTATTTATGAATGGCAATTTTTCTGACCTAAAATGTTCCTATAAAATGTTTGTGTAGATTCTAGTGTTTTTTAAAAAATCTTTCACATAACTGTTACATACTAGATATAGGAAAGATAACTGTCATAAGGTTATTCAAATTAATAAACTTTCCTGGAATAGTATCACAAAATGAAATTCAGTTAGCTTATGCAGGAGGAGAAGGGGACGACAGAGGATGAGATGGTTGGATGGCATCACTGACTCGATGGACATGAGTTTGAGCAAGCTCCAGGAGTTGGTAAAGGACAGGGAAGCCTGGCGTGCTGCAGTCCATGGAGTCGCAAAGAGTTGGACACAACTGAACGACTGAACTGAGTGAACTATGCAGCTAAATACTTACAAGAGAAAGTGCGGACTGCTAGGTGTTAAATACTCACCTTCTGATATTGGTAGCTTTTTATAAAAAACAATTCATTTTGTCAACTTCTAGAAACTTAAAAAAAGAAATGTTGGAGTATAGTTGCTTTATAGTATCGTGTTAGTTTCTGCTGTTTGTTTCACAGCAAAGTGAATCAGCTTTACATACACATGTACCCCCTCTTTGTTGGATTGCCTTCCTGTTTAGGTCACCATAGAGCATTGAGTCGAATTCCCTGTGCTGTATGGTCGATTCTCATTAGTTAGCTTAGAAGCTGTCCTTTAAGAACAGTTTCACATAGCCTTAGTTTCCTCATATGTCGAATGAGAATTATAATAGTGTTACCACATATGGTCACTATGCAACTAGCACATAGTAAAGCACTCAGTTCAGTTCAGTTCAGTCGCTCAGTCGTGTCCGACTCTTTGCAACCCCATGGACCGCAGCACGCCAGGCCTTCCTGTCCATCACCGACTCCCGGAGTTTACCCAAACTCATGTCCATTGAGTCGGTGATGCCATCTCACCATCTCATCCTCTGTCATCCCCTTCTCCTCCTGCCTTCAATCTTTCCCAGCATCAGGGTCTTTCCCAATGAGTCAGCTCTTTGCATCAGGTGGCCAAAGTATTGGAGTTTCAGCTTCAATATCAGTCCTTCCAGTGAACACCCAGGACTGATTTCCTTTAGGATGGACTGGTTGGATCTCCTTGCAGTCCAAGGTACTCTCAAGAGTCTTCTCCAACACCACAGTTCAAAAGCATCAATTCTTCAGTGCTCAGCTTTCTTTATAGTCCAACTCTCACATCCATACATGACTACCGGAAAAACCATAACCTTGACTAGATGGACCTTTGTTGGCAAAGTAATGTCTCTGCTTTTTAATATGCTGTCTAGGTTGGTCATAACTTTCCTTCCAAGGAGTAAGTGTCTTTTAATTTCATGGCTGCAGTTACCATCTGCAGTGATTTTTGGAGCCCAGAAAAATAAAGTCTGACACTGTTTCCACGGTCTCCCCATCTATTTCCCATGAGGTGATGGGACCAGATGCCATGATCTTAGTTTTCTGAATGTTGAGCTTTAAGCCAACTTTTTCACTCTCCTCTTTCACTTTCATCAAGAGGCTCTTTAGCTCTTCTTCACTTTCTGCCATAAGGGTGGTGTCATCTGCATATCTGAGGTTATTGATATTTTTCCCAGCAATCTTGATTCCAGCTTGTGCTTCCTCCAGCCCAGCGTTTCTCATGATGTACTCTGCATATAAGTTAAATAAGCAGGGTGACAATATACAGCCTTGACGTACTCCTTTACCTATTTGGAACCAGTCTGTTGTTCCATGTCCAATTCTAACTGTTGCTTCCTGACCTGCATACAGATTTCTCAAGAGGCAGGTCAAGTGGTCTGGTATTCCCATCTCTTTCAGAATTTTCCACAGTTTGTTGTGATCCACACAGTCAGATGCTTTGGCATAGTCAATAAAGCAGAAATAGATGTTTTTCTGGAACTCTCTTGCTTTTTTGATGATCCAGCGGATGTTGGCAATTTGATCTCTGGTTCCTCTGCCTTTTCTAAATCCAGCTGGAATATCTGGAAGTTCACTGTTCATGTATTGCTGAAGCCTGGCTTGGAGAATTTTGAGCATTACTGTACTAGCATGTGAGATGAGTGCAGTTGTGCAGAAGTTTGAGCATTCTTTGGCATTGCCTTTCTTTGGGATTGGAATGAAAATTGACCTTTTCCAGTCCTGTGGCCTCAAATGAACGTTAACTACTATTACCTTTTCCCTTAAAACATTTGTTTTGTGTGCATAATAGTGAAATCAGGGTACAGGGTTCTTGTTAGCAGGAGGGGGGAGATGAGGAACCTCCCTCTTGCTTAGTTTATAAAGTAGCTTGTATTTTCCTTATATTTGTTCATTTTTCACTTCTTAATATTTTAAATGTTTTATTTCACTTTTTATCATGAGTTTAGTTTGGAAACTTTCTGGAGACATGAGCCCAGATAATTTACCCTGTTTGTTTAATATATAGACTTAAAATGTCATTGGGTAGATGGAAGATAAAAGAGGAATGAAATGTTAGTTTTTCTTAGCCCTTATCGCCACCTTTCCAGGTCATTTAAGGATCACCTCTGCCTTATAAATTCACCTTTGGATGTGTAACAGTAGGAAAAGATAAAGGAACATAGTAGAGGAAGGTGAAGATGGAAGATTGTTCCAAAGACTCCATGTATCCCCTTGGAAGTGGTGGCATGGAAGCAGACAAATGAGGAACCAGAGTCCTTGTTCCCTTCTTTTTCAGATACTTAGGTTTTTTGTTTGTTTGTTTGTTTTTGCTTTTTAAAGTATAGCTATTTGCATTAGTATTTGGATTCAACATGGCAAGAGACAACTACTATATTTTTTCAATTTTAATTTACATTGTAAAATATACAAGTTATGTAATGATAGCTGCACATATTATTTTTAAGTGCATTTGATACAAATAATGTACATGTAATAAAAAATTTCATTGAAAATAATTTACAAATCTTCCCTCTTCAGCTCTAAGTCCAAATAAAAAGTGCATGAGCTCAGTCTCCCAAAATAGTTTGAATTATTAACTATAATTTGATTGCTTTACCTTGAATTGATTCAAACACAGATTTTTTGCATTAAAACAGAATAAAAAGTGGACAGTTTTCTTGTTAAAGTAAAAAAGTATCTCTAAGAAACATCTGAGGTTAGGATGCTATTCTAATATTTTCCAGCTGTGTATTTGGAGTCTGTGTGTTTTAATCTCAAATGTAATTTAATGTGTTCATTTTTCTTTTTTTCTTTATAAGTTTATCGTCTATTCATTAAAATTATTTTTACATATGTACTTTTGTATAAAGTAGAAAACTCATTACCTAATATGGTGTTCTCTTTTAAATCTAGTTTTATTGTCCATATGTTCTCTGCTTTGTGACCCTAATCCAGATGATCCCTTAGTACCAGATATTGCACAAATCTATAAATCAGACAAAGAAAAGTAAGTGTTTGCTTATATTGGTTTCTGTGCATTTCTATGTAGTCTGCCAAAACATAAGTATTATCAGTATATTTAGGTACATTTAGTTAAGCTTATTATTTTTGTTAAGTTTATCTTTCCAAAGGAGTAGATCTTTTTCTTTTTAAACTTTGTTACTCCTTTTACAAAAAAATCTCACCCCTTCCCACTTATTGTTTCATCCTTTACTATTTAATAGTACTTATTTTGCCTTTGCATAATATGCATGTTTTTTGATTCTAAGTAGTAAATTTAAAATTTAAGAAGTTGGTAATTGGAAAGTACTGAATATCATATTCCTTACTTTCTCCCAGGAGGAGAAGTTATCCCTAACTACCCCTAAACTGACCTACATCTTGCTGGTACCATTGATTCATTTGCATTTTACAGATAATGACCATTCAGGGTTGACTTTTATAGATTTGTATTAGAAATTGACTTCTTTATTTTGTTATTTATAACTTAGGTACATTTTCATATAGGTTGTAAAGAGATCTATGAGTTTAAGAAATCCCTTATGTTTTCTGTTTTATTTATGTATGAACCAAAGTCACATTGACCCAATAATTGGTATATGTATGATTATTGTGATTAAATGTAAAAAGTTAGACAGTTTTACATAGATCTTCTAAAACATTTAATTTGTATGTTTTTACTGTATCCCTTTTGTATATCTACAGATACAACAGACATGCAAGAGAATGGACTCAGAAATATGCAATGTAAAATCAAAAAAAATTTCATATATACCAGAGTACTGTAAAATCTAGGTTTTTTCAACATTAGCAGTAAATTGAGCACTGTTTATTGTTTCATTGTACCATGAAATCCTTTGATTTTTACCCATTTTAAATGTATTTCTGAAGCAAGACAAAACAAACTTCCAAAAATATTCTTGAGACTGTGATGAGAGCATTTATCATTTTGTATGCATTGAGAAAGACATTTATTATGGTTTTTAAGATACTTGGACATCTGCATCTTCAGCTTACAAGATCTACAATGCATCTGAAAAGCAACCAAATTATTTTTTGCTGAAACTAGATGTTTTTACATGAAAAATACTGTATGTGTTATCTAAGATGTTGTCAGTTTTATAAATCTGTATTCAGATTTCATTCTTTGTTAGCTCACTTTATAATTTGTATTTTTTTACTGTATAGACTAAATATATTCTATTTACATGTATGTCAACTTGTTACTTTTTTCCTGTGAACAGTATTGAAAAAACCCAACAGCTGATAATGGAATGAATTAACTGTCTCCCTTGTCTTGGGGTATTCTGTAGATTGACTGCAGATTTCTTAAACCTGAAATGATCTTTACACTGTAATTCTCAGTATACTGATTATGGAGAAACACTTGTTTTGATTTTGTTATACTTGACTTAACTTTATTACAATGTGAATTAATTGCACTGCTAAGTAGAAAGATGTATAACTTTTATTTGTTGCTATTCACATCTGAATTTTTTTCTGTATAGGCAATATTATATTGACACCTTTTACAGATCTTAATGTAGCTTTTTCCATTTAAATAAAATGCTTTTTCTACTATTTGTCTTGATTACTTTGAAAGATAAAAAATTGCCTTATCTACAAGTAAGGATCAATACTTTATATAAAATTTTGCATGAAAATTAATTCCAGATTCTAAGGATGAAGTCTGTTGTACTTGGCATTGAGTGCGTGCTTAGTCTTTCAGTTGTGTCCAACTTAAGCACCATTAATTATATAAATTTTGCTTTAGATTTGTATCTGTCTACTAAATTGTCAATCTAAAGGATGATATACATTAGTCCTTTGTTATAGAAGAGAATTTAGAATATGTCGGGGTTTGTCTTGGATCACATATAAAATGAATTATTTTCTAGAGTACTGAGATGAATATAAGGCAGTGTCACCCACACTGAAGAAAAGTCTTTATAGACCTGAAGAATAATTAGGTTAATTCATTAAAATACCCCTCTAGATGTAACTAGCATTGTTATTTCTTAACATTTTAAAATCTAGAATTTCAAAAATAGAATTTTAGTGCTATCACAGTTTGAAAGAGGACATCCATGTTTTAACCATAGAAATTATAAAGAAAATTCTAAAAATGACACTTTTCTTCTGTTTTATAATTTGTCGTCAGTTTAAAGTAACTTAAATAAGCAGATTATATTTGCAGATTTTAAAGAAAACTAGAAAATCCTGATGATTTAACTTAGCAAAAAATACATCTCTAATTATTAGCATGCTTATCAAACTTGAGTGTCATTTTTAAGAAGAGTTGTAGCTCTTCTGATTATTGCAGTAGCTGTATAAGTGTCCAGAAAATCTGTGATGGGTATAGTCATTAGCAAAGATTTTAAATCACTAAAGTATTTTACCATGGTTCATTATTATTAAAGCACAAGATAACCCAGTGTTAGAAAATGTGTTTTTACAAATGAATGTAAAATAAATAAATGAATTGTGAAATGGATGTTTAAGAAAATATAGGTTTAAAAAGTAACTATATTAAGTGATGTCTTAAAACAGCCTTAACATGAAAAACACTACTTTACTATGTTATTATAAGCTATGTTGGCCCAGAATTTGAACACTCAACATCATTAGATGTAAGTATTTAGTATATTTTGATAATAAAGGGTTTTGTTTCATGAATATCTTTCACTTTTTAAAAACCTTTTATTTGTGTGACATTTATTTTTGGAAGTGTCTTTTTTTTCTGTATTAAAGTTTTGAAGCTTGCCTAACTTGTTTGCCTTTGCTTATATATGAAATGTACAGCCACCTCTCTTGAGTGGGCACAAATTCTCATCATTAATTAAAAGTCAGAAGCAGCATAATGATCAGTCAGATCTCTATTTTGGGCTTATTGATGTGTTTAATTCTAAAAAAGAGTACATCAGTACCTAATTAAATCTGAAGACAAGGACCTTCTTTCATAGATTAGCCATTAATTTAAGGACCTCTTGGGAATGAGGAAAATGGGTAGTCTTTTGGATCCCACTAGGTCCTCAGTGCTTTGAGACAGTTAGAAACTGTATTGAGATTGGATTCTGGACACTGACAACTGCCATATACAATAAATCCATGATACAGGCTATGCAGGATAACGTAACCCTTATCCCCCAACTATCTCAAAAGCATATGATTCCTGAACAAGCTTTACACATGCTTGTGTAAACCATATATGATTATTCATTTTTGCTACCCCTCCATGAATTCTGTTAGGGGAATTTTTAAAGTTACTTTGTCAGTTTCAAAAGAATCAAAATGGGTTAGGTGAGAAACACAAACAGCACCAGGGTAACTTGTGCTGAGTTAGTATTCGAAAGAGTAACTTTAAAAAATGATAGAAACATGACCATATGTAGTTTTTCATTTCCTTTATTGTTTTATCACAGTGACCTGCTTTGTACATGATTCAGTCATTGATGTTTTGCAGAATCCTGCTCTGTCACAGTTCTGTATTTTTAATGTGGAAAGATTAGGGAAATTTATTTTCCCCTTGGGTTAAGAGAAATTCTTGGTGAAGCTATTGAAGTGACTATTAATATAATAAAATAATGGCAAATCCAGATTTTAAAAGTTTATTTCCATCACTCTATCGACTGTTAACTATGACTTCCAAAAATTTTTCTTAAAGCAGAAGTTTAATTGCAGTTTAATGGCCCTAAAATTTGATGCTGATTATTTGTGACAGTTCTCATTTTTTATAGTACTTCTCTGACTGCTCTGACAGTTGTGTTGTACAGACAAGATAGCAGGTAGAGATTCATCTAATTTCACTAGTAAAATTCCTGTGCATAGATAACTGCTGCTGCTTAGTCTCAGTCATGTCTGACTCTGCGACCTTGTGGACTGTAGCCCACCAGGCTCCTCTGTCCATGGGTTCTCTAGGTGAGAATACTGGAGTGCATTGCCATTCCCTTCTCTAGGGGATCTTCCTGACCCTGGGATCAAACCCAGCTCTCCTGCATTGCAGGCAGATTCCTTACCATCTGAGCCACCAAGAAAGCCCATAATAACTAGTCATTTCTAAAAAAAATTTCTTTGTGCTGAGATCTGCAAACTCCTAAACTGCATATTGATACACTTTGACCAGGAGTTTTTTCATTAATAGTAATAACTTTGTAGTAGAAATTAGTAGAAAATTTGTGAACAGCTGACATTTTTGGTTCTGGAAGTAATTTGTGATGCAATAGTGTCTTGGTGATAGCCTAAAGTAGTGTTCCATCACTTATTTGTATCATGTTACATTTAAATTTCTGCTCTCATTATATATGTAAGAATGTGGTTTTGCAGTAATAGGAAGAGGGAATACTCATCTAAAAGTTCTAGCAGTTGAAGGCATTTTCCTATAATAGGATACATTTCTTTAAATCTTACTTTCAGCACTCTCTTAGGTTCTGTGGTTGCAGAGGGAGAGGCATGACTTTCTCACCCCGGGAGGAAGTTGTTTTTATTATGCTGGCATGTGTCCAAGTTCTGAGCTATGCTTTCCTCATATCTTTTGCTTGCTTTTGTTGAAATCTTTTTAGTGCAAAAGAACACTATGAGTTGTGTGTACAGTATTTTATTGTAAACTCTTTATATACATTTTGGGGAGCAGTTGTGATGCCACTTAAGCACTTCCAGTACACTCGTCTTGGTCCCATGACCATCCACACATTCAATGTGTCAATAGAAGAATTCACAAGATGAAGCATATGCTCATACTCACAGCTAAGATTTGTTGATTTGTTTCAGCAACACAGAAGAGGAATGCAGCTGCATCTGTAAGGGGAAAAGACAGATCAGAGCCTGGAGGAAACCGTGAAGCTTCCTCTGAAGGGGCCACACAGAGTGCAGTCTTCCTCCAGCAGTGAAAGCAGGAACACGGGCACTATGTTCAAGGGCTTTACTGGGGCTAAACCATGCAGGCATACGTGGCCCACCAAAATTCTAGGCTCCCAGAAGGTAAGCAGGTGTTCACTGAAATGATGCCAGCACAGCAGATACAACCTCACATTGCATAGGAAGAGTTTCAGAAGCAATGTTCCTAGATGCCAGGTGAGGGCCAACCTGGTGCACCATTTGTTGCCAGGACTGTTCTTTACTCTTGAAAGATCAAGTTTGTTAATTGTGCTTATAATATTTGCTTGTTCTCACAGCCATTATGGGTGATGTGTGCAAGTTTCCCCCCGTGTTTTTAAAAAATATTTATTTGGCTGCATCAGGTTTTGGTTGCTTCTCTCTAGTTATGGAGCGAAGGCTCAGTTATGCCATGCAAGGTGGGATCTTAGTTCATCTACCAGGGATTGAACCCACGTCCCCCAAGTTAGAAGGCAGATTCTTAACCAGGCAAGTCCCAAGTGTCCCCTTTATGATTGTGAAATTGTCTATTTTTTAGTTTATATTTGCTGTAAAGATTTTGAAGTCATGTTGTTGGAAACACACACACACTACACTCACAGGTGAAATCATGATATTTTACTGGCAGAATGATCCCTTTCTCTTTAAGAAATGTCTTTATCTCTAATAATGCTTTTAGCTGAAGGTCTACTTTAATATTAATACACCTTTCTTTTTGGCTAGTATTGTAGTGTATCTCTATGTTGTTTAATTTGGGGCCTTTCTGTGTCTTTTTAAAAAACATGTGTCTCCTGTACTAATTATAGTTTGGTTTTCTCTGATTTGGTTTTTAATCCAACACGACAATTTTAGTATTTTAATTGGAGTATTTAGTCCTTTGCATTTAATGGAATTACTGATATAGTTTGGTTTCTACCTACTATGTTACTGATTTTTTAAAATTAATTAATTAATATTTTGGCCATGCTGTTCAGTTTGTGGGATCTTAGCTTCCCCACCAGGCATTGAACCCTGGCCACGGCAGTGAAAGCACCCAGTCCTAACCACTGGACGGCCAGGGAATTCCCATATTCCTGATATGTTTAAAATCATCTTTCATTTTTTCCTCCTTTCTTGTCCTCTTTTGTTCCAGTTTTTATAATAGTCCCATTTTCCCCTCTAATAACTTATTAGACATCCTTTTAGTTTTTTGTAATTACCCTGAATTAAAAGATCCATCTTTGTCTTATCTCAGTTTAATGTAAATTATTACTTATACCATTTTCCCATAATGTAGGAACTATTTGGGCCCTGTTGACTCCTTTCCCACATTTTGCATTATCATTATGAAGTTTGATTCTACATATATGTTAAATTCCACAAGACAGTCTTATTGTGTGTATTATTGCCAGTATACTGATCTCCATATATACTTTTCCAGGGGTCCTCATTGCTTCTTGAATTTTCATGTTTCTATCTGAGATCATTTGCCTTCTGACTAAAGAACTTCATTTAGTATTGCTTTTAGTGCAAGTTTTCTGGTGACAAATACTCTTTTTCTTTATTTTTTTGTTTTGCTACCATTTATATAGGATATTTTCTCTGGAAGTAGAATTTAGCTTGCTATTTTCTTTCAGCACTTTAAAGATATCATTCCATTGTCTTGGGATCCCACAATTCTGTTGAGAAATCTGCTATTAAGTTTATTTTTATTGTTGCTGCTTTAAAAAGTATCTAGTTTCTCTGACTGCTTTTAAGATTATATTTTTTTTACTTAAGAGTTTTACTGTGATGTTACAAGGTATACTTTTCTTCATCTTATTCTGCTTGAGGTTCACAGAGCTTCTTGATCTATAGGTTGATACATTTTCATGAGTTTTGGAAAATCTTGGCCCTTATTTCATCAAATATTGCCTCTGTCCCATTCTATTTTTCTCCTTGAGGATTCCAGTATAAAATGTACTAGATCTGTTTCCTAACCTTTTTCCTATGCTTTTCTCTTTTTTTTCCTTTGAGCTTCTGTTTGGAAATTTTGTATTCATCTTTTCTTTTCCAATTCACTAATTCTGTCTTCTGCATATCAATCTGCTCATAAAACTATCCCCTCAATTTCAGATATTGTAGTTAACTGCAGATTGTCTTTCTCAGTTCTAGAACTATCATTTGATTTTTTAACATATTTTAGTTTTCCATTTTGTTCCAAAATTGTTTATTTTGTCCATGTTTCTTTCTATTTTTGAAGCCCTTAATTACTGTTATTTTAAGTCTTTGTTAACTTCAAGGAAATGAATCACCTGTGCGAATGTGCTTTCACACTTTTATTGAAAGCCATTTACTGTGTATAGAAACTGTAGAGTCTCTAGACGCTTCTCTTCCACAAGAGAGGGCTCACCCTCTCTGCCAGACAAATAGTGTGCAAAGATGATCACTGTAAGGCAGTCAGGGTCTGTGCTTAGTTGAAGCTGGTTGCAGTTTTATGAGATTCAGTCTGTGTCGGGTTTACCCTTGTGTGTAGTGCACAACCCTCTAGGAGTCTCTTGGTTTCCTCAGACCAGAGAAATTACAGGAAATTCCATTCTGCTTTTCAATAGTATTTTTGATTCACAGGTTTAGCCTCTTGCTTCTTAGAGTTACAGAATATGGCAAACATCTTGATGAAGGACTAACCACATGTTTGAAGTCTTTCAAATCCACCATTTTGTCACTTCCGCTCAGTACAATCATCAAAAGTACTACTAGTTTTTCTGTTATGAACAGCCACTCTCAGAGATCCAGCCTGAATTCTCGGCCTTATGCCACATCCAGATTAAGTGCCCCAGGTTAAAAGGGAGGTTGTAGATCATTAGTGTCAGATCTCCACATCAGTCTTTTAACTCCTAGTACATTCTTTGGGGCCCTTGTCCTCTGGCAAGCCTTTGTCTACTCAATGCTATGAGACTGCAAAAATATATACTATGTTTTCAAAAGTTTATTTCTTTAGCTTCTTGACCAACATAGCTCAAGATTCAGAGAAAACAAGTTGCATGTTGAGGTCCTTTAATTTTCTAGCTTTTTCACTCTAGCATTGTGCGACCACAGAAAGCTCTGTTAGTTTCTCTGCCCCAGCAGCGGCCTGCTGCCTGTGCTAAGGCCAAATTCTCAGCTCTAGCCTGTACTCCAGGAGAAGAATGACCACACAAATTCGGAGATTACTTTCATTGTATTTCATCTCATTCAGGTTTTCAGTAGGACCACCTATCTGGAGACCCCTATCCCTATTTCTGCACACTTTAAATGCAGTACTGGTACAACCTCCTATCTTTCCCCCTATCCTCAGATTAACCATCCTCAGAAAGTCAAAGTATTCCATCTATTAATAACTGAAATTTAATCTTGTGAGTTATCATTTTGAAAAATGTTGAGAGACTTCCCTGGCAGTTCAATGGTTAAGACTCTCTGCTTTTATTGCAGGTTGAGGGTTTGATCCCTAGTGGAGGAGCTAAAATCCTGCATGCTGCATGGTGCAGCCAAAAAAAAAAGGGGGGTTTAATAATAGTTCCCCACAGCCTCAGAGGTTTTGGAGAGGAGTCTGGGAAAGAGAGAATGGAGATACTAAAGGGTTAGCCTTTGAATCCTACACTTCTGCTTTGAAGCTCATTTTTATCAGATTTATATGTGTCTATGGCTCACACATTTCATTTCCAATTTCAACCAGCAGAATTAAAGTACTAAGCCCTTAAAACTGGACCGTCATGATCTGATGTGGCTTGCATCTCCAGACTCATTTTCCACTCCCTGCCTTCTACTAAACTTCCTGCATTTCCCATTGGCCACCAACCTCTTCCACCAGTAGAGTGGTGCTTCTCAATCTCACACTTCGGTCCATCTGTTCCTGGTGCCTAAAACGCCATCTTCAATCCTTTAACTACATCGCCAAGTGCTGATAGCATCCCTTTTGTTTTCCCAAAGGTGGTGCTAAAGCTCTAGTTTATGGTTTTCTCTGTGGCCTGCAGATTCTGGCTGGCTTTCTGTGTGTGCTCAGTCGTATCTGACTCTTTGTGACCCCACGGACTGTAACCCACTATGCTCCTCTGTCTATGAAATTTTCCAGGCAAGAATCCTGGAATGGGTTTTTATTTCTTACTCCAGGAGATCTTCCTGACCCAGGGATCGAACCTGTGTCTCCTGCATCACCTGCACTGGCAGGAGGATTCTTTACTGCTATGCAACCATTAAGTAGAATGAGGGATATCTACTGGCACTAACATGGGTGTGTTTGAATCTGCCCTTCGGAATTCAGGGAAGGTCATGAAGGCTGGAGTCTTGCCTAAAGAAATAGGAATCAAAATGAGGCCTCTGTGCCCGGGGGCCCCACTCAGTTTCACCACTACTGTTGTCAGAAGTGCACACAGGGAGCTGGACTCAGGGTGGGGGCATGTGTGTATATTAGTTGTGCCAAGAGCTAGGGGTGCTTGTGGACCAGTTGGGGGGATCATGAGTGATGCATCCTCAGCAGCTTATGGTTTCTTAATGGAGTCCACAGCACAGTATGAACCATGTTCCTTCAACACCCTCCAAGAACTCTGTCTGGTATCCTCCCAGACTCTTCCCAATCCCCAGTCCTAAAGTTCGTGATTCAGTTCATGGATGGGCTGAAAAGGAAATGAGCGCCTTTCTGTGTTCCACACAGCTGGGGAGGCCAGGTGGTCACTCACACACTATCACTTTCCCTTCTTGGAGATATCACAGGCTCAGAAGATAGCTTTTGGCCCTAAGCTGTGCTGTGTGGGGGAGGGTTGATGTGGTAAAATCATGTTTTGTTTTTTTTTTAACCCTTTCTGATATGTCCAAACTTGTAATTCTTTTGCTTCAGTATTCTGGAAGTTCTCTGCTGGAAACCTGGAGTTCCACAATGGCTCTTTCATCTGTAAGTGATTGTCTAAGACAGTGTTTTGCAGGAGTTCCTGAGTTGAGGACATGAAGGGGTGGAGCCAGTTCACGGGCCACTGAAGGGTCCAAAGCCAGGACCAAGACTGTGGTTTATATGTCTATTACCCAGTGCACACTTGGGCAAGATTCCTCCCAGATCCCTCATCATAGACACTTATAGCTCCCACAAAGGCACTTTTGTCTGTGGAGAGATGCCAAATTTTTGTTAGAGGTGGGCACAAGCAAGGGTCAACTTACACAGCTATAGTGCAGACATCATTCTATCCCCAGTGTGTATCTTTATGAGTACCCTCATAGAGGTACTGTGTTACCATGCTGTATTATCAGTGTCATTAACCATGAGAGCCTTAGTGTTTCTCAGTTTTTATTCCTTGGGACCTAGCACAGTACCTGGCACACAAGAGCTCAAACATTTATTGAGTAAACAAATGAGTGAACTGAGTCTCAGATGATACTTAGGATTTTAAATGGCATATTTTAGTGTGGAAGACATTCACTCAAATAAGAGAAACCAAACAGAGATAATAAAGTAAAAACAAGTTAAAATGGCCTTGGTAAGTCTGTGTGCAATTAATGACAGAAAAGCTTAGATGGAGAAGGCAGATTAACTCGATGTGAAACCTTGATTTGATGGCCTGTAAGAGATCAATGGGGCTTCCTAGGTAAAGAACCCACCTGCCAACACAGGAGACGGACACAGGAGACCTGGGTTCGATCCCTGGGTTGGGAAGATCCCCTGAAGGAGGGTATGGCAACCCACTCCAGTATTCTTGCCTGGGAAATCCCATGGACAATGGAGTCTGGTGGGGTACAGTCTGTGGGGTCACAAAGAGTCAGACATGACTGACGTACTTAGCACACATGCCCAAGAAATCAATGTAAGTTTTTAACCAGCAAAATGATGTAATAAAAGTTTTTGTTTAGGGCTACTTACTTAGCAGAGTGCAGAACTGGAATTAGATTAGTTTGTCATACTAGAATCCTCAGAATCATTCTTGGCTTCCACCTATTAATGAAATCCTGCTGATTGTACTTAGAAATGCCTTTGGAGTGTGAGCCATAGCAGAATCTTAGCTCAGGATCTTAACTTCTTTCCTAGGTTAGAGCAATAGCCTCCTAATTCATCCCCTTCTTTTCAGTCTCATTTTCATCACTCTCCATGTGCCTACCAAAGAGATATTTCTAAAAATGAGTTTAAGCTACCTAAAAAGCTATTTGTCCATCTTTTACTAACAAATTCCTTAGCATATCACACACAGCCTTTCACAAACTAATGCCACTCAATCTCTTTGGTTGTCTCAGACCACTCCTTTTCACATACATTTTCTTTCTGAGGACACCATATCCTTGTGCATCTGTGACTTGCACATGTTATTTCCCTTTTCTGGAAAGCACTTCTACCCTTCCTTGCTTGAAAAAAATAGTTCAAATGTCAGCTACTCTATGAAGCCATTCCCTACTCTCCCAGCAGATTTAAACAGGTGGATCATGCCTTAGTCACTTTTGTATTTTTAGAACTCATTGCAATATTTAGCATAGCAGTGGCTTCTACTAGAAACAGAGTTTTAAAAATGTTTAATGATAAATATTATTGTTGTATTCTGGAAAAAATGCAAAACAATACAGACCTATATAAAGTAAAAACTGAGTAAAGTAAAAGCCTTCTACTCACGCCTGCAATACTGAGGTATAATCACCATTAAATCGGATTTTGTGTGTATTATTTTACACACTTGTGTGTGTATAGTTTTTAAAAATTCAAGCCTGTTTTTGAATGACTGAATGGATGAGCGAATAAAAGAACTTCAGATGTTATTTATAACAATCCATTAATTAGTTGAAGTCAAGAAAGAATTTTTATGAGGATAGAAAAGAAACAATAGACTGTGAAGGAGTATTAAAAGGAAAAAAAAAAAAAAAACACAACAGGGAATTCCCTGGTGGTCCAGTGGTTAGGACTCAACACTTCCACTGCAGGGGACACAGGTTCCATCCCTTGTCTGGGAACTAAGATCCTGCAAGCCACAAGGGGTGGCCAAAAAACCAAAAACAAAAAAATAAAAAAACTATTGCAACTTGATGACTGAGTTACCTGTGTTACGCTTAACATAGAATCAAATATAATTTCAAAGCTGCAAATTGTGGATTCATAGGTGGGAATTTTTAACAAGATGCAACAAGGAAGATAATCCTTCTTATATATCCCTCTGAATACTAGTTTTCATACCTGTACAACACAAGTAATCCCAATTTGTAGGGTTTATGAAAGGATTAGGGATAAAATATATTAACATGTTTGCCATGCAGTCGAGCAATAAATTATAATTATTATCATTTGTATTGATAGAGTGTTTTACAATAATGTGAGGGCAGACAATGTAGGTTATCTTGTTTACTAATAACATTATTCCCTCAGTATAACCATGCTGAATTTCTTCTACTCTTTAAGTCAGCTTTTAGGAATATCCAACAATATGAATTTTGGTTTTATAAATTTGCATACAATTACACCTGTCCTTTTTACTTGTCCTTCCTCCTGCTGAGTCACAGAATCAGCTTTAAAATAGAAAAGCTATATTTATTTTGCATAATACTGCTACAACAATGGCTAAAAATAACTCTGATATGCTCTTAATAATTAAGGCTGCATACCTTGTTCTAATTGAGAAGTAATTTATAAACTAATTTGGATATCTGGGAACTAGTAACATGTAATAGATCCTTCTTTCTTATTTTTCTCTCCCTTTCAACCTTTTGTATACTGTTTTAAAAGGCAAAAGCTTGTGAAGTGATAACAGACCCTACGTAAATGAAAATGGTTTGAAGGAAAAAATGACACATGTAGCTTTCTTTATATATAACTCATTAAAATCTTGATTCACAGGAAAGATAAGCTAGGAGATATTCAGATTATAATTTCTTGTATTGCTCAATTAATTGTTATACTTCTATAATTTGTGTGTGTTTAGGAGTCCAGAATTACATCTATTCCTCGTGCTAAACCTATTTGATGATTGCTCCTGTCATAGCTATATTATTTATCCACCATAATTAGAAAAGCAACACTGCTTTCTGTTAGGAATATTTTTTTCTCCAAGTGATATCTATATATCTACCTCTGTTATTCACAGAATTATCTTGGTCTCTGCTGCTGCTGTTTATTGGTCCTACCTTCAGCTTTACCACTGTGCAAGCATCAATAAACCATGATCACTGCGTGATGAACATCACATATATGTTCCCAACTTTTACATGGTTCTCATGTAACTGTCCCTTCCACACATAACTGTCCCTTCTATTGGCAAACGACACTTTTAACAGGTAGTTGATTTTTTCTATGGGGTCAAATTTGAATATAAATACTTTGTGCAGAACTAATCTTTTTACATTTTTTATCTCCTTTTTTTTTCCTCCCTCCCTCCATCTGTCCATCAGTCATGTTCAATGTATCAATACTATGCTAATACTATAGGGAACAGAAAGAAGCATAAGACTTAATCTTGTCCTCAAGTATAGTTTACCACTGGGACTTCCTTGGTGGTCCAGTGGCTAAGACTCCATGCTCGCAATGCAGTGGTCTCAGTTTCCATCTCTCTTTAAGGAACTAGATCCTGCATGCCACAACTGAAAGAAAAAACAAAAACAAAAAAACCCCTATATTCTGCAACTAAAAAGATCCTACATGCTGCAACTAAGATCTGTAGCCAAAACAAATAAGTAATTTTTAAAAGTATAGCTTACCATCTATTGAGGAAAAAAATGTGCATATGTGCACATAAAAGATCAACAACCAGAATACTATATGATATGTCACAAGTAACCAGCACAAATCCACATAGTCTAGAAGATCCAAGGAAGATATCTGGGGCTGGAATGATGTGATGTGTTGACTGAGTCTGAGGAATAGTCTGATATAAAGGGAAAAGCACAATGAATTGGAAGACCAGGTGTTCACTTCCACAGCTCACTATCATAACCTGAACTTAATTTCTCTCATCTGTAAGTTGGGAACCATGATTATAATAATACTTCTCTTCTACTTCAATTTGTGAATCATACAGTCAAATATGGTTATATAAAGAAGTTCTGAAAACATTAAAAAAACTCCAACCTAAGGGTGTGTTGTTTTAATTTTTCATCACCTAGCATAGTGTTTATGTTCAAACATCACTAACAATTAAGAAATGTTAAAAGCTCAATAGGAAGAGGGGAGCAATGCTGATATGTATGTTATTTAATTGGGAGAGAAAATGATAAAATAAAAGACAGGGCTGTGATACAAATATGACTTTTTTAGGTACAATCCATACTATACCTATACTTAATTAAAAGCTAACAACTGTCATGAATAATGTGGGGATAATAATAGGTAATACTGAACTTTTACTATGTGCCAGGGGCTGTGCTAATAACTTTTTATGTATTCTCTAATTTAATCTTCATAACAATCCTAAGAATCGATCATCATTGTTCCCATTTCACAGAGGGGGAAACCCTGGGTCAGAGAGATCTTTATTTGGCAAAGTCACACAGCGAGTAACAAGCACAGGGTTTGAATCTAGATCTGTCTAACTTCTAAGCCTCTATTTTTTAAAAAAAACTTTTATTTATTTTTGGCTGTGCTGGGTCTTTGTTGCTGCCTGGGCTTCTCTCTAGCTGTGGCTGGGGTGTCTCTTGTTGCTCGAGGGTGAGGGTTTCAATAGTTGTGGAAGGTGGGCTCGATAGTTGCGGCTCCCTGGATCTACGGCACAGGCTCAATAGTTGTGGCACACAGGCTCAGCAGCTCCGTGGAAGGTGGGATCTTCCGAGATCAGGGATTGAACCCATGACTCCTGCATTGGCAGGTGGATTCTTTATCACTGAGCCACCAGGGAAGCCCTAAGCCTGTATTCTTATCCAGTAATTTCCATAACTTTGGCACATCACACAAAACACAGTGATAAAGTCAGAACCAAATTGAAGGGCTTTGATGTATTTATTAAGCCTGATAAGAAATGGATATTTAATAAATTATTACAAGCAAAGCTGAAGTGAGGAATGAAGCTTTAGAAGGAAGAGAAAGGCCAGTGCATAGAGTACCTAATTTGCCATGTATGACAATTTAAACTTGACTCTGTGGATAAAAAGGAGCCACAGAATGTTTTAAGTACAGAAATGTGGTCACTGCCTGCCTGGCATAGTGTTGGTGCTCCATACACACTTCATGAACAAATCAATGAATGGAATTTGCCTTTTAGAAAGACTGACCTAATGACATTGTGAAGTATGGTTTGGAGGGAACTAAGATTGAAAGTAGAACAGCTCCTGTAAAAGTTTGGGAAAAGATAGCAGAGCTGTACTGGAGCTGACAGTACTGGTTTGAAGAGGCAATCATGTATACTTCTTCCCAACTTCAGGTTCAGTGACATTCAGTTGGATGGTTTGAAACCAGCCCTGGTGGGCTTATCTACACCACAGATCTCAGCAAACACTACAAATTAGGGTTCTCTTTTTGGAGAGAAGATTTACCAACACACTACTGGCCTGAACAAAAGCTACAGCAATGGGACAGAAGAAGAAGAAATACTTACTAGAGGGGTTAATGAGGTAGAATCAGCAATACTTATCATTAGTTGGTTGATGGGTGAGGAGGGTCAGTGAGGGAGACTACACAATGGTTTATCAGGTTATTGGGTAGCATGATTCCAATAGGATACTGGTGCCTCTTACCAAGAAGAGGAGTTCGATAGGCAAAAGATAGTGAATTCTGTTCAGGAAAAACTGAGGTATTTGTGAAACATGATGGTAAAGATGTCCAGAAGACAGTGGGTATATAGATGTGAGAGTAAAAGGAGAGATATGGATTCAATATGAAATATGGAAACCATGAGGATGTAACTGACAGTGGAAATCAGTTGGAACTGAAACACTGGGAGTAGATGAACTTTTAAAGCATAATAAAGGGACAGAACCCTGAAAAACACTGTGGTAAGCCTTCAAGTTTTATAAAGTAAATATACATAAAGCCACATGCTTTTTTGTACAAAGACAGTTTGGGTGAGTAGGTAGAATTATATTTTCTGTGCAAATACTGAATTTGGAATAAAATTATCACAGCAATGTATGAGTCTTAAAGAATATTCACATCTGATGAGAACAGATTTATAAATCAGATTTATAAGAACTTTATAGCAAGATTTATCAAAATGACACTTTAGAACAACAAAAAGACTTAAAATATTCAAAAAAGTTTAACTTTATATCTATCAAACATCTGAAAGAATAAAAACACTCTAGAAAAATGTAAAGAAATGTTGTTGCAGAAATCAGCTAAAATATAATTATAAGGAATTCTATCTGATGCTTTTAGCTTGACATTGTAATGTAACTGTTCATTTCTTTGCCTCTGCCACTAGAGTTCACTGGCGGTGAGAAAGCTGTGTTTTTTTTTTTATCTGTTTGTGGCCTTGTACATAATGTGTACTCAGAAAATAAGCAAACAAACAAAATCCAACCCTGTTTCTTCCATAACAGAGTGAGAGATTTGAACAGATGACCTAAAAGGTCCCTTTCAATCCTGAGAATTTTTGAAAAGAAAGCGGTGATAGTTGCTTACCACTTAAAAGAAGTGGGCTTAGTGGTAGCACCAAAGGGCCAGTGTTTCAAAGATAAAGACTCTCAGCTCAATATGACACTAGTAAGAATTTTCTTACAAAGCTATCCAACAGAGAAAAAGCTGTTTCAGTATGTGGCTCTTTGAAATAAATGGAACCTGAGAGCTAGAAGGGTCCTTAGATAGCTTTAGTTTAGGTTTTCCCAATCTTTTTTCATGTCATTGTCCACATGGAAAATGGCTGTACTGCACATCGATCAATATCTCAAGGCATACTTGTCACACGTTCTCAGAGATTTGGTTGGGAAGACTGATCTGGTCCAACATCCTCGTCTGCAGTGGGGGAAATTAAATCTTACAGTGGGGAAGTGACATTCCCAGATCAAGACGTTAATGTAAATGATGGGGCTAGAACTCTAGCCTCCGTACAGATAACTAGCCATTCTCCTCCCCACAGAGTAAGCAGGGCTGTATGTCAAGCTTGAAGATTAGGTCAGCGATAGTCTCAGTGAATGGGGTCATGGTCTGGATCGGTGTTGCTTTAAATGTGTCCCATAACCACTGGCATCAGAGCTTGTTAAACCTTGAAGAACTTGTTTAAAAAGCTGAGACATGGGACCCACACAAACATACTGAATCAGGCTCTGCGGCAAGGCCCGGGAATGTGCATTTTAAGGTTAGAAACCGTGATCCACCCCACCTCCTCTACGGTAATTGTGGACTATGCGCTCCTACTTGAACTGAGGGACTCTGCTGGGCGCATAGCACCCAGCAACCTGACCTCAGAGCAGCGTGGGCGGCACAGCTACCACCGTCCTAGTCGTAAACTGTCTGTTACGTACTAGCCCTTCCAGTCGTCACAGGCCAGCCAGTGCCCTATCCGTGTGAGGACACCGCCGTGCCTCCATCAGCCTCCTGGCCCGGCGGCTGAGCAGGCTGCGGGGGGGTGGGGGGGGTGGGGTTGGGACAGAGGCGGCTCAGCTTCGCCCCCTCGAGGCCAGGTCCCTCCGCAAGCTAGCCGGGTTATAGTTTCCCTTCTCCGCCTCCGAGCTCCTCCTATTTCTTCGTAGTCCCGCCCACCAAGGAAGCCACTACCGCGCCTGCGCCTTCTACCTTGCCCCGCCTCCTAGCTCAACCGGAAGTTAGCCGATTTCCCATAGTGCCTCGAGAGTGGCGGGCACGATAGTAAATTTGGTAGGCTCTCTCGCGGGTTTAAGTCGGCTTTGTTGAGGTTTCTCTTTTGCCAGGGCGCTGTAGGGAATTGGGGCCTGGTCAGTGCTTTGTCTGCGGATGCAATGGCGCTTCTCCGGGGCGTGTGGGGCGTGCTGAATGCACTGGGAAAGTCGGGAGCGGATCTCTGCGCGGGCTGTGGCAGTCGACTGCGTTCTCCCTTTAGGTAAGCCTGCTCGCCTGCACCTTAGGAGGCGGAAAGGTTCAGGACGCCTTGGGGTTGGAATGTAGACGCTGTTCTCCGCTTTCTGTCCCCCCTAAAATGGTCAGGACTGACTTGGCCCTGTGATTCCGACCTCGACCTTGCCAAGGGGATGGTGGCTTTGAGACCAGGCCTTACTCCATCAGTACCCCTTGCCTTCCTTCCGGCCACCTTTCCCCTCCTCCCGTCCCTCCTCACTCTCGTACCTTGGAGCACCGGTTCGGCGTCCCCTTGCGAAGTCGCTCCAGGAGTCTCCTGCCTTCATCTAGGCATTGAGGCAGGGCCCAGGAGCTGTAGATACATGCTTTCCTTCACTCTCTGCCCTTGCTAGGAGCTTAGGGCTTTGAGACTTCAGTTTTGCAAGCTCTTTCCCCTGGATAGGACAGGATTTTAAATATCATTAGTGTTCTTGTCGAAGGTGTTAGGTGTCAGATATGTAGCATCTTGATACCTTGTTTGGCATCTATGTTCACATAATTATGAATATGGGTACTTAAATGTTTTAACACTGGTTATTTTCTTTTTATTTGTATGTAGTTTTGCGTATGTTCCAAAATGGTTTTCATCCAACTTGAGTGGTTATCCAAAGAAGCCTATGACTTCATACGTTCGATTTTCTAAAGAACAGCTGCCCATATTTAAAGCTCAGAACCCAGGTGAGGAGTTTGGGTTATATATTCTTCTCTAATGTAGTAAAGATGCCACTAAGCAGTTAAATTGCAGACTTGATTTTCAGTATCAGGGCATCTGTTGAATGCAGAAACATACCATTCTGTTTGATGGCCTGTCAAATAGATATAACATGGGCTTTCTATGTGGCGCTAGTGGTAAAGAAGCCACCTGCCAATGCAGGAGATATTGGAGTCATGGGTTCAATCCCTGGGTGGGGAAGATCCCCTGGAAAAGGGAATGGTGACGCACTCCTCTATTCTTGCCTGGAAAACTATGGACAGAGGAGTCTGGCAGGCCACAGTCCATGGATTTGCAGACTCAGACACAACTGAAGCGACCTAGCAGGCATGCATAAGAAATCAGTGTAAGCACAGCAGTAAGGTAATTTTTACCAAATAAAAATGCTTTAAATGTAATTGAGAACTAGTGAAAGGTATTTTAAAAATAGCATGTAGAATGGAAAGTACCCAGGAAAGAGGATGAAAAAGCTGAATTTGGGACCTTGTGGCCATTGGCCCAGAGGACCATTGACGAGTCATTTTACCTCTTGCTTAGCTCCTACTGCTGCCACTGGGAATTATTAATAAAGTCGCAGTGAAATAATTTCTGTGGATGTGTTGCATAAACTTTAAAGCTGAATACAGGTTATTGTTAATTTTAAGAGGTTTTTGACTGAAAGCCAGTTCTTGAATTTCTGAAAGATTTCCAGTTAGGTTTGTTGACTCTCTAGAAAGACTGGGTCCTTATTGGGGCTATAGTGTAAAGGTAGTGACCAAATTAGTAATTGCTGAGCTTGTCTTATAATTTCTAAAGCTTTTTCATATGCATTACATCACAGGGCACTTATGAAAATCATATGAGCTGTAATAGTCACATAAAGAACTGGTTTAAGAGACATGCTTCAGTACTCACATCTTTTAAAATGTAGGAGTTGAAACTAACAAGTGGTTTGTTAAATCATTTATACCTTGTCATTCCAGTTAAGATGAGGAAGGAAATGGAGAATAATGAATTGGTTTTAGAATAATTTAGCTTGTTTGCAAACAATATTTCTGTAATTGAAATACAGGGTGGTGTTATATGAATCAAGGCTATATTTTGTTGTTTAGTCAGGTTTTATGAACTTGATCATTCCTGAAAGACTTAAAATTTTAAGTTGTGTATGGGAAAATGTCTGTAAAAATACTTAATTTTAGAGCTAATGGATTATACTTTCCTGAAAGTCTTTAGAAATTGATCCTGAGATGTAAAATGGTGACATCAATTTTTATTTCATTTCATAGATGCAAAAAATTCAGAACTAATTAAAAAAATCGCCAAGCTATGGCGGGAACTTCCTGAATCAGAGAAAAAGGTAAGCATATAAATTTTCAGCATTGCTGACCAGTTATTTTGCAGCTAAGGACAACTGTCATGTCCTTTAAGGAGCCAGATGACCCAGAGTGTTTTTTTTTTTTTTTTTTTACATTTGTTAACTCAAAGGAATGTCATACTTTCTCATCCACATAAATGATGAGAATATGGATAAATGGCAGTGGTGATGAGGGTTGGCTTTTGAAGCAATTTGAAGTTGGAGGCCAGTTGCTAGACCTTCACCTTGGATAGCATATTTGAAGAACACGTGATTTGTAAGTGGGATTTCAGAGTACATTTTCCACTTGGTGGTTCAGTCAGTTTCCTGAAGTTATGCAGTTGTCCTTCCCTGTCAGGTGTGCTATGTTTAATTAGCCAGCAGCAGTTTATTAACTTCTTATTTGGGTTTTATATTTATAGATATATGAAGATGCTTACAGGGCAGACTGGCAGGCATACAAGGAAGAGATAAACAGAATTCAAGAACAACTAACTCCAAGTCAAATGGTATCTTTGGAAAAAGAAATCATGCAGAAACGTTTAAAAAAGAAAGCGTTAATAAAAAAGAGAGTGAGTATGGTTGAAATAGTCTTTTCCTTTGGCAAAAAACTGAAATTTATATATCTGTAAATACAGGTTTGGTTTTTTCCCCCTTATTTTGATGATATGGTAGAGAATGTACTTCAGTTAGGAAAAAATAGGATAGTTTCCTTCTGCCACTAGGACCACTTGCCTTTGAGTATATTGTAAACCGTTTTTGCTCCTTTTGGATGTGTCTGAGTTCGAAATACATAATTAGGACTGGTGTGAAAGCTGTAGGAACAGAGTTATGAAACAGGAAAATCAGGAATAGCAAAAGTCTTGCTTGTGGGTCTTTTCTAGAGTAACTTACTGATTTGAATTGTTCTATAGATGATGGTGAATTTGATTCTGAATATTGCAGAATAGACTGAATTCATTAACTTATCAATGTTTTAAAAGTGCCTATTGTAGCTAATAAAGTTAAAGTGCCTTTAGGATGAAATTCGATTTTTCCTCATCAAAAATCCCACATGGTTCAAAATTAGTGGCTTCCAGTTTAAGGTATTAGTTCATATAAATTCTGTTGTTTGACAGACTACATCTTTCCATAGTATTAGGTGTGAGGTGGTGAACTTGCTGATCCAGTATATATACCACAGAAAATGGTCATCAGAGCAAAAACTTACTTCTCTGGAAAAGTAGATTCCAGCCTTTAATGTGAAGTGATGGGATCTCTCTTCCTGATCCCTGTGTCTTAAGCACTCCTATCTCTTGGGTTGAGGACTCACCCAATTTCAAGTCAATGATAGTAATCTAAGACTGCTAATCCAATTAGTAAAAAGGAAGCCAGAAAAGATAGGGATGGTATTTGGAGGGTGGAAAATTAGGATTTACTCTGTCTCCTGAGCTCTTCCTTGCACTTTAATGCAGCCCACTAGTACTTTGAGTGGGGAGGACCAGAAATGAGGATTGAGTAGATATAAGGAGTTTCTTATTCAGGTATTTCTGTTCCTTTCTCTGTTCTCCTCTATTCCAGTTCAGTTCGGTTGCTCAGTTGTATCCAGCTCTTTGCAACCCCATGGAATGCAGCACGCCAGGCCTCCCTGTCCAATACCAACTCCTGGAGGTTACTCAGACTCATGGCCATTGAGTTGGTGTTGCCATCCAACCATTTCATCCTCTGTCATCCCCTTCTCCTCCTACCTTCAATTAGGGTCTTTTCTAATGAGTCACTTCTTCATACCAGATGGCCAAAGTATTGGAGTTTCAGCTTCGGCATCAGTCTTTCCAATGAATATTCAGTACTGATTTCCTTTAGGATGGACTGGTTGGCTCTCCTTGCAGTCCAAGGGACTCTCAAGAGTCTTCTCCAACACCACAGTTCAAGACATCAGTTCTTCGGTGCTCAGCTTTCTTTATAGTCCAACTCACATCCATACATGACCACTGGAAAAACCGTAGCTTTGACTAGATAGACCTTTGTTGGGAAAGTAATGTCTCTGCTTTTTAATATGCTCTCTAGGTTGGTCATAACTTTTCTTCCAAGGAGCAACTATCTTTTAATTTCATGGCTACAGTCACCATCTGCAGTGATTTTGGAGCCCCCAAAAATAAAGTTTGTCACTGTTTCCCCATCTATTTGCCATGAAGTGATGGGATCAGATGCCATGATCTTAGTTTTCTGAATGTTGAGTTTTAAGTCAACTTTTTCCCTCTCCTCTTTCACTTTCATCAAGAGGCTCTTTAGTTCTTTACTTTCTGCCATAAGGGTGGTGTCATTGGCATATCTGAGGTTATTGATACTTCTTCCAGCAATCTTGATTCCAGTTTGTGCTTCATCCAGCCCAGCGTTTGTCTTGCATGAGAGTACTATACATATTGTAGTTGTCCCATAGTGGTTGGTTGGTCTTTTTTTTTCCTCTTCGGTCTCTGTTCTCTTTACTTTCGGATTTTCGAGGATTTTTTTTTCAGCCATGCTGTGTGGCTTTTGGGGTCTTAGTCCCTTGACCAGGGATTGAATGTGTGCCCCCTGCAGTGGAAGCTTGGAGTCCTAACCACTGGACTGCCAGGGAATTCCCTTTATCTCTAGCACTTCTTTTCAGTTCTTTCTTGTGATTTTCCCTCTCTGCTTACAGTGCCTATTCTTGCAGGCTGTCTAGAATCCTTACCATATCAGTCACAGTTGTTTTAAAATCCTGGTCTGATAATTTTGTATCCCTGCCTGTTCTGATGCTTGTTTTGTTTCTTTACTTTAGGCTTTTTGTCTTTTAGTACGCCTTGGGATTTTTTTCTTGATAGTTAGGCATATGATGTGCTGGGTAAAAGGAACTACTGTATATGGGCCTTCGTAATGTGGTAAGGCATGGGGCAGGGGAAGCATCCTACAGTCTTATGATTAGGTCTTGGTCCATTAATAAGGGCTTCCTTGGTGACTCAGTGGTAAAGAATCCACCTGCCAATGCAGAAGATCAGTCGGGAAGATCCCGTGGAGAAGGAAATGGCTACCCACTCTAGTATTCTTGCCTGGGAAATCCCATAGACAGAGGAGCCTGGTGGGCTACAGTCCATGGGGTTGCAAAAGAGTCAGATATGAGTTAGCAATTAAAACACAAAAAAACCTTTAATGAGCCTGTGGCTTTGCTCTTAGGTTGTGCAGGATGGCTAAAGTAAGCTGTAGTCTAGTATTTCCTTTCATTGAAGTCTTTTAAGCTCTGTTAGTATAACAGCAGGTTAGGTTCTTAATGTTTATGTGTTTATTTTTTATTTGACTGCACCAGATCATTAGTTGCAGCACATGGGATCTAGTTCCCCAACCATAGATTGAACCCCAGCCCCCTGCATTGGGAGCACAGTCTTAATGGGTAAACCACCAGGGAAGTCCTAGCAGATTAAGTTCTGATTAACTAGTTTCCCTTGAGGGAAGGCCTTGTTAAGAATAATAAAGTACTCTGGCATTTTGAAATGATTCCTTTTCTTCTGGAAGCAAGAGGGGTTTTTTCCCTTGATATTTACTGTGGGAATCTGGTCAAGTTCCTGGAGAAAAACCTCACAATATTATGAGGCTTTCCTATGAGTGGTAGTAACTCTCAGAGTTGTCCACATGGAGCTTCCAGCAGTTAGTCAGCTGTGGTTCAGTTTCTTGCACACCACTGGTTTCCATTCCTCTATCTGTTCCAGTAAGTCTCGACTCCTTGTGTTCACCTGTCTGTGTCTCTCTCCAATCTTGGGAGCAGCAATTCGCCCTGTGTCCCCTCTTCTATGGATCCAAGAGAGTTGTTGATTTTGCAGTCTGATCAGCTTTATCCTTATTAGGATGGAGTGATGACTTCCAAACTCCTTACATGTAGAACCAGAAACTTGAAAGTCTGAGTGATTTTTCCCTAAGACTTCCATTTGCTCTCCCTGTTGGAATTTTTCTTCCCATTGGAGTCCCAGTTCCAGCTACTTACAGATTAGGTGAGAGGTGTGGGGACCAGTAAGTTGCAAGTAAAGCACCTAGAAGAAATCCCTAGCGGTGGTAGCTCTGGAAACAAAAGGGGAAATGCAGAGTTAAGTTGTAAAATGCCTCCTTTCCTGAGAGGCTCAGGGCCAAGAAAGTGATCTCTATATGTAAATCAGAGGAGCCCTACTTATGAATGAAAGTTGGGTTTGTTATTGACTGTAAACCAAATTGCCATTAAAATCCCCGTCATTTTATAAATTTCTGTCTAAGTTCAGAAGCTCAGTAGGTTAGGATGATGCAGTGTCCTTCATTAGATTATGCAGCAAATACCCTAATGTTCTTGAGTTGTCAAGTGGAGGTACGTAATGCTTTGTCCAAGGAGAAGTGGTGCCTTACAAGGATAAAACTTTTTTTTTTTAATGTTTAAAAAGATTTTGTACATACTGCTCATTTATTCAGTTCATGGAGACCATGAAAATAATATGTAAAGGAAATGTTTCTATATGAAAAGTAACTCATAAAATCTATTAGAATTTTCAAAACAGTATTATCAAAAATTGTGACCCCAAGAGGGAACAAATCGCATACTCATAACATTCATTTTAAAGAACATTCTGTAATTCATGGTAGTGAATGAAGTTTCTCTAGGTAAAGTTAAGTATCATAAAGTTTAAAACTTTATCTCATCTTTCATTTTTTTTACTCAGGAGTTAACAATGCTTGGAAAACCGAAAAGACCTCGCTCAGCTTATAACATTTTTATAGCTGAACGTTTTCAGGAAGCTAGGGATGGCACATCACAGGTAAAACAGAACTCTGTGTGTTTAAAAGATGTTTATTCTAATTTTTAATATAACATAGACAGGAAACTTTCGGGGTGCAACCTGTCAAATGGTGAAAAAAAGTGGTAAATTACTATAAAATAGTTTATATAAGTAAGACCTAAAAATCCTTTTTCTTAACACATAAAATGTTTAAAATTTGAATGTGTATATATACATATTCATCTATGTATATACATAGTCAACTTTTTAAATTAAAAAACAAAATTTTCACCTTTATAGGCGCATTCAAGTTCTGGAGACTTCTCTTACCCGGCAGTTCTGAGTATTTTTACAGTCACTGGGGAAGAATGAGAGCAGAGGCGTAATGTTTCATGCTGGGGTCTGAGTGTAACCTGCAGCCTCATGTTACGTCCTTTAAAAATTGTTGGTTATACCCATGGGGATGTATTATATTACACATATGAATGGCATCTATGACTGCGGAAAGAAGAAAAAAGCTTGTCATTCTTGCTGTGGCTTAGTCTTTCCTTTATTTCCTTTTTAGAGGCTCCAGATTGTCAGTTGTATTATTCCTCTTGTAATATGCCTTGGTAAGAGAAGTCTGCTCAGATTCCTAATTCTTGTCAAAGTGAGATGAAGGTTTTTGCCACTCTGATTCTTTGGGTTATTTAGATCTGTAGGATCACAAATCCTGTTGGACATATGATTAAATGATGTGTATATGTAAGTATTTTTCTGGCTATATATGATTTCACTGATTACTTCCCTGGGGATTTTATTTTTCTTTTAAAAGTAGTACCATTTTATTTAGTGTTGTAGGAAATTTTAGGTTACTTCTGAAAAACAAAAAGGGGACCTTCTCGGATCAGGGGTTAAACCCATGTCTCCTGCATTGGCAGGCAGATTCTTACCACTGAGCCACCAGAGAAGCCCTGGATTTTAAATTTAGCTTCCATGGCCCTACATTACTAAAACAGCAAGCCTTTTTATTTTTTTAGTTGGAATTTGTTCAGTCACAAACTTACCTTGGATTTAGTTTTATTAGTATAAGAAGGTTTTGTGTTAGAGAATCCTTCTGAGTCAGTACTTCTCAACTCTGACTGCATCTTGGAATCACCTCAGAAGCTTCATGGCTGGCCTTTATCCCTGAAAATTAAAATTAGTTTAATTTTATCATTTTTATTCATGTAAAAAAGTACATACTCATAGTTTTAAAGAATGAAAATAAGGCTTGTTATGAAAGATACAAGTTTTACTGTGCTGTCATATTCTTTGCTCCAGAAGCAGATACATTCTATTTTAGTTGATTCTTGTGGTATTTACCTCCATATCTCTAAATAATGTTCTTATATTGTTACTTCCTGATTTTTTTAAAATTCTAAGCATTACCTATATTTTAGGCATTATCTCTCACTATGTAAGATGAACATTTATCTCTATCTCATTCCACTGTTCACTTTTCTATCAACCTACCTCCCAAGATAGTTACCATAATTTTGGTTAGATCAGTATTGAGTACTTAATGCTATTATGCATGCATGCTAATTTGCTTCAGTCATATCTGACTCTTTGTGACCCTATGGACCGTAGCCTTCCAGGCTCTTCTGTCCATGGGATTCTCCAGGCAAGAATACTGGAGTGGGTTGCCATGACTTCCTCCAGGGTATCTTCCTGACCCGTGAATCAAACCAGTATCTCTTAAATCTCCTGCATTGGCAGGTGGATTCTTTACCACTAGCCCCATCTGGGAAGCTCAGTGGCTCAGCCGGTTAAGAATCTGCCTGGAGAGGAGAGCCGGGTTAAATCCCTGGGTCAGGAAGAATCCCCTGGGGAAAGGAATGGCTGCCTACCCCATTATTCTTGCCTGGGGAATCCCATGGACAGAGGAGCCTGAAAGGCTTTGGTCCATAGGGTTGCAGAGTCAGACACGACTGAGCAACTAACACTTTCCGCACTTACAACTTGGGATTAGCTCTGCTTTTCTGCTCTCCAAATGCTGTGTTGGTAGTGTCTTCTCCTGTTATCTTTGTCTATGTGGTTTTTATGCCTTTAGAAATTTTAGTTGTTTAATTTAAAAAAATAAATTCACAGAAATGAATTGCTTACAGTTCTGAAGGTTAAAAGTCCATGATCAAGGCAACATCATGGTGAGGGCCCTCTTCTGGTTCATAGCTGGCACCTTCTCTCACTGTCCTCACATGGTGCGAGTGCTCATTTAATGTGATTTTAGATAGCACCAGAAGTAAATACCTTCCCATCCCTTTAATTTTTTTTTTCCATGACTTAGTTTTTTAGATGAAATATTATTTATGCATGCAGCTTCATAAATTATTGTTTAACACACTGAATATGAAACTTTATGGATTAAACATAAGCAAAAAGATACATTATGAAAGAACTAAAAGCATGAAAGCAATTCTTTCCAAAGCTAAGAGAGCAGTTATTTAATGAGTAACTATCCCTGAATATACTAAATGTATTTATAAAGGTAAGCTTAAAATATTCAAGACAGGCTCAGATACTATCTGGGTACCTCACTTTTTGTTGATAGGAAAACAAAATTCAGTGAAAGTTCTGGTCAGAATAGTAAAGCTAATAGTTTTAACTCTACTCATAAAATCACTGATGATATCCTCCTGCCTTTAATAGGTACTTTTCATATTCCTCTTTCCCTCACGTTCTCCTCCTATCTCTCTGCTGCTTCTCTGCTCCGTATTCTCCAGCCATCCATTTTCCTCTTCAGTCTTCGCTGTCTGGTAGCAACACCACAGGCTGTGTGAGGTGTACTCATTGTCTCTCTGCCTCTCCTTCAACTGTAGGATTCCTCCCTTTAATTTTATAGATTGAACCTCCCATGCCTAAGGGAGGTCATAGAACTTTTTCCGGGTCACATAATTAAGTTCAGCTATGTAGAAGAAGAATTGGTGTTGTATTGTTCCTATGACAACAACTAAAACACGGTGGCACAAATATTAGAATTAAGTAAGCATTTAAGCCACAGAGGAAATAAAACAGTATTTGAAGCTAGTCTATGACAGAGTAACTTATATTTGAATATTAATATCTTTGAATTCAAAAAGATAAATATCTGCCCAAAGGAACCATCAACAAAATGAAAAGTAATCCTACCAAATGGGAGAAAATATTTGCAAATAATTTAGAGAACTCATATGACTCATTCCCCCACCCCAGAAGAAAAAAAATCTGATAAAAAAATGGGCAAAGGATCTGAATAGATATTTTCCCAAAGAAGACATAGAGATGGCTAACAAGTATATGAAAAGGTGCTCAACATCATTATCAGGGAAATGTAAATCAAAACTACAGTGAAATACTACCTCATATTTGTTAGAATGGCTATTATAAAAAAAACAAGTATTACTGAGGATGCGGTAGAAGGGGAACCCTTGTGCTAAAACACTTAAGTAAAAAAAAAAAAGAGCACATAGACACAAATAACACATTGGTAATTACTCGAGTTGGTGGGTGGGGTAGGAGGGTAAAATGGGTAAAGCTGGTCAAAAGGTACAGACTTCCAGTAATCATTACGTTCGTTGTACACCTGAAAGTATTGTTCTATGTCAGTTATATCTCAGATTTTTGAGGAGTCTTTGCCTGTGATTCTTGATATCTGAGTGTTTGTTGTTGGAATGAATAATAAAACAGCATCTTTCTTTAATCACTGAAGTCCCTATATCTGGTACTTAAATGTATATTGTTTTTACAGGTAAAGCTGAAAGCTATAAATGAAAACTGGAAAAATCTCTCTAATTCTCAAAAGCAAGTAAGTAGTATGGTTTTAGTCCCAAGTGCCTAGTTAGAATATCTGTGAGAATATATTAGGGCAAGGCTTGATTCATGTGAAAACAACCCTATATTACACAGTGTTTTTAAATTATTGTCCTATTCTTGGAACCAGTTTGGCTTTTTTCTTTTGGTAGTTTTTGATTCCATATAAAACTGGTATTTAAAACAGTGTCGCTCATAACTTAGTGTCATCATATCCAGTGATGATCACACCCTGCCCCTGTTGCTTTTCCACACTCCAAACCCTGAAATTGTAGCAACTTCATTAACACTTAAAAATCTTTATCTCTTACGTGTTTCTCATCTAATTTTTATCTCCCAAGAATATTTCTTTCCAACCCCCCTTTAACATATAGAAGAGTAAGATAATTTCTAGAATATTTTTGGAGAGCATCCCAGAAATTAATTGCAAAAATTCCTCTAAAGAAATCATTTTAACAGTTACACTCTTTCTCAGGTATATGTTCAACTTGCTAAAGATGATAAAATTCGTTATTATAACGAAATGAAATCTTGGGAGGAACAAATGATGGAAGTTGGACGAGAAGATCTTATACGTCGCTCAATTAAATACCCAGCAAAAAATGACCCTGAGAAGTTTTAAAATAGAAGACTGAGTTATGTTCATAATGGATAGATACAAGAAACCAACTAGGTCTCAATACCCGAAGCTGTTGTAAAATTAGAATGGATAAAGTTGGTGAACATTTATATTTAATTCCTTTTCTGTAGCCCATGGACTTCTGCCAGCCAATTCAATACATTTTGTATTGGTGTCTTGCTTTTGAAAACCCAAACAGATAAGAGTTCATGTGGAATTTATTTTGTGTTTAGGAACTACTGAGCATCAAAATAATCCATGAAATGTAGCAGTGAATCATTTCACCTTTGATAAAGGTAAATCAGACTGTGAAGTTTTTTTATACTTGATGATTATGGAAAAAATATTCGTGTTTCCTTATATTATGGAAGCAGGAGTTTCCTATTCATAAGTATCTCAAAGTTTGTAGAAGCCATAGTGGTCTATGATATAACTACATTTTTAAAAGAGCATCCAGAACTCATCCTGGTAAATTCCAAATCCTGAGTATAATTCATATTGTAATCAGAGTTGATGGTTGTACATGTGAGGAATTTCTGGTGTCAGTTGCAACTTTTATAAAAGGGATAGAGAGATTTATAAACCTTTTCCTCAATATCTTTTTCCTAAATTAAAAACTAAAAAATTATGTACCAAATCTATGCATATTGTTTTATATTGCATAGAATAAAAACTATGTTTCCTAATTATGTTTTAAGGTGAAACATTCATTTTATAGCTTTCTGGGATTTTTGTTTTTTTAAAGTAGGAGTTTGTATACTGAATTATTTTTTCTCTTATGTAAAGATATTTATCCAGAAAGTAGAGAACTTGTTTGGTGTAAGTTTTAAAATGAGAGATCTAAAAAAATCATGTCTCCAAAGTCTCTCAAATTGGAACCTATAATTTTTAAATATTTGCATAACATATAAAAGCCTGTATAATAATGGCGAGTTCTAGCCTGATGCCCATATCCAGCCCACTGCCTGCTTTTCATGGCCTTGTCAACTATGAATTGTTCACAGTTTTAAATAGTTTAAAAAAAAAGCATGCTTCAAGACACATGAAAATTAATATGAAATTCAGTGTCCATAAAAAAAAAGTTTTATTGGAACAGAGCCACACTCATTGTTTATGGCTGTTTTTGTACAACAGTGCAGTTGACTAGTTGCTACAGAGATGTGTAGCCTGCAAAGACCAACCCATGTAGTGTGGAATGAGATGCTCTTAAGTTACTCGCTATGGCTCAGTAAAATACATCTTAACAGTTTTCCAGTTAGCATTTAAACCATACCATCTTTTAGCATTTGATTATCTTCTTAATAAGTGTAAAAGGTCTTCAAAATCCACACCATCTTTTTGAGCAAAATGCTCAACTGTCATCGTCAGTTCACGTGAATTTATAACTCAAAATTTAAATATTTACTTTGTATTTTGCAAAATATGCAAAAAAAAAAAAAAAGAGTGTGTATTCTAGATCTCCAGAAAGAAGATTTTTGTAGTTTGTGGATAGAAAATAAGTAAAAGAATCACTAAAAAATGACTTGTTACGTACTGAACTTGGCAAAGGTCGGGACTGTAGAGAAAAATACAGCTTAAGAGGACTAGCCTAAGATTTAAATATATGAAGTTGTTTGAAGTTTTCAAACAACTTTCCTCTGTGGATGGTAATGCAGGACAAAGTCTGCCATTATGTAAATGACCCTTGGTCTGAGGGTAGAGTATTCTGGGGAGGAAGACATAGGGAAGAAAAGGACATTTGCTAGTGTCTGTTGCAAGCTTTCTCAATTAGGTTTCCAGGAAAGAATTAAGCCCTAATTCCCTATGGCATCTAGAATGGTACTGATTTTGTACCATCCTTAGGAGAATGGAGAAAATAATCACTCAAATAATTTACTGTGTTCTGTGCTTCAGACGAGCCTAGGGAGCACATGGGAGTCAGTGTTTATAATAAATATTATAGAATGGGTGAGGAAGAGAAATGAATTATAAACTCCTGTAGCACAAATGTATAAAACACATCTTTGTACCTACCTTCTGAGCTCTAGGATTTAGCTGCCTATACTGTTTTACACCAAACACATTCAGATATCTTCCTGAATATACTGGGAAGTTCGGTGTCTGCTAAGTTCTCACGTATATACTTCCTAATATAGGGAGGAAAAGTATGAAACAGTGAAAGGAGCTATAGCAAAACCATTTTGTTTCTAAAAGAGTGTCATTGTTAATACTTTAAATATTAGGATAATCTGATTTCACACCTTTTTTTTTTTTTTCCACACCTTTCTTAATAAACCTCAGTACATGGGATGTGTTAGTCGCTCAGTTGTGTCCGACTCTCTGCGACCCCATGGACTATAGCCCACCAGGCTCCTTTGTCCATGGGATTCTCCAGGCAAGAATACTGGAGTGAGTTGCCATTTCCTTCTCCATACCATGTATTAAATGCCATCCAATTTAACAGTATATACAAATACTCTGTTATGAAGAATGAGAGCTTATATCAATAACCAGTGGCTAGGTGTGTAACCGGTCGCCATTCTTAAATAACTGAACAAGAAACTAAAAGCTAAAGAATTGTGACCAGGGAAAAGATGCTTAAGTGAAAACAGTGTTTATGCTGTCTGAGCAGTCAATCACAGATATGCTTATGTTCACTAGAGTACCAATATTAGATTTTATAAAATAATTTGACAAGGATGTGTGTGTAATTATTTTCCAATGTTTAAGGGATATGTGCAGATTCAGCCTACTGTAATCATGTAATTTTGCTATTGTTTTTGGCTAACTCCTTTTTTGGAAATGCCTTTTTTTTTTATAAGATACATGCTTTTTTAAATAGTTGGCCATGAATGTGTATATTTACATTGCTGAATTAAAATGGAGTTAAAGTAACTAGAAAATTTTATTAATATTTCTGATATTAATGGTACCTAAAATTAATCACCACCAGATTGTGCTAAAGCAGCAGGAACTTCTTATATAGGTAAGTAATTAATTTCCATTATTTCTCTTAATTTTACCAATCTTTTTACTGTAAGACTACTCCAACAAAAAAAGAATACTCTCTTCCTTCCTTTTCTTTCCTCACAGCCACTATTCCTCTTCCTTTTCAAAGCACCAAGCTCTTACAGACAAATTTGAAAATGTTATAAGTGCAGATAATATGTTTTGAAATTTTAAAGCAGTAATACTCTTTTAAATTGAAATTTTGGAAAGAATAAAAAATGAACATATTATTATTTTGAATTTGTAAAATTTTCCAAATAGTAAAACTGTACAAAGTTAGTATCAGCATTCTGTCACATTGTTCACAAATAAAATATTTTTTGGTAATTAAATCATTGATTATATTTGATGGAAAGTACATGAAACCATCTTCTAGCACATTAAAAATACTTTAAAAAATTTTTACTGGCTAAGAAACTGCATACTTAAAATTGACTGTAAACAAAAGTTTTAAATAGGCTAAACATTTTAAAATTACCCTAATGGCAGAAAGTAAAGAACTAAAGAGCCTCTTGGAGGTGAAAGAGGAGAGTGAAAAAGCTGGCTTGAAACTCAACATTCAAAAAAGTAAGGTCATTGCATCTGTTCCCATCACTTTATCACAAATAGAAGGGGAAAAATTGGAAGCAATGACATGTTATTTTCTTGGGTTCCAAAATCACTGTGGATGGTGACTACAGCCATGAAATTAAAAGACACTCCTTGGAAGGAAAGCTATGACAAATCTAGACAGTGTATTAAAAAGCAGAGATATTACTTTGCTGACAAAAGTCTGTATAGTCAAGGCTATTTTCCGAGTAGTCAGGTACAGAAGTGAGAGCTGGACCATAAAGGAGGCTGAGCAGTGAAGAATTGATGCTTTCAAACTGTGACCCTGGAGAAGACTCTTGAGAGTCCCTTGGAATGCAAGGAGATCAAATCAGTCAATCCTAAAGGAAATCAACCCTGAATATTCACTGGAAGGACTGATGCTGAAGCTAAAGCTCCAATACTTTGGCCACCTGATGTGAAGACCTGACTCACTGGAAAAGACCCTGATGCTGGAAAAAATTGGAAGCAAAAGAAGGGGGTGGTAGAGGATGAAATGGTTAGATACCAAACTCTGTCAGATGAAATTCATCCACCTCTGAGCCCTGCAAAGGATTGCCTTTTGAGGACAGTGCTGTTGCATTTTATGGGAAAATAAATTATGTGAATTTAAAATAATATGAATAAATATTTGAAAGTTGTATATTATGCACGACATTTAAACTAGTGCAATCTTAAAATTTTTAAAAATGGCTGGGAGTCATAGAATTTCAAAACACTCTTGAACAGCAAAGTGAGGGCAGTGTTTGATATTACTATATGCAGTCACCTTTAACACAAAATTTATCATGTGTCAGTTTCATATGTATGTTGTGTATGTGCTTTGAAAGTTTTGTAAATGATCTGCCGACTTGTACTGCTATTTTATTTTATTTTTATTTTTATTTTTTTTATTTTTTAAAAATTATCTTTATTTAGGTTTCTGATTCAGCACATGTATCAAAGGCTAATCAACATAAAGAAGTAAATAAGACATTAATTGGAAGTCTTACATCTCTCTAAATTCTGACCAAGAAATGTCAAGATTGCCACTATTAGCAGAACTCCAACCTAGTCAAGTTGTAGACAAGCTATTATGAACGACATACAGTGTGCACAGATACGCAGAGGCCAAAGACATGCTAGCACTTGGCTCTCTTCTCTTCCTTGTTGATGTCTTTCCTTAGGACAGTCCACTTTTGCTTTCCATGCCTAGTTCCAAATAAAGTCCAAAGAAGGCTCAGGGTCAACCTGATCCAACACTCTGCTGGAAGAATGCATTCTCAAACTGTTGTGCCTGCAACTTTGTTTTTGCCAGGATGAAGTTCAGATCGAGATGTACAATACAATCTAGATGACAGTGCAGACTAGGTCAAGAACTAAAGTTGAGCAGTAACCCGAATTAAGGCATGAATGCACACACACACGCTTGCACACACACATCATCCACACCATCATGAACAGAAGGTTCCTTCCATTGCCTAGCAAGAGGCAACCAGGGCTTGGCAGTTAACCACAACTGCTGAGCACTCTGGAACATGCTCCCTATAATTTTATACTAACAGCTGTGTGTGTTTTATCCAAAAAAGAAAAAAGAAAGAGAGAGAGAAAGAAAAAGGAAAGAAACTAAAAAAAAAAAAAAAACAAAAACACCTAACAACAACAAAAATGCAAAACCAAAACAAAACCCCAAAACCTAAAACCCCTTAATCTCTTACAATGGCTCTTGAGCATGGAACTCACATAGCAGCGTCAATGGCTGGCTCTTTTGTAATTTGGAAATAAAAGGTTGTTTTACTATGCATTTCTTTGGTAGTCATCACTACAAAGTTATCAGTGTTGGTTACCTATAATACAAGTACTAGATAGAAGAATCAAGTTATGCAGAAATTATTTCTTCTGTATTGATAAGATAAAAATAGTGAGCTCTCCAAGCACAAATTACTATGCTTTTTCTTGCCTTATTGTAAGGGCATCCTCTACAAGCAAGGCTTCGTGCAGGAAAAGTTCATGTCTGCCTAACAAAGGGCGATAACATATTCTATCTTTCTACAATTGAACAGTTAACAAAAATTCACATTATCCATTATTTCTGGTCAAATCAGTGAGAAGCCAATCACAAAGGGGCAGCAGCAGCACTTGGTGTCAAAGCCACATTCTGGTCACACATTCATTCCATGGTTGTGGTCAGGCTCTCAGGAGCTCAAAATTTCAGACTCCTTTCAATGAACAAAGGAGTGAGTTAAATCAAATCTTAAGTTACTTCCACCATCTGCCACATCACTATAAGTCTGTCTAGAATGCCAGCATGCTGGATGACAGAGAGCAGTTCAGAGCCCAGAGAGGCATCAGGTGTGAGGGAAAGTAATTTGGTTTTGTATAAAAGGCATGGTCATCTGGTGACAAGTACTTATTCTATTAGCAGCACAGTGATAGCCAAGGGTCTCTGTCAGTGAGACAGGAAAACGAAGCTATTGAACCTGCTGTGGCTCCCACCTGCCTTCCAAGGCTTCTGAGAGTCAGTCCAGGGTTGTGGGTGGGCAACAGGAATTGTACTGCTATTTTAATACTCAGTGTTGTTATAATCCAAAAAGTTTAAAAAAAAAAATCAACTAACTGAAATACTCATTTAGGAGTGGTAATGCTTGTGCTGTAAAACATTTCTAAAAGCTAGTAACTGGAACAGAATCATGTTTGTAATAAAATTTAATTCTGATGCGTTGTGTAGTTGCATTGATAGATAATAGCTTGGCTAAAGATAAAGCCATCTAGATAAAGCCATGGAAAGATACTAGCATCTGTTGATTTCAGATGAAGTATGCCTGCTCACTGACTCTTAGAAATTTTGTTTGAAATTGTCGAAATATTTGGACAATTTAAAATATATTGGGAAATCTATTGACCAAGAAAATGTTTATATTGCTTACTGAAATTCTTATGGCTTGAAAATTCCATTTGAGTAAAACGTCAAATGGTTGTGCACGTTATCTAAGAGAGATGATACTTTTTTTCCGTTGGTGTGCATTTTCACTCTAACAATTTTGTGTATTGCCAATGTCAACCGAAAAAGAATGTACAACCTAAATGTTGGAGAGTTGTTTTATACAACAGACATTAGGACTTCAGGCTTCAGAGGCGGCCTCTCAAGTAACCTTGGGAAAATTGCTCCAAGGAGGCGACGGGTTAGCTAGGATATACAGGGGTTTTGCAACAAAGGGTAGATAGTCTGAATGACACAAAATTATTGTAAATTAGAGGAAAACCAAACATCTCAAGGAATTTAGCGCTTTTCTACGCATGGGAAGATACACAAGTCTGGACTCAAACCAATCCTTTGATATGCACCTCAGCTATGGCCAATATCCTGAGCTTCCTCAGGGCGCACCATGGGGAGTGGTTGCAATCTGAAGGCTGCCAGAAGGCAGCACACCAGGCTCCCCCATCCCTGGGATTCTCAAGACAAGAACACCGGAGTGGGTTGCCATTTCCTTCTCCAGTGCGTGAAAGTGAAGTCGCTCAGTCGTTTCCGACTCCTAGCGATCCTATGGACTGCAGCCTACCAGGCTCCTGCATCCATGGGATTTTTCCAGGCAAGAGTGCTGGAGTGGGGTGCCATTGTCTTCTCCATCTGAGTTCCCTTAGGGCTCACCAATTCATCCTCAAAGGTGGCCACAACCACTGATGACTATGACATCCTTTGTTTACTGATATGGCAGGCAGTGTTCCATTTCTCACTAGTAATTCTGAGAAGCTGGTATCATTTTATCATGATTACTACAATTGCCAACACCACCACACCGAGCTGCTGTGCCTCCTGGGAGAAGCCCTATTGTCAACAGGTTTTCATGCACTCTAGGTCTCTTCTCCCATCATCTCTTCCCCTTGCGTCAGGATCCCAGCTAGCGGAACAGCCACCGCACATCCCCTTCCACACTCTCACCGACGGTTTAGGTCTTACTGCCAGTTTGTGGCCAGGATACCGCCTGTAGGCCAGATGTGGAATTGCCCTTCAAGTCGGACAGGCGCTCTGGCGCATGCGCCACCTGGCGCGCAGCCTCAGTCGGGTGCGGCGGGACTGAAGCGTTCTTGGGGCGTGGCCGGTGCGAACGGCAGGTCGAGCTTGCGTGAGGGCTTGCTTCGGCCCTCTCTTACTGCCGGCGGGAGCACTGGGAGAGTGAAAGGTTCGGTCCCGTTCTTGAGGTCCTATCGGCGCCTTCGAGTCACAGGGAAAGCCAATGTATTGCTGGCGGCCACTGCTCTGAGGCCATTGCGTAATCCGTGAAGACCGCAGGGAGTCCTCGCCCGTCCACTCTAATAGGTCAGGAAACAGATTCAGAGAGGCCAGCTAGTGCCTCAAAACCGCACCGGCGGCGGGAGGCGGCGCTAGGATGCACATCCACGTTAGCTTCCTCCGCACAAAACCGTCTGCCTAGTCTGGCGTTGTATCCGTCCCTGCACTGAGCCAGAAGACATCGCTTGCAGTATAACGTGGACTCTCACCACGGGACACTTGTATTTCTGGGTTTCTTGGTGTTCCTTAAGGGCTCTGGGATCACAATTCGTAATGAGTTATGGGCCTGGCCTGATGTGTCCAACCTGTGTTTTTTCAGAAGTCCTGATTTGAGTTTATTGAAAGACCTACCTGAGATTTGGGGGCTCTGGAAGTTGGAATCCTCATGTAGGTTCCAACTAAAATGATTTTGTCCCCTAGGTTCAGCTCCTGGTTCCCAGGAACAAAGCCGATCTTGTAAGGTTAAGAGGAATCTCACCTGGAAAGTGGCTCATCTGAGCGGAGACCTCCCACCAGGACCGCAGAACCCATAAAGAACAAGGCCAAGAAAGAACAGATCCTACATTTGCACGGCTGATAGCACAAAGTAACCCTTGTGTTCTGCAAACCTCTCTTCAGACTGTGACAACTTGTTTGAACTGGAGAGAAGAGATGAGCTGGGCTAAGGCAAGGGGCAAATTTGCCCAGGACATTACACTTTTGAGGGTTTGAAGGAGCATAGTATGATGGAAAGATATACCACGTACCACTAAGAAAATGTTATCTCAGACATTCCTAAAAGCCTTTGACTTATTTCAGATTCTCCACTCTTTCCAGTTCCTGAGGAGGCCTCACAACATGCCCCTTATCACATGGAGCATTGAGAGCTGTGTGTGCTTCCTTCATCCTCACTTCACAATCACAGGAAGTGAGTGAAGGAAAGAGTTTCCTGGATTACTTGCTTCTGCCTAGCACGAAAGATGAAGAAAACTCAGCCCCAGAGGATGAATGTCCAGGCCACCCCATTCTTAGCAGCCTAGCCAATAGTCAGATTTTCAGACACAGCAGATCTCTTGTGATCTATTCTTTCTCCTCCAGCCCTACTCTTGTAGTTCTCTACATGTAGTGTCCTTGATCCCACAGAAAATAACAGATATCAAGTGAGTTATTCTTTCCCTCCTTCGTTTAGTGTCTTATATGAGACTTTTTAGGGTTAGTAAGTTAGAATGGAAATACAGAAATAGATGAAAACCAACTTCAAGGGTAATATACAGGAACACATCAGTACCAGGATGAAATAATATGCAGAAATATGCAGGTTCTATGCTGTTACTGTTCTGTGCTATTGTTGACCCAGTTTGTTTTCTCATAGCCATAGCAAAAATGCAAATATTGTTACATGATTTGTGTTGGCCCTTAAAGAAATCATCATGCTAATTTCTCATGAGACAGTAAGAATCCTAAAAAAAAAAGTTTCCTAATCTTCCTGTGGGTGTCACAGTAAATAATCTTTCAGTGACTATGGGAAATGGGTGCAACCAGCTGCCTGCAATTGCTCCTCAGGGAAGCAGCACTTTGTGCTGAAGGAGAATTCAGTTCAGGTTTCTAGGGGATGCAAGACTGTGGTCTTGCAGACCTCTTTGGTTTTGGTATGTAGGCAATGTTGGCTCCTAAAATAAGTTGGAATGGGTTTATTCCTAGAAGAGTTCATATAGAATTGTTACTGTGTCTTCCATAAATGTTTGGTAGAATTCACTTGTACCATCTGGCCTGTATGTGGGAAGGTTGTCAGCTACAAATTGTTAGTTTAATAGGGCTATTCAATTTTCTCTTTCTTCTTGAGTGAGCTTTGGTAGTTTGTACCTTTCAACAACTTTTTCTGTTTCAACTAAGTTGTTGGATTTATTGGCATAATTAATAAAATTTTATGCTACTTTAGCCACACTCCACACATTGTTATATTCATTCAAAATATTTTTAGATTTTCATTGTTATTTTCTCTTTATCCCATGGCTTATTTAGAAGTCAGTAACTTCCAAATGTTTGGTGACTCTATAGATATGTTAGTAATTTCTAATTCAATTCTATTCTGGTCAATGTATCTTGTATGATTTCCATTCTTTTAAATTGTTTGCAACTATTTTTTTTGCCCATAACATGTGTACTTGGAAAGAATGTGTATTATGCTGTTGTTGGAGTAGTCTATAAATGTTAATCAAGTTAGTTGATAATCTTATGTATCTTACCTGATTTTCTGTCCATTTGTGCTATCAATTACCCAAGTGTTGAGATTGATAATTTGCCTACAGCTATTTCAATTTTGTTTTTATTTCATGCATTTTGAAGCTCTGTTATAAATGTATTGGAGCTAGAAGATAACTGTTTCCTATTGGACTCAAAAAAGCAGAATGCAGGTCTGTCCCTAAGGGCCATTTGATTTCTACAGAGAAGAAATTTCTCATCTTTTGCTGGAGGGTAGGTCCCTGGTTGACAGTGCACATGTCTTAGGGGAGAATTGTGTTTGGAATGAGGGGAATGTCTTGAATACAACTGAACATTAAGTTCACTGCTTTCCCTTTCATGTCTCATGTTTATAGTATTATGCATTTCTGAACCTGCAGCCAAACTGGTTCCTTTTTGTCCTTAATGTAAGCAGTATAAATGGCCCCTGCTTCTGCTCTGATACAATAGTTGTCCTTCATATTTCAAATTTTCATCGAGACCTCCTGTTTACTGGTGGTTTTTCTCTTGTTCTCTTCATTGCTGTGGTTTTATAAATGTAAAAATCTCTAGCATTTTAATGCTGTCCAGAGAGATGTTCAACACAGCACATTTTCTAGTCCTTTCCCCTTACCCTTTTGCTTAGCTGACCAAACCCTGAATGATTTCTGTAGCGGCTGCAATCAGCTGCCGCACACTCCCTGTGTATTAGCTTTTCCCAGCTCTATGTCTTGAACCTGCTTGTCAGTATCACCTACTCTCAGGTACCACTCCAATGCCAGTTTTACTCTCAAAACTACCTTGGGCATGTTGCTTTGGACTTTCCCTGGCTCTCATTACCTACCTTGCCTTCATGCTCAGTCATGACCCTTTTTTGCCAATAGAAGTACAGTAAGAAAGGTCATGAAGCTGTAGATGAACTTCCCAATTTCTTCCTGGCTGTGCTGGGTCTTTGTTGCTGCCCAGTCTTTCTCTAGTTGTGGTGCGCGGGCTTCTCGTGGTGGTGGCTTTTCTTGTTGCAGAGAGAGAGTGGACTTGTTGAGAGAGAGTGGACTTCAGTAGTTGTGGTATACGTGCTTAACTGCCCCTCAGCATGTGGAATCTTCCCAGACCAGGGATCAATCCCTGTCCCCTGCATTGGTGGGCAGATTCTTAACCACTGGATCACCAGGGAAGTACCCTGTTTCTTTTTATCCCCTAACTCTGGCTGTCAGTGGGTTAAAAGATTATAATTTAGAAGTGTAACTGCAAGTAGTGATCATATATATTCACCAGTATTTTGACCTTAAGATCTTAAACAATCCATATAGAAAGTAAACAGCACCTACTGAGTAGGTAAGAATTTTAAGAATTTAATCTGTAACCTAGACTCTTTGCCAAATTTGTGATGGAATTATCAATCAAATACAATTATTGAGATTTTCCAAAGGTCTTTGTTCAGGTACCAGTAAAGGATCAATCTTAGGACAACCCTTGAATTCTGAAAAAGAACCATTTTGTAACACATCTGTTTTTTTTTTTTTTTTTTTTTTCACTTTCACATGTCTGAAGTTGGGATGTCTTTAAAATTAACAAAGTGTTTTCTCTTTGTCAATCTATGGCATCTTTAGGACTTGATGAAATGTGAGACATGCCCTGTTGTTCTTCCTGCATTTTTTAAAAAAATAATTTTGTTTATTTTTGGCTGTGCTGGGTCTTTCTTGCTGTGTGAGCTTTTCTCTAGTTGCAGTGAGTAGAGGCTGCTCTCTAGCTGCAGTTTGAAGGTTTCTCATTTGCTGTGGCTTCTCTTGTTACAGAACACAGGCAATACGGCATGCAGGCTTCAGTAATTGTGGGCTCAGTAGTTGGGGCTCCTGGGCTCTAGAGCACAGGCTTAGTTGGTCCAAGCCATGTGGGATATTTTCAGATCAGGGATTGAACTTATGTCTCCTGCATTGGCAGGCGGATTCTCTATCACTGAGCCATCAGGAAGGCTCCTTTTCCTGCATTTTCATGCACAAGTTCCTTTTTCTGACTTTCTCTCCAAACTTCCTTACCACAATCAGCAAAATGCTTCCCAAGTACTCTGACCACATTTCAATTGTATTAAGAAAGCTAACACTTAAAAGAGAACAATAAAAGCTAAACAGAGTTAAAAACATTGCTAAATTAAGGTATGTATAAAAGGAGACTTGGAAAACAGGCTAGTTTATAACCATATGAGACTTGGACTTTAGATCTACTCTCTGGACTCACTACACATGGATTCTTATGATCATATTTGGCTCTAAGTCCCAAACAGATTATATCTATCAGCCAATTAGAAGACATGTGACAAACAAGAGTCAAATCCAGAAGAGATGTTCACATATAATCTTATGAGACCAGGAGGAACTGGGAGGGACTCATAATTCTAGAGATCACCAAAGCAGAATCACATCAGTTGTGATACCATCTTATGGTTTCCAAACTAGTGAAGGTATTATGCAGTGCCAAAGTGCAGATGCTCAGTCACTACCCTAATCATTTTATGTGGGCGCCTCTGAGTTGGAGTCAAATATTCTGGGATGGTCTCTTGAAGGAAAGCAAGTCTCAATCTGTCACTTTCCTCCATTTCTTATTAGACATTAGCTACATTTCCTCTAAATTTAACATTACTTTCCTGTTATCCATGTCCAGTTAACTGCTTCAGGTTACCTTTGATCAGGATGTACCAGTTATAACCCCACCTCCTCAAGGTAATAAATATTACATCTATATTTTCCCCACCATTTTTTCATGTATGGATACTAGTCACTGGTGAATAACTAAAATATAGGTGACTAGGGAGTCTCTTAAATACCACTTGAGGAATCAGTCATTGTTTAGAAAATCAGGGTTGCAATTAGTTCATTGTATAGTAACTTCTGCTTTACTTACGTATTCACTAAAAAACAATCCATTTTCTCTCAACTATTTTACAAGCTTCTTGTTTTAACTTCTAGGAGATGATCCTTAACCCTCTGAGGTGTCCTAGCTCCACACCCCAATTGAATTATGTGTAATAGAGTACATATTTTAAGCCTTGTCATCTCAAAACATACTCTCCGAGCCTTCCCCAAGTTCCAAAGTGTAAATTTAATCAGAGAAGAGAGAAAATGCAGAAAGGGAAAAAGTCAAGCAAAACAAAACAATAATAGTTTAGCTATTAAGTGAAGCAAGGACCTGTAATTCCTCCAGAATACAGATAATATTCTGAGCCATGTCCTTTGAGCTGTTTAGCAGATACTGAAACTGCCACCAGATGTAAGAGGTTAATTATTTGCTGCCCACAAGCAAGCAGACCCCACACGGGTTAGAAACAGAAGGTTGATGATGTTGACTCCGAATTGCCTCACCATCAGCCAATGAGAAGAATGTCCATGAGCTGATCATGCACCCCACAGTCCCCTGTTCCTCACCTTATGTTTCCCTGAAAGCCATCAGTTTGGGTCTGAAGAGCACTAGCTGCTTGACTCCTTTGGTGCCCTGCAATAAATGGTGCCCTTTCTTTACAAGCCAGTGTCAGTAGATTGGCTTTACTCTGCTTGGCCAAGAAGACCCAAGTCTGGCTCAGTAACAATGCTGCAAAAGCAAATGACTTTTGGGGGTTACAGCAAATATTAAAACATACTGTGCAATCACAATTTAAAGAGGGCTACTCAGGGCTGGAAGGAAATATGAAAAACACAAGGCACACGATTTGAGGAGAAAGCCAAAGCTCCAGATTCTCAGAGACTGTGAACAAAGGAAACACGTTCTGCTTAGACAAATATAAGGTTCTTGCACTTAGAAATGCTGGGTAGGATATGTAGCTCTAGTAACACTGGCTGAATGGCAAAGTACAGACGTTTTCACTCTACCCATCTGAGCAACAAGAATAATCAATTCACTGTGTAGCATAACAAAGTGCTTGGTACTTAAATACCTTAAGTGAATGACTTTCAGTGAGGGAACATATCTGAATAACTCTTACTATATCCTGAGAATGTGAAAGTAAGAGTGATGTTAGAAATATTGAAGTCTTTGGAGTAAGAGCATGTGATTGAAGACCTCATTTAATGGGGATCTTTCCTGTGGACCCGCTGGTGGATGTGGAGGTTGGAGCTCTGGCTGAAGCCCTTCCCACATTTGTTGCACTCGTAGGGCTTCTCTCCAGTGTGGACTCTCTGGTGGATGAGGAGTTTGGAGCTCTGGCTGAAGCCCTTCCCACATTTGCCGCAGTGATAGGGCTTCTCCCCAGTGTGGACTCGCAGGTGGATGCGGAGGTCTGAGCTCTGGCTGAAGCCCTTCCCGCACTCGTAGCACTGGTAAGGCTTCTCCCCCGTGTGTGAACAGCGGTGGATGTGAAGGTTTGAACTCTGACTGAAGCCCTTTCCGCACTCCCCACACTTGTAGGGCCTCTCCCCTGTGTGGATGCGCTGGTGGATGTGCAGGTTGGAGCGCTGACTGAAGCTCATACCGCACTCCCCACACTCGTAGGGCTTCTCGCCGGTGTGCACTCGCTGGTGGATGTGCAGTTTGGAGCTCTGAGTAAAGCCCTTCCCGCACTTGTCGCATTTATAAGGCTTCTCACCTGTGTGGACTGAGTGATGAATGAGCAGACTTGAACTCCTGGTGAAGCCCTTCCCACACTTATCGCACTTATAGGGCTTCTCATCTGCGTGGACTTCACGGTGGATGAGGAGACTCGAGCTCCTTGTGAAGCCCTTCCCGCACTGATCACATCTGTAGGGCTTTTCTTCGGTGTGGTCCCTCTGATGAAGGACTAGCTCTGAGCGCTCACTGAAGTCCCTACCACACTGACTACATCTGTACACTTTCTCTGAAAGGCGGATTTTCTCACCAGGGTGACCACCTGGGCTGGTGGTACATGTCTTCCCACAGTCTTGATGGCTACAGGGCTTCTCCTCTGTATGAGCTCTCTGATGACGATGACTGGCCACCTGGGATTTCCAACTGCAAACGTCTTTGTGGTTATAGTCAAAGGGCTCCAAGGATTCTTTCAACTGGCCAATATGGCAAATTGTCTCCCCTTTGAACAATGGCAAGACCACTTCTTTTACATCAGCCACAAGTTTATCTTGAAGGTTCTCTGAACAATGCTCAATGGGAGGACTTTTTCCCTCTGTCAGTTTCCTCTCAGTGCTTTCTTCAGTTACAAACAGACTTTTGCTTTCCTGAGGATCCTGGGGCTCATTCTTATAGGTTGGAATACTGGAGTACTGGGTGGCCATTTGGATTGGGACTTTCAAAGATGAATATTCTTCACTTTCCATGTTTTTTTAAATCATCACTCTGAAGAGTCACCACACTGCTTGTGGTTCCTGGAAATATGAGAAGATACTTTTCTCCACTTCTGACAAGTAGAAAGATCCAGTTCAGGGTTACTTACACCTCCCTCTGAATATTCACAATTTAATTCTGACTCCTCCTTACTGTACTAAGCCACCTGGTCCAAAATTTGCCAGCAGGAAAGCTCCTGAGGTAACAGATAACGTAAGTACTTTATCTTCATTTTCCACAAAAGTTTCATTCAAGTCTCCTAGGGAACAAAGGGAATTTAGTGATAACAAACGAAACTTCAAGATTTCAGAGCTGCCTAAGGTAACTAGCAAAAAGTTCAATCTTGTCCTTATACTCATGTCCTTTGGGTTAATGTCAGGAAGGGAGAGGGCTTGGGTACACAAGACAGAAATCTTGTCTCTGCTTTTAAGTACTGCCAATAAAAGTATTTGTACCCTAGCTTTGTAGAAGGCTATGAATCCCACATCCTTGTTATTTCACAATTAACATTTCATTCCATTTTACCAATTAAATGTCAATTAAAATAAAATGAAGTACTTGACTTTAATAAGTGCTTGGGATACAAGGAAGAAAATACAAATCCTTTTGCTTGATAAGCTAGAATCTACTGGGAAGAAAGACAAATAGGTCAACAATAATGCCATGTAAGTGCTACTGGACAGATACACGCACAGCTAGTCATGGGAACACAGAGGGAGGGGCAGTTGGCTCAAACCTTGGGGAAGATTTCTGGGAGCAAATGTAAGGGGAAAAAAAGTGGAATGTGGAGAGAAAACATGACATGTTCTAGAAAAGTATAAGTAGTTTCTTGTGAAGGAAAAAAAACAGGTAACAGTGGTAGACTATGCCTGGAGACGAAGACAAGAGCCAGAACAAAGGGCTCAGTGTGTAGTTAGAGATCCCCTCAGAGATGTAAAGCTACTAAGGATTACAGTTGTGAGTGAAATGACTGACTCTGTGATTATAAATACCATCATAAATGAGCAGGACTTTAAGGTAGAGAGAGAGCTGCTATAGCAAATCAGAAGAGTGATGAGGAGGATGGTTATGGAGAGAAAGGGAGAGATTTGTTCTAAATCACATGATGACTGACTAAACTCAAAAGGGAAAGAAGGCCCCAAGCATGACTCTCAAGTCCCTTGAATGAGTGACTAGGTATGGGTTACAATATCATAAGACAGGGGATCTTAATCTCCAAGGCTAGAGTAGGGAAGGGGAACAGAAAACAAACTTGGGATCTGACTTTTTAAATTTGTGGTGCTGGTGGAATATTCTGATCAGTAAGTAAAACATGTGAACCTGGAGCTCCTGGGAAAGAACTGTGCTAGGAATATAGATTTTAGACTTACTATAGATGGTCCCTGACTTACGATAGCTTCACTTACAAATTTTCGACTTTATGGTGGTGTGACAGTGATATGCCTTTGAATTTTGGTCTTTTCCTGGGCTAGCAATATGCTGGACAAACTTCCCTCGTGATGCTGGGCAATGGAGCAGCTGCAGCTCCACACAGTACGTTTACAACCATTCTGTTTTTCACTTTCAGTACAGTAATCAATGAACTGCATGAGATAGTCAACACTATTATAAAACAGGCTTTGTGTTAGATGATGTTGCCCAACTGTAGGCCAGTGTAAATGTTCTGAGCATAAAAATTTAAGGCAGGTTAGGCTAAGCTATGATTTTCAGTAGATTAGGTGTATTAAAGGCATTTTTGACTTAAAAGTATTTTTCAATTTACAATCAGTTTATATATAACCCAACTATAAGTTAAGGAAGATCTGTAGTATGTATGTTAGTCAAAACAATTAGGGTAAAGATCCTTATATTACACTGAAATGACCAAAATAAAAAAATCCACAATGATCTTGGAAAAAAAAAGACTGCCATTACTAGAATAAAATTACTAGGGAACTCCTTGTGATAAAGTGCAGATGGATGATGTCTAATGGGGAAACACACAAACAAACAAAAAACAAATGCACAGCTCAAATTACGTACAGAAAAAGGCTCCTGGAGAAGCAGGAGAATGTCTGAAGAAGTCCGAGAAATTAAAATTCCAAGCTCAGAATCAACTATTCTGAAGTAAGAGAGGTTTATTCCGGAAATAGGTTTATTATATCACGTTGGGCATTTCTAATGTCTTGACTAGTTGTTGCCATTAGCAGCGTCACTGTCCCAACTACCCTTTTCCCCACAAAAAAATGAAAAACTAGGAGGTTAAGGGTAGTGGCCCCATATAAAGCTTCAAAAACAAACTGTTTGCAAAGAAGGACTCCTAATAGTATGATTTGGGCTGAAGACAGCAGCGCAAGTTGAGGTAATGCCAAACCTGCACAATGACAGGACTGAGGTACAAAAAGAAGCAACCAACTCCACATGTGCCCAGGATAAAGCCTCAAGCTAATCTGTGAGGTGGAATTTCTGACCAGAAGGACATCCCAGAGCTGGAAACTGAAGCAAGGCATGTCCCAGATAACATACTGGCCTTAAGAGGCAATCTCAAAAAAAGGGTCTACATCACTCACCAGCTGGGTTCTTATTAGATTCATCCCAAGCCCAATCAGCAGAGATGTCCCCTGTAAGCTGAATACACATGCAGCAAAAAAGGACGGAGCGTCAGCTGAGGGTGGCACCCTCCAGTATCATGCTGCGAACAGAAGACTTCTGAAAAAAAAAAAAAGAGAGAGAGAGACAATAAACATAAGTAAACAAACAAAAAAAGTAGAAACTAACCTTAATAAACGGAGCCGCAAACTCATGAAACAGTAAACAGAGGTAACAGAATTGAAAAGGTTCATAACGAAAATCCCAGAGAAATCTGAGGGGCTATCACATCTAAAAAAACTACGACCTAATAACAAAATATAAACACATTGCTATAAAGAATAATTAGAATTTTTCTACATTAATAAAAAGATTGAAAACAATGACAATCATAATATTTGAGACTTGTTCAGACACCGAGTTGTGTTTGTCTCTTTATGACCCAAGGACTGCAGCATGCCAGGTTTCCCTGTCCTTCACTATCTCCCAGAGTTTGCTTAAACTCATGTCCATTGAGTTGGTGATGCCATCCAACATTTAAGATTTACTGTCCTCATGTGGAGCACTCAGACAGCAGATGTATGATTCTACATGAGAAAAACTATTAGGACACTCATCCTACACTGGAAGAACCAAGGTTAAAATGATCAGGTAATTTGTGTCATAGCTACTGTCAGGCAGTCTGATTTTAAGGTCTGCAATCTAGATGGGTTGAATAGCTAAATGAATATCCACCTAAAATGAAGACTGAGGGGTACTCAAGGAATGCAAAGTAAAGGTAGACAGATGGAATGATAAAAGCCTATGTTGTGGGAGTTCGATAAATATAGTGGAGGTGGAATGAAGAGAAAGAAATGATCAAAGAAATAACAAGGAAAAAAAATTTCTTAGAATTTAGGAGTCAGGGCTCACTAAATGTTAAAAATTGTCTGTGAAATCTCAGGACTTCAACGAAACAAAAAAACTAAAAAAATAAACCCCAGAAAATGCTGAAAGCATCTAGACAGCAAAGCCAGGTTATGTGCAAATACAAATGAGAATTATATTGACAGTGAACTACGGAACAGCAGTATTGTATACCTGAAGATAAATGAGCAATATCTTCTAATTTAGGAAGTAAACTGACTGTAAAATTAGCCTTCTATCTCATACCCAAGTCAATCAGTAGACTGGCTAAACACTTTTTCAGGTAAGAAAGGATTTAAAAAATTACTGAAACAATTATTCAGCAGTGTACTGTAGTAAAAATTTTTAAATTAAGAAAAAGATGACATACAAGAAATAGCAGTGAGCATTAAGAAATCAATAAAACAGACAAGCTGAATCAAGTGTTGATATATAAAAGAAAACAGTAATTAACCAAATCAACCAAAATGCTCTATAAACGGAATGGAAAGGGAAAAACCTCAAATAAAATATATTTTGAAAAGCAAAAATTAGTTGTAGGAAAAGGAAAAAACAAAAAAAGGAACTGTATATGTATACTATTTGACTCTGCAGGAACAAGAGTTATGAAGTCAAAGCAATGTAAGTATTAATCATTGATGTGACTCTGACGTAATGATGGACATGTTGGAAATAATGAAGTCAATACAAAATATCAAATATTGATAAACTGAAAAAATAGCAGTATATCATAATACAATAAATTAAAATTAAAACTACCTGTTAACACTGGTTAAAAACCCAAAGCCCGCTGACACATGTCGCTTTTGAATGTAAATTGGTATCACCCCTCAAAAAGGACATTTTAACAATTATGTGTCAAAATCACAAATGTATATACTCAGCAGTCCATCTCGGGGGTTTTATTCTTCAGATTTCTTGGCACAGTTGTGAGTGCTACTTGCACAAGATTTATTCACTGCAGACAGCTTGTGACAGCAAATGATCAGAATTCTAAATATAGATCCTACCTTTACTTTTGCCTCTCCGCAAACCAGTCTCTATCAAGCAGTCCCAGTGATACTGGGTAAATCAGTTCATACCATTTTATTGTCCCCATGGCTTCCCACTGAACTCAACACAAATTCACATTTTTTTTTTTACCAGTGCCCTCAATGCCACGAATGAGTCAACCCCCACTCTATTCTTCCCAGATGCTTCCTGTATTCTAGTCACACTCCTTTTAGGTGTCTGGGTCTTCTCGTGAACTATTCTCTTGCCTGGAATATTCTTCCCCTACCCAGTCACCTGTCTGATGCCCATTAACACTTTAGGTCTCAGTTTAAACATCACTTCAGAGACTTTCCTTGAACCTCTCAACAATACATTTATCACTCTCGTCCCATCTCATGCCCTCATTCTCTCAGAACACAATTCTCCATCCTTCACAGGACTTAATGAATTCACAGTAACACACTGTGTTGACCATAATGTCTCTTTTACAAGACTATAAGACATATTTCTTTGCTGCTGAACTCCACAGCAGTCAATTTTTAAATCTTGATTCCCTGGTGGCTCAGACTATAAAGAATCTGCCTGCAACATGGGAGACCTGGGTTCGACCCCTAGGTTGGGAAGATCCTCTGGAGAAGGGAACTGCAATCCACTCCAGTATTCTTGCCTGGAGAATTCCATGGGCAGAGGAGCCTGGAGAGCTATAGTCCTTGGGGTTGCAAAGCATCAGACACGACTGAGCGACTCACACACACACATGTACATAAAGCAGTGGAGTATTAGATACATTGCTTTCCCTCCAGAAACCTGGCTGGAACCAAAGAAAATAAATCAGACTTGCAGATCTAAAGGTTATGATTACAAAAAAATATGTAATCAGGTCTGAGCCTGTGAGACATAAATTGAAAGTTCTGAGAAAAGAAGGAGATTGAGGACTTCCTTGTTTGGTACAGTGGATATGAATCTGCTTACCAATGCAGGTGATACAGGTTTGATCCTTGGTCCAGGAAGATTCCACATGCCACGGAGCAATTAAGCCATGCACCACAACTACTGAAGCCCACGTGCTCTAGGGCCTGTGCGCCACAACAAGAGAAGCCACGGCAATGAGAAGCCTACTCACCACAACGAAGAGTAGTCCCTGCTCTCTGCAACTAGAGAAAAGCTTGCACACAGCAATGAAGACCCAGCACAGCCAAAGATAGATAAGATTTTAAAAAAAAAAAAAAGAAGGAAAAGAGAAGGAGATTGAATGGGAGGGCTGGTCGAAGATCTCACACATGTAAAGTACTTCAAATAAAATCTTAACAGACAAAATTAACAAGAAACCAGAGCATGGTAATCAAGGGCCCCAGAGCAAGGGAGCATGGAGGACCTCAGGAAAACAGGCTTAGCTGGAAAGGAGGGTGACCCTGGGGCAGCAGAGAATAATGCTCTGTAGTAAAAGTAGAGCTCGAAAGGCTCTGAAAGCGAGGGGGGAGTTTAGAGGCTCTACACCAGCAATTAAAGGTAATGGGCATGGAGAATTCTCCGTTATACTATAATCCTCAACTTGCTCCAACTGAGAGAGCACATCTGAGACACACAGGTGTGGGTGACTGTGCCAAAAAAACCCAAAAAAAAAGCAGTCTCAAACTCTGGCTTATAAAGGATGGACCACGTACGAGTTCTTGGAAAATTCTCCAAGTAAGGCTACTGTTCTCCAGTTCTCACCAAGTAAAGTTCTTTCGGGCTTTCCAGGTGGCGCAGTGGTGAAGAACTCACCTGCCAATGCAGGAGATGACAGAGACATGGGTTCGACCCCTGGGGCAGGAAGATCCCCTGGGGCAGGAAATGGCAACCCACTCCAGTATTCTTGCCTGGAAAATTCCACGGACAGAGGAGCCTGGTGAGCTACAGTTCATGGGGTCACAAAAAGCTGGACATGACTGAGCATACACACACAAAGTTCTTTAGCTGCTTAGAATAATCAAAAACATCCTTTGCTGCCAAAAAGAAATTAAGAAAGTGATTCCTCAACTATAGCTCCTGGGGCCCCATGGATATTTAAAACTGAAGAAACAGACTCCAGGGCACTGGTATTCATGCTCATGTTCTCACCGCTGAGACAAAGGGGCGGTAATTCTCCAGCATCACAGCTCTGTGCAGCTTCCTCTGAACAGAGTCCAGCAACCCCAGTCTTTCTTGGTGAAGTCCACAGAGGCATCCGTGAATGCTACTGGTTCCTAAAACATTAAGCACATTCCTCCTCAACTGACAACCATCTGAACAAATGCCCCGCAAGGAAGGTGAGGTTGGGAGCACTGGAAGAGGGGAGAAGGATGCAGAGGAAGTGTGCGGTTCAGGCTGATCTCAGTCTAGTTTGGATGGAGAACCTTTCCTTTCTCATTTCCTTGCTGAGCTGTCCTTTTGCCCCATTCCTACTATTATCCTGATAACCTTAACACTCAGGAGAACGATTTACCCAACATGCTAACCTCACATTTCTTAATCTCTTTAATGCCAACGATCTTTGCCTCATTTCAAACTCAGAAACCACAATTAGGGCCATTTCACTATTTGGATCACTCTGTTTTTGAAAGGTTACCTCAAAACTCACACTTAAAAACATCTTCCTATTTTTTCTTCTCTTTTTCCTCCCTCACATCTATTTTACCAAGATCATCATCCTTTAATCCTTCCTCTTTTTCCTCTCAGCCAAAGTATACTTCTGATATCAATTTTTCCCCTAGTCATATAAATCATATGTCCTTTCTTGTTCTAAACTAAGTAGTTGAACATTCCTAGAAAAAATAAAATAGCACATTTACCCACAACCACAAAACACTCTTAGGTATTCCCAAACATTTATATCTAGTCCTAACCTTACTTCTCAATTCCAGACTCCAACTTCCCACCTACATCTACACTTGGATGTCTAAAAGGCACTTAAAACATATCAAGCCCCAACATAATTTTTTTTTTAATCTTTTGGCTGTGCCACATAGCATGTAGGTATCTTAGTTCCCTGACATGGGATAAACCCATGCCCCCTGCTTCTGCAGTTCGGAGTCTTAACCACTGGACCACCAGGTAAGTCACCCCAACAGAATTCTTGCTCCCACAATCTCCATCAGTATCTGCTCTTCCCTTGTTGTCCCCCAAGTGTCACACAACCTACTAAATTGCTCAAGCCCAAATCCCAGAAGTCCTTTTGATTTTCTTCTCACTTCCTCACATTTTATTCATCACCAAGTCATCTCAACTCTGCCTTTAAAACATATCTGAAGCCACCCACTTCTTTCCAGCTTGCACTATTATCATTACAAGTCCCAGCTGTCATTAACTTTCCACCTACACCAACCTCCTAAATTTGTCTTTTTTGTTCCCCCACATGATGAATCTTCCACAGAGCAGAGAGGGTGATCTTTTAAAACACGTACCATGCCAAGCATGAAACTCTCCAAAGGCTTTTCCATGCACATGGAGTAAAATCCAGACTCTTCATTCTGGCCTGCAAGGCTTTCCAGACTGGGGTCCTGTCAATTCTTCAAGCTCAGCCTGAGTCCTTCCCCCCTTACATTTCACCTGGCTTCTGTGACCACACTCAACTAATCTTTAAATCCTTAGCAAACAGCACACCTGACTCAAAATCTAAATGACAAATATTTATTTATAAATTCACAATTTAAAATAATGCAATGATACAAATAAAAGAGAAATCTCAAGATCCTCCAACTCGGCACTCAATTTATAGATGAGAAAACTAAGGTTCATAGCTGCAAAGTGACTCATTCAAAGTCACAGAGGAAGAGAAGGGTTAAGTGGGACTCCTACCTTTCAGCAGACTCAAGGACGATGTCTGGTATATAGAAAACAGGAAGTACTGATGGAGTGAAGTCCTTTTTTTAAATTCAAAAAATTATTAACATACGCCAGGATCTCAAAATGTCACTGTTCTAGCAATCCCCAACTTCATCACAGTGCATAAGCATTAGGGAAGAGATAGAAGGGGAAAAAAAAAGAGCACAGGTTCTTATGTCAATCTTTGCTGAAGTTCTCAATCATATTCAAGGCACAAAGATGTCACGCTTTCAATACTTTGAGGCAGCTTACTGTCCTCTAAACAAACTAATTTTTATAAGAACTCATGGTATCTTTCTATGAATGTGGATGAGAGGATGGTTTTTGCCAACCAAAAAGATGGTCTTGCTGGTGGCGCTGTTAAGAATTGGTTCGTTTTTTTTCCCCCTTAAAATCCAGCCTATACGCCTGAAACACTGTAAATCAACTATACTTCAATTTTTAAAAAATCATCTAATATAAAAAAAAAAAAACCCAGCCTGATATTTTATTCAAATAAATCCTGGTGTGATGACCTGTTTAGTTTCAGAGAAGAAACAGCATGAAGTCAGAAAACATGGGGTTGACTTCTGACTTTGCTATTCTCTGCAATAAACACATGGTACTTCTCTTCTGCTCCCTCAGAATTAGAGCTCTCTGTAAGATGATGGCACCAAGGCAGAGGTTTAAGAGGGGCATCCCTGGTGGCTGGCTAATCCCTTTCTTTTCAAACATTCTATGATACTAAGTGTTAGTCTTGAGGTAGTTTTCTAGAAGTGGTTTTGTGCAGACAAATGACAAGTTTTTTAAAAAAGCTTACATGGTAATTCAACAATTCATTGTACCAATTAAAATGTAGATACGTTGATAAAGGGAACAAAACAAGCAGAACACAAAAGATGAGCAACCCATCCTATCTACCTTAGTGATGCTCACGTCAAGTATGCAGAGAAATACTTCACAATAAATGCAATAAATCTTTGGATTGTACAAAGATCAAAGAGATTAAAAAAAAGGAGTGAAATTCCCCTTTCAGTAGGTCTAGGGGAATGTTGCTTAGGAACATTTAATTCTTAAAGAACACCACAGATAATTCTGATGCACAGACTGGCTGAGGAGGATTTCTGGGAGTGACATGGTAATTACTGAGCTGTTATGTAACAAATTTTCTCATGTCTTTAACTCAAGTTTAATAAATGATTATTGTTAATATGCATACTTTTTCCCACACACATCACATGCTCATAAAAGAAAAGCACTGCAGTTTATAATTCTATTTGCTTTCCTGAAACAACGTAGCACTGGATTGAGCATGTAATAGCTTTGGATGACTTTCAATGTGAGTGAAATGTCTGGCAGGAAAAGGCATGCTCCCAGAGATTGGACCAAACATGCTGTGTGAAGTCTTTCAATAAAGGAGCATAGCCCAGTCCTCTGAGGAGTTAGTCAACCTCAAGGAGGCAGGGTAGTTCAGTGAAAACAGGGGTAGAATTTAAAGTCAGCTGATTGTGCAGACCCTGGTGACATCATTTGATAGCTATATGCTCTTAGTATCTTCATGTTCCTATATTCACATTTATAAACACCATATGTCTCACGCTGAAGTCTGACAAGGTAAAAAAAACACACAGAACCAAGACAGGACCTGACACCAGATACACACTCAGTTAATGCTGATGTCCTTCCCCCCAAAGATAGGATATTCCCAATCTCAGAGAAGAGAAACTCCAACTCACCTGGAACTTGGTCATTTTCTCCTTTCAGGAAGGACAGATTCCTGGAAAAGTGGAGTTAAGGGAAGCGAAAAAGCCGTGAAAATCAGGTCCACTTTGCTTGACACAGACTAGCCAGTCCAGCAAGACTGCTGGGGGAAAAATGTTGTCAGGTCCTGTTACCTTTACACACCCTCTCCTGGGATGCTTTTGCTGTCTCTTCAAGCTGCGCCTCCCTCACCTCTCTCCACAGGGCTTTGGATCAAATAGGCCAAGCCTCCCTCGCAAACCCATGAAAGCAAGAAAATCCCACTGCCCCCAGCAGCTCTAAGATGTGCCTATTTCCCCAGCATTTGCCCTGAAGTTCTAGTTAGAGCAGTAGCTCTCCGGATGAATGTGTCGCCTCTCGGAGATATTTCGGCTGCCCCAGACGCCTGAAAAGTCAGAGTCTATCTGGGATGCAGGGGCTCTGACGCAATCTCTTTTCAGCGAGGACAGGACTGTGGGGACGGGCGGGTTGGGCCCTCCCAGGAGCCCCTCTAGGTCCCCTAACGTCCACCGAAAACCTCCTTCGAATAAGGACAGTCATCGGCGTGTAAAGGGCCGGTGTGGCCAACTGCGAAGCTCCCAGGCCGGCCAAGGCCGGAGCTCAGGCAGTAGAGAGGAAGACCCCTCGGAGCCACTGCTGGCTCAGCGCTTGGGTCCGCCTGGTCTCAGCTGATCACCGCTAGGTCTGGGGAACGCAGCGCCGCCGCGGCGCGCGGACACACGTGCGGCCCTTGATCGCACCTCCGCCAGGACGCGCGCCCTCCCACGGCCACCCGCCAGGCTTCCGGGCCCCCGCAGCCCAGCGCCTCCCCCGGCGACACTCCCACAACTCAAACGCCAGACGCCTCTCAGCCGGCTGCGTAGCCTGTGCTGCTTGCCAGGCCTTTCTCACCTCTCACGTGGAATCCGATACCTAGAAGCGCAGGATTCTTGATACTGACCTGCGCCAGCGCCTAGGGCCTCGAACTACGAGTCCCAGAAAGCCGCGGGAGGGCCACGCCCACTTCCGGCGCCATTCCCGGGGCTTTGCCAGAAGCTGCGCTACAGAGTATGGTCCAGTCGCCTGCGAAGTGTTCTTGGAAATTCGCAACTAGTTCCTTCAAGTTATCCTCATGTGTGGTATTTTCTTTATTTCTTTCTTGTGTTTATTTTAGGAATACCCATTAACATGCTTTTCATTTTGTTAAAGTGCTACTGGGGGAAAAGAACGGAAATATCACCCGTAATTTCTGTTTCTTTTTAAAAACATTCTGAAATGAGTATCCCCTTCTCACCTCTGAAGTTCGTTCATTTAGCAAACATCTGAGGTCCTGCTATGTTCCAGGAACTGTCCAAGACACTTAGGCAAAAAAAAAAAAAAAAAATCACGTGGATGTTAAATTCTAGTGAGATCTCCCACTGGAGCAGTATACGATTTTTATAAAAGGTATAGTGTGTTATAAAAGTTATATGTGTTACGGAAAAAGAATTGAGTCGGGGGATTGAAGGTGTTGGGTGTGTGTGGATTGGGACATGCTGGAACAAAGACTGAGGAGAGGAGGGAATCAGTCAGTCATGCAATACTCAGGGGTTCGAACTCTTTCCTAAATGTACGCAGACATGACTGTACAAACAGATACACTTTTTAAACAAAAATGGGGTCATACCATGTATATCATTGATTTACATGGAAACCTTGCTTCCTGAAACCCTTTAGTTAATGCCTTCAAAGGAATGGCACCATAATTCTCTCCATTATTTTCACTCCTCACTGAGTGACACAGGACCTCTCAGTCTCTCCAGAATACTTTCTCTTCAGATTTATCCTGGGGGTGAAGGAGCTGTTGCCTAGACCTCTCCTCTATAGCTTTCCCCTTCTTGGTGTATTAGCTTCTAATTGCTAGTGTAATAAATTACCACACAGTTAGTGACGTATGACAAACACAAGTTTATTTTCTAACAGTTCTGGAGGTCAGACGTCTGAAATCAGTTTCACTGAGCTAAAGTCAAGATGTGGGCACTGTTGGCTCCTGGAGGCTCCAGAGGAGGATCTGTTTCCTTGCCTCTTTCAAGATATGTTGTGGCCTATATTCCTTGGCTTGTGGCCTCTTCCTCCATCTTCAAAGCACATGACTACAGTCTCTGCTTCTGTCAACATATTATCTTCGGTGCTAATTCTTCCTGTGTCTCTCTTTTGAGGACTGATGTGATTTATATTAGGCCCACCTGGTCAATTCAAGATAAATCTCTCCACTTTACAACCTTTAATCACATTTGCAAAGTTCCTTTTGCCATATAAGGTAACAATCACAGTTTCTGGGGATTAGGACATGGAGACACTTTTGGGAGGCCCATGACATTTGGAGAGGCTCTTCCTCAGGGATACTCTCCTACCTTTTGTCTGAGGAACACAAACTATCTCCCCAGGACTCACTGCTTGCTGATTCATTGATTCTATCACTCTTGCTCTGATGCTCATGCCTTCATATTCTCACTTCCCTCCTAACCCAGTTTAAAGATAATGGCTCATCATTATGATCAGTCTTTTGCCCCATCTTATCTGGTTTTATTCTCCTGATAAAACACCAAATCTTCTTGAATCCAGCTCCCTGCCTGTTCCATACTTGTACCTGTGTAGCAGACGTGGCCTCAGAAAAATGCAAGACTCTGATGATTCTTAATTTCAGTTTATGAGTGCTAAAGTCAAGTGGGCCCTTAATGCTGTCAAACTATCCTATTACATTTTTTTAGTCCATCCATCCTCGTCAATGACTATCTCACAGTTTTTCCTCTTTCTTCACACCTCCAACAACTGCTTCTTCCATCTCACAACTGATGACTTTTGCTTTCTATGGGAAAAGAGAACTTTATACCCTCACACAAGTGCATTTACCCACTTCTCTCCATTGGAGCCTGTATGCTCTACTTTCCATTCTGAATGAACAGCCCCCATTTCTGTTTAAGAAAACCCTCTGTTTGTATTCTGAATCTTATCCCTTTTCTTAACACATGAAGGCATTCTCTCTCATCTATATTAACAGTTTTCATTCTACAAAAATTTGGGAAGTCTTCATTTGTGGCCTGCATCTTCTGCATGTTAAGGTCTTGGGATCCAGAGAAACACTACTTAGGGAGCACCTGAGGCTTTAGGTCTTATCTGGGGAGCCCTTGGATGACACACAGAAAGAAAGGTGGAGACACGTCCATTTCCTTCTGGGTGACCTAGTCTGGGCTCGTAGTCCAGTGTTCATCCTTGCCTATGAGCAGCACTGTGGAGTAAGGGCTCTTCCTCACTCTTCTTAAGATGAAGTCACAGAGGATGAGAGAAAGAGAGGCAGTGACTTGCCCAAGATTCTGCTTCTGGCAAATGGCCAAAGCCAGGGACCAAACTCAGCATATTGAGTATTGAACTGGGGTCACTTTCACTATAACATGACTATCACCTCATCTTTTCAGGGTATCACAATTGGAACAGGCCAGGTGAGAGATGAAGAAAGGAGTTTATGTTAGATCCCTTGGGCCCTGCCTCCAGTCCAACCTGCTGGGGGATCACTCCAGCACAGAAAAGCACCAGATGAAGGTGGGTGGTGGCAGATGCAAGTCTGGCCATGCTGGACTGCCTGGAAAGCTGGAGAAACCACAATTGGAACTGGAAAAGGGAGTCCAGGTTTCCTTTGTAGATATGAGCCCTGTCCCCAGCAGGCTGGCTCCTGACTGGAGCAAGGGCACACAGAGCTCCCTCCTTGCAGATCTTTGTGAGTTCAAAGAATGTCTCTAGCTCTAGTACCCAAACTGTTGTCAGGATGTCCTCAAGAGCCATGGACATGGGGAGGGTGATAAGGAGGGTCTCATCCAGACAGCTTCAGTTTTCAGACTGAAAACTGAGGCCCAAAGAACAGAAGAGGCTTGTTCAATGGTACCCAGGCAAGCAGCCGGGGCAGCAGGAGAGAAGTTAATCTTGCCCAGTAATGAAGGGCTGTTGGTGCTGCCCTGCGAGGAGTCCAGGGAAGATGGCCTCCGGGCTGTCGAAGCCCATGTTATAGTGTACATGCTACGAGAAGGAGCTCAGCATCATTCCCGCATTTACTCATTCAGCGCACTCCGTGAGTATATTCAGCGTACCTAGTCACGTGAAAGGCTGTCCCTCCACAGGGCTCCACCAGCAGTGGGGATGAGGAGAGTTTCAGTGGTTTTCAGCTTTATGAATCCTCTCTCCTCCCCCGTCAGCCTCTTCTCCCTGACTGTGCTGTTGTTTCATTTCTCAGCTTTATTCATACTCCACCTGTTCACTTTTTGAAAGATGTTGGGCACAGCCAACTAAGTACACTAATAAGTAGGTAACAACTTAAAGGGTGTCCCCCTCAATCCAAGGTTAAATGTATCATAGGGTATCCCAAAATATCTAGAAATCTTAAAACCAAAAAACTGTGGCTTTTTAGATATTGTATTAGGATAAGAGAGATGTTTTTTAGAAAAGATCTATATGGAATGAATAGGGTTGGGGTGCCAGATTTAGCAAATAAAAATACAGTATGCCTAGGTAAATTTGAATTTCAGATAAACAATGAGCAATTTTTAGGAAAATATGTGTCCCCTGCAGTGTTTTTTCCGAAATTCAAATGCTACTGGGTGTCCTGTATTTCATCTGGCAACTCTAGAGGAGCGGTATGCTTCCCAGAACTCCTGGAAAGACTAAGTAGGTAATTGGCCTCCTGTAAACCAACACAAAAGATGTGCTAAGCCCTGCCTTCAACTCAGTCACCTGCTACAGAGAAAGAGGATCTGAGGCTAGCTGCCCAAAGCCCCCCAACAGGAGGAGACCTAACCAGCCTTTTCTGGCTCACCCTGTCCTCTGTCCTCCCTTCATATTTAGTGAAAATTCACACCTTCATTTCAGGAGCCAACCCAGAGCAGCTAAAGGGAGGGGCTGTTGGATGAGACAGTCTGGGTTCAAATACAGGTTCTGCCAACAGAAAACTGCACCATCGTGAACAAGTTTACAGTCACTAAGCCCTGATTTCTTCCTCTTTAAAATGAGGCTCACAATACTCGCCTTTTTGGCTATGGTGAGGACTGCATAAAATAAAGTGTAAGGTACTTATCAACATGCGTGCTCAGTCACTTCAGTTATGTCCGACTCTTTGCAATTCCGTGGACTGTAACCCAGCAGACTCCTCTGTCCCTGGGGATTCTCCAGGCAAGAATACTGGAGTGGATTGTCACGCCTTTCTCCAGGAGAGTTTTCCCAAACCCAGGGATTGAACCTGTGTCTTTTATGTCTCCTGCATTGGCAGGCGGGTTCTTTGCTATTAGCACCACCTGGGAATCCCGCTTATCAACAAGCTTGACAGGAAAAGTTAGCTGTACTATTCTCATTATTGGCCTCCAGGTGGCAGCAGTCACTAGGGACATGCCCTTGGATGTCTTGCACCTGCTCCAGGTATGTCTGCCATTGTGCTTGCTCTCTGGTGTCTCTCTCCTTGGATCTCTTAACTTTTCATTTCTGTTATCTCAGTAAATTCTCATAACAATCCTAGGAAGTATGCAAGCAGAGATTATTAACTGTTTTGTACATGAGTGAACTGAGGCTACATTTTTACCCTCTCTAGAATGTCCAAATTACCATACAGTTGTGCTTATTTCACGTGCTAGTGAGGTTATGCTCAAAATCCTTCAAGTTAGGCTTCAGCGATAAGTGAACCAAGAACTTCCAGAGTTACAACCTGGGTTTCAAAGAGGCAGAAGAACCCAGAGATCAAATTGCCAGCGTTCACTGAATCATGGAGAAAGCAAAGGATTTCCAGAAAAACATCTACTTCTGCTTCAGACTAGCTAAAGCCTTTGACTGTGTGGATCACAGCAAACTGTGGAAAATTCTTAAAGAGATGGGAGAACCAGACCACCTTACATGTCTTGTGAGAAACCTGTATGCAGGGCAAGAAGCAACAGTTAGAACCGGACATGGAACAACGGACTGGTTCCAAATTGGGAAAGGAGTATGTTAAGGCTGTATATTGTCACCTTGCTTATTTAAGTTCTATGCTGCATGCATCATGTGAAATGCCAGGCTGGATGGATCACAAGCTGAAATCAAGATTGCCATGAGAAATATCAACAACCTCACATATGCAGATGATACCACTGTCATTCTAATGGCAGAAAGTGAAGAGGAAATAAAGAGTGTCTTGATAAGAGTGAAAGAGGAGAGTGAAAGAGCTGGCTTGAAACTCAGCATTCAATAAACTAAGATCATGGCATTGAGTCCCATCACTTCATGGCAAATAGAAGCGGAAAAAGTGGATGCAGTGACAAATTTTATTTTCTTGGGCTTCAGAATCAATCAGACTAATACAGTGTTGGTCCTTTTAGTCCACTATAAAGACACAGACTTTTATTTCAACTGAGTAAGAAGCCATCAGAATATGGAGAAATTGGGATCTTTATTTGGGGTGTGTGTGTGTGTGTGTGTGTGTTAGTCACTCAGTCATGTCTGACTCTGTGACTCCATGGACTCCTTTGTCCATAGGATTCTCAAAATCCTGGCAGTTCCTCAAAATGATAAATATAAAATTACCATATAACTCCTTGTTTACATTCCTATATAGCTAACAAAGAGCAATGAAAGTACACATCCGCACAAAAACTTGTATCCTATTAACAAGTGAGGAGTCAGAGTTCTTAAGAGAAACAGAACCAATAGTGTGTGTAATTAATTAGTTGACTCCTATGGTTATGGAGACTAAGAAGTTCAGTGATCTGCCCCCTTCAAGCTGGAGAACTAGGAAAGCCAGTGGTGTGATCTGGTCTGTATCTGAAGACCTATAACTATGGGAACCAATGATGTAACTCCCAGTTGGAGGCCAAAGTCCTGAGAAGGAAGGAATGGTAAGCTGGTTTAAGTTCCTGAATCTGAAGGTCTGACAACTAGAAGCTCTGAGGTCTGAGGGCAGGAGAAGATGGATGTCTTAGCTCAAGGGGAGAGACCAAATTCTCCCTTTCTCCACTTTTTAAGTTGTATTCAGGCCCTCAATGGGTTGGATGTTGCCCACTCACATTGAGGAGAGCAATCTGCTTTATACAGTTCACCAATTCATATGTTGACCTCTCTGGAAACACCCTCACAGATGGACCCAGAAATAATATTTACAAGCTATCTGGGTATCACTCAGCTCAATCATGGTGACACAAAAAAATTAGCCATCACAAACATCTGATTTTTTCTTATGTTTTTAGTATTCCAGCCTTGCTGTTTTCAAATAAACCAAGCACACTCTCTGCAGTGTCTTTGGATCTGCTGTTTTTTCTGCCTGGAACAGACTTCCCACAGATACACTCCTTGTTACCTCACTTCCTTCAGACTCAGCTCAAATGATCTCTTATCAAAGAGGGCAGTTTTTACAGCTCTGTGTTGAAGAGGAATCCTTCTCCCATCTCTTTTTCCTTTGTTTTTGTTTAATCTCTCTCTTCCTGACCCCTATTTGAAAGTAGGATCTTTAAGTGGAGGAACATTATTTATTTTGTTCACTATGTTAAAAATTATTCTGACATTTGTTGAAACCTCAAAGACTATATTCAAGACTCTCATTCTCCTTTCATGGTGAGTTGAAGGTCAGCAGCTGCAGCAGCTCATGAGTTAATCCTTATAGAGGGAGATGGGCATGCCCAGGGCGACTGCCAGTTTGTAGTTGACAATATCAAGGGTTGCGGGAGCGGGGAGGGGAGGTTGGGAGTCTTGGATGAATTGGCTTAGCAGAATTCTTTGCTGAAATTGGACCCATCAGGCCAAAGACAAGGTCTAGAGGAGGAGAGGATCCATAGGATCCTGACTGAAGTTTGGTCAGGGAAGGAGTCATTGACATCTGCTTTATCCTTAGCATCTAAAACAGTGAGTGGCATATAGTGGGACACTATAATCATTGGTAGGTTGGTGAATGCATGCCCCATTCTGAGAAATTTTCTTTGAAATAAAAAGTCCTAATTGAATTAAAGAGATGCATTTTTCCTTCCTAGCTGTCAGATTGCTGAATTTCATACGTAGATTTTTTTTCCCCTAGAAAATAATACATTTGTTAAAATTGATTAAATCTTGTTCCATGTTCTATGTCAGTTAGTGGTGAGAAAATATTTTTAGTGTTCACGCCTTTTCTTTGTTTGAAATCAAAGCAGGATTATTTGGAAACAAGCCATAAATAGCTCACCCAAAGGAACTTAGAACATGCTTTGCAGATCCAAATCAGTTTCTAGCAGTGGGTGCAGTTTTGGCTGAATATTAAAATCCTTTAGGAACTTTAAAAAATCCCGATGCCGGGATCACACCCAGAGCATTAACGCAAAATCTGTGGAGCTGGGACCAAGGCATAATTACTTTTCCAGGCTCCCCAGGTGATGCCAACCTGCACGTGGGATGAAGAACCTAAGCCACTGGATTGCATCCCAGACTACATTTCCCAGAAACCTCAACGGGCACTTCCGTTTCCGGCCTCGTCAGTCTTCGTTTGAGTGGAGCGCGGCCTCCGCTTGCTTCTCGGTTTCGGCGGTAAATACAGTTTGGTGTTCTTGTGGCTGTTCTGTGCAGAGCTTTGCAGCAGCGCCTTCCCAGCTCGGTCGAGAATGGCCGCTGCCGGGCAGGGACACAGACCGGTGCGCTTGTCCTTTCCTTGAGGGGCAGGTTGAGGAAGGAGCGAGCTAGGAGGCCGGGCAAGTAGTAGGGCGGTGCGGGCGGTGGTGGCGGTGGAACGCCGGGAGCCGTGGTCCCAGCAGGATTAAAGCCTTGCGCTGAGGCCCAGGGATTGAATCTCCGACGAGACTTTCCACCCCTGTTGGCGAAAGCGCCTGAGTAGCTCACAGTCAGAGCTTGGCCTGGAGCTTGCTGCAAGGCGTGACTCCAGGCAGGTTCCTTCTTCCTGCTCACTTCTTTTTATTAAGAAAGTTTTGTTCTTTCAAATTAAGCATGGACATTGAATTTTATCACATGCCTTTTCAACATATGTGGAGATATTTGTCTTTTCCCTTTTGATCTGTTAATACGATAAATTTTATTCTTAATGACTGCATTCTTAGTAGAACCTCACTTGGTCATGGCCAATTATACTATTTTAACATCAGTAAGATGTTTCTCTTTGCTCGTGTTTTTTTAAAGTATTGATGGTTGGACAGTTTTTTACCCTCTTTGAGCCATTTTCATTGCCTTTGGTTTAAATTTCGTAATAATTTTTGTAAAAGTTTTTGACTATTTTCATTCTTTGTTATACTTTAATTTACGTGGTAGGTGGTTCCATGAAGGTTTGGGTGCTTTTTTTAAAAAAAAACTTTTTGTGATATAGGGAGTAGGACAGAGGAATTGGGGGATAGTTCCTAACAGTATTCTCTCTTATACAGTGATTTGGCCAACTGAAATTCTTGCTCTCTCTCGAAACAGTTTTGATAATTTCCAATTTCCTAAAAAATATCCAGTAATTAAAGTTCTCAAGTTTGTCTGCATAGTTAGTAGTCCTTTTTGGTTCTACATTTATCCTTTATATTTATGGTTACTTTTATCTTCCGTATTCATGGTTACTTATAATTTCTTACAGTATTCGGGTTTTTTTTGCATTTCACCCCCTTCATTAGCTCTGTTTTATTTTTTAAAGAACTCTTAGATGTATTTATTAGTGTTACTATTTTCCTTTTTAAAAAATCTTTAATTCCTTTTTCTTTTCTCTTCCTTAGGTTTATTTCCTTTTTCTAACCTTTTGTAGTTGATTCTTTAATCCATTCATAGATTTTCCTTCTTGTTTATGTAATGTAAATACTTAAAGCTATAAACTTGTTTGTGTAGTGTTTTGATTGTAGCTTTTATTATCATTATTTTTTAGATATTTTTCAATTTGCATTTCTTTGATCCAAGTATTCAGGAAGTCATAAGCTAACTTTTTTCTTTCTTAAAAGTCTTATGGAAGAGTTGATTTTATGTACATATGGTCTAAATTGGTATTTTTGAAATGAATATTCATGTAACCAGCACTCAGGTCAAGAAATAGAACACTGCCAGTACTGTGCTAAATCATATTCGATCCCTTCCAGTCATTAGCCACATTCTCCTCCACCCCTTGAACTAACACCGTAATTTATTTTGGCCTGTTTCTTTAACTTTATGTGAGTGAAACTATATATACATATACACGGTGTGGCTTTTTATGCAAAGCATTTTCTGAGATTCATCCATGTTCATCCATTGTCTTTGCTGTGGCTTATTACAATGCATGTTTAAGCATAATTGCTGGGCCCTACCCTCAGAATATTTTATTCATTAGGTCTGAAGTGTGGACTGAAAGTCTACAGGTTCTTAGGTGATGGTGATGTTATTGATCTGGAGACGAGTCTTGTAAAACTAGTCTACTACTAGTCTTGTAGCATATTTCATTATCTCATAGTTTAGATGGATGTTTGGGATGTTTCTAGCTTTTAATGCTATGAACGGTCATATATATTATTGCTTGGTTCACATGTAGATACATTTTTTGGGGGGCATGATTCTACCTCGGAGTGGGATTTCTAGTTTATAGGATATGTATGTATCCAACTTTAGCACATAATGCCAGATAGTTTTTCAAAGTTTTGTACCAATTTGCATTTTCACCATCAGTGTGTGAGAGTACTCATTGTTCTATATCCTTGTCAACTTTTAATATTGTCAGTCCTTTGAAGTTAATTGTTCTTAAGGTCTATTGTGTATCTCATTGTATCTTAATATTCGTATCCCTGATATCTAATGAAGTGGAGGACTTTTCAAATGTTTTTTGGCCATTATATGTCATCTTTTATGAAGAATTTATTCAAAAAACTTTGTTGATTATATATGTGTATTCCCCTTCTCCCTGTGGCTTGCTTTTCACTAATAGTGGCCTTTTGATGAATAGAAGCTTTTAATTTTAATGAACTCGTTTACTTTCTTTTCATTGTGTCTTGTGTACTGTTTTAATAAATCTTGCCTTTCCTCAAGTCAAGTCTGTGTTAACTTTTAGAAGCTTTATTGCTTGTCTTTTACGTTTAGATTTTTCATCCTCTTACAATTGACTTTCATGTGTGCTATGAGGTAGGATTCATGTTTACTCCTTCCTCCTCCCCAATATGCCAATGTAAGTTCCTTTTCATCACTGCTTTGCAATGCTACTTTCATCATAGAACATGGGTCCTTAAGAGTGCTTTTGTCTTCATATGACTAGTTTGCCTCTGTTTAACCTTTACAATCAGTATCTTGAAATTTTCTTGACCTTATTCACACATTAAATACATATCTCATCAAAGGCCATTTGGGCTGCTTATTACCAGACTTCACCTCCAACTTGCATTTACTTTAAAAAATAAATCTCAGCTCTAGTATTTGATGCGTGAAATTTCTTCTCAGGCTAATGAATACAAGCATATATATAAATAAAGATGTGTGTATATATGTGTGTGTATATCTTTATATCTGAGCCATTAAATGTTGCTTCTCTGCTAAATTCTCGCAGAGGAATGTTATTCTGAAATTCTTGGAGATGCACAGTGTTAAATTATAATGTTCTCAAATGTACCACCCTTTTGGAATCTGTCCTAGTAATCCTGGCTTTCTGATGTATGGTTTTCTCCCCAAAGTTGTGTCTATCCTCATATTTTAATTTTTTTTTTTTTTCTTTTTAGGCTGTGTAGTGTGGCATGTGAAATCTTAGTTCCCTGACCAGGGATCGAACCCATGCTCCCTGCAGTGGAAGGGCAGAATCTTAATCACTGGACCTGCAAGGAAGTCCCTATCCTCACATTTTAATCTTTTTTCTATTTTGGTGTTTTCCTATGTTACCTTGCTAACTTTACAACTTCTTAGATGCTCCTTACATTCTTTAAATACAATACATGCTTTTAAAATTAATTAATTTTATTTTTGGCTGTGCTGGGTCTTCATTGCTGCATGAGGGCTTTTTCTAGTTGTGGGGAGCAGAGGCTGCTTTCTAGTTGCAGTGCTGGGGCTTCTCATTGCAGTGTCTTGTTGTGGAGCATGGGCTCTAGGGCACTTTGGCTTCTGTAGTTGTGGCTTGTAGGCTGAAGAGCGTGGGCTCAATAGTTGTGGTATACGGGCTTAGTTACCCCATAGCATGTGGAATCTTCCCGGACCAGGGCTCAAACCTGTGTCGCCTGCTGTGGCATGTGGATTCTTAATCACTGGACCACCAGGGAAGTCATAAATACAGTATTTATAATATGCCTTCCTTCTGTTTCCTTGGGACTTCCCTGGTGGCTCAGATGGTAAAGAATCTGCCTGTAATGCAGGAGACCTGGGTTCAATCCCTGAGTCAGGAAGATCCCCTGGAGAAGGGAATGGCAACCCACTCCAGTATTCTTGCCTGGAGAATTCCATGGACAGAGGAGCCTGGCAGATTACAGTCCATGGGATTGCAAAGAGTTGGATACAGTGGAGCAACTAACACTTTGTATTAGCTTGGGTCCTACTTGCTTCTCCAGTCTTTAATCTTGCCATCTTTTCTTAGCAAGAATCACAAGTGGGATGAATTAATTTTACATAACCTTTAGCTGTATAGACCAGAACATTATTATCCATGGGGTGCAGCTCTCATTTTCAGTAATTCAATATAACATTGAAATTAAAAAAATTTTTTTTTTGGTTCAAGAGTGTGTATTTGAAACAAAGATGTCAGCCCTAAAGCAAAATACTGAGATGTGATTTGGGAGAACAGAGTGTCATGATGGTAAGCATCCTGTATTAGGAAGGCAGAAGCTGCACAGAGAAGACACACTATAAATGAGAGGAAAGTGAGAAAGACTTCAAATATTATCCATTAGAGAAATCATACTGATGAGAAACCTCATAAATGTAAAGAATGTGGGATAGCCTTTATGAGCAGCTCATCCCTTTTAAATCATAAAATTCATAGGCAAGAAGTCTTACAGATGGGTTAATTGTGGGCAGTTCCTCAAGAATCACGCAACATTTGTTAATCATCAGAAAATTCATTTTAAAGAGAAAATACATAAATGCAATGAATGTGGAATAGCTTTCAGAAATAATTCTGTCCTTTTAAGTCACCGAAGACTTCATTATATTAGTCAGAAACTCTACAAATATAAAGATTGTGGGAAAGCCTTTGCTCAGAATTCAGGCCTTGCTTGTCATGTGAAAATACATAGTGGAGAGAAGCCTTAAATGTAATGAATGTGTGGAAACTTTCAGGGATAACTCAACTGTCTTGGAACATCGGAGAATACATACTGGTGAGAAACCATATCCATGTAATGAATATGGAAAATCCTTTAGGAAAATTCCAAGACTTATTAATCATCAAAGTATGCAAACAGGAGAGAAACTATCACTGTAATAAATGTGGAAAATCTTTGAGGTACAGTTTATCCTTTGCTGGACATCAGAAAACTCATAGTGGGAATAAATCCTATCAATATAATGATCGTGGGAAAGCCTTCATGAAGAGCTGAGCCCTTATTGAACATTGGAGAATTCATACTAAAGAAAAACACTATCACTGTAAGAAATATAAGAAGTCCTTCAGGCATAACTCTGGGCTTGTTGAATATCTGAAAATCCATCCTGGAGAAAAACCTTATGAATGGAATGAACGTGGGAAGGCTTTCCCTCAGAATTCAGGCCTCAAATGATACAAGAATATTCATAATAAAATTCAGAATTTGAGTCATCAAATGTAGTTTGGTAAATCATGCAGAGATTGTTTATTCCTTTTTGACCATAAAAGAGGAGACATTCAATAAATTACATACTTAACAAATATATTCTGTGACTCACTGTCCTGGAAAATGTCTCACTAGTAACGATATTCATTGTAGTTTATACTGCTATCTGGTTTATACTAGTGAAATATTTGAAGAACCTAAATGTCTATATGGAAACATTTACTACAGAATGCTATATAGCAAGTGAAAAGAATGAGGCAGAGCTCTATTTATAATCATAGAAATATCTACATGATACCTTGTTAAGTTAAAAAAGCAAGTTGCAAAGAATTATATTGTATAAATGGCCATACTACCCAAAGCAGTCTACAGATTTAATGCAATCTCTACCAAATTACCCATGACATTTTTCACAGAACTAGACAAGTAATCCTAAAATTTACACACAACCACAACAGACTCAGAATTGTGAAAGCAATCTTAAGGAAAAAGAACAAAGTTGGAGGCATAACTCTCCCAGACTTCATACAGTACTACAAAGCTACAGTAATCAGAACAGAACGGCGTTGGCACAAAAACAGACAGGGATCAGTGGAACAGACTAGTGAGCCTGGAAATAAACCAACACAACTATTGTCAATTAACCTTAACAAAGGAAACAAGAATGTACAGTGGAGAAAAGACAGTCTGTTCAGCAAGTGGTGTTGAGCAAGCTGCACAGTCACATGCAAATCAATGAAGTTAGAATACTCCCTCATACTATACACAATAATAAACCCAAAATGGCTTAGAGACTTCAATGTAAGACATAACATCATAAAAATCCCAGAAAAGAACATAGGCAAAACATTCTCTGATATAAATCATAGTAATATTTTCTTAGGTCAATCTCCCAAGGAAAAATAAATAAAAGGGAAAACAAGCAAATGTGATCTAATCAAACTTTGCACAGTAAAGGAAACTAAACAAAAGGAAAAAAAACAATCTATGGACTGGGAGAAAATATTTGCAAATGATATGACCAACAGGGGCTTAATTTCCAGAATACATGAACAGTTCATACAGCTCAATGAAAGGTAAAAGCCCAATCAAAAAGTGGGCAGGAAACCTAAATAGATATTTCTCCAGAGAAGACATTTAGATGGTCAACAGGCACGTGAAAAGATGCTCAGCATTGCCATTTATTAGAGAAATGCAAATCAAAAATACTGTATATACATATATGTGATAAGTGAATCACTTTTGTTGTACAAAGCAGGAAATCTCTAGCATGAAACTTTGCAAACCACTTTTGACACATTTGGTCACAACATCTCCAAACACTACAATTTTTTTTTGCATTTCAGTTTCATTTTTACCATTCTTGAAATAATGAAGCATAAGATGCTGAAAAACGTTGCTTTTTTCTTCTGTCTTCAATATTAAAATGGCTACACAAATACTCATGTTGGCAAGTTTTTAAAAAATGCATACTGATATGACAGCTATCACAATACAGTCTAATAAAATTGTTTTGAATGAAGTTATAACTAAAGCACTACTAGATCCATCTTATGGGAAAAACCAAACAAAATTTTTGGCCAACTCAAAACTTCTTTATTTTATAATTTGGATTGCATCTGTGTTAGCTGATCTAAACCTTACCTCCTATTTTGTCAAAGGGAATGTTTATTTTTAAACCTTAAGCTTTCCTGTGAACCATAAGTCATAGTTTCCTGTTTTTATTTTATAAGTATTAAGTTGCTCCCCAGATTTTTCATTTTTTCAAAATAGTTTATCCTTAAGAAATATCTTAGCTAATACTACTGTATAGCAAATAACTTGAAAATTTAGTGGTATAAAAACATAACCTTTAATTTTTTGTATGATTTTGTATGTTTGGAAGTTGGCAAGAAAGTTCTAACTACGGGGTTTCTCATCTAGTTTTCATGAGATGTCATCTGGGGCTTCAGTCAATCTGTAGATTCTTATGGGCTAGGCATCTACTATGGATCACTCACATGGCTGAGAGTTTATGCTGAGTGTTGGGAAGTAAGGTGAACCTGTCCAGTGGAGCACTTACATATTGTTTGTCCAGCAGAGTGGCCTTGAGATAGTTGGAGTTTTTTACTTAGCACCTGGTTGTCTCCAGAGTAGGTGTCCTGAGAATCATGCAGAACTTTCCAGACTTTTAAAGGGCTTTTTAGACCTATTCTGGGAAGTCATGTAGCATCACTTCTACCATGTTTCATTGTTTGAAGCTGTCACAGGCCTACCTGGATTTAAGGGGAGATGATATGGACATGAGATGGGTATCAAAGAACTGGGCAATGTTTTAAAATTACTTGATTATTAAACTTTATATATATAAAGTGTACTTTGCATACCTACATGCATGCATAGATTTTAAGTGTTAAGTTCAATCAGTTTTGACAGCTGTATATACCCATGCATCTATCACCTGAAGAAAGAATATTTTTTCTTTGTGAGCTTGTCTTGTGCTTCTTTCAAGTAAGGCCCCTCCCTCCATGTCCATAGAGGCAACCACTGTTTGACATGTTTTAACACAGATTAGCTTTTTCTGTTCTGTGAAATGATATAAATGGAATTATATATTTGTATGTGTATGTTTGGGTTCTTTCACTCAACATAAATTGCTGAGATTTTTTTCTATGTTATTGCATTTATCAGTTTTAAAATTGCTGAGTGGTATTTTATTATATGACTGTACCATCGTTTATTACCTTGCCTGTTATTGGACCTATGGGCTGTTTTCAGTTATAAATAAATGAGGATGATACGAACATTTTTATATGCATCTTCAAATATTATCAGGGTACTTTAGGAGCAATATTGTATTACTGTTGAAACCAAGGGGCGTCCCTGGTGATTCAGTGGTAAAGAATCCGCCTGCCAGTGCAGGAGATGTGGGCTTGATCCCTGGATGGGGAAGATCCCCTAGAAAAAGGAAATGGCAATGGTATTCTTGCTTGGGAAATTCCATGGACAGGGGAGCCTGGAGGCCTGCAGTCCTTAGGGTCGCAAGAGAGTTGGACATGACTGAGTGACTAAACAACAATTCAAACCCATAGTGTTTCTATGTTCAAAGATCTTTTGATAAAATTTACCTATTTTCTGTCAAGTTTTTTGGGATTAAGGAGCCTCCAGCCTATTACGATCTACTAGAGGGAACCTAGAGTTTATAAGAACCTACAGTTTATAGGATAAAGAAAGAATGAGAATCTTATCAAGAAAACCATTCTATTTACATCATTCATCATTTTAATTACATAAAAGCTCACAATGAAAATTTAGAGATAGCTAAAGTTAAAAAACAAAAATGGAAATTCTCCCTTAAAAGTAACCTTTTCTCTAGTATTTCTCAAATCTCATCTACTAGAGGTTAAAAAAAAGTTAATAGATAATCCTTCCAAATTTTCTTCCAGTGAGTCCATGCATGTATGCAGGAAGAGGATTGTGTTGTTGGAGGACTGGATCTTCATTATTGACTACAAATCAGCTCAGTAATGAGGACATTTATGCCCTTACTGGGCTTCCCAGGTGGCCTAGTTGGAAAGACTCTGCCTGCCAATGTGGGAGATGCAAAATAGGTTTGATCCCTAGGTTGGGAAGATCCCCCGGAGGAGGAAATGGCAACCCGCTCCAGTATTCTTGCTTGGAAAATTCCAAGGACAGAGGAGCCTGGCAGGCTACAGTCCCAGGGGTCGCAGAGTCGGACACAACTGAGCGACTAAGTGCACACACACATGCCCTTACTGGGTGATTCTGAGATATTGCTACTGCTGCCAAAAGGGAATGAAAGTCATCATATCTCTTCTCAAACTGTAGATACTTTTCTGCTCTTTGGCTATAGGCAAGTAATCTCTATCCTAGTTAGGAGTGGAAGACTGAAGTGAACCATAGTGCAGACTTGGAAGGGATCCTGTTTTGTAAGGAAAGTTTAGGGTCTCTGCTACGAACATGGGTGATTTGTTAGAATATGCTCTTGAGGCTATCATCCAGATAATACAGTGTTCAATATGAGGGGTTATATTTGCCTCATAAATTCTGCCACGGGTCTTGAATGTAAAACAAAATTTGAATATGTAGAGAAGAAAAGAATCTTGGGATTGGTAAGGGGCTGGATTTTTTGAATAGGCCGATGATGTCAATTGCAAATATAAAACCTGTATCTGCTACATACATCTCCAATTGTGTACTAAATTAATGGAGGTACCTTAGGAAATCAAGTCAAAATAAATGGACAGAAATTATGAACCATACATGATAATGATAATAAACAAGACATTTATTTTTCATACTCATTTGGGGGGAAAAAAGAAAACTCAGTTTGCTCTACCCAGTGATGGTCTTTCTGAAGGAGTCTCCATTCATTCCATAAAACTGGATAGGCTGTTTAATCTCAGGTGATTTTATCCTGTTAATTCATAAAGAGAACTTCCTCTGAAGAGAGTGGTTACAAGGTGAGCCTTTGTGAGCAGCTTCGCTGGTGCACAGCCAGACTCCCTCTCTGAGTGAAGCTTTTCCCACACTGGCCACACAGATAGGGTGTTTCTCCTGTGTGGATTTTGCCATGCAGAACACAGTTCCCCCTGGTGTGGAAACTCTTCCTGCATTGTGCACAGGCATAGGGTTTCAGGCCTGTGTGGACTCTGATATGAACAATTAAGCTTCCTTTCTGACTGAAGGCTTTTCCACACTGATCACATCTATAGGGCTTCTCACCACTATGAACTCTTCTGTGAACAGCAAGGTTACTTTGATTCCTGAAGCTTCTCTGACAAATAGCACACTCATAGGGTTTCTGTCCCGTGTGGAGTCTTTCGTGAACGGCCAGACTACCTCGTTGACTAAAGCTTTTCCCACACTCCTTGCACTGATAGGGCTTCTCTCCTGTGTGTATTCGTTGATGTGTAACAAGATTGCCTTTGGCCCTAAAGCTTTTTCCACAATGGGTACACTCAAAGGGCTTCTGACCAGTGTGGATTCTCTCATGTAATGTTAGACTACCCTTCTGCCTGAAGGATTTTCCACATTCCTGGCACTCATAGACCCTCTGTCTCACTCCAGGTGGATCTTCCTGTAGTGTCTTAGAATCTGGGGATTTTTGTTCCAGCTTCTCTCTTCTGAAAGAATTCTGGAAATCCCAGCTTGAGGATCCTGTGGCCTCAGAGTGATCATATTTTTGGTGGGCTTCTGTCATCACATCTGGTAAAATGAGAGGGAAGTCATGTAAGATGCACCAATATGCTGAGTGAGAAGAACAGGGAAAAAAGAAACAATGCTTTGAGTGCTTATTATGTGCCAAATAGTATACTATAAACTTTGCATAGATAATTTAATCCTGAAAACAATCTTTTGTTACAGTTAAGAAATGAATGCATAGGGCGGTTATCAAAGATCGCTTCTAGGTAAGCACAAAATTAGGACTCAGACACAGGCACGCTCTGTAGCAGTGTACTGCCTCTAAATTTAGTTTAATTTAGCTTCCCAAATAGTCTTGTGTATAGACATGATTATCTCCATTTTACAGATAAGAAAACAAGCCAGAAAAATAAAACTATATAAGATCACATTTAGTCCCATACTGAAGTTTTATCTGACACCAAGACAGGTGTGGATCCAGGCTGTATGGGGCCTAACGTTTTAAATTTTGGAGAGATTCCCATTAAAAAGCAATATAAAAGTAGGGATAGGACCTTAAAGAGACCAGTGTAAGGGAAAGCTCCTGAAGCTTAAGTTTTGTAGACTTCATGAGAAATCCACCTCTGCTCTAGTCTGCTCTCCTTAACGGTGGAGTAGAGTAGGCCCATGCTGTCAGGATATATGTAGCAGAATCCTGGATACTTTACATCTATTAATTTTAATCACTGCAAACCTGCAAGATAGAACTTATTGTCCCATTTTGCAGATGAAGAGCCTGGAGCTCAAGAAGGTTAAATAACTTGTCTAATACCACAGATCCAGTCATGGCAATCATAGAATTTGATCCAAGGAATTTTTCCCTTTAAAATCCATGCTGTTTCAATCTGCTAAGCTATGGTGAAACTGAAGTCAGTTTTGGTTTGGAAGTTTTTCTCAATCCTTCCTATGCAGATATTGACAGTATTTCCCAATATTGCCCTGTATATGAACCTCCTACTGCACTTTAAATATAAGTCCATTCATCACTAGTAGTTTTCTGGAGTCATCCTAGGTAGATTTCAACTTATTCCTCTGTCTTACCATTGCTCATTCAGTGATTGTGCTGAGATTTAAAACTGCTCATTCATTTTCTCAGATACTACCTACATATCAAAACTGTTCTCTTGCTGTTTCTAACTCGAGCTTGTAGGCTTTCCCTGTAACCCCTAAAAATAGTGAGTTTCACCAAAGGAACATCTCTGCATCCCCAGCCTGTTGTCCAGTGGTGAGAACAGGGACACTGATTATTGTGACTTGAGGGCATCCCAGCAATCAACAGACTCACTGAAAAAGGCTACATTCTGGGCATATCTTCCATGACAGTCCAGCAGGGTAGCTGTTGGAAATCCAAACATGTCCACTCCTGCTGTATGAGCTTAATCACCACCTCTTCGTATGATTCTTCCATGGGCTGTACTTGAGTACCTAGGGAGGGAAAAACAAAAACAGAACAACAAAAACAGGAATGGATAAGAGAATTGATAAGTGAGAAGAACAGTCAACAGGAGCTCTGGTTTGGGGTATGAGTGAATGGAGGAAATCTTGTTTGCCTAATGTAATACCAGTCATCTATAACATAACTGCAAAATGGGCCAAGACGTACCATAGCTACTTATAAATGAGTCCAGGAGGAAGCAAGAGGTGCAAAAGCAGAGAAGACAAAAAGCCAAACATGTTTCTTTTCCTGCCAATGCCAAGAAAATGGTCCTTACTATTTGTACCTTAGCTTTTGCATGGGATTGGAATCTTCCATTTCCTTCCCCTGCCTAACTGCCTGCTATTTTATCCTCCAAGCTTCCAGAGAAATTCAGACTATAAAAAACAACATTTCAGCCTTAATAATTGGTTCTGTGATTGAAATGTCTCTGACTTTCCTTTCCAGTCCCCTCTAGATTGTTAGGACAGAACAAGAGCTTTCATATTTCCTTTTAGCACTTCTTTAGAGGCTCTTCAAGATATGAGAATACTAGTTCTGAGGAAGCATACTTGTCAATTCTTGGAAAAAGAACTACTTCAGATTCCAAATCCAAGTAACTTGCCCCAAGTCCCAGAGCGAGTATGGAGTCAAGGTGGAGCAAAGGTTCAAATCCAAGACTTCTTGGATCCAAAGCCTATGTCTAGACAATTCTTTACTTTCTCATCACTAAAAAGTGAATGGAACAGAGCTTGACCAGACTACTATTCTTCCAGATCCTAGGAATCCTCCTACTCCATAGTATCATTTTCTATTTTGGGGGGAATATTCTTATTTCAGGACCCTAATTACTAAATTCTTACACTTAACGCAGTGGTTCAGTGTGTATAATCTTTCCCTCTAATATATCCCATGAAAATGCTGGCCTTATGATTTAATGAAATTAAGCAGTGTGATGCTACAGTTCTTTGTTAACCCAAGCATCTGGTCTTCTTGACCGCTGCACCTCCTGTTCCATGTTGTGATGACTGTAGAGGCATTAAAAACTCTTATTTGAAAGACTCAGCTCCAGTTTGCATTGCAAGCCACAAAGCAATGCCCTATTGGTGTCAGGACATCATAGCACCATTCACTTGGAAGTGCTAGGTGTTACTGATCAACCACACATCCACCAAGAGTCAATGAAAAGTACATGGGTACCTGCTGCCTGAGGCTGGACCCTGTCCTTGGTGAGTCAGCAAATAGTTTGCTCAGAACACCTTGGGTAGAATTTTCAGCTGTGCCTCTCCACAGGCTGTGAGATATTCAAGTAACAGCTCAGCTATGTTTCAAGAACCTCCTGATTAATGAAGGGAAATTGCCGTATTTTTCTCCATAGATTGCACAGGTGTGCGGAATCAAATTCCTGAAGATTCTGTAGAAAGACACTTTATAATAGAAAATAGTGCTTTTTCCTATCAAGAAAGCTATTATATCCTGCTTACAATGAGGCCACGAGAGATGAATCCTACCCTCTGTCTCCCCTTAAATGACACTGGGGAAGTAACCAAACAGCCCTGACCTACTCACTCACTTAAATGCTGTAATATCAAGTAGCTTCTGGGAGAATCAGAGTCAAACGTCAAGGGCCTCTGACATGACCTAACAGACTTAAGGCCTAAAGGTGAGAGTCCTCAGTGAAGGACCAGGACAGGGGGAACTGTGCTGTATCCGGGGCATAGTTTCAGGACTAGGAGATTCTGGGCAGGGGTGATTATTTTCCCCGCACACCGGAATTCACTTTGTCCTTTCCCATTTCCCTACTCAGAGGAATTTGTTCTTTCTTTCACCCAGCCTAGAGACTGCATATCCTGTCTCCATCTTATGAAGCCCTCCCCGCGGGCCCAGAGGCACACCAGCCTATGGTCCCTCCCGCGTCTCCAGGTGCGGGGCCTTCCCGCACTCCCGGCCCTGCCTTGCGGCAGACGGGCCCCTGCTCCTCCCGACAGACTCTGCCATTCCCCGCCTCAGCGATTTCCCCACCCAGACCCGCGCCGGACCTCGGCACCCAGCTCTCCGGTCCAGCTAGACCTTTTCTTGCGGGCCGCAGACCTCTCGCCTCGCAGCTGGCCTCTCTGGGGAGGCTCCAGGCTGGTCAGGCCTGCTCAGGGACGCGAGGGGGTGGGGGTCGGAGGCGGCGGCCTGAAGGCGGGGCCCTGCCTTGTCTGGGTGTATTGACCCAGCCAGCGGCCTCACTCACCACAGCCGCGCGCGCCCGCAGACAGACAAAGGCCGGCACCGAGCCCTTAGGAACGCCGGCGCGAGTGGACCGGACTACAACTCCCAGGAGGCTCCGCGCGAGCCCCAGCCCCGTGCTTTGGCGGCCCCGGCTTCCCCGAGCACTGTGGGAAACGTAGTTCGGCGATGCGACCCTCTCGGCGTGTCTAGGCGAGCGCTGGGCGCTCGGGTCACTCCTGTTTGGACCGAGTCAGAGGCGCAGACTTGTTCGCGGTCGTAGAGCGAGGACCAAGAGCGCCAAATGGCCACTCAGATTAGCTAGGCATGGGATGGCAGCTTGGTGAAGCCATCCTCCGAGCCAGGGGTCTTGCATGGCACTGTGGAAGGAAACAGTTGGGAAGAAATGAGTTGATGAAGCCTGGGGTGCTTAGGGTTTTGTGTCGAGCAGTTTCCTGAGCCAAGACTAACTGTTCTGAAATTAGAGTTCTGAGGCAAGGAGCAAATATTTCAAGCGAAGTCTGTGGGAGAAGAGAATTTGAAACACCACGGGAGAATTCCAAGAGGTAGTGTCGGGGAAGTGTGTAATTTCCTTGTTTCTGTCTCCTGGCAACAAAAATTTGAAGTGATGGACAGACCAGTGTTACAGGTCCATGTTACAGCTAGGTTTTATTTAGAGAGTAAAGGAAAATACAGCTTCCAGGCATGAGGCCATGCCGACCCAAAAGACAGAAGAGAGACCCCCAGGCCCAATTTTGGCCCCTCTTTTTATATGTTTTTTCTCCTCCCCCTGAGCCTTCCTTATGTAAATTGGGCTAGCCAGGAGGGCTGTTTGTTTTACCTGGGGTTGTCACTCTGGTCCTCCGACCTTCCCTTCTTCTTCTTTCCCGGGCTTTCCCCTTCCTTGTCCTTTAACCACCGCCATTCTGGACTCCTTTTTCCTATTCTGACTACCTAACAGTAGGAAAGGAAGGTAGTTCAATCTGGTGGAGAGCTATGCCCTTCAGATACTGTCAGTGAGAATTTGCACCCGAAATAACCGGTAAGAGATCAGGTTTGGATTTGTCTCGAATTTGCTTGTCAGCTCCATCACTGACTAGCTGCAGGATTCTGAACAGTTTCTTACCTGGTGGGGAACCAAGGATAGGATCAGGTGGCAGCTCCAGTGTCTAGGTGAAGGCTTCTTGAAAGGGTCAGGGTCCTGGCTAGCCTCCTCCCTCAACCCCATCATATTGCTTCAGAGCAAAGGCAGGTTAGTATGTGAGTCAACTCAGAAAAAAACAATCATTCTGCATGTACCCCATGAATTATGGAGAGAAAAGAGTATTTTCTAGGGTAATAAATAGATTTTTTTCTTAACTGACTATGTGTCTGAAGCATTGACCAATTGTAAGCCCTAAAAATTACTCTTGTTTAAAATCCTAAAAGGTGATGCTGTGAAAGTGCTGCACTCAATAGACCAGCAAGTTTGGAAAACTCAGCAGTGGCCACAGGACTGGAAAAGGTGTTTTCATTCCAATCTCAAAGAAAGGCAATGCTAAAGAATGTTCAAACTACCACCCAATTGCACTCATCTCACATGCTAGCAAAGAAATTCTCAAAATTCTCCAAGCTAGGTTTCAACGGTATGTGAACCAAGAACTTCCAAATGTTCAAGCTGGATTTAGAAAATGCGGAGGAACCAGAGATCAAATTGCTGACATTTGTTGGATCATAGAAAAATAAGAGAATTCCAGAAAAACATCTACTTCTGCTTCATTGACTATACTAAAGCCTTTGACGGTGTGGATCATAACAAACTGTGGAAAATTCTTCAATAGATGGGAATATCAGACCACCTTACCTGAGAAATCTGTATGCAGATCAAGAAGCAACAGTTAGAACTGGACTTGGAACAATGGACTGGTTCCAAATTTGGAAAAGGGCATGTCAAGGCTGTATGTTGTCACCTTGCTTATTTAACTTATATGCAGAGTACATCATGTGAAATGCTGGACTGGATGAAGCACAAGCTGGAATCAAGATTTCAGGGAGAAATATCAACAACCTCAGATATGCAGATGACACTACCCTTATGGCAGAAAGCGCGGAGAAACTAAAGAACCTCTTGGTGAAAGTGAAAGAGGAGAGTGAAAAAGCTGGCTTAAAACTCAACTTTCAAAAAGCTAAGATCATGGCATCTGGTCCCATCACTTCATGGCAAATATGGGGAAATAGTGGAAACAGTGACAGACTTTATTTTTTTTGGTCTCCAAAATGACTGCAGATGGTGACTGCAGCCATGAAATTAAAAGACCCTTGCTCCTTAGAAGGAAAGTTATGACAAACCTAGACAGCATATTAAAAAGCAGAGACTACTCTGCTGACAAGGGTCCATCTAGTCAAAGCTATGGTTTCTCCAATAGTCATGTATGGATGTGAGAGTTGGACCATAAAGAAAGCTGAGTGCTGAAGGACTGATGCTTTTGAACTGTGGTGTTGGAGAAGACTCTTGAGAATCCCTTGGACTGCAAGGAGATCAAACCAGTCCATCCTAAAGGGAATCAGTCCTGAATATTAATTGGAAGAACTGATGCTGAAGCTGAGGCGCCAATAGTTTGGCCCCTAATGTGAAGAACTGACTCATTTGAAAAGACCCTGATGCTGGGAAAGATTGAAGGCAGGAGGAGAAGGGGACAACAGAGGATGAGATGGTTGGGTGGCATCACGGACTTGATGGACATGAGTTTGAGCAAGCTCCAGAAGTTGGTGAAGGAGAGGGAAGCCTGGCATGCTGCAGTCCACGGTGTCAAAAAGAGTTGGACATGACTGAGCTGAACTAAAGAATCACTCAGTACATGGGGAAAGAGCTCTTTTTTTCATGGGACTTCTCTGAAGGGCCACTCAAGCACAGGCAATCAAATCCTTGGCCCTGTTTTATGATACTGGGAGGGGGCAAGGGTTGATTTTGAGAAGCTGTGGGATAAAGCCTCTCATAAATGCCTTAGGCCACCTTCAAATGTATTTTTATAGGATCCTGGCCTCTGAGAGGGAATTTGAACAGGGATGACTGGCATTAAAGTTCATGGTGACTGAGACGGCTTGGCTTCCTCCCCCTTGGAACTGCCCTTGTTTTCCTTCATCCTGGAGCTCTCCTCAGTGTACTTCTCTCTAGGCTCCCTGCTCCAGAGCTGCCACTCGGAGACTATCCTGTTGAATGAGGGGTTTCACAAGGAATGCTTCCTTTTGCTAGGTCCGTGTTCTCTACCAAAAAGCCACCTGTTAAACAAAACATTTAATTTAGCACAGTGTATAAAGTGTAATAAGTTGATGCCTAAATGTTAGTTATTACTATTACTAACAACACATCATTACGTAAGTTCTTTGAACTTGGATGTCCTGAGCCCTTTTTAAATGTCAGGTACTGTGCTGGGTTTTGGGGACACAAATGTCAACAAGACAGACTCCCTTCTCCAAGGAAGGGAGCTGACAGTCTAGTTGAGAAGAATGCACCCCCTTCCTCCAAACCTGGGCCAGCAGCTGTCTCACAGAGAATTTCCTGCAGGGGGAACTGCCCTGTAGGCCCCACTCCCTAAAGACCTCTCAGCATGAACACGGGGCTGCCTGTGGTGCCTCCTTCATTACTTGTTCCAGCGTCAGAGAGAGAAAAGGGTAGAGCATTAGGGGACTGGCACAATCACCACTCTTTTTTTCCTTCTGCACAGCCACAGATACTTAATTTTCAAAGCCCAATTTAACTGGCCCAAAGCAAGGGCCAGTTCTTGCACCTGATTGAATGATGCCGTATGAGTGTCTCTGCTCCCCTTTCTCCCAAGGCTGTGTCAGTAAGACTGTGTGTGTCACCCCCCAGGCCTGGAAGTCATTTTCCCTGTTGATAAACAACACCCAGCACCTAGAAGTCCTGTTAGTTCTGTTGAGGTCAGGATCAGCTGTGGTTGTTGGGACATTTCAGTTCCTACTGTGAAAGTAGATGATAAATCTTTGTGGGAAAAGGTGACTATAAAGAGGGAATGGTCACCTTTCTCAACAAATCTTCAGGTATCTCAGGAAAGTAGACACATTGAATAGAATGTAGAGGGGAAAGCAGTTAGGAACGGAGTTAATGAGACCCATGTGAGACCCACCCACCATCCCCTTGACATACACTTAGCAGTCTTTACCCAGATCCTACATGGGGCCGAGTCCTCAACCACTGCCTGCATCTTTTTTTTTTTTTCATGATGAAGGCTAGTTTTTTTTTTTTTATATAATTTTTTTTTCATTTATTTTTATTAGTTGGAGGCTAATTACTTCACAACATTGCAGTGGGTTTTGTCATACATTGACATGAATCAGCCATAGAGTTACATGTATTCCCCATCCCGATCCCCTCTCCCACCTCCCTCTCCACCCGATCCCTCTGGGTCTTCCCAGTGCACCAGGCCTGAGCACTTGTCTCATGCATCCCACTTGGGCTGCTGATCTGTTTCACTACAGATAATATACATGCTGTTCTCTCGAAACATCCCACCCTCGCCTTCTCCCACAGAGTCCAAAAGTCTGTTCTGTACATCTGTGTCTCTTTTTCTGTTTTGCAAATAGGGTTATCATTACCATCTTTCTAAATTCCATATATATGTGTTAGTATGCTGTAATGTTCTTTATCTTTCTGGCTTACTTCACTCTGTATAATGGGCTCCAGTTTCATCCATCTCATTAGAACTGATTCAAATGAATTCTTTTTAATGGCTGAGTAATATTCCATGGTGTATATGTACCACAGCTTCCTTATCCATTTGTCTGCTGATGGGCATCTAGGTTGCTTCCATGTCCTGGCTATTACAAACAGTGCTGCGATGAACATTGGGGTGCACTTGTCTCTTTCAGATCTGGTTTCCTTGGTGTGTATGCCCAGGAGTGGGATGGCTGGGTCATATGTACTGCCTGTATCTTAAGACACACACTCAACAGGGAGGAGGAAAGCTGGGTGAGGGTGTCAGCAATGTAAATTTTAAAAATTGTCAAAAAAAACTATTCTTTTACTTCACACGCATTTCAGAACACTACAGAGGACAAACAGTTCAATAACTGATGCTATGACAAAAGGCAAACCATTTCGCAAAAAAAAGGTAAATGTTTATGTAACTCCTATCCTTCAGATGGATTACACGTAAAATGTAAAAGCCAGATCTATAAAAGGCCCAGAAGAATATATGGTTTAATATTTAAAATCTTGGCATAGGAAAGGTTTCCTTAACCATGGTAACAAAGGCAGAAACAATTAAGAATAAGATTGCTGGATTTGACTCCATTAAAATTCAATAGCTATGTGTCAGCAACATCATTAAATGAAGTTAACACATGCTAGGAAAATATTAATAATTGTCATATTTAAAGAGACTGCACAAATCAATAAGAGAAAGAAAACATTTCAATGGAAATTTGGCAAAGGATAGCAATTCATATATACATAAAAATAGAATTCAGGAAGAATACTCAGACCCTAGTAATTTTTGGAAGTGTTAACTGAAACAAAGAAAACTTTTCCCTATAGCTAATGAATGGCAAAGTATTGCAAAGAGGACTAGGGAAATAGAGATTTTTCATCCCTGTTAATTGAGACAGTCGTTCTGATTAGATATTTGCTAATATGTATCAAAAAGTCCTAAAAATATACATTTGACTGCTACAGTTTTTTTTTTTCCTTAGGAAAAGGGAAAATGAAATAATTGTGTCCTAAATATGAAATGAAAGCTATGGAATTCTGCAGTAAATTCTAAAGTGAATTATTGACATGGAAAGGATTCCTGGTTCCTTTGAAGGGAGGGACTGCCCCAGAAGCTTTCATGAGATGGCATGATGCTCAAGGAAAGGTAAGGGCTTCTTTTGCTGCCATATTCTCAACAAAGTCCTTGGGTCCATAGTGGTAGAATGAGGATCTGCCCTCCTGGAGGAGTTTATCAGAATAATTTTCACTATGCCTCAAGTCTGTGTTTACTCCAGCCCCCATGAGAAATGCAACCCCCTAATGAGTCCCCATCTCACCCCACTACTCCGTTCATTCACTGAACTAACCAGTCTTCCCCTCCCCCTGAAACCATCACACTAGGTCCAACATGGAGGCCAGTGCTGGGGAGAAAGCTGGCTTTCTTTCATACCCCTCCTGCTCAGTGGGCAGGCGTGAGTAGCTGAACTCACCAGAAAGAAAGGGGTCTGTGATTTAGTGCAATTCTCTGGAGGGTTGTTAGTACCTTGATTAGAGCCACGCAAGTCTCTTGACTTGCTGGGTGTTTCTCAGAGCTGGAAGTCATCTTGGCCTCTCCTTGGACAAGCCATTCCTGTTCTCTGCAGGTACTGCTGTCTCTGCACAATTATGTCTTCTGTTTGATCTCACTACTCTTACCTGATTTATAAATTCAGGACACTAATAATTTGGGCTTAATAATGCCTTGGGTGTGCCTCTTAGCTTTTGTAACCTCAAAATTCCTTCAGCTGTTCAAGTAGAAATTATTTATCATTCAGTTCAGTTCAGTCACTCAGTCGTGTCCGACTCTTTGCAACCCCATGGACTGCAGCACGCCAGGCTTCCCTGTCCATCACCAATTCCCGGAGCCTACTCAAACTCATGTCCATTGAGTTGGTGATGCCATCCAACCATCTCATTCTCTGTCATCCCCTTCTCCTTCTGCCTTCAATCTTTCCCAGCATCAGGGTCTTTTCCAAAGAGTTGGTTCTTCGAGTCAGGTGGCCAAAGTTTATCCTTAAGCGAGCTATTTATGCACGCTTCCAATATTTTTAAATTCTTGCCACTTATTTCTAGCATGTAACTAGCTGTGCCTTTCTCCATTTAGCCTCTTGATGGAATTGCTTATAAGCCAGAAGATGGGAGGGAAAGTTTGGGGTGGGAACTGATGCCCTGCACTTAGTATATATTTGCATGTTTCCAGGGCTATGGGCCTGGCCATCATTTCCTGCTGAGCCTTTCATGTATAGAGCTGATTATTTTGTTTGGTATCATTTAGTGGGGCTGCCGTAAGTTCCCTTTAGGATACAGAGGCTGCTTGACACAAAAAGAGGAGGTGCCCTTTGTTGTGTGTGTGAGTGTTATCCTCTCATAATGGCCCTTCTGAGTAAGTGTCATGGGGGAGCACAGCCCATTATGTAGGGAGGCCTCCCAAGCAACGATGTGAATGTGACTGTAGGTGGGAGTTTAGCTGCTCAGGTTATCTGTTATATTTGAAACAAAGACATAGCATTTAGAATTAAGGAATATTTGACAAAATATGCTCTTTAGAAACTTGTTTACCATGATCAGTTTATATTAAGTCAAAGGTAGGTATAGATTATAAAACAATAAAATAGAATTAACTGATAGAATCTGAGCTCTAGAGCTTCCTAGAGTCTGAAATCTTTACAAAGTATTATAATTCATTATGATATAAAAGAATAAATACACTACAAAAAATGAAGAAAAATCTTACAGGCAATGACCCCTTTCCCAATTTAGCAAGACTAGTAACAATGAATGCTTCTATAGGAGTTACAAAGTTGTGCCATTTAAAACTTGTTCAGTTATTTCTTAAGTAATAATTGGTCAGAGTGGAAAACTAAAGAATATAGCAACATAACGTTTATTAAATAACAACTGAACTAACAACATATAAAATTATCTAAAATTTTGTAGTGTTTATCAAAGCAATATTCAAGAGAAAATTAACATAATGTATTTTATCCTTGATAAAGAAAAAAGAAAGGAAGAAAAAATTCAATTTGCATTACTTGGAAAGGGTGACTCAAAGATGTGTAAGACAAAAATAATATTAATAAAAGGAGAAATAAATTAGATAACACAAAAGATAAAAGTTATAAACCCCCAAAAACACAACTCACTAAAAAAATCTGATGAAGAAAAACAGATCAATATGTAAAAACAATACTTAATTAGGAAAGAGTGTGGCAAAGATAATACAAGCTGGAATCAAGATTGCCAGGAGAAATATCAATAACCTCAGATGTGCGGATGACACCACCCTTATGGCAGAAAGCGAAGAACTAGAGAGCCTCGTGATGAAAGTGAAAGAGGAGAGTGAAAAAAATTGGCTTAAAACTAAACATTCAGAAAACTAAGATCATGGAATCCAGTCCTATCACTTCATGGCAAATAGATGGGGAAGCAATGGAAACAGTGAAAGACTATTTTTTGAGGCTCCAAAATCAAGGCAGATGGTGACTGCAGCCATGAAATTAAAAGATGCTTGCTCCTTGGAAGAAAAGTTATGACCAACCTAGACAGCATATTAAAAAGCAGAGACATTACTTTGCCAACAAAGGTCTGTCTAGTCAAGGCTATGGTTTTACCAGTAGTCGTGTATGCATATGAGAGTTGGACGGTGAAGAAAGCTGAGCGCCAAAGAATTGATGCTTTTGAACTGTGGTGTTGGAGAAGACTCTTGAGAGTCCCTTGGACAGCAAGGAGATCCAACCAGTCCATCCTAAAGGAAATCAGCCCTGAATATTCATACTGATGCTGAAGCTGAAGCTCCAATACTATGGCCACCTGATGTGAAGAACTGACTCATTTGAAAGGACCCTGATGCTGGGAAAGAATGAAAGCAGGAAAAGGGGATGACAGAGGATGAGATGGTTGGATGGCATCATTGACTCGATGGACATGAGCTTGAGTAAGCTCCAGGAATTGGCAATGGACAGGACAGGGAGGCCTGGTGTGCTGCAGTCCATGGGGTCGCAAAGAGTTGGAGACGACTAACGACTGAACTGAACTGAATAATTTTGGGGTCTTTGGTTTCACTTATGACCACCAGAGGGCACAATAACATAAAAAAATTTTTCCCTCCCTTTTCTTTGCTGAGAAGTCCTGGATGAGTTCTGGGCTGTTTATTTGACAGACCCTATAGGAGCCTGGTAGGCTGCAGTCCATGGGGTCGCGAAGAGTCAGACACGACTGAGCGACTTCACTTTCACTTTTCACTTTCATGCATTGGAGAAGGAAATGGCCACCCACTCCAGTGTTCTTGCCTGGAGAATCCCAGGGACGGGGGAGCCTGGTGGGCTGCCGTCTGTGGGGTCGCACAGAGTCGGACACGACTGAAGCGACTTAGTAGCAGCAGCAGCAGCAGCATGGAGTTTGTGATGGTGGGGGTGGTGGAGTGGAAGAAGAGCCAGCCTGCTTAAGTGTTAGTTTCAGAAGGGATCAAGGAGATTTGGGTTTGCCCACCTTCCACTGGACCTAGTGCATGAGTGCTTAGTTGTGTTTGACTCTGTGACCCCATGGACTGTAGCCCAATAGGCTCCTCTGTCCATGGAATTTTCCAGGCAAGAATAATGGAATTGGTTGCCATCTCCTTCTCCAGGGTATCTTCCTGACCCAGGGATCAAACTCATGTCTCTTGTGACTCCTGCATTGGCAGGTGGACTCTTGACCAACTGTGCCACCTGCAGATTTTTCATAGTCTGCGCCACCAGCAAAGCCATCAGGGAAGCCCACCTTCTGTTGCAGGGAACATCAAAATGAGGATCCTAAAACCCTGGTGGGAAAAGAAAAGAAAAAGACATGTAATTTATAGCATGAATTACTAAATGGATATAATTTCCAGGAAAAAAAATAATGGATTTCTGAACAGGAAAATCTGCTAGCTCAGATTGCATTTGAAGTTCACTCCTGGAGCACCAGAGGGCGGGGGTGGGGGGGTGGGCGGGTGGATTTTGCTTCTCTTCTTTGTGCTGAAAGTGCTTCAGAAACTCAGAAGGGCAGAATTAACTGGCTTCTAAATCATCCATGCCCCGAGAGGGCAAACAGTCCTTCCAGAATAGCAGTGTTAAATTAGAAAAGAAATTTATCAAAGATCCTTTCCAGCCCAAAGATTATTTTTTAATCTTTAAATAACTTCCAAGGGCCATCTTTGGCCCCATGGTAGAAAGTGTACCAATATAAAAGTCACACACCTTTCACAAACTCATCCTTTTGTGACTTTGGGCAGATCACTTCAAATGACTCAAATAATGACAACGATCTTGCCTGTGTCATGGAGCGGTGAAGGTTAATTCTGGTAGTAATGTTTCACTTTTTGAAAACACAAGACTGTCTGTGTATGTAAGGGTTTCATGTTACCCAGTGGGCCTAGAACTAGTCTCTCTCCCTTAGACCTCCCACAGTGCTGTCAGTATGCAGTTTATGATCCTTACACCTCTCTCTGCTACATTAACAAGTTATATACATGTCTCCTCTTGACTATGAGAGCAAGATCTTGACCCAGGGCATTTGTGAACCTCTTCATTTCTGAGCAGTGTCATACATGTTCAATTCAGTTCAGTTGTTCAGTTGTGTCCGACTCTATGGACTGCATTACGCCAGGCTTCCCTGTCTATCACCAACTCCCGGAGCTTACTCAAACTCATGTCAATCGAGTCAATGATGCCATTTGACCATCTCATTCTCTGTCGTCCCCTTCTTCTCCTGCCTTCAATCTTTCCCAGCAGCAGGGTCTTTTCAAATGAGTCAGTTTTCCACATCAGGTGGCCAAAGTATCGGAGTTTCAGCTTCAACATCAGTCCTTCCAATGAATATTCAGGACTGATTTCCTTTAGGATGGACTGGTTGGATCTCCTTGCAGTCCAAGGGACACTCTAGAGTCTTCTCCAACACCACAGTTCAAAAGCATCAATTCTTCGGGGCTCAGCTTTCTTTATAGTCCAACTTTCATATCCATACACGACTCCTGGAAAAACCATAGCTTTGACTAGACAGACCTTTGTTGGCAAAGTAATGTCTCTGCTTTTTAATATGCTGTCTAGGTTGGTCATAACTTTTCTTCCAAGGAGCAAGCATCTTTTAATTTCATGGCTGCAGTCACCATCTGCAGTGATTTTGGAGCCCCCCAAAATAAAATCTCTGACTGTTACCACTGCTTCCACATCTATTTGCCATGAAGCGATGGGACTGGATTCCATGATCTCAGTTTCCTGAATGTTTCATTTTAAGCCAACTTTTTCACTCTCCTCTTTCACTTTCATCAAGAGGCTCTTTAGTTCTTCTTTGCTTTCTGCCATTAGGGTGGTGTCATCTGCATGTCTGAGGTTATTGATATTTCTCCTGGCAATCCTGATTCCAGCTTGTGCTTCAATCAGTCCAGCATTTCTCATGATGTACACTGCATATAAGTTAAATAAGCAGGGTGACAATATACAGCCATGATGTATTCCTTTCCCGATTTGGAATCAGTCTGTTGTTCCATGTCCAGTTCTAACTGTTGCTTCTTGTCCTGCATACAGATTTCTCGGGAGACAGGTCAGGTGATCTGGTATTCCCATCTCTTTAAAAGTTTCCAAAGTTTGTTATGATCCACACAGTCAAAGGCTTTGGCATAGTCAATAAAGCAGAAGTGGATGTTCTTCTGGAACTCTCTTGCTTTTTTGATGATCCAGTGGATGTTGGCAATTTGATCTCTGGTTCCTCTGCCTTTTCTAAATCCAGGTTGAACATCTGGAAGCTCACAGTTCACATACTGTTGAAGCCTGCCTTGGAGAATTTTGAGCATTACTTTGCTAGTGTGTGAAATAAGTGCAATTGTGCGGTAGTTTGAACGTTCTTTGGTTTTGCCTTTCTTTGGGATTGGAATGAAAACTGACCTTTTCCAGTCCTGTGGCCACTGCTGAGTTTTCCAAATTTGCTGGCATACTGAGTGCAGCACTTACAGCATCATCTTTTAGGATTTGAAATAGCTCAACTGGAATTCCATCACCTCCACCTCCAGTGTCATACATGTAGCAGATACTCGAAGAATATTTAGTAAGGGAGTACATGAAACTTTGTTCAGTAATACCAGTGCCTCTCTTCTTCATTCTAACCCTAGAGTAGCCAAAGCATGCAGATTGGGAAAAAAGTGTCATCAGTCACTGTCGTGGTGGTATATGTAGAAAATCCTGTGGAAAATAAAAACAAAATCACTAGAAAATACTTTGAATTTTGTATGGTCACAGGACATAGTTAACAATTGTATTCATACATAATGGCAACACAGAATTAGAAAAGGAAACAAATGCACTTTTTATAATAGTGTCAAAACATGAAATATCTACAAAGAAATTAACAAAATACACACAAGATCTCTATACTAAAAGCTGCAAAACACTGCTGAGAAAAATTAAGGCAGACCTAAATAAGTGGAGAGGTATATTATGTTTATTGATTCAGTTAAGATGGCATTTCTCTTGAAATGGATTTATAGACTCAGTGGAAGTCCCAGCAAGACTTTTTAATTTATTTAAAAATTTTTATTTTATTTTTGGTTGTGCTGGGTCTTCGTTGCTGCACCTGGGTTTTCTCTGGTTTTGGAGAGCAGGCTTCTCATCGTGGTGGCTCCTCTGGTTGCAGACACAGGCTCTAGGCTTGAGGACTTCAGCAGTTGCCACAGGAGAGCTAGAATGTGCAGGCTCAGTAGTTGTGGCACGGGCTTAGTTGCTCTGAGGCATTTGGAATCTTCCCAGACCAGGGATCAAATCCACGTCTCCTGCATTGGCAGGGGGATTCTTATCCACTCTGGATATCGCACCACCTGGATTCGTACTACCAGGGAAGTCCCCAGCAAGACTTTTTAAGACATAGACAGCTGATTCTAAAATTTACGGAGAACGGCCAAGAATCTATAATAATTACAACAATCTTTTAAAAGAGGAACAAAGTTGGAGAACTTATATAACCTGATTTCAAGAGTTATATAAACTAAGTAATAAGGAGAGTGTTTATCGGCACAAGAATAGACAAACCAATGGGACAGAATAGAGAGTCAAGAAACAGACTCACACAAACAGTCAATTAATATTCTACAATGATACCAAATCAACCCAATTGGGAAAGAAGATCTAATAAATACAGTGTTTAACACTGAGTAATTGTACTTAAAAAAAAAAAAAAAAGAAACTCAACCCCTATCTCACTACATACACAAAAATTAAGATGAATCATAGCCCTAAAAATAAAAACTAGGACCATAAAGTACACAGGAGATTGTTTTTATGACTTTGGAGTAGGCAAAGTTTTACTAGATAGGACACAAAAACACCAATCATTAAAAAATAATAAATTAGCCTTTGTAAAATATTTCTATTAAAACAGGAAAAGGACTGAAAAGGACTTGAATAGACATTTCTCCGAAGATGATCTACAGATGGCCACTAAACACACAAAAAATGCACACATCACTAATCACCAGGGGAATTAAAATCAAAACCACACTGAGATACTACTTCACATGCAATAGGATGGCTATTATATATACATTTATGTCAAGTATTTGGTGAGGATGTGGCAAAATTGGAACCCTTGTGCACTGTTGGTGGAAATGTAAAATGGCACTGCCATTGTGGAAATGATATGGCACTTCTCAAAAACGTCAACATAGCAATTCCACCTCTGGGTAAATACCTAGAGGAATCAAAACATGGACTTGAACAGACATTTGAATACCAATGTTTATGGCAGCATTATTCACAATAGCCAAAAGTAGAAACAACCCACATGTCTATCCATGGATGAATGGATAAGCAAGATGTGTATATACCTAAAATGGAATATTATTCAGCCTTAAATAGGAAGGAATTCTAATACATGCTACAGCATAGGTAAACCCTGATAACTTGGAAGCCAGTCACAAAAGGACAAATATTGCATGATTCCATTTATGTGAGGTACCTGGAGCAGTCTATTTCATAGAGACAAATTTGAATGGTGGTTGCCAGCAGCTTCAGGGAGGGAAAAATGGGAAGTTACGGTTTAATGGGTACAGAGTTTAGTTTGGGATGATGCAAAAATTCTGGAGACGAATAATGCTGATGGTTTTACAATAATGTGAATGTTTATTCCATACCACTGAGCTGTATATTTAAGAATGGTTAAAATGGTTAATTTTGGCATGTATATTTAGCTGCAATAATACACAGAGTAAAAAAAATTTCATTAACACTGTGTTCATATTTTTCATCACAGAATTTGTGAAGGCAAAGGCAAGCCACAACTTCTGTGATACATCTAAAGGACACAGCAGAGGCTAATGCATGTCTTTAACGGCACACCCCAGCTTGTTCCAAAGTTCCTCAGAGGTGCCTACAGCTAAACACAGTCATCTAACACTTACTAGGTGCTTGCTCTGTGTGTGGACCCTCTTCCAAGTGCTCTATGGGTGGTGTAATATTTATTTATTTGGTTGTGCTGGGTCTTAGTTGTGGCACGCAGGATCTTTTAGTGGGGGCCTGTGGAATCTAGTTCCCTGATCTGGGGTCGAACCCTGGCACCCTGCACTGGGAGTTGGGACTCTTAACTACCTAACCATCAGAGAAGTCCCTCTATGGGTGGTGATTTGTGTTTCCTCTTCACAGCCTTAAGAAGCAGGTAATTACCCGCCTGAGGAAGGGGGTTAAATCAGGGGAGCCATGGTGATAAGCATGCCACAACCCCCAAGGCAAGAAGTGGAACCACAAAGCCTCTGTGGTCCAGCCCCAGGTTCATATCTCTGACCACTGGACACCCTGTTGCCTGCATATCCCCTTTCAGCTCCCTCCGCCACTCCTCAGGCTCTCCTTTCAGGCATTTGCTGTCCTCTTTTCATGTACAGAATCCCGTTCTGTTTTGAGGAAGTGAACACAGCGGGTCTGAGCCCCCAGCTCTTCTGTCCCACCGCTGCCACCGGAGCCCTTGTGAGGCCACCTGACACTTCTTTTGGAAGCAGACAGAAGGTCAAGCACTCTAACCTGCTCGTCTTCTTGGGAGACTTGTTCTTTCACATATCCTCTCTTGTTCCCAAATGTTCTTTCTGTTTTCAGGAAAATATGTTTTGGGGAGAAGAACAATACAACAACAGAAGAATACTGAAAAAAAGAGGAAAAATTTGTTATTAATTCTGTCAAACAGAGAAAAGCATCATGAACATTTATGTTAAAGGCACAATGTGGTCGTTAGTTCAGTCGCTCAGTCGTGTCCGACTCTTTGTGACCCCATGAATCGCAGCACGCCAGGCCTCCCTGTCCATCACTAGCTCCCGGAGTTTACTCAGACTCATGCCCATTGAGTTGGTGATGCCATCCAGTCATCTCATCCTCTGTCGTCCCCTTCTCCTCCTGCCCCCAATCCCTCCCAGCATCAGGGTCTTTTCCAATGAGTCAACTCTTATGTGGTCATAGTGGTAAATAAAAATTGCCCACTCAGTCAAATGGTTATTACTAATGATAACATAAGCATTCCCAAACTGTTGAACATTTAAGATGTTTCATATTTGCAATTTAATGTTGGGTGGTATTCTAAAGCCTACCTCCCCTCCCCAATTAGGATAATTTTACACTATTCTCGCTTGTTGCAGCAGCTTCGGTTGGTGCCCCTCCCTTCTGGAGGTCCCTTAGAGGTACTCCTGCCCACTTAGAGATTTTGGATCCTCCCAGTAAGTTGGTCTCAGGGACTCCCTGTGGCTCAGAAGTCACCTTGGACCCCTTCCCTGCCTGGAAGTCTCTTCGGCTTATATGTCAGTGGATGGAAAAGGGAACAGTCACAGCGGACCCCAGAAGCAGCAGACCCCGTGTTGCCACACAGAGACACAAATCACCTCCTTGAGCAGCCTCTTGGCTCAGAGTTGGTACCCACAGTTGGCAAGTTGGTGTGCCCCCTGGACATCTTATAGTCCGTAGGCCCTGTGGAGGGTCCTAGAGGAGCTCACTGAGTCCAAGTGAGCGTCTGTCACACAGTGATTTCCAAGAATTAAGAACGATGTTACTTAGAAGACCGCTTAGCTAGAGTTTTATAAAGATAGATAGATGCGTTAGCAGTGGAAGCGCGGACGAGGGCCCGCCGTGGACCGAGACGCGTCTCTCCTGGAAGCTTCCAGCAGGGGGCAGGGCAGGCACGTTTAGGAGCCTCTTTCCTGACTGCAATCACTGAAAAGGTTTGGAACGCACTATCTTTATTTATGAACTGAAGTTTATTGACTTTCCAAGCACAATTATTCCATCCCAAAGGAACTCTTTTAAAAAACAGCATGTGTTACGATCAAGTGGATCCAGTGGAACTTGCTTGCTCAACTTTCTTTGAACTTCATCCCAGGGATGTGACATCCAGACCGCGGGTGAGGTCCGGCCTGTGGGAAACTGCAGTGGAAGTGGATTCCTCCTGATGCCGCCGCTTGAGGGTGCTGATTAAACAGACTCGCAGATCAGGGGGAAATGCGTTTGTAGTGGCCCACACACAGCTTCCAGTTAGACTTGGGCATGAAAGGAATGTAAGTATTCTCCATAATTCCAATCTAATTTCTTTCCATTTTATGCCTAACTCAACCACTTGGTTAATTCTGCCGAGTTAGTGATAGTTCAGCCATTTTAGATTTACAACTGGCTGGCACCCCCTTGCCTCACGCTTGGGTTGACTATAGCTGGGAGGAACAGGCCCGAATACCACCGCACCCGTGGTACCATGGGGCGGCTGTGTAGAAAGTGCTGACGGGTGAGCAGGTGGGGGCTCTCCCTTCCTATGTGGGTCAGAGTGGATTGAACACTGGCCTGTGGTTTCTGTGCCAGAGGTGTTATGCTGAACGCCCTGTGCTCAAGGAAGGCAGTCTTCACAACATGTCTTCCCAGAGAAACCTCATATTCCTAGATAGAAGCTTCAACATGGAAGTTTAGTCAGGAGATGAGAATGGAAACTAGTTTTTAAAGCTGACCAAGGGCCTTGACGTTCATGGTGGACATGGGATTGGGTGAGCCACAATACTCAGCCCTTCCCACGCAGCATTTCCCTCCTGAGGTCCTGGAGAACACTCTAGGGCCTGCTGCCGCTCACACTACATCCCCCACACCGGCCTTTGCCCACAAAGGACCCATTGTCTCTGCAGCGGGAACTGCCCTGTGCAGCTGTCATAACACTGGGATCTGCTGGCTCTTCCTTGGACAGTTGAGTAACCAGATCTGGGTCTGATGTTTGCACTTTCTGCTTGACCCCTACCCCTGGCCTGACAAGGGGCTCTCTGCATCCCAGGTCCCGTGAATTCCAGCTGACATGCACCTTAGGCTTCCCAAGCCTTCATTTTGCCCACACCTGTTTTGCTGTGGGAACTCTTGACTTGGATTCACAACCTGCCTGGGAGCGCTCCAAATGTCCAGAGACTGGGGCGGGGGGGCAGGGAGAAATAAAAGAAACCCCCTGTTTCTTCTTTCCCTGCTTCCCTAGAGTAAATGGCAAAGGTTTTGGTTTTAAATTTGGAATGGTGGACCCTATAGTCTTTGAAAATATCCCATGATCTCATTCTCTGACCCTTTTCCCGTTTCATTTTGACACCTGGGGATTTGTTGCTAAGTCCTGAAAGCCTGGAGCCATGTTATCGACTGTCTTCTAGTGTTTCGTGGTTTTCCTGTTACACTTTACATGAGCAGAACCAGCTCTTTTGCTTTCACCTCCTGTTCTCACTCTAGCCTTTGGGTCAGGGGATCGCACATTCTAATAGTAATGCTGTGCAAAAGGTGTTCATTTCACTGTCATATAACTTCTATGACACAGCAACATTTTGTTGTGTTACCCTCTAAGGAACAGAAAAACAGAGGCAGGAGGAGGCCGGGTGTTGGCCCAAGGTCAGTGAAAAAGGTTAGCCTCACTCAAGTTCTTCTGGCTCTCTGCGCCAAGTCTTTTCAGAATTAATAGAACCTCAGTGCTGTGTGCATTGGAGAAGGAAATGGCAATCCACTCCAGTGTTCTTGCCTGGAGAGTCCCATGGACAGAGGAGCCTGTTGGGCTGCCGTCTATGGGGTCACACAGAGTCGGACACGACTGAAGTGACTTAGCAGCAGCAGCAGTGCTGTGTGGACTGGCTGTGGCTTAGAAGGACTGTCATGCAATATGCTGGAGTCGGCAGATGCTGATGGCCTCTTCCCCTCTCTGTCTCTCCAGGGTCTCTGGAGGCAAGTTGGTGGGACTCCCATTTACCTGAGAAGGGCCTTCTGTAGAACACCTTTGTCGTAGGTGAATCCTTGAGACAATGAATGAGAACAGCAATGAGATCTCTTCTTTCCTTCCTTCCTTCCCTTCCCCAAATTCTAGAAAGCTGTGGAACAGAGATCTTTCTGTCATTTGTGTGACATCTTCTGGGACTCCTGTGAGTTAGTTGCTTCCCCTTCTGTATTTCCCAATCCCAGGGCCACTGCTTAAATTGAGCAAATGATCATTGCAAAACTTGAAGTGAGTGCTGTTCTAATTCATGATCTGGGTGGATCTGCTTATTACTATAATGATTTTCCAGCAGATGGCAGGAAAGTGTCATGAAGAGCAGGTGCCTTGTTCTCATTTGTGCGGCATCTCTGAATTAGCAGTGGATGTGCCCTTGTTACATCTGAGCTGGTGCCACAGCAGAATGACAGCCACCATGAGCAAGACCTGCACCTTGGTGCCCAGCTGGGCTGCACCTGAGGGAGTGGGGTGCTGGGGCCTCCCTTCCACCGCAGCCAGATGGGGCCAAGGCAGTGAGGTCTGGTCCTCAGGATTGTCCTGGTGGCCATGAAGGCTCTTCAAGACACATGATTTAGTCCAGAGGTTCTCAAACTATGGCTGATGAGCCAGTCCAGCCACTGTTTTTGTTTGGCCAGAAAGACAAGGATGGTTTTTATATTTTTAAATGGTTGGAAGAAAAATCAAAAGAAAATGATATTTTGAGACCTGAGAAAGCTATATAAATTCAAATTTCAGTATCCACAGATGAAGCTTTGTTGGCATGCAGCCATGCTCATTTGTTTACATATTGACTCTATCTGCTTCTGACCTATAGTAGCAGAGCTGAGAAGTCGTGACAGATGCCACAAAACCTCAAATATTTTTCTCTGGCCCTTTACAGGAAAATGTTGCCAACCCCTAGATTAATCCTTTGGAACTTGCATTGGCTCCAAGCTATCACTGTATTTTTGGGTGTGCATACCTAAGCAGATGGTGAGCCAGGGCCAGAATGGGGCAGGAGACCCAGGGGCTGCTGATGGATGGTGGGTTCTGGAGAACCTTGGCAGTTAGAGGTTATGGGTCCTGTTCCAGGCCATAGTACTCTATCCAGAGGGAGCGATGTTTTGGGGGAAAGTGATTTCTCCTCAGCCCGAGGCCTGGCTGCAGTTGCTATAGCCCTAGTTGCAAAGATGGGTTTTTGTTTCAGTATCCCTGTCTGCCCATACACCAGCCATGACTCCTGGACCTAGCAGAAGACATCCAGCCTTTCAAATTCCTTTGGTGACAAATTTGAGCATCTACTGATGTCTTGTGCATGCTAAGTTGCTTCAGTCATGTTCGACTATTTGTGACCCCAAGGACAGTAGCTTGCCAGGCTCCTCTGACCATGGAAGAATACTGGAGTGGATTGCCATTCGCTTCTCCAAGAGATCTTCTCGACCCAGGGATGTCTCCTGCATTGGCAGGCGGGTTCTTTACCTCTTGTACCACCATGTCTTAACCCTGTGTAAACTCTCAGGTGATTTCTAACAATGTGTGAGGGAGATCCTCCATGACCTTCTGGATAATAAGGTGGAGTTGGATGTACACAAGAGGTAGCCATACTCTGAAAACCTAAACTTGAAGCCCTTGGGTTCTCTATAGAAAATCTTCAACAGATCAGTTCAGTGAAAGTAATTTCCAGAGCCCAGCAGTTGACTTCCTGGGCCACGTTCTGTTCGAAATAGATATAATATCGGATCAAAGATATACCATCTGTCAGGAAGTCTGGCTGTCTTCATTTTCAAAAGATCTCCAGATTTCAGTTTTGCAAGATAAAAGGAGTTTGGGAATAGATGATGGTGATGGTTGCACAACAATATGAATGTTTTTAATACCACTAAACTGTAAACTTAAAAGGTTAAGATGGTAAATTTTATGTTATATGTATTTTACCGCAATAAAAAAAATGTAAAACGGAAGTCCAGAATCCAACCACTTACCTCCTCTTCTGCTGCCACTTAGGCCAAGACACTGCTACTTCATTCCTGAGGATTATTCTAAGAGCTTCTAAACAGCTTCACCCTTGCTGTATTATAGCCTCCTCTCAATGGAGCAACTGGAATGATCCTTTTAAAATGTCAGAGCTCTCGAGGACCTCTTAGGATCAAAATCTGCAGTGCCTCTCAGCTCACTGAGAATAGAGGCTAAAATCCGTCCCGTTGTCCTCATGTCTTTCCACAGTCTGGGTCCTGCATCTCTGTGACCTTTGGTCCCTCCCTCATTCCAGTCTCTCCCCCATGGACTCCTTGCTGTTCCTCTGGGACACCAGGCACGTACCTGTCAAGAATGTTCATGCTTTAGGGTAACTCTTGCTGGAATGTTCCTCCCCAGATGTACTCCTTCAAGCTTTTGCTTAGATATCCTTTTCTCCATGAGGTCTAATTTGACTCTCCTTAATACTCAACCTTTCTTCCCACTCCCTTTGTGCCGCTTGGTTTCTTACATGACAGTGCTTACTTAGCCCTTCTGGCATACTATATGATTTGCCTATTTGTTATCTACTGCTTATTCTTACTAGAATGTAAACTGCATGAGGTTAGGCATGTTTTTTCTGCATTGGCTTAGAATAATATCTGGAACATTGAAGGTGCTAAACACATAGTTTTTTTAAAAAACTTTTTATTTTGTATGGGGTTATAACTGATTACCAGTCTTGTGATGGTTTCAGGTGAATGGCAAAGGGACTCAGCAATACATGTACATGTATCTATTCTCCCCCAAACTCCCCTCCCATCCAGGATGCCACATAACATTGAGCAGAGTTCCATGTACTATATAGTAGATCCTTGCTGGTTATCCATTTTAGATGTAGCAGTGAAAACTAATATTTTTTGACTGATAAAGTAAATGAATTCTAAGAAGCAAGCCTTCTCAAGTACTGAAGCTTGTATTCCAATTATAGGTACCTTCTCCATTAACAAATTAGCTGAAAATGTTTGGGTTTTGTCTTAACGGGGCTCCTAGTCAGGATCCATGAGGCAGCTTCTTTAAGTGAGGTAGATGCACTTATTCTCCTTGTTAAACAGAAGAGGAAACCAAGGCAGCCCTAAGACGCGAACCTAGGGCGTTGGCTGGAGACTCTGTTCTTGAATGCTACACTGGACAACCTTTCCTGCAGCGCACTGGAATTTGAACTTGTCTTCTCTCCAGGCAAGGCCACTTCTTGCCTTTGCCCTATTTGACTTTTTCCTTCGTTGAATCCTTCCTGTATCCCCACTTTCCTGGGACGGAGTACAGATAATTTTCTACTTCACAGGCAGGAAAACTGAGTTTTCAGTACTATGATTCTAATTACAATGTTAGTAAGTGGCAGAACTGACCCCGGAAGCTGGGAATTTCAGACTCCACAGCTGAGTACACATGCTGTCCTCCTTGTGTTCTGCTCTTCGTTCTTGCCAATAAATTGGATAAAGGTATGGAGTGGATGCCAATTAGATCAACAATAGTAGAAATTGGGGTGGAGGGTGGGACGTGAGTGGGGAGACTCACTGGAAGGTGGCTGGGATCAAGAAAGGATACAGAATCATGGGGAATAGTGGAAGGAGCAGAGTGTTTTCAGCTTTGAGAGAATTCAGGGTGAGGGTGGGGCATATGAAAACTCTCTTTCAATATTTGGGTGTCTGTGTGGAGGTCTTAGATGGCAGGAGATTCTGGAGAGATGCTATTTTAGGGTGAGGGACAAAAGTCTCTGAACTTGAGTTTTCCTATCAATGTAATGAGGGCCCACTAAGGCCCATTTTACAGAGTTGTGTTAGAAAATCATTATGAAAGGCAGCTATCAGAACTCCTCACCCTGTGAATGCCTTCTATCATTGAGTGTAGTTGTGAGGCAATTGTGATAAAGATGACAATCTACAAGTCTGGAAAACCACTTTGGCAACTTAGTGGGAATGGTTTCAAGGATTAGGTTAGAGGACTTAGTGTGTTCTGTCATTCTACTCTTGGCTGTTTCATTTCATTAAAACCAATTTAGTTTTTGTAGAGCACAGGGAATTATATCCCGTATTTTTGTGTGTGTGTATGCATGTGCACTCAGTCATGTCTGTAGTCCACCAGGCTCTTCTGCTTGTGGAATTTTTCAGGCAAGAATACTGGAGTGGATTGTCATTTCCTACTCTAAGAGATCTTCCTGACCCAGGGATCGAATCTAGGTTTCCTGCATTTCAGGTGAATGCTTTATTGACTGAGCTACTAGGGAAACCCCAATATTTTGTAATAATGAATAACAAAAGAATATGAAGGAGAATATCTATCTACTGAATCACTGCGCTGTACATCTGAAACTGATACGACATTGTAAATCAGTTACACTTCAATTAAAAAGAGATTAAAAAAGCAATTTAGTTTGGTTTGCCAGCCACAACATCTGTGAAATTTTGGACAATTTCATTTGTCTTGAAACATAGAATGGATGTAATATTATTTTCTGTATGACAGAGGATGTAGCTAGGATGATTGGAACAGAAATATTCGTTGTGCATTTGGATGGTTACATATAACACTAAATATTCTATCGCTTGTTCCTTTCCAAAAACATGTGGAAAAATGAACAAAAAACAACCATGGCATTACAGCGTGACAGGGTCAGGGAATTTTAGGCATGGAAAGGACATTAGAAATGGGGTTAGGGTGAAATTCAATGTCTAGAGGAAGGAGTCAGAAGTCTCACCAGAGGCCCTTTCTGCTGGTATGCAGCAGTCTCCCATCCTGCTAAAGTGTCACATTTGGCAAGCACTCCTGGAAAACTAGCAAAGGTTTCAGTCTTTTTCGATTAAATTCCATGATGCTGTCCCTCTTGCCAACCTGATGTTAATTTGCCTCCCATTGCTGTACCTTCAGTGGTTTCCCGTTTCCTTCAGGGTGGACTCCAAAGGAATTTACAATCTGGCACCAATATACCTAACACTGTTACTTCTCTTAGCATGTCCAGTCTTGGCCTGAGTGTGAGCTCAGATTTCTGTGACGGGGCTACAGGGCTCTGGGGCTCCAGAGACAAGGGGCCAGGTGTGTCAGCAGAGGCATTGCCTTATCTTACTTGCTCTGGGGTTCTACTCTTACCTTTTTTCACACTTCAGTGCAGTGGAGGGAAAGTCAATGTTATTAAACCACCATGAACCTCTGTGAATCCAGGCAAGATTAGAGAAACTTGTATGTAGCAGGCATTCACTAAACAGCAAACCCCACAATGGATGGTCTTTTGTAATGTAGGAGAGGCCTAGTATGTGCTGGTCTATTTGATCTTCACATGAGAACCCCTCCATAGCTAAAACAAGTACTTCCATGTCACCTGCCTGCCAGTCCAAGCATGCCTGCTCCTACTGCCCCTCCTTTGATGATACTGTCCTCCTTCCTTTGAGCTCAAGCTGGCACAATGTATGCTTAAGGTGATTCTTTTCACCAGCCCCTTTTGTATTATTTTTGTCACAAGGAGGCTTGATTCAAACAGAGGAAAGAAAAGCAAAACAATTCATTTCAGAGTCAGATAGGTGTAGACCTGCACCATACAGTAGAAATTTAATATGAGCTACAAATACAATTAAGACATTTCTAGTGTCAACTAAAAAGGTAGTCACAACCTGAAAGTAGAGAATTATTTTATTTGGTGGGAATGTTAGGACTCCAAACTCTGGAAATAGCATTTCAGGTAGCCCTGGGAGACTCCTCTGAGAAGGCGGAAGACAGTGTCAGGCTATATACAGGTTTGCAACAAAAGAGGCAGGCAGTCTGAACATAATAGATTTTTGTAAGGGAAATCAGATATCAAGTCAAGGAGTTTAGCACTCTTCTATGATGGACAGGGAGGCCTGGGGTGCTGCGATTTATGGGGTTGCAAAGAGTCGGACACGACTGAGCGACTGAACTGAACTGAACTGACTAATGTATGGGAAAATGCAAGAGTCTGGGATTATCGAAGTCATTTCTTTCATATACATCTCAGCTATCTGGGGCCAGTGTCCTGTCTTTTTTATTTCTCTCATCCCCCCCCCCCCCCCAGCTCCTCAGCAATCACTGTGAGCGTTGGTGGCATCTGCTGGATTGCAGGCATTGTATTCTCTTTTGGGAGTCCTCATTCACATTTGGAGGCCTGAAATCACTGATGACTGTTACATCCTTGTTTATTGATATGGTAGGAGATATTCCATTTCACAATAGTAATTGTTAAAATTAATTAAAAAATATATTTTATTTAATATATACAAAATACTGATTCAACACACAACATTAAAAATGATCAGAAATATTTTTTCTTTTTTCTGTTTCGAGTTTTAGAAATTTGGTGTGTCTTTTATACTCTGAGCACATCTCAATTCAGACTTCCTTCACTTTTGGTGCTCAGCAGCTGCTTGTAATAGTGGCCACTGTATTGACACAGCAGGTCTGCAGAGTCTAATGGCTGACCAATGTTAGTCCTAGAGTCACGTGGATCTGAGTGTGAATTCTGACTTTGCCCACGAGAGGCTGTCCAGACTTAGAAAGCCTCCTTCACTTTTAGGAGCCTCAGTTTTCTCACCTATAAAATGGTCATATTAGTTATTGCCTCATAGGGGCTGTCCTGAAGATAAAAATGAGATAATACATGTTCTGGCACAGAGTAAAGGTTAGGTAAGTGTTAATTGCTGATACCATTCCAGCTAGATTTTATTTTATTTTTCGGTCTTCCCAGTGAGTTTTATTTGGACTGACCTAGGGACAGAGAAGGCCTGCACCTAAGAGAAGGTGGTAGCGTCTTGGTGGTAAAGCCTGGCTTGTGCAGGTGATGGAGGCCGGGGTGGGGCAGCAGGAATCTGAACTGGCAGTCACGGAACTGCTGGTCTGTGGCACTTGCTGGCTGCGACCTCCTCCACCTTCATGATCTGGACTGAGTGGTCCTGGGCATGGGGCCACGTGCGCATGGGTGGCGGTTCCAGCTGTGATCAGGTCCGGGTACTCTTGGTACATGTTGTGGGTGCGGCTGTGGGAGTCATTGCGCAGCCAGATGCCAAAGTTCTTCACCGGCGGCGGGGATTTCCTGTCCACAGTAGACCATTTCCCCCTGAGGACTTCACCTTCCCCAGCTGAGACGCAAAGTACCAGAAAGGGGACTTGGCGACAACGTGCTCGGGCGCAGAGAGTTTCATGCTCACGCGATAGAAAAGCGGCCTGCGGAGCCTGGGAGTCAGGCAGGCATCGCCCGCCATCTTGTCCTCTTGAACTGTGCCTGAGGCCTTCATGGTGGCATGGTCCTCCCTGCCACCCCTGAAAAGGTCTAGCTAGATTTTTAAGTTTGAGTGTTTATATGTAAGACAGTGGTGTTTGTTACCTTTTCTTCTATCAACTTCGTTCCATAATACCTGTGGGTGATGAAGACAGGTTAACTTGCTTGAGCACTTTAGCTGGTGGACATTCTTAAAGTACACATCTGTGAAGTTGGTTTTAAAATTTTGTTTCTCTTGAACATTTTATTATGAAAATATCCAAACAGAAAAGTTGAAAGAATTATACAGTGAACACCTGAATATGCAACCATCAAGAGTCTACAATGAACATTTTGTTTTACTTGCTTTATTAAATACCTATCCATCTTTCTGCTATCCATCTATAAATCCATCTTATTTAACGTTTTTGCATTTTTATAGTTATTGGGGCTGTTGTTCATATTATAAAAGTTAAAAAACCTACTGAGATGCATTAATTATGAGTATTTTTGCATATCTTTCAGAAAATTGCCAGGATAGTAAAAACAAATATTGAAGAAGTCAAATAGTTTGAATAATACAATTAATATAATTGATGTGCTCTAATATTTAATAAACAAGATACATATTCTTTTTCAATACCATGTTCTTTATCAACACATTTTGTTGTTGGTAAGATGTTACTGTACAAACGTTTGATATGGTCCATTTGTTTATTTTTCCTTGTGTTTCCCTTGCCTGAGGAGACATGTCAAAAAAGAAAAAAGTATTGCTAAGATGTGTCAAAGAGTGTACTACCTATGTTTTCTTCAAGTTTTATGGTTTCAGATCTTACATTTAATAAGTCTTTGGTTCATTTTGAGTTTATTTTTACAGATGGTGTGAGAAAGTAGTCCACTTTGGTTCTTTTGCGTGTGGTTGTCCAGTTTTCCCAATACCGCTTATGAAGAGGCTGTCTTTTCCCCATTGTATACTTTTGCTCTTTTGTCATAAATTAATTGATGTATAAGTGTGGGTTCATTTCTGGGTTTTGTGTGTCCCTTAATTACTATATAGATGATCTTCCTACTTTTGTCTTTTAACCATCCTAATGTTTAAGTGGTTGTTCTACTACCTTTACCCTATGTTTGCCTTTACCAATAAAATTTTTTCTTTTGTAATTGTTATATTATTAGTTGTGGTCTATTTTTTCCACTTAGAGAAGTCCCTTTAACATTTTCTGTTAAGTTGATTTAGCAGTGCTAAGCTCTTTTGGTCTTTTTCTTGCCTGTTAAACTCTTTCTCTCTCCTTCAAATCTGAATGAAAGCCTTGCTGGGTAGAGTATTCTTGGTTGTAGGTTTTTCCTTTCATCAGTTTGGATGTATTGGTCCACTCCTTTCTGTCCTGCAATGTTTTTGCTGTAAAGTTAGAGAACAGTTTTTTGTGAATTCCTTTGTCTGTAACTAGTTGCTTTTCTCTTGCTTCTTTTAAGGGGCTCTCTTTATCTTTAATTTTTGCTATTTTAATTATTATGTGTCTTTGTGAGGGTCTCTTTGGGTTCATCTTGTTTGGAACTCTCTGTGCTTACTGGACTTGGATGTCTGTTCTCGTTTCCAGATTATGGGATTTTTTTTTTTTTTAGTTATTATTTCTTCAGATAAATTCTCTGCCTCTCTCTTTCTTCTCCTTCTGGGACCTTATAATGTAAATATTAGTATGCTTGATGTTGTCCCAGAGGTCTCTTAAATGATCTTCATTTTTTAAAGTTTTTTTTTTCTTCTTTCTGTTTTGCTTTAGTGATTTCCACCACTCTGTCTTCCAGTTTGATGATTTATTTCTCCATATCATCATAGTAAAACTTCTTGTGTATTTTTTATTTCAGTATTGTATTCATCAGCTCTTTTTGGTTCTTCTGTTTTAACTCTTTGTTAAGCTTCTCTCTGTTCATCCATTTTTCTCCCAAGTTTGCTGAGCATCTTTATGATCATTATGTTGAACTTTTTATGGGTAGATTTCTTATCTCCACTTCTCTTAGTTCTTCTTCTGAGGTTTTATCTTGTTCCTTCCTTTGGAACATATTCCTCTGTAGCCTCATTTTGCCTAATTCTCTGGGTTTATTATTGTATAGTAGGTGGGTTGGTTATGTTTATTGATCTTGCAGAAGTGGCCTTGTTTAGATCTTTGTGGCTTCATGGACTGTAGCCCACCAGGCTCCTCTGTCCATGGAATTTTCCAGGCAAGAACGCTAGAGTAAGTTGCCATTTTCTACTCCAGGGGATCTTCCTGACCCAGGGGTTGAACCCATGACTCTTGCATCTCCTGCATTGGCGGGCAGGTTCTTTACCACTAGTGCCACCTGGGAATCCCTCTTTATTTTTTTAAATTGGAGTATAATTGCTTTACAATGTTGTGTTAGTCTCTGCTGTACAATAAAATGAATCAGCTATATGTTTACATACATCTCCTTCCCCTTGGATCTTCCCCCACACCCTAGGAGACTTCTTAGGGGACCCAGCAGCATTCTCTATTCTGGTCACCAGAACTATATTCTCTAGCAGTTTCCCCTATGTGGGCTTGCTGCAGGGCCAGAGGGATCCCGGGTCTGGTGCTGGTCCACTGGTGGAAGTCTCCTTGTTCCAGGGTTGGCTGTGGGTTTTGGGGGCCCCAGGCTGGTGCCAGCCTGCTGGTGAGTGGGACCAGTTCTTGGGTGGTTAGCTGCAGGGGTTGTGGGGGCCCCTGGGCTGCTGCTGGCCCAGTGGTAAAAGGGGCCAGGTCTCTGAAAGGCTAGCTGCTTGGCCTGGGGATTTTGGGACTGGTGCTGGCCCTCTGATGCTATAGGCTAGTGGGGAGACTACAGAAATTCCCTTGTCAACACCAGTGTCTTCATGGTGGAATGAGTTCCCCCAAATGGCTGCCATCATCTATCCACAGAGGGTGTCCCAGTTGCAGTCTGCCTTTGTGAGGCTTTCCAAGATCAGCAAGTGGATCTGACCTGAGCACCTTTTACATTACTGCCTCTGCACTGGGATTTGGTAGGTGAGTGTTTTTGTGTTCCCTTTAGGAGCAGAGTCTGTTTCCTGTAGTCCTCTGGCTCACATATACAAGCCCTGCTGGCCTTCAAAGCTGGACATTCTGGGGGCTTGTCTTCCTGGTGCAAGAGGCCCAAAGCTTGGAGACCCTGATGTGAGGCTTAGACTCCTCACTACTTGGAGAGAACCTGTGCAATTGTGATTATCTCCCATATGTGGATCACTCACCCAGGGGAATGATTCTTGACTGTACTATGTCTCTACCCCCTTTACTCATCTAGTTCTAGCTCCTTTTTTATATTTTTAATTGTGGAAAATCTTTTCTGCTAGTCTTCAGTTTGTCCTCATAAATAGTTGTTTTATAGGTTGTTGTGATTTGGTGTGCCTATAGGAGGCCTACAGGCATTTTGGCCATACCTCTAAACAACTTTGACTATAGCAAATATCAATTAGGAAGTAGCGTGTATTTAAAAGTGAAAACTACTAACAGCATGACATGATGTGTCTAAATGTAACTCAAGAAGAGTGTTCTTGCTTTTATTTTTATTAAGAAATTTTTCATTGGCCACACCACAAAGGATATGAGATCTTAACTCCCTGAAGAGGAATTGAACCCATGACCCCTGCAGTGGAAGTGTGGCGTCTTAAGCACTGGATTCACCAGGGAATTCCCCCTCCCTTAAAATGTATTTATTAGATAAGAAAAAATAAGGCAAAAAGTCAAGAAGGTAAACAACAAAACCAAAAAGCCAAATTTAACAAAATAAAGTAGTGGGAAGGACTAATTAAACACAGAAAGTACAAAATTAATGAAGATAAATGAAAGAAAAAAGATGATTCTTTGAAAATACCAAAACAGGCCAACCTCTTGACAGTAGTCAAGAGAAAAAGAGAAGATGAATATTAGCAGTGAAGATTGAGAAACTCAGTGTGTTTCGTGAAAGTTAAGAAACTTTAAAAAGAAGAAATCCTTGGGAATTCCTTGGTAGTCCAGTGGTTAGGACTCCATGCTTGCACTTCAGGGGGCATGGGTTTGGTCCTTGATCAGGGAACTAAGGTCCCATAAGTTGGGCAGTATGGCCAAAATTAAAAAGAAAAAGAAGAAGGAATCCTTTATAAAAGCTTTTAAACAATCTAGATGGAAAGAACAAATTCTAGGAAACTAAATTTCTAATTTGATTCCATCAGGGTACAGAAATTCCCCCAAACTAGGGGAGAAATGTAAAATGTGATCCAAAATATGTACTACTAAAGTAGTCACTATCTTTCAAAGGATTGATAATTTCTATTATTTAATCTATTCCAGAATCCAGAAAAAGATGAAACAGTCCTCATCTTTTTCTAAAGAGTGAACATAACCCTCATCCTACATTAGATTAAATAACAGCATTAAAAGGGAAACATATAGGTTAATCTCACTCATAAACAAGAATGCAAAATCACATTTGAAATGTTAACCAATCTAACAATGAAGAATAGCCTGGTGGGCTACAGTCCATGGAGCCACAAAGATCAAAACAAAGAATAGTGCATTCTGATGAAGACTGGTTTGTTCAAGGCATGCAAGGATAGTTCAACAAAAAGAAATCTGTTTTAACTTTATTCACCCTGTAACTAAAGTGGAAAAAAAGTAACTTTGTGATATCCCAGATAGATGCCAGAGAAAACATTTTTGAGAAGCTGTAAAACTCTTCTCTGAGAGCCACCACTGGGCACAGTTGCTTGAAAAAGTAAATAGATGCCACTAAACAGATGTGACAATGACCCATCATTGTTCCCAAGAGGGTAATAAATGCCTTGGGGTTAAATTAATGTTTTCCATAAGCCCTGATTCTCTGAGTGATTCTGCCTGTCATTTAAAAAATATCTTATTCTATCTTCAGCTCTTTATTTATATTTTGGGAGTATTCATATTGTTTTTGTGAATTTTAAATAAAAAGGTGCAGGGGCCATAGCTAACCCCAGGCTAGAAGTGGAATAGAAGTTCCTGAGAATCCAGGAGTACATGCTTCTGTGCTGATAGCACATAGCCTCCAGGTAAAGTTAGGAGAGCTCTCCTTCTGCATGGAAGAATGTGAGCAGAGCCCCAAACCATACAATGCATGCGGCCAAGCTTTGACCTTTCTCATTATGTGGAATTGCTGAAGCATTCCTACAAATGGTGTTTTAATCATAGCATAAGTTATTAATTTAAACCAGACAAAGTGCCCTTGGGGAGTCTTCATTCTGTGTAGGAGTTTTTATAAACTTCCATGATTTTTCACCTAATTCTCCCTTGTTTACTTTTGTTGAGACATTGGCAGTGTTTTATAATTTAGACTTTTTCACCTTTGGAAATAAACCAGGCTTGTAAAAAAAAAGTTTTGTCAGAATGTTGGATGGATTGAGAAAACTGTGTAATTTATGAAATCAAGACTGCTAATTTGAGGAAGTACAAAGGATGGAGTGTAGCCCAGGCCTGGGTCAGCATTGGGCCTTCTGACCCCATATCGGTCTCAGGCACAGCAAGTCCACGGCCTTTTGAGCCACATCTCCATTTTGAGCCCAGTGGAATAATCAACCTGGATCTTCATGGTACTCAGCACAGAAACACTGGGCCGAAAGGGATCAAAGGAGAAGCCAGTTAATCTCTGTGGATCAGCAAATGGTTTCTGACAGAAGAGCTTGGTGACCACCCTTTGGGCAAAATTCATTCCCTTGGATGTGGTGAATTTCTCAGAGGACCAGCAATTGTGTGTCATGAACACTATTAATTAGCTATTCAGTGTTGGCCTCTTGAAAAAACCACTCAGGGAGACAGCACACCCAATGGTTAACTATTCAGCATTTACTATTGCCCACATTATCACTTGAACTTTCCCCCTTTTCTGTTTTCTACCATTTGGGATGAAGCTGAGGACCCAACTCAGTTCTTGCTGTGGACTGGCACTAGCTCTTGGCCTGACCATACTCTCTGGGGCAGGAGACTAGAATAGAAGACTTGAAATAGTGGGGCCTCCTTTAGGCGAGGATGAAGAAGCATGTAGCAACCTTATGACTGCAGTCATAAGGAGGAGATGGAGCTCACACTGTGGCAGAGAGATACAAGCTTCATCTTCATGACGTCAGAGAGTCCCTGAGTCAATCGCTTCCAGAGCTGTCTTAACTCTTGGACCTCCAGTTCTGTGTTTTAATTGTTTTTGAGCCAGGTTGAGGTGAGCTTTCTCTTACATGCATGTTAAAACTCCCAAGTAACATAGAGTGAGAATTATTCTCTGTAATTTTCTTTTTTTTAAAAAAATTATTTATTTGACTGCATCTGGTCTTAGTTGTGGCATGTAGGATCTTTTGTTGTGGTGTGAAGGTTTAGTAGTTGTGGCAGGTGTGGACTTAGTTGCCCTGAAGCATGTGGGATCTTAGTTCCTGCACCAGGGATTGAACCTTTGTCCTCTGCATTGCAAGGCAGATTCTTAACCAGGGAAGTTCCTTTGTAATTTTCTGAGTGTAGGACTTTTTCTACTTCCCTTTTGATGCCCCCTTACTTACAATCTTAATATTACAAATCTCTCAAACTAACCATTTCTTCTTTTTTAATAGTGTTTTTAAGCCCCTGATCATGTTATCGTCACTAATATATACTGTGCATTTGCTCTTTGTTGGACACTCATAAACATTTTATTTGTACAGCATTTCATATTTGTGAATTTGGAAGGAATTTGTCTTTTAAAAGTTTGGCTTTTACCTCTAACATATTCTCCAAAAGGAATCAGTTCAATTCAGTCACTCAGTTATGTCCAACTCTTTGCAACCCCATAGACTGAAGCATGCCAGGCGTCTCTGTCCGTCACCAAATTTCCGGAGCTTGCTCAAACTCATGTATTCGAGTTGGTGATTCCATCCAACCATCTCATCCTCTGTAGTCCCCTTCCCCTCTTGCCTTCAGTCAGAATCAGGGTCTTTTCCAGTGAGTCAGTTCTTCGCATCAGGTGGCCAAAGTATTGGAGTTTCAGCTTCGGCATCAGTCCTTCCAATGAGTATTCAGGGCTGATTTCCTTTAGGACTGACTAGTTTGCTCTCCTTGCAGTCCAAGGGACTGTCAGGAGTCTTCTCCAACACCACAATTTGAAAGCATCAGTTCTTTGGTGTTCAGCCTTCTTTATGGTCCAACTCTCACATCCATACATGACTACTGGAAAAACCGTAGCTTTGACTAGAGAGATGGACCTTTGTTGGCAATAAATATTTCTATTATTCCCAGCGTGGATAGGCTTAAACTCTATGTATGTATTTTAAAACAGCAGTTACTATAAGCTTTCATTCAATTGACTCTAAAATGTTTTGAGGCCAAGACTGTCATTTCCACATTTTAAATAGGACTGAAGTAGGGAGGGGGCTTCTCTAATGACTCAGTGGTAAAGAATCCACCTGCAAAGCAGGAGACACAGGAGACTTGGGTTCCATCCCTGAGTTGGGAAGATTCCCCCAGAGGAGTAAATGGCAACCTGTTCCAGTATTCCTGCCTGGAAAATCCCATGGACAGAAGAGCCTGGTAGGCTACAGTCTATAGGGACACAAAGAGTCAGACACGACTGAGCGACTGAGCAAAGTGGGGAGAGATGCCCAAGATCACATTGTTAATGACAGGCTGGACCCAGGTGCAATCAGTTCCATCCCAAGGACTGTGCACTACACTGCCTCCCTGTGTAGATTTTCCTGGATACTATTGGGCTATTGCTGTGTGTCTCTCCAGGAGATGGCATAGGCAAGCTGAGCAGCGAGATGAGTTTTATTAGAAGATTTGGAATTGAAAACATGACTAACTGTTGGCTCCTCTAAAGTAGTATTCTGAAATATATGGCAAAATGTTTCTGAATCGAGGACTGATTATATGTTATTTTAATCCTTTTCATCTTCATTTTTATGTTATTTGATCTGTTAAAAGTGTATGTTGAAAGAGGTACATTAAAATCTTCCAGAAAAAAAAAAAAAAAGGCAAACTAGGACTTCCCTGACAGTTTAGTGGTTAAGACTCTTCTGCTTCCAATGCAGGGGGTGAAGGTTTGATATCTGATCAGGCAACTAAGATCCCTATGGTGCTGTGCTGCAAAAGAAAAAAAAAAAAGAAAAAAAGAAAAAACCACCCAGGACACTAGTTTGTTCTATTTTATCTTTGTAATTCCTATAGGAGTTATTTTACTGGTTGGCTAATGATGTTATTTGACTGGAACCCCAGTGAAGGGTAAATGTTCTTCTTGATTTAGCTTCCCATCAGCACAATATGGCCCTCCTTGTTCCTTTTCCTGTCTTCCCCTACCCTCCAGCCCCACCTCCTTGAATGTTACATTGTGTTGGGTCAACAAAAGTATTTATAGAAGAGTCTTAATTATACCTTTGGTAGCAAGCAGATCTCTTCTAAGATGAGGCGGGGACCAAGAACAAAGGGCACAACTTGGTTCCTTTAAAGACTGTTTATTCCTCATTTATTCTCTATTTGTCAGTAATAAACAAGCAAACAAATGCATAAAATGAAAACCTGAGGTCAAGGAGAAGGCCCAACCTGAGCTCTCACAGATGTGGTAATGTGAGTGCTTCCGGGTACTCCCAGGGAGGGAAGGTAGCAAGGGCGGCCTTAGGGGAAACCTGAGATGAAGTGGTCCAATTTTGATGGCTGGTGGGAAATTTTCATCTTCTCATCTGGGTGTAGTCGGGGCATGATGTCCAAGAGTCTGGGCCACCAGACTGAATGGGCCAGGGAAGGGCATGTCACTTTCGGTGCGTGTGCATGGCTTCCTGCCATGTCGTGCACCAACACATTCTCTCTGGCACCGTGTTCCCTGGCGCTGTTTTCTCCTCCTGGCCTCTCGCTAACATTATGCGTTGCTTCCCCATCTCTTCCCCACACTTTTTTTTTTTCATTTATTTTTATTAGTTGGAGGCTAATTACTTCACAACATTGAAGTGAGTTTTGTCATACATTGACATGAATCAGCCATGGAGCTACATGTATTCCCCATCCCGATCCCCCCTCCCACCTCCCTCTCCACCCGATTCCTCTGGGTCTTCCCAGTACACCAGGCCCGAGCACTTGTCTCATGCATCCAACCTGGGCTGGTGATCTGTTTCACCATAGATAATATACATGCTGTTCTCTTGAAACATCCCACCCTTGCCTTCTCCCACAGAGTCCAAAAGTCTGTTCTGTACATCTGTGTCTCTTTTTCTGTTTTGCATATAGGGTTATCATTTTCCCCACACTTTTTTAGCCCACAATTTTTTCTAATGTTTAGCAAATGCTTTTTCACATCAGTGAAGTTATCCTGTTTACATGTATATTTTGACTTGTGGAAATGCCTGTCTACAGTTTGAATCTACCCATAAGCACTATTTTTTCAGACTACTCCTGATCCAAAGGGGAAACCCAAGAAAATGTGGTGGATAGAAATGGAGGTGAAAGGAGTTGAGGATTTCCCAAAAAACCACTCTCATTCACAGTTTCATATTAATGCCATATATTTACTTTCCTTTGCATTTGTTCCTTTTCTGACTTACAGATTTTCTGATGCTTCATTTTAGGGAGCTCTTTTACAGTTGGACTTAATTTTTTTTCTTTTTTTGCAAGGGAATTCATGACTGTGGTTCAAAAATGATTTTTCCTGGTACATCAAAATATGATCTTTTTTAGTTGCTGTTTTTGTTTAAAGCCATGGTAACATAGTTGAATTACTGTTGGGAGTAGCCATTTCACAGAACGTTTAAAAATATTGAGCCAAATCTGTTTGACATAGCACTTTAAAATATTGGGATTAAATCCTGTTTGACAAATGTTTTAATTGCCGAAAAATGAAACTTTAGGAGGAATGTGGAGGAGTTTCTCCTGGTGGCCCCGCGCCTGCTGTTAGGTGCTCACATGGCCATAAAGAGCTCTGGTCGGCAGGAGGTTACTGGCAACCAGAGCTGCCAATTTGGCCTGTGACTTCTGCAGCTTCCTGAATCTTTCTGTGCCTCTGCCTCTCATGCCTGTTGGACAGGGCAGGATGTGGCTACTCAGGTCAGCATGACTTGAGCGAGCCCTTGTTGAGGGGGCAGAGAGCTTGAGACTGGGTTACACTCCTTCCCCAGCGCTCAGGTCCCCGCACAACTGATCAGTCTCCTATTCAGGATTCCTTCGGTGCTCATGCTTTAAGTCTGTAGCAAGGTGGTTGTTACTGGACTCAAAGTTATTTTATTAAAAAAATTAACATACAGGAAGTGTGACTTTTGGGGGAGTGTACAATTCTGTGAGTTTTAACACATGTATATATTCAACGCAGTCAGGATGCAGAACTGTTCATCACTCCAGAAACTCCTTGGTGCTGGTCCTTTACAGCTGGTTCTTTCATCCTTGTTCCTGGCACCCACAAACTGTCCTCTGTCACTGTAATTTTATCATTTTGAGAATGTTGTATGAGTGGAATCACAGAGTATGTAATCTTTGAGACTGGTTTTGTTTACTTGACATAATACCTTTGAGATTCATCCAAGTTGTGTGTATCAGTAATGTGTGTCTTTTATTGCTAAGTAGTATTCCATTCTATGGGTGTACCAGAGTTTGTTTATCCATTCAACCATTGAAGAGCATTGGATTATTTCCAGTTGTTAGTGACTATGAATGGAATGGCTCTAAACATTCACGTATAGGTCTAGTTATCCTTAAGAAGTTCTGTTTTAAGATAGTTCTTTTAAGGAGGTTCCTTTCTGTGTATTATTGCTTCCTGTTGAGATTTTAAAAGATAGCTGTAAATTCTTTGACATTCTTCTTGCTGAGAGGTGGTGTCTATGTCCCCTTTTCTTGAATCTGAGTGGGCTGCTATGAACAGTAATATATAGGAGAAGTGAGGCTATGACTGAGGTCTAGGTCTGAGACTAGGACTGGTCGTAAAAAGTCATGCATTCTGCCTTGTTTAACAAGAACATCCACTCTGGAATTCTCTGTCACCATTTGGGAAGCCCAGAGACAGCTCTGCTGGAGAGGGCAGGTGTGGGAGCTTTGGCTGACCATACCAGCTGAGCTTTCCCCCATCTATTCCAAGTTGATAGATGTGTGGGTGAAACCAACTTGGTCCTGTCAAGAGTCACCTGGCACCTGAATACCATCAAGTGACTTCTCCTATGCCACATGGAACAAAAATCACCCAGTAACACTGCCAAATTTCTGAGCCAAGAGATCAAGGGGTATAATAAAGTGGTTTTTGTTTTTACCCACTAAGTTTAAGTTTGTTTGATCCACAGATGTGAATAACTGGAATACTATATAATGAATATTTAAGCTTTATAGAAACAAGGATCATATCTCTCGACAAACTTAAATCTTTGGATACAGTGCTCATTTTTATTTTTTGAAACTGTAATTTCCACACTGTACTTGGCAAAGTCCCTTATAAATGTTGTGTGGTGGTGATGATGAGGAATTGAATTACCTTGCCAATTATCTTGGTGGTAAGAAAATTATCTGTGTGCGTCCTCAGTCATGTCTGACTCTTTGCGAACCTATGGACCGTAGTCCACCAGGCTCCTCTGTCCATGGGATTTCCCAGGCAAGAATACTGGAGTGGGTTGCTGTTTCCTTCTCTAGGGGATCTTCCTGACCCAGGGTCTCCTGTGTTTCCTGCGTTGACAGGCAGATTCTTTACCACTGAGCACCTGGGAAGGCCAAGAAAATTATCCAGTGGCTGTCAAATGCTATGAAGTGTGTTGCTCATGGACTCACCAACTGCAGAATCTGGAAAGGGAAGTAAAGGACCATCCATTTTACCTCCATACCAGGCGAGTGGGCTGTGAGGCACTGGTGAGGCACAGTGGGCAGTGGGGAGGCTCCCAGTGGGAGCAAGGACTTGGAGCCCGATGTCTGATTTCTGGCTCCAAGTGATCAATCAAGACCTCTGTTCATGAATGTGATTGGGTCACACAGAACCACTGGGTAGCTCTGTAAGCCAGCAGTGCATAAGGAGGGGTCTGGCCAGGCAATCAAAGGACCCCAGCCCAAACAGTTAATGCAGAAAACAGAAGCATCTCTATTCAGTTCAGGTCTGTGGTCTCAGAAGGTGTGTAGGAGCCATTGCTTTTATTAAACACAAGTGTAGGCAAAGCAAAGAGCAGTAGGAGAATAAAGAAGTATTCTTGGAAAATTTTTTTAAAAAGTCCCAAATGGGCCAAATTAAAGCAAAACTCACTAGAAGTAAGGAGTGACAAATGGACTCTGAAATCTGAGGCAAAGAGTAGAACTTGAGGGATCTTTATAGATCAGAACCAAAAAAAAAATGGTGATGGAAATTGTAGGAAACAAAATATAAAGGAGAGAAAGTAAAAAGAGTCATGTTTTATTCATGCATTTGTTGAACAAAGATCTGTTGAGAGCCCTCCTCTTGGTCTCAGATTTGGGGCAACAAACGGAATAAAAACAGAGAAAAAAATTCCTGGCTTGCTTGGAGCTTGTGTTCAGTGAGGGATGGAGTGGGTGGGAGAAAGAAAACAAATGTATAAACAAGTAAAAACTTATCAAATGAGAGAAAGTGATCAGTGCCCTGGAAACACAGAGCAGAGAAGAGTGAAAGTAGTGGGGCAATGAGGAGGGAGGGAGCTGACAATCTTAAACCAAGTGGTCAGGAAAAGCCAACTGCGAAGGTAGCCTGAGCAGAGGTCTGAAGGAATGATATCCAGGAGGAGACATGCCTGAGCATGTTCCAAGCAATGGGGACAGCCTGTGAAGGCCTCCTGAGACTGGAGCCCGAGACCTTGTGTGGTGGAGCTGGGATGAATCCTGGCAGAAGATGTAAGAGGAGTGGGATGGGGTGGAGGTGTCAGTGATGAGAGTCTTCAGGCCACAGTTAAGTATTTGGGTCATTTTTAAGGAATTTGAAAGAGAAAGGCATTGAAGTATTTTAACAAAGGAGTGACATGATTTCATTTAAACTTTAGAAAGATTGTTCTGACTTTTGTGTTGTGATGAGATTTGGGGAAGGGCAGCAAATGTAAGGGCAGAAGCAGGAGAGGAGGGAAAAGGCCCATGTAATGATTCAGGGGAGGGAGGGTGGCACTCTGTGGTGGTTTGCACGGGCCTGAGAGTGATGGAGGTGATGAGAAATGACCACATTTTGGATTTACTCTAAAGGCAGGTCCAACAGATCAATTTGGGATGGAGGAGAAGAGGGCCTTCAAAGATGAATAAGATTTTGGCTAAGCAACCGAAAGAAGTTGCTTTTTACTGAGGAAAAGAAGATCTAGGGGACACTGGGTTTTTTTGTGGAGGGTGGGGGGAAGATAATCAGGAGTTTGCTTTTTTAAAAATTGAATTATAACTGAGATACAATATGGTGTTAGTTTCAGGTGTACAACAGTGATTTGATACTTTTATACATTATGAAATGATCGCCATGATAATTTTAGTTACCATCTGTCCCCATACAGAGTTTTTACAGAATTACTCACTGTATTCCCTCTGCTATACATTATGTCCCTGTGACTTATTTATTTTATAGCTGAAAGTTTGTGCCTCTCATTCCCCTTTACCTATTTTGCACTCCCCTCTCTTCCCCTCTGACAACCACCCGTTCTCTGTATCTGTGAGTCTATTTCTGTTTTGTCCTGTTTGTTCATTTATTTTGTTTTTTAGATTCCACATACAAGTGAAATTTGTCTTTCTCTGATTTATTTCACTTAGTGTAACATCTGCCAGGTCCATCCATGTTGTCACAAATGGTAAGACTTCATTCTTTTTTATGGCTGAATAATATTCCAGGAGTTTGCTTTTTGATTTTCCAAACACTTTTTCAACATTTGAGAGAAGCTGTCTGGTACACTATTGGAAATGTAAGAATGGGGTAGAGGTGAGAAGTTCAATGGGAGAGGAATGTATTTTATGAATCATTAGTATATAGGTGATATTTAACCTGTGAGAGTGGATGAGGTCCCTCAGAAGTGAGTGTTGACAGAGACAGCACATAGGCAGAGATGAAGGGCTGAAGTGGATGTCTGGGTTGGAGACACAGCATAGAAGGCCTAGTGGGAGTGCCCAGTGGGGTAGGGAGAAACTCAGAGGGCCTGAAGAAAAGTGGGGGAGGGGGTGGGGTAATCACCTGTATCAAATACTGCAAACTCTAGTAAGATGAGGATGGAAAAGTGACCATTACTGACCTTGTCAAAGTGGTTTTGGTCAAATTGTGGGGCAAAAGTTAAATGTGACACAATGTCAAAAGAGAGAAATTGGATTGTGCCGAGTTGGGGAGTGGGGCAGTAGCTGGAAGAAGATGGGGGGTTCTTTTTTTATTTTTTATTGTGGTAAAATACACAGAACATAAAATTTACGGCTTTAAGTGTGCAGTTCACTGATGTTGAATACATTCACCTTGTTGTGTACCTATCACTACCATCCATCTCCAGAACTCACCTTCCCAAAGTGAAACTCTGTCCCCATTACACAGTAACCCCCTATTCCACTGTCCCCACAGCACCAGGCAACCACCATTCTACTTTCTGTCTCTTTGACAGAAAGTACCTCAGATAAGGGGAACTGTACAGTGTTTGTCCTTTTGTAAGCAGATTATTTCACTCAGCATAATGTCCTCAAGGCTCATCTATCTTGCAGCATATGTCAGAATTTTCTCCCTTTTTCTGGCTGAATAATATTCTATTGTATGTATATACCATATTTTATTTTCCCATTCATCTGTAGATAGACACTTGGCTTGTTTGCAGTTTTTGTTTATTGTGGATAATGTTGCTATGAACATGCATATGCATATTTTCAAATATGTCTTGGAAATCTTGCTTTCAGTTCTTTTTGAAGTAGAACTGCTGGATTACAAGATAATTCTATTTTTAATTTTTTGAATCACCACTGTACTGTTTTCTACAACAGCTGCATCATTAAAATTCCCACCAGAAGTGCATAAAAATTCCAATTTATCTACTTCCTTCCCAACCCTTATTTTCTGTTTTTAATTTAATTTATTTTTTTGAGATAGTCATTCTAATAGGTGTAATTCTAATAGGGAGTTTCTTCTTAAGACAGATAAATTCTACCATATTTGATTTTACTGTAATAATTTAATAGACAGGGGAAATTAGAGGAGGCTGAGAAGGTTTTCGGGTGTGACTGAATAGATAAGAGTACATTCAACAGATGGAGAATGGTCCTTAAGAACTCAGAGGTAAGATTTGCAGCAGAATAGATGGACACATATGCAGGTGGGTGGGAAACCTCATCTCATTGCTTCTGTTTTCTCAGGGAAATCAAAAACAAGGTTGCTATTACAGAGTGAGCATTTGAGAAAAGTGCTGGAAGGTTGATGAGAAAAGAGAGGGAATGAGTAGCCATTAAGGAGATCCAAAGTGTGAAAGGTCCAGAGACCTCAGGAGGGTTTATTTTTAAACAGCCCTAGGGATCCACCTCAAGAAGTCTGTGGTCACTAATTTGGAATGCCACCCATCTCTCCCAGTGCCATTCAGCTGTTTAGGGGCAGGCAGTGAGAATGCAGAGAGTGGGACTAATGGGTGAAAGTGAAGAACTGATGGAGGGAGGGAGTGTGAGGTCCTTCAGGGCAAATTAAGGAAGTGCTTCAATAGCAAGTCCAGTTTCAAGCTGGGTTGAGGGCAAGAGGTTGTGAGTATAGGATTACTGGAGTCAGGGGCCCTGTGGGGAGTCAGGGGCAATGGGGATTTGACACCCAGGGATGAAAGGGGATGAAAGTCTGGGAGGTGAACATGACCTGGCCAACTTGATTTTCTTGGCTGACTCCTATAAGGAGAAAGAAGTCCCAAGTCACTCCCGCAGCCCCAGTCCAGACCTGGTCACCGACCTGTGAGCTTGGGGGAAGAAGAAGCACAGAGGTTTGGAATCCACTCTTCACTCCAGTTAATGTTGGTGTGCAGGTTGTGAAGGGGCTTCCCCAGTAGCTCAGTGGTAAAGAATCTGCCTGCAATTCACAGACCTCAGGAGCCGTGGATTCAGCCTTTGGGAAGATTCCCTGGAGGAGGGCATGGCAACTCACTCCAGAATTCTTGCGTGGAGAATCCCATGGACAGAGGAGCTTGCTGGGCTACAGGCCACAGGATTGCAAACAACTGAACATGACTGAAGCGACTTAGCATGCACACAGGCTGCGAAGGGTGGGCCTGCCCTTGAGTGGCCCATCTTCCTTTCAGTCTCTGCAGAGAGCGTGCATAATATGCAATCATTGACTCCTTTCTACAAAGTCTTTTCATGGAAGAGAGAACCAAGACCTGGATCCAAGGCCTTTTCTGTCTAGTGTGGTTCCTCACACATTCACGCTCACTGGGCTCTCACCCAGTTGCCCTTCTTCACTGGGCACACCCAGTTAACTCTTTCTCATTGTTCAGGACTCTTTTCAGGGAAAACAGGTTCATCCTGTGGATTGAGGGATGCTAGAAATGCAGTGTCCAGATCTCTTACAACTTCTGGCCTTTTGAAGAAGAGATTAGTCAATATCCACCAGGAAGCCAAGAGCCACTGGAGAACTGGGATTTGTATTTACCTGTGGACGTCAACCAGAACCTTTTGCGCTCCTGGTTGCTTGCACACGTGGCTGGCTGGTGGTCGCTGTGGGAAGGAGCTGCGCTCTCAGCTCTGTCCGGCAGGGGACGCTGTGGGAGAGCAGCGTGGCCCCATTGCCTTGACCTTGCCCGCCCGGGTCTGCGCAGGCTTCCTTCACCTGCCTTGTTTCTCTGTTCAACTTGACACCGCAAGCTCCCTCCACGAGCAGCAGTTCGGCCCCTCGTGCTCATTTCTGCCAGGAGCTAGTGACAGAATTTGGGGAATGTGTATGGTTGATGCAGGGCAGGATTGCTGCGCAGGGATCACAAATGCAAGGCCATGCTCGACGCCCAGGTGGGAAACTGGTAGTGGACTGGCTTGCTCCTGGTGCACGGCGTGTGGTGGCTGCCAGGTGCTCGGTGGGGCTGGCCCCAGCGGAGCTGAGGTTCCTGGTTCTCTCGCTGAGTCCTGAGCAGGAGACACCTCCGCAGCAGACCATGCTGCTGTGACCCGTCTGTCTGCTGGGGTCTGTCGTCAGATCCCAGGCAGGGAAGTGCAGAGAGAGTAACATCCTAACACCCTGCGCTCTCTACTAACCCGCAGTCCTTCAGGCAAAAGCATGGCTGGTGGTCTTGGAGTAGGGAAAGGAATCATTTGCATGATTAAAAAAAAAATTTTTTTTTTTTTCAAATTGTGGTAAAATGTACATGACACAAAATGTACCTTTTAAAAAACTGTTTTAAATTTCAAAATGTACCATTATAAACCACAGTAGTAAATACATTTTCATTGTTGTGCAATCATCCCCATTATCCATCTTCACAACTCTTTTCATCTTTCAAAACTGAAACTCAATACCCATTAAGCAATAACTTCCCATTGGCTCATCATCCCCACCCCTCAGACCCTGGCAACCACCATTCTACTTTCCATCTCTCTGAATTTGACTGCTCTAGTGCTGTAGACTGAATGTTTGTGTCCCGACAAAAACTCATAAGTTGAAACCTAATCCCTAATGTGATGGTATCCAGAGGTGGAATTTTGGGGAGGTGATTAGGTCATGAGGGTGCAGTTCTCATGACTGAGATTAGCAGCACTCTTCTAAAAAAGAAACCAGAGAGCTCCCTTGCCCCTTCTGCTATGTGGGAACACAGTGGGAAGAAGGAATTCTGTGAACCAGAAATTGGCCTGACCCCAAATGAGCCAGCATCTTGAACTTCCAACCTCTAGAACTGTGAGAAATAAGTTTCTGTTCTTTATAAGTCACCTAGTCTGTGGTATTTTTGTTATAGCAGCCTAAATGGACTGAGACACTGGTACCCCACATTAGTGAAATCATACTATATTTGTCCTTTTCTGTCTGGCTTATTTCCCTTAACATAATGTCTTCAAGATTCATCCATATTATATATTAGAATTTACTTCCTTTTTTAAGGCTGAATAATACACCATCATATGTATATGCCACATCTCATTTTTCCATTCATTCATCTGTTGATGGACATTTGGATTATTTCTATCTTTTGGGTATTTTGAATAATGCTGCTATGTACATGGGTGTAAAAATACCTGTTCAAGTCCCTGCTTTCAGTTCTTATGGGTGTATGTGCAGAAGTGGGATTGCTAGATCCACTGGTGATTTTATGTTTAATGTTTTGAGGAACCAGCATATTATTTTCCACAGTGGCAGTTGCATGATTTTTTGAAAGTGGCATATATTCAATACATTTTTAAAGTAATATTTTGGACCAGATGATTATTAAAACTGTAATTAAGAGATGTAAGATTCTGGGAAGATGGTCAAATAGTGGCATTCTTCTTTGTCTTTACTTTTGTCTGCTCCAGGCCCATGCCTCTGAGGTCAGCTTGGCATCCATCTGGAAGCCAGGAAGGGGGCCACACCCAGTCTTGGGAGCCTGGAATACCGTTTCTGATAGTGTCCACTTACTTTTTTCCCACATCGGTCTCCCTCATTCTCTAAATAGCTCTCATACTCAGTGGAATGATTTTTGTTTGCACTGGGGTGGGGAGGAGTTCTTAGGAGGACACTGAAGAAATGACTTTAGACTGACAGCTCAATAAGAAGGAAGGGATCACGTTCAGCTAGAATTTTGGAGGCATGAGCTCCCAAAGGTCCTGGACCCTGTTTTATAGGTGAAGGAACAGATATTGCTGCAAGGAGAACACGGAAGAAGATATTTCTTCTTCCTGAAGATCGTGTCTACCAATTCTGGAGAATACCATCAGAATTCTTGTGTTCCCTGGAGCCTGGGGTCCCTGGTGGACACTGCGTGGGCAGTGACCACTGCTGTGCATGTGGATGTGTCACGTTTCCTCCCAGCATCTTAGACGACCCGACAGCTTTGTTTTCTTGTTTATTGAGGCTAACTGGGAAGTTTGTCTATTTAGTATTTATCTGCTGTGTTGAAAGAGAGGTGGGGGTACAAGATTAAGAAACCTTTAAACAAAACTTTAAGGAGAGTTATCATACCATAACTCGAAACTGAACACTTGGACGCCTGGTAATATAAATCTTGCCAATTCCCATTACAGCACAGATTGCAACATGCCTCTCTTCTCGTAAATGTTTTTTTGAGGTCACTCCAGCTCTATCAGATCCCTCTCCCACTTGACCTTTTGCCAATAGACAACTACGAATTTGCTTTCCTCTTCTTGCTCACCTGAAGCCAAGGGCTGGTCAGGGATACAGAAGAGCTGTACTATTTGTTCAGTGACTAGTGTGTGGTCTTTATGCTCCACTGCACACAGGGTTCTATCTGGCAACCTCTTCTGTCTCCCAGAATGACTATTCTACCCATTCTCACTCTCCTCCATCTTCTCTTTCCACATCTCTTACGTTACCTCCAAACTCACAAACAACCTTCCCCATGGTTCTTGGGTCTTGGAAGCAAAGGCATCATCCTCTCCTCAAGGGATAATTCCTTCATCTTGAATGTTGAGGGCTTCCCTTGTAACTCAGTCAGTAAAGAATCTGCCTGCAGTGCAGGAGACCTGGGTTCGATCCCTGGGTTGGGAAGATGCCCTGGAGAAGCAAATGGCAACCCACTCCAGTATCCTTGCCTGGAAAATCTCATGGACAGAGGAGCCTAGTGGGCTGCAGTCCATGGGGTCGGAAAGAGTTGGGCACGACTGAGTGACTAGCACTTACTTAAATCTTGAGGCCTCACGCCTTTCATTTAGATACTTTGTTTTTTCTTGTATTCATCCTCTTGCTTTCCTGAGTCCTCAACTTTTCCTTCTTGCATCCTCCCCCACAGATTATGAACATGCACAAGCTCAAAATACCCATAGCAGCCCAAAGGGGAGAAAACAGAAGTGCTCTTGCTCTGAAGCCTGTGTGAAATTGGTCTTATCTTCTCAGTCGAGCTCCTGGCAAGAGAACCCTGCATATGTCACTCCCTCCCCATCTCTCCTGTAGTGACTTGGTCTCGCTCTGACTTCCCACGCTCCACAGGAACCAGAACAGCAACCATGCCCTGATTACCACAGTGGATGGGAGATTGTCAGTCCATTTTCCACCTCTTCTCTTTCCAGAATCTGAAGGTGTGAGGCTCCCACTCTTTAACAATCCTGGTGCTGCTGGGCAAAGTGGAAAGAGCATGTGCTTTGCAATAAATTGGAATCACAGCTCACCCCTGTAATAGCTGTGTGACTATGGACTACAGTGTGATGACAGTCACTTAATGCTGAGACTCAGTTTTCTCATCTACAGAATGGGGAAGGTAGCATCAGCCTCAGGGGAGGACTGATGAGGAAAATATAAAGCTCCCTACTACTGATGACTATGCGTGCATGCTCAGGCACTCCATTGTGTCTGACTCTTTGATACCCCATGGACTCGAGCCCACCAGGCTTCTCTGTCCACGGGATTTCTCAGGCAAGTCTCAATCAGAGGCATAACTTTTGGTTCTGGGTCCTCAACCCTCATGCTGGGGTTATGCTTCATGCCTCAGCTGCTTAACCCTTGTTATGGAAGGTCTTTGGAATCCACTCTCCTTTGATAGGTCCTGTATTTTTCCCCTTTCTCTATTTATTTTGCTTCTTCCTTAGTTTAATTCTACAAGATCTTGGCCTTTGCATGAGACATTTCCTCCCTCTGAACTGCCTTTCTCCTTCTATCCATCCAGCAAATCCCCACCTGTCTCCCAACCCCTGCTCAGCGTCCCTTCCTGGACTTGCTGGTCACCCCCACGCTTGGCGCCTCCCTTGTCACTAACACATCACATGCCTTTCATGAGTCAGGACCCGAGTAGTGGCAGCCAGACCTTGCAGCTCTCCAGTGGCCTTGGTTCCTAGCACATGTGTGGCATTCATAGGGGTTCATGAAATGGATTCATCTCTAGGAAAATATGCCTCTGAGTAGTGCATTTACCTCAAGCAACAGTCAGTAAAATAAGCCTTGTTGATAAGTAAAGGCATTCTTTATGGATTTTAACCTGTGATGTTAATATATATGATAACCTTATTGGTTGAGGATGAAATGGAAGCACTGTTTTTGATGAACTTCTGGAATCACCAGTGATGCATTTGCCTGACAAGCCTGAATAAATGATGCTCATGTCCTGAAGTCCGATTCTTTCTGCTGGAGGAGAATTCTATGCACCAAAGGCCCCATGTGGTAGTGTGAATGGTGCACAGTGAATGGCAAAGTTGGGATCTGGGCACTATTTTGTGGAAGGAGGTCCTTTCTCACTCACTCTGTATTTAATGCTTTTTCTTTTCTGGATATAATGGTTCTTTGGTGAAGTGAAGTTGCTCAGTTGTGTCCGACTCTTTGCGACCCTGTGGACTGTAGCCCACAAGGCTCCTCCGTCCATGGGATTCTCCAGGCAAGAATACTGGGGTGGGTTGCCATTTCCTTCTCCCGGGGATCTTCCCGACCCAGGGATCAAACCCAGGTCTCCCGCATTGCAGGCAGACGCTTTAACCTCTGAGCCACCAGGGAAGTCCTTTAGCTGAGAATATAAAGGCAATAAGGGAGAACTGCAGGCCCTCATTTTCTCTGCTGGTAGAACTTTCCCACCAGGATAAGGGAACTGCTCTTTTTCTCTTTAGAATGATTTCTTGAGGCTACTTAGGCTCTTTCTCTGTTTTTTATTTCTGTAAGTGGCATTGTCTTGGGAGAGCATTGACCTCTCCTCTCAGTCATTCAGTCAGCCCGAGAGAAACCTCCATCCTGTCCGTTGGCCTTACCTTTGCAGGTCAATGGCTTTAACCATAACTCGGATGTGCCCCGTCTCACTCAATTCAGTCTGCTTTGCACATTGCCACAAGAACATCATTTAAAAGTCTTTACTGACTTTTTTTTGCTTATGAAGTAGCATTCATACTTCCAGGTGTGGAGTTGAAGGATCCACCACCATCTGGTTACAAACCGTACTTCAGTCCCTGCCCCCGAGGAGGCTCTTGCTTTCCCACCCCACTGAATATTTCAGGGTCCTCTCATCTTCAAGTCCTACCTCAGAACTCAGTTCCTCTATGAAACAGCTCTGCCCTCCTCAGAAAGCTCTGTTCTAGAATTATTTATGGGTGTGCTTTAGCTCCTCCAGCAGTGGGAAGCCTCAACAGCAGCTGCTGCATCTTACTAATTTTTAATGTCCCCATGGCAGCTAGTACAGGGCTGAGTGTGTGTGTGCATATGTGTGTGTGCGTGTATATGTGTGTGTAGGCATTGATTCTCTAGGCTCAGTCTTTAAACATTGAAGAACATCAAATCTAACTCACTGCGTTATTCCAGATGAATTGGAAGGCTCTCAACACATTTTTCTACAATGCAGCAATTATTTCCAAAAGAAAAATAGTATCATTCACACTTGCTCTTTCCATTTATAACAGGAGGAGGGTTTCCTATAAAGTTTAATGGTAACTGATTTCAGGAAAGGAACCTATTGTATTGGTAAAATTACACTAAACTGAGAAAATTTTGTTTCAAATTATTTTGAATTTAAACATCTAGAAATAAAGATGCATAAAAGTTTCATGTTTGTTCTACATTGCAGGGTGGACATATCCTATGATTTCATTGATCTATTATGGTTTAGTTAAAAAAAAAAACCACATCTTTTAGAATGTGAATCTTAGTATGGGTTGTATTCTGAAATAGAAAGAGGGACCTGTCCCCACACAAACAAATACCCCAGCAGGCCAAGTGGGAGACTCTGCCTTGCCTGCCTGTGAGGCATCCATGCTCTCCCACATGGGCACCCCCACCCGCCTCTGCGGGCCCCATGGCCGCAGTGTGACCTGGCTGCTGATGGCCGGGAGGCCCTCGCTGATGTGACTGTCCAGCCTCTGAGGGGACTGGCTGTCACTCTTTCAGAAAAGTGTGTTGTATTCTATTTCAGACCTCCCAGGGGCCAGTCCCACTTTGAGTGTCTGCCCTTTCGCCTTCCTCACATTGGTTTCTCCTGTCAAAAGAATTTCTCTAATGCCTGAAAATCCCGATTTCACCTCCAGCGCACATAGCTGCTGCTCTCTGAGAGTCCATGTGAAATGCGGTAATAAGATTTGAGTTTAATGGAGTCGGTTTTCTTGACATGACTTTATCTGTGATGACCGGCACTTGACTGGAGCTGTCTGCCCTCAGCAGAGTTGGCTGCTGCTCCCTCCACCTCGGCCACCTCTCTGCTGCTTCTCTGGGCACCTCTCCTCTCCCTGAAGTGGGGAGGGGAGAGCATGGCCACAGATGACCAGGCTCCTGTCATCCATGTTAGCAAATCTAGAGGAAAGAGAGAATGTCCCTTTCTTGGGTCCCAACCTGTCCCTGTAGGGCAGGACTCTGATCGACTGGGCTGGGGCCTGAGCCCACCAGGGCGCTGACCTGGCAGAAACTGGTCATGTGCCCCCAATGGTCCTTCCTCAAGGAATACAAGTGTCCTTACCAGGAAGAGAGTAGGGCTGTGGGACAGAGAAGGACAAATGTATGCCATGCCAGCTACGTCCTACAAAATCTATTTCTCATGGTATTCAATTTTTTCTTTTATTTTTTTAATGAATGCTTTCTGTAATATCTTTTAACAAATTATTTATTTTTAATTGGAGGGTAATCTACAATATTGTGTTGGTTCTGCCATACATCAACATGAGTCAGCCACAGATATACATATGTCCCCTCCCTCTTGAACCTCTCTCCCACCTCCCACCCTATCCCACCCCTCTAACTTGTCACAGAGCATCGGATTTGAGTTCTGTGCATCATACAGAAAATTTCCACTGACTATTTTACATAGGGCAATGTATATATATCAATGCTGCCCCTCAATTTGTCCCACCTTCTCCTTCCTCCAATGTGTCTGTTATTTATGTCTGCATCTCCTTTGCTGCCCTGCAGATGGGTTCATCAGTACCATCTTTCTAGATTCCATATATATGTGTTAATATACAATATTTGTTTTTCTTTTTCTGACTCACTTCAGCCTGTATAATAGGCTCTAGGTTCATCCACCTCATTAGGACTGACTCAAATGCATTCCTTTTTATAGCTGAGTAATATTCCATCATATATATGTACCACCGCTTCTTTATCCATTCATCTGTTGATGGACATCTAGGTTGCTTCCATGTTCTAGCTATTGTAAATGGTGCTGCAATGAATGTCAGGGTACATGTGTCTTTTTCAATTCTGGTTTCCTCAGGGTATATGCCCAGTAGTGGGATTATTGGGTCATGTGTTAGTTTTATTCTAGTTTTTAAAGGAATCTCCATATTGTTCTCCATAGTGGCTGTTATCTCTTCAGTTTTTTCAAAGAACATTTTGTGAAATTATCAACTTTAAAATTGAGGCACTAGAGACTACTAAATATCTCATTTCTCCACCCGAACAGGGTTGGGCCACCACAGGCTCACTCCGGGGGTCTGAATGATGGGTGCTTTTCAGGGAAGGAATCAGGGTGTTCCCCTCCACAGGGACCTGAGGTACTGTTGTGCACAGTTTGAACCCGAGCATTCTTCAGAGCAGAATTGGAAAGGAGACGGGGAAATCCACAGGGCTTCATTTTCTGTGGTGCTCAATAGATGAGGCATTTTTGTTTCACCATTTCAGGCCAGATGATAAAAGCCTCGTTCTGCCCTGATCCATCTCCATGAGATTCCGTTGAGGATCTGACCTCCCCGCCCGCTGCCATGCATCTCAGAGGCCTGCAGACTCTCACACCTGAGACTGACAGTTGAAGTCAGTCAAAAAGTGCCCGTGTGTTTACTTCCAAGTGTGTACACATACTGCTTTTGTGTTGTGTCCATGTGTGAAAAAATGTGTGCTTTGCATGTCTTTACACGTCAGGATGTGCTCTGTGTGTGTTTTTGTGGGTCTGCATTTGTGTATGTGTCTCTGTGGTGCTTGTGTGTATATAAGAGAGGATATGTGAGCTGAGTTGATGTTTATGTTTAGACTGTGTTTGTGGGTGTATCTGAAGAGTTGGAGCAACAACATTCCTTGACTTACATTTACTAATTTCTTCCTTAATGTGCTTAATTTATGAAGTCGCCAGCTGCCGTCCTTCCCTCTCCCCCCAGCCAAGCAGGAGGCAGTTTGGCCCAGCTGTCATGCTGGAATGCATTCTGCTCTTCTTGAGCATGCTTTATTATTATTATTTTTAAAGCTCTTGGAAGGCCTTGTGAGAGAGGTGCTGGGAGTTCATTGCAGATTATTTTTAATAACAGAATCCTAGAGGGAAATGGAAAGCTGTGTTTTATTGGCAAGCTGTCTTCTCCATCTCTAAAGTAAACAAGACTCCATTTTCTACATTATTTAATGTGTCATCCTTCCCTCCCTCTTTTAATCATCCTCCAAATGGACTCATGAGATCCAAACCGACAGGCACAGAGCCCTCCCTGTGAGCACGCCTATATCGGGCCCTGCTCGGGAGAGGGTGTACCCAGTGGGGGCACAGATCCATTCTGCTGGGAATCAGGTCCTCCCTGGGTCACAGGTGGCCTCCTCCCTGCTTAAAGTGGCCAGCCCTGGACCCTGGTGATGTGTAAAGCTTGGGAGGAATCAGAACATGATGGGTGGAGGGCACCCTCTGATCTAGAGAATCTTCTGATAGGTTATGGTGGCAGCACCAGCTGCTGGTCATTTCAGCTCAACTCAGTTTGATCCAAATAAGCACAGAGAGCACCTGCTCACTACCTGGCATTCTGCTAAGTGTGCATGTGTGTGTAAATGAGTGAAAGTGGACACCTCTACTCCCCCTTGAAAATGTCAATATGTTGATGCAATTGACCCAGAGCCCAACTCTCTAGGCTGCAATATAGACCCTGCCACATCTGTGAGTCCCACTGCCCTCTGGAGCACAGCTCTGTGTTTTGTGAGAGCTTTTCTGCTCTGCCATGGACGTGGACAGGGAAATCCTCTCCACTGGGGTCTGCAGGTCCACACACAGCAAGCACGTTTCGATTTCTGCTGCCTGCAGCAAGGTTGTGGGGCCACCTGCCTGGAGGTCTGCATCCCAGCCTGCCCCCCACACCTGCTCCCGCTTCTGCTCTCCTCATATCCCTGCACAGCTGGGCTTCATAGCCACACAGGACTGTCCTCCCAGCTTCAGACTCCCCAAGACACTCAGCTTTTTACCTTTCATGAGCTTAGTAAGAAGTTCTTTTTCTGAATAGAGAGGACTTTTGAGTAGTGCCTTGTTCTGCCTGAATACATACATAAAGCTGACAGTCAGGTAGGAGTCTGTTTTCAAACTGTTTATGTGGAAGGTGTTAGTCTGAAGGGGAAGAGCTTGTGTTGATCCTTTCAGGAAACTCTTCCCTCAAAGTTTCCAGGATTCTAGGAACCACCGGTGAGGAGTTAATACACCTGTTTCTCTAAAGCCTGTCTTTGCATCCTTCCCCTTCCTCTTCGCTCCTCCTCATTTTTTTTCCCCCTTCTCTTTTCTCTCCTATCATAAAATTGTTAAAGCACTTTCCTTGTGCCAGGACAAATTCCTGAGGCCAGATCACATATTTGGAGTGCTTACAAATCACCCAGGCTCAGTAACCCTTAAAATTGTTGAGTGTCTGGGCTCCAGGATCAGTGCAGGGTGCTGAGGGACTTTTGAAGATAATATGGATTTGATCTTCTGTCTTGGAGCTTCTGCAATATCTGACAAGGTAGGAAGTCACAACATTTATCTAATGTAGATGCGCATTCTTGGCACGCGGCGGGCAGCTTGAAGGAGGGGAAAGAGAAACACAGAAAGTGTGTGTTTGCAGGTGATTCCACCTACCTCCCCACCTGCCCATATCTTCACCTTTCATCTGGCGTTTTGAGCTGGGGACTTACGGCGCTCCCCGAAGTCTCTTTCGCTGCTTTCACCTCCCTCTAAGGTGTGTGTAGAATATGCTACAGAATAACTCATTGTAGTTGGAAATGCTGTAGGAAAGAATTATTCTTTCGTGAAAACACATGCAGAGTCCCTCTGTCCCAGGTGCTATAGAAGGTGGGACGAGGGCAGTGTTTGAGCTCTGAGAGGTCACCCATGCACCGGGAGCTGGAGAGCTGGCTGCCCTGGTGGCAGGTTTGTTCCCACTTTTCTGGAGTAGAACTGGGATGGGGAAGTTTTTTTTTTTTCCCAAGGCCTTACCCTTCAGGGCAGAAAAGGGAGGGCGGGGTGGGGGTGACGCGCATGCGTGCTGAGACAGCGAGGCCAGCCCAGTTCTTGGCGTGGTAGGTGGCCCCAGAGCATCCCTTGCTTTGCTGTGTTCCGTCAGTTCTCCTAGCTTGTTTTCCCTAATGACCTGGACAAGGGAATGGAGAGACTTCTAGACCTTCTCAGGCCTGATGCCCTCAGCCCTTCTGAACTGAAGAACTAGGCAGAACTAGGACCAGCGTCTGAAACAACAGGCGTCCCGGAGGCAAGGTTTTTGGTCCTGCTAAGAATAAGAGCCTCGGGAGCTCAAGCTCCCGAAGAGCTCATGGGGCCAGAGCCTCATGTGTGGAGATGTTGTGGAGGATTCTTGGGGCTTGGCTTGGGTGTTTTGAGTCTTGCATCCTGTGGTCCTGAGGTCTACCCAGCTTACTGGTGGCACATCTGAGCTCAGCTTTTACCTACCTTCTCCCTGAAGGAAGGTGTGAGACCTCAGAATCCCAGATGGCCCAGTATCAGTGCTACACGGAGCCCTGGACCCCTGACTCCCACAACTGACTCATCCACGGCAACCTGCTTCACGTGCGGGACTCATCTCCTGCCTTCCGTACAGGCCACGCCTGTGCTTTCACATGGCTTTTGACTGCTCCTTCTCTCTTGGAACTTTTTACATCCCAAGGCCTGACCTAGATCTCAGCCTGGTTTCAGAGTAGCTTCTGGTCCCAAACATTTCAGTCCAAGCTCTTGATTTGTTTGTATTTTCCTTCCTGAGAACCTACCTGGTGCCAGCTTCTAGGCTCTGTGTTTTGAGAGTGTCAAGGAGAATGAGACTAGCTGTGACCTGAGGCTGTTTCAACCCTGAGTAACCTCTCTTCCACCTTGTCCTTAAAATATACATGAAAGTACAAAAAAATGACCAAAAACAACACAAAAAACCTCACAGGAACACCGTCCACAATCACTAGCCTTGGGAGGGATTTCCATTATCTTCAGCAACAATGAGACAGATTCAGAAGCACAATTGATGACATTTTCATTGTTAGTGGCTCAGTTGGCTAGAGGTGAGTGAGAAGAGGCCTTGGTGATCCCCTCCCCACCAAGATCTGAAGAAGCCCTTGAACCCAGCAGGGTGTTGAATAGTACCTTGCCCCATCTCCCCTCCCTGCCCATTGCAATCTGGGGGAGTTTACAGAGGAAGGCATATTACAACAGTCCTAAAAGTTGTGGTTTTCACAGGTTCAGTGCTGCTGGCGGGCTGAGGGAGAAAGAGAGCCATTTAATCTTCTGTGCCTTATACAGGGTGGAAGAAAATTAAGCCCCTCCCCATGTTTACTGGGGCATTATGTGGGAGAGCATGACCATTCTCAGCCCACCACGTGAGTACCTGATGCCAAGCCCTGCAATGTGGATGGGATATGAACCAACTTTGCCTTCCAACTTTAGCTCTCCAGGGGGCATTCTCCAGGGAACTGGGGGATCAGAGGATGGGCAAAAATGGTAAAATTTTGCTACATCTCTTCTGTCAACAAGATCTTGTGCAAGATGAATATACAACAAAAACCAAAAGAAAAAAAAAAAAAACCCAACCAAACCAAAAACCAAACCACTAGGGAACCAAGAAAAAAGTTCTGAACTAAATATACTGACTCCATTTGAAAAAACAACTTTTGAAAAAATATTTTTTAGGAGGAAATAAAAAGTAATTTACAGATCTATATTTCATGTTCTTAGGGAGTTATTAGAATGTATGAAATTATTAGAAGAGATCAGGCTGATGACAAGCAGAGCAGGCTGAGATGTGAACTCAGATAAAAAGGACAACAGTGATATTAGGAAAAGGCTTCCAGAAGACGCACAACAGGAGAGCTTAAATCTCTGTCAGTGGCAGTAAAGGGAAGAACTGAACTATCAGAAAAAATGCTATAATGGTAAGGGCAGATTTAAGTTCCTTTTCTAGGATTCATTGAAAAAGGACAAAGGGATGGAAATAAGAAGTACAATAGTTACAGAGTCCAATAAAAGTACATCCACCCTTGAATAATATGGCTCTTGTGAGGAAGAAATATAAGCAGTCAGAAGAAGAAATGATCAAAGGCATAATGTTTGAAAAATTTTCTGATCTGGGAAAGATGTACTTTATAGATAATAATCAATAATGATATCTAAAGGCAAATTTGCTCAAAAAACAAGCATAGATATACTCTTTTAATTTAATCAGTGATTTAAACACAGCTATAAAAGCATTCAATCTGAGAGTACATGTTACTCAGAATGGAACAAAACACCAGCCAGGATAATGTTAGATTATTCATTAACAGCAGGAAATGAGAAAACAATGAAACGTCTTCTGAGTTTTCAGAGAAATCACGTTTTATTACCACTAATTTGAACTTTATATGTTAAGGAAATAAAAACATTTTTATATGTAGGGGCTCTGAAAGTACATGAAACCTTGTACAGTACTGTTATAACTTAAGAAGAATCAAATGGAAGAACTCTGGGGTGGAGAGGTCAATTGACAAATGTCTGCATGTCAGTTGGGATGAAAAAGCCAGAGATCAAAATGAAGGCTGAAGATACATGATAAACAAAAACTGTCACTTGGTCACAGTGGCCTGACTCTTGAATTCCTGATGGTCTCAGTTGCACAGTCATTGCAACCCCTACTCTTTGCGACCCCATGGCCTGTAGCCCTCCAGGCTCCTCTGTCCATGGAATTTTCCAGGCAAGAATACTAGAGTCGCTTGCCATTTCCTACTGCAGGGGATCTTCCTGACCCAGGGATTGAATCTGTGTCTTCTACACTGGCAGGTGGATTTTTTTTTTTTTACCACTGAGCCACCTGGTAAGCCTGATAGGTGCATGTAAATTGAGTGATAGGTGCATGTAAATTGAGCAGGATATATGAGCTGGCATGATTTAGAAGCCAGGGGTGAAGACAGACAGAATTTCTGTTTTTATGAGGTCCATATTTTTTTAAAAAAAAATTAATTTTTTAAAATTGGAGGATAATTGCTTTACAATATTGTGTTGATTTCTGCCATACATCAACATAAATCAGCCATAGGGTTACATATGTCTCCTCCCTCTTGAATTTCTCTCCTACCCCCTCCCCATCCCATCCCTGTATGTTGTCACAGAGCGTATGAGATACATATTCTAAATAACACACTAGAAACTGATAAGCTGATTTCTCAGATTGTGATGAAGTCACAAAGAAAATAACACAAGGTCATTGATGAGGAGGAATGGAGTGAGTCGGAAGGCTACTTGGTGAGGAATATTCAAGTTCTCTTTTGGATGTGCCAATTTGGAAAACCCAGCCAGGCAGTTGGATATGAGTCTGAAGCTTGAGGCAGAAGTTTAAGCTATTAAAATCACTTTGAGTGCTTGTGGATGATATTTTAAGCTGTGGGATTTGCTACCTACATCAATCTACTGTTTAGAGAAGGGAGAGGAGGGCCTGTCAAAGGAGGCTTAGAAGGGGCAAGGAGTTTGGGAGGAAAGAAATCAACAGAATTTTTTCAGTTGGAAATGTATTCAATGTTTGGCATCTAGTAACAGAGACCAAACTTAATAATGGCTGGAGTCACATAGAAGAGGGTTACAGTTAGATATGTGCCCAAGGAAAACATGGTAGGTAGCTCCACAGATCAGGGACACAGACGTCCTCTAATTTTTGTCAACCTGAGCCCACAACTTCATTTTGAGAGTCTGTGATGGCTGCTGGAACTCCAGCAATCACATCTGTATCCTCACACCTAGAAAGAGGAAAGACAAGAGAACAAGAGAGACTCAGGCCACTTGTCAGTCTCTTCTAACCTGCTTGCTTAGAATTTCTACTCTTGACTTCCACTTACATCTCCTCGGCCACCTGTCTCAATAGAGGCATTCAGTTTTTCTGAATACAGCTCAGATACACTACAATTTTTCTGACTCAATATCCTCATTTGCAAAAAATAGGGATTTCTCCATATACTCAGTTCAGCCACTCAGTCATGTCTGACTCTTTGCGACCCCATGGACTGCAGCACGCCAGGCCTCTCTGTCAGTCACCAATTCCCGGAGCTTACTCAAACTCATGTCCATCGAGTCGGTGATGCCATCCAACCATCTCATCCTCTGTCATCCCCTTCTCTTCCTGTCTTAAATCTTTCCCAGCATCAGGGTCTTTTCCAGTGAGTGAGTTCTTCGCATCAGGTAGCCAAAGTATTGGAGTTTCAGCTTCAGTATCAGTCCTTCCAATGATAATTCAGGACTGATTTTCTTTAGGATGGACTGGTTGGATCTCCTTGCAGTCCAAGGGATTCTCAAGAGTCTTCTTCAACACCACAGTTCAAAAGCATCAATTCTTCAGTGCTCAGCTTTCTTCATAGTCCAACTCTCACATCCATACATGACTACTGGAAAAGCCATAGCTTTGACTAGATGGACCTTTGTTGGCAAAGTAATGTTTCTGCTTTTTAATATGCTGTTTAGGTTGGTCATAGCTTTCCTTCCAAGGAGCAAGTGTCTTTTAATTTCATGGCTGCAGTCACCATCTGCAGTGATTTTGGAGCCAAAAAAATAAAGTCTGTCACTGTTTCCCTATCTATTTGACATGAAGTGATGGGACCAGTTGCCGTGATCTTGGTTTTCTGAATGTTTAGTTTTAAGCCAACTTTTTCACTCTCTTCCTTCACTTTCATCAAGCGCTCTTTAGTTCTTCACTTTCTGCCATAAGGGTAGTGTCATCTGCACGTCTGAGGTTATTGATATTTCTCCCAGCAATCTTGATTCCAGCTTGTGCTTCATCTACCCAGCATTTCTCATGATGTACTCTGCATATAAGTTAAATAAGTAGGATGACAATATACAGCCTTGATGTACTCCTTTTCCTATTTGGAATCAGTCTGTTCTTCCATGTCCAATTTTAACTGTTGCTTCCTGACCTGCATACAGATTTCTGAAGAGGCAGGTCAGGTGGTCTGGTATGCCCATCTCTTGAAGAATTTTCCACAGTTTGTTGTGATCCACACAGTTAGAGGCTTTGGTGTAGTCAATAAAGCAGAAATAGATGTTTTTCTTGAACTCTCGTTCTTTTTCGATGATCCAACGGATGTTGGCAATTTGATCTCTGGTTCCTCTGCCTTTTCTAAATCCAGCTTGAACATCTGGAAGTTCATGGTTCATGTACTGTTAAAGCCTGGTTTGGAGAATATTGAGCATTACTTTACTAGCGTGTGTTTCATTATTTATGGGCTTCCCTGGTGGCTCAGTGGTAAAGAATCCACCTGCCAATGCGGGAGACATGGGTTCAGCCCTGGGCTGGGAAGAGCCCCTGGAGAAGGAAATGGCAACCCACTCCAATATTCTTGCCTGGGAAATCCCGTGGACAGAGGAGCCTGGGGGGCTGCAGTCCATGGGGTCGCAAAAAAGTTGAACACGACTTAGCTACTAAACAACAGCAACCTTCGTGGGTGCACTTATTTATTCATGAACCAAATCAAGCATTAATACTGAACAGATGGCTTAATGCGTCTGGGCCTGGTGACTGGGACTGTGTCCCTGTTCCTGATCACTGCTGCGCACTGACCATATGACAGGCTGGGTGCAAAATGCTCCATGTAGAGTTATACTCACCATTACTCCAGGGGCTGCTTTTGTCCCCATTTGTTGTTTGAAGACAGCAGCGAGCCTGCAGGGGTGAATCCAGTGGTGACGTCACTGTCAGTGACAAGCGGTGTGCCTTCCCTACCTGTGGGGCCTGGGCAGTGAGCAGACTGCAGACTTGCTGACGACGGGGACAGCTCCATGCAGGGTGCAGGAAGTGTCAGAACAATGAATCGCTGCAGCCTGGAGGTCTGGGCACACCCCTAGAGATTTCCCCTGTGTGTTCTGGAATGTTTAGTATGGTTGACCTTGCCAGTGATTTATGAAATACCTTAAAAATAGTTTTTACCTAGTGATAAAATATGGCTCTGATTCTTGTGCATACAATAACCATTGTACTTGTTGATGACTTCAGCTATAGTTGTTTGAAATCAGTATTATATTCACCCAGAACACTTAATAAAATAATTTCCCTAGTAAGCAACTAGTTTCTGAGAAGAATTTCCTCTGGTGGTATAAGAAAACCATTCTTGTCTTACCCTTAAGAGGTGATGGATAAAATTATCCTGATTACAAAGAAATTATTTGTTCAGTGGAGAAAGCCTGTGGACGCTATTGTGTAGATGTGCAGATTTTTCTGAGTCTGACCTCATTCAGCTCTGGCAACAAGGATCACAGGCATACCTGCCCTGAGATGCCCCCTGATATGACCAATGTGAGGATCTGCCCCTCGTGCTTCCTCCCACCCAAATCAGGCTTAATCTGGCTGTGGCCTTGACCTTAATCTTCCTAACTCTTCTCCTCAACATATAGAGGGCACCTGATTTATAGTGTTTGATTTTCTGTTTCTCATTAGCTGGCATTTCCTTTAAGTCCCAAATGTCCTCAATTTTTACATTATCTGCAGACAGAAAGGTGGCAGCCTCTAATGCCAGCTGCATTCTACATGTGGGGTCAGGCTAGACCCTTCTTGCCTGTCACATGTGCACTCTGAGAGACACTCCATGGAAAGATCCCCTTGTTCTCTGCACAAAATCGGTCCCGAGACTGGAAAAGAGAAACTGCTTGTGGTGTGTGGCCATGCAATGACAACACTCAAAGGAGAAGCTAAGTAAGGGGCCACTTTGTTTTCATGGACTCATTAGCAAGCATAGGCAATGGAGCCAAACAAGACTGAACTCTCGATTCTAACCCTACCAATCACTGGCCTGTGGTCCTGGGTAGGTCACCTAACTTCTTCAAGTGTATCTTTCTAACTTTTTAAAAATAAGCTTTCATTTTAAGGGTAGTTTTAGGTTCACAGCATAATTGAAAAGTTAAGTTCAGAGATTTCCCTCTCCCCCCCTCTATTCCCACACAGGCACAGCCTCCCCTACCATCAACATTCCCCAGCTAGTACATTTGTTATAATTGATGAACCAATACTGATACATCTTTATCACCCAAGGTTTGTAGTTTACATTAGAGTTCACTCTTGGTGTTGTACGTTTAATGGGTTTGGACAAATGTGTAATGATATGTACCCATCATTGTAGTATCATACTGGTTAATTTCATTGCCCTAAAAATTCTCTGTGCTCTCTCTCTCTTTCCCTCACCTGGCAACTACTGATCTATTTACTATCTCTGTTGTTGTTCAGTCGCTAAGTTGTTTCCGACTCTTTGCAATTCCATGGACTGCAGTTTTCCAGGCTTCCCTGTCCTTCGCTATCTCCTAGAGTTTGCTCAAATTCATGTCCATTGAGTCAGTGATGCTATCCAACCATCTCATTCTCTGTCTCCCCCTTCTCCTTCTGCCCTCAATCTTTCCCAGCATCAGGGTCTTTTCCAGTGAGTTGACTCTGCATCAGTTGGCCAAAGTATTGGAGCTTCAGCTTCAGCATCAGTCCTTTCAATGAATATTCAGGGTTGATTTTCTTTAAGATTGACTAGTTTGATCTCTTTGCAGTCCAAGAGACTCTCAAGAGTCTTCTCCAGCACCACAGTTTGAAAGCATCAATTCTTTGGTGCTCAGCCTTCTTTATGGTCCAACTCTCATATCTATGCATGATTACTGGAAAAGCTATAGCTTTGACTAGATGGATCTTTGTTGGCAAAGTGATGTGTCTACTTTTTAATACACTATCTAGGTTGGTCATAGCTTTTCTTCCAAGGAGCAAGTGTCTTTTAATTTCATGGTTGCTGTCACTGTCCACAGTGATTTTGGAACCCAAGAAAATAAAATCTGCTGCTGTTTCAGTGATTTTGGAGCCCAAGAAAATAAAATCTGCTGCTGTTTCCACTTTTTCCCCATCTATTTGCCATGAAATGATGGGACAGATTGCCATGATCTTAGCTTTTTGAATGTTGAGTTTTAAGCCAGCTTTTTCAGTCTTCTCTTTCACCCTCATCTAAAGGTCCATTAGTTCCTCTTCACTTTCTGCCATTAGAGTGATATCATCTGCATATCTGAGGTTATTGATATTTCTCCTGGAAATCTTGATCCCAGCTTGTGCTTCATCCAGCGCGGCATTTGCCTGATGTCTTCTGCATAGAAATTAAATAAGCAGGGTGACAATATACAGCCTTGACATGCTCCTTTCCCAATTTTGAGCCAGTTAGTTGTTCCATGTCTGGTTCTAACTATTGCTATTGTCTCTGTAGCTTTGCCTATTCCAGAATGTTATATAGTTGGAATCCTATAGTATGTAGCCTTTATAGATTGTTTTCTTTCATTTAGTAATAGTCACTTTAGGTTCTCCATGTATGGATAGCTCATTGTTTTTTTTTTTTTTTTTTTTAAACACTGAATAATAGTCCATCATCTGGATGTACCATAGTTTATCTATGCACTCACCAAAGGGCACCTTGGTTGCTTCCAGGGTTTGGTAGTTACAAACAAAGCTGCTATAAACATCTCTGTGCAGATTTTCAAGTGTCCCTTTCTTCACTAGCAGCAACATAGGGATTTGGGAAACATTAAGCTGGATAAGACACAGACAGCCCCTAACACAATGCTAGGTACCACTCATGCTCCAAGTCCCTGTTCCCGATCACTACTCTTATCTCTCCCTCTCCTGTACTAATGACAGACTGGTGAAGACACTTCACTGTAGATGGTCTTTAGGTTTCATTTACTGGGAAGGGAGGGGGACGGAGTTTGAAGTAAAGAGACTTTCCAAAGAAAAAGAATGAAAGATAACTGTGTCACTCAGGGAAAGAGAATGCTTCTCAGAACTGAACAACGTGTTGAGGATTATGGGGGTATGGAAGGAAGGGTGACAGGCCATGAATAGTTGTAAATTGTGGACAAGGAGGTTATCTATCCCTGGGGTACCTGTATACCCTCATGATTCTCATAAGTCTGAAGCACAAGTCCTATAAACTACAATCATGGAAAAAAATGACAGAAGAAATTTCACCTCATGGAAAAGGGATATAAGACCTCTGAAGCTTAGGACTGAGGTGGCCTTAAAGTGGCCTGGACAGCTGACATCCTTCTGCAGTGTAGACCTCTGCACATCTGTGAGGAGTGCAGTGTGGTAGGGAAGGCCTGGGCTTTCTAGGTGGGTAGATAGGAATGAGTTCCAGTCCCAGCTCTGCTTTGTGGCTCTGGGAAAGTTATATAACCTGTTTGATTCTCAGGTCAGAGATAGCATTATAATACCTATGTGTGGAGTCATGGTGGGGGCCAAATGAATAATATTTATGAAATATTTTGAGGAATGTGCAGTTGTGGTAGAGAGTTTATTTGTTCTTTTTTAGATAGTTTTTTTTTTTTTTTAGATAGTTTTTTAAAAAATTTAATTAATTAGTTTTTGACTGTGTGGGTCTTCATTGCCGCATGTGGGTTTTTCTCTAGTTTAGGCAAGCGGGGGCTACTCTCTAGTTGGGGTGCACAGGCTTCTCACTGCGGTGTCTTCTCTTGTTGCAGAGCATGGGCTCTAGAGCACTTGGGCTGCCGTGGTTGCAGCACGTGGGCTCGGTAGTTCTGACTCCTGGGCTCTAGAGCACAGGCTCAGTAGTTGTGGCGCATGGGCTTAGTTGCTCCGTGGCATGTGATATCTTCCTGGGTCAGGGATCGAACCTGTGTCTCCTGCCTTGGCAGGCAGATTGTTTACCACTGAGCCACCAGGGAAGCCCAGATAGTTGTTTTTATGGCAGGCCATCTGGAAAGCAGAATTGGCCTGGGCATTGCTTGTTGTGTGGAACTACTGTTTTAAGCAAACCAGTCCGTTGTTAAAAATATGTCCTTAGTTCAGTTCAGTTCAGTCAGTCTTGTCCGACTCTTTGTGACCCCATGGACTGCAGCACACCAGGCCTCTCTATCCATCGCCAACTCCTGGCATTTACTCAAACTCATGTCCATTGAGTCAGTGATGCCATCCAACCATGTCATCCTCTGTCATCCCCTTTTCTGGTTAATGTGTCCTTAACCTAAGCTGAAATCAGTTTCCTGGTGAAAGTGAAAATGAAGTCGTTCAGTCGTGTTCAACTCTTTGTGACCCCGTGGACTGTAGCCTACCAGGCTCCTCCGTCCATGGGATTCTCCAGGCAGGAATACTAGGGTGGGTTGTCACTTCCTTCCCCAGGGAATCTTCCCGACTCAAGGATTGAACCCAGGTCTCCCACATTGCAGGCAGACGCTTTACCCTCTGAGCCAGCAAGGAAGCCAGTCTCCTGGTAGCTAAGCTGAAATCAGTTCTCCTGTGCACAGAACATGGGACAAGAACACATCTGACTCCTGTTGCGTGACGTATTTGAGATGTTTGGCAGTGAGGACAGCTTCTTTCTCTGCCTCAACCGTGCTTTCTTCTGGCTAAAGAGTCCTCAGTGCCTCTAAGTGTCCCTTTCTGTCACTGATCAAGCCTAAGATCAAGAAATAGAATTGGATAGACTACAGCACAGTTACTTATTCACAACAATATGATAATGGCAATTGTATGTTGTCATTATAGAGTATTTTCAGCAATGTGTTCCCAACATATATTATCGCATCTCATTTACTTTTCATTTGAGCCTTGTGAATTAAGCATAGGATTTATTCTCATCCTATTTGAAAAAATTAAGACAGTGGTATTTGGAGCGTTGCCTGGGAAATAGGATCTGGGGCTTGCACTGGATCTTTCCTTTGAGTCCTAGTCCAGTGCTCAGGCCGTATCCATTCACATGTCACAGGACTCTGCGTTATCATTCTCCACTGCCATGACCAGCATATTCGTAGGCTCTGTAACTCTGTATTAGGGGAGGGATGGCAAATATGGCAGAAGGTGCTTAAGACCATTTTTGAAGCTAAAAATCCACATTTTCAAGTTGCCATGGAAGCTCGAGAGTGCCTGGTGTACACAGAAGCCCTGACTGGTTCATTTGGGGAAATTGTTGTTGTCAAACAGGGTCAAGCCAGATGGAGCTGGATCTTGAACAGGGCTTACAGGAGTGAGACATATGGTGATAAGATGGAGGGTGGTGTGGAAGGGATAGAGCTTGTGGGAACTGGGATAAAAACTGCGAGTTGCTTTCCAGTGAGAGAAGAGTGGACTAGGGTCAGGATGACACAAAGATCAGATATCCAAGCAGCCCCCTTCTCAACTATGTTGGCAAGGGGCCGCTATTAAACAACCTAAGAACAAACAGACATATAAACAGCGTTGAGAAAGGCCACACAGCAGTGTCTGAGCTGTCACCAAATGCAGTCTGATCACTAAACATGTGGCAGACGCGAGTGGGAGAGGAATAGGCAAGGCTCCTCTCCAATCTCCTGAAGATTTAAAGCACAAGCAGATCCAAGGTCAATAAACCAATGCCATCAGAGTGGGAGCAGGAGGGGAAAATGGAGGAAAGAAGCGAAAGTGGAAGCATGATTTAGTAATTCTGGAAAGAACGATGCTGCATAGAACTGAGAAGTTATTTCAGTGGGTGGTGAAAAGAAAACAAAAATCTCAAAATTGGAGAGGGAGACTGAGAGGGGAAAATGAGAAAAGAAATGAAAGTGGAAGAAAGATTTAATAAGTTCTGGGAAGAAAGCATGTAACTGAATTGAGGGTTGATGGCATGGATTTTAGAAAGAAAACAGAATCTTAAGAGAAGTTGGGAAAGTCTGAAATGGTTTCTGATCCATCAGTTTTGAATTAAAATTTTATATGTAAAATTAAGTTATGTTCAGCCTTTGCTGACAGGATGTATAGCATCTCTATTGATACTGTTTACCACTCCGAAGGTTTACAAGGAGAATAGAATTTAAAGATGCCATGTATCCCCCAGGAGGGAAGGCTGGAAGTGATTAGGAAGAACCTTTCATTAGTTGCTCCAAGCTGTAGCTAAGAGAGAGAAGAAACAAATGAGGAAAATAGGTATGAGCTTCCTGTGAGCTGGAATCCCAGCAATTTAACTGGCTTTTTAGAGGCACAGCTCCATGTGGAAATATGGAGTGGATGATAGAGGTAATAGCTGACTAAGGAGGCAAAAAGTTGGGGAAGAGGGCCTGAGACCTGAGTGTGAGAATCCTTAGCCATGGGGTTGAAAGGTGTCAGCATGACTGTTACTTGGCATGGAAAGTTATCTGCTCTGAGATGCCTACATTGGGGGCAGCTAAATGTCATATCAGGCTTTTGAGTATTACACCAAGAGGTAAGAAGCATTAGAGGTATTGTTGCCAAAGAATTCTCAATCAGGGTTACCTTTAAAAGATCGCTGTGTGCCTTCATGATCAAGGTTCTTCAGGGAAGCAGAACCACCAGTATATATATATATATGGAGAGTTATTGGCTCATGTGGTTATGGAAGCCCAGAAGGGCCACCCACAATCTGCTGTCTGCAAGCTGGAGATCCAGGAGTCGGTGGTGTAATTCAGTCCAAGGCTGAAGCCTGAGAACTGGGGAGGAGTGTGGAGCTGATGATGTGAATTCCAATCTGAGTCTGAAAGTCTGAGAACCAGGAGCACTGGAGTCCAAGGGCAGAGATGGGTATCTCAGCTCCAGCAGAGCATCCCTCTACATTTTGGACCTTCAATAAATTGGACACTGCCCATCTATACTGGGGAGGTTGATTTGCTTTGCTCAGTTGCCTGATTCAAATGCTAATCTCTTCTTGAAACAATATCAGACAGGACCAGAAATAATATTTTATAAGCTATCTGGGTATCCCATAGCCTAGTCTAGTTGATACAAAAAATTGACCATTATAATCAGTATAGCAGTATTGACTCCTCTCTCCTCCCAAGAGCCTGGGTCAGAAGATAGGCCACCCTTACTTATGCCCATGAGGAGGGTGGGAATTGTGTGGAGGTGCTGATGAAGTAGGGAGGAAAGGTGGTCATGCGTTTTGACTGCAGTTGCAGGAGGAGGGCAGAGGATTGGAGCGATTCAAATGGGTATCAGCTGCTACAAAGCCACGCATAACTTTACGAGTGACTTGGGTTATACTGAGGCCTTTTAGCACCCTGCACAAGTGCACTATGGCCCTTCACTTCAGGCCTTTGGTTTGGTGACTGAGTTTTCTGAGGCTAGGCTTGGGTAGGAATTAATTTTTTTTTTCAACTTAGAAATAACTTTAGACTTACAGAAAAACTGGGAAAAATGTACAGAGAATGCCTGTATATGCAGCTTTTGGGCAAATAACTAGGAAGGAGTTCAGAGAGCAGAGAGACATCTCCATAGCACAACTCTGTCCTTTTCTTCTTATTTAAGAGTATAGTTTCTCAAGACTTAGATTTATAAAAGCTGAAAAATAAGTAATGTTCATCTTTGTATGCATGAACTGATTTCTACAAACATTTCATTCATCTCATTAGGCAGCAAGATTACCATAAAATTTTGCTTTTCACATGCTTTAATTATCCAAATTTATAATATTTGTATTATTGCCATCAATTACATGCTATTGATAATTATAATAGTTACCTAAAGATAAGCATTATTAGCAACTACTAGGGCCTTGTAATCACAGGAACTATTTTAAAAATCTATATTTCATTTATATACATATAAATGGGAGTGTGATAAAGTAATCAGTAATAGACTTTCAGTCATGAAAACACATTAGAAGAAAATTCAGTGGTGGAAATGGGAAATGGAAATGCAATTCAAGAAAAAAAAGGAGCACATAAATTTCCAGCTATTAAAGTGCTGGTGGTGGTTTAGTCACTGAGTCATGTCCGACTCTTGTAACCCCATGGATTGTAGCCCACCGGGCTCCTCTGTCCATGGGATTTTCCAGGCAAGAATACTGGAGTGGTTTGCCATTTTCTTCTCCAGGGGATCTTCCTGACCCAGGAATCAAACCTGGGTCCCCTGAATTGCAGGCAGATTCTTTACTTACTGAGCTATGAGGGAATCCTAGGTTCAAATATATTTTCTTTATTTTTTCAAATGTATTTTAAAATAGGTAATAGCATCAAATTGTAAAGTATTTAAATTCTATCAGATGTGTTTAAAAGGAGTATTATAATATGTTTATTTCAAACTGTCAGTGTTTATAATATGCAAATTGTATCCCTTACAGTTATAGAAATATAAAATAATTCAAGTGTCTTTGAAATGTATATCATTTTCAAAATTCCCAGGGGATATGCAAAAACAAATGAACAACAACAACAAAAAAAACCCTGCAATAATTAAAAGCTACAGTTTTGGAGGATGCCTTGGGTCTGTGCTATTCATCTCCCTGGCTACTTCTCTGGATCACATCCTTGCCACCTTTTACCTGGACAAGAGCCTGAACCCCCCAGGGTCTCCCCTGTGTGGGCAGAATTGACTTTGCTGCCAAAGGGGCCTCCCTACAGACACATCTGGTCATGTGGTCCCTTCAGAATCTCTGCTGGGTGTCACCCCACTTGCAGCTTGTTGCTGGGCTAGGCGAACTTCTACAGGAGTCATTAGTTGAGACAGAGCTATTGGAAATATTGACTTGGAGTTTACTCTTTCTTTCTGATAAAGATTTCTGCATTTAGATGGCATAGGACAGAGGTGGAAGATCAATAGCTCCTTGGCCATATCTGTCTTGCAGATGTGCTTGGTTTGAAATCTAAAACATTTAAAAATATTTTGAAGGAGAAACATTGGAATCTTGCAAGCAGCAAGCTTTGTGGCATTTTAACTTGTCGTATTTCCTTCCCCCCTCCCAGCTGTGTAGTAGCCTTGGAAAGCAACAGCCCACAACAAAGGTGAAAGCCAGCAGACTAATAATAGCCTTTGGAGGGGGCAGAATGGGGTTGGAACACTTCCAAAGACCCATTCCCAGAGAATTGTCATTGCTTCAATTTCACCTGTCTAATGGCTCCCCATTCGCAAGAGTTTTCTTTATTTGATGTGACTTAGCACTTTCACAGGGCAACGAAAAGGCATTTATAAAAAACAATCTCCCTGAGATGATGATAGCAGTGGAGCAAACAACAAGCTGATCAAAAAACAAACAAACAAAAAACCGGAAAGGGAAAGTTGGAGAATGATATTTCCATTGGAGGTTTTGAAAAGCTCTGCTATATTCCTGTGAATCTAGAAGGCCACATTCATGCGTAGGCTTATGTACATACACAAAGCTGTGCATAGATCTGAGAAAACTTTAAGCTTCTGGCTTTGGGCTAAGGCAGAGCTGTCAAATTTCCTGAGTGTTGAGTCATGCCCCCAAATGCACACAGAGACTCTTGACAAAGATGGGAAGAGTTATTGTTTCCAGCCATTTGAAGAAATCTATGTACAACCGTTAACAAACCATTAAGTTAATTAAACAGACTTCACATACAATAATGAATACAGATTTTAACATTATTATTAGTTCAGGAAAGTTGCTAACAAACAAGCAGCAACAAATAGCAACAAAAATAAATCCTGAGAAGTAGAGAGAATCTGAGTTCCCGAGTACCATGTTACATTATTTAAAATGTCCTTTTCAACATGCAAAGAAACAAAAAATATATGATCCATATAGAGGGGAAAAGAAGTCAGTAAGACAGTGTCCTTGAAGAAGTTCACACACTGTACTTACTAAATAGCATTTAAATCAGTTATTTTAAATATGAAGAACCAAAGAAAACCACATCTAAAAAACTAAAGTATGAGAGTAGTATTTGACCAAATAAAGAATATCAAGGATATAGAATTATAGAAAAGAACCCAAAGAAATTTTAGAGTTGAAAATTACAATAACTGAAATGAAAAAATTACTAGAGAGTTTCAATAACAGATTTGAGTTGGCTGAATAAAGAATCAGTGAACTTAAAGATATATCAAGCAAACAAATATGCATAATTCAAGTCTCAGAAGGAGAGGATAGAGGAAGGAACAGAAGAAACATTTGAAGAAGTGCTTGCTGAAAACTTTTCAAATTTGGTAAGTATTGACCTATACAAGAAGCTCAATGAACTCCAAGTATGATAAACTCAAAGGGATTCATACTTAGACAAATAATAATCAAACTATCAAAAGCTGAAGACAAAAAGGGAGTCTTGAAAGCAAGCAAGAGAAGTGACTTATCACACATAAAGGATCTTTGATAAAATTAGCAGATAATTTTAAAATCAGAAATGGGAACATATTTGTCAATTATATCACAATAAAGCTGAAAAAAGAAGTGGGAGACCGAAGGCAGTGGGAGGGAATATTAAAAATGCTGAAAGAAAATGTTTGTCAACCAAGAATTTTATATATAGGGAAACTATCTTTCAAAAATGAAGGATGTAAGATAGGTGTCCATTTTATTCTTTTGCATATGGTTGTCCAGTTTTCCTAGCACCATTTATTGAAGAGACTATTCTTTCCACATTGTATACTCTTGGTTTCTTTTTTTGTTAGCTAATCATATAGACATGGGTTTATTTCTTGGCTCTATGTTCTGTTACATTGATCTATGTGTTTGTTTTATGACAATAACATACTGTTTTGATTACTGTAGCTCTGCAATGTAGTTTAAAATCAGGGAGTGTGATGCCTCCTGCATTTTTCTTTCTAGAGACTGTTTTGGCTCTTCAGAGTCTTTGTAAATCATATGACTTTTAGAATTGTTCATTCTATTTCTTTGAAAAATGGCATTTTCTTTGAAAATGTTTTGGAATTTTGATAGGGATTACACTGAATTTCTTTGGGTATTATGGACATTTTAATACTATTTGTTATTCAAATCTATGTGCATGGAACATCTTTTCATTTATTTGTGTTTTCTCAATTTATTTCATTACTATCTTATAGACTTCAGTGTATAGGTCTTTCACCTCCTTGGTTAAATTTATTTCTATGTATTTTATTCTTTCCTATGATACTGATAATGGGGTTGTTTTCTTAATTTCTCTCTATAGACACACAGTTTTCATGTATTATAGACACTAAATTGGTATAATCTGAACTAGTAAGGATGTTATGTGTAAGGATGTTAATTGTAATCCTGTTGGCAGCCACTAGTGAAATAACTCAAAATATATATTAGAGAACAACAAGGGAATTAAAATGGTACTCTGGAAAATGTATATTTATAAAAAATAGGTGAGAGACAAACTTTGCAGGTATGTGGAAGAAATAATTCTATAAGAGAGTCTATCTTCTGTTTTTCTGTTTGGCTGCTGACGCCTTGCCTCTCCTCACCCTTCTACCCCATATCTGAGCAAGCTGCTAAGAAGTCTGGGTACTCCTTTCTTTGGCACCACTGAGAGATTCTAAACATACCAATAGCCAAAACTGAGCACATAGGAAAGCAAGTTTGAGGGAAGAAAAACATAGTGAGAGAATTTTTGGAGATAGCCATGCTTCTTTGGTACATTTAAGTGAGAAGTTTACCTGGCAGTTCAGTGTTTGGGTCTGGCATTTGGGAGAGTGGTTTGGGAGTTTTAGGGAGCCATCCATGTGTAGGTCATAGAGGACACTGGGGCTGTGAATGCAACCACCCAAAGGTGGTAAGAATAGGGCATACAGAATAAGTGAACAGCCAGCCACTTTACTGATCCTTTTTCCTCCTGAGCACACTCTACCTAATTAACTCTGTCCTATGCACCGAGTTCCACCCAGGCATCATGCAGCAGAGCATGTCCCTGTTCCTGCCCACACTCTGTACTCCTAGGCATTTACATGGGGATGGTCATGATGCTGGTAAGATGGTATCTGTAATCCATGAGAGCTATGCATATATGAAATGGTATTCATGCCTTGATACAGTTAATAGGGCCTTTAAGTAGAATCTTCCATAGTAGAATCTTTATGTTAATTATATACATGGAAAAATGATCACATTTATGGGGTACCCAAGGACTAGACTCTAGCTCTAGAGCTGGCAAAGATCAAGAGCTCAAAAAAAGACATATGGGAAGGATGAATGAACTGGAAGCTAAAGGAAGTGTTCTTTCAAATTGTCAGAAATCTGGGCAAATCATATCTTTGTATTGTTTCCTCATCTGTAATAGAATAATCATAGTGCCTCCCTCAGAGGGTTCTTCTGAGTGTTAAGTGAATATATATGTACATGCATATATATATATGTATCATGTATATGTTCACATGTATGTACATATATGTGTATATACATATATACACATATATTTACACATACAACATTAGAAAAGGGCCTGACACATTCTAGCACTCTATAAATATTAGCTGTCATTTGTTGAATTGTATTAAATAGTACATAACTATTCAGTTTCCTTTTAGCAAGCTTGTGAACTTTTTTGTGAACTGTTTAGGCCAGAATGGAGACAGGGAGACAGACTAAAAGATACTCTTCCTGGATTAAGATTGGAGCCTCCTGCCATCTGGTCTTCATTTGTTTTTATTAAGTCTAGAGCAATATAAACTCTTTAGCCTCTCCCTGCAAAGAGTCCTGGGTTGGAAAAAGAGAATACCGTTAAAGTATTTATTCACTTCCAATCTTAAAATGGTAGCAAAATGACTGGTTTCCCTTACAGTGTTATCTGAGGGTAGTGGATGCTGTTGTGTGGCACCCAGATCCCCCTTCAGGACTGAGGCACTCCATCTTGGCAACCAAAAATTCTTAGCCAAAATCCTGTCTGGGAATTGCCTTTTGCCTTGCGCGAGGCTGCCTATCTCCTGTGGACAGCCTGCATCCAATGACTGGTTGACTGAGGAGAGCTATCAAGGCCCAGACCTCTAGTGTCAAGAGGGAAGGATAACAAAAGTGCCATCCCAGCATCAAAGATTCTCATAGGATCAGCTGAGATCAACTTGCCGTTCACATTGCAGTTCAACTTATGCCTGGTCATGCTTCCCTTAACCTTAAAGATGTGATTTCCCAGAGTAATCCTAAGAAATATTTACATGAAAATCTCAGAGCTAAAGAGGCTAATTTTTTCTGATGACACTTGACATTTGGTATCAGAAATGACCCTAGGAAATACCATCTAAAACTGGATTTTGCAGACGGATCACCCATTGGCCTTCTGGCAGTGAAGATCACATCACTGGGGGTAGGTAGAGAACTGATACTGAAGATGTGATACAACTGTTGACATTTTCAACAGTGGTCAACTGAGATGGGGCGCTGGTGGGAGGCAGCTAGCACATGGGCAGATGCAATCTCTCAGGTAGTTAAGAGTTTGGGGATGGGTGTGTAGTCATTATAAGAACTATAATCAGATGGCTGTTGTGGGAGCCATGGAGGCCTTGGAGAAAAACAATTAAAGCTTGAGAATAGTTAATCACCAGTGTAGAGAGTGGGGGTCCCAGGTGGCTGAGTGGTAAAGAATCTGCTTGACAATGCAGGATACATAGGAGACGTGAATTCGATCCCTGGGTTGGGAAGATTCCCCTGGAGAAGGAAATGGCAACCCACTCCAGTATTCCTGTCTGGAGAATTCCATGGATAGAGGAGCCTGGTGGGCTGTGGTGCATGGGGCTACAGTCAGTTCATGGGGTCACAAGGAGCTGGACACGACTGAGCACACATGCAATATAGAGCGTAAAAGTCAGATGATCTTTTTGAAAGCATACAGAGAGTCTCTCCTCTCTTTAAGCCAAAATGTAGAAAAACCAAGGGGAAATAGAGCTCCAGAGAAAGTTCAGTTTTCAACTTTGATAGATCTGCTTCATCAAGAGTAGAGCTTTGATTGGGAAGTAATGAGACCTTGAGTCTGTAATAAGGTTACCTATATTGACACACAAAAATCTTGAATGCTCTGCCTCCAGGCCTTCGTTAATAGCTACTCTTTTCTATTAATAGCTAGAGCTCCCCCTGCTTGAATGTAATGTAGAGATTAATGCTTATAAGAAATGTGCATCCCGTTGGTGGGGGTGGGTGTCAACTTCCACTTCCCTTCCTAGTCACCAGACCAATAACTAGAGTTAAGTCACAATATAAACTGGCTAGGGACAGGCTAAGCCTGCAAGGAAGGAAGGCGATTGCAAACTGCAAGATCCATCGGACATAGCCAACTTGTACCAGCAGGCAACAGTAGAATGTATATGGGGCTGGATCACGATGGGATATAAAGTTGGAAAAATGAGAGTATTTTGATATGATAGCGTTTTTTCATGAGAAAGAATTTAACACTGTGGGAAGGCCCCAGGAGATGGTACTAATACACTTCTAATACACTTGGCTCTTGGAAGCTTGAAAGAAGCTTTTCTATTAATACTTCACAAATTTCTTATCTTTACTGGATCATTCTCTTACCATACAGAATGCTGCTATTTCCTTTGAAAAATCTGTATTTTGATCCCACATTTCATGTTCTTACCGCCCAATTCTTCTGTTCTCCTACACAGAAAACTAAAAAAAATTGCCCATTTTGTCCTTCCACTCTTTCTTTTTAAAAAGTAAACTTTATTGGGGTATATTTTCATGCATTAAAATTCTCATACCAACTGTACAGTTCTGAGTTTTTATAAATGGATAAACTAACCACTGCTTAAGTCAAGATGTAGAATGTTTTCATCACCCAAGGATAAATTATTTTTGCCTGCTTTAGAACTTTATATAAATGGAATTGTACTATGAACTCTTCTGTCTTGCTTCTTCTCAGAATAATATTTTGGAGAGTCATCCAAAATATTGTTGTTGTATCAATAGTTTGTTCTTTAAACAAAATTGCTAAGTAGCATTCTATTATATGGATGTTTCACAGTTCATAGGTCCATTCACTAATTAATGGATATTTGAATTATTTCCAATTTCTAGCAATTGTGAATAAAATGGCTGTAAAGTTTCATGGACAAGTCTTTGGGTCAATGTATGTTTTCATTTTTCTTGATTAAATATGTAGGAGTGGAATTTCTGGGTAGTGTGGTAGTTATATGTTTAACTTTGAAATTGTCAAATTGTTTTCTAAAGTGATTGTAATATTTCACATTCTTACCAATTATGTGTGATGGTTCCAGTTGTTGCACATTCTTGCCAAAACTTAGCATTTGTTTGGTATCTTTTCAATTCAAAAATTTTAAATTTTAGCCATTTTGACTGCTCTGTAGTAGTATCTCATTGTGGTTTTGATTTGAGTTTCTCTGAGGATTAAAAATATTGAGTACCTTTTCATTTGCTTGTTAAACATTTGTATATCTTCTTTCGTGATGCATTGATTCAAATATTTTGCCTATTTAAAAATTGGATTGTTTGTCATATTGAGTTGGAAGTGTTCTTTCTATGTTATGGAATCAAGCTCTTTGTCAGATGTATGATTTGAGAATATTTTTTCTCAGTCTGCAGCTTAACTTTTCATTTTCTTTTTTTTTTTAACTTTTCATTTTCTTAGCAGGGTCTTTTGAGAAACAGAAGGTTTTAATTTTGACGAAATCTAATTTATCATTTTTTCCCCTTTTGTGGTTAATGCTTTTTGCCATCTACAAAAACCTTGCCTACTCTTAGGTCAGAAAAGTTTTCCCATTCTTTATTGCATCCTCACTACTCATATTTTTGCTCTCATCATGCTACTGTAAATCCTCTCATCAAGTTCACCAGCAACAGCAATCAGTTCTTAGTTCTCTTATTACTTTGACCCGCCAGCAGCATCTGACACGTCTTCCTGACATGCCGTCATCTTCCGGCTCTCCAGACTCCACATTCTCATACTTCTCCCTCCTACTTCCTTGCTTACTTCTCAGTGTTTGCGATAAATCTCTCCTTTTCTCTTTACTCCCTTAACATTACAGAGCCCCAAAGCTCAGTCCTTGGTTCTCCTACTTTGTCTGCCTTTCCTATGGTCAAGTCACAAATCTTGGAGCCAGACTTGACTTATTTCTCTCCTATCCTTTATGCATTCAGCCAGAAAATCCTCTGGGCTCTGTTTTCAATCTTTGCCCAGAGTTCAGTCCCTTCTCACCATTTCCCCTTGCTTGAGTCCATATCATCTTTCTCTGAATCTCTGCGGGAACCTCCTAGAGGTCTTCCTGCCTCCACTCTTGTCCCTGTAGCTGTTGTCAACACAGCAGCCAAAGTGACCCTTGAAACAGAGTCACATCATGTCACTACACACATCAAAACCCTGTAGGGGTTCCCCATTTCATGGGAGTAAAAATCATGGTTCTTATATAAGGGTCAGTAAGATGCTCTACTGAGTCCCCGCCCTGTCTCTGGCCTCATTTCTTTGCTGGACTCCACCCAGCCCTGCTGGCCTCCATGCTGTTTCCTGAATATGCCAGGCACATTCCTATTCTGAGACATTTAAAAAATTGAGTTATTATTCATACATTGTAAAATTCACACTTTTAAAGTGTAAAATTTGTTGGTTTTTAGTAAATGAACAAGGTCATTCAATCAGCTCCACTATCTAATTCCAGAACATTTTCAATATGCCTAAGACACCTGTACCTGCTGTCTCTGGACTTTTGCATTGGCTTTTCCGTCTGCCTTCCCTCCAGATAGTCTTGTCCTCCACTCCTTCACCCCCTTCAAATCTTTGCCCAAATGTCACTATACAAGGGAGTAGACCCTAACACCCTAGTCAAACTTGTAACTTCTCCCACATTAAGCAGTTTTTTCCATTGTACTCATCACTTTCTAACATACTATGCTACAATGTTTATAATATAGTGCACCTGTGCCCCACCCACTCTCCACCAACTGTGTAGATTTAATGAGTTTAGGGATATTTGTGCTGTTCACTGATTACATCTAAGCAACTAGAACAGTTGTCTGGCACACAGACAATAAATACTTATTAAAGGAATGAATAAGCCAATGAAATAAATGATTATAAATGAAGAAATTATTATAAAACATATTTATCTGTATAATTTGTAACTGGCACCAAGCGCCTCCCTTTGGGCTAGTCTTACCTTTTTCTTTTTTTAAAATCACTAATCCCCAACTAGAAGAAGCAATGCAGATATTTACTTGAAATGGAAGTTCTTGGGGGAGATGGAGGAGGAAGAAGTTACAGAAAATGTTAAGCCATAACATTTCTTAATATCCTCTTTTAATAGTTCAGTTCTTTCAAATTCTTCTCCCTGGAGCAGCTGACTCACTTCTTCTATTTTTTTCCTTTTACCAAATCTCTCTCCTTCTGCTGGTTCTCTGTGTCCTGCCCTATAACCACCTCGCATCTGCCTATCACATCCACCAAAACAAAGCCTGACATTTTCCTTATTGACCAGGTCAGTGATAGACAGAGGGGTGGTAGGGGTTCAGTTACTCTGGCATTTTGAGAACAACTACCCTCAAGGTCCCTGTATTTAGATGCATCAGGGATTTATTCTGGGTGCTCATCCCACAACATTCTTAGATAAGTCCCCAGCTCTTAAAAAGGTATGAATTTCACTCTCGCTTTTGAAGGCACAGGAGAGAATTAGAAAATTCTCTTCTGATCTTTCCCTTGTGAGCAGAACAAAAACACGTATTTCTGGACATGAAAATACTAGAGGCCGAGAAGTAGTGTAACCATAATTCAGTTCAGTTCATAATTTAGACCTGTAATTCCACAGGTGGAGTCTCCCCAGAGCAGAAACTTGAGCCCCATCCTGGGGTTCATTGCTCTTTCATAGAGGACTGGGTGGGAAAGCCTAAATGAAGGGAAGGAAGATGATAAAGCTCTCTGCTAGGAGAGTGGCAAACTTGGTGGTCATGTATTCTGTCCCTTCTAAGTGGGCAGAGGGAGACCTTGGATAGTAGCCTGCACTGAGAAGGTAGTGAATCAAGCAAGAGAATGTTCTCACTCACTTCCGTATCCCCTCTAATGTACAAAATGTAGGAACTGGTGCTTGGGTGATGGTTCTCATGTACTGTAATGTTTATTCACAGCTGCTTTTATAAAATCATAAAGGTAGTATGTGCTTATTGTAACAATAAAATACAGGAGTAACATAAAAGCTAAAGGCTCCCCAACACATATGATATTTATGACTTTTTAGAACTGAAATGGAAGGTATGTTATGCAAATTGCCTGAAATCTTCTTTTTTTGTTTCACATATATCACAGGTACACACCTGTGTAAGTGCATGTAGATCTCCCTCATTCTACATAGTAGTTGTGTAATATTCCACTGTGTGGGCTTTTTATAATGTATTTAGTCATCTTTTCAACAGGCATTTAGGTTTTTTCCTTTTTTTCCCTAGGTTTTTTAAAAATTAATTTATTTTTTATTGAAGGACAATTGCTTTACAGAATTTTGCTGTTTTCTGTCAAATCTCAGAAATCTGAATCTATGAATCAGCCATAGGTATACATACATTCCCTCCATTTTGAAACTCCCTCCCATCTCTCTCCCCATCCCACACCTTTAGGTTGATACAAAGCCCCTGTTTGAGTTTCCTGAGCCATGCAGCAAATTTCCGTTGGCTAGATGTGGTAATGTAAGTTTCCATGTTACTCTTTCCATACATCTCACCCTGTCCTCCCCTCTCCCCATGTCCATAAGTCTATTCTCTATGTCTGTTTCTCCACTGTTGCCCTGTAAATAAATTCTTCAGTACCATTTTTTTAGATTCCATATATATGCGTTAGAATATGATATTTATCTTTCTCTTTCTGACTCACTTCACTCTGTATAATAGGTTCTAGGTTTATCCATCTGATTAGAACTGAGTCAGATGCATTCCTTTTTATGGCTGAGTAATATTCCATTGTGTATATTTACCACAGCTTCTTCATCCATTCATTTGTCGATGGACATCTAGGTTGCTTCCATGTTCTAGCTACGGTAAATAGTGCTGCAGTGAACAATGGGATACATGTGTCTTTTTCAATTTTGGTTTCCTCAGGGTATATGCCTAGGAATGGGATTGCTGGGTCATATAGTGGTTTTACTCCTATTTTTTTTTTTCTCCTAGTTTTTAAAGGAATCTCCATACTGTCTTCCATAGTGGCTGTATCAATTTACATTCCCACAAATGGTGCAAGGGTGTTCCCCTTTCTCTACACCCTCTCCAGCATTTATTGTTTGTAGACTTTTTGATAATGGCCATTCTGACCAGTGTGAGGTGATATCTCATTGTAGTTTTGATTTGCATTTGTCTAATAATGAGTGGTGTTGAGCATCTTTTAATGTGTTTGTTAGCCATCTGATCGTCTTCTTTGAAGAAATGTCTGTTTAGGTCTTTTGCCCCCTTTTTGATTGGGTTGTTTGTTTTTCTGGTATTGAGTTGTATGAGCTGCTTGTATATTTTGGAAATTAATCCTTTGTCAGTTGTTTCATTTGCTATTATTTTCTCCCATTCTGAGGGTTGTCTTTTCACCTTACTTATAGTTTCCTTTGCTGTGCAAAAACTTTTAAGTTTAATCAGGTCCCACTTGTTTACTTTTGTTTTTATTTCCATTACTCTAGGAGGTGGGTCATAGAGGATCTTGCTTTGATTTATGTCATCAAGTGGTCTGCCTACGTTTTCCTCTAAGAGTTTTATAGTTTCTGGTCTTCAATTTAGGGCTTTAATCCATTTTGAGTTTATCTTGGTGTATGGTATTAGGAAGTGTTCTAATTTCATTCTTTACGTATAGCTATCCAGTTTTCTCAGCACCATTTATTGAAGAGGCTGTCTTTGCCCCATTGTATATTCTTGCCTCCTTTGTCAAGAATAAGGTACCCCATATACACCATGGAATATTACTCGGCCATTAAAAAGAATTCATTTGAATCAGTTCTAATGAGATGGATGAAACTGGAGCCCATTATACAGAGTGAAGTAAGCCAGAAAGATAAAGACCATTACAGTATACTAACACATATATATGGAATTTAGAAAGATGGTAATGATAACCCTATATGCAAAACAGAAAAAGAGACACAGACGTACAGAACAGACTTTTGGACTCTGTGGGAGAAGGCGAGGGTGGGATGTTTCAAGAGAACAGCATCGAAACATGTATATTGTCTAGGGTGAAACAGATCACCAGCCCAGGCTGGATGCATGAGACAAGTGCTCAGGCCTGGTGCACTGGGAAGACCCAGAGGGATCGGGTGGAGAGGGAGGTGGGAGGGGGGATCGGGATGGGGAACACATGTAAATCCATGGCTGATTCATGTCAATGTATGGCAAAAACCACTACAATATTGTAAAGTAATTAGCCTCCAACTAATAAAAATAAATGAAAAAAAAAAAAAAAGAATAAGGTACCCATAAGTACATGGTTTATTTCTTGGCCTTCTATCTTTTTTTTTTTAGAGTTTTTTTTTTTTTTCCACTTATTTTTATTAGTTGGAGGCTAATTACTTTACAATATTGTAGTGGTTTTTGCCATACATTGACATGAATCAGCCATGGATTTACATGTGTTCCCCATCCCGATCCCCCCTCCCACCTCCCTCTCCACCCGATCCCTCTGGGTCTTCCCAGTGCACCAGGCCTGAGCACTTGTCTCATGCATCCAGCCTGGGCTGGTGATCTGTTTCACCCTAGACAACATACATGTTTCGATGCTGTTCTCTTGAAACATCCCACCCTCGCCTTCTCCCACAGAGTCCAAAAGTCTGTTCTGTACGTCTGTGTCTCTTTTTCTGTTTTGCATATAGGGTTATCGTTGCCATCTTTCTAAATTCCATATACATGCATTAGTATACTGTATTGGTCTTTATCTTTCTGGCTTACTTCACTCTGTATAATGGGCTCCAGTTTCATCCATCTCATTAGAACTGATTCAAATGAATTCTTTTTTTTTAATGGCTGAGTAATATTCCATGGTGTATATGTACCATAGCTTCCTTATCCTTTCGTCTGCTGATGGGCATCTAGGTTGCTTCCATGTCCTGGCTATTATAAACAGTGCTGCAATGAACATTGGGGTGCACGTGTCTCAGATCTGGTTTCCTCAGTGTGTATGCCCAGAAGTGGGATTGCTGGGTCATATGGCAGTTCTAATTCCAGTTTTTTAAGAAATCTCCACACTGTTCTCCATAGTGACTGTACTAGTTTGCATTCCCACCAACAGTGTAAGAGGGTTCCCTTTTCTCCACACCCTCTCCAGCATTTATTGCTTGTAGACTTTTGGATAGCAGCCATCCTCACTGGCGTGTAATGGTACCTCATTGTGGTTTTGATTTGCATTTCTCTGATAATGAGTGATGTTGAGCATCTTTTCATGTGTTTGTTAGCCATCTGTATGTCTTCTTTGGAGAAATGTCTGTCTAGTTCTTTGGCCCATTTTTTGATTGGGTCATTTACTTTTCTGGAATTGAGCTGCAGGAGTTGCTTGTATATTTTTGAGATTAATCCTTTTTCTATTTCTTCATTTGCTATTATTTTCTCCCAATCTGAGGGCTGTCTTTTCACCTTACTTATAGTTTCCTTTGTAGTGCAAAAGCTTTTAAGTTTCATTAGGTCCCATTTGTTTATTTTTGCTTTTATTTCCAATATTCTGGGAGGTGGGTCATAGAGGATCCTGCTGTGATTTATGTCAGAGAGTGTTTTGCCTATGTTCTCCTCTAGGAGTTTTATAGTTTCTGGTCTTACATTTAGATCTTTAATCCATTTTGAGTTTATTTTTGTGTATGGTGTTAGAAAGTATTCTAGTTTCATTCTTTTACAAGTGGTTGACCAGTTTTCCCAGCACCACTTGTTAAAGAGGTTGTCTTTTTTCCATTGTATATCCTTGCCTCCTTTGTTGAAGATAAGGTGTCCATAGGTTTGTGGATTTATCTCTGGGCTTTCTATTCTGTTCCATTGATCTATATTTCTGTCTTTGTGCCAGTACCATACTGTCTTGATGACTGTGGCTTTGTAGTACAGTCTGAAGTCAGGCAGGTTGATTCCTCCAGTTCCATTCTTCTTTCTCAAGATTACTTTGGCTATTCGAGGTTTTTTGCATATCCATACAAATTGTGAAGTTATTTGTTCTAGTTCTGTGAAAATACCGTTGGTAGCTTGATAGGGATTGCATTGAATCTATAGATTGCTTTGGGTAGTATAGCCATTTTGACAACATTGATTCTTCCAATCCATGAACATGGTATATTTCTCCATCTGTTTGTGTCCTCTTTGATTTCTTTCATCAGTCTTTTATAGTTTTCTATGTATAGGTCTTTTGTTTTTTTAGGTATGGCCTTCTATCTTGTTCCATTGGTCTATATTTCTGTTTTTGTGCCGGTACCATACTGTCTTGATGACTATAGCTTTGTAGTATAATCTGAAGTCAGGAAGGTTGATTCCTCCAGCTCCATTCTTCTTTTTCAAGACTGCTTTGGCTATTCAGGGTCTTTTGTGTTTCCATATGAACTGTGAAATTTTTTGTTCTAGTTCTGTGAAAAATGCCATTGGTAATTTGATAGGGATTGCATTAAATCTGTAGATTGCATTTGTATAGTATTTGTATTGCATTAGTATGGTCATTGATTAGTATAGTCATTTTCACAATATTGGTTCTTCCTACTCAGAAACATGGAATATCTCTCCATCTGTTTACATTATCTTTGATTTCTTTCATTAGTGCCTTATAATTTTCTGTGTACAGTTCTTTTGTCTCTTTAGGTAAGTTTGTTTCTAAATATTTAATTCTTTTTCTTGCTGTGGTGAATGGGATTGATTCCTCAATTTCTCTTTCTGATTTTTCATTGTTAGTATATAGAAATACAAGTGATTTCTGTGTATTGATTTTGTATCCTGCAACTTTGCTAAATTCACTGATTAGCTCTAGTAATTTTCTGATACTGTCTTTAGGGTTTTCTATGTACAGTATCATATCATCTGCAAACAGTGAGAGCTTAATGTCTTCTTTTCTTATCTGAATTCCTTTTATTTCTTTTTCTTCTCTGATTGCTGTAGCTAGGACTTCCAGAACTATGTTGAATAATAGTGGCAAAAGTGGACACCCTTGTCTTGTTCCTGATCTTAGGGGGAATGCTTTTAGTTTTTCACCACTGAAAATAATATTTGCTGTAGGCTTATCATATATGGCCTTTACTATGTTGAGGTAGGTTCCTTCTATGCCCATTTTTTAAAGTTTTAGTCATAAATGGGTGTTGAATTTTGTAAAAGGTTATTTCTGCATCTATTGAGATGATCATATGGTTTTTATCTTTGAATTTGTTAAGATGGTATATCACATTGATTGATTTGCATATATTGAAGAATCCTTGCATCCCTGGAATAAACCCAACTTGATCATGGTGTATGAGCTTTTTGATGTTTTGCTGAATTCTGTTTGCTAAAATTTTGTTGAGGATTTTTGCATCTATGTTCTTCAGTGATGTTGTCCTGTAGTTTGTGTGTGTGTGTGTGTGTGTGTGTTGTCTTTGTCTGGTTTTGGTAACAGGGTGATGGTGTCCTTTTAGAATGAATTTGGAAGTGTTCCTCCCTCTGGAATTTTTTGAAAGATAGTCATTATCTCTTCTTTAATGTGTGATAGAATTCTCCTGTGAATCCATCTGGTCCTGGTCTTTTGTTTTTTGTGAGATTTTTGATCACAGCTTCAATTTCAGTGCTTGTAATTGGGGTGTTCATAATTTCTATTTCTTTCTGGTTCAGTCATGGAAGATTGAACTTTTCTAAGAATTTGTCTGTTTTTTTCCAGGTTATCCATTATATTGCCATATAGTTGTTCATAACAGTCTCTTATAATCTTTTGTTTTTCTGCATTGTCTGATGTAACCTCTCCTTTTTCATTTCTAATTTTGTTGATTTTATTCTCTCGTTTTTTCTTGAAGAGTCTGACTAAAGGTTTGTCAATTTTGTTTATCTTCTCAAGGAACCAGCTTTTAGTTTTATTAATCTTTACTATTGTTTCTTTCATTTCTTTTTCATTTATTTCTTCTCAGATCTTTATGATTTCTTTCCTTCCACTAATTTTTGGGTTTTATTGTTCTTCTTTTTGCAGTTGTTTTAGGTGTAAAGTTAGGTTGTGTAGTCAATGTTTTTATTGTTTCTTGAGGTAGGATTGTATTGCTGTAAACTTCCCTCTTAGAACTGCTTTTGCTGCATCCCATAGGTTTTGAGTTGTGTTTACATTGTCATTTGTTTCTAGAAATTTTCTGATTTCCCTTTTGATTTCTTCAGTAACCTGTTGGTTATTTAGAAATGTGTTGTTTAGCTTCCACGTGTTTGTGTTTCTTACACTTTTATTCTTGTAATTGATATCTAGTGTCATAGCATTGTGGCTAGAGATACTTGATGCAATTTCAATTTTCTTAAATTTACTGAGGTTTGATTTGTGACCCAAGATGTCATCTATCCTAGAGAATGTTCCATGTGCACTTGAGAAAGTGTATTCTTCTGCATTTGGATGGAATGCCCTGAAGATATCAATGAGATCCATCTCATCTAATATATCATTTAAGACTGTGTTTCCTTATTAATTTTCTGTTTTGATGATCTGTCCATTGGTGTGAGTGGGGTGTTAAAATCTCCTACTATTGTTGTGTTACTGTCAGTTTCTCTTTTTATGTCTGTTAGTGTTTGTCTTATATATTGAGGTGCTCCTATGTTGGGTGCATAGATACTTACAATTGTTATGTCTTCCTCTTGGATCGATCCCTTGATCATTATGTAGTGTCCTTCCTTATCTCTTGTAATCTTCTTTATTTTACAGTCTATTTTGTCTGATATGAAGATTTGTACTCCAGCTTTCTTTTGCTTTCCATTTGCATGGAATATATTTTTCCATTCTCTCACTTTCAGTCTATATGTGTCTTGAGGTCTGAAGTGGGTTTCTTGTAGACAGCATGTATGTGGGACTCTTTGTGCCTCTTGGACTTGATTGACTATTTCCTTTTCCATGTTGCAGAAATTTTCAACTATAATCTCTTCAAAAATTTTCTCATACCCTTTCTTTTTTTCTTCTTCTTCTGGGACCCCTATATTTCAAATGTTGGTGCATTTGATATGGTCCCAGAGGTCTCTGAGACTATCCTCAGCTTTTTGCAGTCTTTTTACTTTATTCTGCTCTTCAGAAGATATTTCCATTAGTTTATCTTCCAGCTCACTGGTTCATTCTTCTGCTTCAGATATTCTGCTATTGATTCCTTCTAGAGTATTTTTAATTTCAGTAATTGTGTTGGTTATCTTTGTATGCTTATTCTCTAATACTTCTATATCTTTGTTAATTGATTCTTGCATTTTTCTCCATTTTGTTTTCAAGGTTTTGGATCATTTTTACTATCATTATTCTCAACTCTTTTTCAGGTAGTTTGCCTATTTCCTCTTCATTCACTTGGACTTCTGTGTTTCCAGTTTGTTCTTTTGTGCAGTATTTCTCTGCTTTTTCTTTTCTTTTCTTTTTTTTAAGTAATTGTGTTTGAGGTCTTCTTTTCCCAGGCTTCAAGGAAAATTGAATTCTTTCCTTGAAGAAGGTTGAATTCTTTCTTCCTTTCGGTTTCTGCCCTCCTAAGGTTGGTCCATTGGTTTATTTGAGCTTTGTATAGGGTGAGATTTGTGCTGAGTTTTTGTTTGTGTGTTTTTCCCTCTGATGGGCAAGGCTGAGTGAGGTGGTAATCCTGTCTCTTAATGATTGGGTTTATATTTTTGTTTCGTTTGTTGTTTAGATGAGGCATCCAGCACAGGGTGCTACTGATGGTTGGGTGATGCTGGGTCTTGTATTCAAGTAGTTCCCTTTGTGTGAGTTCTCACTATGTGATACTCCCTAGGGTTAGTTCTCTGGTAGTCTAGGATCTTGGAGTCAGTGCTCCCTTTCCAAAGTCTCAAGGCTTGATCTATGGTCAGGAACAAAGATTTCACAAGTGGTTTGTTATGGCATTAAGTGAGATAAAACAAATATCCAAAAAGGAGACACCAAAAATGAACCCCAGACAAATGGCAGTTAGAAAATCAGGCAAATAATTAAAATAATGGAATATGCACATACACATATACACCCATGAGTAAAGTGATAATGGTCCAACAAAAATAAAGTACCATAAGATTGACCCAGCAAACAAAGGAAAAAAAAATTATTTACCATTTAAGAACAAAACTCACTTAAGCACAAATGGGAAAACAAACTAAAAGAAGGTGCCAAGTGGGGAATAAAGCAAGGAAAACAAAACTAACAAATATGTTGAGAGGAAAGGAAAGAAAGAAAAGAAAGAAAGAATAGATATGCAAAGTTAAATAGAGGTAGATGAAAAAGATTTATATATATTAAAGATTAACTGCAAGGGTAATCTTGTTCTCCGAGGAAAGCCTGACATTGATTAGATATTGAGCCAGGCTAATGCTGGCAGCAGATCCAGTGATGGTAACCTGCCTATCAGTAGATCCTTCCACTGGGTTCGCAATTTTGATCTGCGCCCCAGACATCTGATGGATCTCATTGATTTTGGCGCCTTGACGCCCGATTATGCAGCCAATCAAATTGTTTGGAATGGTGAGCAAGAACAGTAGGAAAGGCAAACAAAGGCATAAATGTAGAAAAAGTATAATAGGTTTAAAAAAATTAAAACTTAAAATTATAAAAGAGAGAAAAAAATTTGGAAGAAGAAAGAAAGAAGGGAAAACAAAAGGAAAACTCCACAGAGCTGCAAACGCTGCATGTAGAGGCAGAGGTTTATATTAATAATAGAAAGTGTGTCTGAACAGATGCATATACATATACATATACACCCATAAACAAAATCAAAACAGTCCAACAAAAATAAAGTAAAATAGATTGACTTGCTGAATGAAAGAAACCAAAAGTTATATTTACCAGAACAAAACTAATTAAAGCACAAACTAGAAAACAAAACTAAAGGAAGGTGCCAATTGGGGAATAAAGCAATGAGAATAAAACTAACAAATATGTTGAGAGGAAAGGAGAGAAAGAAAAGAAAACAAGAATATATATGCAAAGTTAAATAGAGGTAGATAAAGAAGATTTATATATGTCAAAGATTAACTTCAAGGGGAAAAGAACAGCAGGAAAAGCAAAGGAATAAATGTAGAAAAAATAACAATAGGTTTAAAAAATTAAATTTAAATTAGAAAAGAGAAAAGAAAAAGAGAAAAAAGGAAAGAAAAAAAAAAAGAGGAAAACTTTACAGAACTGCAAAAGCTCAATGTAGAGGCAGAGGTTAATGACAACAATAAAAAGTGTGACTGAGGAAAAAAAAAATCAAAAGCTTAATTGGATTTCTTAGTGCCAATAAAATTGACAACAGAGGGGGGAAACAAGGAAAACAAAGAGAGAAAAGTCCAAAAGAATCTACCAAACAAGTCAAAACATAAGAATAATAAATATTTTTCTTGAGTCAGTGCTGTCAGAGTCCTTTCCCTCGCTGGGAATCACAGTCCACCTCACCTCCCTTGCATGCCCTTCAACACTGTGCTGATCTCTGGACCTGCCGTGGGGGCAGCTCAGATTCTAATCTGGTCCTACGCCTATGTGTTCTTGCTGCCAATGTCCACAGCTATCAGAGCTAGTCCTTTTTTATTTTTTTTGTGGGCACTCTCAGTGGCCTTTTATATATTCCATAGACATACAATCTGCTTAGTTGATCGTGTGGATTTAATCTGCAGCTTGTACAGCTGGTGGGAAGGTTTTGGGTCTTCTTTCTTAGCCACACTGTGTCTGGGTTTCAATTGTGGTTTTATTCCCACCTCTACATGTGGGTCGTCCATTGGGGTTTGCTCCTGAGGCTGCCCTGGAGGACTTGGGTTTGCCCCTGTGAGGGCCAGCTGTGGAGGTGGTGCAGCTGCCTGGGTCGCAGGGGTTCTGGCAGCACCAGGTACTCAGGGGGGTTGGTGGCTAGGGCAGCAGGAAATACAGTGCTCTAGAAGGGTATGGCAACCAGTGTTGGCCAATACACTCCAGTATTCTTGCCTGGAGAACCCCCGCCTCCCTGACAGAGAATCTTGTCAGGCCACAGTCTATAGGATTGCAAAGAATCAGACATGACCCAGGTGACCCTGCGCACATAGATGCAAGACTTTTTTTGCCTGTGGCAGCTCTGCTCCAGTGAGAGTTGAGCATGAAGGTGGCGCAGCTTCTTGGCTTGCAGGGACCCTGGCGGTGCCAAGTGTGCAGGGACGCAGACTGCCTCTGCAGCAGGAGTTATGGCCCTATCAGAGTCTTTTTTCAAGCCTCTTGAGGCTGGCGATCAGAAGGCGTCTTTGGCCAATCTTTCTCTGAAGCTCCTCCTATTCAGGCACTTAGAGCATTCCCTGCCTGGGGTCCTTTTTCCCTAGTTTAAACAGTGTTGCAATGAACATTCTTTTACACATGTCTTTACGCACTTAGGCTAGTGGTTCTGTAGAAAAAAATCCTAGAAGAAAATTTTCTGGGTTGAATGGTATGTGTTTTAAAAATATTAATAAATGTTAACATATTATGCTTCAAAATGCCACACATATTTGGACTCTAACCAGTGCTGGACCGTACTTTTTCCTGTTAATAAATCTATGACAATCAGTATCTCTTATTTTCCAAATCAGTACTGTCAGAAGAAATAAAAGGCAAGCCACATATATAATTTAAAGTTTTTTAGAAGCCACACTGAAAATAGTAAAAGGAAATGGGTGAAATCCATTTTAATAATAGCTATTATTTAACCTAATATATCTAAAATACTATCATTTTTAACATATAACCAATATAAAAATTATTAAAGATACACTTTACATTTTTGCCACTAAGTATTTGAAATTCAATGTGTTTTTTACACTTAGGACAGACCTCAATTTGGGTCAATTACATGCGGCCAAACACCACAGTGAACAGCAAAGCTCTAAATTGTCTTTGAGTCATTTGCCTGCTTTTTCATTGGGCTGGTTTTCTTTGCTTGTTGATTTCTAAGCAATTATACCTTTTTCAAAGTGGCTTTCACTTTCTTTTTGCACCACATTCCTTTTTTAAAAAATTTATTTATTTATTTTTGGCTGTACTGGGTCTTCTTTACTGCACGGGCTTTTCTTTAGTTGTGGTGAGCTGGGGCTACTCTCTAGTTGCAGTGCGCAGGCTTCTCATTACAGTGGTTTCTCTTGTGAGATCAGTAGTTGCTACTCTCAGGCTCTAGAGCACAGACTCTGTAGTTGTGGTGCAGAGGCTTAGTTTCTCTGCAGTCTGTGGGATCTTGGATCAGGGAAGATTTCTGGATCATGTCTCCTGCATTGGCAGGCAGACTCTTTACCACTGAGCTACCAGGAAATCCCTGACTTTCACTTTTGATCTTGCTTACAATCCGCCGAAATATCAGTGGATTGACTGGTGAATGATTTTAATCTGTATGTAGACAAATTTAGTCTTCTTTTTAGCTTCTCAGTTTGCTTTCATACTCTAAAACCATCAAAACTGCATTTATGCTTTCATTTTTTCCTTTAAACTATTTGCTTCTCTTAAATATTATTATTACTATTATTCTGAAGATCATACCATTACCTTTGTTACTGATTAAAATCTGGTTGGAGGATGTAGCTTTAGGTCTGTTAGCCAAGGGAGCTTCTAATTCTGAAGTTCGGAATCTAACATTTTCCCACCAGTCCCAGACAGAACTGCCCTTGAATGTGCTTCCCTAACCTTGAGTGAGCATCAGAATCACCAGGAGGGCTTGTGAAAACATGGACTGTTCGGCCTTAGCCTGAGAATTTCTGACTGAGTAGGTGTGAGATGAAGACCTCAAATTTGCATTCTCAAGTGTTGCAGATGCTGCTGGTTTGGAGATCCCATTTGGAAAACCGCTGGGTCATGTCATAGAGGAACATGGAAATGTGTGCTTTCTATGAGGAGCCTTGCTCCCAGGATAGAAAATGCAGAGCTGAACAGTTTGGGAAACTTCTTCCCAAGTTTCCATTTCCCATATGGTATGAGTAAAGATGGAGAGAGACCCAGTCGTCCCCTAGAGAAAGGAAACATTGGGAATCAGGAAGAAAGTTTACTAACACAGATATTTCTACTTCCCAAACTTATATCTGTGTCTCAACATTAGCAGGTCTGTATTCTGGCTGCACATTGGAACCAGCTTGGGAAACTCCAAAAATAACATATCTGGTCCTGCCCCTAGAGGTTCTAGTTCCTGGTCTGGAGAGGCCCTATCCAGTAACATTTAAAAAATCTCCCTGGATTGCAGTGTTCAGCCAAAGTTGAGACTCGTAACTCTGTAACTTTGCAGGTCCAGGCATCACCTGGTATTAATAGCTTGTTAGAAATGAATCTCTGATCCCACGTAGGCCTCCTGAATCAGAATCTGCATTGTGATCCACAGACCACAGGAGTTAGATGATAGCAGAACTTTGACATTTAGGAGGATTTACCTGGCTTTTAGGGTTGTGCTATGGGACTGAAAGGTATAGGCAGTCACCTTTTTCTCTGTGGATGGCTCACTTCCCTCTGAGTTTCCTGCGCGCATGCTCTCTTCTCTGTCCACACCCATCCCCCCCCCCCCTTTTTTTTTTACTGTGGTGACAGATACATAACATAAAGTTGATCATTTTAAACCATTTAAAGTGCACAATTCAGTGGCATTAAGTGGCATACAACATTTACAAAGTTGTATAACCATCACCACTATCCATTTTCAGAACTTTTAAAGCGTTATCTTGTTTTAAGGAATGAAGTAAAAATCCACTTTCACAGTACTAGCCACCTGTCCAAATGCCATTTATTGAATACACCATATTTTCTTTCATTGTTTTCAGTGGTACTTTGTCATATATTAAATTCATATGTGTATTTGGATCTATTTCTGGCTTCACAAACTTGTAACTATTATAGATTTAGAATAAATTTTATTAATTGAAATTTATGAAATCACCAATATTCAAACATTTCTTGATGTAAAAGTGGCAGTTTTATATGTTTCAACCTAATATCAGATAGGGTGAGTTCTAGACATCTCTCTTTTGCTGCTCCATCACTCTTTTTTAAAAAATTGTTTTTTCCTGGTTATTCTCAATTTTTTTTCCCTGACAGATTTGCTCTTTGTCATTTTCTTTCTGTTATGGGTCTAACTGTGTCGCCCCAAAGTTCACTTGTTGAAGCTCTAACTCTGTATGATTGTATTTGGAGATAGGGCATTTAAGGAGGTACTTAAGGTTAAATGAGGTCATAAGAGGTCTTTATCCTTTATAAGAAGAGAGAGACACTGGGAGGACATGTGCCCAGAAGGAAGGTCAAGTGAAGGACACAACCAGGTGGCCATCAGCAGGTCAAGGAGGGATGTTTCATAAGAAACCAGCCCTGCCAGTGCCTTGATTTTGGACCTCCAGCTCCTCAGAACCATGAGAAACTGATTTTTGATGTTTAAACTACCTTAAAAAAGTCTATGGTACTTTCTATGGCAGTCCAAGCAGACTAAGGTGCCCCTCTTCCAAGTATTTTTGTCATTTTTATTGGGATCATGTGAATGTCTAGATCAATTTAGGGAGAATTTAGACCTTAAATGTTCAGTTTTCCTACAAAAAAGACATGATTTTCTATTTAATCAGATTTTCTTTCATGTTATTTGTTAAAGTTTTGTGTATCAAAGATGTGCATATTTGTGCTAACTTATTTCTAGGGCTTCTCCTTTTTTGGCATACGTCATTGTTGCTATTTTAAGTGGATTTTTTTCTCCTACTATATTTTATTTAAAAATTGTTTAAATACTTTTTAAAAAAGAGTGAGATAGTTCAATGGTCTTGCCTTCCTTTTAGCTGATTGTTTTGTATTTTTACCAAACACACTGCCTTATTAGTTCCTGACTTTTTGCTTGTAGGTATTATCCATTGACATTTTGATGTGGAGGCTGAGATGCTAGCCATTTCTTCATCCTCCTCTTGGATGAACTCAGACTTCCCTTCACATCTCTTCCAAATGTACTTACAGTACGTTATCTTTGGATTAATACCCAGTGTCTATATTGTTTTGGCTATGCAAACATTACTCACAATTGAGCCATTTTATAAATTAAGATGAATTTATTTTCCTTCTTGCACTGTTTCTCCCCTGTAGTTAAAAACTTGTTTGTTTGTTTGATTAGTTTTCTCTGGTATCACTAATACCACCCCACACTCTTCCTTTGATGTATATATCTCCTCTGAATATGCTCTTACAAATTAGGGATTTATTCATAAAGTTTTCTAAAGAATACTGTCCCTGAAGCATTATGAGGTGCTCTGGTCTAGAAAGACTGCCTTTTCAGTGTGCTGGCATCACCATCTTGAAATTCCTCTCACCTTCCTCTTGCTTTGCGTCTCCCGTGTTCTGTATTTCACCTCTTCCTCTCTTTCGGCTTATTGCTTCATGTGATACAGCTCATCCTAGGAGCTTCCTGAAGAAGGCTGTGTGGGGGAAACCTGGACATGCTAGGAGGCCTGGCAGCATGGTTGTAGACCAAGAGGGATTGTGCAGGGTGGGGAAAAGATCCATTAAAACATCAACAGTAGTATATGACCAAGAAGAGGAGTGTGGGCTCTGCAATTCCACACTTTCCAATGGTGGCAGCTGGGACTTGTTCCTTGATCTCTCTGTCTCTCTTTCATTATCTGTAAAGTGGGAATTGTAATACAACCTACCTTGTAGCTCCTAGCACTTAATAAATGCAATATAAATATTGGCTGTTACTCTCAACCTTGGCTGTGTGCACATACATAAGAATGGGACACAAATATGCTTATTAACAAGCTGGCTTCATTGCAGGGTGATTTGGCTGGTCCATTTTGATAGTCTTTCCTTTGGGACTAGCCAGAGAAGGCTCTGTGACCTGCATGGGAATAGAAAGCCTGGCTGCCAGAAAAAGGCAAGAGAGAGAGAAGAAGCCTGAGTGAAGGAGAGGGTCTCAGCATTTGGTATTCAAAGTTTCACTTAATCTCCTTGTTTTCAGTATGAGAAGCTCACCTCTATCTCTACATACTGTCTCCTGGCCTAGACATCTTGTGTTATCCTTTCTAGGGCATATATATCTTAATGCCTGCTGGGTCGGGGAGGAACCGCTACTGTCACTTTTAGCGGGAGATGAGATCTGGTGGGGAGATGGGGACTAACTTTCTTTAAATAGACTTTCAATCAGATCTCTTGTTTTTAGCCTGTCATCACCCCACTTAACCATCTTCTCTGGTGCTTTAATTCCTGAGCCTGTTAGGAGTTCAATGGTGTAAATCAGGTGGCATATTTCCAATCCCATGGCTGGCTTAAAAGTCACTTTTCTCAGGTTCAGAAGTTAGTTACCAGTTAGCATCAACCTCTAGTTGGTAAAATATCATTGTTTTTGCCTTTTTTCCTATTCTCTTTGTATTCACAGGTTTATGACATTAAAAGAAACCCCACTTTTAGTGCTGTTGCATAGATATTTCAAGAGGAAGTGTAGCTGGTACCTGTTGAGTACTTTGTCTCCTCAAGTTAGGGAGTCCATCTGATATCCATCTCCCTGCCTTGTAGCTGGAGAGGCCACTAGTAAGCTGGGACAATTGTAGGAATCACCTCATTTCTCTTCTGTCTTTCAGGGATCACAGTCCTCTACCACCTGTTATATAGTGTCTTGAAAGTTATTGTTTCTTTTTTTTGGTTCAGACAAAAGGTCAAATCAAGATCTTGTTACTTCCTGTTTGTCAGAAGTGGAAGTCTACTTGTAATATGTAGATAATAATAGTAATTTTTTCATAGGAGTAAAATGTGCTAATAATTGTAAAGGGCTTAGAGTATAGCCTGGCATATGATAATTAGCATGAGATCACTACTAATACTATTCCTAATACTATTACTGTTAGTAATATTAGGTTCTTAGACAGGATCTGGCAGTTAGTATATACTCAATTAATATCATTTCTCCTTCTCTTTCTGTTGTATTATTGTTCTGGCTGCTATGTTGTTACTACTGTAACTGTCATTATTACTACAATCTAACAAAATGGCCTTAGGAAAAAGAATCTCACTGGCATGAAAAGAACCTTACCAGTTTCTATGAGAGATTGTAATTAAGAGCTTAATGAGAAGTGGAGGGAGCATGAACCCTCTAATCTGAGCCTAGACTCACTCACCCAGGAAAATCACCGCACTATATGGTCATGATTTTTACACTGGTCTGGGAGATACCTTTTCCTAAAAGTTGTGAAACTTAACAAATTCAACTTCTTTGCTGTGTAGTCTCCTGAACAAAGTTCATGCCTTCCCTCTCTCTTCATTTCATCTGAGTGTCGTAGAAAAGAGTTGGATAGGAAAGAGAGCTGGCGTCTATCTACTGTCCCAAGTATAACAGAAATGCTTTGTTGTTCAATCACTCAGTCGTGTCCGACTCTTTGGGATCCCATGGACTGCAGCACATCAGACTTCCCTGTCCTTCATTATCTCCTGGACTTTGCTCAAACTCATGTCCATTGAGTTGGTGATGCCATCCAACCATCTCATCCTCTGTCATCCCCTTCTCCTCCTGCCCTCAATCTTTCCCAGCATCAGGGTCTTTTCCAATGAGTCAGCTCTTTGTAGCAGGTGGCCAAAGTTTTGGAGATTCAGTTTCAGTCCTTCCAATGAATATTCAGGGTTGATTTCCTTTAGGACTGACTGGTTTGATCTCCTACTTGTCCAAGGGATTCCTCTTTTAGATGTTAAAATGATTGTTTCACTCAACTTTTGAACAATAATTTTATCAACTGTAAAATGGAGATAATAGAACCCATCTTGCAGAGTGCTTATAAAAATGAATTTTAGAAATATGTAAAGTGTCTTGGATAGTATTTGATATCATCTATAGATAAATTTGGGCTTCCCTGGTGGCTCAGAAGTTAAAACATCTGCCTGCAATGCAGTAGACCCGGGTTCGATCCCTGAGTGGGGAAGATCCCCTGGAGAAGGAAATGGCAACCCACTCCAGTATTCTTGCCTGGAGAATCCCATGGAGGGAGGAGCCTGGTAGCCTCCAGTCCATAGGGTCACAAAAAGTCGGACACGACTGAGCGACTTCACTCACTCACTCATAGATAAATTTTCTCTGCTGCTATTATCTTCACAAAAGTCCTACAATGTAGCTACTATCACTGTTTTCTTTTTACTGATGGATAAAATGTTGCTTACATAAGACAACTGATGGAGTCAATATGAGACCCACAGTAAATGTCAAGCTCAACCTGAAATGCCATTTACTTATTCATCTATTAGGGATTTATTGAAGTCCTCCCGTATTCTAGGCTTACAGGATATGGGTAGTACATGAGAGCACTAAGTACAGACAAGTAAATTTGTAAGTGCAGTAAAGTGTCACAGGGTCACTGACAGAAACATGTGTGGAAGGGAATGACTTTACATAGTTTTAGAAAAGAGGAGGCTGTCATTAAACACTTCACTTGGACTAAATCTTGAGATATGCTAGTATTTGCCCAAGGGAAAGGATAGGGAGAAGTGTATTCTGAGCAGAGAGAATAGTATGAATAAAGGCAAGAAGCATAAGACTGCTAGTTCCATCAGTATGTATGGAATGTAAAATACCTTGGGGCTTGATGAGAAAATGGTCTGGATTAGGAGGCTCTTGATGCCAAGAAAGCAGTTGGAATTTTAACTTGTAGGCCATGCAAAGCCACTGAAGCATTTCAAATTGGAAAGTACCTAAACCAGTTATGCAGCAATATTTTAAGCCAAAATAATATAAATTAACATGTTACCATGGTAACCAATCGAATAGTACATATTTAGAAATAAAGGACTCAGTTCCATGGTGCAGGTGGTTGATAGAGGTTTCATGGTGTCTCTTCTACAAGTGGGATTCTCTCCTGATTAGGACAGTGTGGCTGGATTCTCTCAGTTCGTGATGGGGAACTGGCAGTGAGCAGGTGTCACTGGAGAATTGATGCTTTCAAACTGTGGTGCTGGAGAAGACTCTTGAGGGTCCCCTGGACAGCCAGGAGATCGAACCAACAATCCTAAAGGAAATCAACCCTGAATATTCATTGGAAGGACTGATGCTGAAGCTGAAACTCCAATACTTTGGCCACCTGATGTGAAGAGTCAGCTCATTGGAAAAGACCCTGATGCTGGAAAAGATTAAGGGCAGGAGGAGAAGGGGGCAATAGAGGATGAGATTATTGGATGACATCACCAACTCAATGCACATGAGTTTGAGCAAACTCTGGGAGACAGTGAAGGACAGGGAAGCCTGGAGTGCTGCGGTCTATGGGGTCACAAAGAGTCAGACTGACTAAGCAACTGAACAAGTGTAACTTCATAGCGTGAGAGTAGGAAGCTGGACATAGATTTTCCAGATCCCTGAATGAAGAAAAGCTCAACTTCATCCTCACTGCAGTGGTCCCAAGTTCACTTTCTTTTAAAAAATACCCTTAACCAACTCTGTTGAAACATTGAAATCCAAAGCAAGAATTCTCAGGGTTGTGTAATGGGGTGAGACTTTCTTTATCATGATTTATCTGTTAACCTCTTATTCACTTTTTAAGTCAAAAAAATTGTTGAAATGTCCTTTTCACTAATGGCTTTTCTCCTCACTATTTTATTAATATTTTTAATAATTTTATTTATTTGTTTACTTTTGGCTTTACAGGTCTTCGTTGCTTTGAGGGCTTTTTTCTAGTTGCAGCAAGTTGGGGCTACTCTTCATTCCCGGGTGTGGGCTTCTCACTGTGGTGTCTTCTCTTGTTGCGGAGCTTGGGCTCTAGGTGCGCAGGCTTGAGTAGTCGAGGCTCCTGGGCTCTAGAGCACTGGCTCAATAACTGTGAGGCACAAGCTCAGTTGTTCCGTGGTGTGTGGGGTCATGTGGGATCTCCCAGACCAGGGATCAAAGCCATGTCTCCTGCATTGCCATTCTTTACCAACTGAGCTATCAGGGCCAGTGGCGCGATGGATAATGAATCTGACTACAGATCAGAGTAACCTGGTGGGCTACAGTCCATGGGGTTGCAAAGAGTCAGACACAACTGAATGACTAAACAGCACAGATTGAATTTGTGGCAAAACACAAGGAGAACTGAATTTGGAGCAGAATATTAGGAGGTACAGTGTGGACAGTTTGAATTTGTAGCACGACTAAGACATCCTAGCTGTAGTGTCTCTATAGAACGGGTGCTCAGGAGGGATGGACAACAAAAAGAAATATAGCCTCATGAGTCATCAGCATATGACTTTTGATGATGTAGTGTGTTGTAGGCATTCCCAAGACCACCCTCAGGCTCAACAAAAAAGCTCACTAGAAGGACTCAAAGAACTCAGAAAAGCTGCTATACTCATGTGAAAGTGAAAGTTGCTCAGCCGTGTTCAACTCGTTGCAACCCCGTGGACTATACAGTCCATGGAATTCTCCAGGCCAGAATACTGGAGTGGGTAGCCTTTCCCTTCTCCAGAGGAACTTCCCAACCCAGGGATTGAACCCAGGTCTCCTGCATTGCAGGCAGATTCTTTACCAGTTGAGCCATAAGGGAAGCCCAACAATACTGAAGTGGGTAGCCTATCCCTTCTCCAGAGGATCTTCCTGATCTAGGAATCAAACCAGGGTCTCCTGCATTGCTGCTCTTTACCAACTGAGCTATCAGGGCCAGTGGCACAATGTATAATGCATCTGACTATGGATCAGAAGATTCCAGGTCATACTCATGGCTTATCACAATGAAAGGAGGAGACAAAGTCAGCAAAGCTAAAAACTTGTGAGGGCAGAGTCCAGGCACGAGCTTTGAGTTGTCCCTTCCAGTGTATTTGTGCAGGTGGGACTTACTTATCCCAGCAGTGATGTGTGACAACACCTATGGATGATTGCCAACCAGGGAATCTCACCAGAGCCATAATGTTCAGGGATTTGGGGGTATTGGTCAGATAAATATGGCATGCCCACATGACTTACCTTAGCTACTTAGTCTCCAGCCCCTTCGGAGTTCACATTGATACTGCGTAGCCCAAAAAACCCTGCCACTCATCACATTGTGAGCATAAACTATCTGGCATGGTCCAGAAAAATAGACACTGTCATTAGACAGGATATTCCAAGGGCTTAGAAGTTATCTTCCAGGAGGCAGGCAAAGGTCAGGCCTTTCCTTGGAAGGTGCACAGTTTGAAGATACCAGGCCTGCTGCGTCAGCCCTTTCCTGTACATGGGGGCTTGGATGAAGTCACTGGGATAGCTACGGACTGTGGAAACAGAAGATTGCTATGGGCATGATTGCCTAGGTTTCCAGCCTCTCAGGGAGGATCTCACCAAGGGGCTCTGGGAAGAGTCTCAGAGAGGTAGGAGGACAGCCTCTAAGCAGTATTGTGCCAGAAGCTCCTGGAGCAGGGGTTACCAAGGAAACCATAACACATGTGACAGGGAACTCAGGCAGGAGGATGACTAGAAAGTGGGTCCTCTGGATTTAGCAATTAAGATGTTGGTGCCATTTTTAACAGACTGTTTCCATGGGAGTGGTTGGCACTGGAAGTCTGACTGTCATCAGCTGGCAATGTTAGGAAATGAAGATAAGGAACACAGACAAATATTTTGAGTTGCTTGATTATGAAGGGAAGGAGAGTGATAAGGTGGCAGTAGAAGGGAGTAACAAGTCAAGAAGCGAATGATCTAATCATGGGGAACGGGAAGACTTGAGTATGTTTATAGATGGTGGGAAAGAAGCTGAAAGTAAGAATGGGTATGAGAGAAAGACGGAGAGAGATGACTCAAAAACATACGAGAGAGAAGACATGTCATGTGGAAGGGGTGTACCCGCGGTATTAGCAGAGTGGTAAGGGGGATCCACTTTAGGGGAAGGGGGAGGGAACTGATTGCCCAGCCCAGCTGAAGCACTTAAGGAAGTTATCAACCGATCTATGACATCATAAAGTTTAGGCTGGAGAGTGGAGTCCAGAGTTTGAGTGCCATAGAGTAGGTATGTCAGAGGAGGCAATGGAAACCCACTCCACTACTCTTGCCTGGAAAATCCCATGGACGGAGGAGCCTGGTAGGCTGCAGTCCATGGGGTCGCTAGGAGTTGGACACGGTTGAGTGACTTCACTTTCACTTTCACACATTGGAGAAGGAAGTGGCAACCCACTCTAGTGTTCTTGCCTGGAGAATCCCAGGGATGGGGGAGCTGGTGGGCTGCCGTGTATGGGGTTGCACAGAGTCGGACACAACTGAAGTGACTTAGCAGCAGCAGCAGTAGAGTAGGAATCTGGGATTGAGGAAGTGAGAAGAGTATAGGGATAGCAGATGATGATGAAAGAGTTGGTGAGAGTCTAACTATGCTGCTCTGTGCCACTGCTGCCTCAGCATCCGTTTTGTTTAACCCCGTGAGACCAGGAGGTGAAGTTCAGTGACATCCACTGATTAATAGAGTATTAGGTGCTGGTCTCTCATTTAGACAAATCCTTTGCTTTACCTGATGAAGAAGAGGGTGGCCTGGAAGCTCCAGTGGCTTGGTTCTCTAGAAGCTAAAGGTAGTGTCTTCTTTCATGTATAATAAGGCAATGAGGTTGGCTTAATGCATAAGCATCAGAAGGACTAAAACTAATAGGTTTAAACACCATGGAAATACATGAGATGATCGCCTTTGGGGTCAGCTTTGGAGATGCCAGGTCTATTTCTCTGCTCTCAGCTTGGTCATCCCCTGTGTGTGTGGGATTAATTCTCTTTAAATCTGTTTTAAATTAAAATTTGTGGTAAAATACATGTAACGTAAACTTGAACACCTTCGCCATTTTTAAGTGTGCAGTTCAGTGGCATTAAATACCTTCACTTAGTAGTGCAGCCATTGCTCCTGTCTCCAGAACGCTTCTCGTCTTGTACAGCTGAAGTTCTTTGCCCATTAAATAACTTCCCACTCCTCCTTCCCCTCAGCCCCTGGCGACCACCATTCTACTTTTCTGTCTCTCTGAATTTGACTACTCTGGGAACTTTATAAGTGGAGTTATGCAGTAGTAGTCCTATTGTGACTGACTTATTTCATTTACCATAATGTCCGCAAGGTTCATCCATGTTGTAGCCTGCGTCAGGATTTCCTTCCTTCTGAATGCTGAATAACATTTTGCTGTATTTATAGCCACATATTGATTATTTAGTCATCCACTGATGGACACTTAGGTTGCTTCAACCTTTGGCTTTTGTTATTTATATTTAGTGAATAATGTCACTATGTACATGGTTGTATATATATCTTCTTGATTCCCTGCTTTCATTTCTTTTGATATATATCTAGAGGTTGAGTTGCTGGGTCATATGGTAATTGTATGTTTAATTTTTTGAGGAACTGCAAGACCTTTTCAAAGCTGCTGTGCCATTTTACATTCCCACCAACTCTGGGCTTAAGTCTAGCTTGAGTGACTTTCCTCCGGATGCAAAAAAAGTCCCAGCTTACTTCCCCATGCTACAATGTCAGAGGAAAGGTGGAAAACTCCAGCATTCTAAACAGTAGCTGTGAGACATACCCTGCTTGGGTGCTTGTCACATGACTAACCCTGAGCCAATGACAGGTAAAGGGAACGGGGTCAACTGGTGAGCTTCAGACAACCCTGCATTGGAGGACGGGTCATTGGGTACATATGCTCCGTGGAGCTTAAAGTGAGGACCACTGATACAAAGAACTCAGGCCTTAGTGAAAGGCATTTTCATGTATGTATATGTGAAGGGCCATTCTACTGAGATCTGAATTCTTTCTACCCTGCCATATTACTTTTGTCTCCCTGCTTCACTGAAGCACAGACCTTTCTTTGACATTTGGAGCAGTGGCTTCATGATGCAGGATTGTTAGGAAAAAGGCTAGCTTGTTTTCACACATGGTTTTCTTTTATTAGTTTTACAAGGGAAGGGGAACTTTTGCCAAGCGTCAAGACTTTTCTTCACAGTTTGTCATCTACAATGGGAGAAGACAGTTTGGCCAGGCTCCCTTAGTCTCAGAAGAAAGATCTGCACTCTGTCCTTGGAGTCCTGTTTGTTTACTGCTGGTGAACACCGGCTTCCTGCCTCTGGGCTAAAGAGTCGCCCCTTTTATGAGAGGCTTAGGCTGGGTGGCAGTAGCCACCTCCCCACAGTCATTGGATGATTTAAGATCTCATCAGCACAGAAACTAGATGCCAGGTCCACATTCAAACAAAGATTCAAAGGGAAAGGCCTTGGAAACAAATATGCTTGACTCTTTCAGAAGCAAATTGTCAGCTGTTGCAGCCAAGTTCTGAGACAATTTTAAAGGTTTCATTGTTCATCAGGACCAACTCTGTGAAAATGAGTTTTCTTGTGAAAAGTCAAACGCTACAGCCACTCCCTCAGCCCTGGCAAAACATAAGGAGCCCACATATGGAATAAGGAGTAGGTCCCACTTAGAGCACTCAGTTCCTCTGGGGGCTCTGGTTACCAGCTTGGTAACTCTCACCTGCCTCAGAGTCTGGGGCTAGTCCAGGATGGGGTGTCCCGAGAGCTACCTCACAGATGTTCCTGTGAGGATCCATGTCTCCCACCTGGGCTGGGGCAGGCAAATCTGCTCATGGCCTCTGGTGCCCATTCACCCTCCAATGCCCAGGCTTTTCCCCAGCATCCTTCCTGCCTGTATGGGAGCATCTGCCAGACTGACTGAGTTTGAGAGGGGCCAGGACAGACCCTCCCTCTTGTCTTCTTTGGTCCCATATTCCTGGGCTTCCTGGCTGTCAACTCAAATAATCCCAACCAATGGCCTAAGTAGCCCTGAAGGAGGCTCCTGCTAAGACTGATACTCCAAATATAGCTGAGTGGGTGTCCTTATCCTGGCCCAGGGCTACGGGCATTGGACCTGCCTTCTGCGGGGGGCCCAGGATGCTTTGACCTCCAGGCTGCCGTCCCTGCAGCCTTGACTTTGAATGGCTCCGAGCAGGCGGGCCTTTCCTCATCGGGGCCTCCCAAGGCAGCAGAGAAAGTGCCCCAATCCCGTTTCCCACCCTCTAACACACGGGGACGTTGACTTCCCTGGGTGTTCCAGGCCCTTCTTGTTTCAGCAGGAGGATCCTGTGCGTTTGATCTAAATCTGGTCTCCTGCTGCAAAGACCCAAACAATCTGAGTCAAAGCAGTATTAACAGGAAACCTGTCTCTTAAGGCCAAGAATGCAACCAAAATAGCTCCAAGTCTTTAATTCTGATAGCACCATTTGGGGAAGGCCTTTACCTGAGAGAAACAATAAGTGGAACTCTTGCCCCCAAATATTCTGGCCTGCAGGGCATTTCGAACCAGGGAGCCTAGGGCTGCAGGACTGCATAGAGCATTGGGGAGGTGGGTGGGACCCTCAACGCACAGCGGAGCACTGAAATTGGGGCATTCTCTGAGAGCCATGCAAGCAAAAGGTATTTTCACTGAGGGAACTGGCCAAGTATTTCTGTTTGGTGGAGATAGTGGGGGATTTTAGGAGGAAAAAAAAAAAATCCTGCTTTTTTAAAGGCACTTTCGTTTTCACTGTGAAATATTTGTGAACTCAGAATACCACAAGGAAGAAAAGGAAAATCACCCATGACCTTACAATATGGAAAGAACCGCAGTAAAAGTTTCCTGGGAACTTGAATGTTTCTTTTATTTATACGTGTGTGCACACATGCACACCCATACACACATTTTAATGGTTTGTGTGCCTCTTTTTTCAGTCTCTTGACCACCTATTTCCCCCTCCCTACATGCAGTCACTGCTGCCAGCTACTAGACATACTCTCCCCACGTGCAAGTGTTTATTAATGTATTTATGTGTTTATGTTTTCATATGCAAGTGGTAGCATAGTACAGTACTTTTGTGGACCTCCTTCCTTTTTTTTTTTTTTTAACTTGACAATATATCTTGGAAAGTTTTCCATATCAGAACATACAGGTCTATTTAGTTCATTTAAAAAGTTTCATAATATTCCACCATATGATTGCACCATGATTTATCCAATCCCCTATGTGAACATTTAGATTGTTTTTAGATCTTTGATGTTAAAAAACACCATGTCTTCCTAAGAGTGGCATACTTGGGTCAGAGGATTCGTATGTTGAGAGCTGTTGCTGGACTGCTCTCCACTAGTCTCAGTCCGCACTCCCATTTGTGAGATATACCAGGGTATTGATTTCCCCACACATAGGTCAAGAACCCGCTTGCCAATGCACAAGAGGTAAGAAATGCAGGCTTGATCCCTGGATTGAGAAGATCCCCTGGGGAAGACATGGCAACCTACTCCAGTATTCTTGCCTAGAGAATCCCATGGACAGAGATGCCTGCTGGGCTACAGTCCATTGGGTTGCAAAGAGCTGGACACGACTGAGTGACTCAGCATGTAGCATGCACCCATTACTCACACAGATTGCTATTATAATTTAAAAAATTTTACCAATCTCATAAGTGAAAAATATATCATCTATAGCTTGACTTTGCATTCTTTTCAAGAATGAGATTAAAAATATTCTCTCATGTTTGGGAGAATGCGAGGGTGGGATGATCTGAGAGAACAGCATTGAAACATGTATATTATCAAGTGTGAAACAGATCGCCAGTCCAGGTTGGATGCATGAGACAAGTGCTCGGGGCTGGTGCACTGGGACGACCCAGAAGGATGGGATAGGGAAGGAGGTGGGAGGGGGGTTCAGGATGGGGAACACATGTAAAAATAAAAATAAATGGAAAAAAAAATTAAAAAAAAAAATTCTCCCATGTTTGAGAGAATTTGCATTTTGTTTCAGTAAAACATTCATGTGACTTGCCTACTTTTCTACTGGGCTCATGGTATCTCTCTTTGTATTCTTCTTTTCTGAGAATAAGGTTTTTGCTTTCAGGCCACTTACTCCTTTATTTCTTAGCTCAACAAGAATGGAAGCTAAGAGCTGCTCACAATACAGAGTTTCTTTTTTATATTTTAATTCCCTGCCTCACAGGCTGTCTGCTTCCTGAAAGTATGGCTTATTTATGCAATTCCTCATTCAGCCTGTTCTCTGATGCTCCCTCGTGCTGACCAATCAAGGCCTGAAGTGGATCCTATCAACAATGACACACCCAACTCCCTCGGAGGTAATTGAGACCTACTAGATCTTGCATCTCAATTTCTACCAGTCCCCTGGGAGAACTCTGCTTCTGCTAATTTTTGTTTTTAAAGATATGTAGCTTCAGACATTTTATTTTTACATTGATCATTTTGGAACTTAAATGCTTCCAGAAGACCTTATTTTGTGCTTCATGATTTCAGAATTTTCCCTACTCCTTGTTCTTTTTCCTGTAACACATTCTTTAGATTATTTTTGAATCAGGATATGGAGGTTTTTCATTCTCTTGTCCAGTTGCCGTGGCTACTACCTCCAACACAATGAATAGTTGTTATTCAGTAGCTAAGTCGTGTCTGACTATGACCCCATGAACTGCAGCAGGTCAGGCTTCCCTGTCCTCACTTGGTCATGATGAATTACTTTTTTAATACTGTACTGTATGCTCATACTTTAGTTAAGATTTTAATATCAGTATTCATATGTGAAACTGGCTTACAATTTTCTTTTTGGGGCACTATTTATCAGATATTGATATTTGAATTACATTTGCCACATAAAAAGAATTTGGAAACTGCAATTCTTTTCCCATGTTCTGTGACAGTCTAAGTGGCTTTGCGGTTGAACAAATTGCAGAATTCCCCTGTGACACCATCAGGGTCTAGTGAATTATTTGGTGAGAACATTTTTGCAGTTTTTTCTGTAACTTCTATAGTAATTTATCTTTTCAAAAAAATTTTTTTTAATCTCTAAAGGTTCAGATTTGGTCAATTTTATTTCCCTAAAAGTTATGTATTTAAGTTAGGTTGTGAAATTTATTTGTGTAAAGTTAACAATTTTAAGATATTAAAATTCTCCATTTCAATGAGAATTGCCCCCTTATCTCATTTCATTTGTGTATCTGTGCTGTCTTTTTTTTCTTGCTAGTATTTCTCTACCCACCCCTGCCGCCAAAGCAATAGCTTTTTGATATATTTGTTAGTTTTATTGCTTTTTGCTTTTCTAACTCAATGTCTGCTCTTTATCCTTATTAATTTATGTTTTCTGCTGTCTTGCATTAGTTTTCTATTTTTTAATGATATAGATATTTAATACTATGATTTTTTGCTCTCTGAGCACAGCTTAACCATGTTCTATAGTCTCCAGCATGTGTCTGCATATTTCTCCTTTCATCTATGATTTCTGCTTGGCAAACTTGCTGTGTTGTCAGGTGCGTAAATATTAATAGCATATCTTTATTATGAGTTATAGCCTTTAGCATTAAAGAGTGTTTTTCTTTGTTCCATTTATTGCTTTTTGGCGAAAATTCTACTTTGTCTGGTATCAAGATATGCCTAGTATGAATTTTCTCATCTTTAACTTTTATCCTTTATGAACCTCTTTGCTTACTTGTCTTTCTTGTCTAAGAGCAGAGAGTTGGATATTGCTTTGTAAGTCAACTTGATAAAACTTTGGTTTTCACAGATGAGTTTAGCTCTTTCTTTTTTCTTGACACAAAGTGAAAGTGAAAGTGAAGTCGCTCAGTCATGTCTGACTCTTTGCGACCCCATGGACTGTAGCCTACCAGGTTCCTCAGTTCATGGGTTTTCCAGGCAAGAATACTGGAGTGGGTTGCCATTTCCTTCTCCACTTGACACAAATGACATGTTCAATTTCAGTTTTACCATGTCGTGGTCAACCTTTCTCTTTTACTTACTCTTTTATCTCGTTTTGGCTTTACTATTCAGGAAGATTTGTGTGTCTATGCTAATTAATGATTTATATAAAATTCCTAGTTCTCTTTTTCTTTAGATACTATCTGTTGGTGTTCTACTTTGAACAATATGGAAATTATAGAAGCCATTTCTCCTCCCTCCCTTTTTCTAAGTTTTGAATTTTAGGCACAAGTTTTATCTTATTGCTAATCTTTGTACTCTTCAATTAACTTACACTTCTTTTACTTGACTGGCCAGCCTCAAGTGATATCTTTTTTACTCTCAGGTAACAGACAGTCGGTGATTTTACTTTACAATTACTTTGTTATCTCCTCATCTATTCTTTGATGAAGAATGTGTTCAAGTACTTTGCTCCTTTTCTTTTAAAACTGAGTTTTTGTTTCCTTATTATTCAGTTTGCAGAGTTCTTAATATAAGTTCATTTAAAAAACTGGGATTTGCAAATATGTAATCTTTCTGTCCTCTTAACAGTGTCTTTTGAAGAGCAGTTCTTAATTTTGATGAGGTTAAATTAATCAGTTTTTTTCTTTCTAGATCATGGTAAGAAATCTTTGTTTAAGCCAGAATCACAAAGATTTTCTCTTATATTTTCTTCTAGAAGTTTTATGAACCATTTTGAGTTCAAGGAATGGGTCACAGTTATTTTTTACATCTGGCTATCTAATTGTTTCCATCTTATTTGCTAAATTAGCTGTCTTTTATCTGTTGTATCATCTGTGCACTTGTTCATTCGCTCAGTCATGTCTGACTATTTGCAACCCCATGGACTGCAGCATGCCAGGCTTTCCTGTCCTTCACCATCTCCCAGAGTTTGATCAAACTCTTGTCCATTGAGTCAGTGGTGCTATCCAACCATTTCATCCTCTGTTGTCCCCTTCTCCTCCTGCCTTCAATCTTTTCCAGCATTGGGGTCTTTTCCAATGAGTTGACTCTTTGAATCAGGTGGCCCAAATATTGTAGCTTCAGCTTCAGCATCAGTTCTTCTAAAGAATATTCAGGGTGGATTTCCTTTACGAGTGACTGGTTTGATCTCCTTGCTGTCCGAGGGACTTTCAAGAACCTTCTCCAGCACCACAGTTCGAAGGCATCAGTTCTTTGTTGCTCAGTCTTTTTTATTGTCCAGCTCTCATATCTGTTTATGATTACTGGAAAAACCATAGCTTTGACTATAAGGACCTTTGTCAACAAAGTAATGTCTCTGCTTTTAATACACTGTCTAGGTTTGTCTTTGCTTTTCTTCCAAGGATCAAGCGTCTTTTAATTTATTTATATACGTTGATCAACTTTTGGTCTCTCTATTCTGTTATACTGACCCCTTTTTGTATCTTTCTACCAATATAGCACTGTCTTGATTATTTTATTTTATTAAAAATTTTTTTGTCTTGATTATTTTAACTCTACAATGAGTTATGAACCAGGCCTTTTGTTTTCAAAGTTGTTTTGAATACTATATGTCCTTTTAATTTCTGCATGAATTTTACAGTGACCTTGCCAATGTCTCCAAAAAAGTTAATGAGGGCTTTGCCTTGGATGATGTGCTATATCTATAGATCAATTTGGGAATAACTAGTATCTTAATATTGAATCTTCATGTGCCTGTTATATTTCTCCATTTATTTACATCTTCTGTAACTTTCTTCAACAGTGTTTTATAGTTTTCAGTTTATAAGTTTCACATCTTTCTCATCTATTCCTAAATATTTCATAATTTTATGCTAGTGTAAATGTTTTTGTTTTTTAATTCAAGTTATGCTTTTCCATTGCTAGTATATAGAACTATAATTGGTTTTGTATACTGATCTTAAATTCTAAGATCCTAGTTCTAGTGATTTTTTTTTTTGTAGATCCATAGTAATTTCTGGGGGTATATGATCATATGAATGTTTATGTGAATCAGGTCAGTTTTATTCTTTGTTTGCAATCTGGGTGCCTTTTTTTTTTTCTCTTCCATGACTTATTGCACTGACTGGACGTCCTTGGCATGTTTCCAATGTTGGGGGAAAGCATTTAGTTTTTCACTAGTAAGTATGATGTTAGCTAAAGATTTTTTTCAATAGATGCCCTTGATCAAGTTAAGGAAGTTCCCTTCTATTCCTAGTACACTGAGAGTTTTTTTTTTTTTGTTCGGGAATGGATGTTGAATTGTCAAATGTTTTTCTGTGCCTACTTAATGTTCATAGAGTTTTTCTAATTATATTGACTGATTTTTAAAATATTAAATCAGCTTTGAATTCTTGGGATAAGTCTCACTGGGCTATATGTTATTCTTTATATTTATTTGGTATGTTTTAAAAAAGAAGTGTTTTATTTATGCTCATGAGGGATAGTGAATTGTACTTTAAGTATAATACATAGAATGCATAGCATGTTTGGGATGAGACTGAATAAATAGGGATGAGATGTGAAATACTTCCCTGGCTCCACTGAATAAATGAAGAAGTATTTTCTTGTTAAATTAGCTGAGAATTTGTGTAGAATTAGTATTATTTCTTTCTTGTTTGATAGAATTTACCAGTAATAGATTTCACCAGCCTTCTGGATTTGAAGTTTTATTTGTGGGAAAGTTTTCAACTACAAGTTCAATTTCTTTATAAATATAGTTCCCCCCCCCCCCCCCCAGGTTATCTGTTTTATTTCTTGAGTCAATTGTGGTAGTATATATCATCCATTTCATTGAGGTTATCAAATTTATTGGTGTAAAATTGCCCATAATAACCACTATTATTTCTTTAATTTCTGTAGAATCTGTAATAATTCCAACTCTATCATTACAAACATTTGAGAATTTTTTTCTATTTCTTTTCTTTAGTAGTCTTTTTACAAGTTTATAAATTTCATTGCTGTTTTCAAAAATTTTTGTTTCATTACATTTTCTTCACCAGTTTTCTGTTTTTTATTTTATTATCTTTTGCTATCTTTATTATTTCTTTTCCTTTGCTTACTTTGTGTTTAACTTGTTCTTCTTTTTCTAATTTCTAAAGATGAAGGCTCAGATAATTGATTAGAAACTTTTCTTCTTTTCAAATGTAGGCATTTATTGCTATAAATTATATGCTGCTTTAGTGGCATCCAGAAGTTGTGATATATTATGTTTTCATTTTCATTCAGCTTGAAATGTTTTCTAATTTTCCTTTAGTCTTTTTTATCCAATTGGTTTTTTAGAAAGTAACTTAATTTCTAAATATTTGAGAATTTTCCAGAGATTTTTCTGTTCTTGACTTCTAGTTTAATTCCATTATGGTTAGAGAACATATTTGATGTAATTAAATCTTTTAAAATTTATTGAAATATTTAATCAATTAAATTAATTTAAATTTATTAAATTTATTTTATGGTCCAGAATCTGCTGTTTCCTGATGATTATTTCATGTGAACCTGAAAGGAATGTGTATTCTGCTATTTTTGGGTGGGTTAGTAATGTCAATTAGATTCACATGTAAGATTTATCATATGATACTTGTCTTTCTCCATCTGACTTATTTCACTTTGATTTCTTTTCCCTTTTCAGTAGTTTGATAGTGTTGTCTGGATAACAAAATGATTCTTCTAAATTGTATGCTCCTTTCTCGGTTTTAACTACTGCTTTCGGGTTGACCACTCTTGCTTTCTAAGTTAGTATCTGTTGGGCACTCTTTGTTTATTGATTATCAGTGTTATCAGAAGTCTCATTATCTTATGCAGGTCATGGGTAAGTGGTTTATCCCTGCCTACGTCTGATTTAGGATCGTGAAGATATGTTGGCATCTCCTTACTTTGGCAGATGTTGCCTGTGGGCTTCAGTTTTGCTATCTTAGGTGCTCAGTTTATGAGAGGGGGGCTCTTAGGAGGGTTCACAACCTATGCAGTTGTCATCATTGCCGTTTTCTCAGAATCCTCCAAATATATATTGAAAATCTTGGATATATTTGTTTGTATTTTTGTTTGCTTGTTTTGGTTTTGGTCTTTGGTTGTCAGCACTTACAGAGTACTGGGTTCTTCTCTTTTTCCTAACTTGAGCCCCATAGCTGCTGATCTCCTAATGGTCCTATTCACCCGTGTTCCTTATTCATAGAGGATTCCCTATCACTCAGTGTTACTGATGATATTATTCATGGACTTATTTCCTCACTCTATGTTTGGTCTGTTTAGTTTTAAGGAAGTTGGAAGATTAAAAAAAAAACCTATTGGCCTCTGTGGTTAGTCATATCAAAGGAAGTTCATGGCTTTTAAAAAAAATTTTGCGAAAATGTTATTCCATACACATTACTATGTTGTTATGCAACTTCCTCTTTTATACTTAAATTGTTTTTGAAACCTATCCATGATAATACATACATGCAAATCTGTATATATAACTTCTTTAATTGCTATGTGATATTTTCCCATTGTATTAATACAGCACATTTAATTTACTAGCTTTCCTGTTCATTTGCATTTCAGCTCTTTCAAGTATTTCACTATAACAAAAAAGACTGAAACAAAAATTCTGATATAGTTCTCTTTGAAATCATGTCTGAGAGTTGCTATAGAATTTATTTATAAGAGATTATCTTCAATCTTTCAAAATTTAATTAATATGAAAAAGTTTTATAAATGAAATATGGTATACAAATATTAGATACTTTAATTATGTTAGATTCTGGCCTTTTCCTATCTTTTCAAAAGCTGTCTTATGTTTTGATATTCATTCTTTTGGATAGGAAAGACCTGTTTAGTTTTTAAAAATTAAAGATTATTAAAGTAAACATCCATTCCCTTTGTAGGTTCCTTGAGTCTGCTACCTTTCCCCTTAATGGCTCAACAGACCATAAAGAAACACACACATCAGAGAACCTTGTGTGAAAATCCCTATGTTAATAGATTTCTATGGTGATTACCCTTGTAGTTTGTTCTAAATCAAATAATCTAAAAAGAAAGAGGAGGTGTATACTGAATTCCTTTACAGGGGTTTCCATTAGCTGTCCATGCCCTGGAGGTTTCTGATCCAAGCAATTCCATCCAAGCCACTTAGCCTGAACTGAAATAAAGGTTCTTAGTTGCATAATATTTTATTAACAAACAAGTAAGCCTGATTCTTTGGCCTGGAGGCCTGTGCTTTTCATTTGGGTGGATTAATTTAGGAAACTTGAGCTCAATTCCTTGAATTTCCTGTGTATTCTTTTGTGGAGGAAAGCAGTGATCCTAGTATTCTTAGATATAGTCCAGGCAGCTGTGACTACCCCAAAATAGAGCAGGTAAAATTTCTATTTTTACCCAAGTCACTGTTTAACAAGTGCATTTATTTGTTCACATATTTGACAGAACTTTATGGGTCACTTTCTGTATGACAGGCTGATAGGAGCTAAGGATGCAATGATGATGGTGATATTGATTATGGTGGTGGTGTGTATAGGTGTATTTTCTTAATGGCTGGAGGGTACTTTTCCATTGTATAGAAAGATTGTATTTAATTTATCAATTTTCCTGTTCATTCACATTTAGATTCTTTAACAATGTTTATTAATTATTCTAGTGATTTTCATATATTAACTGCTTTCATCTTCACAATAGCTTATGAGATTGGCAATTTTGTTATTATCCTGATTTTACAGATGAGGAAATGAAGACAGAGAATTTAAGTAATTTTCTTTTCCGTGCTAGTAAGTTGTGAACCTGGGATTCCACCCTAGGCAGCCTGGTTCCAAAGACCAAGAATTCTGCTCCTTCTACCTGCCTCAGAAGTATTCACTGTCCTAAGGATTCACAGGCTGACAGCTTGACATGTAAATAAATCAATTACAGTAAAAAGTAGGAAGAAGCAACAGACGAACATTTAAAGTTCAAATGTGGCACAGAGGAGAGGGGACCAGCTAAGCTTTAGGAAGTTGGAGGAAGTCTATCAAAGGAGATGGACTGTCTTGAAGGATACACAGCCTGAACTGATTCTTTGAGAAGGCCATTTGCACACATTCAGGCACACAGTGAGGGGTCCTGAATGACAGGGTGGTCCAGTGGACAGGGCTGCTCCCTGAAGCGAATCCACTGGGGGTCAGAATTTCGGAAGTTCAGACCCTCTGCTGGGTCTCGGTGGCTTTTGGCAAGTTACTAACTCTCCTGATGTGGTTGTCACTTAATTCACATAGTTGGTTTTAGTCTCAAAGGGAATATTAATCAGAAGTGTTTTGTAAATGACAAAGTGCTAGGCAACTGTAAAGGGCTTTAGTGTTCCTTAAAAGTGGAAGCAGTGGTAGATTTTATTTTCTTGGGCTCCAAAATCACTGGGGAGGGTGATTTCAGCCATGAAATTAAAAGACCCTTGCTCCCTGAAAGTAAAGCAAGACAAACCTAGATGGCGTATTAAAAAGCAGAGACATCACTTTGCTGACAAAGATCTGTATAGTCAAAGCTATGATTTTCCAGTATTCATGTACAAATGTGAGAGTTGAACCATATAAAGAAGGCTGAGTGCCAAAGAATTGATGATTTCTAACTGTGGTACTGGAGAAGACTCTTGAGTCCCTTGGACTGCAAGGAGATCAAACCAGTCAATCTCTGTGGAAGAATGTGAGGGTGGGATGTTTCAAAAGAACAGCATGTATACTATCTATGGTGAAACAGATCACCAGCCCAGGTGGGATGCATGAGACAAGTGCTCGGGCCTGGTACACTGGGAAGACCCAGAGGAATCGGGTGGAGAGGGAGGTGGGAGGGGGGATTGGGATGGGGAATAAGTGTAAATCTATGGCTGATTCATATCAATGTATGACAAAACCCACTGAAATGTTGTGAAGTAATTAGCCTCCAACTAATAAAAAAATTAAAAAAAAAAAATAAAGGAAATCAACCCTGAATATTCACTGGAAGGACTTAAGTAGAAGATGTGGCAGTGATGTACACTGAGAAGGAGCAGCAGTGACACTTCTTTGAATAATGATGTTCCATCAAGTTAATGGTGACCTTCATGACCCACAATGTTTCCCAAGCTTAGCAGGCCACTGCTGTTCTGACTGTCCCCGCATGACCACACAGTGGATACTTAGGTCTGGAGACAACACAGCTCTGCTTCCTTCCGAAGCTGCTAATGAAAGAATTTTCCCCGCAGCTCATTTTTGTGTGTCCTTCTCTGGCAGCTCTTAAGCTACTGTAGATGTACGCAGTCCCTCTCAGGAAGCTTCACTGTGATGACCAGCTTAAAAAAACCTGCTGCCTTTGACTCTGGTAGTCCTAGGTAGTCTGGTAGTCTGACAAAAGCTTTAAAGCTTGTTACAGCTTTATAACATATCCCAGATCTTGAGGGTCTGAGTTCCTCACTTGCTTTCTAGAAATTTCCACTTAATTGACCCTATGGCTACTTTAAAGCTACCCACTTAGAATTTCTATGTCTTTGTCCATGTTATTTTAGCATATTTTATTGTTCCAAATTGGGCTTCCCTGGTGGCTCAGAGGTTAAAGTGTCTGCCTGCAGTGCAGGAGACCTGGGTTTGATCCCCTGGGGAAGGAAATGGCAACCCACTCCAGTATTCTTGCCTGGAGAATCTCATGGAGGGAGGAGCCTGGTGGGCTACAGTCCATGGGGTCCCAAAGAGTTGGATATGACTGAGCGACTTCACTTTCACTTTCACTATTGTTCCAAATTATGTATTTTAAAATTGGTTTTACACTGAATGAATAATTCATTTAATGGACGTAAATGATTATAAGCCCTCAGTTCTTTGCATCTGCCTTAATAGAAGTCATAGTTGAAGGCTAAAGCTACCATTTCAATAGTACATAACAAGGTGCCTTGAGAGGACGAACAGGTATTGACACGTATGAGAGCACTCAACAGTAGATCCGTCTCAGTTACCCTTTGTTTATATTCTTCTCAGCTTTTTCCGGTGACCACCTTCACAGTCCCAGCCCACACTGCACATCGCCCTCATCTACTCTCCTCTCCATTACTCTGTCTAGCAGACAGGCCCTCTCGTCTGTTCCTCCTTCCAGGTCCTTCTCTCACACCTTCACAACAGTGTTCCTTTGGCCTGAATGCTTTACCTCAAGTGTCCATGGGGTGGCGCACTCACCACCTCAGGTCTTTGTCCAGAAGTCACCTTCTCAAGGTTTTGTCCATCACTATGTAAAAATGCAACAACTTCCCAGAATCAAGGAAGGTGATTCCCTTCTGCTGCTCTATCTTTTCTCCATAATCCTTACCCCCATTGGACATACTGTCTAATTGTTTATTGAATATTCCCCCCAACCAGAATGTCCTTGAGAGGACAAGATTTTTATCTAGTTTGTTGTATCTCTGGCTCCGAAGTGAGTATTTGGTGTGAACGGATGTGGTGTGAACTATCTTTTAGTGAACAGATGGACATTATATTCTCTTGTTCAATTAAGAATTTCATTTGAAGGCATACTTCCTTTCATAAAATCTCTTTAAGTAAAAATTAAATGGCTCTAACAGAATACAACACAAAAATTCCATTTTCTACAGATATATTTTCAAACTATTTTCTTTTGTTTTTTGAAAAACATTTTTTTTCTGGCAGTAAAAGTAAAACATCATGAGAAATTTAAAAAGGTACAACCAATTTAAATTACAAATAATCCCACAGAGTTAACCACTGTGAGTATTTTGATGTATTTCCTTCCAGACTTTTACATAAGCACATACATGTGCATGCACACTTTTTAAAAGAATACATAATTTTGTGTATTTGCATACATGTGTAGCTAAGTTGAGATTATACTGTTTATTTTTATCATATACTGTGCCAGGAGCATATGATGTATCATTGTTTAATCTAAAACATTTTTGTTCAGAGGCATCTTAATATTGGCCACCTGCTGCAAAGAGCCGACTCATTAGAAAAGACCCTGATGCTGGGAAAGATTGAAGGCAGGAGGAGAAGGGCATAACAGAGAACGAGATGTTTGGATGGCATCACTGACTCAATGGACATGAATTTGAGCAAGCTCCTGGAGATGGTGAAGGACAGGGAAGCCTGATGTGCTGCAGTCTGTGTGGTCACAGAAATAGGACACGACTGAGTGACTGAACAACATCTTAATATTGTATCATATCTGCTATCATATCAATTTGTTTAATTTGTCTGCTATTGTGGACATTAAGAAATATTTTTTCATTTCTATTTGAGTGAAAATTTCATTCCTTTCATCTACTTGGTTTATTAATTTTTAACACCTCTTTTCTCTATTCCAATTCTTTTGGCTTATTTTGCTCATATAGTTTATCTATAATCTTCTCCACCATTTAATCTTTTGTCCTTGTGATTTTTGAAGGCCATTTTCTCTAAGTGGTTTAGTGTCATGGCATGTTTGCCTTTAATTCCTTAACTTTATCTACGTCTTACATTTTTTGTATTTCCTAAATTATTTCCTTTTTACATGATGTATTTTATAGACTCTTTACTGTGGTCATTTGGGCAACGACAGTATGAGTCATGATCTGCAGTCGCTTCCTCTCCTCACCACTCGCAGCTCCATCCTGGCTTTCTGGGAAACCCCTTCTTTTAAAGAAAGTCCTCAGGACATTGGTGACTTTCTCTGGTGACTGGCTGAGTCTCAGTGCCCTCTGGAATCACCTTCTGGCCACCTGTTCCTGAGGAGAGGAATATTCTGAATTCTAGAGTCTTCTACATGCCCAGCCTCTGCCGTGGGGGATGCAAGAATGTCACCCTCTTACTCGTTCAGTGTGAGGGGCCGAGAGAGTGAAAGTGCACTGTCCTGGGGAAGCTGCTCTGTGCAGTATTCATAGCCAGAATGCTGGCAACTTTTCTCCCTCAACCTCTTTCTCTATACTCTTAAGTTTTCTACTGATTTCTTCTTGAGGCAGGGTAATAATTTTAAGTCCCCTCTGTCCCTGGATCAGATCCAAGGAAGTGCTGACTGAAGCTGGGGTTATTTCCGCAGACCTCAGTGCCAGAGATCTGAGATCCTTTTGCATGAAACAGATCTTCGTTAAAGAAGAGGACTGTTTCTTAACAGTGTGGAGACGGGTTTTCCCTGGTGGCTCAGTGATAAAGAATCCACCTGCTGATGCAGCAGGCACGGATTCCATCCCTGATCTGGGAAGATCCCAGTGCCTCAGAGCAACTAAGCCTGTGTACCACCATGACTGAGCCTGTGTTTTGAGCCTGGGAGCCACAACTATTGAGCCCTTGCACCACAACTGCTGAACCCCACATGCCCTAGAGCTTGTGCTCCACAACAAGAGAAGCCCCTGCAATAAGAATTCCCCCACCACAACTAGAGAAAAAGCCCGCACTGCAACAAAAACCCAGGACAGCCAAAAATAAATAAACAGATAAATAAAATTTAATAAGAAGTGTGGTGAGATGGCTGTCAATGGGATGCTCTTTCTCTGCATCTCAAGGGGTAACAGAAGATGAACGCCCCTGCGGGGTGTCCACAGTCGTAGCTCCCTGCCTTGCCTGAGTGCTCTTCCCATTGGCTTCTCTCTGCTCTCTCCGGGTTCAGGAGGAGTTGACTGCTCTTGTGTGAACATTTTCTGTTCTCTCTGAGCCCACGGCTTGGATCTCTGACTGACTCCTCCACCGCTCAACTTCATGGCCTTTGGGGCTGTCCATGTGATTCTTCACGTGGTGCTAGTTCACATGATAGGCACCCTGCTGTACAACAATCCTCAGAGATTTCGTCGATAGATTCCTCTTTCCCAGAAAAGTTGACCTGAAGGGCTTCCCGTCATCTGGATACACAGAGCCCCAGTGGAGCTGGGGCCTCCCAGGTCCCACAGATCCAGTGGGGACGGAGCCAACGCATGATTCTGCTTCTCAATGTTTGCATCACAGTGCATATTCTAGTTGTCTGATTAGATAAACTCTCCAAGATAAAGTGTCCGATATTTTGGCAAGAGACATGAATTTTGCAAAACACATTTCCTCAAATCTAAACTTTTAAGCCTTCTTTTCTCTCCAGCTTTGTGGAAGAAAATACCTTTGGCAAAGGTCGGGTGGGCTGGCACCTGTGTCTGCTCAGCCTCAGGAACTGGCTCATGCAATAAGAACCAGCTTCTTCCAGATCGGATTAGAAGTCTCACTGATTGTACGATCTGCAGTCAAACATAACACCCTCTGGCCAGTGCGTGTTCTAACTACTTGGCTGTTTGGTCCCATTGCAATCCTGCTTTAATTGTGAATCTCTATGCCGTGAGCTGGGTGGTTATCTGAGAAGATCTATCTAGTGTGGACTGGCAGGGTCTTCCTGGAGCCCATAGGTCACCCCCATAGGTGCTGAATAGTCATAGTTGGGGTTGAGGTTGATTTCAAAGACTTGCTACAGTTTCTAAGTGAAATTTATTGCCGTAACATCACTCTCATTCATTTGACCTCTGATGTGCTTTCTTGAGTAGGAGGGAAGGGTCAGAGTGCTTCAGTGTGTGCCAGGAAAGCTGCCTTTATCCTTGGGCACCCTCAGAGAGCACTGGCTCGTTGGTCCAGAGAGAGCAACTACACACATGCCATGGCTTTCAACACTCAAATCCTGCCTGTCTTCCATTTTGTAAATCACAAATCCACATGAGATGGTGTGATGAAGAAGCAACGTGCCTCTTCCATGTTGTTAAATAGCCTTGAAGTGCATTGACAACTTGGAGTGTGAGAAATTCACCAGCTGGGGACCGAGGCCAAAAGGTTTTCTTGCTGTCAGTTTGCTCTGTGGCAGGATTAGGTGTGCATTACAAATCTCACACCTCTGACAATCCCAGCCATCTGGGATGAGGTCTATACAGATAGCTATTTAATTTCTAGACTGTATGTAGTATGGCCATAATATGAAATCTTACTGAGACTATTTAAAAGCATGCTTTTGGAGCTATTTTAAGACATGAGAAGATGTTTATGGTGATACTAAGTTTTAAAAAATGGTAGCACTAAAACTTATTATTTTGTATATCAGTTTTGTTATTTGTATATATGTCCATGCTAAAATGCTATAGGTGATATTTTTGAGTGAATCCATTATAGGTACTTTCTAATATTTTTCATATGCGTACAATGTGTGTGAATTATTTTTATAATAAGAAAAGACATGCTATGGAAATAGAATAAGATTTTAAAAACTTTTATTTTTTAAAATAAAAAGTAGACATAGAATGATATAATGAATCCCCATTCATGGACCATCATTCAGCTTCAAAAATTACCAATGATTGACTACTTCTGTTTCATTGATATTCTCATCTACTCACCCTGCCCATTTTATTATGTTTTAATTAACAGACTTTTAATTTTTTAGAGTTGCTTTAGGTTCATGAAAAGTTAAGCAGAGGATTATGTAGAGTTCCCACATCTGCTTCCTACCCAGTGTCTCCCATTATTAACATCTTGCTTTAGTGTGGTTGGTACATTTGTTACAATTGATGAAACAATATTGAGAAGTTACTAACTGAAGTCTATAGTTTGTATTAGGGTTCACTCTGTTTTGTACAATTTTATGAGCATAACTTCTTATTTCACAATTTATAGAGTCAGTTATTCCCAAGACCATAAATATCTGGGTCAAATCTACTATCTGAAGTTTCTGAACTGCCTTCTAATTATTTAGTCCAGGAACCAGTGAAGTGATGAAAAAGTCCTTGGAACCAAGTGAAAATGATAAAGTTGAGAAAACAGAAGACCATATGAAAAATCACTGAGTGGAGTGGGCTTGGGCTCAGTCGTATCTGACTCTTTTCGATCCCATGGAAACTGTAGTCCACCAGGCTCTTCTGTTTATAGAATTCGGTACATAAAAGCAACCTTAGTGCAAGTCATCTTTGCCCATAGTGTGGGCAGAGCCGTGAGCTGGGGAAGAGCCTGAGTCTGGCCCTGATCAGTGTGGGCCTGGAGGGGCCAGGACTGGCTCTTCAGGGAGCAGTAACTTACTGAAGCTCTGCTGTCGAAGAGGCAGGAGTGGGAAGAAGCCCGTAAAACTTCCCACTAGCCTAACTAAAGTCAGAACCTACAAGATAATTAAAAAAGTAAAGAAGCAGTGCTTGCGGCAGCCTAATTAAACAGAGGATTTCTCAGCGGTGGAATGTGGGTGGGGCATGTGCCCGGCCATAACCTCACTGCTGCTCTTTCCAGACACCTACCAGACGCTAGTCAGTCAAATCCTCCTGTGCTGGGGTCCAGGTAAGGGATTGGGGAGCAGAGATCATTTCCCCCAGGACCCGTGCAACAAGTCAAGAGTTTAATGCCTCATCCTCCCAACCAAGCATTAGTAGACTTTGGGATCAATTAGTGTTGACTCAGACCCAAAATCTGTCATGCCAGTTGGTGTAGAGACCACTTCGACTGCTTGATATTCAGCAATATCACCGACTGGCTTTTATTCGGACCCAGGCATGTCCACACTGGGCTGGGCTGCAGATCTAGTGGGGACAAAACAGACCAAGTCTGTACCTCATGGCGCTGATCTTCCACCACCGAACATTGAGGCTTATAAGGGCACTGTGGTCTGCTCCTCCTTTGATTTTTCTCCTGGGACCCAACCTACCTTCACCCCACCCGATGTGTAACCAGAGGGGGACAAATCCTTTCATAGACATGTGTAGTCTGGGTTTTCTGACAGTACAGTAGGCCTGAAACCAAAGTCTAAGTGTCCAATTTACCGAATATTCTGCTTATTGTGATGGTGCGGTTCACCGCATCCTGCGCGGGTGCAGTCACAGAAAGGGCCTGCTGACTGCTCTTTCCAAAACCAGTCACTTCTCACCCAGGAGAAGTGCACACCTGCATACCTTTCCAGGAGAAGCATCAAACTCTCAACTCAGGACCACCTTGACTTCTCAAGACACTTTTCAAGTTAATCTGACAAAACCTACATATAAAAGCAAGTAGTAAACTTTAAAAGAGAAATCTAGAAGGGACTAAATCTACATGATCTAAAAATATATTTATGTTTCTGCAGAAAATGGCACCTGGTAAGAGTTCTAGATACAGCCTTACCTCCTTTTCCATAAAGAAACAAAAAAATTGGATACTATCAGCTTTTCATAGAGAATATTTCTGTACGGTCTTACACTGGGTACTTCCATCAGCCTGAGGGTTGGCAGTGTAACTGGCGCTATTTCACAGAGTGGGACGCTGAGCCCCTTGGGACGTATGTGACTGACATATATTCCCAGTCAGCAAGGGGCAAGATGGGCTTCCCTGGTGGCTCAGTGGTAAAGAATCCACCTGCAATGAGACTCAGTAGAGACAGGTTCGATCCCTGGGTCAGGTAAATCCCCTGGAGAAGAAAGTGGCAACCCATTCCAGTATTCTTGCCAGGTGATACCACTGAACACAAATGCAAGGGGCAAGATGGGTATTTTTCCAGCCTTCCCTCCATCCCAAATTAGTTGTTCAAACACTGACAGTCATGAATACAACAGTAGACCATGTTCCTCTTCCAACTAGTCAAGTCACCCTAGTTATTGATATGACTTATTCTTAAATATACAGTTTACTTAGCAATACATATAAAATTTTAAAAAATACACCTTAAAATTAAAAAAACCAACACAATATTAAAATGTTACTGTACTGAACAAAACTTAACTAACTGGGAGAGCATTTTGGAAATCACTAGAGAAATTTTGCCCCCTATTTGAAAATAAGACAAAACTTTGGGTGGGACAAAATTACACTCAGTAAATTTTCTTACTCAAATGGCATGTAAATTTCTGTTTCACCAATTCTGCTTTATCATAAATTATGTGAGAACTTATTTGAATGTGTTTTACTTTACTTAAGAAAGGAATGACAGTGATCTTTTGATCATGTTTGCCTCCTAGGGAGAAAACTGTCATCAGGAGCAGTTCCAGAGGCAAACCTGCAAGCCTGCGGTCTTTCAGAAACACCACAGAAGACCTGGAGAGCTGCTAGCAGGTACCTTCATTGAGGCAGCTCTGTCTGCATCATGGCACCTTCCCTTTGCAGTTCATGACTCGGCACTGAATCTCTTTGATAACTTGCTCTGATTTCAGGAAGAAGCATTCTATGCTGCAGTATCTCTGTTGAGCCACTGACATGGGCCAGAAAATTGCTTTTTAAGTGGTCAGGTGAGGCTGGCAGGTACTTTCAGGTCACCAGTGCAGTACAAGGAGCCTAGAAGGATCATCAGTCAGTTCAGTTCAGTCGCTCAGTCGTGTCCGACCCCATGAATCGCAGCACGCCAGGCCTCCCTGTCCATCACCAACTCCGGAGTTTACTCAAACTCATGCCCATCGAGTCAGTGATGCCATCCAGCCATCTCCTCTGTCGTCCCCTCCTCCTCCTGCCCCCAATCCCTTAGTTGCTGGCAAATTTGGTATTCTTTCTAGATGCCCCTGGAGAAGGAAAGGGCAACCCACTCCAGTACTCTTGCTTGGAAAATTCCCTGGATGGAGGAGCCTGGTAAGCTACAGTCCATGGGGTCGCAAAGAGTCAGACACGACTGAGCGACTTTACTCTCTCTCTCTTCACTCTAGATGCCCGAGACCTAGGGATGGGGTCACGGTCAGGGATGTTGGTTTCTTCCTGACTGTGGACATTTCAACTTTTCTTCACTCCACATTTCTGCTACATTGGTCTATTTTTTGAGCATTGCCTATTTTACTTCCCTGAAACTGTTTTCCTACAGTCCACCATCTCACTGCTGAGGGACTCAGCTCTAATCCCACCTCCCCCAGGAGCTTTTCCAGATCTTATCAGTCACCACCCCTCTATAAATGCCCATAGTTTTTGTTCACATCCTAGTGGGCCTTGCATCTTGTGCTTGCCTTCTCACTGCACTGCTGAGCTCTTAGAAGGAAGGCATCGTTCTTATCCATCTCCGACTCTCTCCTCCCCATCCCCAGCCTCTACTTTCGGCACAGTGTATGGACCCTGAAGGAGCTTCATTGTGCTTGAACAGAAGTAAAGGACATTTGAGATTTTCTCCATCATGTGGTTGATGTTTTCTCTGTCCCATAAGTAAGTGGAAATTGGCTTGGGATCCCTGGAGTGGTCTGTGGCCCTTATAAAATCCAAAGGGGAGAGAACCTTGGTTAAAAGAAGAAATGGAGAAAGATCAACTTCTAATTTTCTTTGCTGAAGGTCAGATTATTACTTCTTCTCTGAATTGCTCCCACTTGCTGATATGGAAACTTCCTTTAATTTGAAATAGATAAGAGTAATTTTGGGCAGATAAGATAAGAGCTCTGGGAAGTTGTCATTGCTCACTGGTTTGACAGAGATGCTGCCACAAAATGATTATGCAAGATATTTTTTCTGTCCATTTTGAACTATTTTTTTTTAAAATCTAGGTTATTGATTTAAAAACAATAGATCAAGATTTCCCTCTGGCACTACTGGAACCCAGAGTGTACAGAGGGGGCCTCTGGTGTTCCAGAGAGCCTAGCATTTAGTAGATATAATGACTCACCATCTCTTTAAATTCATCTGTCATTACTTGATTACTTGATGGAAATATTAGAGAGAATGAAGTTGTGAACTAGGATAAAGATCTTGTAAAGGAGTCGAAGACCTACTCAACCCTCAATATCCTTCTGTAACATTTGAAGAGGACTGTGTATTTCACAGCAGCACCTCATGTTCCTGAGACAGACCTTATCGTTGCTCTGACCCTGGGGAGGCATCGTTGCATATCCTGTAGTTCCCATGAAAGGCCAAACAACCTGTCATGGAGAGTCTATGCTGTCCTAGGGACTGTTGAGTTTTGGGATGCAGACACATAGGAGCTTAGGACATAGGGACACTTAGGAGCAAAATGAAGGCATAGGGAGATTTCTGCACCATTTCCCTTCTGCTTCAGGGCACACTCTGGCCCCCCACAGTGTGCCATCACAGCCTGTCTCTTCACCCAGGGGAAGGATGGGAAACCTCTACTGTCTGCCTGATTTTCCTTACTTACACCACTTACTCTCCATCATTCCCTCATCCCTCTCAACACATACAACACTGTGCCCTGACTCCCTCCTTTATTTTGGAGATGCTCATTTGGGGAATAAAAAGGAGAGGGAATGACTATGGATAAGACATGGGGTAGAAAGTCTCAAAAAATGAAGATATCTTTGATGTAAGAAAGGAGGTCTACTCCTCACAGGTCAGGACTCCCAACTAGCTGATTGTCCAATGCCAAAATCAGACAGGAGCAGGTGTTGTGTTGCTTTCCATCCACTGTGCATAGGCGAGTTTGAACAAGGTATAACAAGGTTTCACCAGATCACATTCAGTTGTATAATGTTGGTATTTGACATGTTGTATTTAGGAATAGGACTGCTTTATGCTCTGGTGGTGAGGGAGGCTGAACGGGGAATGAGGTCTAGTGCAAAATCTTTGTGTGACCTTAGATGTGTTATTGAATTCAAGTCTGTGTGCCCATCACCCAGTGAGGCCAAATAATACCAAAATGTCAGAGTCTGGAGCAGAGAAAATTTTATTGCAGGGCCATGCAAGGAAATGGGTGGCTCATGCAGCAAAGCCCTTTTATAAGAAAGGTGAGGAAGAGATGTGGTTAGTTGTTGCAAACTTCTTGGTGTCAGATCCTCTGTTTTTTGAGGTCAGGTCATGATATTCCTGTGAACCTCACCGAAACAAATGTTATTCTCAGTTCTTGCAAGAAAGGACAAGTCCCAAGGATTGACTTTCTCCCTCTGAGGTCCAGGCCTTGACTAAGGGAGGGAGGTGCCTGTCCAGGACAGTTAGCCTGCCTGGGAGGGCTGGTCCAGCACCCAGTGTGGGTCCTCCCACCAGTGCTAAGCCCGGCCAAAGAGTCAGATCTTAAATGGGGGTGCCTGCAGGGCTAGATCCCACCGACCCCACCCAGCCATCATAACTGAGGGAGCCAGGCACCCAGGACCCAGCCGGCCCTTAGGTTTTTCATTTAAACTGGACAGAATCACTTGTACAGGACCAATAGAAGCACATGTTGTAACAAATACCAATCAAGTGAATTCCTAGCTCACAACAATTGCCCTTTTTGGAGAATAGCCCCAGCCACAGAGGGGGACCTGAAGTAAAGAGGTGCAGCATCCTTGCAACTTAACCCTGACCTCTGGTCACCTCCTAGGGGTAGACCGCTGATCTAAGATGGACCAATTTTTGAAACTCGAACAGAGACCCTGACACTGGTTGAAGCTGTTGCTTAATGGCAGTGTCCATATATCCAGTTGCTGAGACCTTCATGGATTGCAACCCATGGAGACTGCCCCTGCCACTAGGTCACAGAAGTGGGGATGGTGGGGGAGTGTTCACTGCTGCTTCAAGTCCTGGGCCTGGCCAGTGGGCAGCTGTGGCAAAGACACAGCCAGCTCTGTTCAGCTCTGCAGGACCCAGCCCTCGGCCTGACGCGGGCCCCCAGGTCATCTGGCGGCCCCACGGCCCCGGGGCCTGAAGGGCCCTGGGAGAAGTTGCAATCCACCTCTCACCACTCTATGCTGGGGGAACCGCTGCGAGCCTGACTGTTGGCCCAGCGGAACCTCTCGCTGCTGTGCTGTGTCTCGCGATAAGTGTCTGGCACTAACGGCGTCACTAAGGGCTGTGCGCCTGCCCCACCCCATCACATCCGGGTCACTTGCTAGCTGCCAGCTCTACTCCCTCAGATGGCAGACAGGGGCCGCTGAGACCTGGAACTGTGTCTGCCTCTGTTTCCAACAAACTCGTGATCTTTCCTCTCTGCCCTCAAAAGGAAAAAAGAAAGTCCAGGTAAATTTTATTAATTCTTTTCTTAAAAAGAGTCAATATTATACAGAGTGAAGTAAGCCAGAAAGATAAAGACCAATACAGTATACTAACACAAATATATGGAATTTAGAAAGATGGTAATGATAACCCTATATGCAAAACAGAAAAAGAGACACAGATGTACAGAACAGACTTTTGGACTCTGTGGGAGAAGGCGAGGGTGGGATGTTTTGAGAGAGCATCGAAACATGTATATTATCTAGGGTGAAACAGATCACCAGCCCAGGTTGGATGCAAGAGACAAGTGCTCGGGGCTGGTGCACTGGGAAGACCCAGAGGGATGGGATGGAGAGGGAGGTGGGAGGGGGGATCGGGATGGGGAACACATGTAAATCCATGGCTGATTCATGTCAATGTATGACAAAAACCACTACAATATTGTAAAGTAATTAGCCTCCAACTAATAAAAATAAATGGAAAAAAAAGAGTCAATATAAAATTAAAGCAATAAAATGAGACTGAATTTTGGTAACACAGTTGAAATTATTGTGGCACTCACAGCAAGGAAAGGATTTAGTTGATTTTCTGTGGCTATTGGTTTTTTGCTAGTCTTATGGTGATGGAAGTGGCACAATTTTTTTAAAGGATCCAAGGAGCTGCTGGACTTTTGGTTCTCCCAGCAGCAACCTGTCACCAACCAAGGATCTGATGAATCTTCAAATCACCCCATGATTCCAGTGGGATATGTTTTTGAAAGATGTTTAGTGGTTAGTCATGAGTGTGGCAAAAACTGAAACTTATATATTCAGTGAGAATAGCATGTTTATCTCCAAGAGACAAAGATGTGTGGTACCACCTTCTCCTGAGAGCACAGGTTTCCCTGTTGAACCTCGCTCAGAATTATAGTGATTTTGACTCAGTTCAAAGTTCTTTTATTCCCCGAAGAATTTAATGAAGCCATCTCATCAAGTGAATCCACACTGGAATTTACAGGAAGAAATAGTTTCTTAATGTAATTTTACCAAATGCAGCAGTGTATTGTATCAGTTCAGTTCAGTCGCTCAGTCGTGTCTGGCTCTTTGCGACCCCATGAATCGCAGCACGCCAGGCCTCCCTGTCCATCACCAACTCCCGGAGTTTACTCAAATTCATGTTCATCGAGTTAGTGATGCCATCCAACCATCTCATCCTCTGTTGTCCCCTTCTCCTCCTGCCCCCAATCCCTCCCATCATCAGGGTCTTTTCCAATGAGTCAACTCTTCGCATGAGGTGGCCAAAGTATTGGAGTTTCAGCTTCAGTATCAGGCCTTCCAATGAACACCCAGGACTTATCTCCTTCAGGATGGACTGGTTGGGTCTCCTTGCAGTCCAAGGGACTCTCAAGAGTCTTCTCCGACACTACAGTTCAAAAGTGTCAATTTTTCGGCACTCAGCTTTCTTCACAGTGTATTGTATAGGACGGATGAACTCTGAGTTCATACTGGTATAGGCTGGATTTCCCAGAGACTTGGGTGATCAGTCAGCTGGATCAAATCCAGGAAATACTGATGAGTGAGCTTGACCCAGAAGTTATGGACCAATTTACGCAAAAGATGGTGTTACTGCAAAGATGTCATTCATGAAAGCAGAATTTGTGCTAGGTTCTGTCACTGATATCACACTGTTCAGTCCTTGTGGGGATTCAGTCAGTGGCATGAAGTCATAGGGAACTTATTGGACTGTTCACGCCATTCCCATAACCAGAGTTTTCTTATAGTAGCTTTGAAACAAACTTTAGCTGCTGCTGCTGCTGCTACTGCTAAGTCACTTCAGTTGTGTCCACTTCTGTGCGACCCCGTAGACGGCAGCCCACCAGGCTCCTTTGTCCCTGGGATTCTCCAGGCAAGAACACTGGAGTGGGTTGCCATTTCCTTCTCCAATGCATGCATGCATGGTAAGTCCTTCAGTTGTGTCAAACTTTAGCTAGAACTCTTATAATGACCTGTTTAGGAAAGTTGTGAGTTTTTAAGCCAGGAAAATTTTTGACCACCTTGTTTGTAAATCAGAGTTTTAAATGTCCCACACTGCTTTCCTTGCCCCAGAAAATTGAAGTTTTAAATGTCTTGATTGACAGAGGAGTTCTATATTTAGTGATTACAATTTTATTTTTACCAATTTGGCTAAGAAATGATAGTAAGAGAAGAACTAATTTAGAAAAATGAAAAAAAAATGCAAAACACATATAGAAAGAAATGATGGCTCCTTTCTGTGTATTGAGACTGAGGTCCATGCTTTCCATAACCACCACCTCAAGATGCAGAAAGCCCTAGATGTGATGACAGTCTAATCATTTTAGATTGTATGTATTATTATACCGAGGAGTTAGATATCTAGCATGAATGCTCTCTTGTGTGTTTAGATATTCTATACCACTCTTGCTGTGAAACTGAAGTGCTTGTAGAAACAACACTTTATGAAACTCTATAACAGATATGAAAACAATTCAGTTTGGTTTATGTACAGTGTAATATTTCTCCAGGGATCATCCAAAATTCCCAATAGACAAAGCTTTTGTCATCATTAGGTGTTGGCCTCAACCTAACCATCTGGGACTGGTCTGTTAAATTGCTGTCAGAATTTTACATTCTGCTTACTGCTACTTTCTAGAATATATTCTTTACTAATATTATTGAAACCAATTTCTACTTCATACAGTTTTTTTTTTTTTTTTTTTTGCTATAGCAATTGGCTTTCCTTCCACGAATCAAGTTCTCCTAAGAAAATGATTGCAATTATTCATTTTTTGGTATTACTAGTTTAACATTATTGCTCCCTGCATTCCTAGTCCTTTAATTGATTTTTTTTCTCACCTGTGTGTCTCCCCTCCCCACCTCAAATAAAGCAATACACTGTTACACTGTGGGTTTATACTAATCTTATCCTCCACAGGGGAAGCTGGGGTAGATCTTGGACTTAATATTCATTTAAGGTTTAGAGAATTTGACTTCCTTTTAATTGGCATGGGCTCTTTTGAAAGATAGTGATAAATAAACTTATTTTGTTGATTTTCAAGGATGACCCATAGAGTATTATAGATTGAGATGTGGGTGAACAGAAATAACTGTACAGAAATCATATGACATCTTGTGTTTCCAGTAAATGAGATTCAGTTCAGTTCAGTTCCTTTTCCCGGACTAGGCCTTTACTAATGTGTAAAATAGTGGCATGCAAGGATTTATTATCACTGAGTTTATTATCAGGGAGATTGAGTGTAAAGGTTGTACTGGGTTCGGTACATCAAGCTGGCTTGGGTCATTCACTTTGACTTTTATATTAGTAGCCATTTCCATGAAATTCCAGTGATAATTTCCTATAAACCTTGTTTTAAAGCAGAATCAGTGTCTTTTTCATCTTGTGACTTAAAATCCTATGATTTTGTGATTCATATGATAGTGTCTAAATTCATCTGTTCCCCTCATTGTGTGTTCCCTTCACTGGGGCTTCACAGGATTGAGTGAATGACTGCACAGGAAGGCAGAATGCTATTAATAAAACATAATGTACAGTGTTCCAGTATAGTTGATGGGAAATGCCTAAAAATATAGGCTTTCAAGAGTTAGCATGTTTTAGCTATATTTGCAAATATTGTGGGATTTAGGCAGCCAAGAGAACAGCAAAGTTGACTGAATTTTGTATTTCTTCTTGTCTTCAAAATGTTTTATTTTTATTTTTGTGTTGATGCAGTGATGTTTGGTTTCTTCTGTGTTTATAGGTGAACCACATTTCATTGGTGTCTCTAAACATAAAATCTACTTTGCTTGAAATCAAGTGGTTGGAATACTGTTTTGTTTTTTTTTTTTTACATTTAGTAAATGTGTACTTTATTATTTTTTTCATTTATTTTTATTAGTTGGAGGCTAATTACTTTACAGCATTGTAGTGGTTTTTGTCATACATTGACATGAATCAGCCATGGATTTACATGTGTTCCCCATCCCGATCCCCCCTCCCACCTCCCTCTCCACCCGATTGCTCTGGAATACTGTTTTGACTTAAAGAATATTGTTGGTTGAAACCTTCATTTAAGAAGCTTTCAATCAATGTGATCAGCTTGATTCTGTAATTAGCATAGCACCTAATGCTTTGGTGTCCTGCTTTTGAGGACCAGTGTTCAGAGTAGATTTTGTTCTTATACAGTATCTAGTGGATATGATAACATTTGTTGGCTCAAAGTTTGTTTTCTTCTTCTCATAGATTTAAGAGTTATATCTAATGTTGAAAAACTCCACACACTGATACACACTGAGGCAAAGCCTGGAAAAATGATAACTGTAGATTGCATAGGGATATAAATTAATCTTAGTATAATTGAAGAGAGAACATTTGGTGCCATAATTTCTCCCTTCACGGTGTTGGATTTAAACCAGTTGAAATGCGTTTCTGTACAACAATGTAAGTATCAATGAAAGTTTGCTCAATTAAAATGTACCTACAAGCTTATTTTCTTTACAGTGGATGCCCAGTCCTGTGCGTCTATTGCCACTAGTTACTTATTAGCTATGAACACTTTCCCACCTAATTCCTGAGATAGTGCTTATTCTATTAGAGGAAGAAATGATCTGATGTGAGAGACACTGGTGGTAGAGGATAGGGAAGGGTGTGGTAGAAATCCAGAAGGTGGGCATGGTCTATAGGACCCAGACCTTGGGGAGTGGGCCCTGGAATCCTCAAGACAGAAGATGCAGAGGTGGTTAAGGCAAACCTCACTTCCTTGATGTTATCTTTGTACCTGTCCTGTGAGCACTGTTCCAGGCTGGTCACTGTGAGCAGTCCTAGCTTCTCACTGTGAGCAGTGCCTGCCTTCAGGGATTTACCTTTCCTGCAGGGCCGCTGGAGTGGGACTTAGGCCACATTTGTATTTGCAAAAGAGAAGTGTTCCCTGTGCCTGTGAATAGTGTTGGCTGTCATTTACCTTTGGAAAGGGTCTATCCTGAGGGGGCTCACCTTTCCTTTGTGAAAGGAGTTCAGAAGCAGAAGCAATAAGACTCCTCCTCACCAGAGTGTTCTCAAGTCCCGTGGCTGTTGACACCTGGGTGACAAGGGTGGATTTCCTCTGAAGCTTACAGGTGGGCAGGCAGCAGCACTGACAGGGCTGGTAGCAGTCAAGCCCTGAACTACAGGCAGGACTGAAAAGTGCAGCCCCAGCAGTGAGGTTGGGATTCTGGTCTTCTGAGCATCCTCTCCCTAGACTAGAGAAAATCCTTGCAAAATAGACTATAGGCAGATGATTCTAATAAAGTCTCTAAAATGATAAGTCATTTCTATGTGCCTTAGCCTGGCCTCCTCATCATTTTGCATCATGCAAACAGGAATTTTATATAGGCATACCTCTTCTATTATACTTCACTTTATCAGGCTTTGCAGATTTTTTTTTTTTTAAACAAATTGAAGTTTGGTGGCAACCCTGTGTTGAGCAGGTTTGAACAGCATTTTCTCACTTTGTGTCTCTGTGTCACATTTTGGTAATTCTTGCAATATTTCAAATGTTTTCATTATTATTATATTTGTTTTGGTGATCAGTGATCTTTAATGTTACCATTGCAGTTGTTTTGGAACTCCATGGACCGTGCCCATGTAAGTCAGCAAACTTAATTGATAAATGTTGTGTGTATGCTGACTGCTCTGCTGACAGATGTTTCCCTGTCTCTCTTCCTTGCCTCTGGCCTTCCTATTCCCCGAGACACATGAACCTTGAATTTAGGCCAGTTAACAACACTACAATAGCCTCTATGTGTTTGAGTGAAAGGAATAGTCGCACGTCTCTCATTTTAAATCAAAAGCTAGAAATGATTAAGCTTAGTGAGGAAAGCATGTCCAAAGCCAAGACAGACCCAAAACTAGGCCTCCTGTGACAGTCAGCCAAGTTGTAAATGTAAAGGAAAAGTTCTTGAAGGAAATGAACTCCAATGAACACGTGAATGATAAGAAAGTGAAACAGCCTTATTTCTGATCTGGAGAAAGTTTTAGTGTTCTGGATAGAAGATCAAACCAGCCACAACATTGCCTTAAGTGAAAGCTTAATTCAGAGCAAGGACCTGTCTCTTTTTTCTACACATGTGTGCTTTCTTGAGGAATCAGTGGGAGGGAGGGAGTATGCACAGACCCTGCTCAGTCCCCTGCTGGCCTTGTGCTCCTCCAGCACCACCCTTGCTGACCACACCCTGGCTTACTCTTCAGGGAGCTTGGGGAGGCCACCGCACCAGGGCGCAGAAGGGGAGCATGGTTCCAGCCTTCCTCTCCTACATAACCCACTTGTCTACTATCCTGCACACTCACAAAGGGGCTTCATTGTAATTGATGGCTGCTTTGGTTTTCCTAGTCACTTTCTTTTTCACCTCCATGTGTCCTAATTCTCTTTAATTCTGTGAAGGCTGAGAGAGGTGAATAAGCTGAAGAAGAAAAGTTTGAAGCTAACAGAGGCTGGTTCATGAGGTTTAAAGAAGGAAGTCACATCAAAGTGCATGTCTTTAAGAACATTCATGGACTTCCCTGGTGTTCCAGTGGTTAAGACGCTGTGCTTCCAATGCAAGGGTTCCCGAGTTCTATCCCCAATCAGGGAACTAAGATTCCATATGCCACAGTGCAGAAAAAAATTTGTAATTTATGGGAAGAGGTCAAAAATGTCAACATGAACAAGAGTTTGAAAGAAGTTGATTCCAGCTTTCATGAATGACTACGAGGGGTTCAAGACTTCAGGGGAGGAAGCAACTGCAGATGTAGTGGAAACAGCAAGAGAGCTAGAATTAATAGTGGAACCTGAAGATGTGATTGAAGCAGTGCAATCTCATGATACAACTATAACAAATGAGGAGTTGCTTCTTATGGATGAGTAAAGAAAGTGGCTTCCTGAGATGGAAGGTACTCCTGGTGAAGAAGCTGTGAAGATTGTTGAAATGGTAACAAAAGATTTAGAATATTACATAAACTTGGTAAAATAATAGCAGAGTTTGAGAGGACTGACTCCAACTTGGAAAGAATTTCTACTGTGGGTAAATGCTGCCAAACCATTGCATACCACAAAGAAATTGTTTATGAAAGGAAGAGTCAATTAATGTGGAAATTTCATTTTTGTCTTATTCTAATAAATTCTGAAAGTCACTCTAACCTTCAGCAACCACCACCCTGAAGAGTCAGCATCTATCAACATCTAGGCAAGACCCTCCACCAGCAAAAAGATTACAACTTGCTGAAGGTTCAGATGGTCAGTGTTTTTTAGCAATAAACTATCTTAAATTAAGGTATGTCCATTTTTAGGCATGTTATAGTATACTTAATAGACTACAATATAGGGTAAATGTAACTTATATATGCACCGAGAAACCAAAAAGTTTGTGTGACTTTATTGTGATATTTGCTTTATTCTGTGGCCTGGAATGGAACCTTCAAAATCTCTGATGTATGCCTGTATTGAATGTTATTTCTAATCTCTGACAGAACTTAGTATAATATTCTGTGCATCAATTCTGACTAATGGATTTATTTTTACCTTATTTTTGATGAAAACTGTTGCCCATGAGAGTATCTACTTAGGTTTTAAAAAAGACATTAGACTTTTTTCTTCTATATATTATTTGATATATATTTTATATAACATATGTCAATAAAGAAGCCCAATATAAAAATGAACACCTATGAACTTACCGCATAACTTGAAAGGCAGTCTTTATGTTCTTCCCAGCTCTTATCCCTCCTTTGTTTGAAATCCTGAATTTTATTCTTAGTATATACCCGTAAAGGCTTCCCTGGTGGCTCACTGCAGGCTCAGCCTGCATTGTAGGGATCGCAGGAGACTTAGGTTTGATCCCTGGGTTGAGAAGATCCTCTGGCAGAGGGAATAGCATCCTACTCCAGCCGTCTTGCCTGGAGAATTCCATGGATAGAGGAGTCTGATGGGCTACAGTCCATGGGGTTACAGAATCAGGCATGACTGAAGTGACTGAGCACGCATGCATATATCCATAATTGTCTCATATATGTCTACATCTCCAAACAATATAATGTTTGGATTCAGAAGATACTGGCTTTGTTTGGGAGAATGTGGTACAGTGATTAGAAATAATGGTTTTAAAATCAAACTGATTCGATTGAGATCTCAGACGAACCATTTCCTAGCTATGTGGTCTTGAACGCATTATTTACCCTCTCTGAGCATCTGAGCATCTACAAATGGGAGTAATTCTTCCCACCTCATCTCCCTCCTGAGGATTTAATGGAATAAGGAATGTTAAGGACCTGTTCTTTTCTTGTCTACCTCCTTCCTCCTTCTGCCTCAGACTCCCTGGGAACTCCTGTGAAGCACACTTAGCCCTTCACCACTGGCACCTACTCCAAGATACCAGCCTTAAAACAACAGAGAATGAGAAGCCCATGCAATGAACAAGAGTACCAGACTGTATTTACAGTCCTTAATCTGTCCACACAGGGAAGACAAATGAGGCAGACAGCAGATAGTGGGTGCCATTACTGGATCATTAATTAGCAACTTGTTTGGCCTTGGCAGGAAATCATTCATCATTTTCAGATGAGCAGAGAACTGCAGAACCTTCTATCTGTCCTCCCTCATTCTGAACCAGTGTGACAGATGCGATCGTCCTCGCCAGAGTTTTCCCTCCCACGGTGCCTTATCCAGATAAGTGACTGGGATGGTGCTGCCCTGTGATCTGCTGAATGCAAGAGCCTGAACTCGGAAGGGGTCCGGGGCCAAAGACTTCCAGGGCTGGAGAACTATGCCAGAAACCCCAAAAGATAAATGAAGGCTTCTGGAACAAGATGAGACGATGAATAAACTATTTGCTTTGAGAATGGACATGATGTTCCAGAAAAATCAACTTTAGCTGCCAAAGTAACCCTTTTAGAGTTCACAAAGAACCGCATCAGGGCTCCCACATGCGAGCTTGTGCTCAGGGCTGGTGTATGAGGCTTCACAGGAATCGAGTGGTGCAGGGTTACTGAACCCCTAGAGCAAAGGCGGAGCCAGAGGCTCAGAAGGCAATAGTTAGTGTCCAAATGAAAATATTTAGGAAGAGGCTGATTTACATTTCAAACCAACATCTGTCTGATTCCAAAACTCAGGCGTGCTCTGTGACACCATCTTGTGTTCCTCAGCAGGCTGACAGGTCACCATGAACCAGACAGATGCTAGCCAGTAGTGTCTTAACCACTGATTGCCCACTGCCTTTAAACACCCACAGGTTCTTTGGGCTGGATAGATGATGCATGATGCATCTTTGGCCTTGTTATGTATATCTAATCTGAGGCCCATTGTCTCTTCTTGAAATGATTTCACATTGGCTAAGGTTTAAAGGCAATGACACATTCATTGTTGGAAGTGAGAGGAAAGTCCGCATTTTCCCCTGTACTGATGAGACAGAGAGATTGTCTCAACCATTTCATCACGACAGGAGACTTTCAGGAGAAGCACATGGCTGAAAGTTCTAAAAGCAAAGGGAAGGAGGTTTAGCAGAAAGAAGCAGGGGAAGGTGTCAATGTAGAATCTCCAATATAAGTTGATAGGTAAAGGCCATGAGATACTAAGGAAATGAACAGAAAACATTGTTTTGAGTCCTTAGGTCTTGGCAGAAGAAGAGAAGTCTCTACAGCCTGGAGCTGGGTGGTCAGGTGATTGGGCTTCTGTACTACCAAGCCTGTGCAAACTGAAGCACCTGGTCCAGGAAGGGGGGGGACAGGCAACATGGTGATTGAGGCTACAGTTGAGTTGTTTCGCCAACAAGAGACTTAGGGTTGGAGGTGGCTATTATTTTTGCCAATCCAATGTGCTTAGGGTGAGGGTCTCATGAATAATATTTAGGAAATATCTTAAATAATCATAGATTTATAACTAAAATTATTGTCACAAAATCACTTGTAAGTTGTATTCTCTGATAGAATTAAGAACAAATTTATTGGTATCTGTCAGTTCAGTTCAGTTCAGTCGCTCAGTCATGTCCGACTCTTTGCGACCCCATGAATTGCAGCACTCCAGGCCTCCCTCTCCATCACCAACTCCCGGAGTCCACTCAAACTCATGTCCATCGAGTCGGTGATGCCATCCAGCCATCTCATCCTCTGTCATCCCCTTCTCCTCCTGTCCCCAATCCCTCACAGCATCAGGGTCTTTTCCAGTGAGTTAACTCTTTGCATGAGGTGACCAAAGTACTGGAGTTTCAGCTTCAGCATCAGTTCTTCCAGGTAACACTCAGGACTGATCTCCTTTAGGATGGACTGGTTGGATCTCCTTGCAGTCCAAGGGACTCTCAAGAGTCTTCTCCAACACCACAGTTCAAAAGCATCAATTCTTCGGCGCTCAGCTTTCTTCACAGTCCAACTCTCACATCCATACATGACCACTGGAAAAACCATAGCCTTGACTAGACAGACCTTTGTTGGCAAAGTAATGTCTCTGCTTTTTAATATGCTATCTAGGTTGTTCATAACTTTCCTTCCAAGGAGTAAGCGTCTTTTAATTTCATGGCTGCAATCACCATCTGCAGTGATTTTGGAGCCCCCCCAAAATAAAGTCTGACACTGTTTCCACTGTTTCCCCATCTATTTCCCATGAAGTGATCTGGAGAGTAGCTATTCAGATTAGAGAAACTAAGGTTAAGCACTAAGCTATAATTTTTTTCTTGTCTCACTTATACCCCATCCATTCCATCCTTGCTTTAACTGTCCCCTCCCAATGAATCATTTAAAAGAAAACCCAGATATTACATTATTTCATTAATAAATGCTTAACTGTATATTTCTAAGAGAAATGGGTTATTTTTAAAAACATGCCAATTTTGCCTTTATCACATTAAAAATATGAAAAATAATCCACTAATATCATCTGGTAGCCAGTCTATGGTTAAATTTCCCTGATTCTTTTTCAGTTAATGGGGAACACATGTAAATCCATGGCTGGTTCATGTCAATGTATGACAAAAACCACTACAATATTGTAAAGTAATTAGCCTCCAACTAATAAAAATAAATGGAAAAAAAATGAATTAAAGTGCACTATATATATAATATAAATAAATTATATAAACATATATAATTTATGTATATATAAAGATTATATATAAAAATAAAATATAAATTATATATATATAAATATATCTCCCAACCAAAAGTTCCCTCTCCTTCTTTTTTCTATTATATATGCATGTATAATTTATGTATATATATAAATTATATATATAAATATATGTAAATAAATATATATACACACATATATAAGTTATATATATGTATATTTATATATATATAAATATAATCTCCCAACCAAAAGTTCCCTCTCCTTTTTTCCCTTTGTTATTTATTTGTTGAAGAAATTGGGTCATTTGTCCTGTAGAATTTTCCACATTCTGCATTAGTTGACTTTACTCTGTGGTGCTGCTCCTTTGTTTTGTCTTGTTTAAATTAATAATTAGATCTAGAGGCTTATCAGATTTGGATTTTTTCTAAGACTATTTCCCAGTTTGTGTCTTTCCTATTGCATTTCATCAGGAGCACTGGAAAACTGGCATCTTTTTTTTTCCCTTTCGAGATGTGAAGATTCATCAGTGGATTCAGGTGATATCAGCCTGATCCATCCAGTAAGAAGTTTCTCATCAATCTTCCACCCAATGGATTTGGCAGCTATTGATGATTTTCCAGGCTTATTATTTTATTAGGGTTGCAAAGTGGGGATTCTCTGTAGCAGTAATTCTCTCTGCATTTATCAGCTGTAATTATTTTGTAACTAAGAACTTTTGATCATCAGTTGGATTTCCTAAAAGATAGTTTATCCAGGAATGTCCAAATAAATGCTCGATTCTTTCCAGTTATTTACTAGTTTTTCAGAAAATTCTTTGGTTTTCTAGCAATCTCCAATGTGAACATTGTGGCCTTTTTTTTTTTTTTAATCATTATTGACTCACAGATTTTAAATTCTTTGATATAGTTCAATTCACTGTAGGCATTGTACTTTTTGATGCTTAAATTGTCCCATCCTTGGCAATTCTTTCAGATTGGCTGCTGGGTCCTTTGACTTTTTTTTGTTGTTGTTTTTGTCTTGGTTAACTTCCTTGCTTTCTGATATGACAGTCTAGAATCATTTCAAACATTTCTGCAGGGAGGGACCTGAATACTAAGGTCTGCATGCTTGGGGTGATTATTACTACTTGGTTTTCACTGCCTTAGGTATTTTCAGTGGAAATATATTTTTTTGCTGAGTTAAAAAGTACATATTTCTTTTTATTTGAATAAGAAAAATACGTTATGACCATAATGTGCATAGGTTTATTTCTGGGCTTTGTATTCTGTTCCATTGATCTATGTGTTTGTTTTTGTGCTAACACCATATTGTTTTGGTTAATATAGCTATGTAGTATAGTCTGAAGTCAGGGAGTGTGGTACCTTTAACTTTGTTCATTTTTTCTCAAGATTACTTTGATTATTCAAGGTCTTTTGTGGTTCCATATACATTTTAGGATTATTTGTTCTAGTTCTCTGAAAAATGTCATGGGTATTTTGATAAAGATTGAATTAAATCTGTAGATTGCTTTGGGTAGTATGGGCATTTTGATAATATTTATTCTTCCAATCAATGAACTTGAGATATTGTCCCATTTCTTTGTATCACCTTCAGTTTCCTTCATTAGTGCCTTACAATATTCAGGGTATAGGTCTTTCACCTTCTTGGCTAGTTTATTTTTAGATGTTTTATTCTTTTTGATGAAATTTTATTTATTTACTATTTTTTAAAATTTCTTTTACTTTTTATTTAAATTTTTTTATTTTTTAAAATTTACTTATGCTTAGTTGAAGGATAATTTCTTTACAGTATTGTGTTGGTTTCTACCAAACTCCAGCTTGAATCAACCACAGGTTTATCCATGTTCCCTCCCACTTGAACAATTGTTTTCTTGCTTTTTCCAATATTTCATTATTAATGTATAGAAAAGCAAGAGATTCCTGCATATTAATTTTGCAACCTGCAATTCTATGAATGAATGAATTATTTTTAATAGTTTTTTTCCTGAAGATTTTAAAGTTTTTTAAATATACTATCATGTCATCTGCAAATAATGACCATTTACATTTTCCCTTCCAGTTTGGATGCTTTTTATTTCTTTTTCTTGTCTGATTGTTGAGACTAGGACTTCTAATACTATGTTAAATAGAAGTAGAGTGAACATACTTGTCTTGTTCTTGATTTTAGAGGAAATGCTTTCAGCTTTTCATCATTAAATGTGATGCTAGATGTGGGTTTGTTATAAAGCAAATGACTAACAATGGAAATAAACATAATTAAAATGAGTGATAAGTAGTGTAAGGAAAAGAAGGAGCAGCCTGAAGGGGATTTTTAATAGATTAGAATAAGTGGCAGAGAAAGCCTTTCTGAGGAAATGATCATTAAGTTGGTGACTGAAGAAGGAGTTGGGGATGGGCCAGGCAAAGATGTGGATAAAAAACATGGCAGGCATGGTGAAAATGATGGGAAAAAGTGATGAGGCAGAAGAAGGGATAATTTTTCAAGCTGTGAAAGGATTGTGAGGCTAGATCTTGTGAGCAAAATGGAGGGTGACAAGAGATGTAATGGGAGGTGTGTATGAAGGGCATTTGGCAGCTATCTGGTGGGATTGGGGACTCAATACTAAATTAAAGAGGATGCCACTAAAGAGTTTAAGCAAGTGATGTGATCCTATTTATTCTTTAATATATCATTCCAACTTCTGTGTCCAATATGAATTGGGAAGTATAAGAGCAGAAGTACTAAGAATAGCAGCAGAGATGATTGATTGCTTATTTTCAGGAAATTCATGACAGTGGCTCAACCTGAGGGGGTGGGGTGGAGGTGGAGGAGAATAAGGTTGAGTCTGTTGAGAAGTAGAATGGATCAGAATTATTGGATGGAAGGATTAGACTAGATGAGAAAGAAGAGGGAAGTCTCCAGGATAACTCCTAGGTCTTAAGCATAAGCAACTAGCTTACTAATGGTGACACTGAGGAGCGTAAGATTGAAGGTGGGGGAGACCATCACTTTGGGACATTTTGATATGACTGTGAGAGACAGAATGCATGCATGCTCACACTCAGTCATGCCTGACTCTTCATGACCCCATGGATTGTAGCCTGCCAGTCTCCTCCATCCATGCAATTCTCTAGGCAAGCATACTGGAGTGGGTTGCCATTTCTTCCTCCAGGGGATCTTCCTGACTCAGGGATCAAACCTGCGTGTCCTACATCTCCTGTATTGGCAGATGGATTCTTTACCACTGAACCACCTGGGAAGCTAAAGATGGGGATATTGGGAAATTTATTTGAGTGCATGTCTTTGAACCTCTGGAGGTATCAATATGGAGGTTGTGACACAAAAAGGACAGGAGAAGCTTACCCAGAGGAAGGGAACCAAGTGAGTAAAGAGGTTCTAGGACTTAATATGAGGGACTCCAGCATCATCGACTCAGGAGGAATAAAATGCTGGCCAAGAAGATGGGATTCTTTTTTAGCAATAGCAAGAGTGAAAATTAATTTTCCTTGATTTATATTCATAACATTCCAGAACAAAAGAGATCCTAGAGATATGTAGTCTGCCTCCCCCATTTAATAGAAAAGAAAAGAAGTTGTAGAATTTGGAAATGATAGTCTACTGCCTTCCAGCCCTGTAAAAATAGTGACTCCTGGGGTAACACTGATTACACCAAAGGAGAAAGTGATCAGTTTAGTTCTGCCCATAATTTGTAACTGATTTTATCAAGATATAATTCACACTTAATTTTTTTCCACCTCCAAAATTAGTGTTTGTCCTTAGGTAGAAAAATTAGCTTGCAGATGCAGAAAAAATGCAGAGTTAAAACTATACAGTTGCTCTTAGAAGACCTTCTCTGAGGTGCAAGATGGTTATCTCTTCCTTATTCAGCTAGAGGCACTATGGCTCCCTTTGAATATCACCAAAATCTTCTTTGGAGCAACTTGCAGGTCTTACAGGTCTGAGAATTGATACTAGTGATCATAGGAGGCGGATGCACTTGGACATGGCCATCGTTAATGCTGTTTGCCTCCTTTTCTTCTTCTCCCTCCCCCTAGGCTTATGGTGGACTTCCTTGGTGACTCAGTGATAAAGAATCTGCCTGCCAATGTGTGAGACGTGGGTTCAATCCCTGGGTCAGGAAGATTCCCTAGAGAAGGAAATGGCAACCCACTCCAGTATTCTTGCCTGGAAAATTCCAAGGACAGAGGAACAGACTACAGTCTATCAGGTCACAAAGAGGTGGACACGACTTAGTGACTAAACAACAACAAGGCATATGGTAGGATTGTACGTCTTGGTTCCCTTGTGGTTAGGTGAGGCCATATGATTCCTTCTGGGGAATGAGTTGTGAGTGGAAATAATGCATCATCTCCAGACCAGAGCTTTTAATTGCTGATGCGAGGTCTCTGTAGTATTCTTGCCCTCTGTTACAATGACTGGAATTCTGGAAATAGTGGCTGCTTCATCACGCTGGATTGCTGAGTGACTCTGAGGAACAGAGCCCCCTTGCTAATCTAAAATGGGCATGTGGCATGAGAAGACATAGATCTTTGTTATTTTAATCCACCGAGATTTGGAGGTTGTGTGCTATTGTAGCATAATTTTGTCTTATGCTGACTGATACCTGGCTATTCTCTTATCTCTTTTCAGGGGCTTAATGGGCAACCTGTATATTTAGTTCTTCGAGGAAACACAGACAGCATTCCCCAGATGAATTTGCTGCTCTGCTAGAGGCATTGCAGCAGATGAATAGAATTGCACTGTCATTGCTGTATCTCCTCTTATGGTTTCCAGGGCATACTTGCTGCATCGATCCCATTCGGTACCAGTGGGGTTCCCTTTTAAGTGGCCAGTAACAGAAAATTAGTACATTTTGGGTCAGATAGGAATGGGTTTCAGTTCTTGGCTCTAGATCTCTGAGATTCTGTTTTCCTGTTTTACATATACCACTGGGTTGTGGTGAGACGGAGAGAAATACTGAATGTGAGGAAACTATATTCCTGATTCATTTGTGTCCCATGTTAGTTATCACTGCTGCCACTGCTGGTTGTGGCGTAGAAAGGAGAAAGGCAGAGAATAGCTAAGGGAGTGGAAAGGTGGCAGACTACACCCTGCTGATCTTTTATGGGCTTCTCCTCTTACCTTTCCCACAGAGAATCGTGTCTTTCTATTGCAAATTTTCTTTGTTCTGTCCTTTGTCTCTACTCTGGAGCACTCAGCTCTGGAGATAACCCAACCCCTTCCAGAGTAACATTTCTCATGGTGATAGTTATTAATGATCATAAATCAATTTTTCCCATTATTATTAGTTACCATTATTGTTACTGGTTGTTATGTATGATTGCTTTTTATGTATTATAATTATGTCCTTATGCTGTGCAGGATTTGAGGTTCTTTTCATGGCCAGTTTAATATGTGGCTCCTACTATTAAAATTGTTCCTGAAAGAATCTGCAGGGCAAAGACATTCCTGGAATTGGCTACAGTGTCCTTGTGAACATGTTTACTCCAAGTGTTACATAACCCTGTGCTTTGTGGCTTGTCCTAGCTCTGTAGCACAAGCATGAATTACAGACTAACCTACAGAGCAGAGCAGGTAGACAGCTAAGTGAAGCTCCGTATTTCAAACATGGATCACCGAGGTCAGAATTTACAGGTGATAGATCACGGGTGATAAGCAGGAAGGGATACCCAGGAGTTCCACTGAAGAAGTGGCATTTCATCTATCTGGGCTCTGAATGTTGATTAGTAGATGCAGTTGGGGGAAGGACATTCCTGACTGAGGTGACAACTTTCACAAAGGTGCATAGTATGTTCAGGAAATGTTTTGTCACTAAGTTGTATCCAACTCTTTGCAACCCATGGACTGTAGTCTTCCAGGCTCCTCTGTCGATGGGATTCTTCAGGCAAGAATATTAGAGTGGGTTGCCATTTCCTTCTCCAGGGGATCTTCCTAACCCAGGGATTGAACCTGCATCTCCTGCATTGGCAGGCGGATTCTTTACCACTGGGCCACCAGGGAAATCCACTGTTCTGTACATTCAGGAAATGGTGAACACTAAAAAGGTCCATAGACTGCATCTGACTCTCTTACCATAGACCCTGGCAGTCCATGGGGGGGGGATGTCATAGCCATACTAAGTAAGATACGTGATCCAGCTCTATCTGAATGACTATGCTGAAGTGAAAATTGGGCTATGGGCTCTATTTACCACCTCTCCAGACAGTCATTGGAAAGAGGGTGATTAAACTCCTCAAGAGAAAAAATGGATGGTGACCCAGGAAAATTCACATCCTGTGTCTGTCAGGGGAGGCCAAGCCTAGATACAGTTTTTCCTTGTATGAGTGAATACTAAAAAGACACTTACATGGCATGATCCTGCAGCTCAAGGAGAATAGCATGTTATCTAGAGGACTTAGAGAAAGAGCAGATCTCTAAAATCACTTATAGGAAAGAGAAAAATGTTTCAGAAAACATCTGTTTGGTATCCTCACAAAGGAAACAAAAAGACTTGATGTCTATGGAATGAGAGTAGAAAGCTGCAGGGAGAACATATGGGTTATGGGGAGGGTAGAATCAAACTTCAAGGGCCCCAAATGAAATGCCTTAAAGTTTTGTTCACCTACTTGTATTTGCCTTGGTGCAGAGAGAAAGTGAAAGTGAAGACAAGAATACTGGAGTGGGTAGAAGATTCCCTTCTCCAGGGGATCTTCCCTACCCAGGGATCCAAACCAGGTTTCCCACTGTTCAGGCAGATTCTTTGCTAGAGCCGCCAGGGAAGCCCAAGTGGTGAAGAGAGAAGCCCTTGTGAAGTCAAATGCAGTGGCAGGAGTGGTCCCCTCGTATCAAGGGAGGCCTTGGCAGTGCCCCAAGAGTATTGAATATAAACTATTTAGCACTGTGCTTAAACCTCTTGTTATCTCCATCTCCAATTCTTAATCCATGCCTACCTCCTAAACCCTATGGAAACTCACCTGGAAAAAGGGAATGCCTAGAAATTCCAGCTTTTCCATTCTTTGATTGTAGCCTGAGAGATTCTAATTGGAAGCCAGTGGTCTCCGACAGATCCCTCACAATGCTGTGTGGACTTCCCTTTGTAGGGATAAGCAAATAGAAAAAACACACCATACACTTGGTTTCATTTGGAATCAGAACCACAGATTGACTCCAAGAAAAAGTAGAAATCACCTAAAAATCTGGATTTGAACACTCAGTAAAATGTAAGAGTACTGTGAATTTATGAAGGAGAAAAAACTGACAAGAAATGGATGTATTTAAAGTGAAAAACATAATTACCCCAAATGAAAATGGCACAGAAGCAATGTTGAACAGATTAGGTACTGCAGAAACTTTCATGAGCAAATAATTGGTTGGTAATTGCTGTATGGCTATTAAAGCAGTTCATAAAAGTCCTCCCTCAGGAAAAGAAAATTTGTAGAGATATAAGGTTGATGAAGACAAAGATGAGATGCTAAGGTCAGATCCACAGAAGTCCATGTACTAAGGGTTACAGTAGGAGAGTCACAGATTGATGTTTTCAAATTGTGGTGCTTGTGAAAACTCTTCAGAGTCTCTTGGGCAGCAAGGAAATCAAAACAGTCAATCCTAAAGGAAATCAACCTGAATATTCATTGGAAGGACTGATGCTGAAGCTGAAGCTCCAATACTTTGGCCACCTGATGTGAAGAGTCGACTCATTGGAAAAGACCCTGATGCTGGTAAAGACTGAAGGCAGGAGGAGAAGGGGGAGACAGAGGATGAGATGGTTGGATGGCATCACTGACTCAATGCACTTGAGTTTGAGCAAACTCCGGGAGACAGTGAAGGACAGGGAAGCCTGACGTGCTGCAGTCCATGGGGTTGTAAAGAGTCGGACATGACTTAGTGACTCAACAGCAACACACACAAAGTTGCAGAATTGTCATAGAAAAGTTAGAGTTATAGACGCAGGTCACATGGAAAGTTCAAAAGTGTTCGCAAGTAGAGCAAAACTAGAATTAAATGACAGAAGGGTAAGTGGACACGTTGGAAGCTCAAAAATATTTTAAAAAACAACTCCTTATGCTATAGGGAAAATCAAAACTGCCATTACAGACTATGTAGAAAATAATATGTAGTTGAAACTTAAGGAACAGATAATTATTTTGCTGAAACTGTTCCAGACGCTGCTGGAAAAAGGAATAATTGCCAAATCCCTTTAACGGATAGCATAAGCCTGATAACATAGTACAAATAGCCCTTCAAAATTAACCTGCAGAACCATCATCAGGATGAATTATTCAGATATATATAGATGTCAATTCTTTTCACTAATATGCAAATGAGCTATTATATAACTCTAGTCAGTATCCCAACATGATTTTATATCAATACCCCAAAATTCTAAAGTGTATCTAGAAGTGAAACATGCAAGGAAAGCCAAGAAAATTCTGGAAAAGGAGAAGGTAATTGTGTGGTAATTGCTGTGTAGCTATTAGAGCACATCACAGTGTTTCAGTGATCCAGATAGCCTTGAACTAACCTCAGAGGAGACGGATCAATGGGGAGAGATGGAGCAGAAACATGCATCTAGAAACAGATGTTTACAGGCAAGAAGATTTCTGAAATCTTCTTTCTAAAAGTGGTATTTAAATCAGTGTAGCACAGGTTTATTACTCAGTAAAATATAGATTAGCTCAACTGGCTATATTTGGCAAAGTAATAGCAACAAAAATGACAAGAGTGGTAATACATTTAGATCCTTATCAGGTTAATTAAATATGAAAGAATTAAAGCCAAAAATTATCAGAAGGAAATCCAAGAGAACAATTTTGTAATTTTGGGTTTGGGGAAGCTTCTTGAATTACGATCTTAGAGTCAGAAAACTTAAAGGGAAAATGGAAAAATCTTCAGATGAGACAGGAAAAAAAAGTGCCTACAACAGAGAGAACAAAATACTGTTAAGATATCTCGCCACTTGTGTGCTGGGTCATTTGCCCAAATGTGCATGTGTGTACTCCTGCCTCCTACCACTGCGCTTCTACTCAAACGGGAAGGTAACTGCATATACCACTCATACATCTGACTGCTCCTACTCCAACAAACCTGTAACTATTCCTGGATGTTTTGCTATTGGTTGCCTTTATGGTGCTTCCTGAATAATGCTTTATTGGCAAGAAGTTTTAAAGCAACAGAAAACCCAAGGTTTGATGGATTTACCATCCCCTTTATTTATGTAAAATGGCTTCCAGTAAGAAGTTCTGCTACAATTGGCTGCAAGTTTATTTAAGGTCCAATGGAAGATGAAAATAAACAAGTATTAATCCTGAGAACTTTTTTGTGGAATTATGAAAACAGTCTGTTATAAAACACATCCAGATGTCAGCCAGGACTGAGTCAATTAGAATAATAGCTTCAAGTAAAATCAACAAAGGTCAGCCAGTCAGGCTGAGGGGTGAAATCTCCAGAATACCCAGTTCAAAGGGGCAGGGGAGGCTGCTGTTATGCCCCAGCCTTGAGCTTTGTCCATGAAACATAATTATTTAAGTGATCTATAAAGAAGAAATTATGGATCCTGCTGATCAACATAACTTTTTAAAGATTAATTTTGTCACAGCTTAGGGTAGGCTTATAGAAGACCAAAATAAGAAATAGTGTCATTTGAGAATGAACAGAAACTTTGAAAGAACAAAATAAAAAAAAACCCCCAACTTCCTCTATATTTGAAAATTATTAAATTTTTATATCAGTAAAAAAGTTTATGAAGACCTATGGAAAAAATTTCCTATTGATACACTAGCCCAATTTTTCAAAAATTGTGTGTAAGGATATTCATTGGAACATTTAATATTTTTTTTTTTTTTTTTTCTTTCATTCTTTTTTTTTTTTTTATTTTTTTTATTTATTTATTTTTTTTTAATTTTTTTTATTAGTTGGAAGCTAATTGCTTCACAACATTTCAGTGGGTTTTGTCATACATTGATATGAATCAGCCATAGATTTACACTTATTCCCCATCCCGATCCCCCCTCCCATCTCCCTCTCGGAACATTTAATATTAAACCCTCTGCAGTCATCTAAATAGTGACCTATGGAATATTGGTTAATATATGATGGCACAATTGCATAGTGTAACAAAATGCAAATTTTGAAAAGGGCAATCAACCTGTTTGTGAATTGCTAGGGAAATGTGTCTAACAAATGTTAAGTATGAAAAAGCAAGTAACAGAGCATTATTCAGCCATTTTTAATTAATCAATCTATTGATTTGTGTTTCTTATACTGTATGCAGGAAAAGTTCTAGAAAGAAAGCAGTGTTTGTAATGACTACCTCTGGAAATGCAGGGGCTGAGAGCAGAAGTTCTTTTCATTTTTGTGTTATATTTTTTCTATAATGTTTAATATTTTACTTTGGGCATGTACTGCTTTTATAAAAAAATTTAAAAGGTTAGTTAAGAGCAGCAGGAGAGGGAAAGAAAGAATGAGGGATCTATTGAAGTGGAAAGCTAACTAATGGAACATTGATGATCTAGTGCGTTCTTAAGAGGAAATAGTGCAGCTGTGAAAATATTGGCAGCCTCTGAAAATGTTAGGAGTTAAACAGTCACCACAAGAGAAATAGTTTTACTCATTATGCTTTCTCCAGTGAATGAGTAATTGCCTAACAATGTTGTTACATCGGTTCAGTACCTATTGAAGGTTCTGATAGCCAATAGCATCTCATATGCCTGAACCCAACATCAGTTTGAAATTTATTTTTTCTTTAAAAAAGATGACTGATAATTTCTGTCCATGGAAAAGCTTGGAAGCATTAACATCTCTGTTACTATCTAGATGGCTTACTGGCTATAGTTGGAAAACTTTGGCTGTCAAAGATCCTGAGAATTTCAGGTGGAACATGGCTCTGCCTGATCACCTATCACAGGAACCATTTCTGCCCTTTCAGAGGAGCTCAGAGCAGTACTGATGTCCTGTCTCTCTCCCTGATGCCTGTGCTTCAGCATGAGATGGCCCACAGTCAGATCTGTTCTGCCAAGCAAAGCCACTGGTTGATTTTATGAAACAGAAGTCAGCCTACTGGTCATTGTGGGCACATGAGACCAAATTAAACATCTGATGGGATGTTTCACATATTTGAACACAGCATCTTCTAGAGCCAGAACATCTTTGTATTTGAGGGAACTTAGTAGTCACACAATTGGGGCCCATGATATATCATACTACAGTGCATTTTCCACTTCATTTGGCTCTTTATCACAATGACTATGTCTATTAAGGTTAAAATATTTTCTTATTGATTTCCATATGACAGTGATATTTGAAAACAAAAATATGCAACAAAAGAAACTTCATTTATACAAGTATATAGTAGAGTAAGTATGTGTGTGCACACATATGCACATGTGTGTGTGAATGTGTGAATACTCTTGCTTGCATGTGTTCACTCATGGAGAGGAAGAACAAAAAATACAAGGGAATGATTTGTTTCTTTTTAGAATTTAAGAAAAATACTCAAGGTAAATCATTTCCTTCTAGTTTCTTCCTCAGATGGCTCAAAAATGAAAAAAAAAAAAAGGAAGAAACTGAAAAAGGAAAAATTTCATAAACTTCAAGCACTCATTTTCCTGTGTTAAGGAGAGGTTCAAATATTGTTTAAATCCTATGTGGCCTAAAGGTTTCTACATTTTATGTAAGGTGGTATTAACTCTAGGCTGTAAAAGTTAAGGAAATGTAGAATAATTTCTAAGTAATCACTAAAAATGTAATGCAATGAGGTATGGCTAAAAAGCCAATAGGTGATTTAAAATGGAATTCCATTTAATTCAAATAAACAGAGAATAGAGTTGAGGATAATTTATTTAAACCCTCTGGGGGCAAATAACAGACCTGAGATGAATGTCAAAAGAAGATTAAGCAGAAGATCAAAAAAAAAAAAAAAACAAAAAGAAAATGGAAAACTTCTATACCTCCTTTCCTAAAATATTAAAGAATACAGTTTGTAGAATACTGATTAAAATCCATTTGAAAAAACACTTGCTTAAGATATCTAAATATCTTATCTAATAGGATAATTAAGAAGATAAATACTTATACCTTCAAGGTAATACAGCCTTGAGCTCTATAACCTAGAGATTAAAGAATGAAATGGAAGAGAATTAATAAGTGAAGAACAATTATAACATTTTAGGACTATCAAATTTATTAAGATTGACATTGTAAAAAATGAAACTGTACATCAAAAAAGATAATAAAAAAATACTATGAAGAACTCTGTATCCACAAATTTGATAACCTGAATGAAATGGATAAATTCCTTGAAAAACACAACCTGCCAAAACTCACAGAAGAAGAAATAGATGATTTGAGTAGGCCTATATCTATTGAAGAAGTTGAACAAAAAGTTAATAACCTTCTAAAACAGAAGTACCAGACCCAACTGGATTCATTGGTGAATTCACATTTGAGGAAGAAATAATATCATTGTTTACAACCTATTTCAGATGATTAAAACAGAGGGCACACTTCCTAACTCATTCTTTAAGTTTATTATTACCCTAATATCAAAGCCAGACAAAGACATTATAAGCACAGAAAACTACAGACCAATATCTCTCATGAACATATATGCAAATAGTCTCAACAGAATATTAGCAAGTGAAATCCAAAAAAATATAGAAAGAATTATACCCCACAACTAAGTGGGACTTGTTCCAGGTATGCAAGGCTGGTTCAACATCTGAAAATTAATGTAACCCATTGCATCAATAGAAAGAAAAATCACATGATCATGTCAATAGATGCAGAAAAGTGTTTGACAAAATCCAACACCCATTTGTGATAAAAATTCTCAGTAAACATGGATTAGAGGGCAACTTTCTCAACTTGGTAAAGACTACCTATGAAAACTCTATAGCTAACATCATACTCAAGTGAGAAACTTGAAGCTTTCCCATTAAGATCTAGCATGAGACAAGGGTGTCTCCTCTTACTCCTTTTTTAGCATTATGCTGCAAGTTCTTGCTATTGCAGTAAGACAAGAAAAGAAAATAAAAGGTATACAGATTAAGAAGGTAGATATAAAACCGTCTTTGTTGACAACTTGATTGTCTACATAGAACATTTGAAAGAATCCATGCTCCTGGTACTAATAAGAGATTATAGCAAGGTTGCAGGATATGAGGATAATATAAAAGCTTGTTGTTTTCCTTATATACCACCAATGAACAAGTGGAATTTGAAATAAAAAAAATGCCACTTGCATTAATACCCTCCAAATGAAATACCTTTGGTATAAGTCTATATGAGGAAAACCATAGAACCCCGATGAAGGAAATTATAAAAAAAACTAAATAAGTGGAGAGATAGGCCATGTTTATGGATAGGAAGATTCAATATTGTCAAGAAGTCAGTTCTTCCCAACATGATCTATAGATTCATTGGCGTATCAACAAAAATCCCAGCAAGATATTACATAGAGAGTCAAAAGACCCAGAAAAGTCAACAATACTGAAGAAGAACAAAGCTGGAGAACTGACACGACATGACTTTCAGACCTGCTTACTCTAAATCTACAGTAATCAAGACAGTGTGGTACTTGTGAGAGAATAGACAAGGAGACAGAGAGCCCAGAAATTAAGCCACATAAATATAGTGAAAGGAGAAAAGAAAATACCATGGAGCAAAGATGGTCTCTTCAGCAAATGATTCTGGAAAAACTGGACATCCAGAGACAAAGAAACAAATGAAACCAAAACAAAAAACCTAGACACAGACCTTATGTCCCTCACACAAATTAATGCAAAGTACATCACAGATCTAAATGTAAAATGTAAAACTATGAATTCATAGATGATAACATAGAAGAAAACTTAGATTTTTTTGAATCTGGTGACACTTTTTAAGATGTAATACTAATGATATGATCCATGAAATATATTTGATAAGCTAGACTTCATCAAAATTAAAAACTTACACTTTTCAAAAGACAAAAAAGAAAATTAAGAGAAGCCACAGATGAGGGGAAAATATTTACAGAAGACACACCTGAAGAAGGATTGTTATCTAAAATATACAGAAAATTCTTAAAATTCAACAGTGAGAAAAAATAATCTGATTAAAAAAATGGTTCAAAGACCTTAAAAGATATCTCACTAGAGTAGATGTACAGATAGAAAATAACCCTGTGAAAGGATGCTCCACATCATATGTCATCAGATCAATTAAAATTAAGACAACAATGAAATAACCACTGCGTGTGTGTGTGCTCAGTTGCTAAGTTGTGTCTGACTCTTTTCTTTTGACCCCATCGACTGTAACCCACCACGCTCCTCTGTCCATGGGATTTTTCAGGCAAGAATTCTGGAGTAGATTGCCATTTTCTCTTTCCAGGGACCTTCCCAACCCAGGGATTGAACCCCCCTCTCCTGCATCTCCGGAGTTGGCAGGTGGATTCTTTACCACTGAGCCACCTGGGAAGCCCAAGTAGCCTCTGCACATGTATTTAAATGGTCAAAATTAAGAACACTGGTGACACCAAATGGTGGTGAGGATGTGGAGCCACAGGAGCTCTCACTCCCTGCTGGTGGTAATGCAAAATGGTATAGCTATGCTGGAAGACAGTGTGGTAGTTTCTTGCAAAACTAATAATCTTCTCATATAACCCAACAATTGTACTTCTTGTTATTTACCCAAAGGAACTGAAAACATGTCAAAAGAAAATACAAAAATCTGTACGTGAATGTTTATATCAGCTTTGTTCATAATTGCCAAAACTTGGAAGCAAACGAAGATGTCCTTCAGTAGGTGAATGGACAAGTAAACTGGTACATAGAGACCACACTAAATATTATCAAGCACTAAAAAGAAATGAACTATCAAGCCTTGAAAAGACATGGAGAAATCTTAAATGCATATTACTAAGTGAAAGAAGCCCAATCTGAAAAGGCTACAAACTATAATATTCCAACTATATGACGTATTGGAAAAGACAAAACTATGAAGACAATAAAAAGATCAATGATAGGGAAAGGGAAGGGAGAGGGATGAATAGATAGAGCACAGAGGACTTTTAAGGCATTGAAAATATTTTGTATGGTAGTATAGTGATATAATTGTACATTGGTTAAACCCATACGGGTTCAGATGGTAAAGAAGCTGCCTGCAGTGCAGGAGACCTGCGTTCGATCCCGTCGGGACGATGCCCTGGAGAAGGAAATGGCAACCCACTCCAGTATTCTTGCTTGGAGAATCCCATGGCCAGAGGAGCCTGGTGGGCTACAGTCCATGGGTTTATAAAGAGTTGAACATGACTGAGCTACTAACACATTAAACCTATACACTGTACAATATGGAGAAGGAATCCTAAGGCAAACTATAGACTCTGTGATTATGAGATGTCAATGTAGGTTCATCAGTTGTAACAAATAATTGCACCACTCTGAGGGTGCAATAATGGGGGAAGCTGTGCATGTGGGCAGGGGTATATGGGAACTCTCTGTACCTCCCTCTCAATTTTGTTGTACATCTAAAACTACTCTTAAAAAGTCTTTAAGGAAGAAAAAATTGGAACTGAAATATGGATGATATTTTAGAAATTACACAGGATATGAGGATAAAGAGTAATTTGGAAATTTTGTTAAGTACAAATGACAGGCAAATACATTCCTTCATACGAATTAGTTGATGTACTTGAAATACAAAAAAGGATACATCAAAATGGAAAATTTTATCTAGGAAGGACTTTTTTTAAGGGTTTAAAAAGACTTTGTTGGAAAGACAAAAAGAACTATACTATTAGATTGAGTGTTTATCACATCTTTCATAGAAAGTAATCATTAGCTAAGACATATTCTTTGAAAGTGACTGCATTTAAAAAATGAATATAAATCCAATAAGCATCCAGGAAGAAGAAAATCAGTTATAAGGGGGAAAAGATAATTCTTGTCAAACTGTTCCAACTATATTTAAGGAGGAAAATCCTACAGAGAGTGAGAGAGAAATATTGTAACCCATAAACTCCATATATTCAGGCTGTTAGTCACTTGAGAAGATATGAAAAGAAAACTTCAAATAAACAGAGAAAAAACTAATTCCTGTAGCATAATCTATGACCTTTTCTATACTAATAATATGGTAAGATTTTTAAAATATGGGTAAGTTCCATGTCCCATAAAATGAAAGTACCATATATAAGGATCTTTGGACAAAGATGTTTATTACAGCTTTGTTCATAGGGGCTGAACATTGGAAACAAACTGAACATTTTTCAATTAAGGAACAATAATTCTGTTTATATCATAAACTATTATGCAGCTGACAAAAGGTGAGAGAAAGAGAGAAAGAAGGAGGGGGAAGGGAGAAGGGGAAAGAAGAGAAAGAGTGGGAAAGAGGGCAAGAAGGAGGGAAATTAAATTGGAGGAATTTCCATCTGATACCACTGAGCAAAATGAAGAAATCACATATAATCTGATTCCATTTGAACAATCAAACAATTGTTAGAGTCATATCTATTTATCTACCATCCATACTAGTATTTAAGTATTGTACCTTTATACTCACAAACACCAAAGATGAGTATACATTTGGAAGTGGACCTAATTGGTTGTAAGCCTGGACAGCTTGAGTGTGGGGACGTGAGCTTGGAGGTCGATGTAGCTGCAAGGAGGAAAGATAAGAGAAAGGGAGGAGAAAATTAAAAAGGAAAAAGACTAGTAAGAAAGCAAGTAGTTATGTTTAATGTATTTATGCCAAATTTGAACTCTTGGTTTTATATATCCATTTTCTTTTTATTTTCTAATATATTAATTTCTATCATTACCTTTATCTCCTTACTTTCTTAGTTATTTGAAAAATTTTTTGTCTGTTGTGGATATGTCACTTTGTCATGTGCATTATACTTTCCCAAGTTTTTGTAGTGCCTTTTGATTTTGGTTATGATGATTTTGCAGAACTACTTACATTTTACATAATCAAATTTGTTTATTTTTTCCTTTATTATTAATTAATTCTGTGCATTTCAAGAAAGATTTTATATATCCCAGCATTATAAAAGTAAATTGTCTTCTGGTAGTTATAATTTCATTTGTATTTGAATATTTGCTACAAATGTCTGCAGAATCCCACAGACAGATGGCAGGCTACAGTCGCTGGGGTCACACAGAGTCGGATACGGCTGAGGTTGACTTAGCAGCATTTGCCACAATTGCAAATAAGTTTGGGATGAGGATTTAGGTGGGAGAGTTTTCTATGACTGGCCCTCTCCTCCAAATGAAGCCGATTTTCATGGTGTGTGTGTGTGTGTTAGTCGCTTAGTCGTGTCTGATTCTTTGTGACCCCATGAACTATAGCTTGCCAGGCTTCTCTGTTCGTGGAATTCTTCAGGCAAGAATACTGGAATGGGTAGCCATTCCCTTCTCCAGGGGATCTCCCGACCCAGGGATCGAATGCAGGTCTCCTGCATTGCCGGCAGATTCTTTACCGTCTGAGCCACCAGGGAAGCCCATGTACTGCTTATTCAGTAGCTGCTCTCTCTTACTGAAATGTCACGTTTATAAAATTCAATACTTTCATTTAAATCTTGCTTGCATTTCTTGATTCTGTCCTTCTATTGGCTTATTTTGGAATCTGAACTACTGGATTTTTTAAATTGAAATATATTTGACATAATTGTGTAAATTTAAGGTGTACAACATGTTAATTTGGTAAGTTTATATAGTGTAATATGATTGCCATTATGGCAGCAATTAACACTTCTATCATGTTACATAATAGTCATTTCTTTTTAGTAGTGAAACCCCTGGATTTTAGTTATTTTCTAGCTTTTAACATCTGGTAGCGCAAACCTCATTACCCTTCCCCCTCCAACTACTTATTTCTCTGATTTTTCTTGATTATTCATATATTTAGTTTTGATATTAAAAAAAACATTTTAAAACAGTTTCTAAAAATGTTTGGGTTCTTATTATGATTGTGTTAAATTAATTATTACTATATGACATATTCTCTCCCAGACAAAAGCATGTCTCTCTGTTTACTTGAGTCTTATTTTATGTCTCTCAAGAGAGTGGGTGCGGCCTTCTAAGCAAAACAAAACCAGTCCCAGAAATTATAAGGGAAAAGACTAACAGATATGAGTACACATTAAAAAAAAATTACCAAAGGAAAAAAATTAAAAGACAAGTCAAGCTGGAAAAGTATCTGCCACACATGTCAGAAAAGAATATAATGCTAGTGTAAACATAGAAATTTCTCATCCTTCACCAAAAACCAAACCCAACAGAAAAACTGACCAACACACAAGGCAATCCACAAAGAAAAGACTAAAAACAACAACAATACAACCTATATCATACAGTTGTTCACCTATCAGTTTCACCTATCAATTATTCACCTATCAGTTTCCTGGCCAAGAGGAAATTGCCTTATAATAGCCTGTTTGGCAGGTGGCACTAGTGGTAAAGAACCCGACTGCCAATGCAGGAGACTCAGGAGATGTGGGTTCCATCCCTGGGTCGGGAAGATCCCTTGAAGGAGGGCATGGCAATCCACTCTAGTATTCTTGCCTGGAGAATCCCATGGACAGAGGAGCCTGGTGGGCTACAGTCCATAGGGTCTCAAAGAGTTGGATACGACAAGCGACTCAGCATGCCTGCAGTTTGGTAACGAGAGGGGAAAGGGCCTCTTACATTTGGGCAGGAGTGCGAATTTGTGCATTGCCTTTGGAGAGTGATTTAGCAGTTTCTAACAAATGAACAAAAGACAGATTCTTGTATCTTACAGTTGCCCCTCTAAGAATTTATTCCACAAGGCACATTCCTGTATATCCAAAAAGGCACTTAAACAAGGGTGTTGTGCCCATCTGTAAAAACCAAAGAAGGAAACTGCTTAAATGCCAAGCTATATAGGGGTTTGGCAAAATGCTTTCTCATTCTTCCATGAAATAAAATACCATGCAATCTTGAAAAAGAATGAGTTGGTTTGTATGTGCTGAAATATATTATTACAGTAAAGAAAAGCTAGGTGCAGAGGAGTGGGTTCTGATGCTCTCATTTGACATGAGTATATATAAACATACACAGATGGGCATACGGGTTGCACATGCAGGGCGTCTGGGGAGGCATACAGAAACTGTGAATGATGCTTACATCTTGCAAGGAGTTTGGGGGTCTGATTTGTGAGGTTGATTTGCCTTTCATTTTTTAACCTTTATGTAGTATTGGATTTTTTCTAACACATACTTGCCTTACATTTCAATAAATAAATAAAAGAGAATTAGATTGAAAACCCAAGACTGAATCTGAGATATGAATCATCAATGTTTGGCAAACAAATAGTATAGAATATCTCTCGAAACTCAATTGTAATTTGCAAAATTGGCCAAGTTATGAGTTCCTAAGTTTTGTGAAAATTTGATTTCCATCCCATTATGCTTTTGAATTTTGAAAGCAGGTGGCTTGAAACCCAGATGTGAATGGAACTGCATGTCAGAAATCACTTTCAATTTAAAAAAATAGTGGTTTAGATGATTAGCTAGAGTGAGATGAACTTTTACAGAGAAGGTAAGACTGACATGGTGGCAGGGGGAGGAAGCAAGGAACAATGGGGGTAGATTTTGCTAATATTACACAGAAGTCTGAAACTTGCTCAGCCTTTGTGTTCTCTTAATTCAACCTCTTAAGAAAATGCATTTTCAAACCATTCTCTGTTCCTTTTCTGTACCTGAGTATGACTTTTGTGTCAATCCTCTTTGGCATAAGAATTTTAATTATTTCCTCGGTCTTTGGTCTGACCAAGATTAGAGTAAATTTCTTCTTGCTGAATCTTTCCGGATTCCTGGCCATGAGGCTATCTGTGGGAGTCATACAGAAATAGGTCATAATCTATTAACTGAATGATTGCTCATATATCCTTTGTGAGTCCTGAAAGTGCTGAGAGCTTTTTAGAATAGTCTGGAGATAATACCCTGGCCTTGTCCATGCTCATTTTTTGAAACAAAGCAGATGTGGAATAATTAGTTGTTGGTTCCATATTTTTGGAAGATGAGGGTAATTTTTTTCCTCAAAGAATGCACAAAACAGATGCATTTCCCCACAGCAGGAGGAGTGCTGTACCTGGGGGTTTATGGGAATGGAGCGGAAGGAGACTGGGCAAGACTCAAACGATGAGGAGACACTCTCAAAGGGGGAAATGGTCACCGGACAGAAATAGAGAAGGCAGATAGGTTTGGGGAATGGAAAACAACTCAATTTAACAGCTCAACTAAGTAAGAAAGCACACAAGTGAAATACTCCTGGGGCCTCTGCACTGTCAGGAGTTTTAGTACGAGAGCCATGGGATGTGATCTACTCCTCCTTCCTGCTAAATAACTCCCTTTGGAGAACAGAGACCTGGTTCTCAGGTAAGGCCCCTCCACTCACCAGGTGTATGTCAATGTGTAAATCACTCATCCTCTGAGAGCCTCCATTTTCTCATTTGTGAAATTCAAATATTTAGCACCAGCTTCACAAAATCCTGTGCCTGGTACCAGCAGTTGCTCAGTAAATACAAGTTCTCTTTATCCTTTGTGGATTCCTTTTGTCTAAGTACTATTTAAAGGCTTCCCTGATGACTCAATGGTAAAGAATCTGCCTGCCAATGCAGGAGATTTGAGTTCGATCCATGAGTCAGGAAGGTCCCCTGGAGAAGAAAATGGCAACCCACTCCAGTATTGTTGCCTGGAAAATCCCATGGACAGAGGAGCCTGGTGGGCTACAGTCCATGGAGTTGCAAAGAGTCAAACACAATTTAACACCTAAACAAAAACAACAACCAGTGCTAATTTGTGAATCAGCTTAGCTTTCAAAGTCTTCCACATCTGACCCCTCATCTTATTGAACAAATGTAAACTACTAACACCTCCGAACATTAGACTGACTTTATTTTATTTATTTATTTGGGCTGCATTAGGTCTTTGTTTGCTCAAGGGCTTTTCTCTAGTTGCAGCCAGCAGGGGCTCCTCTTCGTTGTGGCATATGGGCTTCTCATTGCAGAGCACAGGCTCTAGGGCACACGTGCTTCAGTAGCTGCAGCATGAGGGCTAAGTAGTTGGACCTTCGAGGCTCTAGAGCTCCCAGGCTTGGCTCCACAGCTACTGTGGTGCCCGGGTTATTTGCTCCACTGCATGTGGGATCTTCCTGGACCAGGGATTGAACCTGTGTTCCCTGCACTGGTAGGTGGATTCTTATCCATTGCACCATCAGGAAAGTCCTAGACTGACTTAAATGATAGAAACAACTGACATTACTCTAGCAAATTATTCCCTACACAAGCTTCTAGATCTTTCTACCATATGTGCCCTGTGATGTAACTGGGCTAGGATTAATATGGTATCCAACAGATGAATGTGGAATTGAAGGCTAGGGTGTTAAGTGACAGGTAAGGTCACAATGAGTGATGGGCATGTCAAAGGCTCAACGAGCATCCTCTGATGCCCTAGCCTAAGCTGGTAATAGACCTGTCAGGTAGGTCATTAAATGTCAAAGTCATATGGGTCTCCCTTTCTCATTTGTCCTTCCTTTCTGCCTGGGGAAATGAATTCATTTTCAGGATTCATCTTAAGACATTCATATTCCAGGAATTCTTCTAACACCAGTGTGAAGTGTATATGTGTGTGCACATGGTGGATGTTCTGGCATTTTTGTAGGAGGCCCTTTGGAGGCTCTGGAATGCCTTCACAACAATCCTTCCTTTGCATGGGAAGAAAATGTGGGTAACAGGCAATGACCATGCCCTTAAGCAAGGGAGAGATGGGTTGTATGTGTGTGCCTCTTTGTAGAAGATGGACTTTGCACATTTCAATAGAGGCGAGAAGAGGGATGTGTGATGTTTCTACCTGCCCTGGGAGAAGTCCGTTTTTGTCTAGAAATTATTTATGCTTTCCTTTGTAATACTTTTGGAAGAATAGAAAGAAAAGCCTATTTTCCGTATGAGGTAACAATTCTTTGATTGTGTATGTCTACTGAACCAGCCTGAAATTATGCTATGATTGTGCTTGGATGTCACTGTTGATCCAATAGTACAGTCCTCATGAAAGTAATGAAGGGATTCAGATGCAGCTGTGATTTGAGGGGCCCAGAAAGAGGGTGTGGCCGGAAGCATGGCAGAGAGGCTCATTGTGGGAACATTTCTCCCTCTGATGGTGTCCAAAAGGATGTGGAGGAGGCCGAGGTAAGGCCATTTGCGAAAGGCACCTTGAAGTTAAAAAATTTTTTACAGAGCTGATAGATAATTTATAGGCAGGGAAAGTGAGTTGGAAAAGTCACCAAATAGTAGATTAACGATTCCATTATCAAATATCTTGGGTTTAGCTTGCTGGAAGTTAGTGTTCTTCACTTTAAAAATGATAGCCAGCCTTTTCTATAAACATCGCTGCCTCTGGCTTTCCCTCTGAAGCTGGAGTTACTTGGTGAGCCTGTGAGATGTATAGGGAGGCTCTGGAGTTCATCACAGAGCTTCCAGAAGCAACCATCTGCTTTTTTCCCATTGGCTGTGACATTCCCTAGCTAAAGTGTTAGTGGACACTTTACTGTTCTCAGTCTTCCTTAAACCAGGCGAGGAATTCTTCCCAGGCTGGAAGGTGCCCCAGAATGAGCAAGAAGCAAGATTTTAAAAAAAAAATTTTATTGGAGTATAGTTACTTTACAATGTTGTGTTAGTTTCTGCTGTACAGCAAAGTGAATCAGCTACATGTATACATATAACCCCTCTTTTTAGATTTCCTTTCCCTGAAGGTCACCACAGAGCACTTAGGAGAGTTCCCTTTGTGGTACAGTAGGTTCTCATTTATTATCTATTTTATACAAAGTAGTGTGTCTATGTTAGTCTCAACCTCCCAGTTCATCCCACTCCCCCTTACCCCCTTGGTATCCATAAGTTTGTTCTCTACATCTGTGCCTCTGTTTCTGCTTTGAAAATAAGTTCATCTGTACTATTTTTCTAGATTCCACATATAAGCAATATTATACAATATTTGTTTTTCTCTTTCTGACTTGCTTCACTCTGTATGACGGTCTCTAGGTCTACCCACGTATCTGTAAATGGCAATGTTTAATTCCTTTTTGTGGCTTTTTAATCTCAGTGGGGCTTCAAAAAATATGGATGGCCAAGGTCATGTGTCACGTAAGTTGGACACGTGGCACTGGGGGCAGGTGGTCATGCATATGAGGTCACGGCTGCCCCCTCCCAGCCTTTGAGTGAGGGAAGGTGGTATGCTCTCAGGTCTGCTCATCATCTTAGCCTTAATATGCCAGGCGGGCAATGTGTGTTCAGTCAGTGTTGCTGGAGGAAGAGTAATGAGCTTCGGCTTCGGCTGACGTTGTGTGCCGTGCTTCCTTTTCCCCACTACCCTCTGATGCCTCCATGGGCCTGCGTCTCGATGGCCTTCGTGAGTTCTTTGTATGCTATAGGCTCTGCATGGGGTGAGTGAGTTGCTGCTATGGAATGAGGCAAACTAAGCTCTGACTGGCATTTGGGGATGAGCAGAAGGTCACATCTTGACCTCGTCCTTCAATTAGAGGGCCACCATCTGCAGGAAATTTTCTCTTAATTTCCCCGGCAAGGACAGATCCTTCCTGTTCATTTGGGACTTCTTAAAAGACCACAGTATAACATTGCTCCCCACATTGTATTTTAATGTTAATGTGTGTGTCATTTCACCTAAGTTGGGAGCATTTTAAGGGATTAGAATTGAGATTGATCCATTCTGTTCATAACAGTATGAGGTATTGATTGGAGGGATGGATGAATGTGACTGGGATGTGGGATTAGAAAAGGATATGCAAGGAGATGCTTCCATGGGTGGAAATCTCAGTGGCCCAGACCAGGCCCCACTGACCTGGCCAGAGGCCACTCACCTGTGCAACTCCTGGTCCTGGTCTGAACCACCTTTGGAAGCTTGTTTGAGCTCTGGTTTCAGAGACATGCTCCTTCACTTCTGGGTATTGCATGTAGAGAAACTAATAAAACCTGGGAGAGTGAAGAAAAGTCATCCAGATGAGCATGTGGGGTTGCCGTGTTTCATGGGACATTGTGTGACCTTTTCCACCTTCCTCTGGAAGGGCGGAAGTAGGCTGTCAGCATAGCCCTTAAACTTAACCTTCAGAGGAGCCCACTGCCCACTTCTACCAGTGTACATGTCCCAGCACACTGGCTCCCCATCCGTGTGCACAGAAGGAGGGAGCAGGTGGCAGTGGGGGGCAGTGGCTTCCCTGGAAGCACACGCTGCCCCAGAACAGAGGCTTCCACAGTTCAATCGGCACTTTGTGATGAGTCCCCAGGGACACAGGCACAGAGGCGGGTTCCTTGTGGAAGACCCCTTTGTGTGCCAGAAGGATGCCAAAACTGCTATGATTGCTCTGCTAGAGGCAGGTTCAAAGTCTCAGGAACACAGAAAGAAGGAACCTCTTACCTCTGATTCAGGGAGTTAGAGGTAGGGGAGACCACATGGAGAAGATGGCACTTAAGTTGGATCTGAGAGGATGCATATGACTAGGAGTTGAGAATGAGGGAGAGAGAAGGAGAGACGATGACCTGAGCAGAGGAAGATGAGCCCAGGGATGCTTGTGTGTAGAGAGCAGAGGGTCCTGAGGAGCTGATAGGAGTGGACTCCGGGGGCTGTGGCAGATGATTTATGGTATCCAGTGCTGCCTAAGGAGTCTGGACTCTACCCTGCGAGTCAGACAGGAGAACCTGAAGATGTTCTACTGATGACAGCTCTACCTGCTGCATCAGAGACAGGAGACATGGTGATAAATTAATGTGTGAGGGTGGTCCTGGGACAAGACCCCAGGCAGAAGAGGCGGGCTCCGGACCGTGATGGACAGGAAGAAAGTTCACAGCTAACTCTAGGCATGAATGACATGGCGAGCAAGAGGAGACCATCCTATAGCTCCTCCCCTCATCAAATGACAGATGGAATGTCTACAACTTCATCTTACTCAAGGAGTCTGAATCTTTCAGGATTAGAACCAACATTTTTGTGTTGTGTTAGTCTGCCTTTGTGCCTTGTGCACCGACGCTAAAACATAAATCCAGCTGAGCTCAGGAAAGGTTTGTTCAAAGGGAAAATTGGTTTTGTGACTTGCAAAATTGATGAATTTGGACTCAAATTACTGAGCTGCAGCTCTCTGTGGGTTCTATAATAGCTGTAAGAAGGCAATTGAGAATAGTGATAAAAGCATGGGCTCTGGAGCCAGCCCACCAGTGTTCAAATCCCAGCTTTGCCACTTAGCAGCTGTGTGACTTTGGGCAATTACTTAACCTCTCTTGTATGTACTTCAGCTCTTGCATTGTAAAAAGTGGCTTAATAGTATCTAGCTCCCAGCGTTGTTTCAGTGATGAGAACTGGACCCAATCAGCACTATATAGAAGTTAGCTTTTACTTTCATTGCTGTTGATGCCGAATTCAAATGATTTGGTATTAGTAAATGTAGGGGAACAAAACTTAGGGGAGGTTGAAAGGAAAGTAATTTAATGATAAATCCAGGCAAAAAGCCTGTGTATAAAATTAAACATGAAAAAAATGCCTGGCTAGTAAAAACAGATTACTGTTTCTGGCAGAAGCATTATTTTCCATTGTAAATACTGCGGTTATTAAGTCCTTGTGTGATTTTTGGCATGTTTTCATTTTTTTGGAGGATATTTTCAATAGTTTTGTTTCCTTCTCACTACACTTATATGACTTCATAATGCTATTTGGGGGGAAATTATGGGAGCTAAGAGGTCTTAATAGAGAATATTAATGTATAATCTTAGAGTGTTTTAACAGTGTTGTCACTGGTGGTATCAGAGTGCTGTTTCTAGTGAGCTTTTTGCCACGTATATAAGATGTGGCATTTTCTGAGAAATGTATTATACTTTATAATATCATAAGGAAAGAATCACAGACTTGGATTTTTTAAAAATTAAATATTTTTAATTGGAGGATAATTGCTTTACAATATTGTACTGGTTTCTGCCATATATCAATATAAGTCAGCCATAGGGATACATATATCTCCTCCTTCTTGAATCTCCCTCCCAGGTCCAACCCCACAGACTTGGATTTTGTTATATTGACAATATATTATAGTTTGAATTTTCTTTTTCTAATTTTACTTGCTAACTCTTTCATGACAAAGAAATTTTAGCACACAATATCTTATATATTTGGAACTACTAAGAATGACTGGGATAAAAGCACAGTGTGTTATTTCTATGATTTTTATTTAAAAAGCCTTTCTCTAATATCACTCTGGATATAAGATTAACATTTGGGATTGAAAATTCACTTTATTATTTGTCTATGTTTACCTGCTTTCAATGAAAAAACTCAAATTGAACAGGTATATGATTTTCATGTATCTAGACAACTGACAGTATTATGCAAAGTGAATTCTGTAACTGATTTAACTTGCTTTACTCACATGTTTAAAACTGTGTGGACACGTTCTTGATCTACATCCTAACCATTAGAAATTTTAAAGGGCAATGGAAGAAATAATTTTTCTCAAATAAGCACTATCCTGAAAGTTTGGTTCCAAATGCCATTATATATCTATTTCCCCCATATGTTCTGGTTCTGTTGCTTCAAAGGTTCTTTTGCTTTCAATTTTCTTTTGATGATTTTCTACCTGCCAAATACAACCCTCTAGTACATTTTCCTGTGGTTCACTTTTCTGCATAAGTAGGAACAGTCTTAAATTATTGGGCACATTCATCTCATTGAGCCAGCTTAGAGTGAGGCAGCTCCAGCGGATAGTGGGGCCTTGAGTCACCCTAGACCTTATTTTGGATGTTGTCCAGGAGGTTATGGGAAGAAACTTGTTTTGAAGCTGATTTAACATCTCATGGGGTCCCTATTATTATGTAACACTTATAAAGAGCTGAGACCCATGTGGTTCAGTCCCAGAGCAGTGTTGTGGTCAAATGAACACAGTCCGGCTACTAATAGTTATTTCAAAATAATTCTTTTCTTATGTTTCTCAAAAAGAAGAAAAAGGCGGGGTGGGGGGGGAGGAGTGGAAGAGGGGGAAGGAGGAGGAGGAGGATAAGCAGGAGAAGGGAAGGAAGAAGTCATAGAGCTGGAACCTCTTTTTGTTTCTCAGATTGCTTCAGGCTGGTTAGCTGTTTGAAAACCCCCTTTAACCTTGCCACCCAACTCCAGCCCTCTCCAAAATGTCCCTTTCTTCCTTGTTGTTAATTCATTATTCCAAGTGCTGAGTTAATAAAGTTACAAAGAATCTAAGTGGCAGAAAAGAAGCTTCTTGGAGGAGGGAGCTGAGGGGGAGCGTTACAGAGCAGAGTGGGAGAGGCAGACACCTCCTTAATAAGCAGACAGAGGGAAGGCTGGAATGACAGTCATTAATGTGAGAGTGAATTCTAGACACCTTGGAAACTCTAGATTTTACCTTCTCTTTTTCTAATAATGTCATGCTTATTAATAACTGCAGAGAGCCCCTTCCCTGCATGTTACAAGGGGCCTGGGCTGTATCCATGGGATACTTTCTTAGTAACTGGAAACCAACACATCCCAGCAATACTCTTCAGGAACATTCTCCACTTCCTACCACTCGGGTTTTTTTATTCACACTGAGAAGCTTCCCCTCAATAATATTTATAGATGATCCTTCTTGGCAATGTATAAGAATTTCCCTGTTGCTTTCTAACCATATAGCTGCAGATGCTTATAGTTGCTGGGGGAGCTTACCTAGTTTGCAAGGAAGAAAGGAAGGAAGAGAAAATATATAGTAACTGTGATATTAGTAAAACCAACTAGTCAACAAAGAAGGAAATTCTGGTGGCCAAGAAAGCCCCAAGGGAGAAGAAATGGCACAGAGCCTGTATCATAAACCTGGTGTCCGTCAGAGGTCTTTATTGCTGATTTTCACCGCATCCCCTTCTCTGAGTTGGGATCAGAGTCTGAGTGTCTGAGTCAGGGCAAGGCGTCAGAATTCACCATCCAGGTGATCATTCTGAATGTAGAAGAAAGCTCCTTGGAAACCAGGGTGGAGAGGAGGGCACTTCACGAATCAATACACACTCTTTCCACTGCGCATGTGTGAGACGTGCAGGGCGCACTGTGCCCACATCCGTGGCTCTGGTTACCTTTGGTGAGCGCCTTCTTCGCTAGAACTTGGCTGACCTGCTGAGCACGGATGTTCTTCTCCAGGTTCTGTTTCATTTAATGTAGTGCTGATTGACGGCTAAGTAGCCCTCATGTTCAGCAAATGGAGGCACAGAGATTTACATTCTTTGAGGAAGGCGACACAATTGGGAACTGGGACCCGGATGCAAATCCAGGAGTCTGGTGCCAATGTCTGGGTCCCTGACCCCTCACTGTATCACGATAAAACAAGCCTGGGGGCCAACCCCCACGCTGAGCCTCAGGAAGACAGCATGGCAGCCTGTAGTCTCTTGGTCAGTCTGCACGGTTGGCCAGTGCCACAGACGTCACCACGCACTGTCTCCAGGAGGCGGCGTGAATGTGGCACATCAGTGCATCTTCTTAGGCCTGTTTTGATAACTGTGCTTTTATGTGCCCATTTGAATGTAGGAAAAAAAATCCCAAAGTTCTCGATTGTTCCAAGGAGAGGAAGGATTGAAGGAACAGCAGCTGTCATCTTGAAGCTGGGCCTGAGAGCTGTAGTGTGTCTCCCAGGCCAGCTCTGTCGGTAGGACTTTGGGACCAAACAGTAGGCAGGCCCAGGGACTGCAGATGGGGTGGGGGTGCATTGTAAATGAAGACTGTAATTTGATTGCATTTTCTAATAAAACAAATGACTGCACAACAGTGATTTTAAAAGTTGCAAATATATGACTTTTCCATCTTACCAGAAATACTCATGGGACAAGAAGTTGATTCTGTAAAATGTGGTGAATATTACCCACATTAAAAATTCTTTTTCGTTATCCTTTTAGGATTAGAATTGCTATAGTATATGTAGAATGCTTAGTGCAGTACCTGGCAGACAGTAGATATTTAAAAATAAATAATAGCTATTATAAAAAAGCACATAATTTATCTAGCATATACCCATATGCTAGCATATACCCATATACAATGCCCTCCATTGTAAGTACTTGGTTGGACAGTTGGCAATTCATTACTTGAAATAGATTATAAAGAATTTTATTGAATGCAAACCATAATAAACCTTAAAACTCCAGAATTTTTAAGTAAAGGGTTGATTTTTTTCATGTGTCTTCATACAAATATTGGGCTTCCTAGGTGGCTCAGTGGTAAAGAATCTGCCTGCCAAAGCAGGAGACACAGAGACATGAGCTGGCTCTGGGTGGGGAAGATCACCTGGAGGAGGAAACGGCAACCCACTCCAGTATTCTTGCTAGGATAGTACTAAGGACAGAGGAGCCTGGTGGGCTACACTCCGTGGGGTCAAAAAGAGATGGGACTGAGTGTGCACACATGATCTTGATAATATAAATATCACCCTTCTCAAGTTCTCTGAATAAAAAGGAAAACTGGAGTCTCCTTACTTGGGTCACAAGATTTTCCCCAAGTGTGAGGTCATTTCCTAACTCATCTCAGCCCTCTTAGCTTCTAGGTATTTCACTGCTCCAGTATCTTCCCTGAGCTCTTACTACTTGTTCAGGCTCTGAAAGATCAGCTACATCTCAACCTTGGTCTTGCTGGGAAAAATACTGTGCACCCCCTCCCCCCAAATTACTTATTTTCTTTCCCTTTGAGTCTTCCCAAAGGACTATTTACTCAGTGAGTGATAGAATGTTCTTTCACATTGTCCTCAATTAAACTCTGACCAGTTCGTCCTTAGAAGTGACCAATTTAATCATCTAAGGATCAACATATTAGAGTTGCTGGAAATAGGCATTTATGATACTTATTGCAAATGCAAGCCAGTGTTTGGAATCTGGTCTCAAATTATTGCATCCAGGTCAGATCCCTCATATTATTGTCTGAGATAATATTTTTTTCCCTAATAATTGCCTAAGAATGGAAGAATTTCCATTTAGGAGTCAGACTTGCTCCATTCTACTACTTTCAAACATAGGAAAGAAAGGACAGAAGCAAGCATGCTGGCAAGAAAGAAGAGGAAAGGATGCAAACAAAAAGAAGGAAGGAAGAAGGAAGGAAGAAAAGAAGCAATGAAGGAAGGAAAAAAGGAGCTCTATAGCAAAACCCCAGATGGCTCAGTGATAAAGACTCTGCCAGCCAATGCAGGAGATTCAGGCAATGTGAGTTTGATCCCTGGGTCAGGAAGCTCCCTTAGAGAAGGAAATGGCACCCCACCCCAGTATTCTTGCCTGGATAATCTCATGGTAGAGGAGCCTGGCAAGCTACAGTCCATGGGGTTGTAAAGAGTTGGACACAACTGACCCACTGAGTACATAGCAAAACCCGTAAAGAGATTTCCATTTCTGGCAGTCTGACTGACTAGGTATCTGGAAAAACCATACCAGTACAGAACACCAAAAAATACTGGATAAAATGTCACAAAATTTAAATGCATGTTAAACATATGTGAAAATTAGGACTACCCTTCTTCCCTGGTTGCTCAGATGGTAGAGAATCTGCCTGCAATGCAGGAGACCTGGGTTTGATCCCCGGGCCAGAAAGATCCCCTGGAGAAGGGAATGGCAACCCACTCCAGTATTCTTGCCTGGAGAGTCCCATGGACAGAGGAGCCTGGTGGGGCTACAGTCCATGGGGTTGCAAAAAGTTGGACATGACTGAACGACTAACACATACACACAGAGGTCAGAAATGATAAGGAAGTTCAAAGCTGGAAAGGCGAGCAAACCTCATCCTGTTTTCTCCTGGGAGTGGAGTGGGGGCAGGCATTTGAGTCTAGGGTAGAACCTAGAGCTTGGTTTTTTTATAGGCTTTACAGTAGGATGAAAGAGAGAGTCTGGGATCTTATCAAGGTTCTAGGACAACTAGAGAGTTTCACATAAAGCTGGGATTTGAAAAGATGACAACCTCAATGGATAAACCATTCTCTACAGCAGCACTCTTAAAGAGAACTTTCTGGGATCATAGAAATGCTCTGTATCTATAGCTGTGTGCGGGCAATGAACTCTTGAATGTTACTCATGTAACTGAAGAGCTATGCTAGAAATTTTATTTGTTTTATTAATCTTAACTTTGGTCACAGATTTAAATATTAATAGTGATTGCCACACTGAACAATCCAGACCTGGAGTCTAGAGCAAGGATGTGCAAACTACAGCTATCATGCCAAATTGAGCTTACCACCTGATTTTCTAAAGTTTTACTGGAGCACAGAGTAGGGGAAGAAGAAACCCTTTCTTCTACCTTCTTATATCCAGGACCTGGGTCTTGTGAATTAAATTAACCAAAGACAGATTAACAAGAGAAAAGACTTTACTATGCATGCACATAGGACCTTCACAGGAAAGAAGATAAAGCCCAAAGAGATGATAGACCTGGGGGCTTATTTACCATTTCAACAAAGGGCAACAAATTGTGAAGTGACAAGACAGAAAAATGAGCTTACATTCCAAGGGAGTGGCAAATTGTGGGGAGGTAAATATGCAGGGAAACTAGTGGAAGATATGGGTTAAAAAGGTTTGTCCAGACTCAAGTTGGTGCTATCCTAGTGATGAGAGTCATCAGTTCTTCCTGGGACAGGAGAGGGCATGGGTGATAACTTCACAAAAGGAAATGTATGCCCTGCTCTTAGGCAGAAGGGGAAGTGTAGAGAGTTCCCCCTACATTTGCTGTTTCTCAATTCCTTTCACTTAAAAATAATCAAAATGCCAAGGTGGCAGAGTTTGGATGGTGTATTGCCGTCCCCTCCAACAGCCATACCCATTTGTCAGTGTATCGTCTGTGACTATTTTGCAAAGGAAGAACAGGGTTGAGTAGTTGCAGTGAGGGTCATATGGACAATAGAGTCAAACACAGTTCCTGTTTGATTCTCGACAGAAAAAGGTTACTGACTCCTGGTCTCAAGTATTAGAATTGAGATAGGACTGGTCTTGCTTTTGAGTGGAGGGAGGGATAAAGGGGAAAAAAAAATCAATCCTTAGATTCAGAAAGGTCAGAAAAACAGGCACTACTTAATAAAATTCTCATCAAGAAATATAGGAAAGGTCCAGAACCTCAAAGACAAAGAAAAGATCTTACATGCTGAGAGTGGGAAAGAAGCGAGCAAGAGAGAAAAATACCATCATATTACTTCAAATCTAAAAGGAACGTTTTAACAATTGAGCATGTTCACATTTGTAACCAGTAGATAGAAAACACTGTGTCATAGTTTAATTGACAGTATTTTTCTTTCTCAATAATAAATAGAAAAGTGGTATAATCAACAACTGGTTATATATTGGATCTAATGAAATATGGTGCCTGTAATGGAATGACAGCCAGAACGAGAGCTGATTTCTCACCTGCAAGAGTAGAAAATGGTGGTGGGATTTTTCTAGAAGCCAAGTGATGTCCTAAGTGGTTTCTTTTCTAATTGGTTTTAAATTGTCAGCTTATTTAATCTCCACAAAGCCTTATGAGGTAAGCTTTTATTAATCTTAAGTTTATAAACTGTAAATGTTTATTGCTCTATAGAAAAGAAGAACTAAAGCAGAATCAAGATTCAGATTCACGTAGACCCAGTGGTCTTAACACTTATATGTTGATGTCTCTGTGAAAAAGAAGAGACAGGAAAAATCAAAGAACTGACATAAAGTTATATAGCCTGTGGTGTTATTTTTCAAGAAAAAAGGCAAAGCCAATGGTAGATTTCTGTAAGATACATTTCAGGAAGAAGGAAAATGATCTCATGAGAAAGGCCTGTGAGAAGAAATAACGCAAGAAGAAATACAGCACAAAGAAAGTAGTAAAAATGAGTGAAAATGTAAACAACACAGACTCTATTGATAATGTCCAGTTTTTAGTGTTTAAAGAAAGCAAATGAAACCTAAGTTTTGTGGAAGACCAAGCAAGCTGGGAATGGAATGAGCAGATTTAAAACATTTTAATGTTCTTTAATGATTTGGAAGAAAGATAAATATGCTAATATACTCTGAACTGTTTTCAGTTAAATGTCTATAACGATTTAAAGAATAACAATTCAAAAGTATAGAAATTAACTACAAAACTTTATGGAAAAGTAAAATGAGAAGTTAAAAACAAACAAGCCCCTTTACTAGTCTGAAAGAAGGAAAATAAAGATAAAACAAAAAACACAGAAATAATGTAGCAGAAATAATAAATGTATCCATAATCATAAAAAAGTAAATGGTATCTTTATTTTAAAACAAAACTCATATTGGATTAAATAAAACAAAATGTAGGCATAGAATGATTATTGAGAGACCCACCTAAAACATAAGGACAGTAAAAGTTCAAATAACAAGGTTGGGAAAATGTACCAGACATATAGTAACTAAATGAGAGCTGATCTAGTTGCAGTAGTAACTTGAGAAAGATTTTAAGGAAAAATACATTACTGGAAAAAAAGAGGATACTGTTGATAAAATACTCCATTTCCAGGAAGATATAATATTAAGATATAAACCTGAGTTCACCTAATAAGTCATTATTATACAGACCATATTCTTCTTTTTTTAAAAAATATACTTCAGTATCACCAATGAACAATATTATGATATTTTCAGGTGGATAGCAAAGGGACTCAGCCATGCATATACATGTATTCATTCTCCCCCAAACCCCTCACCCATCCAGGCTGCCACATAACATTGAGCAGAGTTCCCTGTGCCGTATGGTAGGACCTTGTTGGTTATCCATTTTAAATATAGCAGTGTGTACACGTCGATCCAAACTTCCTGCCTCTTTCCCCCATTCTCCCTCACTGGCAATTGTAAGTTCATTCTCTAAGTCTGTGAAGCTGTTTCTGTTTTGTAAATAAGTTCATTGATATCATTTCTTTTTAGATGCCATATATAAGGGTTGTTATTACAGTACTTCTCCTTTTCTAACTTACTTCACTCAGCATGGCAATTTCTAGGTCCATCCATGTTGCTGCAAATGGTATTATTTCATTCTTTTTAATGGCTGAATAATACTCCATGGTATAAATGTACTATATCTTCTTTATCCATTCCTCTATTGATGGACATTTAGATTGCTTCCTTGTCTTGGCTGCTGTAAACAGTGCTGCAGTGAACACTGGGGTGCATGCATCCTTTTGATTCATGTTACAGACCATAGTCTGTGGTCTGCAATTAAATCAGAACTCAAAATCCAAAAAATATTTAATAAAGTAACCATCTGTTTGGTAGTTTTAAAAGCACACTTCTAAATAATTCATGAAATGTAGAAGAAGTCATAATGGAAATTCTTTAGGACTAAAAAACTAAATAAGATTCTCTGTATCAGAATTGCATGTTACAGTTAAACTAATATTAAGGGAAATTTATAGCTTTAAATGCTTATATTAAAATGACAAGGGTAAAAATAGACTTTTTTTAGCCAATATAAGAAAATAAATACTAAACATAAGTGTAGAATAGAATTTAGTGGGATAAAAAACAAAGATATGATATATCAGATAAAAAACATCAAATTTGTTCTTTTGGAAAGCCTGAAAAATTAATGGAGCTCTGGTAAGACAGAATAAGAAAAGAGAAAACAAGCACTAAAAACAAATCAATACCAGGAATGAAAGAGGACTTAGTCACAAACAGAACTGAGATTTAAAATATACTGAAATAGAATATAAGGAACAACTTTATAATATGTAATATGTTTGAATTAGGTAAAGTGGAAATATTACTAAAACTTACTCAAGAAGAAATACTAAACCTCAATCAACTTGTGTCCATAAAAAGCATGAATTCTTAGTTAAAAAAAATTAAACAAAACTCTGTCCTTGAGGAAAATACCAGACCCAGTTAATTAGATAAGTAATTTGCCTGGATGCTCAGGGAATTGAAAATTTTAATCTTACATAAAGACTTTTGAGAGGTTCACAATAAAACTAGAAAACTAATTAAGAGGTATAAAAATTGGAATGGAAGCAATATAAATATGATTATTTGCATGTATACTGTTGTTTATATGTTAAATTTTACAGAATACATGGTACAATTATTAGAATTAATAGAACTTAGCAAATATATTGGATATAAAATCCATATACAAAAATCATTTGTATTTCTGTACACTAAAAATAGCATTAGTAATTATTATTAATATAGTAAATTTGAAATTTATGAGCATAGTGATTAATGACATGAACTCAGGTTCAAATTCCCCATCATTTCAATTTATGTGACTTTTGTTACATTATTTAACCTCTCCATGGCATAGTCTCTTTATCTGTAAAACAGGATAACAGGATAATGATTATACCTACCTGATATGTTTGTTAAAAGAGTAATACAAAATGTGGAGACCAGTACTTGGCTTATAGTAATTGGTATGTAACATTAATGTGAAAGGTAAGATACAAAAACTTTTAGAAGAACACATATAGAAGAATATCTTTATGACTTCCAGGATTTGGAAAGATTCCTCAACAAAATACAAAAAACACACACCAGAACTAGAAAGGGTAATAAATCCAACCACATTAAAATCAAGAACTTATGTTCATCAAAAGTACCATGCAAAAAGTGAGTAGACAAGCCATGAACAGAAATGATAATCTCAATAGCTATAACCACAAAGGATTTATATTTAGTGCATATATATAAACCTGCAAGCCAAAAGAACCCAATAGAAAAACTCAAGATATATTTTGTAGAAGAAGAAATATCAAAAGTCATCCAGCGTATGGAAAATGCTAAACCTCATTAACTATCAGGGAAATGCAAATTAAAACCGCAACATAAAATTTTAAATCCCACAACTAGGCAAAGTTGAAAGTATGATCATACCAGCTGTTGATAAAATAGGAAGCCGCGCATTGCTGGTGGAGGTATAGCATAATCATTTTGGAAAAAAAAATATGGCATAACCTATTAAAACTGAATATGTGATTACCTAATCATCTGGTAATTTGTCTCCTGAGTATAAACCTTATGACTTGCTTGATATTAATTTTCCAATCATATTTTTCTAATTAATAAAATAAAATATTCAAAACATATATGCATATATGTATACATATATGTGTGTATATACATATATGTTTATATACACATATATTTGTTTCACGTATATACATATATACACACATATACATGTTCATGTTGCTGCATCTCTCTCTCAGTCATCTATCTACCTATTTATCTCTCTGACTAGCCAAATAATAATACCTCTTTTTAAGAACCTATATTTTAGGTTCTTAAAAAGTTTGAAGAAGCAGTAATACTTGTAACTTATCATTTTCTTTGAAAACTTTTTGGTTTTATGCAAATTTTCTCATTTATTACCAGATAGATGAGCAAAATATTCTCTTACACAGCTTTAGCGTCCCTTATGTTTGGCATAAAACCTTGTTCTTCATTTCTAATTTAGGGAATCTTTTCTCATTTTGTTATTAATTGATTTGTTCAATAAATATGCATTGAACGATTAGCATATAGGATCATTGTAGACATTGGGAAGTGTCTTCTATTTATAGCAAGGTTTGCCTGATATTTAATGATATATTATTTGACACATAGAGGATTATGACAACTGTCAAGTGTTTATTCTGGATTATCTATTTCATTATCACACTGTGGTTTTCATGTAATTTTAATGCCTTTTTAAACTTTCAATTCCAGTGGCTTTGTTGTTTTACTGTGGAAGCCCTGTTTTGTTTTCTGCTGACACATGTCTGATCCCTTCTCCCTGTCTCTGAGCTGCTTTGCTGAGGAAGTCCTCATCTCTGTAGTCTAGAGTACTTTTACCCCAACCGAATGTCTCTCATTTACAAACTCTATTATCTCAGATACTTGTTCTTACTCCCATCTTCTCATTTTCTATTTTGTGTTTTTTCAAATGGTTATTTTTTTTCTATATTCACTAAATGGCCTATGCTGTTTTTGAATTTTCTTTCTCTTGGTCATTGAAAAGGTGCACCATCTCTTTTTATTTCTTTGTGAGGCAACATTTAGGACTAGAGGGCTACAGTGTATGTGGGAGGGGCTGTGGAGTTTCCCGCAAGGAGCTCACCTTTTTAAGACTGGTGCTTCACAGGCTAGTGGAAGAGGAGGTAGCAACAGGCTGCTGGTGACCCACATTGAGACACTGAGGCTGCCAAGAACATGCCACTTAACTGTCCTGCCATGAACTTTCGTCCAACCCAGTCCAACCCAGTAACAGCCTAAGTGGTCTTCCTAATAAGGAGAGATGTTTCCATCTGATTCCCACATTTCCATAGCACGGAGTCTCTCTTAATCAGGGCTACAGTGACTGGTGTCCCCGTGATGAGGGGTGCTTTGGACTAAGGAGATAACTGTGCTCACGGAGTACTCTGGAAGCATTGCTCCAGCCTTGGCTGGTAAGACCATGATGCTGGACCATGAATTCTACATGCTAAGGGCCATTCGTCACACTTTTACATGTCCCTTTGTCCTCACTCCTGCCTGGCATAGTACTGTCCTAGCTCGATAGGTACAGAAGAGTTAGGGTACTGCTGTCTTCTGTACAGACCACAGGGTTTCTAGGAGCAAAGGCAGTGAATCAGACTGCGTGACTCTTCTCCTATCTGGACACGTGGGCCTGTGGCAAGAGGGCTTCCTACCTGGGTAGAGGCTTGAGCGCCAGGGAGATGTGGACTAGACCTCAAGAGTGGTGAAGAGCTGGGAGCTTCAGGCTGAACATCTTAGGTGTGAGCTGAGGTACCTGAGTAGGAAGGAACCTGGGAAATTCATGGAGTAGGGCCGGTAGGTGGGGCTGGGGAAATGGGAGGGGCTACCTGAGAAGGCCTTGAGTGCTCTGCTGGTTGGAAATGCACTGGTAAGGACCCTGATTGGAGGTGGGATCTGTTATGAAGGTATCATCATAATCCAAGAGGAAAAATGTTGGAATGAATTGAGGCAGGAAAAGTGGGTAAAGAAAAGGGGGAGGGCTGAAGAAATCTAAAAATGACAAACCAGAAAGGGTCTAGAGACTGATTGGAGGGTGAGCTGAGAGAGGACATGCTCAGGAAATGGCCATGAAATTTGGGGTGATGGTGATGCCATTTAGGTAGGGAGGAAGCACAAGGGGGACCAGGGCAGGAGGGACTGCAAGGGAAGAGCCTGGGTTCTGGGGACCACCCCACTGGAACTAGAGGTTGTGATTGCACAAAAGGGGGGAGTGAGGAAGCTGCAGGCCCTGCAGTTGCATCCTGCCCCACTGGGGTTGGGATCTCTCCTTTCTGAGCAGTTCTGCCGCCGGATATGGGACACTATGTGGGAACAGAGAAAGTGGTCCAGAGCTGTCAGGGACCTGCCTTTCTGGGAACTGGCTATGCTTATGGCTGCCAAGGGGAGGAAGTACCAGAGGCTGCTTCCAGGAGATGCTGCTGAGGAAAACAAAAAGGAATGAATGAGTGAAAGAAAAAAAAAAGAAAGAACTGAAGGAATGAATGGAGGAGGAGAGGAAGGAAGGGAAAAGGAATTCAGGGATTGTTTCTTAAGTTCTAGGTACAGTTCTAACCATGCTGCACATACTGTTTTCTTGTGATAATCCTACTTTGTCACCCTCGTCTTAAAGATGAGGAAACAGAGGTGTCACAAGGGTAAGCCATGATGGAGCCAGAAGTCAAATCCTGACAATTGGATTCAGACTTCTTATTCTATTGCCTGGTATGGATGAATGAATGAATGAAGGTTGGGGATGGGGATTAAGATGTACAGCATAAGTAACTTACTGACTGCACATTTAGTGATAAGGAAATTGTAATCTGAATAGTCTATAGGGGATTCATCTATGCTGCTATAAGTCAGACAGTGGATACTATTGGCAGTGTGGGGACTTGGAGGGCATTTGGGGTCATTCCATTTCTTGAGCTCAGTGCTGACTCCTTAGGCCTGACACACAGGGAAGCCTAGATTGTTTAAATTTGAAGTCTTACCAACAGGCATGGCATCTTTGGGCAGTTTGGATTATGACTGATAGAATTAGTAGAATGACAGAATGCGTCACTGAGCTAATAGATGCATTGTGTCTGAAATGTGAGCATAATTTTAGACTCAGGCATAGAACTGTTGCCATGGCTGAGGGAATCTGTTAGAACTTTCCAAGCTCCATGGGGCTGGAGACACTTGAATGCTAAGACAAGGCAGGTTGTGGCTTCATTTCTCTGGAACACAACTGCCAAGAGTCAGTCTCCCTTGTCTAGCTGACCTTGGGCAGGTTGAGATGGGAGTTTCATCCATGCACAAGAACTTCTGGACACAATGGCTTGGCTTCATTCAGTCTTTGGCATTTTTATAAGCCTCTGTCTTCTTGCCTTGCTTTGAGTAAGTTCAGCTCAAACTCTGTGAGTTGCTTTTGGCTCTGGTCAAATTCTGCTGTTTAGAGATTTGTTTTGTTTCTTTTTGATGCTCTATGAGTCAACAATCACTACAGGCACTGAGGAAGAACATGTGGTGAAGACAATGGAAAACAGATTTGTGCCTGCCAAATAAGGAGGTAGAAAGACTCACCCTTCGAGTTATATAAGTGGCTCAGTTCAGGGTGCGCCACGCCAAGAGAGAATGCGCCCTGGCCTGGTGGTGGAATTCCTCGTGAGCAAGCGCCTCTCTTTGTATCTGGGTTCAATAAAGATAATTCACTTCATCCAACATAATCTTCAAGTATTCTATGGCTTCTTTCCCAAGATCTTTCACCTACTTTTAAAATGCAACCAAGTGTGGATTTGGGGCTGGGCTGGAAGAAATGATGAAAAATTAGCAATTTGGGGCTCCTTTTTGTTCTAGAACACTCATGAAATTCCAACAAAAGGTGACATGAAGTCCCATCTCTTACAATATCTGCCTCACTAGGTAGATAGCTGTTTGCATTCTTGTGATTTGAAAGGCTGAATTGTGTCTACAAAAAGAAGAGGAAGTTCTCTAGTTTGTCACTCAAGCTTGTAGTCATCAATGAAAAATTTGAGTGAGATCCCCTTTGACACCAGAACAAAGGACAGAAACATGTATTCTGACTTCTTGAAATTTGACTGATAGTTACAGTGGAGCAAGTAAGAATACCAAGAAATGATCTATTCTCATAAGATAGATGACATGCTTTCATAATTAATATAGCACCTTAAAAACACAACAAAAATTTCCAGCTTGGTGAGGTGGAAACAAAGAATTTTCTTTCATAGCATCCTTAATTATTTTAAATTATTTACTCATATATGTGTCTATTAGTTGATTTTTTTCCTCCAGATAATTGTAATTCCCTGACAATGAAGCCTTTTCTCACCACCCCCGCCCCCAACCCATTTCTATTTACCAGCCCTAATACAGTGCCTGGAAGACTGTAGTTTTATAATTAGTATGTTGTTGTTCATTTGCTAAGTCACATTTGACTCTTTGCAACCCCATGGACTGTAGCATGCCAGGCTCCCCTGTCCTTCACTATCTCCTGGAGTTTGCTCAAATTCATGTCCATTGAGTTGGTGATGCTATCTACCCATCTCATCCTCTGCCACCTCCTTTTCCTCCTGCCTTCAATCTTTCCCAGCATCAGGGGCTTTTCCAGTGAGTCAGCTCTTCACATCAGGTGGTCAAATTTTTGGAGTTTCAGCTTCAGCATCAGTCCTTCCAATGAATCAGGGTTGATTTCCTTTAGTATTGACTAGTTTGATCTCCTTGCAGTCCAAGGGACTCTCAAAAGTCTTCTCCAGCACCAGAATTACAGAGCATCAGTTTTTCAGTGTTCAGTCTTCTTTATGATTTAGTTTTCACATCAGTTCATGACTACTGAAAAACCATACCTTTGACTAGACTGATCTTTGTTGGCACAGTAATGTCTCTGCTTTTTAATATGCTCTCTAGGTTTGTCATAGCTTTCCCTTCAAGGAACAAGCGTCTTTTAATTTCATGGCTGCAGTCAGCATCTGCAGTGATTTTGGAGCCCAAGAAAATAAAAATCTGTCATTGCTTCCACTTTTTCCCCTCCTACTTGCCATGAAGTGACAAAAACTCCTGTCCTCTCAAAGCTTACATTTAATAGGGATGAAACAGACTTAGAAAAAAAGGGAGAAAGACTAATAGTAAACAATGAGGCAGGGAATATTATGGATTATGTGAGTGTATATATAAAGATGTATAAAGAGTATATATAAAGATGTGAGCATATATAAAGATATATATATGTATATACATATATATATATATACATATACATATATATATACATATATACACACACACATATAAAGATGGGCTCAGTAAAGGACAGAAATGGTAGGGACCTAAAAGAAGCAGAAGATACTAGAAGAGGTGGCAAGAATACACAGAAGAACTATACAAAAAAGACCTTCATGACCCAGATAATCACAATGGTGTGATTACTCACCTAGAGCCAGACATCCTGGAATGTGAAGTCAAGTGGGCCTTGGGAAACATCACTATGAACAAAGCTAGTGGAGGTGATGGAATTCCAGTTGAGCTATTTCAAATCCTGAAAGATGATGCTATGAAAGTGCTACACTCAATATGCCAGCAAATTGGGAAAACTCAGCAGTGGCCACAGGACTGGAAAAGGTCAGTTTTCATTCCAATCCCAAAGAAAGGCAATGCCAAAGAATGCTCAAACTACCACACAATTGCACTCATCTCACACGCTAGTAAAGTAATGCACAAAATTCTCCAAGCCAGGCTTCTACAATACATGAACCGTGAACTTCCAGATGGTCAAGCTGGATTTAGAAAAGGCAGAACAACCAGAGATCAAATTGCCAACATCCTCTGGATCACCGAAAAAGCAAGAGAGTTCCAGAAAAACATCTACTTCTGCTTTATTGACTATGCCAAAGCCTTTGACTGTGTGGATCACAATAAACTGTGGAAAATTCTGAAAGAGATGGGCATACCAGACCACCTGACCTGCCTCTTGAGAAATCTGTATGCAGGTCAGGAAGCAACAGTTAGAACTGGACATGGAACAACAGACTGGTTCCAAATAGGGAAAGGAGTACGTCAAGGCTGTATATTATCACCCTACTTATTTAACTTATATGCAGAGTACATCATGAGAAACACTGGGCTGGATGAAGCACAGCTGGAATCAAGATTGCCAGGAGAAATATCAATAACCTCAGATATGCAGATGACACCACCCTTATGGCAGAAAGTGAAGAAGAACTAAAGAACCTCTTGATGAAAGTAAAACAGGAGAGTGAAGAAGTTGGCTTAAAGCTCAGCTTTCAGAAAACTAAGATCATGGCATCTGATCCCATCACCTCATGGCAAGTAGATGGGGAAACAGTGGAAACAGTGGCTGACTTTATTTTTCTGGGCTCCAAAATCACTGCAGATGGTGACTGCAGCCATGAAATTAAAAGACGCTTACTCCTTGGAAGGAAAGTTATGACCAACCTAGACAGCATATTGAAAAGCAGAGACATTACTTTGCAACAAATGTCCGTCTAGTCAAGGCTACAGTTTTTTCCAGTGATCATGTATGGATGTGAGAGTTGGACTATAAAGAAAGCTGAGCGCTGAAGAATTGATGCTTTTGAACTGTGGTGTTGGAGAAGACTCTTGAGAGTCCCTTGGACTGCAAGGAGATCCAACCAGTCTGTACTAAAGGAGACCAGTCCTGGGTATTCATTGGAGGGACTGAAATTGAAGCTGAAACTCCAATACTTTGGCCACCTGATGCGAAGAGCTGACTCATTGTAAAAGACCCTGATGCTGGGAAAGATTGAAGGCAGGAGAAGGGGACAACAGAGAATGAGATGGTTAGAAGGCATCACCGATGGACATGGGTTTGGGTGGACTCTGGAAGTTGGTGGTGGACTGGGAGGCCTGGTGTGCTGCAGTTCATGGGGTCTCAAAGAGTCGGACACGACTGAGTGACTGAACTGAACTGATGTGAGTATATGTTATTTGGTGGAAGAATATGGAAAAGCACTGATGGAATTTATATTGAGTGGTCCAGGAAAGGCTTCATTGAGGAGTGTCATTTGTGTAAGGTTATCAAGGAGGTATAGTTTTATGAGGGAAAAGCATTCTAGTCACAGAAAATCCCAAGTGCAAAGGGGCTGCAATGGAAGCACATCCCAAATTCAAAGACCAGTGCACAAGTCTGTGTACTAAGGGCTGGGGGAGAATGGTAGAAGATGAGGTCAGAAAAGTTGGTCATGAGAGTCTTGTGGAGACCAGGTCATAGACTTGTGACCTTTTGATGCCATTATATTCTGAATAAAATGAGGAACTGTGGGAACATAGGAGTAACTTGATCTGACTTGAGTTTTTATAGGACTACTCTGGATCATATGCTGAAAATTCATTAAAAGGCAGAAAGTGTGGAAGCAGATAGACCAGTCAGAGGTTGTTATGATGGTCCCAGAAGTAGAAGGTGGGGCCTTGGGCCTGAAGGTTGAGACATGGTAGGATTCTGGATATATTTTGCCATAAAGCCAGTGGATTTTCTGAGTGACCAGATGTGGAATGAGAGAAATAGAGAAATCAGGATGGTTCCAAGACTTTTGATTTAAGCACCTGGAAAGATGGAGATGGGAAACCTTTGTGATAGTAGGGGAGTTATATTGGATTCTGTGCTATGCTAAGCCTTACATTTACCAGATATTTCCACATTTCTCTCAACATGGTTGTCTAAATTACAGTTCTACTTGCAGAGTATGAGCATTCCCATTTCTCTACTTTCTTCACAAGGATTGCTAGGCTAATGGATGTTAAGGGATATTGTGTAGTTGTTCCAAGTTGTGTTTCCCCGATTGCCAGTGCAGTTGAACCCAATTCATAGTATACTGACCTTTTGAATTTCCTGTCCTTTGAACTGTCTATTCATATCTTTTGTTCAATTTTCTGTTAGATTATCCTTTTTCCTTATTGTGGAATTCCTTTATGTAATTAGTATATTGCTTATTATACCTCTTGCATATATCTTCTCTCAATCTTGGGATGATTTTAAATGTTAGTTATGATATATTAGGTTGTGGAGATTTATGAACTTTAATGTAGTCACATTGCTTTCTCTTTGCTGTTAGGTTCATGATTTTTGCATCTAGATGAAAAATTTCTCACTTTCCTTGATGTCATAGAGATATGTGCATATATTTTCTTCCAGGAGTTTTTAGTTTTGTCTTTTAATTTATTTAATAAACACCTTATTGTGCATGATATTGTTCTAAGTGCTTTCCAAACGATCACCTCATTTAATCTTCAAGATAACCTTATGAAAATGAAAAGTGAGTGTTAGTTGCTCAGTCGTGTCTGACTCTTTGAGACCCCATGGACTGGGGCCCACCAGGCTCCTTTGTCCATGGAATTCTTCAGGCAAGGGTACTGGAGTGGGTAGTCATTCCCTTCTCCAGGGGATCTTCCCAACCCAGGATTGAACCCAGGTCTCCTGCATTGCAGGGAGATTCTCTGCTGTCTGAGCCACCACGGAAGCCCACCTATAACCTTAAGAGTTAGGTAGTATTATTCACATTTGACAGATGAGGAAGCTGGTGGGTAAGGAAGTTAAACAACTTGCTGAAGATCACAATTCTAGTAAGTTGTGGAATCTTTAGTTTATCTGAAATTAATTCATACAAAGTTGGATAGTTTTGCCTTTATCCATATGGTAACCAGTTGTCACAGCATCATTTATTAAGTAGCCTATCATTTCCCAATTGATTTATAATTCCTTCTCTGTCATATTTCAAGTACCCATAAATGTGAAGGTCTATTTCTGGGTTCTCTGTTTTGCTAAGTTAGTCCATAGGTTAATGCCACACTACTTTAATCACTAGAGCTTTAAAAAAGTCATAGCTGATATTGTATGTCAGATTTTTTTCTTACTCTTACTCTTTTTATTATTCTTTTCTTACTCTTTTTATTCTGACTTCAAAATTATTTTGTACCTTTACTCTTCCAAGTGACCTTTATAAGATCACTCCAGTAAGTTCCATGAAAATGCTTTTTGGAATTGTAATGGGAATTTCATTGCATATGTGATTTATTTGAGTAGAAATTGACATCTATACAATACTACGTGTTTACAATCATAGCTTCGATGTCCAATCTGGTTTTTTAGGTCTTCTTCTGTGCCTTTCAAAAAAGTTTAAAAATTTTCTCCATAATGGTTTTGTGTCTCTTCTGTTGGATTCTTTTTTAAAACCAGATTTCATATGGTCTCTTGTAACTATAAATGAAATCCTCTTTCTTAAAATACATTTTGTAGTTAATTGTCCAAGGTGAATTTAATTTTTTTTGCATGTTGGTCTTATACATAACAACTTTTCTCTTATGGGTCTTATATGGGACTTTATTTCGCATTATGCGATGATCTTGTCTTCTATGGATCCATTGCACTTGCTGCTCCCTTTGTCTATAAGTCTCACTCCCATGTTACCACATCTGGCCCATAAACCACTCACCTTCCCTTGCCTCTTGGGCCCAGAATTTATTTTGCTAAGAAGTATTTCCCAGCCTGCCCAGTATGGTCACTTTCGTTAGCATTGGAGAATTTACATAGAGGCTTGAAGAAAGTGAAATGTGTTAGTACATATTAGGCAGATAAATCCATTGCCACCTGAACCAAACACAACTACAACAAAATAAAACAAAATAACATGATTTATTTAAACAACAGACCAATGAGTAACAGTGGTCTCAGGAAATATTTCATGATGGATTTTTAGAAATGATAGCTTGTAAGCCACAGTTAGATAAAGCAGGAATCATCAATTGCTTTTGTGGGTTTCATATGACCATTAATACTGAGTTATTTTAAATGAATAATTTTCTTTATTTGACAGGATTACTGACCTGGGAGAGTTGGATTTTGTTTGAATGTTAGAGTTTCAAGCCATCAACAAGGACCCTTAATGTTTCTGTTCACTGCTTCAGTTAACTATCTCATTTACTGTCACGACAGCCAACATTTGACACACACTTGACGCTGACTACCACTTGTTTAATGGTAAGCGAAAAGAGAGGTTTGTATGCACCTGGATGAACAAATGTATTCAAAGGACTGATATCTTTTGGAATTGGAAATTGTCCAGAGGTGTTTCAGTGAGACAGTTGATGGTTTCCTGCCTTAATATGGGATTGATATAAAACAGACAAAAATAGAAAATATGTTGGTCACAGTCCAGGATTGAACAAGAATGTCTGTGACTGCTGGCATGTGAAAGAGATTAATTGCATCTCATCCAAACACATAGAGGAAAGAACCGCCCACTTATTGGGCCAGACATAATGTGATTAAGTTGCTTTGTAAAGTCATGTATTCATGGTGGTTGTTCAGGATGAGACAGAAGCATTGCTTGGTACGTAAGTTTGGGTGACATCTAATGTCCTTTTTGCCATCAAATTCCCTTTATTAAGAGATTATTCCAAAGAGACGCATGTGAGAAGCCCGGACCCACTTCTAGCCCAGTTTCACAGGCACTTAAAATGCTGTCACTCCTGTTGCCTGCTATATTACCACCACCCAACATGTTCAGTGAAGGAGTTTTTATTTCACATGTACTAAACAAATGCAGAAGACCCAGGTTCAATTCCTGGTTTGGGAAGATCCCCTGGAGAAAGAAATGGCAACCCACTCCAGTATTCTTGCTTGGAGAAGCCCATGGACAGAGGAGCCTGGAAGGCTACAGTCCATGGGGTCACAAGAGTTGGACACAACTTAGCAACTAAACCACCACCTAACAAATGTATTCACTCCATAGAAAAAGATGGAATCGGCAGGCTTGGCTGCCAGGACCTGTGATCCTGGGTGAGTTGATCCTCAGGTCCTCAATGTGTAAGCAATGGATAGTAATAACTATACATGGTGTCATTGGAAGGATACAGTGAGACTTCATATACAGGCTGATGATAATGATTATGAGATGAGAAGCCAGAAATGATTTCATTATTTCTTTTATTTGATACTTAATGATTTGTTTCAAATTTTCAGAACTCCCATTAGCTACATAGATGTAAAAATGATCAAAAAAGCTCTTACCTTTATGATAGATATTTTCAAAGACAAGATTGATGTCTCTTAAGTAGTTTGTGTGGCCAGAAGGGGAAGAGATCCAGTGGGTCTAGAATGTTCCCCACATACACATGTCAAATAGCTATGGAAAGGGAAATGCTGACCTGTCATTTGTGGACTGGGGTCCTGGAGAGCAGGCTGCAGGTGCTGGGTGGCAGGTTTGCTCACACCTTTCTAGAGTAGAACAGGTGTGGGGCAGTTTTTTTCCCCAAAGTCTCATCCTCCAGGGCAGGTTTTCATAGGTGGTGCTAGTGGTAAAATATCCACCTGCTAGGAGACGTAGGAGATATGGGTTTGGTCCCTGGGTTGGGAAGATCTCCTGGAGTAGGAAATGGCAACCCACTTCAGTATTCTTGCCTGGAAAACCCCATGGACAGAGGAGCCTGGTGGGCTACAGTCTTTGGGGTCACAAAAGGGTCAGACACACTCCTCCCATCACACATACACAAAGACACACACATACAACATACACACCTCCCCCCCACACACACCCCCCCACACACACTACACCAAACACCACAATCCCCCCCTACACCAAGCATACACATACCCCATCGCACACGCGTGCGCACACACACACACACACACACACACACACACACACACACACACACGGTAAGACAGTTCAAGAAGGCAAAGTCAGTGTGAAAGATAATGAGGACCAAGGCTAAAGGTAGTGGAGCTGGAGGGAAGACCAATAATAGTCACAAGTTATAATTACAGTATGTGCATAACCACACTCAATAATAGCTGCTCAAGGTCGCCGGTCTGGAAGTAAAAGCAAACAGCGAGCATTGTGAGCCTGTAAGTGAGAATTGTCCAGACAAGGAGCTGGGTGTTGTTCTTGGACTAGGAAGTGGGGTTATCTCCTCCATGCTAAGAACACAGTGACTGACAGTTTCACAGTTGTGGCCTTCAATCCGGGAGGTCATCCTGGTGGGCAAAGCCTCCATTCCTCAGATCTACTGAACTCACCTACTTGGCTGGCAGGTTTACCTACAGAGAAGAGAAGGACTTTCCCAGTGTTCCTGAACTGAGGATGAGTCAGTAGAACGGGCCTGAAAATAACCTTAGAAGATGAAGTGCTCCGAGTTACAGCAGTGCATAGCCTCTTTCAAGTGGACAAAGGGAGAATCAAATAAAGAATTGAAATGAATTGGCATGTACAGATATAGGGGCTGAGGGAATGGCTGGAAAAAGGACAGCACACAGAAAGGTCATGATCAACCATGGGTCATAGATGATAATCACCCCGTGGCCACAGTGACTAAGAGCGGACATCCCTGTCTCCAGCTGCTAGCATGGGGCCTGGCACAGAATATAGGATTGTTGAAGGCAGCTTTTGGGGTTGGGCTTTGGCATGGAGTTGGGAGATATGATGTTCACCTCTAATCCTCATGCCTTCTGCCTGGCCAGCATCTACTTTTCCATCCTCCAACGTCAGAAAAAAAATTTTTTTTCCTGTCTTCCTCACTCCAGCTATGAAATCCATTCAATTTCTTGGCTTTCCCCCCAGTTATCCTAAATGCCCTGCCAGATTCTCTCCAGTCTGCCAGGCCACACCCCCAAGCTCTCAGTGGCCACTGATCAAGATTCAAGCATCTGTTGACTCAGATCTCTCTGCTTTTTCCTTTGGCCCATCGCCTTTCTGAAGCAAGGAACAACTGAGGGTGCATTGGAGCCACAGTCACCCCGATGTCATTAGAAACTGTGGCTTTCACCTACGCTGACCGTCAGCCCACTCTTTCTTGTTCTTGGAACCCAAAGGTCTCCTCTGAATATTTCAGCTAATGAGGTATGGTCACAAGTTGTTTGAGAAAATCTACTGGCATTTTCTCCTGTCTGAACTCCAAGTTGGGGCTCAGCATTTCTACTTTGAATGATTGCATCCCCTCAGTGACCCTGAGGGGATCAGTGACCCTCCCTGTTGTAACCTGGAACATTGGCATGTGCATAAAAGAACCGCTGATTTATAACACACCTCAGTTTTGTTTTTTTTTTTTTTAAATCCTCCTTGGCAGTCTCTTTACAACCCCTCCTTGAAATAATTTTTCTTAGTGGTTTATAGTCTTTGTTTTAGGATTTTGTTTGTTTTTGCCATTTGTCTTCAAAGGAGAATTGGCAGGCAGGGCCCTGTGGTTATTTCCTGATAAGAGTGTTCACGACCCAGGAGATATTCTTGTTCTTTTACTTTGGAAACGGAAGCTTCCAGGGCTCTGTGTTTTCCCCAGTAGTGGCAGGTCAGTTCAATGTCCTAGGACTACAGTTTACCTGCAGAGGAGGTATAGCCTATTAGCCTATTCCCCACATTGTGTGCAAGTGAGGTGCTCAGGCCTAACTTCACTGAAGTCCCCATCACTCTCTGATTACCCACTTAACATACTGACTAGAACCCAGGACGGTGATTGAGTTGGCTCTTTTAGGGCCAAATGTCACCCGTGAGAGAGATGGGACAGCTGAGGGCTTAGCCATGAAGCCTTCTGGAGCCCAGGGTCCCCCAGGTGAACTAAGCCTTCTTTTCCTCTTGGAACCTGGTCCTCTTGAACTGAGCATCCCTTGGAGGGGACACTCTGGCTGGGATTCTGGCTCCAGCTTCAAGAAGGGGCTCTTTCTGTAGAATCTCCCAGACAGTGTAAGGGAGAATCCTTTTTTCTTTCTTTCTTTTTTTTTTTTTAAGAAAAATGTGCTCTCTTTCTGATGTGTTCCATACATATAACTTTCTCTCCTGGGTATCCATCCTCCTAGACAGAGATCCTCCCACAGTGCTGAGAAGAAACCTGCCATGAAGGATTAACCATGAGTCTGGAGCGTGCATTGATGAAGGCAGGGCAAGTAGGTGAGATTCTTATCCTCTGTTGGTAGAGGGTTGGAGGAAGAGTGGGGGCAGGAGGAGACAAGCAGATGAGCGCACTGATATTTGCTCCCCTGGCTTTACCCAGGGAAGCAGATGTACTGGGTCAGCAGGTAGGGACACCCAGGGAGTGTGGGGGAGCTCCCTGTTTGGGGCTCTGGTAGGCAATGGTCATGCAAGGCAGGCTCAGCCAGAGAAGGGTCTCTAGATTCCTCATCCAACCTGGGGCTCCTGTTTGGAGTGGATGCTGGATTGAGAGCCAGTGGTTCTGCCAGTGTGTTCATCACGATGAGGAAGCAGTTAGTACATGTCAGGGGCTTGTCCAGGGGAGACAGTGAGTAAGGCAGCATCGTGGGATGTTCTGTGGTTAGTGGATCAGCGGAGAGGGAATGCAGAAGCTGACTGAGCTCAGGGACAGACTTCCACTCTGACTGCTACACAAGCATCTGGTTCCTAGCATGGGGCCGACAACAGTTTCAGACACTAGAGTAGTTCCTTGGCAGCTGAGTGTAGACTCTGGAACTCATTACCTCCCCTCCACTGCTGTCAAGGCATGTGACTCCTCCCCACACACACCCAGAGACCGTCTAGGAGAGAAGCCAGGGAAAATAGTAGGAATGAGACAGATTGAACAGTTACCCTCAGAAGGCTGTGCATTATTCCCTGAGGGAGGCTGACTCTCTGGACTGAAAAAATTAGGCATATTCTGCCTGATTGACTGGGGTTTGACTTACAGGCCCTTCTATGCTTTTAGTACCGATTTATGTCCATATTCTTTAACATTCTGGGGGAACAGGAAAGGGCAAACTTGAAATGCCAGCTGTTAGAAACTTTCCAGAAGTTCCCTCTGGCTGATTCCTCTTTGGCACCCTGTCTCCCTAACAACACTGCCAGGAGGAGGAAATAGACTCAGACATCACCTTCAGGGCTCTGGTGGAGCCAGACATGCTCGTGGGCAGTGTCCTTGGGATATACTTACTCACTTATTCTCTCATTTGTGTGGTGGAAACTTCCTGCTTCCTGCTTCCTGGGGTAGCACAGGAAGGCCAGCAGTGGCCCCCTCTCTCTTACCCTCTCTGAAATTATCTGCACACATCACAGATGTGAGAACCACAACCACGGCTTGTGGCCCCGATCAGGCCTCACAGCCTAATACCTTTCTTGGTCATTTCCCCTGCTCTGTGTGGCTGGAGTGAGGGGAGGTTTGGTTTTCGTTGGAGCAGGAGGAAGTGATAGGGGTTAGAGAGAAGGAAGGCCCCTCAGACCGAGGATCAGGCCTTCTTGTCCAGCGCTGACAGGAGTTCTGCTTTAGGGTATAGCACATGCAGAGTTTAGCGGTCAACCAAGCACTATTGTTTTTCCCATTCAACTGGTGCCCTGGACATAGTTGCTTCTCTAAGCATGGGGGGCTGACAGTGAATTGAGGCAAGATCTGTATATTACTGGTTATTAGCTATTAGACACCACCATTTCTAAAGCCAGGGTTTGCTTTCTGTCCTCCACCTAGCCTGTGTGTGTGATTGCTTCACCCAGTAGGGTAGAACTCAGCCCCAGAGCTGGAGTCCTCCAGGGCTAAGATCATAGTGCTTATGGCTGTGATGCCTGCTCCGAGGCCTGTCTCTGCCTCCTAGCTTGTTACTTAGGGCAGATCACTTATGCTGACTCAGTTTTCCTCATCTTAATGTTACAGGTAAGGAGACTGAATAGCTAGACTAACTAGACACTTTGATGCTGATTATATTGTATTCATGTACATGTTGGGAATAATACATTTATGATGCCAAAAGAAAGATATCCTGAATTTATTGAGCAAATTAAAGAGAAAATGAAGTTTCCTGGGGGTACATTTTAAACCACTTGGATTTGAGTACTGCATGACAAATACTAGGAAGCTGGATAAAATCAATATGTAGTTAAAAGCTTCCAATTTTGTGCCTCTTAACCAAAAATACTTTTGAATTTTATATTGTCCATGTATTATTTATCCAAAAGTTACTTATATAATTTTAAAAGTAGACAGGGAAATGATATAAAAAATAGCTTTATTGTTGTTTTTCAGTCACTAAATTGTGTCCAACTCTTTGCGAGCCCATGAACTGCAGCACGCCTGGCTTCCCTGTCCTTCACTATCTCTCTGAATCTCTTCAAACTCATGTCCATTGAGTCAGTGATGCTATCCAACCATCTCATCTTCTGTCACCCCCCTTCTCCTCTTGCCCTCAATTTTTCCCAGCATCAGGGTCTTTTCCAGTGAGTCAGCTCTTTGTATCAGATGGCCAAAGTACTGGAGTTTCAGCTTCAGCATCAGTCTTTCCAATGAATATTCAGGACTGATTTCCTTTAGCTTCGATGGGTTTGATCTCCTTGCAGTCCAAGAGACTTTCAAGAGTCTTCTCCAACACCACAGTTCAAAAGTGTTAATTCTTCAGTGCTTAGCCTTCTTTATGGTCCAACTCTCACATCCACACAAGACTACTGGAAAAACCATAGCTTTGATTATAGGGACCTTTGTTGGCAAAGTGATATCTCTGCTTTTTAAAACACTGTCTAGGTTTGACATAGCTATTTTTCCAAGGAGCAAGCATCTTTTAATTTTGTGGCTGCACTAACCGTCTGCATAGATTTTGGAGCCCAAGTAAATGAAATTTGACACGGTTTCCATATTTTCCCCACACATTTGCCATGAAGTGATAGGATCAGATGCCATGATCTTTGTTTTTTGAATGTTGAATTTAAGTCAGCTCTTTTACTCTCCTCTTTCACCTTCATCAGGAGGCTCTTTAGTTCCTCTTCACTTTCTGCCATTAAAGTGGTATCATCTGAATATCTGAGGTTGTTGATATTTCTCCTGGCAATCTTGATTCCACCTTGTGATTCATCCAGCCCAACATTTCGCATGATGTACTCTGCATATAAGTTAAAAATAGCTGCTGCTGCTGCTAAGTCACTTCAGTCGTGTCTGACTCTGCGTGACCCCATAGACGGCAGCCCACCAGGTTCCTCTGTCCCTGGCATTCTCCAGGCAAGAATACTAGAGTGGGTTGCCATTTCCTTCTCCTTATTTAAGGCTGAGCTCTGTGCTAAGTGCTCATTCCTAGAACAGGAAGCACTAAAAGCAGACAGTAGAAGTGTTCCTGATGCTGACAGCGGAGGAGGAGCTGGGGCATTCCGGCAGAGATGTATGGCAGTGCGTAAAGTGAGGCGTGTTCTCTCTGGAGGGCTGAGTGAAAAAGCATCTGACAGGGCTGTGGAGGGGGAAGGGGATGAGGAACTTCTTATTCTCAGCTGAAGTATGGGGGTGCTCACCAAGTCTGAGGAAGGTATGCAAACAGTGAGGTAAATCCAAAACTAATCTGCATGGCAAACAGTCAGTGCAAAGCCAGGCTGTTACCCCAAGGGACGGCAGTCTTAAAGCAGTCTGGTTCTAACTCATTTCCAAGTCCAACAACAGTTTAGTTAAGGGAATTTCAACAGGTAATGGACCAGGAGTAACATAGAAGCCAGCAAAGGCAACGCGCACATCAACCCTTTACTCAGTCCCTGCTGTTTGGGAGACAGAGACTGAGGAGAAGGAGCAGAGTACCATAGTGAGGACCTTTGGTTCAGCATAAAACCAGAGGGGGATCTAGAGGGTGAGAGGTGGTGGTGGTGAGGGAGGAGAAGGTCACATGATTCAAATTGCTTTTTGCTGTGACAATCGGAACCTGATAGCTTTTCAGCAGCGGAGCTGCATGATCACGTTTCTTTTTTAGAAAGAAAGGGAAGGGCTCAAAATTCTGGAATTATGATATCAGAGCTGGAAGGGGTATTGGCCTGCATTGGATTTTAGCCCTCTCCTTGTGTAATGCGCAACTTGCCAACATCATCATATCCTTTATTTAAAAACCAAAACAAAACAAAGTGAAACAATACAACCACAAAATCCTTTCTGTTACTCGACTCTGGGTCACCATCCTATTTCTAATAGACACGTGTTAATTATTGGCACCTTGGTGTCTCAATTCTGACTTTATAGCAGGCCTGAGTTCTTAACCATTAAAGATGCCTTCTAGAAGGTACTTTAGTGTCCCATTTTTTTTCTTTGTCTTGGTACAAAGAAAATGAGTTAGATTACGTCAGCAGGAGGCTTGTGTCATGGCTTTAGGCACCAGTGTACAGGGACCCAGTCTCTGTCTTTCAACACTCTTTCTAATACATTAAGCAGAGAGTCATTTAGATTTTAAGTGTTATGACAGAATAACAGAGGCACCTGTTGATTCATGAATGCATGCATCCATCCATTCGTCCATCCATGTATCATTTATTGAAGTCCTGGGATTAAGCTTGCTTAATGAGGGAAAGATAGACCATATCTGGGTTAACAGAGAAGAATCATTGCAGGCAATGATATAAACACACTGCTGTATTTATATCTATATGCTATATTTAAAGTGGATAACAAACAAGGGTATACTGTATGGCATAGGGAATTCTGCTCAATATTATGTAACAACCAAATTGGGAAAAGAATTTGAAAAAGAGTAGATACATGTGTATGTATAACTGAATCACTTTGTTCTACACCTGAAACTAGTGTGACATTGTTAATCAACTATACTCCAATATAAAATAAAAAGTTATAAAGAAATAGGTGAAGAAATGAGGAGAGAATTGAGGGATGAGGCAGGAAGAGAGTTCTATTTCAGGTAGAGTGATTAAGGAAATTCTCTCAAAAGACAGGAGGGATAAACTCATAACTGAAGAAGATAAGGGTGCGGCCAGGTAAAGATCTGGGGCAAAAGCTTCTAGGCTGTACAAATAAAGACCCTGAGGCATGAAAGATCTTGGAGTGTTCAGGGAACAAAAGGAGGGGAATATGGCTGGAGCTCTGTGACTGGAGATTAGGAGTGTCCAGAGAGCCTGTCTCAGTGCTGCAGTCCAGAGAGAGGACTCTACCTGGGTGCCACAGCCCTTCACAGAGCAGGTGGCATGTGAAGGTCTTGAGGGATTGAAAACTACATGAAGGTCAAGTGGGTTTATAATGATGTGGAAGGATCAGGTTGGAGGCAAGAAAGGATAATAATAAAGATAATATATAATACTAATGTTTATTCATCTCTAATTATGTTTCAGGTACAGTGCTGCATGCCTGATCCCATTCAAACCTTGTAATCTCTTTACTGAGTCCTTTGATTTTCCTTATTTTACAGAGAGTAAAGGAGGTCATGGGCAGGTTTGAGACTTGTTGACACTGAGATCATAGGAGGTGTATAGGTGGAGATATAGAGAACAATTGGAATCACACCTTGCTCATATCAGGAACTCTGTAAATAAGTGTTGGATGAAATCAGGGTGGGATACAAATATGGAAGCAAACCATCCAGTGATAGTACTGAACTTGAGAGGGTAGATAAGTGTCTATTTTACAATTTCCTGGGCACTGGGGTGAGGTTGCTGAAATGCTGATTAAAATCTGCTTTACTCCCCAATAAAGATTTTATATAACCACTGTGGTGACTGAGTGTCTTTTCTGATTAATAAGTCTCTGAATCCCATACTTGTATTTAGGCAGAGGTTTTGTGCATTTATGCATACATAGAACCCACCTTCCACAGAAGATGTGATAAGGCTCCTTTGAGCTATGATGTGGCCATGTGGCCCAGACTTTGACAACCAGGTACACCTGCTTGAGCTTTGAAACAGAAGCTGGGCCACACAGCATCAATTTTGGAAGTGTCATTAGAGAAACTGAAAGTAGTGACCCAAGGCTGCAGGTACAGAAGTTCCAGGCAGGGTCCAAAATTCAGGGTCTGGGTTCTGAGCTACACAACTTAACCCAGTAGTAGTTTCTCTGTGGTCTATTCAAGTTCTGTAATTTTTGCTTAATTTTGTTTATATTTGATTTCTTAAAAAACTGCCTAGTTCATAATCACATTTGTTGTATGGGGTTGAATATAGTGCTCTCTTATAACTATTTAGTCTCCACTGTGTCTGTGTTTACAAACCCTTTCTTCTTTCTTTTTTTTTCACATTCATGAAGGGATATTATTTTATTAAATGAATCTTAATGACATCTCTCAAGTGTATCTTTTTTCATTTCCTTGCTTTCTTATTGAAGTGTTGACATATGACATTATGTTATTTTCAGATGTACAACATAATGATTCAATATATATCAAATATAATTTTATATAAAAATTAAGAATGAAAGAATATATAAATTTTGTAAAACTTAGATATAAGAGTGTGTGACATTTTTCTCTGAGTGGTTGAATTAAAAAATATCTTTTTATAAATGCCTAGAACATTCACACTTTATGTAGTGAGTCCATGTTTCCTTTGTACTCAGAAAAAAACAAAGTGTTATTTAAAAAATGAACTGTGATCACATAGCAATACAATGACCCTAAACTTCTGAACATTATATTTAGGCAAATATTTGATGTAAATATAATAAGTATCATATACCCATCAGGCATCTTTAATAATTTCTCCAGTGAAAAAAAAAGATCTTTAAAGATTCCAGCTTCCATACTATTTTGTAGAAAAATGACATTTATTTTATATAACCTAAGAAAAATTTCTAAGAAAGCTTTTGCATTTGTTGTAAACATTAATCAAACATTTCCCAAATTTGTCAGTGTTGTTGATATTTCATTGGTAATTGCTCAGTTAGAAGTGAAAAAAATACTTTTTTCTCCTTCAAAGCCGTAAAATAATTTTGTGGTCCTTTATTATAATATGATATAACATGTCTCTTTTAGGTTATTATTATGGAATTCCTTATATTGGAGCAATAAGAATCAATACTCAGGTATGGTTATGATCTCTTTTCTTCTTGACCTGACTGTTTAATGTTTAATTTTCAAGAATAACCAGCTCTTCATTTTACTTATCTATTAAGTAATCTTCCCCTTTATATTTTTAATTTATGAATTTACTATTAATATTTTTTCATATTTATTTGGTTTATTTCATTATCATTTTGCTATATCATTTTGTTGGATACTTAATTCATTTATTTTACTTCTTTTCTTCTAAAAAGTAGTTAATTCTGTAAATTTTCCCTCTAAGTGTTACCTTGACTAAATCCCAGATGTTTATGTACAGAATATCCTAATTGTGGCTTAATTACAATTTTGTTTCCATGTTTGGCTCCAGATTTATTTGAATGTCTGGATACTTAGAGTTGTTGGCTTCTCTTTGTTTATTAATTTCTGGTTTTATTACATTGTGGTTAAAGAAAGTAGTCTGAAGGATTTCAATTTAGAAAAAATGTATTTTTTGTTACCTAGAACATGCTAAATTTCTGTCAGTGTTCCAAAGATACATAATGAATCCATTATATTATGTGTTAGGGTATAGTAACACAGGTATACACATTGTCATATGCTTATATTTATATATTTGGTCTGATGGTGGGCTGTATTAGCTGAGTTCTGTATTCATTTCAGTGCAGATTCATTGAGGTAGACGTGTCCATTTCCTTCTCACTCTGCCCCAAATACCTAACAGGATCTGACTCATATAGGAATTAAGCATATTTGTTGAATGAATTAAAAAATATATATCCTTAGTTTTACTTCTATATGAAGCATTATTTTCAGAGTTGTACTAAATTATTTTATTTTGATCATGTGGTTTTGTTAAATTTGTCCTTATTTAGAATATATTTTGGTAAGGTATTCTTGAAGTTTTTGAGTACTTGAGGGTTTGTGATGTTATATATTGGGGTTTATTTTAAAAATACTGAATGCTTCTTATGTTTTAGGTATTGTGCTAAGTAAGTACTAGAAATACAATGGCAAATTTTAAAAAGCCCTCAGTTTCCTGCATTTCATGATTCATACATGTATATTTATGGAAACAAACAATGATGAAGTAAATAAGTAAATGTTAGTTTGAAAGAATTGTGATTGGTGCTATAAAGAAAACCAATGAACAACTGTTAAAGATATCGAGCTGGTACTGTCAGAAAGTCCAGCCTGCAGTGGGTATATTGAATGGAGGCCAAAAGACAAGGCAAATCAGCCCCTTGAAAAGCTGGGCATGGGGGCGGTCCTCCAGGCAGAGAGAACAGTATCTTCTGTTAGTATGAAATTGCTTCTCTCATTTGGTGTTCGGGCTTCCCTGTGGCTCAGATGGTAAAGCGTCTGCCCACAATGCAGGAGACCCGGGTTCAATCTCTGGGTCGGGAAGATCCCTTGGAGAATGAAATGGCAGCCAACTCCAGTAGTCTTGCTTGGAGAATACTATGGACTGAGGAGCCTGGTGGGCTACAGTTCATGGAGTCGCAAAGGCTCAGACACGATTGAGTGACTTCATTTTCACTTTTGAGTTCTATATTAGCAATATTGATGCTTCAGTTTTCTTTTTGTTGATACTTACATGATACACATATTTATTCATGCAGTCATACACACCATGCAATTAGGTTTCAGCATTTTTATGTCATTTGTTGTTGGTCTTATAAATAAAACATTAATCTTGAATTCTCCCTACTTCCCTCACCCCATCGGGAAATTTTTGTTTTGTTGTACAGGATTTAATCCACGTGTAATAATCTCTGATAGATTTTGTCTCATTCCTGACATTTTAACAGATGTTTTATGTATTATCCTTAGTTTGCACCATTGCTTGGCTTTTCTGCTGGGTTTTTTTTAATATGTTGGGTGTTATTTATTTCTCATCCTTGAACAGGAGTGTTAATACACATGATTACTTTTGAACTTCTCTGAGGATGCCAACTGAAATCATTCCTCTTCCAGCTTTATTCAGATATAATTAACAAAGAGAAACTGTATATATTAAAGGTGTAGAATATGTTTTGATATATGTATACATTGTGAAGTATACCTCTCACTTCACATATTAATAGTTAACCTTTTTTTTTGGTGAGAACAATTAAGATCTATTCATATCAGATTTCTAGAATATAAATCAGTATTACCAACTGTAGTCACCACATTGTACATTAGATTCCTAGAACTTGTCCATCCTGTTCATAATTTTGTATCCTTTGATCAACATTTCTGAGTTCGGTATTGCCTACAATACCTCTGTTTACTCAAAGGCAAGTTGTTCTACTAGTCCAGCTTGTTGTATCTTCCTTAGGCAGTTGATTTTCCTCAAATTTGGGGTGACCATGTATCATTTACACTTGTAGAGAAAGTTCTAGATTGAACATTGGGTAGTGGTTGTACACTAGTGTACAGGTTGTGAAGCCAGAGTTTGATTTCCTCTGCCAAGCTCTCCACCCTGCCCTCCATCTGAGTTTCTTCTTCCCTGGCTGGAGGGTGGTGCTTTAGAGGAGACAGGTGGGTGGGACCCCTTCCATAGGGACAACAGTGAAGGTATTGGTTTGGGGGCAGAGAGCCTTGGCAGATACTATTACTGTCCCAGGTAGATGTTGCTTTCCCTTTCATCCTGTATCCATGAGGGGAGGGGATGTTCCTGCGGTACTGCCATGCTCCTTGGTTTGACCCAATGCCTTCTGAGACCTCCCTTCTGTGCTTTCCCCTTGACTTAAGAGTCAGCAATTCCCTGGAGGTTCTGATCCTCTGGTGGGAACCTTTCCTGTTTTATGCTTGTAAACATTTGCCATTATTTTCTTTTTTTTTTTCCTCAGGTATTTCAATGGGATTGGGGGAGGGAAGAGGTAAACATGTGACCTATTTTGCCATCAGGGTCAGAAATCTGCTTATAGACTTTGCTGGGAGATGAGGTAGCAATAGACACTGATTCCTACCTCTTCCCTTTCCAATTTACTGCAGAGATTCCAGAGCCAGAATTAAGCAAATCAATGAGGCTTAAAGAATGTAGATTTAAGAGTTTTCTTGGTTTTAATTCATCTGTCACATGGGGTATTTCAGAATTTCTACTTAAATAAGCTCATTAGAAAATTCCCTATTTTCTGTTTGGCACCAAGTCAGTGATGCCAACTCACAGTGACATTTCCTCTGGCCTAGTGTTTAACCTGGGATTGTGGAGGTTGGTGGGGGAGAGTCAGTTCAGGGCAGCTGTGGGGTACGCAGAGAGTAAAAGGTAATAGAGTCATACTCCTGGTTGTGCAGCAACACAGCAGAGGGAGAAGGGAATTTGGAAGTCATGAAAGTGTCAGTATTTGTGACAAATGGCACAGAGGCAGAGAAGTGCAGAGTTCACTTGAGCCTCCTGTGTTGGGGGATTCTGTTGAACAAGCTGAGTGGGTAGATCAGATATTTAAGAGTCTTATTTGCTGAAATAGTTGGATTGTATTTAACAGACAATTGGGAATGATGTAATGCTCTCAGGAAGGCAGCAGCATGATTGGAGAGGTGTATTAGGTGCCAGGGTATGCTGTGGGGGACAGACATCGGCTATTTGGGACAAACATAGGAATACACCTCAGGGGCAAAGACAGTGCTGGCAAGGTGGCACTACTCAAACAAACTGAAAGACAGGAGGCATCCTGTGAGTTGTCATGGGTCTTGTCACAACAGCAGAGCATATTGGATCCCTTTCTCAGAGCACTGCAGGGCAAGCTGGGCTCCAACCTTGATAAGCCTGGTCAGAATCCCGGTCAAAGGAGTTCACCTGTTCACCTGTGCTTATGAGGATGTGGGCTGGATGAGGGGAGAAGCCAGGTGAGGTCCTGCGTGGGGGAGCCAGGGACACCACCAGGAGGCTGGTCAGTGCAGACAGGGAGCATCACAGCTCTGGCATGATGGATTCAGGCCGAGAATGATGGTGATGGCTGAGTTCTCAGTCTGAGGTCCTGGGGAGAGTTGACCAGCATGGGGAAGAGAGGAGAGGGGGGCACACTTAGGAGAAAAAAATGAGTTGAGTTGGGGGTATATGGAATTTGAGGTCTTGTGGGACCTACATTAGGGAGGTCCAGTAGATAAGCATGGACATCTGGTTAAGTGCAGGAAATGGGACTCTGCAGCCTTGAGGAGGAGTCAGGAATTGGGTCCTTGCCTGAGAGATGGTTGTGGTGGTGATGTGGAGTTTCACTTCAGTTCAGTTGCTCAGTCATGTCTGACTCTTTGCGACCCCATGGAATGCAGCACTCCAGGCTTCCCTGTCCATCACCAATTCCCGGAGTTTACTCAAACTCATATCCATTAAGTCAGTGATGTCATCCAACCATCTTATCCACTGTCCTCCCCTACTCCTCCCACCTTCAATCTTTCCCAGAATCAGGGTCTTTTCCAATGAGTCAATTCTTCACATCAGGTGGCCAAAGTATTGGAGTTTCAGCTTCAGCATCAATCTTTCCAGTGAAAATTCAGGACTGATCTCCTTTAGGATGGACTGGTTGCATGTCCTTGCAATACAAGGGACTCTCAAGAGTCTTCTCCAATACCACAGTTCAAAAGCATCAATTCTTCAGTGCTCAGCTTTCTTTATAGTTCAACTCTCACATCCATACATGACCACTGGAAAAACCATAGCCTTGACTAGACAGATGGTGATTGCAGCCATGAAATTAAAAGACGCTTACTCCTTGGAAGGAAAGTTATGACCAACCTAGATAGCATATTAAAAAGCAGAGACATTACTTTGCCAACAAAGGTCCATCTAGTCAAGGCTATGGTTTTTCCAATGGTCATGTATGGATGTGAGAGTTGTATGTATGGATCTGAGCCACAGTCAGCTCCTGGTCTTTTTTTTGCTGACTGTATAGAGCTTCTCCATCTTTGGCTGCAAAGAATATATTCAGTCTGATTTCAGTATTGATTGTCTGGTGATGTCCATGTGTAGAGTCTTCTGTTGTGTTATTGGAAGAGGGTGTTTGCTATGACCAGGGCATTAATTCTCTTGGCAAAGAGAAAAGGCTAATTCTCTATTAGCCTTTGCCCTGTTTCATTCTGTACTCCAAAGCCAAATTTGCCAGTTACCCCAGGTATTTCTTGACTTCCTACTTTTCCATTCCAGTCCCCTTTAATGGAAAGGACATCTTTTTTTGGGGGGTTAGTTCTAGAAGGTCTTGTAGGTCTTCATAGAACCATTCAGCTTCTTCAGCGTTATTGGTTATGGCGTAGACTTGGATTACTGTGATATTGAATGGTTTGCTTTGGAAACGAACAGAGATCGTTCTGTTGTTTTTGAGATTGCATCCAAGTACTGCATTTGGACTCTTTTTGACTCTGATATCTACTCCATTTCTTCTATGGGATTCTTGACCACAGTAGTAGATATAATGGCCATCTGAGTTAAATTCACCCATTCCAGTTCATTTTAGTTTGCTGATTCCTAAAATTTCAGTGTTCACTCTTGCTATCTCCTCTTTGACCACTTTCAATTTACCTTGATTCATGGACCTAACATTCCAAGTTCCTATGCAATATTGCATTGGACTTTACTTCCATCACCAGTCACACCCACAACTGGGTGCTGTGGAATCTCAGGTTGAGACAAAGAAAACAAACTGAGGAAGATCAAAGTCAAGGCCAGTACAGTAAGGATCTAATATACACTTGAACTATTTCTTTATCTATAAAGTACCTTTTATTTCATATTCAATGAAAATTCCAGCATTTTATTATTAGTGGCGTTTAAAAGGAATGACTCAGAGGGGAGAACTGCTAGATGGGCAAGCCTTGTTGCCTGCCTTTCTGAATTGCTTGTGGTACAATTGGGCCATTCACTCTGTTCCGGGCACTTTGTGTGTTTCCTCCTTTCCGGATTAGACCTATTTGCTTGGGAAAACAATTCATTTCTCAGGGCTTCAGTTTTATGTACTGTTGATCTGTTACTTTATTTCTCTAATCTCTTTCCCACAGCCAATAGTTTTCACTACCTGGAACTAAAAACAACCTTCAGGATACCAAAGCACAAGTTAAAGAAAATCATCTATGCTTCCAATGGGAGGAGGGGGAACAAATAGTCCACCTACTTGCTTGGAAGGAAATATGGCTTAAACAGCTAATTGACTTTGCATTCACTTTTCAACTAGTTGTATTGGCCTTATGTTTTTCATTACATTGTAAATCTTTTTACCATATTGAAAATTGAGGAACACATTTCTTCTTCTTGGTTTCATGCATCTGAAGGCTGTAGAGGGACAAGTGTACAAGTGCCAGTGGAAAATGTCTTTTTTGGAATATCAGGTTTGGTCCTCAGAGACTAAGAGTACTCCATGTGTGGAGCAATAAGTCTGGATTCTGCTGTGTTTAATTAAGGCAGTTTTCCTTCTTAGCACCAGATGTGGAGATGAGATTCAATTTTATTGAGCCTAAAAGAACATGTCCTTCCAAATACATATGTCACTGGTATGGAATGTGACCACAGCCTGTGACAAGGCTCTGCACCCTAGAGGGAGAAGTTCTAGTCCTGTCTTCTGCACTTGTGGAGTTTTTCGTTGCATGGCTGTGATTTGTAAGGTGGTGGAGTCCCACTGTATAGATGCCAGATGTAAAGGGAGATCAGGGAAGGACGAGAAGTTGAGCCAGTGGAGGGAAAGATGGATGGAAGTTGTTTTCTTGCTAACTACAGTGTCCATGAATAACGACTTTGACCACCCAGAAAGAACTGTTCTGTGCTTCTGCCCTCTTTTGCCAATTAATTGATAGACATTAAGAGAATCACCTAGTATCTCCATACCAGTCCCTGAAAAGAGTATCTGAAAACAGCACTGTCATCACCAAGTGAGCATTGTAAATCCTAGGATGAAAGAGAGCTGACGGTCATGTCCAATGGGGCTGAACTTCCTCTAGAGGTTTCTCATTATGAGATAGCCCAGTCTATGCTTGACCATGTCCACAAAAAGGAAATGCAACCTCTTTAAGGGAAGCCCATTCTGTCTCTGGAGAATTGAAGCTATTAAAAATATCTTGCTCATATTATTGGACAAATTCCTTTGCTCTGAGTCTTTCTCCCTTTTGTTCTAGTTTGTTCTCTTGAGAAACATGAAACAAGCAGAATCTTCCTTACTAAGGCCAGCTATCTCGTAGGTTCCAGACATCCCAGGTGATTAGTACATGTCCTTGTGTGGCCAACAACACCATAGCTGAGCGGAGAGAGGGAGAAAACCACAAACTCCCCAAGGTTAGGGGGCATCTTATTCATCTGCATTTTTAGTGACTGGTAAAGCAGCTGGCACTCGTTAGATACAGTTGAAAGAGTTGAAAAACACATTAACTCCTTTGCTTTTCTCTGATTATGTCCCATCAAAAGCTAGGACTTTCTTTGTCACCATGGATGCTAACTAGAGCTCTAGCTCCAGCTTCGTGCTGTCCTACCTGGCTTACACTGCCCAGGAGTTACAAGGTGTTGGTGCTCTTTCCTGACTGGCCCTGTCCGCACATGTGTTTGTGTAGTGTCTGCCTACTGACCGCATCCCCCGTGACCTGATCCCAGTCAGCCTGGTCTAGACAGAGACTCTAGGGAGTATCTGAATGCATGAGCGCCTGAACAATGCATCCCGAAGCTCTGGAGTTGGTGACTTTTGTTTGCTCCCTGCACGCTGCTGGGGCAAGTGGGAAGTGGTCTCTTCTTTGTGTGAACTAGTCTGGCTGGGAAGATAATACAGATATGCAAGGAATTCTAAGACAGTTGTGGTGACAGAGGAGGAGGCAAACTGGCCCTGGAGTGGAAGGATGTGCAGTGTTAGCGTGCTGCCCAAGAGTTCTTGACATGGCTAGAGGCATTTCATACCGGAAGAGGTAGTTGATAAGACCACTGATACATAACCTTACTAGGAAATGTGTGTAAGAGACTCATTATGAATGTGCAAGCTCCCATTGCGGAATTTATTCATTTGTTCATTCAACTGCTAGTAGGAACTCCACTATGTGCACTGTTCTGGTTAGAGGGCTGTCCCAATGCCCAACAGGCTAGATCCCTGCTTTCTAATGGGGTAGTATTGAGCATGACCAAACGCACAAATTAAACAAATATGGTGAGGCCTTGGAGACTATAAAGTAGCATTATTGGGCAGGCAAGATGGAGCTGCTTGGGCAAAGGCTCATGAAGAGGTGACATCCAAGCTGAGACCAGATGACAGCAAGTGCCGGCACAGTCCAAGGTCATAAAAAGGAGTGATGAGCTGGCCGTGATGCTGGACTTCAAGCAAAAGTGCACCAGGGAAGAGAGAAAGAACGTAGTCTCTAGACAGAACCCCACCCCCCGCCCCACGTTTGTGCCCTTTTCTGGTTTTTTGAGGAGTATAATGGCATTCTTTATTGGCTTGCCTCTAGTTAGGATGACCAGAATAGGCAAATAAAAGTATAAGACACCCAGTTAAATCTGAATTTCAGATAAACAAAAAATAGTTTTTAAAAAATATAAGAATGGTAATGGAAACCCACTCCAGTATTCTAGCCTGGAGAATTCCATGGATGGAGGAGCCTGGCAGGCTATAGTCCATGGGGTCACAAAGAGTCGGACACAACTGAGCAGCTAAGCACACAGCACAGAAAATATTAAAATTCTCTATTGCGGAAGTAAATACAAAAATGGATGGAAGAAAGGAGAGAGAGAAGTCACAGGTGACATTCCTAGTTAGAAGGAGTGACCAAGTAGAAACCTCTGGGTTGGCTGGCCTCCCCTCAGCTTTGCAGAGACCAGTCTATGCCACGGTCAGTGATGAACCCAGCTGGGGGGCAGGTAGCTGGTTGAGTGGGGGAAAGTGTGGGAGACTAAGTCTCAGCACATAAGTGAACAGTGAGGGGTGGATCCCAGCCCTCACCTTGGATCCAGCAATGTTGGGGGCAGGAGCAGTATATCAGAAAAGTTGTTCAGAGACAGGGCCCTGGGGCCTACCTGAGCTTCATACCAGCTGGTGTGTCTTGGGCAAATTATTGAACCGAGGATAGCAATCCCTTGATGTATCTAAAGCAAATAAGAAAAGGCTAAATCCCCTAAGGCCATTATGGTGATTCAATGAATTAATATATAGGGAAAGGCATTAGTTAAATTCCTGGCCCACAGTTACTACTTTAAAAAAAAATTCTAAGATAATATAGTATATGTTTGCTCCTTCAGTCAGACTATATTGCAGATGACTTAAGACCATGTAGCAAATTTAAGGTGGAGCCATGGTTATCAAAAAGGCTGCCCAGACCACAAAGTTGATTTATCTCAATAATAACAGCAGCAAATTCCTGTTATTGTAATGAATCACAGCATGAATGCAGTCAGATGCAGGGGGCTGGGCTATGCACCCCAGTAACAAAAAGCAGATACTTGCAATACCCTAATGACGTGTGTAGCAACTGAACCTGTAGCCTGGTTATACAAAACAGGCCATAATGAAATCCAGTTTCTTTATGGAATATTTTCCCTAAATGATAAGGTATTGCTCATGGTTCTTTCTCCCTTGTATAGCAATTCCTTCCAAAGCAAACATTTTAAAGATTTTAACTGAAGTTGGAAAACTAAAACTTGTTTCAGGATAAGAATATGAAAGCCATCTACTAGAAAATCACTCTTCTGCAATATAAAACACGCAGAGCTGTGTTGCTCAAAACAATTTAATTATAAAGCATTGTTTCCTGGATCTGAAGAGAAGCATTTCTACTTGGCCACTAGAGCTTTCTAGAGAAAGGCACTATATATCTGTAGTGTGGTAATGGTAACTTTGAATTTCAGAGGGAAAACAAAGCAGAGATTTTGAAAAGCAAACTTTGAAGGGATCACCATTTCAATTCTTTGCAGATAATTTTGAAAGAGGTTGTTAAAATAGCTTAGATAGGAACTGAGAGACATGGCGATCAGTTTGAAAGAATCAAATTTTGCTGTTTGTATTTTATTTTGAACATATTTAATAAATAAGGAGTTTTCTGTGTCATGAGAGCAAAACCCCAAGGCCCCAAACGTGGTGGGGGAGAGTCGGAGTCAAATCAGGCAGCACTTACAGCATTGTGTTCAGAGATGAGGACCACATTTCTGAGAAATTTCTCTGGAAAGAACCTTTATATAGAAATAGATATAACATTTCTTTTTTTCCCTCTGGCAGAATCTTCTTAAGAATGACTGTCTAGTTAGTTCTGGAAAATAGGTTCCTTTTTTAATGTTTATATTTTAATTGCTGGAAAAGTGCTTTACAACATTGAGTTAGCTTCTGCTGTGCAACAACTCGATCATATATATACCATATACATACATACATACATATATGCGTATATACACGACTATATATATATATATATATATATATATATATATATATGAGAAGGAAATGGCAACCCACTCCAGTATTCTTGCCTGGAGAATCCCAAGGACAGAGGAGCTTGGCAGGCTACTGCGCATGGGGTTGCAAGAGTTGGACACAACTTAGCAACTAAACCACCACCACCTTGAGCCTTTCCCCTCCCCCCAGCTTAGCCCTCTAGGTCATCACAGAATTCCAGGCTGGGCTCCCCATGCTATATAGCAACTTCCCACTATCTATTTTACACATGATGGGGTATATATGTCAATGCTACTTCTCAATTCATTCCATCCTCACCTTCCCCTGATGAGTCCACAAGTTTGTTCTCCACTTGGTTCATTAGTACCATTTTCTACACTCCATATGTATGCATTAATATATGAAACTTGTTTTTCTCTTTCTGACTTCAATCTATATGGAGAATAGGTCCTGATATTGCTCCATTCATTGACTGAAGTTTGATCTTTTAATATAAATTGATGGTTATTTTTAAAGCTTTGTTTTGCCCAAAATTGTGCTCCATGAACATACAGGGTTTTAAATATGACATATTTTCATATTTGAAAAAGGTTTATGCCATGCATATGCCTGTTCTTTAGTAGTTACATGTGGGCATGTAACTTCAGCCACTGTAGCTTACCGAGCTTCTCTGTCTATGGAATTTTCTAGGCAAGAATATTGGAGTGGGTTGCTATGCTGTCCTCCAGGGGATCTTTCTGACCCAGGGGTCAAACCTGCATCTCTTATGTCTCCTGCATTGGCAGGAATGTTCTTTACCACTAGGTCACCTGGGAAGCACCTAGTAGTTAACATTTTGCATGTGTGCTAAGTTGCTTCAGTCATGTCTGACTCTTTGTGACCTCATGGACTGTAGTCCACCAGGGTCCTCTGTCTATGGGATTCTCCAGGCATAAACTTTTAGCTCTTTCAGGCATAGAGTCACACATACATCAATAAAATCAACTGTGTGCATAAAGCAGTAAAGAGCAGAGCATATATTTAAATGGGTCTTTGTGATTGAAAATTAGAAAAAAACAAAAACCCTTCAGCATTGTAATAGAATAATTCAGGTAAGCAAATTCAATTCCAGTCCTGTCTCTCCCTTTCCCCTGCCCACTTCTCTCCCTCCGTTTTCTCCCCCTCCTTCTTTTAACCTTTCATCAGCATCCACTTCTGCCCTTGAGAGGAGCTTCTTGACAGATGCTCAGTCACACACTCAGGACAGTCCATTAGATGCACCTCACTTTCATGCTTTTGAAAAAAGCTCCACACAATTTTGAGGACATTTTATATGATTTTTAGCATATATTTTACATGATTTCCCCCTAATTCCTCTTAGTATAACCTGGCTGGTGCCAGGGAACTCTGCTCAGTGTTATGTGGCTGCCTGGATGGGACGGGAGTTTGGGGGAGAATGGATACATGGATACATATGGATGAGTCCCCTGAAACTAGCAAAACATTGTTAACTGGCTATATTCCAATACAAAATAAAAAATTAAACAAAATCTGGTTGATGCCTGGTTAAGTAGCTTATTCAGTAGATGTGGACTGAGAATTATTTCTACATCCTATTTGTATAGTGCTTTGAAATTTTCAAAGTGCTTTCACATAGATAATTCTATTTCACCTTAGTGGCAATTATGTGAGCTTAGTCAGTTCAGTTCAGTCGCTCAGTCATGTCTGACTCTGCAACCCCATGAACTGCAGCACGCCAGGCCTCCCTGTCCATCACCAACTCCTGGAGTGCACCAGAACCCACGTCCATTGAGTCGGTGATGCCACCCAACCATCTCATCCTCTGTCGTCCCCTTCTCCTCCTGCCCTCAATCTTTCCCAGCATCAGGGTCTTTTCCAATGAATCAGCTCTTCGCCTCAGATGGCCAAAGTATTGGAATTTCAGCTTCAACATCAGTCCTTCCAATAAACACCCAGGACTGATCTCTTTTAGGATGGACTGGTTGCATCTCTTTGCAGTCCAAGGGACTCTCATCTCAACAGTCTTCTCCAACACCACAGTTCAAAAGCATCAATTCTTTGGCACTCAGCTTTATAGTCCAACTCTCACATCCATACATGACCACTGGAAAAACCATAGCCTTGACTAGATGGACCTTTGTTGAGCTACTACTAGTTAATATCCTCATTGACACCAGTGAGAAACTGAGGAATGGAGAAAGGGAATACTGTAATAACCAGCAGCTCTCCCTCTGCACTCGTCTGGCTCTCACATTGGATCAGTGATCCTCAGTGCCAGATGCCTCTCAGAATCACCTGGAGTTTAAAAAATCCCACAGCCTGGGCTGCACACTGGTCCAAATAAATCAGAATGTCTGGGAGGGGGTTCCATCAGGGTCAGTATTTGTTAGACCTCCCCAGTGATTCCACTGTGTAGTCCATATTGAGAACCAGCTCTCTGGATCAAGCATCTCCTTTCCCTAAATATTCATTGATTAGTGAATACATTTCTGGCATTACTGACTGTGCCAAAGCGGGAATGCATCCTGAAGTGTAGGGCTCAAAACTGCACCCAAGATTTTATTGACAGGATATTTTTTCTAGCTGTCACCCTCCTTTCTTCTTTGGTTTCCCTTTTATTTTAATGCCAGATTTTCTAAATGTCATTCTGATAAAGGAGGGTGGGACAGGGACAGGAATCTCTGTTCCCATCATAAAAGTCAGCACCAGTCTTTCCTCTCCTGGTGACAAATCACTGCCTCATGTTTCTGGAAATATTGCAGCATTCCATTCATATTTGAACTTGGATAAATCAAAGCGTTTCCTCAAAATTCATCATGGGGATCAGCTCACAGACTCACTCATTCTGTTTACTGCCTTTCTTCCTTAATCTATTTCACACATGTCTCATTGGTTTTATCAGATGGGCCACTGTCTATTGTCCTGTCCATGGATCTGCTTGTCCAGGGACCAAGAGTGTTAGATTTTCAGGCTGTGGCTTCCATGGAGGTGTCGGACTGACCTTCTTTCCACTGTAGCTGGCCTCTACCTGCACTCAAAAGGGCCCTGGCACTCTAGAACTACAGCCATGGGCACCTCCCTCCCACACAGACACACTCTTCATAGGGGAAATGCAAATGAACTCAACTGGGCAGCATGCCCCTCAGTTTACAGGTTCTCAGTCACTGGTGAATTTCCCTCTTATGATTGTTAATCTATGAAGTCAATTCAGTAAGCAATCTAAGGCTCAAGAAATTCAGTTTTCTGGAGAAGTCCAAGAATACTTCTTAGGGAATTTAGCTCTATCTTTGGGCCAGGGAACATTTTCCATTCTGATCTACAACTGGAATATTGATGAGTAGGTGAGTGTATTCTCTAAAACTGTCCAAGTATGTTCACCAAACAGAACAGACTAAGATTCGGAGATTCAAGAGGTGATGTGACCAAAGAAAGCTATATTTATTTTAAAAATTTTAATATATTTTTATATACTTATTTCATTTAAAAATTTCCTTCTTAAAATTATTTACTTTTGTTATGCACAAAATTATGTCCAGTGACTAAGTGGACTAAATCCAGTAGGTTTATAATAGGTGACTTATGCATGCATGCTAAGTCACTTTAGTTATGTCCAACTCTTTGCAACCCTATGGACCACAGGGTTGTTCCATGGGATTCTCCAGGCAAGATTACTGGAATGGGTTGCCATGCTCTTCTCCAGGGGATCTGCCCGACCCAGGAATTGAACGCACATCTCTCAAGTTTCCTACATTGGCAGGTGGGTTCTTTACCACTAGCGCCACTTGGGAAGCCCAGGTGACTTATATATAGGCAAAAATAAATACTTTGTCTCCTAAATTCATTCCGGTTTTTCAGTAGCAATGGATTTCAGTGCAGCCTTTTAGCCTATGGGATAAAAACAACAATAACAACAAAAAACTATAATAGGATCAACACTGGGATTCAAGCTTCTGGCTATCGCTGGAGGTTCTGAGTCATGCACTAATAATTTTCGTACAGTGCTCGAGCAAACAGTCAGTAGCGCTGTAGACAACATCACCTCTTTCTGATTTTTACTTCTGATGAATAAATACCTGCAAGAGAAATTGCTGGGGCAGAGGGCAGTAATGTAGCTTTTGCTACATATATTGATAAACAGGAAGTATGAGCCCGTGTCCAGGCCTGCCAGCGGTGAAGAGGAAGGACACCTCCTTGAGCTCACTGTCCACAAGGGGGTTATAGGATGCTCTTTAATAGGCTAGTTTTGTCAGTAATGTGCAGACCTTGGTGTGCTTCTAAAATCTGTGCTGATTTTATTATAAGTGAACCTTTGTTCTTGCTTTTCCCTCATACAGATGACCATCTCTATGTCTTTCTTTCCTTTTCTTCCCTCAAACTTTTTTGCTTATATCCTTTACCTATTTGGATAGAGTATTTTATTTTTCCTTGTAGATTTATAAGAGATTCTTAATTTAATTCTAAATTTTTTCCTGATATGTACTTTTCAAATATTTTTCAGTTCATCACATGCATTTAAATGTCTTAATAATATTAAACATACATATTTTATTAAATTTCACGAGGTTTTCTCTCTTAATCATCTTCTTTTGGTTTGTGTGATACATTCCTGGGGAGCCTCTCACTGTATTGAAAACTCTAATGTTTTTTTCTGAGCCAATAACTTTATCCCCTATAATGGGCAGGCTTTTCAAAGGAAAATCTTAACCATTTTCTCATGGAACATGATGTTGTTTTTGGATTAAAATTTTGATTCCCAACAAAATTCGATTAAATATTGTGGAAAATATTAAACATACACAGAAGCAGAACAAATAGTATAATGAGACCTGATTTATCTCCCAGCTTCAATAATGATCAACTTAGCTATTTTACTCCATCTACCCCTTACTCTTTTTTCCCCTTTGAAGCAAATTCTAAATATTCTATAATTTCATCCATAAATACTTCAGTATATCTAACAATTATTTTTTAGAACACAATTCTTGTATTATTTTCATACCTGCTACAACAATCATTAATGTTTTAATAGGTATTCACATGAAATTTACATTGAACTATCTTTTTCAGATGCTTTGCTGGCTTCAGGATCCAAACAAAGTTCCCACATTTCACTTAATTTGTAATAGTTCTCCCTCCCTTTTTCATGCATTTATTTGTTGAAGTAGCTGGATCATGAGTTGTTGTCCTATAGAGTGTATTATGTTCTGGATTTAGCTACTACCCTCTCATTAAGTCTCTATTAAATTTAAGCTTTTGTTTTTTTTTTTTGGCAAGAGTACTTTATCTGAATGCTATGCACTTCCTATTGCATCATATTGGGAAGCAATAATGTCTGTTCATGTCACTTTTATGTTATTAAAATTGACTGATGAGTTCAGGTATTGTGGACCTAGGAATCACCAGTTCTCCACATTTCTATTGTTAATTTGCTCCAGGATTCAGGGGCAATAGGTTGGAGTCAGAAATGCTTGAGTTCAAATATCATTTCTGCCAGTTACTTGTCCTGCCTGGTCACTAAGTTGCCCACCCTCTCAGACTTTGTAAGTTTTACTAGCTTTGAGAAGATGATGATCTGTTTTGTTTGTGGGACTGTGGTTGGAATGGGGTGAGTTCTTTGTGCAGGACCTTGGCATGGTGCAAAAGAGTAGTAGTGGTGATTCACTGCCATTTGTTTAAGCTGATGGAATTTGTTTAGGTGACATTAAATGTCTTTCCAAATCTGAGGTCCTAGGATGAATGATCAGGCAGCTTGTATTAGCTGGGTTACCTGTGTATTCAGAGAAAAATCTGTGGGCAGAAGGCTCTCATCCAGTTGTAATAGTTCAATAGAGATGACGATTCTGCCAGATTTGGGTCCTGTGGGCAGAGTTGAGAGGTCTATAAATTTGCATTTACTTTTCAAGTCTTGGTTTATAACAGCTTGCCAAATATGTCACCAAGATGAAGATAGATTGTAATGACTACATTTTGGTAATTCACTTACTTTACTGAAATCAATGCTCTGTCATGTTACAGGCAAGACTCCATCTGTTTCCAATCAATAGCAGAGGGCGCACCATGCCTGGACAGAAGGGCTGAGTCTGTGTCTATGCAGGAAAAACTGCATGCAGAGCTGCAGCTGAATGATTACCCAACACACATTGGTGTAGTTGATGGTGTGGACCACCAGATGGGCCAGTTCAGGTCTCTGTAACTCTATAGTGGCCATTCGTTCACAAATATTGCCAACATCTATTATGTTCTGCGTTTTCTAGTTGCTTGGGGGCAGATCAGTGAGCAAGACCAAGTCCCCTATCCTCTGGGAGCTGATGCATATTGTAATTGGGGGATGTGTGGAGTGTAGCCAACAAATAACTGATGTAATCCTTAAATTATAGAGCAAGTCAGAAAGTTATATGGACCGTGGCAAAGAAAGTGTTAAGTGGGCTAAGGGGGATTCCAGTGCCCTGGGAAGGGTTGTGATTATGGTTTTGGGTGGGATGGTCAGGGCAGGTAGGCCCAGCTCATGAGAGCAGGCAGGGTAATGATGGCTTCTTCAGACCCCAAACACTCAGTAAACTGTTTGATCTTGGCCCCGAGTAAAATTGCCATGCTCAGGAGATCCAAGGCGCACTGCTTGACATTGCTTCCCTGGATTTGGATGTCCAAATTATGGGACTGCCCTCTCCTTTGATATCTGCTTTCTGTGTCCTCTAGGTGGTTCTAGACCCTCCTACCCCCTCAGGTCCTTCCGCAGGCCATGGTTTCAAATTCAGCTACCTCTGGAGCTCACTATATTTCATTCATCCCTTTAAAGGCACCGTCTCCCTCTCCCTCAGACCTGGAGGGATTAAGAGGCCTTCTGGTCCCATTGATTTGCCAGGACAGTGCTGCTCCCAGAGAATGCTGTGCACTGGGAAGTTTTGGGCATTTCTGGAGGAATGTTATGTTATCATCACTACCACTATCATCATCACCACCTCCGTCACCACCATCACCACACCACCACATGACCACCATAACTATCACCACCACCACCACCACCATCATCCCCATCATCACCACCACCATCTTATCATCCCCAAGAGCTTGCTCAGGGAGAGTCATGTGTAAGCCACGTGTGGGCTTGGTTGACGAGCTCTCCTGAGCTTGGCTTGACAGGCTGGGCTGGCCAAGGCTTTTGTTTCTCACAGGAAGACAACTTTGTGCAGCCCCTTGTTTAACCTGGTTTTCCCTCTTTAGAGAGAGAATTTTCACCAGATGAATCATGCCTAACACGCTTGCTGGAGCCAGAGACATTTGGCTTCCCAGGCTGTTTACTATAGCATAGACTTTGTCTCATAAGTGTTCTTAGGAAATGACAGCTGACAGAAAATTGTCATTGTTTTTGCTTTAAAAAACCTAGAGACCTGGAAGTAAGCCAATTCTGGGCGGAAGGGAGTTCCTATCTACCGGTCTATTCAGTGCCATGCAGAACAACAACTCTGGGATTGTTGTAGTGACGTGCCTCGGCACAGGTGAGGTGAAGCACTTTCCCTTACTTTATCTGGGAATTCCTAATCACAGCCTCAACAGGTGACTGTTATCACTTACTCCCTACATAGATGTGGCTTTCAGACTCAGAGCCTGTATTTAGTAAGGCAGAGGCTCAAGAGTTGTTCCCTCATTTCCCCATTTGAAAATCTGGCTTGTTCTGAGCTAGGCAGGTGTTACTCTGCTTGTTCTCTGTATTTTTCTTGTGCTCTGTGGTTTGAAGGCCCTGTACTCATTTTCACATTTTACTCTTGAGCAACAGAGCCCCTAAAGACACATGTAATGTAGCATAAATGATTCTTTTAGTAACTTAGTTGTGCCCAAGTTTTTGTGACTGTAACCCATGGACTGTAACCCTCAAGTTTCCTCTGTCCATGGAATTCTCCAGGCAGGAATACTGGAATGGGTAACCATTCCCTTCTCCAGGGGATCTTCCTGACCCAGGGATCAAACCCAGGTCTCCCACATTGCAGGCAGATTTTTTTTACCATCTGAGCCACTAGGAAAGCCCCATAAATGATGCTTCCTGAAGTTTACTGTCATCAAGTAACTTAGATTCAGAGCCTATAGAGCCAAAGGGGACTAAAAATCTCATTCCTTCTGCTCTCCCCCTGCCCCAGTGCACATAAGAGGAGAGAGGCCAAGAAGGTTGAGGAGGATTCCCCTGTAAGGTCCGGCTGGTGGCAAGCATGTAACCTGGGCAGACTCCACCTGCAACTCCTCTAGCCCATCCATTCCTGCTCTGATGACCAACTGTCCTGGCATACTCTGGACATCCAACTGCTGACACAGGAGGTGATGCTCAGAATGTGTTACACTTGATGGAATCAAATAGGACAGGACTGTGCCACAGCTGTGCCAGGGAGCTCCCCTCCTTCCCTCAGCTGACTTCCTCCCACTGCTTCCTGACTTTGGAATGAACTTAGGGAGGGAAGAGAGTATGGTGGATGGGGTTGGGTTTTGGATTCTGACAGCTGGGTCACCTCTGGTTCTGCCACTTACTAGCTGTGTGCCCAAACACACAGGTCAGGTCAGTTAACTCAAACGCTAACTCTCTCTGCTCACTCTGCTTTGGTTTTGCCCTTTGAATATGGCTCCATTGATCTCTTCTCTTCTTGAGTCACTAGAGGCAGTCACCAGTATATCATGGGATGCTTGTCCTCCTGCCTGGCAATGAGAGCAGGTGCTGACAAACATTTTGGAACCCTGGGGGCCCTTCAGAGGTCTCCACAGCAGATTACTGCACAAATACAACTGCAGCCCAGGCTGGGGAAATAGCCACCCCTACAGGGGAAACGAGAAGACCAGGCTGTGCTGGGGCCCAGAGAATGATCCAGATGTGCTGAGAATGGGGACTAGGAGGTCTGACGGTATGAAGAAAAACTGCTGTCCTATGATATCTGATCCTATTTTAAATTCCCAGGGCTGTGCCTGGAGAAACTGGTTATATTCATTATACTTAGAGATGGAAAATGTCTCATTGTCTCAATTAGCATCTTGGCTAACTAGTATGCTTGATCTTTTTCTTTTTTCCACATATTTATTGGCTGTTTCTCTTTCCTCATACCCCCATCTTTTTTTTCTTTTTCCACTTTATTAAAAACACACAACAGTACAAAACAATTGCAAATATTTCCTTCCTTGGACTCCATAACCAAGACAAGTGCAAAATTCTCTTCCTCAGACTCTACTGAACCCTCAGACTATTTACTATTTATCGTCCCACCCCTTCCTGGCACCATTCTCCTTCAGATGGTCCCATGCCAGTTTCTGCTGCTTCTGCTGTCTCCTTTCTGTCTCCTGTATCTTCCATCTGGCTTCTGTTCCTGCCAAGGTGTGAAAACTATGCCCTCCACAACCAGAGAATCTTGGAGCCTCACCTTGCATCCTAACCCTTGTGTCCCAAGTGCTGATCAGGCTCTCTGTCCTTCTGCAGGGACACTCTGGGGCACATCTGTGCTTCTCTCCTGACAACTCCTTGCTGTCCACTTCCCTCTCTTCCTAACATGCTGGTGACCCCACATGTACTTGCCCGGAGTCCTCCCAAGTACCAGTTCTGCAAGTCACAATGACTGGTGAACCTCTCCATATGATATTCTGTTGGGATTGAAAAGAGCCGCCAACTACAGTGCTCAGCACTGAATTCCTGGTAGCCTAGCCTCTGATGTGGTAAGTCCTCTGGTGGGGACGTGTTTCTCTTTCCTGTTGAATTCCTAGTTATTTGTGCCTTCACCTCGTAGTGGCCCAAATAACTAATGAGTCCCACCGAGCCTTTCTTTTCCAACTCTGTATGGTCATCTCTTAATTCAGTTACCATGAACTCAGTGACCATAAGCTGATCAGCTGTCCATTCCCCTTGGCTCCTGCTTCCTCATTCTGGACGTCCTTAGTTCTTACAAGACTGTAGCTTAATCCAGCTCTTGGAATATCTAGCTATCTTTTCTCTCTATTTCAAGCTACCTAAATATGGGGTTGGCCAAAAAGTTTATTGGGGTTTTCCCATAAGATGTTATGGAAAAATCCTAATGGACTTTTTGGCCAACCCAATATAACCAAGATCCACTCTCTTCTGGTTTCCTTCCTATCTCTCCAGGCATGTGTTTTGCAGGTTCATTGTCTGAGGCTTTAAATAGTGGCATTCCACTATGCTCAGTCCTGGGCCCTCACTCAGGACCATGCTTCAGTGAGCTCCTGTGGGCAGCTGACATGGACATGGAAATTTTCTAGAACTTTCTTATCAGCTCTATAAATACATATCGAATTGCCTTCTGGAAGCTTCAGTGTAGCTGGAACTCAATCCTGACATAATAAAAACAGAACTCTGAATTTCGAGTTCCAACTTACCACTTGTTCCTGTGTCCTTCATGCTACAAAATCACCAGGCTGACACTGTGCTCTCAACTACCCAAATGTAGTCTGCCCCCTGCTGATTTTGCCTGCCAGGTATTCTCATACACCCACCTTTATCCTTAGCCAGCACCTTAGTCCAAGCTGCAGTGTCTCTTTCTTGCATCACTAAAATAGCCTCCAAACATTTCCTGCATCTGCTTCTGTGCCTTGCAGTCCATTTCCTACAACTGCATCTGGACAGTGTGATCTTTTTCAAAGCTCATCATGATACGTCTCTGTCTAAACCCTTCAGCTGTTTTGCATTCTTTTTTCCCTCTTTTCTTTTCCACAACAACAAAAGAGAGCAGAATCGTTAACTGAACCCAAAGCTCTCTCTAGCCGGGTCTCTGCTTCTCTCTTGAGGATGCTCTCTCACCAGGACCCCTGTGCTCCTGGCCCAGCCACTCTGTTTTTTGGGCTTCCTTGTGTTACTTTGTTTGCTTCCCTGCTCTTTGGCCCATTCACACACAACTGTCTTCCGGACTTCAGTCTGAGTATGGCTCCTCAGAGAAGCTTTGGTGAGTCTTGGAGCAGCAGAACCTATTAGCCTCATGGTGCAGAGTTGTCCTTCCCATACCCCCTACAGCTGCCGCATGGTATTCACTTGCATGATGCCTGATGAACGGAGGTCTTCCCAGTACGGTGGGAATCTTGCCTCATTCTCCTAAACAACCAGTTAAGAGAATAACTTTCTTTTTACAGCCCAGCTCTGGCTTTATATAGACACTATTTAGTGGTCCCCTGCACAAGCCACTGTGGTGTTGATAAATATCCTTCATGGATGAAGAAAATGATTTAAGGAGCATCACAAATTAGGTAAAAAATCTGGACGCTTTGGATTCCAAGCCAGCAGGGCTACCAAGACTTTAGGTGCTTTCATTGTCCTAATTTGGCTACATCGTTCTGTCTAAGCAAATCCCAGGAGGACAAAAGGCGAGATGGGCGTGAGGATGACTCATCTAGCGGCCCTTCATTGTGCCTGTTTCACTGGGAGGAAGCTGTGCATGAACACAGTTATCCTCTGAGTGATTTCGGTGTCGCCTGGAAGGGGAGTGGGGTTCCTGAGTTTGTAGTGAGCAAGTTCCTGACTCCTTTCTTCCCTGCCCACCACCTTCTGCCTGTCCCTGTGGCTTCCTGGTTTTCTGATCCCTCAGCCGGCCTCAGGTGGACCCACCCACGTCTGTCTTCTGCCTGTGCTACTGTGTTCTGTTCCACCCCTTTCAGCTCTGCCTGGCCTCAAGCGCCCCTCCTGGAGGGAATTCCTTCCTGACCCGTGGGGGGCAGGGGACCTCACCTCTGGAGGCAATTACCAGCTGGGCCATGAAAATATGTAAGGAGATTTTTAAGAGCTATCATGTTACATCCTTCATATTTTACCACAATAAATCCAGCCTTTTACTCTCGAGTAGACTTTCAACTCTATAAATTAGGAGTCTATTTCTAAGGAGGAAGATTTCATAGTCCCCCAGATTCCCTATGACCTACTCATATTTCAAGTGTTGCACCAGGATTGGACTAACAAACCAGGGGCTTCCAGAATAAAAGTAAGTGATGGTCCAGGAGCTGAACCCACATGCTTCTTGCTTCTCCCTCCTGTCCTGTCAGCTCAGACCTCAGCTTCTCTCAGACTTCTATGCTGGACGTTTGGCCTCAAGTCATCCTTGGATTCTGCTTTTGCTTTATAATGTGTCTCTCAACATCTTTCCTCAGACTCCATATGTCCATGCGCTCAGCGAGCCTTGCTAAATGCAGTTTCCTCAGGTTTCTGTGCCAAAGCAGAGTCTCTGGGGGTAGGCAGAGGCTCTTGAAATCTGCATTATCATATCTTCACGCTACACAATAAGGTTTGAAAACGTCTGTCTGTGTGTTAAGTTTTTGAGATCCATTTCCAAAGGCTTGGCCTTAGCTTGCTTCTTATTTCAAACTCCATCCCTGTAGGTGCTGACCTAGTACCTCTCTGGAAAATAGTCCTCAGGGCAGCCAGAAAGTAGCTCTTCCTTCCTTGTCCTGTAAACCCCCTCCCTTAGCCCAGATAGTGCTGGGCTCCTGGCTTCAGGGAACCCCGGGAGGGTAACAATGGCCCAGCCAACAGCCACTTGATGGCTTGGTGTTGCCAAGGAGAGAAATGTTCTAGGGCAGTTCATAATTGTATGCAGCCAAACAGAGAAATGAATGCTGTTTGCAGGGTGGCTTACAGGTAATACTTGTAGAGGCTAGTCCATTGATTGCTATGCTTACATTTTCAGATTGAGAACTAGATATTGGGACTCATAGTCATGATCTCCCATACACATTCTAAGGAGGATTCCACTGTGGTAGAAATAAGGGATTTGTTGAAAGTTGGATTTTGCTTTCAAATAATGCCATCTGTGCTTTCCCTCCACCACACCGACAGGAGGAGCGTGACTTATGCAAATACACAGACTTCTATGGAGATTTGCTGAAGGACAGAGAACATAAAGCATCTTTCAAGAGAGGGTGGTAGCTGATGATGATGGTTTCAGCTTGGCTTATTTTCTTTTCATGGCCCTTTTATTGCAGGGTGACTACTTATCTATGTCTGTATCTAAAAGACTTTGTGAAGATGCAGTTGGGGACCACGGCTCACACGGAGAGCTGCTGTTGACAGAAACAATCTTCAGGGCTTTGCAACCTGTTACTGTACATTTTCATTCCCAAAGGCTCAGCCACCTAAGAGAACAAAAGAAGCTGTGCTTGCCATGTGAGTCGAACGTGCTCTGTGATCACAGAGGATGAGGGCTCAGCCAATGTTGCCTGGAGCCTGCCAATTGCCTGATGGCCCCCCTGGAGACTTGCCGCTCTGTGCACTCGGCTGACCTTCCCTGACTTCCCCAAGGGCCACACCCTCAGCATTCCTACTTCAGTAGACTCCCTTCCTTTACCAGCCCCCGAGTTGAGAGGAGAGGATCAAGGTTGATCCAGTAGCTGGAGGAGAGCACCCCGTGGTCCCTCAGGTTCATGGAGAGCTGTTCCACAGGGCACTGTGGACGCTGGGTCCTGTGGTTGCTGGTAGGCGATAATATCCTGCCTATGCAGCCCCATCTCTTCATACATAGGCCCTGTGGGGCCATTGAAGTCTCTATAAATTACAGGCTAGGAGGATGGGAGAGTGGAGTATGACTTGAACTTATCTGAAGTATGTAAACTAAATTCTTTAATACACAAAAAATATGCACGCATCCCAGACAGTCCTTCCTGATATGTTCTTGGTCTGTTCAGGCTGCCCTGTGATATACCATGCAGTGGTAAGAGATGCTCTGGGGGAAATCCAAGCTATGCCAGCTTTTACTTGGTGCCTTATCTCAAAGTTTATTTTCTCAGGACAGTGGCTGGAGCGTGGAAACAGCAGCAAGGAGAGCCTGCTTCCTTCTCAGTTCTGCTGTTTGTACTTTCGGACTTTGGCAGATAGAGCTCTATCTTCATGCACATTCTGTTTTCTCTCCTGAGGAAGGGTTATGGTTTAGCTAGCCACTGCGAGGTGTTGCTCTTTCCCTCATCTTCCAGGCTACCTATAGTCAGAAGGATTTTAAAGCAGGATTCTAATGAAACTTTATGCTCTGAACAACTGTTAATAAGAATAGAGGAGTGTTAGAACTGAGACCAAGAGCTGGAAACTACAGTGAAGCAGATTTGGGCTAGATCTGGAAGTTTTGGTGATTGCAGTTGCTCACATGAAGTACTCTCATCTTTGTGAGCAATTAAGTGCCCTATGCCACAAACTCTTCAATCTGAGGTAGTTACTATAAATAAATAATCATCATCATAATAATTAAATAATGAATCACGCTGAGTGCTAGATGGAGAATGACTTACTGGGAATAGGGGAAAAGGCTGGGCATGGAAGACCAAAGGGCAATTGTAGAACCAGAAATCATTGTGTTTGATCCAGGAGGCACTGTAGGTGAAGAAAAGGGTATATTTCAATATATAAAATGAGTTATACATACAATTTGCATATAATGAAGATTAGACTCATAAGGCAAATTGGAGCCAGTGGTGGACACTGATAGAAGGCATATTTTAATTTTGTACTTCTTCATTCAAGAAGCAATACAGTAAAAAGAACATGGAGTTTGGTGTCTGTCAAACACGGGCTTCACCTCAGCCCTCTCACTCAAAGCTGTGTGATACAGGGCAGCTCCCTTACTCCCTGGATCTCCTGAGTCTCTGTGAAATGGAGAGAATCAGATTGCCCTGCAGAGTCACTGTGCCATGTAGCCGAGTCACTGGGCACACACTGTCCAAGGAATTCAACACCAGTTACTTCTCTTTCCCTTTCTGTTGCTGCCCAGGCCTCTAGGGATGCTCCACTGCAGGGGGCTTCAATGTCGGGGCGGGGGCAGTGGGAATGTTTCTGTTCTGGGTGAGAATTTGGACTTATAACTTTAAAGGTCCTTCCCCATTTTAAGGTGACATGATTCTGTACATCTATTAAATTCATGAAGAAGAGAGCTTTAAATGCTCCTTTTATGAAGCCTGTGGTGATGTGCGGCTGGCACTGTAAGGTCAGTGGTTGACCAGCCGCCATGCTATTGCATGTGTAGAGTGTTGTGTGTGAATTGCACACTTCTCAAGGGTCATCATGTGTCACAGAGAGTTCTTCCCAGGTGCTGGATTTTATTAAACTATAAATTATACCTAATAGGGAAGTTTTAAAATGTTTTTTTCAAAAAATCAGTAACAAATATTTCTGCTTTTTGTTTTTAAGATAAAGTGGCCTTTAGAGATAAGGGTATTAAATTTTGGCTAAAATGTGCTTTTTTCTGAAAGCTATTGTGGCACAGATAATAAAACTGTGAGCTAGTGATTGATTAAAACACATGAGCTGACCTACATGTCATCCCAGTGTGATCAAAAAAGTGTCTTCAACTTAAAACATTGCCAGCATGGACAAAAACAAGTCCAATTAATTGAAATGATAATTTTCAGATTTTGGATTTATGTTAAAAAATGACCAAATGCTGAAATTCTATAAAAATGATCAACCCTGTTCATGTTTAATACCTCTTAATTCTAGTGTCATACTGAGCAAGAATCATAAGGATAAAGGAAGTAAAGGTTTAACTTCTATTTAAGGAGAAGTTTGGCATGAATACATATCCTGACACTATGTATACATAGGCTGGGTCATTAGAAGTCTAACATTAGTGCGAACATATATTATCAATAAGAATATGGATAAATTTGCACTGCATTTCAGAATACTTAACTCTAGATAGACAAGAGATTGAAGAATTCTTTAAAGTCCATTCACAAGCACTTTATGCTTCTCATATGTGCTACACCATCAAGGATCATACTTTCTGAAATAAGGTTCTTCCAAACTCGTGACTTTGAACACATGCATGCCCAGCATACATTTAACTAGTGAAATTCCAATTCTCTGCCTTGGGACTTTTCCCTTTGCATTTTTTTTTTCATCTTGATCATGTAAATGCCATACTTTTAGAACTCAGAATTCCTAAGGTCATTGCATTGTTGAGCTTGAGTTCTTGGGAATTCTGAAGTTTAACTTTGACTCTTTAAGATGAATACCGGGTAACCTCCTCTAAGCCATAGTTCCTTTGTGACTCAGTTTCCCTCTCTGTGAAGTAGAGGCAATAGTGCTTGTACCTTTTAAATTCTTAAGGTTGGGGAAGGTTTTCAGAGTATAATAATTTGATATCCTTAAGTATCCTTAAGTGCTTCTAAAACTGTGCTTCTACCTATGGATATGAAAATTAACCTGTTATATTTTTTTAGCTGTAATGGCTACTGGGTGATGAAGCAAAAAAAAAAAAAGAACTTAAAAAATAATGTTGTTCAAGGGCATACTAATTAGACTGCTTCTTGTCTGACTTTAGAGTTAGTTTTATCAACTCTGATTTTCACAAGATGGAGGCAACTTCTGTTGTGTCCTTGTTAGAGGTCACATCTAACACTCCTCTTGTGTCAGGGATAACTGCACAACTAGCTGTTAGAAATGTTACAACTAGCTATTAGAAATGTAGTGGTGTGGCCTCTCATGGGAGACCATACTACACATATTTAGGTTAATGAAAGCTGTGAATTTTGATGGGGTATATTTATGTCTGCCTTTCATGAAAATTGGTATTCCTCTTGTCTTTTGTTTCAGCAATTATAGTCAAACTACACCTTGATGAACTAAATGTGTGTATTTTGCTTTCTTAGATCCAATATCTTTGCAACTTGCAAAGAAATTTGAGGTGACACAGTTCCCTGCAAATCATGTGGCACGGACTCCGATTTTCTCCTTTCTGCTTCCTATACTGGTAACCCTCCAACAAACTGAAATAGAAGTTAGAGAATAGAACCTTGTTTTTTTCCCTCCATGTCCTTGGCTGTTGTAAAACCTTATTTTATAGTTTTAGTTTATGACAGTTGAAGACATGTTTGGGGACCCTAGGAAACAGAAACACAAGTCTTCTCACTCTGAAGTTTACCTAACTTCATTCAGTGTTAACAATAGAACTCTTTATCACAATTTAGTCCTAGATATTAGTTGTTGGGAACTAAGGAGTCCATGTATTAAGAAAAAAATGTAACTGGCACAAACTGTTTGGGTTGTTGAATGCTATGGGAGGTCAATGTCTAAGTCTTTGCCAAGTCATGGCTTCTCCAGTTTTAGTCTCTGCAACAAGAAGGCCTCTTTGACTGACTGGAAGGCTGGGATGTGTTGGTTTTCATCCTCTCTGATGGACACAAGTGCTTCAGGAGCCTTTCTGCCATAAGCTGCAAGCTGCTAGACACTGGTGTGCTCTGGCTCTGGGGACAGAGAGGTTGGAACTGAGTGAATTATGGTCTACTTCTTTGTGTCTTCATGTTTCCTATTTGTCTGCTCTCCCTTCCTCCTCCACTCCTTCCTTCCATCCCTTCTCCTTCACCAGTCAGTGAGTGTCAATCCTGTACTGGCCTCAGTGAGGACCCTGAGACTGGGGGGCTTACTGGGTGGCTCAGTGGTACAAGAATACGCCTGCTAAGCGGGAGACGTGGATTCGATCCTTGGTCAGAAAGATCCCCTGGAGAAGTAAATGGCAACCCACTCCAGTATTCTTGCCTGGAAAATCCCATGGACAGTGGAGCCTAACAAGCTACAGTCTGTGGGGTTGCAAAAGAGTCAGACACGGCTTAGTGATTAAGCAACAAGAACCCTGAGATTAACTGCCCTCCTCTCGAAAAGGACCACTCATTCTAACTCTTTAAAAAGTTAGGGGGACTCAACTAGACTACTGCAGAAATTATAATAAACTCAGAAAATCAACTACAGCTAGTTGATCCTTCTGTATTTTCAAAGGTCCCTCATTTCAGACCTGGGGCTGTGTGGTGCAAAGTCTTTGCACCACATTTGAACCCGTTTTTACACTCCCACTGTGCTGAACTACACAAAACATTTACTGCATTTCTAATACCTTGTTATGCAGTTTTCCTTTGTGTTTATGGCAAGGTTTTTCTATAGGTTTCTGACATTAGAATATCATCGTTGTTCTGAGCTGGAGCATGCAATGGAGAGACCAAGAGGTGATACTGGTCCCAGACAACTGGCCCAGCCCAAGCCAGGCTGGCCTTAGCAGCCTGACTTCCTGCCACCCAGGCCACTTGGGGCTCTGGCCAGCAACAGTTGCCAGGGTGGCTGAAGTTGCTGATTACAAAGCCACAGCTCATAGGCTAATAATTTTGTCTGGATTTATATCAAGGCCAGGAATGCCGGTCAGCAGCAAATGCAGGAAATTTTAAGAGATCAAGAGCAGTTAACAACAAAATCCATTCAGGGATGTTTTTAACAAAACAATTAAGGATTCAGCACTTCCCGGGGGGTGAGGACCAAAATGGAACATGACCAGCAGCCAGCATCACCTCTCCAATCTCGCACGTCTGTTTTGAACCATGAGGAATAGTCTAAAAATAATGCCTGGACCTCACAGTATTGGTGTTTTTGTTATTTACCCTTTTATGCTTTGGTCTTTTGAAAAACATCTCTGTAAGAGATGAGAGTTTCCTATCATTTATTTATAGAGTCCTTTATTCTGAAGACGTCAAAGTGCCTACTTCCATTTCTGAGAACTAAGTGGCAGGCCTTCCCTGGGGTTAAGGTGACTTAAGATGGGTTATAAAGAGAGCCAGTGGAGGAATTAGATGAGAATGTCTGTCTCTGATAATTCAGGGTTTGACTTGCTCAGTCACTCTGATCCTTCCTAAGAAAGAATAGCGGGGCTTCCTAGATGGTGTAGTAAAAATCCTACCTGCCAATGCAGGAGACATAAGAGATGCGGGTTCTGCCCCTGGGTGGGGAAGATGCCTTGGAGGAGGGCATGGTAAATAACCCACCCCAGTATTCTTGCCTAGAGAGTCCCATGGACAGAGGAGTCCACAGGGTCGCACAGAGTTGGACATGACTGAAGCGACTTAACATTCAAGAAAGAATAGCATTTTCTCTTTGACAAAGAGAAAATGGGGAGTGGTCCCTTCCTGGGTGCCTCCCCCCACCCCCCACCTCCTGCCTGAAACAGGGCCTCCAAGGAGCTGAGCCTGTTTTTTGCTCCTAATGACTTCACCCTTCTCTGATTTCTGAGGGTCCTCTTGTTGGCTGTGACCTAACATCTTCTTCAAGTCGTACTTCACACACATCTGCCTTTCCGACATAGTCTTAGACCCCTTGGGCAGGAATCAAACCGGTGTATCTTTCCCAGTGCTCACGGTCCCTGATACAACAGTAGGCTCTTCACCACAGCCAGCAAATCTGAGTTGAAGACAGCCCTGGGGCAGCCAAACTGTGACCCTGACAGACCGAAGACTGTGGCTTATAAGATCTGTGTGGCAGTTCTCTGCCTTACTATATGATCCAAGAACAAGCTCATCATTTTGCTGTGCTTCAATTAATTCATCCAAGTTAACAATAAGGTATTGCAGAGAATTGTGAATAGTTACCAAGGGCTTCCATGGTGGCTCAGTGGTAGAGAATCTGCCTGCAATGCAGGACACCTGGGTTCAATCTCTGGGTTGGGAGGATCCCCTGAAGAAGGAAATGGCAGCCCACTTCAGTATTCTTGCCTGGAGAATTCCATGGACAGAGGAGCCTGGCAGGCTGTAGTCCATGGGGTCACAAACAGTTGGACACAACTGGGTGACTAACACTTTTTAAACTCCAAGGAAGCCCTCTCCCCAAACTAGAAGAGCCTCGTAAGTATGGGATAATTGTTAAGTCGTTAAATCATGTCTGACTTTCTGTGACCTTATGGGCTGTAGCATGCCAGGCTCCTCTGTCCTCCACTATCTCCTGGAGTTGGTTCAAATTCATGTCCGTTGAGTTGGTGGTGCTAACCATCTCATCCTTTGCTATCTAATCTCTCATCCTCTTTGGTATAATTGTGATGTGTCAGTGTTCCTCAGTGGAGCAACATACTAAAAAACTGTGGCTGAATGGAAACACCAGTTGGGATTTGGTGAAGATCCAGCACTTATTTAAGAACAGAAATCACAGCCACGTGACATGAGACTGAGGAAAGCACTACCCTCCTCAGGGACAGTTTACACTTCACTCCACACACCAGGGTTTGATTTTTTTTCTTTTTTAATGAAAAACACCTGATCGGTGGACATAAAATAAGGTGTGATCCAATCCCATTCCCATGCCAGCCAGCCTCAGAGTTCCAGCTCCTGGGCATCTTGGCACCTCCAGAGTCCTGGTGGACCTTCAGCTGGTAAAGAGTGCAGTCAGGCAGCCGCAGTTCAGTCACTCGGCTATCCTGTGATCTGAGCTTACTTTCTGTGTTGATCCTCACGTGCCCAACAACCTACTCATTAACATGGCTTCTGAAATGGTCATGAAAAAAATGAGTGAATATTTTCTATTGAAGAAGGAAGTGGTAAATTTACTCAGAAAAGGAGGGAATTTTGGAAAGGACTGGAGATGGAAGTGTGACCAGAAGGAGAGGCAAAGCCAGTCTAGATAAAGAACCGGAGGATTGGAGGTCCCAATTGAAGTTGAATGTGGAGGGCACTGGCTGACGGGACCAGGTCCCAGGCTCATCACTCCTGCGTGCCCTGCAGAAACCATTGCCTGGAGTTGTGGAAGCAGCACAAAGTAACTGAAACAGCCAGTTAGGGAGTCAGAAGTCATTCTCACCTGCTTACACTTCTGCCCTCCCACTTGATTGCTTACTACATCTTGAGCAAGTTTTAAATCTCCCTTGGCCCTAATTTTGTCATACATAAGATGCGGGTTAGAATACATCTCTCTTCAGCAATAAGTAAATTTAGTGAAAAAATAAAGAATAATAACAAATACCATAAAGCACCTAGTAGTATTTTTAAAGAAAATGGACGTGATTGCAATAAAGAGTATCTTTTGTTGTTGTTCAGTCGCTAATCGTGTCCAACTTTTTGCAACCCCATGAACTGCAGCATGCCAGGCTTCCCTGTCCTTCACTATCTCCCGGAGTTTGCTCAAACTCATGTCCATTGAGTCAGTGATGCCATCCAACCATCTCATCCTCTGTTGCCTCCCTCTCTTCTTGCCCTCAGTCTTTCCCAGCATCAGGGTCTTTTCCAATGAGTCAGCTTTTTGCATCAGGTGGCCAAAGTATTGGAGTTTCAGCTTCAGCATCAATCCTTTCAATGAATATTCAGGACTGATTTCCTTTAGGATTGACTGGTTTGATCTCCTTGCTGTCCAAGGGACTCTCAAGAGTCTTCTCCAACACCACAGTTCAAAAGCATCAATTCTTCGGCATTCAGCCTTCTTTATGGTCCAACTCTCACATCCGTACACGACTACAGGAAAAACCATAGTTTTGACTATATGGACCTTTGTTGGCAAAGTGATGTCTCTGCTTTTTAATACACTGTCTAGGTTTGTCTTTATTGACATATAAAATAATAATATAGATTTGAATAACTATCATGCTCCTGGATAAGAAAATATGAAAACATTAATTGTTTCAAATTAATGAACAAATTTAATATAAGTTGTTTTGATATCCTCATAGCTGTTTTAGGAAAAAACAAATTCTGGAGTTATTAATATGTTTAAAATAAATCATTGATTTAAAAAATGAAATAAAATGATTAATCTTGTAGTTACTATAGTCTTATGGCTATGTTATAAAGTTACAATGCTTAAAACAATTTGACTTTTGTTCATGAACAAACAACTCAATGAAACAAAAATAATTTAAAAATCTTGAGATATATATATATATATATATATACACATATATATACATATATATACAGAGAGAGAGAAAGAGAAACAAAGAGATTGCCATATATATTTCTTACATATACATCTATACATGAATGGCTATATGATATGTACAAAGCAACACAAATATATGTATTATTTTACAAATCACATAAGAATAAACTATTAGAAGTTGGAGAGAAAGAGTAATTAATCTGAAAACAACCATATCAAGGGAAAGTTCATATTAATATAAAAGTTTGAAGTACAGAACAACCAAAAGCAGATGAAAAGAAAAACAAATATTTGGAGGAAAGATTGGCCCTTCATTGTGTGGGCTCATAAACTCAATGTATTTTATTATTTCAGAGCTTGTCAAACCTCTGAATGCTGGCTTGAGTTGTCCAAATCCATAAAACCAAGGTATGAGATTTAGCAACAATTTTTTAATTTGTAGTATGACATGAACCTGTTAAGGCTGTCCTTGTCCCACAGGATGCTAAATGGTGAGTGTGCAATCAGAGCAAGGAGAGGCTGGACCCAGGTCCAGTGTTTAATCCACAGGTGGCTGGACTACACGGAAATAAGAATTACTGCACACAGATGGCATCACGTTTCTTTGTTTTCCCAGGAAGTCATTAAACCTGCATGAACACTCCTCCCCAGCACTGGCCAGAAAGCCATTGCAATGTTAGCTCACCCTTTGGATCCTTGGATCATGTGAGAAGCCTAGAACACAGTTGGGTGATTTCTCTATCTCTCTGGAGGAGAGGAGCTGCTCTTTCAGTTCATAGGTGCCATAACCACAACGCAACTCTGGGCTCAGCCCAGCAAGAGGATGCTTTGGGATGCTCCCACTTCCCCTCAGTTCAGTTCAGTTCAGTCGCTCAGTCGTGTCCGACTCTTTGTGACCCCATGAATCACAACACGCCAGGCCTCCCTGTCCATCACCTAACTCATTGTCACTTCAGAATCTCTCCTTCCAGCTCCTGTGGGTGGCCGAGTATCCAGTCTCTGCAATTCATTTTTCAAACATGCCTCTCAGACTCACTTTTCCTTTTCCCAGCTTAAAAGATTGAAAAGGATCCATCCCAACCTTTTTGTGCAAATTAGGGTTCATCCCTAATTTGAAACAAGAGGCCTTGTCATTGTTAAATCTTCTGTAGGCGCTGACATTGTAACTTCTTTTCCAAAACAAGATAGTTTTGAGAGTGGAATGGAGGCAAGTGGAAAGTATTAATAACAACGTTGAGACAACAGGAGTAAACCAGGACCCCCCAACTCTTTGCATCACACTCACCATGAGCATCCCAACACTCTTGTCTGGTCGCTTTTTTTCTGGGCTCCTCTGGCTAACCCACCTCTACTTCTACTTCTGATGGTCATATTCTTTAGCTATGCTGATACCTTTAATACTGTTCATTCTTTGCTGCCTCTATCCCTTCAGGGTTGCATCTCAAATTTCTGTACTCACCAACTATGGGTTGGCTATTATAATGGAACTCTCAAAGGAAATCTTATTTGCAAGTTCCTGAGGGCATCTCAGAATGGTTGTCTACCCATTTCTCTTTCCCTTCCCTTTCCCTCTCCTGTCCATCAGGGGGATTTATCTTACTAAAACAATCTGAAATTGTAGTATTATTTAAAATAATGCAGAAATAAAATCCCATGAGCAATGCAAATGTTCCACAAGAAGAGAATGTTAAAAAAAAAAAAAGCTGAAGGTATTGAAATAATTGGTTAATATTTCGGAAGGTGGTGATTTTGTAGAATTTGACAACATGGAAAATTTATAGGCTATAATGGTTAGTGAAAAATTAAGAAGGAGGTTATAAAGTTGTACCACATTGACTATAATTATATAAAAAATAATAAATATGTTAAAATGTCAGGGTGGAAAAAATGCCAAAATGGTAACAATAACTTTGTTTTCATTGTGGGATTAGGGGGTGATTTTTTTTTTCTCTCTCTTTCACTATTCTCCAATTTTTCTGGAATGCGGTTAATATAATGGAAACAATGCTCTCTCCCTCCCCTCTGCAGGAATTAAATGAGGTAATGATTGTGAAGTGCTTTTCCTTTGTTTCCCTCCTCTCCATAACCTCATTGTATCCTTATGACCTTGTTCTGAAAGAGAGAGAATGGGGCTTGGGTGGATTCACTTGTTTGCGGAAGGTGTTCTCAGGGCAAGGCCTTCTCCAGTTTTCTCTCCTGTCCTCCAACTATGTCAACCTTGAGCCACAAATGAAATGCCCTGAGAACCTCACCAGACTTATCTTGGGGACCTCTGGCACCTACAAAGCAAAGCCTTCCATATAACGTCCACAGAAACTTCAACCCTGTCAAAACAGCTTTGTTATGTGAAGTTTTATTGGGAAAGGAAATGTCTTGAGGATTTTTTACAGCTTCACTCCTCCTCTCTGACACTCACTCAGGTTTCGGACCACCTTGGTGGTCTGGGCTCTCAGCTTGTTGAACTGATTCCCTCTTCAGGTTCTGAAGTTATTCTGAATTTAGCCTCATCTTGATGTATGTTTTCCACTTCTTCAATTTTCTTTTCTTTTTTTTCTAAACCACTTGTGAAAAAGAAAAGGGGTGAGGATGAAGCATCTTTCCTCCATTAACTAATAGGACCCCCTCCCAAGAAAGTCTGGAGTAATGAATGTATACTGACATAATGGAGAAAGGGTGCGAGCTATGGAGAGGCCAGGATTCTGCTGTCAAGGAAATCCTGAGCACTCTTCTCAGACATTTTACCATGAGCCAACTAAACCCAGAAAACTAAGCCTTAAATATGTTAAACTAAGCCTTAAATATATTAAACTGACCCTTAAATATCTTAGGCAGGGCCTGACTTCTCTAATATGAAAGGGCCTTTGAAATACAATCATCAATATTTATTTCAGCACAGCTTGTAATGGAGGCATTTTGATGCCCAGCAAGGCCTGGTTCAATAAGATATGGTTCATCCTAACAATAAAAAATTTCTAATAAGAAAAAAAAAGTGCAGAATAATGTGGGCAGTGAAATATTATATTAAAATATATTTAGATGTGTATATTTGTAGATGTCCATAGGATATTTCTGCAAAGATAGAGATGAAATCAGTAACATATACTCCTTTGGGAATGATGACTAGAAGACTGAAAGGCAAGAGAGAAAAGATGTTTGTATTTCTCTAGTCTCTTCTGGATTTTGTACCAATTAAAATATATATAGTTTTAGCATTTCCATACATTTACAATTTGTTCTAGTAAATATAAATATATGTATGTATGTATCAATGTATATATATTTCTATATACATATTAAATCTATGTTTACAGGGAAAAATTAAATGTACAGAATTCATACAATTCTATTTGTATGAATTCCCTCTTAGGATTAGTTTTCTTATTTTCATCTATCTGCATTAGAAAAGGAAATAATTTCCATGCCTGTATCTTTGGCAAGCCCTCTAACCTTACTTTCTTAAATTGCTTCAGGCTGCTGCAAACACAATCAAGGCTTGCTTTTTTTTACTTTTCAGCTCCTCACTCTCTTGGGAGCCACTTTTAAAATTTTCTGGCTGAGAACTCACCCCACTCTTCCCTGCCCCACCCGCAAAAGGTGTAAGAAATCTAAAACACAAATACTGGAAAATTGATTTTTGATAAGACCTTAAGACATAATATTTATATAAACTTTAGCTCCTGCAAAAGTGCCTCAAATATGCTGGATATTGAACGATAAGGCAAACACAGCTTTCAGCAGCAAAGTCAAGGTGATCGAAAATCGTTTACACGTGGACAGACGAATTAATAAGAGGATGGTGTAAGTTATGAATTGCCCTTCCACATTCAGGTGCAAGAAGCATCGTATTTCTTTATTTTTCTAAATCAAATTACGTCTGGCTTCGAGCATCTATTCTCCTCACTAACAGGGTTAGCAAGAAACCCAATACTAGCCATTCTTGGGACTTTCTGCTGTTACATTAGATCACAAATATCCTGGGGCTCACGAGTCCAGGGGGATGAGCAAAAGCTTCTTCTTAGCCTGTGTGTGTTTGGCATCATGGTCACTGCTGTATCCTCCTTGCTATGTGATTCTCCTGTCCCTTGTAGAGCACTAGGGCTTGGTAGGGGGGGTGGGAGGACGGGAGGAGCACAGAAATGCCTCTTATAACACATCATTTGCCAGAGGGAGTGTTTGCCACTCGCTGGACTCAGAAACAGCAGGATACAATTTGCAGCTTCTGTGCGGCAGTGAAGGCTTCCTGCCCTAGAGCCTGAGCTGCCCCCAGATCTCCATGTGTGTGTGGGGGCGATCACAGGTTCCCAGGGCTCACCTGTTCTTGCTGCCCGGATGTCTTCCCTGCCTTGAGAACCCTATCTTCCCTCTTTTACTCTTTTACAAAAAGGGAGATTTCTCCTGGTGGTCCAGCATTTCAATGCAAAAACTTGGGTCTTCAAGGCTGCTGTCCTACATCTTGAAATTAGGGACTTGGATCTTCAAGTCTTAGGAGAACAGTGTGTGCTTTTTTGAGCAGCTTGTTGATGCTTTCCCAAGTGAGTTGACAGCGACAGTACCTTCATCACAACCTGCAGCGCTGGTTTCCTCACTGCCCGTCATACACTGGCCTCTCAAAACTCAAAACGCAGTACTTCTCCTAAAGAGTGAAGCTCGGGCGGTCTGCCCTGCATGTTCCTCTCCTCCTCTGGGTCTCCAAGGTCTGTCACTCTGCATTGCACAGAATGCCTGGCTCCAAAGTTCCTGGCATGTGTAAGCCACCTGGGAAGAGCAGGTTTTGTGGCTCACCTTTGGGGCAGTGACTCCCCTCTGCTCTTAATTCTCCTGTGCTGGTTCCCTCTGCCCCAGGAATTGGGTGCCTGCAGGGTTTTTGGAAGCTTTCACTCAGGGCTTTGTAATACCTGACTCTACCCGGGCTTTTGCAGTCTATAGAAAAGTGGTTCTTAAACACTGATTGAGTTAAAGAAACATCTGTCTAGGGTGCTTAAAAATGCAGTCTCTGAGTGACCAAGACAGTAAAAGATGACTTTTAACCACCCCCATAGTTAATTATAATGCAGCTGGTATCCAAGCTCTCCCTGAGAAACATTTCTTACATTTCCAAAAAGACAAGTCTGTCCTCAAGTTTACTCTGTCTAAAATCTCCACTCATTTTCCCCACTGGCATTTCAATGACTAGAAAGTGGCTAAGTGGGCCCTTTAGTGTGCACTGGTTCAGTTCAGTTCAGTTCAGTCACTCAGTCGCGTCCGACTCTTTGCGACCCTGTGAATCGCAGGCCGCCAGGCCTCCCTGTCCATCGCCAGCTCCCGCTGATTAATTACAGTGCGGTGGGCACTTCTGTTTGTTTCTGACTACCACGCTGTGCTGTGAGGGCTCGAGCTGCTCCGCAGTAGGCGCTGAGCCCCCAGCTCCTGGCAGAGTGTCTGTCTGATGGCTGAAAGGATGAACAGAAGGCAGATGGATGGATGGATGAATGGACAAAGGAATTAACTGCGAGGTGCACTGAAAACTAGAATGAGAAAGTGAAAAAAAAGGAGTTAGCATTCTGAAGAGAATTTTAAAGATCATTGCCTCACAGAGTTGCAGTGTGCTCTTAAATAGTATATTTTAGATGATAAAGAAGAATATTTGTAACAATTTATATAAGAAAGATGTATAAATTAATAGCTAATAATACCTATCTTGTCCACCAGACTCATACCACCTGGTAACTGATGTTAATATTTTGTTAACTGATGTTTAATGGCTCCACATTTTTCTTAGTGGTCATAAAACTCACATAAAAATGTACAGGATATTTTATTTACTAAAAAACAAAAGCAAAAGTGAGGACTTATTATTTTCATTTGTTTCTGTCACTTAATATTTAATAAATGGACTTCTGTCACCTACAGTAAATCCCGGGCAACTCTCTAGATTAATCAAAATAGATCTTATTTTTCAAAAATTAATTCACATACTCCAAGATACGGATATTGGATAATTATTTCTAGAGTCTCTTCTTGTTATTTTTACTCTTCCTCCCACTCCTCCAATCTTGCAAAATCTTTGTACTCTCCAAGCTCAAATGGTGACTTTGTGCAATTAGGAAAAGGCATCGCCTAAGACATTTTATAGTTGGGAAACTGTCATAAAATACATATAAACTCCTGGTGGTTGACTGGGAAATGGTGCAGTGACTGTCGCTCTCACAACATATTTATATCTTTATGGCATAAGATCAGATCCCTGGCCAATGCATACGTATACTTTAAATTTTAATAGTTCTGTCAAGTTATATTCAAAGAAAGTTGTAATACTACAATGCATGAAACACATACTTAATAACATGAATTTCTAATTTGAAGACAAATGCTTCAAAAATAGCTTTATTGTTTCATTGTAAAGTGATAAAGGTTCATTGTTAAAAGTCCCCAGAGTCCCAATAGCTTGAGAACGGCCATTGTCAACACTCAGATCAGCATTTGTTCAGGTATTCCTTTGTGATTATTGACACATTGCCAATACTTTTACATGAGTGGAATCACGATAAACAGTTGTTGTTTGACCTGCTTTGTTAGCTAAGTGGTCTGTTGGGAACTGCTTTCCGGGCCAACAAATGGAGATGTGTACCATCATTTTCTGGGGATACGTGTGTTCTTCCCAACCTCACTTCTGAGCACATGCATTATGTCCCATCCTCACTTTCCGGGGGACATGTGTTTTTACCTATCCTCACTTCCACCTATTGGAGGTTCTGTATTTTGGATTTGTTTTTTTAACAGTTTAAAAATAATTTGATTTGAAAATATCTAAAAGTATTTACTTTTGTTTATAAATGTGAGCTTATTGTTCACTGCCAATGTTTGGGTTTTGGAAGTTTTTTTTTTTTTTTTTTTAATGTTGGTTATGTTACGCTTTGTTGATTTTCTTTTGGTTTCTATTTTTGTAATATGGCCTATGTCTTATTATTTATTTTTTGAAAGAGCATTTTTTTTTAGTTCTGCGTTTATAATGTTAACCTTAAATTAACCATTAAATTTTTTAGTAAAATTCTTAAACATTTTGTTCCCTCTATCAATAATAGAAATAAATTACTACATATTATCACTCAAGATGAGAAAATAAGTAACTTTTTACTCACTGCTTCTCAGTCCCCAATCGTTTCATTCCATATTCTGGAAGTTTGGCTGTATTGTACTATTGTAAATTATCAATATTTTTACATTAGGGGTGTTCTTTTTAAGAATGATAAATTCCCTATTCTGCTTTGGGGTTATAGTTACCTAAGTTATTTATATTTAGTTCTATTTATTTATTTTTCCTTATTAGGGAAATAGTGATTTATTTAATAAACCACACATATTTAAACATACAGTGTGATATGTCTGTGAAACCATCCCCACAATCAAGAAAATGAGCATATCCTTCACCCAGAGAAGTTTCCTTGAAAAGCTTAGTAATCTCTCCTTCTTACCCTTCTCTGATCCCATTCCTCCAGTAGCTACTGATCTCTTTCCTATCAGTATAGATTAGTTTGCAACTTCCAGATTTTATATAAATGGAGCCATTTAGTATGTATGCTTTCTGGCTTCTTTCACAGCATAATTATTTTTGAGATTTGTTTACATTTCCATGTATATCAGTACTTAACTTCTACTTATTTCTGAGTATATTCCATTATATAGATATAACACAATTTATCTACTCTTGTTGATGGACATTTGGGTCTTTCTCAGTATTAGGTTATTACAAATGAAGCCTCTAGGAACATTTCTGGACAAGTCTTTGTATAGACACATGCTTTCATTTTTCTTGAATAAATACCTAGAAGTGGAATGGGTGCATCATGTAGTAGATGTGTTTAACTTTATAAGAACGCCCCAAAGTATTCCCCAGAGTGGTTGTACCATTTTATAGTACCAACAACAGTGTCTAAGAACACTTGGTATCTTTTTAATTTCAGAGATTCTAATAGGTGTTTTGTGACATCCTTGTGATTTTACTTCACATTTCACAAATGTCTGATGATGTTGAGTATTTTTCATGCGCTTGTTTGCCATCCATGTGTCTTCTTTGGTAAGATATCTGTTGAAATATTTTGCTCATTTTAATTGGTTTGGTTGTTATTAATGAGTTTTGAGAGTTCTTTGTGTATTTTAGGTATAAGTACTTTATTAATATGCAAACATTTTTTCCCATGATTTGTCTTTTAATTCTCTTTGCATTTGGAAGGACAGAAGTTCTTAATTTTGATAAAATCCAATTGATCAATATTTTTTATGGACCACTTTTTGCAGGCAGATTCTTTACCAGCTGAGCTATCAGGGAAGCCCAGAAATACCATAGTTTAATGTTTATATTTATGTCTATGATTCATTTAAGATATTTTTTGTATATGATACAAGGTAGGGGTTTAAGGTCATTTTAAAATATGGATGATCACTTCAACATTGTTTGTTCAAAAGATTATCCATTCTCTGCTAAATTTCTTTGCACCTTTGTTGAATTTCTTCATAAATGCATGGGGCTATTTTTGGGCCCTAGATTTTGTCCGATTGGTCAATTTGTCTTTTTGCTGATAACACACTATCTTTATTACTGTATCTTGATAGGTCCTGAAATCAGATAATATTATACCTGCAATCTTATTGTCATTTTTGCAAGTTGTTTGGGCTTTTCTAGGTCCTGTGCATTTCTACATGAACTTTAGAATAGAATTTGTTAATCCCTACCAAAAAAATTCTCCTTGGATTTTGATTAGGATTGCATTGGATCTGTAGATAAATTTGGGGAAAATTGTCTTAATAATATTGAGTCCTCAGAGCCAGGCACAGACTATTTCTCTCTGTTTATTTAGATCCTTAAAAATACTCTCAATATCATTTTGTAGATTTTAACATATAGGTCTTAACACATTTTGATAAGACAATTCCCTTATGTAGTTCATATTTCATGCTGTTCTTGTATTATTAATTAAAACATTTTATTTTGGAATTTTAATTGCTAGTATATAGAAATAATTTGATTTTTGTTATTGATCTTACATCCTGCAACCATGATAATTTCATGTATTAGTTCGAGTAGCTTTTTATAGATGCTATAGGATTTTGTAAGTGTCACTAGCACATAAGTATGACTTTACGTCTTTTCTTCCAATCTGGATGCCTTATGTATTTTTTTTCTTGCCCCTTTGAGAACTTTGATTTCAGTGTAGAATTTTAAAAAAAGGTAACCACGAGAGGTGTTGGATATGTTAACTAGTTTGTGCTAATCATTTCACAATATATACATACATAAAAACATCATGTTGTATACCTTAAAGATACACAATTTTTATTTGTCAAAAAAGGAAGAAAAAGAGAATAGTGAGAGCAGGTATTGCCTTGTTCTTGAGTTCTGGGGAAAACTATTCAGTTCTTACCATAAGGTATGTGGTTAGCTGAGATTTTTGTAGAAGATCTTTATCAGATTGAGGAAGTCTCTTCAATTACCAGTTTGCTGAGTGTTTTTTTTTTCCTAAATTTTATTTTTGAGATAATTTGTGTGCATATTTAATGAATAATGGAGCCTTCACTCAGTTTCCCCCATTGATAAAATATTGCATAATTATAGGACAATTTCACAACCAGAAAATGACACTGATGTAACCATCGACCTATTCAGATTTCACAAGTTTTGAGATTTTGCTCATTTCTGTGTGTGTATGCTTGTATACAACTTTAGCACATGTGTAACTTTGTGACCATCACTTTTGGTAAGATATAAATAATTCCATCACTAAGATCCCTCAGGCTAATCTTTTATTTCCATGCCACCTCCCTTCCTTTCCTCCTCCCAAGGCCTGAAAACTACTAATCTATCCTTTGTCTCTGTGATTTTGTCACTTCAGTAATGTGATATAGATGAAACCTTACAGTTATGTAACCCTTTGAGGTTGGCCTTTTCACTAAGCATAACGACCTGGAGACCCATCCAATTCCTGCCGGTATCAGTAGTTCATTTCTCTTCATTGGTGAGTTTTGGACTGCAAGGAGATCCAACCAGTCCATCCTGAAGGAGATCAGTCCTGGGTGTTCATTGGAAGGACTGATGCTGAAGCTGAAACTCCAATACTGTGGCCACCTCATGAGAAGAGTTGACTCATTGGAAAAGACCCTGATATTGGGAGGGATTGGGGGCAGGAGGAGAAGGGGACGACAGAGGATGAGATGGCTGGATGGCATCACCGACTTGATGGGCATGAGTTTGAGTAAACTGCGGGAGTTTGTGTTGGACAGGGAGGCCTGGCGTGCTGTGATTCATGGGGTTACAAAGAGTCGGACACGACTGAGAGACTGAACTGAACTGAAATGAACTGAACTGATGGATGTACTCTCGGTGTTCACTCTTGTCATCTCCTGTTTGACCACATTTTGAAGATTCAACGGATTAGATTTTATAGACAGGGTGCCTGAAGAACTATGAAAGGAGGTTCATGACATTATACAGGAGGTGGTTATCAAGACCATTCCCAAGAAAAAGAAATGAAAAAAGGCAAAATGGCTGTCTGAGGAGGCCTTACAAATACCTGAGAAAAGAGAAGAAAATGGCAAAGGAGAAAAGTAAAGATACACATATTTGAATGTAGAGTTCCTAAGAATAGCAAGGAGAGATAAGAAAGCCTTCATCAGTGATCAATGCAAAGAAATAGAGGAAAACAATAGAATGGGAAAGACTAGAGATCTCTTCAAGAAAATTAGAGATACCAAAAGAAACATTTCATGCAAAGATGGGCACAATAAAAGACAGAAACGATATAGACCTAACAGAAGTAGAAGGTATCAAGAAGAGGTGGTAAGAATACACAGAAGAACTATACAAAAAAGATCTTAATGACCCAGATAACCAAGATGGTGTGATAACTCACCTAGAGCCAGACATCTTGGAGTGCAAAGTCAAGTGGGTCTTAGGAAGCATCACTACAAACAAAGCTGGTAGAGGTGATGGAATTCCAGTTGAACTATTTCAAATCCTAAATGATGATGCTATGAAAGTGCTGCACACAATATGCCAGCAAATTGGGAAAACTCAGCAGTGGCCACAGGACTGGAAAAGGTCAGTTTTCATTCCAATCCCAAAGAAAGGCAATGCCAAAAATGTTCAAACTACCGCACAATTGCACTCATCTCACATGCTAGTAAAGTAATGCTCAAAATTTTCCAAGCCAGGCTTCAACAGTACGTGAACTGTGAACTTCCAGATGTTCAAGCTGGATTTAGAAAAGCCAGAGGAACCAGAGGTCAAATTGCCAACAGCTGTTGGATCATACAAAAAGCAAGGGAATTCCAGAAGAACATCTACTTCTGCTTCATTGTCTATGCTAAAACCTTTGTGTGGATCACCACAAACTGTGGAAAATTCTTCAAGAGATGGGAATACCAGACCACCTTATCTGTCTCCTAAAAAAACCTGTATGTAGGTCAGGAAGCAACAGTTAGAACCAGACATGGAACAACAGACTGGTTCCAAATTGGGAAAGGAGTATATCAAAGCTATATATTGTCACTCAGCTTATTTAACTTCTATGCAGAGTACATCATGTGAAATGCTGAGCTGGATGAAGCACAAGTTGGAATCAAGATTGCCGGGAGAAATATCAGTAATCTCAGATATGCAGATAACATCACCCTTATGGCAGAAAGTGAAGAAGAACTAAAGAGCCTCTTGATGAAAGTGAAAGAGGAGAGTAAAAAAGTTGGCTTAAAACTCAACATTCAGGAAACTAAGATCATGGCATCCAGTCCCATCATTTCATGGAAATAGATGGGGGAACAATGGAAACAGTGATAGACTTTATTTTTTGGGCTCCAAAATCACTTCAGATGGTGATTGCAGCCATGAAATTAAAAGATGCTTGCTCCTTGGAAGAAAAGCTATGACCAATCTAGACAGCATATTTAAAAGCAGAGACATTACTTTGCCAGCAAAGGTCCGTCTAGTCAAGGCTATGGCTTTTCTAGTAGTCATGTATGGGTGTGAGAGTTGTACCATAAAGAAGGCTGAGCACTGAAGAATTGATGCTTTTGAACCATGGTGTTGAAGAAGACTCTTGAGAGTCTTTGGACTGCAAGGAGATCCAACCAGTCAATCTTAAAGGAAATCAGTCCTGAATATTCATTGGAACGACTGATGCTGAAGCTGAAACTCCAACACCTTGGCCTTCTGATGCAAAGAGCTGACTCATTGGAAAAGCCTCTGATGCTGGGAAGGATTGAAGGCAGGAGGGGAAGGGGATGACAGAGAACAAGATGGTTGGATGGCATCACTGACTCAGTAGACTTGAGTTTGGGCAAGCTCTGAGAGATGGTGAAGGCCAGAAAATCCTGGTGTGCTGCAGTCTATGGGGTCGCAAATGGTCAGACATGACTGAGCGACTTAACAACAACAACATGGATGTACTAGAATTTAACCATCCATCTGCTAAAGGACATCAGTTTTTTGCTATTACAAATAAAGGTGCTATAAATATTTATGCACAGATTTTTTTTTCTGTGTGAACATAAATTGGGTAAATTTCTCTAAAATAAATGGCCGAGAGTGCAATCATTGGGTCATGTGATAATCCTCTTCAGTGAAATATCTGTTCATGTCTTTTGCGTATTTTCTAAATAGTGTGATTGACTTTTACTGTTGAGCTTTTAGAATTCTTTATATAGTCTAGATACTAGTCCTTGCTCAGATGTATAGTTTGCAAATATTTTCTCCCAGTCTGTAACTTGCCTTTTTCTCTCTAAACACTACTATTGAATGCATCCTGTCAATTTTAAAATTTCACTTATTGCATGCTAAGGACAGGATTATGTATTCCCCAGATTCATAGACTGAATTGAATGGGACTGTATGTGGAGATAGAGCCTTTATAGAGGTTATTACAGTTAAATGAGATCATAAGAGTAGAGTCTAATCTGATAGAACTGGTGTCCTTACGAAAGGAGTAAGGGATACCAGATTATGCTCTGTGTTGGTCTCTTTCTGAGCTTGCACAGAGGAAAGGCCATGTGAACACACATATGAGACAGTTGGCTGTGTACAGCTGGGAAGAAAGTCTTCACCAGAAACTGAATGTTCCAGCACTTGACCTTGGCTTCTAACCTTCAAAACTCTGAGAAAATAAGTTTCTGTTGTTTAAGCTACGCATTCTGTGACATGTTGTTATGCAGCCTGAGAAGACAAATACATTGCATGCTTTTGTTCTATCATTTCCATTTGGTTTTTTATTATATTAAGTTCTGTTTCTTTGCTGAGATTTTATATTTTTCATTTTTTTGGGAAGAGAATTGGTTATTGCTGTTTATTATAAAATTGCTTAAATATCCTAGTTAGGTAATTCTAATATGAATTTATCTGAGTGCCATTGCATGTTTTCTTTTCTTGTTTAAGTTGTGATTTCTCTGGGTTCTGTCTAGTCTTATTTTATCAAGTAGTCCCCCTGTTGAGGTGTCGTCTGAGGGCTGGGTAGGTGAGTTTATTACACTTCCCACTGAGCTCCACTGACACCACCACAGCCTAAATGGAGCACTGGCTCCCACTGCCTCACTACAAGTGACTAGGGTAGGTGTTCAGCTTCCCCTTTGGTCCTGGTGCAGTTGGGACACCAACTCTCACCAGCTTATTGCCTCTGAAGGAAAGTATAAGCTCAGTTCCTTGCTGGGTACGCTGATACCTGGGGCAAGGAGTGGAGGGCTGACTACTGCTTTGTTGCCAGAGGTTGGGAGTAGAAGCTCTCTGTTGGAACCTGCTGTCTTCAGGGAGAAGAGTTGGGGAAGAAAGTTGCCAACTGGCCCCTTTGCTGACCAGCTGGTTTAATCTCATTCGTTCTGTGCAGGAGTGGAGACTCAGCCCCCTGGGCTGTGCTGACCCTTGCGGGGAGGAGAGGAACAGGAGCAGAGTGTCAACTAAGTTGGGGTGAGTCTTAGCTTCCCATTGGCCCTACTGACATTGGTGAGGGCTCATGGGGAGAAACAGGGTATCCTCCAGCTCTGCTTCTTCTGGCCTCAATAGGACTCCTTGATACTGGGTGTGTCTGGACATTTCACTCCCCACTGGTCTCTGAGGACACCTGAGTGAGGAAGCAGGGGAGTGCTCACCAGCCCTGACTCGCACTGATGCCTTGATACTGGTGGGAGTACAGACTGATCAGCCCAGGAAGTGAGGTGGAGACACTGCTTGCTTCTCTTGGGTGATGGCTCTCCACTCAGGTCCACCAACATATCTTTGCAGGGAATCAGAGTGATGCCTGCTTCTGTGGAGTGAATTCTAGTAAATCAGCTCCTTACCCAGCCCCAGTGATGCCACTGGCTCAGGGAATCAGAGCACCACCATCTGCTTGGGTAGGCTGTGAGTATGTGGGGAGGGTGAGAGGAAAGACCCCTGCTTGGCCCAATGAAACCATGGTGGAGGAATTGGTGGGTGATTTTCTACTGGTGTTTGCTAGAGTAGGGCAGATATATGAGAAAGATTTTGTTGTTGTTGAAAGGGCATCCTTTCCCCAGTTGTTTGGCTAAGGGAATAGGCTTTTCTTGGAAATTTTGTGTGCCTGTTCATAGTTGGAGGTTTCTGCAGGACCCTGTTCAGAATATATGGGAAACAATTAGACACCCAGAGAACTCACTACCATGTTGTTTTCAAGTCCCTTCCAATGCCTGTTTGTTGTGCTACGCTCAAAGTTTTTAGTTGTAAGAGGGAGGACTCGGGATGAATGGGTCTACTTTATTTTGGCAGGAAACAGAAGTATTTTCTGTTTCTGAGAATTTTTATTGGAAAGCGATAATAGATATTTTTCTGATTTTTTTTCTCCATCTATTGAAATGAACATGTGATTTTCTTAATGTCTAATAACATGATGATTATACTGAATGATTTACTCCCTTATTATTTTGTGTCGATCAAGATTTCTAGCTGATATTATTTTCCTTTCTCTTGTAAGACTTCACATTCTTATACTTAAGCCTGCTAGTGGTGAATTCTTTTGGATCTTGTATGTCAGGAAAAGCCATTATCTGGAACAAATCTTGAAAGATATTTTTACTGATTAAAAAATTTTAGCCTTAACGTTTTTTTTTTTTTCTTGCAGTACTTTAAAGATGTTGCTCCACTGTCTTCTAGCCTGTACTTTTTGGGTGAGAAGTATGCTATCATCCTTGTATTTCTTTGCAATAATATGTCTTTTTTATCTCTGGTTTCTTTTAGAACTTTCTCTTTATATTGTTTCTTAAAAATTTGATAATGATAGACTTTGGTGCAGTTTTTCTTCATGTATCTTTTCTTTAGGGTTGATAGAGTTTCTTGAATCTGTGGGTTTATAGTTTTTCTCACATTTAGAACATTTCTGACAGTTATTTCTTCAAGTATTTTTTCAGTTCCCTAGTGACTCCTTCAGGAGCTCAACTTATACTTGGCTTCTTGAAGTAGTGCCACAGTTCACTAAGGCTTTCTTAATTTTTGAAATTTCTTATTTGTTTCTGTGTTTCTCTTTCAATTGTTTCTGTAGATTTTTTTCAGGTTTTTTTTATAGTTACACTATATATTAAAATGATTTTTTAAGTAGATAAATTAAAATTTTTAGTTGGAGTTTCAATGTCAAACTCTCAAAATTAATGGAATGAATGTACAGAGAAGTAGAAGGATATATTAGACTATGAACCAACTGCACATACTTAAGATTTATACAATTTTCACACAACAGTAGAATGCAAATTCTGTTCGAGTTTCCTGACTATAAACTAAGAGAAACTGGAACATACAGGAACATAAGACCAGGTACAAAAATCTGATGGTCTAATGCTATTGAAATCATAAAGTCTGTTCTCTTATCACTATGGAATTATGGTAGGGATCAATGTCAAAAGATATTTGAAAATTACTCACATATTTTCAAGTGCAATGTGACAGTTACCAGGAAAGATCTTTGACTTAGCCATTGAAAGCTTCAATGAAGTTAGACGACTGAAAAAACAGGGTAACTGCAGAGAAGAATGCATTTAAATGAGAAATTAATACCAAAGATACTTTAAAAAACCCATGTATTTGTAAATTAAGTGTCCACTTATAAATGATGGATGTATATAAAGAACCATAACAAGAAAGTAGAAAATATTTGTAATGGAATAAAAATGAAAAGAGAATTTACCAGAATTTGTTGCCTGCAGCTGAAGCTGCTCAATGCCATTAAATGCACTATGGAGTCTTGAATCAGGTATGCAAACAAATAGTGGACAAATAATTTTGTGAAATTTGAACAAAATCTGTACTTTAGTTAACAATACTGTATTGCATGTTAATCTTTTGTGTTATTTTTTTTTGCAACATAGTGTTTCTTTGTATTCTCAGAATTAGATTAGAAGTTTCAAGACTCATTCAAAAATATTTTTACATTGCTAAGATAACAAACTTTCTAGGCTTTCAGCAGTAATACTAGATGCCAAAATACATGGAACTATACTACAGATATTTCTGTGTGTTCAAGTTCACTAATCTTTGCAATCTTTTGCAAGATTGTGTAATCTGCCATTAATTTCATCTGGTGTATTTTTTATCTTACACATTGTAGTTTTCATTTATAGAAGTTAATTTTTTTTGGTCAGTTTTATGTCTTCCAGATTGCTACTTAATATGTTCAATCTTCTACTTCCTTTGGCATATGGAAATTAGTTATAAAATTATTAAAATGTTCTACTGTACTAAATCTCTTATCTATTTCATTTCTTGATCAGTTTCAGTTCATTGATTTTTCTCCCCATTGTGAGTTACATTTTCTTGCTTCTTTGCATGTCTGGTAATGTTTTCTATTGGATGCCAGATATTCTAAATTTTATCTTGTTAAATGTTCAGTAGTTTTGTCTTTCTATAAATGTGTGTGTTAGCCGCTCAGTTGTGTCTGACTCTTTGTGACCCCATGGACTGTAGCCCTCCAGGCTCCTCTGTCCATGGGATTCTTGAGTGGGTTGCCATTCCCTTTTCCAGGGGATCTTCTTGACCCAGGGACTGAACCCAGATCTCTGCATTGCAGATGAATTTTTTACTGTCTGAGCCACCAGGGAAGCTCCCTTATAAATAGTTCTGAGCTGTGTCCTTGGATTCCGTTAAATTAGTTAAAATATAAGTCCTATCATATTTAATTTTAAGTAGGTTAAATGTTCACAAGTCATTTAATTGTTATATCTCAATTAAATAATTTTGACAAGTATGCTTTTGCTAAATTATGTTTTAAAGAATAATTTTCAGAAAGTTACATGATAATCCACTTTTGGATGAGTTGCCTATCTTAAAATACATTTCTACTGCCCATAGATTAGACACATGACAATTTTGGAAGTAATAGGGCACCTAAGACACACTTTTCTTTCAAATCTCTATAGTTTCATTGTGTTCTGTTATGGAGAAGTGCTGAGGAGAAGATTGCAGTTAATGAATTGTTTTCTTCTTAGGGTACCAATTTTTACTTTCCAAATGAATCTGTGATTCTTTATCGGAAAAATCTTGCTGTTTTTCATTCCTATTTCTTTTTATTGAGACATATTAAGACTTCGCCTTGTATTTATATTTTCTTTTATTGCATGAAAGATCCTATTTGTGTCTGAATACATGTCTTATACTTTTTTTTTTTAGTATCTACTTTAGGTATCCTAACTATTTTTATGTTAGATTTCCATTTCTCTCTCAAGTTAAAATAATGTGTTAGATCCTGTATTAGGATGTAAGTTATGCTAAGTTAGGAAGGATTCTGTAGTTATGATTCTACTTCACTCAAGGACCAATGAGACAAAGCTCACTAAATGTTTGCCTACTGAATGGTTGTTCAGTTGCTAAGTTGTGTCCGACTCTGAGACCCCAGTGGACAGCAGCCTACCAGTGCTGAATGTATGAATCACTGAATGCTTATTTGACTTGTATCATAGAAAAATGCAAAGTTAGGTCAAAGGATTAAAGCCATCTTGATCATTACTAAGCACTCTACAAATCCTGGGCTGAGATTCTCAGAGGTAGCCAAGGCAGCAGTTACAGGGTAATGTATTTTGGTAAAACATTGTACTTTCTCGAAGACATCACAAGTTTTTATTGCAAAAAAATTGTACCATGTGCACTTGGAATTGTACCATGTGCATTTGGGCTCTGTTGCAGACCACAGAACAGGGACAGATATTACAAATTAGATGTCTGTGGTTGTGACCAAATTCCTGGAATGGGTGACTCCAGGGCCCCAGACAGACAGTGTCTGCCTTTCTGAGTGCAGACTGGGGAGGGAAGTCCCCGGGCAGCACTGCCACTGATGCAACACATCTGTGCACAGCCTCGGTACAAAGCTTTCCTTTTCCAAACATTTCCTCCGCTTCTGTGTGGGAGTAGATCTCATAAGATGCATTAAGCCCATGCTCTGCTGAGGCCCATGACTCCTAGCAGCCTTCAGGGATGGGCAGTGTGTGTGTGACTTGGAGAGGTCACAAGGTCCCCTATCACTCTTGCTCTCTCTGCACTGACATATTGTGGAGAGTTCACACTCAGGCATGTCAGAGCTAAATGGTGCAAGCTGATTTGATGTCACTTGCTAATGCCTGGATTCTTTATTGCCGTAGATATGCACTTGTGAGGGAACGCTCAGACTCCCAGTCGCCCAGCTCTGCCCCTCTCCACACTGGATGGCAGACAGCAAGCCCATTCCTTTCATCAGCTCCTGTCAGAGCAAAGTCTTTGCCTTTGTCTTGTTTTTTTTTTTACTGCCTCTCAGACATTGATTGAACCTCAGATTTTAATATCTACTTGCTACTGTTTGATCTGGCCCATGAGCCTATAATTTTGAAGACTGAATACATTAAGACCCCTAAATTATTTGCATGTACTTCATGTAAGATTTGCAGCACTGGAATTAGGCCTGAATTGGTTAAGCAAGTTTTAATTCGAATTCAAAAAAATCTTCTCCCGGGGTGTACAGAATATAGAAGGTAGGTGTTATTTAGCTTGAAATTCCTGCAAGGTATGAGTGGTGATCATCCACCCTGCTCCAGGCCTGGCTGATTGATTCAAGGAGAGGAGCCTGATTCAAGTAACATTCCCCCTTTTAAGACTATGAAAGCCTGGCTGGAGAAAAAAGAGCCAGAAGGGGTTGGAGCACAGTTATCTTAACACAGAATCCTAGACCTGAGGTCCACCTGCCTTTGTATCTGAGGCATCTAATCTCCATTCCAAAGTCCTCTCATTTCTGCCACATCTCTTCACTCTCACTCTTAGACTCTGGACTCAAGAATCTGAAGATTGCCACAGCTCCCCGCTGTTATTGGCCAGGCTTATTAGACACGTCCCCATATCTTATTCATGGCACAGCTCAGCCAACCATCCCCAGAATCCAGACATCCACACTCACTGTTTCAGGGTACTCAGGTGCCGGGAGTCAACACATGAGATCCTACCCATGACAAGGTCATGAGGAGAAAACCTGACAGGCAAGGCAGATCAGGTTTTCAGGGATTCCGAAAAGCTGCCCCTGGCGCTAACCTTAAAGATGATACCTGTCTTTCTGATGCTTGCTTCAATAGACTACTCCCTAATTTCTGTGACACAGGCAGAAGGCCTTCCGCGATCTCTTCCCAAATAAGAATCAATTTAGAACCTTAATCAATAAGTTTCCCGGGTGGTGGTATTTTATGAGATTATCCAGGGTGAAAGGAGTGTTTTAATTTAAACTCCTTTGCTGGTATTTTAGTTTTAGTTTGTTTGGCAAATGCGTTTATGCCCTTGGTACTAATGTGCATGATTGCTCATAATACCCTAATCATAAAATAACATAAAGAACCTGATTATATAAAAGCCCTAATATACATAGAGCCTTTTTGAAGGGTGGAGGAGTCCTATTAGAAAACATAAGAAAAATTATTCTAAAGGTGGTTATTGGGTTAACATTTGCTTGTTGTGTTTTTGCTCTTAATGTGCTAAGGTTGTGTTATAGAAACCATTGTTAATATAGTTATAGATCTAGAAAAATAAGAGCTTAGCCCTAGTGTAGTAACAATGAGATGGTTGTTAACTGTCAGCCAGGAGTGCTAGGCAGAGGCTGCCTCACCAAAGTCTCAGAGTCAGTGTGGGGTAAACTTCTTAGATAAACTCAACTGACAACTTCTGCAGAAGGATTAATTTTTGTGTTAACAAGGTTATACTTCTACTCTATACTGTTGCCCTATGAGACTGCCACCTTTCAGTTAAGGTCACCGTAGAAACAGAAAATAGGTTTACATTCACCTGACTTGCATAAAATATTAATAGGCCCCAAGGCCAGAAGATAATATACAAGACCCTCATAAACAAAGAAGTGTGCAGAAAACACCCTGGTTTCGTGAAGAACAAGGTGATGTAATGTTAAACTATCTTCACCTTAGAAATGTACTAACTTAGGGTATAAAAGCTACGGTAAAAAAGAAAGCATTGCTAGACCCTGCAAACACCCCCGTCTGGTCACTCTCTCTCTCTCTCTCTCTCTTTCTCTCTCTCTCCTGCCGTTCATCCTGAGACTTGGCCCTATCAAGGCTGGTCTCACGTGTCTTCTCTCTCTCTCTTGCCGACGCTGTTCATCCTGAGGGTACCCCCTGGATCCTGCCGAGGCTGGACCCTGGCACTCAGGTCCCACCTTCACCCCCTTTGTAGGTGACAAAATCCCAGTTATAGAAATAAAATGAAGATGGAGGTATGTGAGTGTCCGTCTTTCTGAAGTCCAGCAAATATGCTCATAGATCCTTTTGATCCATTGAAGTAATAAAATATTATTTGGTGTGTTCAAAAACATGCCTAAAGTCTTTAGAAGTTTTATCTGGAACTGAGATACATACCCTCATTTAATAAACTTAGTAATTGTTATAATTTCAAGTTTGTATTTTGTGTTATGATGGGAAGTAAATAAAATACAAAAATTGAGTCAGTCTTGGGGAGTTTAAAGTAAATAATACTGATCTATTTGTTAATTGATGGGTTAATTATTTGATTTATTTAATGGTTTATTTAATAAATGGTTTATTTATTTAATAGTCACCCATTCAGTCAATGAAACTTTATAGAGAACAACCTCATGGCAGGGCATGAGCTGGGGAAGACCAAGATAGGAGCAAGACATGGTGCCTTCCCAGGGAGCTCAGTGGTGGGGAGTCAGTCCTAAAAACATATATCAATATGTGTTGACAGGTGTGAGAAAAGACTTGTGGGCATAAGTCTGAAGAAGTCAATTGCATCTGATACAGGCATAACTGAAGACACGTGGAAGGGTCTCTGAGCATATTTGCATGGTTGAAGGCAACTTTGCAGGTGGGAGGTGATGATCTCTTTACAGCAATGGATGTAAGGAGAAGTTGACAATTCCCAGAGGTATTTAAGAGGAACTATGGACTTAGTGATTGGGAGTTGTTGGGGTAGTGAGAGACAGGGAAAGTTATGAGTGCAGCTACATTGCTATTTCTGGAGGACTTGGTAGATGGTGATGGAGATAGAGATAAAGAAGAAAGTTTCTGTGAGAAAAAGGAATATGGGAAATAAACAAACAGGGGACAGAGAGGTACAAAAAAACCCTAGCCGAGTGTGGTGTGAAGGATAAAGAGAGTGTTTGGATTAGAAGGGAGGACTCATTTCTATTGAATGCTACTGAAATGTGAAGGATGATGTGTACCATGCTCTTAATTGATGACTTCTGTTTTCTCTGAGCAGCAGGAGAGAAAGTGTTCTGATGAGAGTGAATTTCAGAAGTTTGAGAACAGAATTTCTGGGCAACTTTCCAGCCTGATGTAGGAAGCAGGATGAGATAATCTATGTAATGTGTTTTGAATAGTGCCTGGCAAAGATTACGTTCTCAATAAATGTTGGCAGCTATTATAATGGCACCAAATTGTTTAGCTTTGTGGTTTTTCTCTAACAGTGATTAGCACCTGGAATATAAGTACAAAAAAGTTGGACGGATGCATTAATTCTGAGGGGGATTTTTGAAGTGAGATGGAAGGGCAAGGGAGTTGTAGAAATTGGCAAGCATGATAAAAATAGTGTTCTGTGGAATTTTAACTGGATTAAAAAAGCAAAAAGGAAGACAGGAGAAAGCTGCTAGATAATGGGAACATAGAAAGTTCCTGGGCCACAGTGTCTTAATGATGTTACCACATTGGTGCCACGGGAATAAGTGAATGAAAGACACTTAAGGATGGGAGGTTGAGGAAGTGAGAGGGATTTCTAAATTTTGGACTTTTACATACAGCAGTAATCGGTGATGACAGTATTCCAGGGAGGCAATGGAAGCAAGTTGATCGCGTGGAATGGAGGTGAAGGTCGCTGGAAATGAGCTGATTAGAGGACTGAGAACTAAAGGTGTAAGGATTGAATGTTAAAGTCACCAGAGTAGTGATAGGATTGCAGGTGATGGAGTGATCATGAGGCTGGCGGATGACACAAGTGGCAGCTGGAAATGGGTGATGTGGCTTAGCCTTATTTCCCCAGCTGCATGGTAACTTGCTCTCCCTGGGCTGGGAGCTCATTATTACCAGGGTCCACCGACATGCTTGGAGCTGCTTTTTATATGAGTAGCTTTCTGCCACAGAAGGCATGGCCCTCCTCCAGGCTCCTAGGGATCTGTGACTCAGCTCTGCTACTGGGGCTTTCCAGAGACCCCACAGAGTCCCTAAGCACTAGATTGCCTAAGGGGCCAGGCAGTTAGCATACAGCTGGACTGTGACTAGCCTTTTCTTACTCTAAACTCTGCTCAGAACTGGCAGGCTACTGGGTCACCTGATAAGTGGATCAGATCAGTGCTTCTAAGTGTGATCTATTTTGTGTCCAAAATCCATAAGGCCTAGTAAGCATCATGTCCTGTCTTCGTGGTGGGAGGTAGAAGGTGCAACAATGTGCACTTCATCTGAGAGGAAATGTCCCAGCACGACCCAGACCACTGGATTCTACAGCTTTGCTGGGTGTGGGGGGCAACCTTGTGGGGTGTATCTCCCTTCTTTTGACCCTCCTGTGATTGTAGAGTACATTTATGCTTTCAGATCACAGAACTCTGCACTTCATGTCTCTAAAAGGTCAGTCAATCTGTGATTTACAGCAATAGGCTTCTCAAGTGCCCATTCATTTATCTCCCCCTGAAAAAAAAATTACACAATTAATATTTACCCTATATTCCTCACAGTTTAATAATAAGGGTTATGTGAGAGAATACACACAAAAGACTTTAAACTGTAAGTTCAGTTCAGTTCAGTTGCTCAGTCGTGTTCGACTCTTTGCGACCCCATGAACCGCAGCACGCCAGGCCTCCTTGTCCATCACCAACTCCCGAAGTCCACCCAAACCCATGTCAATTGAGTTGGTGATGCCATCCAACCATCTCATCCTCTGTCATCCCTTTCTCCTCCTGCCCTCAATCTTTCCCAGCATCAGGGTCTTTTCCAATGAGTCAGCTCTTTGCATCAGGTGGCCAAAGTACTGGAGTTATAACTTCAAAATCAGTCCTACCAATGAACACCCAGGACTGATCTCCTTTAGGATGGACTGGTTTGATCTCCTTGCAGTCCAAGGGACTCTCAAGAGTCTTCTCCAACATCGCAGTTCAAAAGCACCAATTCTTTGGCGCTCAGCTTTCTTTATAGTCCAATTCTCACACCCATACATGACCACTGGAAAAACCATAGCCTTGACTAGATGAACCTTTGTTGACAAAGTAATGACTCTGCTTTTTAATATGCGGTCTAGGTTGGTAAAAACCTATAAACCATAGTTAAAATGTTAAGTGTTTGATATTATCCTGTTTAGATGTCACATTGCCTTTTCTTCTTCTTTTTGTAGCTGAGGATTGTGAGATGAGAGGGATGAATTAGAACTTCCATCAACAGGGCTCAAGACAGCTGTATTCAGAAGTATCTTGGGAATTAAGCAAACAAGGGGCTGCTCTTGTTTATGCAAATCTGTCCCCAAGATTTTTCCAAGTGCCAGCTGGCAAACTGGGATTGATAATTGGAGGGTGAAGTGGAGTATATTCCAAGTCTGATTTTTTAAAATTATATATCTTTCATAGAGGGATACGATTAAGTGGCAATCAAGTCATACCAAGGGCTTTCCAGGTGGCCTTCCCTTCCCAGGGTTAGTGGTAAAGAACCCGCCTGCCAATGCAGGATACGTGGGTTCAATCCCTGGGTTGGGAGGATCCCCTGGAGAAGGGTAGGGCAACCCATTCCAGTATTCTGCCTGGAGAATCCCATGGTCAGAGGAGCCTGGTGGGCTACAGTCCATGGGATTGCAAAGACTTGGACATGACTGAAGTGACTTGTACGCACAAATTGTACCAAACTCACCTTTAATAAAAAACTGGCCAAGTGCTCTATGAACTCTATATACTGCATGCATGCATGGCTGGGCATTCTAAGGGCTGCAAGGGTCCAGGTTCCTGGTGGAGGCTTTTGAGAAGGAAGGCGCATTCCAGATGCTTTCAGCACCAGCACGCTATTTCAGCCTGGGAACTTGGCTTGGGATCAGTCGGAATTTCCTGTTTCATTTCTCTATGAGTAGAAGGTGTGCCCTAAAATAAGCAATTTAACCTGGGAGCAGATGGCCAGGTGCATGGGTATCTGGGTATGATGGCTGAGCCTCATGACAGGTTGATGACAGTGGCACAAGAACAGGCTCTGTGAGCAAACCCGGGGGAGTTAGCTGTCCAAGTGAGTACCGTCTGGCCTCCTTTGCTCTATTGCAGGGCTGCATCCAGCTTGAAGACGATCAGGGGGCCGAGCTGCTCCCCTGCAGTTCAGCTTTCTAGGGGCAAGAGGGTGCTGGGATGACAAGCGTTCCAAAAGAAAGCAGGAGTCGCAATACTCATATCAGATAAAATAGACTTTCAAATAAAGGATGTGAAAAGTGAGATGCACTTTCAAAGCAACTTTTGTTGTCAGTGCTGATATTTATTTTCTCCTGGTCCCTGGGTGAAAATTTAGCAGTCCTAGGACCAGAATTATTTATTAAAAAGAAATATTAGAAACTAGATAAAATCAGATACTGAAGAAGAATACTGGGGTAATGCCAGAATAGGAAAGGACACAGATATACAGGTACATGAAGCTGAATATCCAAAGAGAGAGACCAGGGGCCACAAAAGTCAAATATTCTTTCAACATCCAGGCTTGGTGGATTTAGGATACTGATATCCAGCCTGACCTGATCTAAAAAAACTCTCTTTGGAAAGTGGTATAAGTTTTCATGTGCACTTAACTGTCTGCAACTTTAGTGTAGAATATCTGTGTCCCCAAAATTAACTTCCAGGCTTTTGGAGAAAATCATGGTACATTAAAATAATGAAGAAAGATAAATTTGTAAAAAGGAACAAATTTAGTGGACTATTATTACCTTTTTAAAAAATTGACAACACTTCTAAAGCTGATATAACAAATGAAGCTTATTTAAATAAATCCTATAACATTGTGAATATCTTAAGAAAAACAGTTTTCTTTGTGTCATGCTGGTAGTCTTAGTTTCCAAAGCTCTATTGTGCTAAGGAGTTTTGCTGCTGTCTCATTGGATTATTTGTTGGAGGGGAAATATTATTGCATTGTAAGAAAAAAATATGACCTGTGAAAGGAGAACTTCAAATGTTTGTGAATGTTCCCAATACTTTTCTGAATTTTGGGGGATTACAACCTAAACAAGAAAACCCCCAGGAATAATTTTACTTGTAAGCCTACAGATAGCTTCCGTCTTCACTCTGTCATGCTGGCATTTCCTCAGAGACACGTGTGATGTAAAGACCGATCCCAAAGGCTCTGAGTCAGATGGGCTGGCAGAGTCCCAAGACCTCCTTTTATTTGCTTTTGACCATGGGATGTTATATGATCGGTAACCTGTATCTTCATTTGTAAAGTGATGATAAAATAGCACCTACATCATAGGTCATTTGTGAATATTAAATGATATCATTAGTATGAAGTGCTTACTAGCACAGAACCTACAACACTGTGGAGAGTTGATAAATGACACTTTTTTCTATTTTTATTATTGCTGTAAGAGACACTCATCAGAGCTGAGTGAGTTGTACTAAACTGAATCAATAAAGCATCTATTTTCTGTAAACACAGTAAGAGGTTGGTCCCTCCCAAGTCCCTCAGAGGAATATAGGATGTAGAGGAGCAGGGCTAGGACACTTTAGAAATGGAAATGGCACCAGCACACACTTGTAGGATTGCTGTTTGTGCCAGCAGTCCATAAACACCCACACATACACACGAACACACACTACAGCAGAGCCCTGATTATCAGTTTTTCACTTGCTTCCCACACTTCCCAGGCTTCCCTCCAGTGAGTCAAATGTTTCTGACAATGAACTGTGAGAAAAATGACACGGGTCGTTTCTCGGACAAGCAGGTCAGTGTGCCTCCTCTTTCCCTCCTCCTGGGACTTCCACTGTCTTAGGTTGCAAAGCTCAAGATGGAGTGGGCTGCCTGACCTACATCAAATGTTGTGAGAAATAAACCTTTGTGTATTAATTGCCTGAGATATAAGGGTTAGTTGTAGGAGCTAGCAACACTTACCCTGACACACTAATCTATAGCCTAAAAGAGCTGAGCTGTAGACTCTAGGTAGAGACAAGTACAATATTCAGTGGTTGCTCTTATTAGATAGCTCAGATATGGTTGACTTTAAATAAACACTGCACCCATTAAGATACAACCCTGGAAAGATCATAACAGTGAACTGTTTACATAGTTCAGTTCAGTTCAGTCACTCAGTCATGTCTGACTCTTTGAGACCCCATGGACCACAGCACGCCAGGCCTCCCTGTCCATCACCAACTCCCGGAGTTTACTCAAACTCATGTCCGTTGAGTCGGTGATGCCATCCAACCATCTCATCCTGTGTTGTCCCCTTCTCCTCCTGTCTTCAATCTTTCCCAGCATCAGGGTCTTTTCAAATGAGTCAGTTCTTCCCATCAGGTGGTCAAAGTATTGGAGTTTCAGCTTCAGCATCAGTCCCTCCAATGAACACCCAGGACTGATCTCCTTTAGGATGGACTGGTTTGATCTCCTTGCAGTCCAAGGGACTCTCAAGAGTCTTCTCTAACACCACAATTCAAAAACATCAATTCTTCAGTGCTCAGCTTTCTTTATTTTTTTTATTACTTTTTTTTTCATTTATTTTTATTAGTTGGAGGCTAATTACTTTACAATATTGTAGTGGTTTTTGTCATACATTGACATGAATCAGCCATGGATTTACATGTGTTCCCCATCCTGATCCCCCCTCCCACCTCCCTCCCCATCCCATCCCTCTGGGTCTTCCCAGTGCACCAGCCCTGAGCACTTGTCTCATGCATCCAACCTGGGCTGGTGGTCTGTTTCACCCTTGATAGTATACTTGTTTCAGTGCTATTCTCTCAGATCATCCCACCCTCTCCTTTTCCCACTGAGTCCCAAAGTCTGTTCTGTACATCTGTGTCTCTTTTTCTGTTCTGCATATTGGGTTATCGTTACCATCTTTTAAAATTCTATATATATGCATTAGTATACTGTATTGGTCTTTATCTTTCTGGCTTACTTCACTCTGTATAATGGGCTCCAGTTTCATCCATCTCATTAGAACTGATTCAAATGAATTCTTTTTAATGGCTGAGTAATATTCCATTGTGTATATGTACCATAGCTTCCTTATCCATTCGTCTGCTGATGGGCATCTAGGTTGCTTCCATGTCCTGGCAATTATAAACAGTTCAGCTTTCTTTATAGTCCAACTCTCACATCCATAATGACTACGGGAAAAACCATAGCTTTGACTAGATGGATCTTTGTTGGCAAAGTAATGTCTCTGCTTTTTAATATGCTGTCTAGATTGATCATAACTTTTCTTTCAAGGAGCAAGTGTCTTCTAATTTCATGCCTGCAGTCACCATCTGCACTGATTTTGGAGCCTAAGAAAATAAAGTCTCTTACTGCTGCCACTGTTTCCCATCTATTTGCCATGAAGTGATGGAACCAGATGCCATGATCTTAGTTTTCTGAATGTTGAACTTTAAGCCAAAGTTTTCACTCTCCTCTTTCACTTTCATCAAGAGGCTCTTTAGTTGTTCTTCGCTTTCTGCCATAAGTGTGGTGTCATCTGCATATCTGAGGTTATTGATATTTCTTCTGGCAATCTTGATTCCAGCTTGTGCTTCATCCAGTCCAGCATTTCTCATGATGTACTCTGCATATAAGTTAAATAAGCAGGGTGACAATATACAGCCTTGACGTACTCCTTTCCCTATTTGGAACCAGTCTGTTTTTCCATGTCCGGTTCTAACTGTACTTCCTGACCTGCATATAGATTTCTCCAGAGATAGGTCAGGTGGTCTGGTATTCCCATCTCTTTAAAAATTTTCCAGTTTGTGGTGATCCACACAGTCAAAGGCTTTGGCATAGTCCATAAAGCAGAAATAGATGTTTTTCTGTAACTTTTTTGCTTTTTCTATGATCCAGCAGATGTTGGCAATTTGATCTCTGGTTCCTCTGACTTTTCTAAATCCAGCTTGAACATCCAGAAGTTCACGGTTCACGTACTGTTGAATCCTGGCTTGGAGAATTTTGAGCATTACTTTATTAGCATATGAGATGAGTGCAATTGTGTAGTACTTTGAGCATTCTTTGGCATTGTCTGTCTTTGGGATTGGAATGAAAACTGACCTTTTCCAGTCCTGTGGCCACTGCTGAGTTTTCCAAATTTGCTGGCATGTTGAGTGCAGCACTTTCACAGCATCATCTTTTAGGATTTGAAATAGCTCAACTGGAATTCTATCACCTCCACTAGCTTTGTTGATAGTGATGCTTTCTAAGGCCCACTTGACTTTGCATTCCAGGATATCTGGCTCTAGGTGGGTGATCATACCATCATGATTATCTGGGTTGTGAAGATCTTTCTTGTATAGTTCTTCTGTGTATTCTTGCCACCTCTTCTTAATATCTTCTGTTTCTGTTAGGTCTATACATTTCTGTCCTCATTGTGCCTATCTTTGCATGAAATCTTCCCTTGGTGTCTCTAGTTTTCTTGAAGGGAACTCTAATCTTTCCCATTCTATTGTTTTCCTCTATTTCTTTGCATTGATCACTGACGAAGGCTTTCTTATCTCTCCTTGCTATTCTTTGGAACTCTGCATTCAGATGGGTATATCTTTCCTTTTCTCCTTTGCTTTTCACTTCTCTTCTTTTCACAGCTATTTGTAAGGCCTCCTCAGGCAGCCATTTTACTTTTTTGCATTTCTTTTTCTTGGGGATGGTCTTGATCCCTGTCTCCTGTACAATGTCATGACATCCTTTCATAGTTCTTCAGGCACTCTATCAGATCTAATATGATCTATCAGATCTAATATGTCATCTATCTGTTGACATATCTAGTCAATCTGTATTTAGAGAAGCTGTTTTCAACTCATGTGGTTTATGCTGTGTTGGAAATCTCCAAGAACTGGACTATTTCCTCATCTCTTCCTAGTGTTAGATTGCTGATTGAGGCTAACACCCCTCCTTAATCCAGGCATCCACAGCATGGGATATAGCTTCTTAGAAGAAGGCAGGGAGGGACCTGTGAAGAAACAAATGGGTTATGGCCACAGACAGAGACTATGCCAAGAGAGTTGGGAATGACTAGGGCATTGCTTTATGGTCTATGGGAGTGTGCATGCTTGCTAAGTCACTTCAGTTATGTCCTACTCTTTGCAACTATAACCCTCTAGTCTCCCCTATCCTTGGAATTCTCTAGGCAAGAATACTGGAGTGGGTTGCTGTACTCTCCTTCAGGGGGTCTTCATGACCCAGGGATTGAACCTGAGCCTTCTGTGGCTCCTGCATTGCAGGCAGATTCTTTACAACTAAGCTACCAGGGAAGCTCCTGGTCTATGGGAGACCAGTGGAAAACAGCAATCCCTGGGATACAGGCTGTGGATGCTACCAAGGAGTCAAAAGTCTCCTAGTGGTGATTGAAAACAGGGAAGAAGGAAGAGACTAGTTGCAATGTGGGCAAAGTGCTTGTTCAATGGTAATACTAGTCAATGTGAACCAAATGTCTGTTATGTGATATCTTAGGAACACTATCTTTTCTGATCTTCCTCACAAGCTTAAGAGATGGAATGGACCACATTTTAATAGTGAAAATAATTGAGGCTCAAAGATGTTAAGTAAGTTGCCTGAGATCACAGAATTATTAAATCTTGGGGCCAAGATTCAAGACCAGATGTCTCAGACTCAAAAGCCCTTCCTCTCCTCACTGTAGCTTATTTCCTCTGAAGATGAAGAAAGACATGAAAAAAATGGTCATTACCTGTGTGACTTGGCAGGGCAGTGTGTGAGGCCACAGCCAGGAGGAAGAGGAAGCTGGGACTAGGAGTGGCAGAGACAGGCAAGATCCAAGCCAGTGTTATTCCAAGGGGAATCTCTTCCAGTAGTCGGACAATAGCAGAGGTTTCCAGTAAATGCAGGTGGAATAGGAAGGTCACGATGTTTTCGTTCCACCCAATCTGTCAGACACGTTTCTGGAAGTAGAGGGCAGAGTCTAACCTCAAGAAGAGGTCTGGTCAGTACTGGATAGGGCATCAGTACTTCCAGCTGGACTTCCGGGCAGATCTAGTGGGTTTAAGCCTCCAAATGCTCAGGCTGTCATGTGCTTAGAGCCTTGTGGAAAAAGTCAGTGACTGACATGGATTCAGAGATAACAGCCTGCCCCATGAGTCCAAGCTGCATGTTACATTTCACCCCACTTGAGGATCCAGTTCTGAATGGAATTTAGGGCCATTAGAAGTGAGGACTAAGGATCTGTAAGGTCAGGAGGTTGGTTGTCAACATGCATGAAGATGAAGGTGAGCCAGGTTCCCCAAACTTCAATCCAGGCAGTTGATAGACAGCTGATCCCAAGAAGGGAGAGCCTGGAGGCAAAGCAGCTGATCTCCAGATGCCCACTGACAACCTGTAATGTGAATCTCTAGGACATGGCCCTATATTAGGAACCATAAACTAATGATTCGGACTCTGTCCAGTTTTGTTTGATCTGAACAGGGTTAAAAAGTGAATTGAAATGCCTTGGGTGGGGCTAATTTTCTCCAGTTCCCACCAATCTCATTTGATATCTGGACAACTTCATTCGTGTGTCCACCCCTCTGCATATCTTCAAGAACCATTGCAGGGAGTCCTTCCATCCTTGACTTTTGTTTTGTGTAGATTACTGGTCCAGCTTCAGACTTCCTGCTTCAGGACTGACAGTGAAGTGGGGGCTGGCTCCGCCTTCCTATCTCTCCTCTGCAAGCATCTTCTCCAGGACAAAGAAATGCCCTCCAGCAGCTCCCTCTCCCACTTCCTACTCAATCTGGAAAAGGAGATCAGAAAGGAAGAAAGAACACTCATTGAGAAATACTAGCCAGACAAAGGTTAGAAGAGGGCAACGAAGACCAAGGGAAAAAGAATAGCTTTCTTCTAGAAGTCCAAATGCAATGCTGATGTGCTTTTATACATTTATTTTCCAGGTTCTTAGGTTTTTAATCATAAAGTTTTTCTTGACTTGTTGAATAAGGAAGGCTAATGGAATAACCAAAACTGCAATGCTTCGTGCTTCATTCTTCAAGGAGCTGGTGGTGGGTGTGATTTTGATAGTTGTGTTCTGGGGTTTCCAGAGGAGGAGGAGCTGCAGGTTTAGGGAAACAAACAAACAAACAAACAAACAAAAAAACTTGAGCAGAGCTGAATGAATCAAAATTGAGAGGGTGATTGATTGTTCTTCATTGTCCAACCCTATCCCACAAGCTAGCACATGTGGCTATTGGGATTGAGAAGTATGGATGGTCCGAAAGGAGATGTGCTGTGAGTGAGTGTAAAATATATACCAGATTTCAGGGACCTACTATGAGAAGGTCTCCGAGAAGACCTACTATCTACCTTCTACTATGAGAAGACCTGCTATCTCATAGTAACCTATCTCATTAGTAAGTTTTAGGTCTATTTGTATTAACAATGGAAACAGTGACATACTTTATTTTGTTGGGTTCCAAAATCAAGGTACATGGTGACTGCAGCCATGAAATTAAAAGATGCTTGCTCCTTGGAAGAAAAGCTATAACAAACCTAGACTGCATATTAAAAAGCAGAGACATTACTTTGCCGACAAAGGTCCATCTAGTCAAAGCTGTGGTTTCTCCAGTAGTTATGTATGGATGTGAGAGTTGGACCATAAAGAAAGCTGAGTGCTGAAGAATTGATGCTTTTGATCTGTGGTGTTGGAGAAGACTTTTGAGAGTCCCTTGGACTGTGAGGAGATCAAACTAGTCATTCCTAAAGGAAATCAGTCCTGAATATTCATTGGAAGGACTGATGGTGAAGCTGAGGCTCCAAACCTTTGGCCACCTGATGTGAAGAACAGACTCATTGGAAAGACCCTGATGCTGGGAAAGATTAAAGACAGGAGAAGAAGGGGAAGACAAAGGATGAGATGTTTGGATGGCATCACAGACTCGATGCACATGAGTTTGAGCAAACTCTGGGAGTTGGTGATGGATAGGGAAGCCTGGTGTGCTGCTGTCCACGGGGTCATAAAGAGTAGGACACGACTGAGTGACTGAACTGAGTTGAACTGAACTGGCTTGTGTTACGTTTCTATTATATAATGCTGGTCTAGGCTTTTCTTAAAGTTCCAGGACAAGAACACACACACATACACACACACACACACATTCATTCTATTGAGAGTTCCAAGAAATTCCAGCAGCTGGAAGATAAGTCTGCTGAACTTTTTTTTATTGAAATTGTTAACAATTCTCGAAAATAATGTAGACCACTTCTTGGTGCTTGGCGACCTCCTGCTATTGATCAGTCTTCCATATTCTCCTTGTTGTTGGCCTCTCCATATCTACCATCTTTGTCTCCACAATTCCCTGCCTCAAACCCAACTTAGGTTGTTTCCCATCTTTTTAAATACCACTATAGATTCAGGGTGTGTGATGTGTTGGAGGAAAAGAAGTACTTATGTGTTGAGAATAAGAAATCATTTTCCGTAGACTTTGGAAGTTAACATAATGGGGCTTTTCTGCATTCCAGCTGCATCGTTGGATCTGGCAGCCTGGCTGTTCTCTGATATAATGTAAAACATAACTCAGTGGTCATTTCCATGTGTAAAAAGTTCAGCAGTATTGTTGGAACTATCATCATAAATCAGGAACAACTTTCTTTAGGGACTCTATTGCCACTTGATTTAGTATTTCCTGGCAACTTGCCTATCATGGAATGAAGCCATGATTGCTTCCTACACAAAATGTTATCTGCAAAACATCCCGCCAGAAACCTATAGAAAGAACACTGACCAGCTTGCGAATTTTGATAATCTATGACTGCTTTTTGTATTGAGAATACATTTGACAATGGGACTCATTGTTAATTTGGACAATATATTCCATGGAGCAGCTTCCAAATTAAAATGGGGTTTATATAGCGTTTTACACGCCATTTGTTTCAAAGGAAAGAAAATTGGACTCTTTCAGTTCCAGGAAGAAAATTCTGCAAAACATGTATACTGTGAAATATGAGAAAATATCTTCAGCAACTTTCATACTAACATGTTCAGTTGTTAGCAAAACAAGAAAAAATAAATCAGCTATAGAGAGTAGGGGAGCATGACAGCTTCATATCCCAAATATCCTGGAGTTTCTTTTAGATGAGCACTATTAGGATGTGCAGTTCCTCACATGTAAGGAGTAATTTACCTGGGAAGTACTGGGAGGAAAGGCTGGAAGACTCCCCTCAGCACCCTGTAGTAGTTTTGCCTGGCAGTGTGCTGTGGGGGAGGGACAGTGGGGCCAGTAAGGGATTCAGCAGAAGGAAAATTATGCCATTCAGTTCACAAACCCATGGTGGCTTCAAGCCCTAGATAACACGTGTTGTGGACAGTGAGCCCACATCAAGAACAGGAGTGACCCTTGGTCAGTGCTCAGCAAAGAACAAGGAGAGTCCCAGAAAACTCCCGATGCCTTCCAAACAGGAAAGACACTGAGCAGAGATGTGGGGCTCCACGCAGAGCCGTCTCTACTGGTTCACTCCTGAGTTCCCTAGCTCCCCAGGCCACTGAATCAGCAAAGTAAATCTTGAGTAAATCTAAACCTATCTTTTCTTCCTTTCCCTTCCCTTGAGTCAAAACAATTCAGACTGTGATCTCAATTCCTGGTCCTGGACAAATATTGTGCTCTCTTTGTAATGATGAGCACACAGAGAAAAATTGCCAGGCAAATGAAAAGATAGCAGAGTTCAACAGAAGGGATCACTCTGAGGAATCAGAGAAAATATTTTTCTATGAAATATAGATTCTACAAGAGACAGGGGAAATTTTGAGAACACTCCTGATTTGTGTGTGTAAAAAACTTCAAAAGGACATTTCTTCTATGAAATTTGAGCAGAGAACCATAAAGAGAAAAACAAACAGGTTATGAAAGCCAGCATGGAGATTTTTTTTTTTAATGTTCATTTCAGATTGAAATGTAAGAAGTGAATAGCAAAATGGATCCTGCCACGAAGAGGTTTGATGGAACAGATGTCAACTTTTATATCACAAAACTCAGAGAAGAAAGATAAAGAGATAGAATGAGAGAATATATAAAAAGCATGGACAAGAGGTATGTTTAACATGTAAGCATTAGGAATTTCAGGAAAAGAAACAATAAAAGTGGACCATTATTAAAGGACTATTTGGGGGCAGTTTTTCTGAGAGACTTGCATTTCCTGAAAATCAGTCAAAACTAATGAAAAGTTTTTGTTGCTTAGATTTATTTTGATAATTTATTTTAATTTCAAGAATTAAAACAGACTGAGTGAGTATCCATGCAGATAAAGCTTGCCTCCCACTTCTCCTTTGCAACATGAAGACAGAACTGTCTACAGAATTATGAGGATAAAAGGATTGTGATTCAAATGGTATCATCAGTTAAAATGTGGGTTGACATTTTAAAGAAGTAAAAGCAAATTCTTCATATTTCCCAAGGAATAACCAGTTGGCATTGCTCTACTTTTGATAATGGAAATTAGAGAAAATAGATTTCAATACATTTTTATTAAATGGCACTACTAATAGAATAAGAATATTAGATATGACTTCCAAAATCACAGGAGAAAAGTTAAAGATAACTGTAGTCAATATAAAAAGGTATAGCTGATTCACTTCGCTGTTTAACAGAAACTGACACAACATTGTAAAGGAACTATACTCCAATAAAAATTTTAAATAGAACCATAAAACAAAATAGAAGAAATAAAACTAAGCACACAAATCTTATTAATACAATGATCAGGATAAATTCTCATTTTGAATCATAGACTTTTACATTGGGTTAAAATTAAATGTATTAGTGTACCCAGTCAATCCAAAAATAATAAAAATAAGGCAGTGAGCAGCAATATAGTAGATGAATCCAAACAAAAGCAGGGCAAGAATGGGATATGAATGGGAGACAAGGTGGAACCCAAGGCTGACACAGTCAATATGATAAGTGGTGTTAATTTATTCCTCTAAAAGAAAAAAAAATCCATAATAAAAATATAATAGGTCATACTCTTCTATGGTGACTGTAAAAACATTAAAGGTGGTAAACAAACGTCTTTAGCAATAAACAAGAAGAAGAGAAGTGCTGCTGTGGTAGGTGGTGTTGACATACTTGTATTGGGACAAATCTAGTGGACATCAATGAGTAAGGATGTAGAGGGTTCAAACGTGGTAACTTATTTGTATCCCCCAAATGGAGAAGGTACAGCTTTTCAAAGTATACTTAGAATATTTCTACAATTTCATCACAGAGAATATCTTAGTAGATTCTAGCAGTTAAAATTCCATCAGTGGACCCAGATTTTTGGTTGTGCTGTAGACCACTCATTGCTGTGGACCGATCCCTGTGATGATGGTTAGCGTCATTATAAAATATGGACTGAGAGCCTGTGATGAGTATGTCCCCCTGCATGTGCCATAGACAGAAGGTAAGGAGAGTTCATTGTTGTTATTTTTTAGTCACTAAGTCATGTCCGGCTCTTTTGTGAACCTGTGGGCTGTAGCCCACCAGGCTTTTCTGTCCATGGGATTTCTCAGGTAAGAATTCTGGAGTGGGTTGCCATTTCCTTCTGCAGGGAATCTTCCCAGATCAGGGATTGCCTGCATTGACAAGCAAAATCTTTACCACTGAGCCACCAGGGAAGCCCAGGAGAGTCCACTACCATGCATTAGAAAGGAAAAGAAGAGAAACTAGACTTTGATCCCTTGTGAATGACTTGCAAGCTCTGCTTCTTCATCTAGATGGCAACTGTTGACCCTTTGGTCAATGATGGAATTAAAATCTAGTGTCTATGAAGCAAGTGTTTTCCATTTCCAACATGAGGTCAGTGACTTTTGCTCATTTTCACTCCTGCCTTGGATTTCAGATTTACACACTTCAGAGGACTGCTGTTATGGAACCAGAATGACTCACTCTAGAAGGGCTGTGTTTTAGAAAGCGCAGTTTTTATTATGGCACCTAAGGTGCTCTGGAGATATAAACTGTGTAACTCGGGAAGGCATGCCTCATTTTGAGAACCCTTGCAGGAGCACATGTGACCTTTTATAGAGTGATTATAAAGTGATTTATAAAGTGATTCTTCACCACACAAACTAACTCAAGGGACCTTAAATACTGAATACTCTTCGTATGTTGCAAACCGCATTAGGGTTCCATGTGACTTCTGGAATGCATTTGTTGCAGAAGTTACAGCCAATGTGCACCTAGGAGGGAAAAATCACTGAAGCTCTGCATGGCCATCGAGAGTATAAAATGAAGAGACCACATGTGTTTTCAGACAGGAGTGATCTTGCCTAAAGACTAAGTCACCTGGTACAAGGTGGATAGATTGTTTTTAGTAAGTAGATGATTAAGAAAAAGCTTGGAAATAGTTCCTCCAATGTACTGTGTGGGCTCTATTCTAACCACCGACTCAGTAGTGACTTCATGTTTTTAAGGAGATGAACTCCCTGGACGCCCTCACCCAGGTGAAGAAGAAAAGCTCCTCAGGGCCCCTGAGGTTGCCGGAGCCCCACTTGTCCTGTCCTGAATCACCCTGCCTGTCAGGGCACACTTTCCATCTGAGAATTGCATGCCTATTTGTATACATACACAATCTCCTTGAGAGCTCCTTTGAATTCAAATGCTTACATCAGTTATTTGCAAGTGCATGATTTCATTGCACATGGTGGTGATATTTTTTTCTCCAAATATGGACTCCTGAGGTGGTAATAAATAATGCAGTCTGGGCGTAGGAAGTGGAGTATCCTTCCCCCAGGGTTATTCCAGGGAAGCAGGGACGGAAGCGGGCCTTGCTATTTCAGGAAAGCTGGTGGAGGGTGGACTAGAGGGCTGGTAGCTAGGCGGCAGCTGTCCTCAATCTTGTGGCTTTAACGGAGGAGAGCTGCCAGATTTACATTGTTTAAACACTTAACTAAATTAGCTATGAAAAGAAGGATGGGAGGAGGCCTGCTTAGGGGGGCAATTCAGGCCTTCTGGCTTCACTACTTTACACACACACACACACACACACACACACGCACACGCACACACACACTCTCTCTCTCACACATATACACTGATTTTCCCCAAGAGTCTGCTGGGGGAACTGGAGAGAAATTGTGTACCCTTTAGAGCAAGATTAACAACAACGAGAGCAGTGAAAATACCTGCTTTAGGAAGCTGTGCCTGGAGAGTCTGCTCAGGGTTGCAGAACTCTGGGCCTACACATTGGGCTGAGAATCTAAGTTAGACCCTCAATCAATAGAGTAAGGACTGGTCTAGGGCAATGGATCCAAAAAATAAAGATGAGAACCCAGAGGTTTCAGTTCTGAGGACAGGAAACACTGTCCTCTCTTGAAGGCAAGTGCTGTAGGTTTGGCTCTCTGAAATCATCTCTGGTTTACTGGATTGTCAGCTAACTTTTGTTGTTTCAGAAACAATTACATCTAAGAATGTTAAATATGGACTCTTTGTTGAGTTGAGATTGTCTCTAGTCGATGGCCACAGTGCTCTGTCATTGAATTTATCCTCTCTCTAACATTTGATCAATGCATTGAGTGACACCATGGAACACCTTTATCAAATATTCTAATAACTTAAAATATGAAAGCATATACAATGAAAAACAGAATCATGATTTGAAATAAATTTGAAAAATCATAAACTGAGCTAAGACAAACTCTGAAGCTTCCTAAAAGTAAACAGAAGTTTCTAAAATTAGATTCCGGAAATTCATTTCATAAGCATAATATGGAAGAACTAGCTGGGCAGGTGCAACATCTTAAGGAGATACTCTGTGACTTTAGTTAAGCACATAGTGAGTCATGGGGAACCAGGACTGTCCTGTGGCAAAGAAAGAAACAGTCCAGGCAGCACCGGCTGACTCTGATCTGGCTCAGCTCCAAGGACCCTGAAGACTCATGAACAAGCCAGGGACTGACACCTGAGCAGTGAAGAATTGATACCTTCAAACTGTGGTGCTGGAGAAAACTCTTGAGAGTCCCTTGAACTTCAAGGAGATCAAACCAGTCCATCCTAAAGGAAATCAACCCTGAATCTTCTTTGGAAGGAATGATGCTGAAGCTGAAACTCCAAAACTTTGGCCACCTGATGTAAAGAGCCGACTTATTGGAAAAGACCCTGTTTCTGGGAAAGAGAGAAGGCAGGAGGAGAAGGGGATGACAGAGGATGAGATGGTTGGATGGCATCACCAGTTGAATGGACGTGACTTTGAGCAAATTCTGGGGAATAGTGAAGTTCAGGGAAACCTGGCATGCTGCAGTCCCTGGGGTCACAAAGAGTCGGGTATGACTGAGTGACTAAACAAAAAGACACCTTCTCATGAGAGGAATTTGTAAAGGAGATTGGATTATTGATCCTGGAAAAGATTTCACTAAGACATAGCCTCCATCTCTGAAGACTTTCATGAAGGACTGGAAGCGACTGCTCAGACAGACCTGGAGGGCAGAAGTCACAGGAAGGAAGACTTGAGCTTGAAATGCAAAGGTATTTTAATGCCTCAAGGTGTCCAAAAGGGAGTACCTGCTTTGCAAAGGGAGTATTGAGTGTCTGAGCATAGGAAAGAAGGCCTGTGTTAGGGGGATACCTGAGACCATTGCTAAGACACCTCTGGAGCAGTGATTCTCTGACGTCCATGTGGATATGGGTTAGTCCTCTTTAAGAAACAAAACCCACTCCTTTCCCTAGATAATGACATGGAACATCTTTAATCAGTGGGACATCTCAAAGTGACCCTTGGGAGGCTGAGCTGCATCTTCCTTAAGTGAAGAAAAGGAGTTCACTCTTTCAGCCCAGAAGAACCCTCCAGACTGAGGGGGCCCAGCTAAAATAATGGCATGTTCACCCTGTGGACTGACCTCCCTGGGCCTCACCATCTGAGCTGGTGCTCATCGACTGAGGCTCATGCATCAAAAGATTAACTTCATTGTGTGTTCATATCACTGGACTATGGCCAGGTTGAAGCTCCACCTGTTCCCATTCTGGAGGATGGTGAGGGAACTGTGGTTGGGGGAAGCCTTGATAAAACTGCATAGATCCCAGGAACCATCACAGAACCCTGATCTGTAATTTTCTTCCTAAACTGGTAGCAGAAGAGTTTCCCGATGGCCTCTGTTCTACTCAGTCTCGTGACAAAACTCAATCCAGATGCCACTTCTGCCTGTGCTTGCTGGGTGACCCTGGACAAGTTATTTGCCTGTCAGATCTCAGTGTCCTCATCTGTAAAAACGGTGGTTAACTGGGTGGTTGTCATGAGGTTTAAAAATATACGGGTGTACTCTGTATACCATAGAACAATCTACAGCTCACATACCACTGGCACATTTTGAGGCCCCAGATTATTAATTGTTGCTATTTATTATTAATTATTGCTATAATTATTAATAATAATTCTCATTATTTTGGTAATTGCATACATCTATTTTCTTTTCTATGTTGTCAGTTCTCTGAAGATAGGACTTAAATCTTTTAAATTTTTCTATAATCCAGAACTAGTTCCAATTTGGCACATAATAGTTGCCTAAGGAATATTTATTACGTGAATGAATAGCACATATTTTAATATAACCTACTGTTAATTAGAGAAAGACCATCAATGTCATGAAATAGGTAATTTGAGGTAATAACAAAAATAATGAACACTTATTAATTTCTTCCTTTGCTCTGGATACTTTACATGTAGCACTGAATAACTCTCAGAGGAAGAAACTACTAACTCCATTTTATAGATTGAAATACTGAGGTTCAGAGTTTAGATGACTTGCTTAGGAACCTGTAGCCTGGATCTGAGCTCCCAGGGATGTCTAACACCACAGCCTGTGCTGTCCACCGCCAGGCAGTCAGACGTCGGAGCTGATCCCATTTCATTCACAGGATCTGTATGCAGTGGGACTGACCCTGCCTACTCCCCCACCCCTCGAAGTCACTTCCTGATCTGGTGGCAGCACCACATTTAGCCCTTACAGGGAGCCCTGGAGAAGCCGTGTTCCTGAACCCAGATTCTAATCAATAACCTCACACTTTCTGTACACATCCTTGCTGAGTGTGACTGCATGGGGAGCATCTGTTCTGCAGACAGGCCACCCCCGATGGGCTCCTCTGTTTCCTGTCCTCTTAGGGGCACAAACAGGGACAGACCCAGCTGCATGACTCTTGACCATCATTGTCATCATCATCATTGCTTTGCTGTCAAGATCATTCTGAAAGTAAATGTGAGGGACCCCCTTCTGAGTGAAACTCTGTGTAGAGTTCTGGGGTGTCACTTCAATGCATGTACTATGACTCATTTATTACAATCACTCCAGAAATACATAGAGAAAGTGAAAATTATATTAAATGGGAAGACCTCTTAAATGCTGGACTTGTGTTAACCTAATTAAATATAGAGTTACATTTAAGTTACCCACTGAAGATTGGTGTTCTCATAAATATCAATGGGTTCACTTAATTCTGCTTGCTTTGAAGCCAGAGTTCAAAATCAGAGCTGTCTATGCAACTTGTTGCATACACTGCACTGCCATGATCTCACTGTATTTTTTAATATCCTTTTTATGTGTGCCTTTTCAATTAAGTGGTCAGAAAGAAAAGGAAAAAAAAAGATGAAAACTTCTCCACTAGAAAATGTGTTTACAAAATATTCTTCTTTGATGTTTTAGTAACAAAATAATTTTGCACATAGAGCTTGCAATTTACATTTTCTTCTATTTTTATACAAAGTCTCTTCTTTCCTTCAGAGCAACAGATAAACTGAGACATATTTGTTAAGGCAGTAGACTGATGAAAGGGATGAACACAAAGTCTAGAGCAGGGGGAAGCAAACTTATTTATAAAAGGCTGTAACGTTTTTGATTTTGCAGACCATATGGAACTACTTGAGTCTGCCACTGCAGTGTGAGAGCAGCCATCCATGACACATCTAAATAAGTGTGTTGGGTCCCAACAAAACTTTATTTACAAAAACAGTCAGCAAGAAGATCAGCTCTTCCAGCATAGTTTGCCAATGCTTATACTAGACAAACAGACCTCAGTTCAAGCCTTATGTCTATCGCCTATCAGCTCTGTGAATGTAGGCTGTGAACATCAGTTTCTGCATCTGTAAAATGGGTATGCAGCACATATTTCAGAGTTACTGAGGTTAGATGAAATGTAAACACATTTGAAGCACTAGTTAAATGTGTGCCTCTAAAATAAAAAAAGAGAGGATGATCCACACCGTCAATAAGGTCAGTGCAAGAATTTTTTTTTTGTTGGATATGAGGCTAAATTCTGTCATTTTTGAGGTTGCGCCCAAGTACTGCATTTCATACTCTTTTGTTGATTATGAGGGTTACTCCATTTCTTCTATGGGATTCTTGCCCACAATCATAGATATAATGGTCATCTGAATTAAATTCGCCCATTCCTGTCCATTTTAGTTCACTGATTCCTAAGATGTTGATGTTTATTCTTACCATCTCCTGTTTGACCACATCTAATTTACCTTGATTCATGGACCTAACATTCAAGTTCCTATGCAATACTGTTCTTTGCAGCATCAGATTTCACTTTTTATCACTAGACACATCCACAACTGAGCATTGTTTCTGCTTTGGCTCAGTAACTTCTTCCTTTTGGAGCTATTAGTGGTTCTTCTCCACTCTTCCCCAGTAGCATATTGGACACCTTCAGACCTGGGGAACTCATCTTTTGGTGTCATATCTTTTTGTCCTTTTATATAGTTCATGAGTTTCTCATGGCAAGTATACCGCGTGGTTTGCCATTCCCCCCTCCAGTGGACAGAGAGGCCTGGTGTGCTGCAGTCCATGGGGTCGCAGAGAGTTGGACATGACTGGGCGACTGAACAGCTACAACAACAACAGGCTGAATTAAAAATAATTCCTGTGCTGTGGCTGTTCTTTGGTCTTTTACTTTGATTTACTTGAAAGAATTAAAGAAGAAATAATTATATAGGATTTACTTATTCATTGCAAATATAGTGTTAAAAATATTTTGTGTTGCTCAGTGAGGTCGCAATGATAATTTGGACAAAGCAAGTTCTCTGACAATCATACCTTGTCTAAAGGGTTTTTATATTTTTACTTCATGGCTAATATAAGTTACTTTATTCTTCTGTTTTGCCATGGCCACCAGGAAGCTCCAAATAATGTCTGTGGTTCAATTTTCAAAATCTAGCAGTTCGAACTTCATAACAGTAATACAAATAAAAGTGAGAAAATTTTACTGAGCACCTAATATATGCATGGTAGTTTCTAGGCACCTGAGTTATGCTGAGCCTTAAGATTCACATGGTTCCAGTATCTTGGTGCTTTTCTCTTAGTGAGGAGACTAGATAATAAACATGGCAGCACAAATGTTAAATAGTTTCAGGGAACAGAGTGGTATGATGAAGATAAAGCATCCTTACATGATAGAAAGTGATGGGTGGAGGGGTGCATTTTAGGAGTGATTGAAGAAGGCCTCCAAGGAGACATGTGAAGGGCTGGCAGAGAGGAGCAGGAGGCCCTGTGTGCTGAACATAAGTAGCAGGTTGGGACCCATCAAGTAGGTCAGAGGGGCTTGAGCAGAATGGGCAGGAGATAGAGCTGAGCAGAAGGTATGCCAAGGCTTCCCTTGGACTTTACAGTGTGGTAAGAAGCCCTTGGGAAGCTTCCAGCCAGGAAGCCTGGGAGCCGTGATTTTCACCACACCCGACACTTGGCTCACCAAAACGGCATTTCTCCCTCTACCTGCCATTCCTCTGAAGCTCCTGCACCTCTTGGGGTCACCCGTGCTCTCTTAGTAGCAAATCTAGCAGGCTCCCCACTTCAATTTACTTAAAAAGTTACACACGATAACATTCCCTCTTTCTGGTGTCTCGTGCCAGGAGTACTGAGTTTGTGGAGTCCAGTAACCAGCCATGCAGTCAAGCAGAGCTCCTGTTAATCCCTGATCTTATTATCCTAGAAGCATGGACACAATTGCCTGTTTTCTCTCCTGATCTCCTCCTGCTGTGAACTCTTGGTGTCCTTCAGCCCTAAACATTGCCTTTCTGAGTTTCATCCTCAGTCCTCTTCTCCTGTCAGTCTGTCTTTCTTCCTTAGAGATGTCCACCCACCTGTGGCTCCAGCTCCTGGCACACCAACAGCCCCCCTGTCTGGATGACTGCTGGGGCCCTGGGAGCTCCCACTTCCTGGAGTCTGCTCAGATGGCAATTCTCAGGACTTTTCCTGGCTCCTACTTAAAATTGCCTCTGCCATCCCAGCTTCCCTGACATTTCCTATCCTGTGTGCCCTTGTATAGCCTTTGTCACTCCCTATCATACAACATACTGATTCATTTGCTTCTTGTCTGTATTTCCACTAACAATACGTTCCAGGAGGGTAGGGAATTTCACCTGTGTTGTTACATTTTCAGCATCTAGAACCATGCTTGGTGTATAATAAGTGTTTAATAACTGACTCAGTAGATGTGAGTTTGAGCAAACTCCAGGAGATAGTGAACGACAGGGAAGCCTGGCATGCTCTAGTTCATGGGGTTTCAAAGAGTTGGACACAACTTGCTGCTAGGTCACTTCAGTTGTGTCCGACCCTGTGCGACCCCATAGACGGCAGCCCACCAGGCTCCCCCGTCCCTGGGATTCTCAAGGCAAGAACACTGGAGTGGGTTGCCATTTCCTTCTCCAATGTGTGAAAGTGAAAAGTGAAAGTGAAGTTGCTCAGTCATGTCCGACTCATAGCGAACCGATGGACTACAGCCTACCAGGCTCCTCCGTCCATGGGATTTTCCAGGCAAGAGTACTGGAGTGGGGTGCCATTGCCTTCTCCATGGACATGACTTAGTGAGTGAATAACCACAACAACTATTTGCCTGGTGATTAACTGATAGAATAACATTGATGACCTCTTGCTTATTTGGACATCTTACTCTCATGCTTCTAGTTTCTCAGAAACAACTTCACAGCACTGCTCTCAAGTTTAGCCTCCCCTTGGGATGAGAAGGAGCTGAGTTCCCTGGAACAGATCGAGGTTCTGAAGCTGGGACCATCCTGGGAATTGAGATGTCAGTGGATGCCTTTGGTCTCCTGCTTTCTCTTGCCTGGGCTTACTTCTCTTAAATGTCTAAAAAGATCCAGTGTCTTCCAGAAAGCAGTCCCACCTAATTCAATGGTCCTGGACACAGGAAAAGTCCCTTTAACACATTATTTTCCCTAGAATGTCATGGGATATAACAGCTATCATGAGTAAAGTTTTAGTCAAGGCCACTGCACTCATGGTTAGAATGCCTAACACACAATGGTCACTCAGTAAATATTTGTTGAATGAATGATTACATGCTTAGCAATTTTAGCTATTTCCAGGGCAAAACTGATTCACCCTCTACTGTGATCTGGTTAATCAGTTCCTTCCTTTGGGACTGAGGAGAACTGATGATGTGGTCTTGATCATCCCCTCCTCCTGTTGAGGGCTCTGGTTTCTTAGGATCAATATGGTTGCCATTTTCCTCTGGGTATAACTAGGGCACTGAGGGGGTAGACATGGATACTTCTTAATACTATTTAATTAAATTTAATGTAATTTATAATTTTTCCAGCCTTATGAAGTAAGATTGAAATAATTTATATATTTAGATTAAGAATGATTTTTTTAAAGGTAGACAACTTGATGATATTTTATATATGTGTGTATACACACACACACATATACACACACACACACACACACACAAACACACATATATACACACACACACATTGTGAAATGATTGCCACAGTCAAATTAATGAGCACATTCATGTTCACATAGTTACCATTTTTTTGTGGGCGAGTAGTGAGAACACACTTAAGATTTACTCTCAGCAAATGTCAAGTGTGCAAAAGAAAAGAGAACAAACTGCGCTTACACTCCTGAATGTCCAGTGGAGTGCCTGGGCCACTTACTAGCATTCCATACATAGAGAGAAGTCAAGAGACCCAACTGACCCAGGGAAGCATATCTGAAGGAAGAGACACTTACTTTTTTTTCCAGTTCACTTTTATTGTGGTAAAGTGTTCATAACCCAAAGCTCACTATATTAACCATTTTAAGTGTATAATTCAGTGGCATTAAGTACAGTCACAGTGTTGTACAACCATCACCCTCACCCATCTCCAGAACCTTTTCATCATCCCAAACTGAAACTCTGTACCCATTAAACACTAACTTCCCATTTCTCCCTATCTCTAGACCTAGCAACCTCCATTCTACATTTTTCCCCTCATATATTGCTAATATGAGTGGAATAATATAGCATTTGTCATTTTGTAATTGGCTATTTCACTTGGCATAATGTTTTCAAGGTCATCAAAATTATAGCAGGTATCAGAATTTTCTTTCTTTTTAAGGCTGAATCTGAATAATATTCCATTATTCAATATATGTTGATATATATCAAAGCCATATATATATATATACATGTATAGATATGTGAATAGATAGCTATTTATGTCTTAAATCTATCTCACATTTTGTTTATCCATTTATCCATCAATAGACTCTTGAGTTGCTTCCATATTTTAGTTATTGTGAATAATGCTTTTAGGAACATAAGCGTTCAAATATTTCTTCAAGACCCTGCTTTCAATTATTTTGGGTATATACTAAGTGGTAGAATTTCTGGATCATATGTTAATTCTTTTTTTAAAAAATTTTTGAGGAAACGCCATACTATTTTCCAAAGTGGCTATAAAATTTTACATTCCTACCAACAGTCCACAGGGTTCCAATTTCTGCTTATTCTCCCCAACACTAATTTTCTTTTTAAAAATAATTAATAAATTAAAGCATGAGAGTATGGTTGATTTACATGTTGTGTTAGTTTCTGCTATATAGCAAAGTGAAACAGTTATACATATACACATGTATCCACTCCTTTTTAGATTCTTTTCCTATATAGGTCATTACAGAGTATTGAGTAAAGTCCCCTGTGCAATACAATAGATCCTTATTAGTTATCTGTTTTATATATATGGTGCAACAAGTGCAAAACTTTTTGTTCTCTATTTTTTGGTAGAGGTCAGCCTAATGGTGTGAGCTGATATCTTGTTAGATTTGCATTTTTCTGATGATTAGCAAAGTTGAGCATCTTCTCATGTTCTTGTTGGCCATCTGTTGTATATCTTCTTTGAAGAATGTCTAAAGAAGTCTTTTTCTCATTTTTAAATCAGATTGTTTTTGTTACTGTTGTCGTTGAGTTGTAAGAGTTCTTCATGTATTCTCTATATTGACCCCCTATCAGATATATGATCTGCAAGTGTTTTCTCCCATTCTGTGGGTAGCCTTTTTACTCCAGTGTTTTTTAATGCACAAATATTTTTATGAAGTCTGATTCACCTATTTTTTTCTTTTGTTGCCTGTGCTTTTACTGTTATAGCCAAGAAATAATTGTCAAATCCAATATTTTGAAGTTTTCGTCTTGGTGTTCTTCTAAGAGTTTTACAGCAGTAGGTGTTACGTGTAGATCACGGTCTATTTTGAGTTAATTTTTGTATATGGTGTTAAGTAAGGGTCCAACGTTATTATTATTTTTGCATGTGGATACTTAGTTTTCTCAGGGCTATTTGTTGAAAAGACCATCTTTTCCTCTATTGAATGATTGCGGCACCTTTGTCAAAAATCATTTGACTAAATATGTGAGGGTTTATTTCCCTTATGAACAGAGATGCAGAAGTTCTTAACAAAATTTTAGCAAGGTTAATCTAATAATATATAAAATGGATCATGACCAAATGTATTTATTCTAGGAATGCAAGGTTAATTTAACATTTGAAAACAAATCAACTCAATTCATCATATTAACAAACTGAAACAGAAAAAAGGTGATCATCTCAATAAATTTAAGAAAAAAAAATCCAACATCTATTCCTGATAAAAACTCTCAGACAACTATAAATAGAGAGGAACTTTCATGATCTGATAAAGGGCATGTAGGGGAAATATCTTACAGTTAACATTCATACATAATGCTGAAAACTGAATGCTTTTCTTTTATGATCCAAAACACGACAAGGTGTCTGCCTTTACCAGTTTTATTCAATATTTTACTGGAAGTTCTTGCCAGGGCAATTAGGCACAAAAGGAAATAAATGTTATCCAGATTGGAAAGGAAGAATTAAAACTGTTTTTACTCACAGATGACATGATGGTCCATGTAGAAAATCTGATGGATTCTACAAGATTTAAGGAAAGACTTAAAAAGTAAAATTCAACCAGAAGGAAGTTTTAAAATCAGAAGGGAGGCCTCTCAGCAAAATAACATTCAGCAATAAAAAAGTACACCTGTCAACAATTTTTAAAATGACTAAAATTGGGGATTAAAAAAAAAGGGAAGTAAAACACTTAGTCAATACAATGAGTTGGCAGATTGGAAGAGAAGATATGCCGGCCAAAATCACTCTAAAGTTCTTGTATTGTCTGGGAGGAAGTTAAAAATCTAACTTTATACTTTGTAAAGTCTAGTATGCCCACTGAAATGTAATGGTAGCTAACAAAAATAATAGAAATAGAACATGTAATTCTAAACTGTTAGAGAATAAAGGAATAGGGTGAATTAAGTCTGGATAAGTATAACAGAAATGTAGGAAAGGAGAAATAAATAAAGAAAGGTGCAGTAAATGAAAAATAAAAAAAGAATGATAAAAGAAGTCTAAATATGTCAACTTCTACAGTGTTAGGAAGAGACTGAGCAAATGCAGTCACAGTGGTCAGAAGAAAAGGAAGTCAAGAGTCCTCCCATGTCCTAGGAGATGGGCAAGTTCGATGAAGGATGTAACAGAGTCACATAAGAGAAAGACTGGAAAAAACCACTGACTTTAAACCCAGAGATCCTTGATGCCTAGTGACCAGGGAAGTTGCAGTGGTGGTGGAGGAAGGGAGGTGGGGGGTAGGGGGTGCAGGGGTTTGAGGAAATGGCTGGTCAATCTGACAATCTATGGGTGCAAAGTTTCCTTTGAATAGAAAAAGGATGAGAGTAGTTTGAGAGATGTGGGATTGAGGCAAAGTTTTGTTTTTATCAGCGAGAAGGAGTGTTTTTATATGGAGACTTCAAAGAAAGGGGCATGGGAGTTGCCTGTTGTTATGTGTGTGAGTGAAGGGGAAAGAACCAACAATGTGACTTGTCCCAGAGCTGGCAGTCAAGAAAGGTTTACTGTGCTCTTTCACCAGCTGGGAGGGCTATAAATGTCATTTGGACGTCTTCCAGGAATGAGCTGAGGGATTCAGATGGATTTAGTAAGGATGATAGAAGATAATTCTGCAGTTGAGCAGGGTCAGATAGTGCATGGTGTGTGCATGTGTGTATGTGTATGTGTAATGGCTGTCAGAGCTAAAGTTTCAAAGTGAAGTCATTTCCAAAGGCAAGGCGATGGGACTCAGAGAGTGAAAGGCTTACATATGACCTTCAGTTCTGCCTTGTGAGCAGTAAGAGGTATCATTAGTAACAGCCTGATTTTGTTTTTTATTTCCATCTGTGGTGATTTCCCAAATCAGCTTTCAACAGGTCACAGTGAATTTTAGCACTGGTCATTGATATGTTCATATATAAAATACATAATCCTCACTTTCAGGTCTCCAGAATGCCACTCTTCTGAAAACAGCTTCCTTATGCTCCCAATTCTCTTTAACTAGTGGGTTTGTTTGTTTCGCATTTCTAGTTTTGTCAGCTCATCTTTCACTTTTTCCACCTGTTACTGTTTTCCTTCTCCATCACTCTTTGTTGTGACCAAGCCTAACTCTCTATCAGGTAGGGAGGTGTAGGGAGGTGTGTGCCATGGCTGCTGAAACAGTTGGAGGGTTGTGGTACCTCTCTCCATCAGTGTCCCACACCTCCCTGCAGTGTGGGGCTCCTGGGCGGTGGCTTCCCTCCCTGCAGGAATCTCTCAAGGGGAGGCAGTAAAGGAAGAGTGATGATATTCCACTTGCAAAGTGCTCTGCACAGCTCCCTTTAAAGATGCTGCACAGTCAGAAGCATTATTAGTTCAGAATTAAGGCGCTAGGGACTTCCACCAAAGCTGGCATTTTGCATTACAATGTACAAAAATTGCTGTCAGGGCCAACGTGGGGCTTGTCCATTGCATTTTGTTCTGTGCAAGATGTGTGTGGGCCCAAGTGGTCTGGTCCCAAGGACTGGTCTTTCTGTGAGACAAACCACACCATGGAGCTTCTAGGTGTCTAGATAAGATTGCCCTGCAATTGGTCAGCCTGCTCCACCATTGCAGAAATCTTCCTTATGTTTTATTTCCAGAACAGACCAAAAGCAGATTGCCATTAGGAGCCCACAGCCCTTCTGCCTGTCCCTCCAGGCCTCAAGATGTTGACCTGTCACTTATTGTATGCACTTCCTAATATGTTTTCCCCACTTGTTCAACAGTGTCCCACAATGCTGTCTTCCTTCAGTCTGAGTATTTAGCCAAGCCTTGTATTTTGTATTCCCCTGGAAATGTTTGGGGGAATCTGGCAATGCTAATTGAAGCACACAATCCATGTAATTAACTGAGCTCTTAGAAAGTGCCAGGGACTTTCCTAGAAGCGGGGGAGCAAAAATGGAGTAGATGTCCATAGTTCAGTGGAGGCGATGGTTCCCAAGGCACTGCAATGAGTGACCTAAGAGAGGCATGGTACACAGTGCCGTGGGAATGTAAAGGAAAGAGCAGTCAATTCTGGAACCAATAAGATAGAACAGTAGAATGAACGGGCAGTCGGGGAAGGCTGTCTGGGTCTAGAAGGATGATTAGGAGTTCATCAGGTAGGAAAAGAAAGGAAGGTACATTCCAGGCAGAGGGATAAATTGGGCAAAGATCCAGGGGCAGGACTATGCACTGAAAATGTGAAGAGTAGTATCCTATGTGACAGGGCAAATGGATGAATGGGGTGCGGAGAGCCCGTGGGAATTAACACTACAGGGAGTGTTCGCTGCCCAGTTTGGAGCTCACACCCCATCACTGGGAGCCATTGAAGGATTCAGAGCAGGGGAGTGATGGATGGAAGATGTGAATACAGAATTGGGGAGGGTAAAACTACAGAAAGCAAAGTACAGCTGCTGTGTTCCTGGTTTACCTGTCAGGGGACCATGGTCACCATGGAGTCCTTGCCCACCTCCCACGAGGCCCAGTGTTTCTAAAGGCTCTTCCAGTACAATCTTTTTGGGGAGAGTTCTCAGATATCTGGGAAGGACTCGATGGACTTAGCAGGGGTGTAGATATCCTGCAGCTCAGGGATGCTGTGCCTCTTGGCCCAAAGGTGGGAGCAGTGCCTCTTTGTAGGTAGTGCCCTGGACTGGACACAGGACAGATGTGAAACCTGAGGGCCAGGGAGTTGGGCCATGCCTTCTTAGCACCTCCAGGTGGGCATGTGATTTAAGGAGAAACATTTTCCTTCTCAAGGAAAGAAATAAGGCTATTGCTTGAAGACAGGAGCTGATTCCAAAGTTACTTTGAAACGCTGATTTCACCAGATTTTCTTGCACTGTTTGCTTCAGACTCTTAGATCCAACTTAAATCAGCAGCAGCAAAATAATCTCTCTTGGTTCAATGGCCCAGAGTTTGCATAATCGATACAAAGCAGAGTCATGACCCTTTCCTGTCAAGTGGTGAATATTTCTTTCAGAGGTCCCTTCAGACTGAAACATCCTACTCTCTTCCACATAGGGGACTTCTGAACAAACTGTCAGAAGAAAGCTTAAACACTGGTGGCCTAAAGTTGATTCTCAGGCAGCAGACAACCCCACAGTATATCAAAGGCTGATTTCTGGGTAATGCAGTCAGTGGCGGTTATTTAGGTTGTTATAGGTTTTTGAAAATGTGTATCCAGCTTGTTGAAGTCTAGCTGGCAACTGAAGTCGAGCTTCAGCCAACAAGAATATCAGTCATTTGAAGTGCTAACCAACAGATGTGATGTTTAGAGGGTGGTGTTCCCCTGATTGCTCCTCCCATGTCCCAGTGCCACTGTGGAAGGGTGTGGGAAGGGGGAGTAGCTGCTGTCTCATTGTACTAGGAGAGAACTTGACTGGCTCCATTCGTAGTGAAAGCAAATTATCTATTTTTTCTGCCGTTGTAGGAAATCATCAACTTAAGATGTAAATTAAAAGACAAATAAACATGAGTGTCATAGCAGGAGCTAGCACAGCCTTACCCGTCGATGTTCTGCCAGTCCCAGTGCCCCTGAGGAGCATGGTGGGGTGGGGGTATTACTGGGTTGGGGAAGCTAGGCATGGGACGAAGGGCTGTGCTTCCCCCTGAGCTGTTCTGCCCACTCCCCAACTCCATGTATGATCAGAAATTCGCTTTGTCAAGATATGGACTGAAATAAATTTAAGCCTGGTTTATTGAAAAGATTCTGGTTGAATTGTGGTAAACATAGCACTCTGGTGGTACTTCCTTTAGGAAAAGAGTATTTTTCCTTTTTTTTCCAAGTCACTATGGTGCCAGATGGGCGACCAGCTGCTTGTACCCACCCCTGCCAGGCTTCCCTGGTGGCTCAGCTCGTAAAGAATCTGCCTGCAATGTGGGAGAGCTGGGTTCTATCTCTGGGTTGGGAAGATCCCCTGGAGAAGGGAATGGCTACCCACTCCAGTATTCTGGCCTGGAGAATTCGATGGACTGTATAGTCCATGGGGTTGCAAAGAATCAGACACGACTGAACAACTTTCACTTTCACTTTTCACCGACTGGCAGCGGGTATCATAAAAGCATTCGGAGAGTCCTGGACCTGAAAGCAACTGCTGGTCTAGGAAGAAGCATGTGGGCAGCAGCAGTCCAGCTGGAGGTCAGGCCCAGGATGCTCAGCCTCAGCAAATGATCTGGCTGGTATGACAGGAGCCAGAGGGACCAAGTTGGGGCTGGGAAACTGCCTTCATGTTCCCTAACCCCTCTTGTCAGTTGGGTATCTGGTGTGGGGAGATGGAGATGTGGATCACCACACCTGCCAAGGTAGATGCCCTCAGGAGAGTCATCTCATGGTGGAGGTTCATGTGGCATTCCCTAGCCCTCTGAGCCCACAGGGGCTCATGATTCAACTAAGCACAGAGGGCAGGCCGCACAACTCATCCCTGACCCCAAAACACCTTTGGACCCCAAACCTTTCACAGACTTGTGATCTGGCTTTGTTATGAAGTGAGCATGACTTCTGCTGTGGTTTAATCCCAGTTCCTTTGTCCTCAGCGAGGACAAGAATGGCTGCTCACCTCCCTGAGAAATTGTGCTCATCATTGGCCATGTCAGGCCTTAATCTTAAAAGTGCCTTTGCAGAAATGGTGCCGAACAAATTGCCCATACTGTTCACAGCCACCCGCATTTACTTCTCCATTTGTCTCAACATCTTGGCTCTTTTTCTTTGAGATAAGCCTCAGGAACCCAGAGAGACACATAAATAATCCGGCTGTTTTATTACCCTGGTTCTCATAATAGGCTACATTGTGTGACCCGACCATATCTTTTTCAGGAAATTTATGTTGTGGCAATAATAATTCCTTCTAACAGAAACAACCCATAACAGGGTGGGTTTATTAAGAGAGTATTTATGGCTAATTAAGCTGCCATGAGTGCTCTGTTCCCTCGGGCTGCCAAGGAGCAGATGCGCATGGGGAGACAGAGGGGGCATATCAGGAAGTAGACGGATTTGAAGGCAGGGGATGGGGGGTCTGCTCGTGGCCTTGTCACCCGCTGCGTTGTAACTGAGAGCAAGACGCTTTCCTTCTCTGGATCACACTTCTCTTAACTGGAAAGCAAGGGGATTGGATTGGACGACCTTCACGCTCTGTGATTTGTGAATCTGGGGGTTGAGGAGAAGCTGGGTATTTGTATAGGAATGTGATAAGAATGAAGGATCACAGTCCTGTTAGCCCCCCTACTCTTTACATACTTTTGAGACTTCAGCCCACCACTTACCAGTCGTAAAGGTGACAGATGGTTTAACCACATCCAGCAGCCAGACCCTAACGTAAAAATAAATTAGACAACCTGAAGAATCAGGCCCATTGTGTGTGTGAGTGTGCATGTGTGTGTGAGCTTCCAGAGTCTGCCCCTGACCCCACTGAGCACACCATCAGGTGAAAGCACACGAAGTGACCTAACTGGAGGCCATGTGTTAGCAGGAAATGCCCGTCATTCATCACCTCCCTTAAGTGTGTTTGCTTCCACACTGGGGAGACTAACAACAGTCTTCCTGTTCAGGAGTCCTTTCTATCTCCTAGTCTGAAAGCCCTAGACAAATACAGTTGGGAAGAACTTACTCTCACAGCCAGAAGTGACACATCCTTCCTGAAAAACATTTTAGCATTTAGAAGCACATTTCCACCCTCCACCTTGTCAAGACGCTGGATAAACCCCAACTCTGGGGAAATCAACTTTAACTGAGCTAACCCTCCGTACCCCAGGCATTTACCTGGAGAAGTAATATAACCCTTGTTTTCTCAGTAAGTCTCCCATGTCCAGTGATGGTGTGATGCCCCCAGAAGTGCCTGAGGATTCACACCATCCCATCAGTTATGCATAGACAGGATTAAACATGTGGCTGTTTCAACCAAATATACAGGTAGTGTAAAGGTTGGATTGTGTCAGGTCCACAAGAGCTTCATCACCATCCCCTCAGAGGTGCAGTTGATATGCCAGCCACAAACAGATTGCTGTAGGTAATAGCAGAATTATTTAAAACATGGTCCTGGTCCTGAAAGTGTTTGCTGCTTGAGAAACTTACTTTTATTTTGTTTTTTATTTTTTTTGATGAAGTAATGCATTTTATTAATGTTAGTAACAGGAGTAGCAGCAGAAGCAAACTTTATTTTTGAACACACACTCTGAGCTAAGCATTGTGCTAAAATCCTTTGTATGATTTGTCTCATCTAGTTGAAGGAGAAAACCCATATTTCCTTTTTCCCTGTCTGGTGGACACTGCTAAATAGAATTCATTCATATATGGATTCATCATTACCATTAGAATCTCAATGTTGCTTGAGGCAGCAATGTAAATGTTAGAACAATTACCTCCCCCAGAACTCTTGCTTCCTGGGGTAAACCCCAGTGGCCCAGTTCTGGCCAATAAAATGTAAGAAATCGGTAAGGTAGGATTCCAGAAAAGGGAATTCCAGATTAACAGGAAAAATGTCAGCTGGAATTTGCCTTCTGTCATTTTACCTTGTCTTTCTTCCTGCTTGGGATTTGGACTCAGTGCCTGTAGGCAGGTGGATCTTGTTACCATGTGAACAAAAGCCACAGGTAAAGGCTGGTGGAACAGGAAGTGACAGGAAGCCTGGACCCTGGGTGATTTCCTTGAGTGGTTGCCTCGGCCCTTCACTATACCCCCAGGCTCCTGGCTGTATAAGAAAGCTACATATAATCAATACATTCTGCCTTGTCTACCTCCATCCATGATGGTGCTATAATGAGTGTTTTCCCAAACACAGAGCATTTCTAGCTTTGTTTTTGCAAGTTTCATCCTACTCCTACCAAAAGCTGTGTCACTCCTGCCTCACTGCCTGCTTCATCATCACTTTCTATCTCTTTAGCTCAGTCTTTGACCATTTTCGTATTACCTGTATTTTCTTATTTTCTATATTTTTGGTGCTCTGGCATCTGGGGCCTCGCTGACTAGGGAGAGACTGACACTCCCAGAGCTTAGTCAGTTCTTAAGACACAGAAAACAACTCACTGGGGAACATACCTTTCAAATGCCAACTGGCTAATCCAGAGTCTAACCCTGAACCACCTCACTTGTCTGGCTATTACACTCCAGACAATTATTTTCTGCCCTAATTACCCCAGGTCCAGATAATGCACAACTGGGGACCACTCTTATAACCCAGAGCCTGGTATCAATTATTCAAACTATCAAACTACCCGATCCTGAACCTGGTTACCCTGCCTCACCTATTCCTTCCTGCAAAAACCACAATAAAGTGTTTTGACAGTTTGGTGTGGCCACTATGGAAAAAAGTGTGGAGGTTCCTCAAAAAGCTAAAAACAGAGTTGTCATACTATCCAGCCATCCCCCCATTCTTGGGCATACATTCAGACAAAGCTATAGTTGGAAAAGATACATGCACCCTCTGTTCACAGCAGTCCTATTCCTGATAGTGAAGACACAGAAGCAACCTAAATGTCCATCGACAGAGGAAAGGATAAAGATGTAGGACATATATACAACAGAATATTACTCAGCCATAAAAAAAAGAATGAAATAATGCCATTTGCAGCAACATGGGTGAACCTAGAGATTATCACACTAAGAAAAGTCAAATAATACATAAGATCACTTATATGCGGAATCAAAAATGTGACACAAACGAACTTATCCATGAAACGGACTCACAGACAATAAAGAACAGACTTGTGGTTGACAAGAGGGAGGAGAATGGGAAAGAGAAGGATTGGGAATTTGGAATCAGCAGGTGCAAACTATTATATACATAATGGAAAAACAAGATCCTATTGTAAGCACAGAGAACTATGTTCAATATCCTCTGACAAGCCATGATGGAAAAGAATATGAAAAAGAGTATATATATATATGTTTCTTTGCTGTACTCGAGAAACTTACTTTTAGAGGGAAATATATGAACAGAATTACTAATCACTAGTCTAGAGGGTGCTCCTTGAGTGTACAGAGGATAAGGATGGGAAGCCTGCATTGCAAGGTTGGTGGGAAAACACTGGTTCCCCCGTGTGGTCTCATTCAAACCCCTCAGCTTCTGTCCACTCCCAAGTTCCTGATGGAAAAACAGCAAGTTACCTTACCCCAATATTCAAGGAGCAGACAACCACTGGAAAAAGTACCTGGCTCCCCTCACTACCAGAAATCCAACTGCTAATTTCAGCTGGATGCTCAGCTGGCATTTGGCTGTCAGGACAAAACCATCTGTTGATAACAAGATCAGAGTGAAAGTGAAAGTCTCTCAGTCGTGTCTGACTCTTTGCAACCTCATGGGCTATACAGTCCATGGAATTCTCCAGGCCAGAATACTGGAGTGGCTAGCCTTTCCCTTCTCCAGGGGATCTTCCCAACCCAGGCACTGTACCCAGACTTCCCGCATTGCAGGGGGATTCTTTACCAGCTGAGCCACAAGGGGAAGCCCAAGAATACTGGAGTGGGTAGCCTATTCCTTCTCCAGCTGATCTTCCTGACCCAGGAATCAAACCAGGGTCTCCTTCATTACAGGCAGATTCTTTACCAACTTAACTATCAGGGAAGCCCAACAGGTCAGAAATAAACTCCTAAAGTGTTTCTCAGTTTTTTTTTTTTTTTTTTGGCTTGCTACATGGCATGTAACCAAGGATTGAACTCATGCACCCTGCGGTGGAAGCAGAATCCTAACCACTGGACTTCCAAGGGATTTCCTCTCATAGTTTTCTAATAACACATTGAGGAGCAGAGTCAGAGGTACTTTTCAATAAGTCTGCAGATACTTGAGAGGTTAATAAATGCTCAGAAAATTTTAAAGCAAAATCCCTTGATATGAAAAAGAAGCATGTAGCTGGATGATTGAAGTCTATACATAGCCATTGGGTGCTTAAAAGTCTTTGTTTCAATCTGACCTCTGTTAACAAATGATAATAATAAATGAAAGGTGAAAGTGAAAGTCTCTTAGTCTTGTCCGACCCTGAAGTGAAGTGAAGTGAAGTCGCTCAGTCGTGTCCGACTCTTTGTGACCCCACGGCCTGTAGCCTACCAGGCTCCTCTGTCCATGGGATTCTCCAGGCAAGAATACAGGAGTGAGTTACCATTTCCTTCTCCAGACTCTAGGTACTATTAAATAGTTATCAGTTATCAAACCATACCATTTATCAAGTATTCTGCTAAACACTTTAGATGTGGGACCTAATTTAATACTTCCAACCATTCTATGACATAGACAGTCATTTCTCTAGAGAGTTTCAGAGAAATTGTCACTTAAGAGAAAATAGTGGCAAGCATAGAAACTGGAATTTGAACTCACCCAACCTTGTCCCACACCTGTGCTACTTTGTGCTCTGTATCCAACCATCCAGTCCTGCTACCCCAGGGGGAGTGAGTCTCTGTAGAGCCAGATTTCCTAACAGGCTGGAGAACTAACACTATTTTTCCAGTTCAAATCTCTTTAAAAGTTAATACATATCTCCACACCTTAATTTTTAAGTAGATTTATTGAGATATAAAGCACATACCAATTTACCTATTTAAAGTATACATTTAATGAGTTAGTATATTCACAGTTATGCAACCATCAAGACAATCTAATTTTAGAACATTTATAACATTCTCCAAAGAATTCTATCCATTAATAGTCACTCCCAATCCTCCCTGACCCCCAGTTACTGTACACCATTAATCTACTTTCTGTCTCCATCAATTTACTTCTTCTCAACAATCTATGTAAATGAATCATAGATTATATGGTCTTTTATTACCAGTGTCTTTCTCTTAGTATAATATTTTCAACTTTCATTTATTTTGTAGCATCTATCAGTAATTGAATCCTGGGTCTTGCTAAATGATATTCAGTTATAGTTTGTATATCCATTCAACAGTTGATACATATTAAAGCCGTTTCCACATTTTGTCTATTATAAATAATGCTGCAGTTAACATTTATGTGTAAGTTTTTGTGTGGATGTAGCTCTTATTTCTCTTGGGTGTGAATCTAAGAGTAGTACTCCTGGATCATATGGTAACTTTATGTTTAACTGTTTGAGCAACTGCCAAAATGTTTTGTCAAGGAAGCTATATCACTTTACATTCCCACCAACATAGTTCCAATTTCTCTGCTTCCTTGTCAACACTGTTATTGACTGTCTTTGATTTTAGCTATTCAAGGTATAAAGTGATATCTCATTGTGGTTTTGATTTGCATTTTCTTAGTGAATAAATCTGTTGAACAATTTTTTCTCAAGAACTGTGCTTATTGGCTGCTTGTATATCTCCATTGGAAAATGTGTCTTCAGATCCATTTCCCGTTTTCAGTTGATTTATTTGTCTCCTAGTATTGATTTGTAAAAGCCTGTTTTATATCCTGGATATAAGTCCATTATCAAATATATGATTGAAAACATTTTCTCTCATTCTGAGTTTGTCTTTTCATGTTTTTGATCATGTGTGTTGAAGCACAGAGGTTTTTAATGTTGATGAAGTCCAATTTATCTATTTTATCTTTTTTTAACTTTTTTACTTGTGCTTTTATTGTCATATCTAATATACTATTGCCTAATCCAAGGTCATTAAGATTTACTCTTAAGTTTTCTTCTAAAACTTTTATAGTTTTTTTTTTTAATTAGTTGGAGGCTAATTACTTCACAATATTTCAGTGGGTTTTGTCATACATTGACATGAATCAGCCATGGAGTTACATGTATTCCCCATCCCGATCCCCCCTCCCACCTCCCTCTCCACCCGATTCCTCTGGGTCTTCCCAGTGCACCAGGCCCGAGCACTTGTCTCATGAATCCAACCTGGGCTGCTGATCTGTTTCACTATAGATAATATACATGCTGTTCTTTCGAAACATCCCACCCTCACCTTCTCCCACAGAGTTCAAAAGTCTGTTCCATACTTCTGTGTCTCTTTTTCTGTTTTGCATATAAGTTATCATTACCATCTTTCTAAATTCCATATATATGTGTTAGTATGCTGTAATGTTCTTTATTTTTCTGGCTTACTTCACTCTGTATAATGGGCTCCAGTTTCATCCATCTCATTAGAACTGATTCAAATGAATTCTTTTTAATGGCTGAGTAATATTTCATGGTGTATATGTACCACAGCTTCCTTATCCATTCGTCTGCTGATGGGCATCTAGGTTGCTTCCATGTCCTGGCTATTATAAACAGTGCTGCGATGAACATTGGGGTGCATGTGTCTCTTTCAGATCTGGTTTCCTTAGTGTGTATGCCCAGAAGTGGGATTGCTGGGTCATATGGCAGTTCTATTTCCAGTTTTTTAAGAAATCTCCACACTGTTTTCCATAGTGGCTGTACTAGTTTGCATTCCCACCAACAGTGTAAGAGGGTTCCCTTTTCTCCACACCCTCTCCAGCATTTATTGCTTGTAGACTTTTGGATAGCAGCCATCCTCACTGGCATGTAATGGTACCTCATTGTGGTTTCGATTTGCATTTCTCTGATAATAAGTGATGTTGAGCATCTTTTCATGTGTTTGTTAGCCATCTGTATGTCTTCTTTGGAGAAATGTCTGTTTAGTTCTTTGGCCCATTTTTTGATTGGGTCATTTATTTTTCTGGAATTGAGCTTCAGGAGTTGCTTGTATATTTTTGAGATTAATCTTTTGTCTGTTTCTTCATTTGCTATTATTTTCTCCAATCTGAGGGCTGTCTTTTCACCTTACTTATAGTTTCCTTTGTTGTGCAAAAGCTTTTAAGTTTCATTAGGTCCCATTTGTTTATTTTTGCTTTTATTTCCAATATTCTGGGAGGTGGGTCATAGAGGATCCTGCTGTGATTTATGTCGGAGAGTGTTTTGCCTATGTTCTCCTCTAGGAGTTTTATAGTTTCTGGTCTTACATTTAGATCTTTAATCCATTTTGAGTTTATTTTTGTGTATGATGTTAGAAAGTGTTCTAGTTTCATTCTTTTACAAGTGGTTGACCAGTTTTCCCAGCACCACTTGTTAAAGAGGTTGTCTTTTTTCCATTGTATATCCTTGCTAGCTCTTACGTTTAAGTTAACGACCATTTTGAGTTAATTTTTTATATATATATATATGATGTGAAGGAGGGTCCTAGTTTCATTCTTCTTTGGATATTCAACTGGCAAAGCTACATGTTTGAAAAGACTTTTCTTTCTCTCATTGAATTATCTTGACACCTTTGTTGAACATCAGTTGACCACAAATGAAGTGTCTCTTTCTGAACTCTAAGTTCTATTATATAGATTTATATAACTATCCTTACAACTATACATACTGAGTTATATTCTGTGGCTTCGTGTGTGCATGCGAAGTTGCTTCTGTCGTGTCTGACTCTGTGCAACCCTATGAACTGTAGCCGACCAGGCTCCTCTGCCCTTGGGATTATCCAGGCAAAAGCACTGGAGTGGGTGGCTTTGTAGTAAACCTTAAATCAGAAAGTATGAATCCTCTAATTTTGTTTTTATTTTTCATGATGACTTTGGCTTTTCTGGATCACTTGTATTTCCATATAAATTTTAGAATCAGCTTGTCAATTTCTGCAAAAACAAAACAAAACAAAACACCAGCTGGTATTTTCATAGAGATTACCTTAGAATTTTGTATTTATAAAATATGTCATCTGCAAATGGATATAGTCACTTCTTCCATTCCAACCTGGGAACCTTTTATTTCTTTTCCTTGCCTAATGGCTTTGGTAGGGATCCAGTGTAATGATGAAGAAAAGTGGTGATAGTACATATCCCTGTATCATTTCCTGAACTTTAAGAAAACACATCCAGGTCTTCACTATTAACTATGATTATCAGATATGGGTTTTTTGTAGATGACCTTTTTCATGTAGAGGAAGTTCCTTCTAAACCTAGTTTGTTGAGTCTTTTGCTCTGAGAGGTGTTGGATTTTTAAATGTTTTCTCTATATCTGTTAAGATAACCATGTGGTTTGTATATTTATTCTATTAATATTATATGAATTGATTTTCAGATATTAAACCAACTTTGCCTTCCCAAAATAAATTCCACTTGATTATGATGTAAAATCTTTTAGTACACTTGCTGAACTTGGTTTGCTACTATTTTATTGGGAATTTTTGTATTTGTATTCTTAAGTATTATTTGTCTGTAGTTTTCTTTTTTGTATAATGTCTTTCTCTAGTTTTGGTGTCAGGGCTATACTGATTTTCACAAAATAATTGAAAAGTGTTCCTTCCTGTTCTATTTTTGTGGAAGAGTTTGTGAAAGGCTAGTATTGATTCTTCTTTAAATGTTTGGTAGAATTCACCAACAAATCCATATGGGCCTGGGCTTTTCCTTGTGAGTATCTTTAAGTTACTAATTTAATCTCTTTACTTTTACATGTCTATTCAGATTTTATATTTCTTCTTGAGTTAATTTTAGTAGTTGGTGTGTTTTTATATACTTATCTACTTTATCCAGGTTATCTAACTTGTTGCCATACAACTGCACATAGAATTCCCTCTGATAATCCCTCATATTTCTGTAAGATGAGTAGTGATGTCGAGTAGTGATATCTTCCCTATCACTCTTGATTTTAGTAGGTTGAGTCTTCTGTCTTTTATTTTTCTTGGTCATTCTACTTAAAAATTTGTCAATTTTGGTATTTTTTTCTGATTTTGTTATCAGGGTGATGCTGGCCTTGTAGAATTTGTTTTGATATTTTCAAATGCACTACATTTCTATATGTTGTAGACAAAACAGCAGTTTGACACATATTGTTTTATGCAATTGCTTTTTAAATATAATAAGAAGAAAGAAGAAAATATGCAATATACTCTGTTTTATTATTATCAGGGTAATTACCTTTACTGATGCTCTTTTTTTATATAGTGAATTAATGTCTGGTGTCACTTGCTTTTAGTCTGAAAAAATCCTTTAGTATTTCTTGCAAAGCAGGCCTTGTAACAATTAGCACTTTCCTTTGTTTATTTATTTATTTGAGATTTTCTTACTTAGCTTTCATTTTTTAATGTTTTTCTGGTGATGAATTTCTTGGGTGGTTGAGTTTTTACTTTCAGTTCTTTGAATCCCACTGCTTTCTGGTCTCCACTGTTTCTGTTAACCTTCTTGGAGTTCCCTTGCATGTGAAGGGTCATTTTTTTTTTTTTTGTTCGTGCTATGTTGAAGATTTTTTCTTTGTTTTGCCTTTTAAGTAGTTCAGAAAAGTCTATTTCCCTGCAATGTATAGCTTCTGATGTCTCTTTTCTGAGTGTGAAGCCTTGGGAATATGTACTCTCCCGAATCACCAGAGATATCTGTGATTTATTTTTGTGCTCTTTGAGTCTCTCTTTCCCTGATCTGCCTCAGGCTTCTGGATCCTTTGCCTTTGTTAGCTTCTCACCTGGATGTTAGCCTCTACTAGTTACTAGCTGTTTGCTCTGTATTTTTGACAATAGTTTGATATAAATTGCTCCACAGTCTGATAAATTACAGTCATGTTTCTTTTCAGGAGCAGGATATTCCCAGTCTTTGAATATTACTCTGACTCTAGGGGGGCTCTTTTTAGCGTTTCTTACCTAGTTGTCTCTGTTATACTTCTAGCTGGTAGAGCATGTTGCTTGCTACTACTAGTATAGTAAGCCACTAGGCTTTTCCAGTTCACCTCCAAAATGGACATTGCTTTTTAACAATGCCCTTAGGCATGATCTTCCAAAGCTATGTTATAAGTAAGGTCAGTCTTTTAAGAAGGTACGAGGACCTCACTGTTCTTAAAATTTGCTTCTCTCCCTAGGAAGAGCCTCTGTGCCACTAAATCAGAGCTTGGAGAGGGGACTGTCACTCTTTTCCGGATAACACCCGTGCGCTATGGGCGAGAGGTCTTTTCCTCTTACTTCTCTCGGCATTGAGACTCAGTCCTATAAGCTATCTGGGGCAGGGGTGATCAAGCTCAGTATTCTTGGCCTTATGAATGAAAGCTCACTGTGGGAAGGAAGCCCCAGTCCTCTTGGGTGTATCTGCCTGGATTAGAACTTCTGTAGCATTGAGCTGGTGAGAGGATGAGATTTCCTGAGGACTTCCCCATGCTGGGGTGAAACCACAACCCTAGGATGGGATCTTGGAGGAGAAGGAGACCCTTCTTCATGGTCATGCTCCCCTAGGATAGAGTGACCACTACACTGGGCTGTTGGTCAAGATGGGAGCTTGGTTATGGTTTAGATGCCACAGGGTCTCATTGTTAATACTGAAATTTAATAGATTTTCTTGAACAAATGTTTTCCCATATTATGCCACTAGGACAATCCCTGGAGACTTTAAATAATTGTTTTATATAACTTTCTGCAGCTAAATGGTTGTTTTGCTGGAAAAAGATCTACTGAGTTCATTATGACACCATTTTGCCTGTCTTCTGTCTCTACACCTTTTATACACTGAAGGTGGATTGTAATCTGCCATCTTCTTGATCTTTCAAAAACCAGTATAACACAATTCCACTATTGAATGTTATAGAAGACATTTTCCTCCTGTATAACATGGTCTCAGAACTTTTTAGCTTGAATTTTACAGTTTTTTAAAAAATTTTCTTCCATAACTTTAACCGGTCGGCCATTAAGCTTTAAATTTTTTTGTTTGTTTGTTTTGGCAGCCTATGTACCCATAATTATCCTCTTTCATGTCTTCTAATTTTCAGATTCAAAGCTGATTGGAAGCTTGTCAAAGCTATGGGCAATTTACAGGAAAACATTCTGCATGAGGGCCTAAAGGAATCTCCAGTGAACAAGTGTCTATATTCCAAATCATGTCATTCCACAAAAACTATCCAGAGCCTTTAATAAATCTGTTAATTTCCTCCTGTTGATGACCTTCAAGACAGGGATAGCTACTGCGGAGCTCAGGAGACACCTCACAAATTGCTCCCAGCTTCTGCAGGGATGATTGGGCTGAACAGTCAAGAGGTGTGTGTAAAAACACAATGACACTAGAAGGGCTACTATTTTAGGATTGAAAAGAAGCATCTTGCCTCAGAGGCTCACAGGACCTGACAGCCTGTCCTGAGGTAAGGTAGAAAGAGCGTGGCAAGTTCTAATCAAGACAGAGTGGCCTGGCACTGGCTTTGCTGCTAGTCTAGCCCAGGGCAAGAAAACCTCGATTCTGATGATCCTGTTGCTGCATTTTTCTGCATCTGAATATTACCATGGAAGACTGCCATTCCTCAGAGCATCCATACCCTGGGGTGATATTCTGTCTTTCCTGGTGTCCTTGTTAGAGATTCACATGAACTGGCTGGATCAGCCCCTGACTGGACCCTGTTAATAATGACAAGCTTCCTTTATGCTCACTGCCTGCTATTCAAGTGCATGAAACTCTCTTGTATTTGTGCCAGATGGTCATGTTTTCTGGATCTCATCTGCTTTGTGTGTTTCACCAACTTGGCTATGACTGTATCCTGTGGTCTTGCCTATATCCCTTCCTATCGCTGGTATATTGATCAGTGAATGTCTAACATCAGTTGGATGGTATATTTGAAGTTCTGACTTCTCTCAGCTCATGTCTCCAACATGCACTCTCCAAATGCAGTTACTGGAGCCCTGATAGAAACAGTTACAGTGCTTCTCACACTTGGGTATACAACAAAATCACTTGGAGGGATCTTTAATACACAGATTGCAGAGCTCCACTCCCAAAGTTTCTGACTCAGTCTGAGTTGGGACCAAAAAGTCTGTATCTCTAACAGTTTGCTAAGTGATGCTGATGCTGCTGGTCCAGGGACCACACTTTGGGAACCACTGGTCTAGAAGGTAAAGGTAACACCTGCCCCTCCTCCTCTCCCCTACCCGCTGCAAATGGTTCTAGTTGTCAACCCTGGGGAAATCACCAATGCTGATTCTTAAAATGTTTTTCCTGTAGTTTAAATTTGTGTTTAAACTTAAATTTATGTTTTTATAATTAAAAATAATAGAATCAACAGAAAATAGTACAGATAACTACTTCTCCAAATGCAAGTCCTCAAATTCTCCACTCAGCCTATTTTCTCTGGCCCATTGGACTTCTTTCTCTTCCTTCCTTATTCCTCCCTCAGGACCTTTGCAGAAACTGTTCTCTCTGCCTGGAGAAGACCTTTCAAATTGCCCCTGTTATTCAGGTCAAAGGTTAAAGTCCCCCTCATCAGAGAGAACTCTCTTAAATCATGCCACTCTGTATCACCTGAGATTTCATTTTATCTTTTTGTAGTACTTCTTATGACTAGAAATTATTTTGTCCTTTAATTTGCTTATGTTTTATGTTTCCTGACAGAGCCCTTCTCCTTCCACCTCCCCTTCCCCATATTCTCTGGAACAAAAGCTTTGTGAGTCATCTTTATTCATGCAGAATCTCAGGGGCTTGGAATAATGTCTGTCACATAACAGGTGCTCAACAAATATTTGTTGAGGGACTAAACAACGATAGGAACAAAAATTATTAAAAAAAAAATATGGCCAGACCCCTACCATGTCCTCAGCTGAGACAGTGATGTGCGTGTTAATTAAGCTAGAATAAATCTCTAGGGAGAGGCTGCATCTGAAAGGACATGGAGGGGAGAGGGGGACATGGCAGAGAAAGAGCTGAAGGCAGGTGCAGAGAGAAAGTGAGTTGACTCCTGCCTCAAAGGACAGGGCAGTTGAAGCAGGGCTGGCTCACCTTGTCGAACAGAGTAGACATCTCAAGCACAGGACATTGTATGTAGGTGACTATATTATTGGGTTGGCCAAAAAGTTCATTCAGTTTTTTCCGTTAAATGGCTCTAGTAATGCTTAGTTGTTTTTTACTTCCTTTGAAACAATTTTGTTAGATTGTGTTGTGACAACTGTCATATCAGTGTGCATTAAAAAAAATCTAAATTGGTGAACTTTTGTGTAGCCATTTTAGTATTGAAGATGAATGCAAAAAAGCCACATTTTCTGCATATTATATTTTATTATTTCAAGAAAGGAAAAAAGCAACTGAAATGCAAAAAAAAAAAATGTTCATGTATGGAAAAGGTTCTGTGACTGATCCAATGTGTTCACAGTGGTTTGTGAAGTTTCATGCTGGGGATTTTACACTGGATGATGCTCCACACTCAGGTAGACCAGTTGAAATTGATAGTGATCAAATAGAGACATTAATTGAAAACAATCAACATTATACAATGAGGAAGATAGCCAACTTACTCAAAATATTCAGATCAAGATTTGAAAATCATTTGCACCAGCTTGGTTATGTTCATCACTTTGATGTTTGTGTTCCACATAAGTTAAGTGGAAAAAACCTTCTTGACCATATTTCCGCATGGAATTCTCTACTTAAACATAATGAAAACATTCTGTTTTCAAAACAAATTGTCATGGGCAATGAAAAGTGGATACTGCACAATAATGTGGAATGCAAGAGATCATGGGGCAAATGAAATGAACCACCACCAGCCACACTAAAGGCCAGTCTTCACTTGAAGAAGGTAATGTGTATATGGTGGGATTGGAAGGGAGTCCTCTGTTAAGAGCTCCTTTAGGAAAACCAAATGATTAAATCCAAGTACTGTTCCAAGTTAGACCAAGAAAGGGCAGCACTTGATGAAAAGTGTCCAGAATTAGCTAGCAGAAAATGCACAATCTTCATTATGATAACACAAGATCACATTGTTCTTTGATAACCTGGCAGAAACTGTGAAAGCTTGGGTGGGAAGTTCTGATTCATCCACTGTGTTCACCAGACATTACAATTTCGGATGTTCATTTATTTTGGTCTCTACAAAATTCTCTTAATGGAAAAAATTTCAATTCCATGGAATACTGTAAAAGGCACCTGGAGGAGTCCTTTGTTCAAAGAGATAAAAAATTTTGGGAAGATGGAATTACGAAGTTGCCTGAAAAATGGTAGAAGGTAGTGGAACAAAATGGTGAATATGTTGTTCAATAAAGTTCTTGGTGAAAATGTATCTTTCATTAAAAAAAAAAAAACTGAAGGAACGTTCTGGCCAACACAATAGTTTCCTAGGTTTACGTAACAATAAGATGGGTGCTTGAGACAATAAAAAAAAAAAAAGGGTTCTCTCACAGTTTTGGAGGCCCAAAGCCAGAAATCAAGTTGTTTATAGGGCCATGCTTTTTCCAAAGTCTTTAGTGGAAGATCTTACTTGCTTCTTCCAAATTCTGGCAGCCCCAGTTGTCCTTGGCCTGTGGAGCATAACCCCAATCTCTGCCTCTGTAATCACTTGGCATTCCCTCTCTGTTTGTATCTGTTTCTCCTCTTCTTATTAGGATGCCAATCATTGAGTTGGAGCCCACGTTAATGACCTCATCTTAATTTGATACATCTGCAAAGATCTATTTCCAAATGAGGTTTGGAGGTAGGACTTCAACATGTCATTTTGGAGAGCACAATTCAACCCAAACAGTGCCTTGATAGAGCAGTTTCCATGAGATGTCCTTCATGTGTCAGATATCTGTTACAATAAGTTACATCTGAAGAATATTTTACTCAGTTCCTGAGAAGAGTGGCCCATTGAAGTCCCCAGGAAATGTGGGGATCACTCAAAATGGAGAGTATCTTCACCCCAGTACCTCCAGAGGAGAAATGCCTTATTTGAGGATCCTTCCAGTGACAATACTTCTATTGACATCTCCCCAAACATATTATGATCTTGGCCCACTTAGGGCCCATTTGGAGATAGAATGGGAGGGCTGCTATATTCTGATTTCAGCTGTGTCCACAGGAAGCTTGACCTGGTCTTTGTTGGGGTTTATACCCCTAAAGAGGAGAAGGCAATGGCACCCCACTCCATTACTCTTGCCTGGAAAATCCCATGGACAGAGGAGCCTGGTAGGCTGCAGTCTATGGGGTCGCGAAGAGTCAGACATGACTGAATGACTTCACTTTCACTTTTCACTTTTATGCATTGGTGAAGGAAATGGCAACCCACTCCAGTGTTCTTGCCTGGAGCATCCCAGGGATGGGGTCACAGAGTCGGACATGACTGAAGTGACTTAGCAGTAGCATCAGCATACCCCTGAAGACTTAAGTGCTAGATGATGTAGAGTGACTTGGACAAAGTATATTATTTCTAGGTGCTGGGCAGTTCTCTAACAGCAGTGTACAATAACCCCTTTACATAGTGGAGCAAATAGAGGCTCAGAGAGGTCTTGTGACTTGTCAAGGGTCACGTGACTCACGAGTCGTAAAGCCAGGTCTTTTGGTGCATTGCACTATGTTGATTCAATGTTATTGGGATGTGCTTATCATCAGTGAACCATTTATCCATACTTAGACCCTTAAGACTGGACGATGAAGGGAATCCCTGGAATCTGGAAAGAGATCCCAGGGCTAAGGGCTCTCTGTATCTCAGAGGACCATTTTTTTTATTTGCTTATTGTTCTTTAATGTTGGTTAAATGCATACAAAGCACATGAGAAGCATGACAAGGAAGCTGTGCCCAAGGAACTCATGGTCTCACAGGCAACAATGTGAGTAGAGGAATTCTGCAAGCAGTCACCTAGCCCAGACTGGAGGGCTCTTCTTTGAGGATACAACCAAGGAGTCAAGTGTAGAAAGATTCTAGGTCAGGCACATTATTTGGAAAAACCTGGAGGAGGCAAGAGAATATTCTCCTTGGGTTTGAGCAATAAGAAACAAGGAATCCTAGAGATGAGCCTGGTCGTAATCAGAGGTGTGGCCACGAAGAGTCTCGATGCCATGTGAAGGAATTTGATGCTCTTTATTAAAGTTCTCAGAGAGTTTTGAGTCATTCAGGGAGCAAGACAAATAGTTTTCAGATTTCCAAATGCCCCCACATTGTGTAAGAGAGAATCCTACTCACTGTGCCTGTATTCCTGGGCCCCAGCATCGCTCAAGGCTGCCTTGGGTCTCCCACCCTCACTGGAAGTGAGGCAGCTACACTTAGACTCTGCCCTCTAAGATCTGGGGTCAGATTTTATTGGAACCATGATATCTGGAGTATGTGCACGTTTTTCCTAAGTCTGTGATCAGAAATGTGCCAGGCTGGGCAGGGCAAGGGGAAGAACCTTGTTACCTCAGCACCCAAGTGATCAGGGGATTCTTACTGAGTCCCTGGATATGTACCCTTCTATATATCCATGAACAAAGGCAATAATGGCCTTAGGACTTGTATGGCAAGAAAGCCAAGTCTGCCAGACAGGCTGGGGTTTAACAAGATGCTCAATTTAGGCATCTATTCTATTGTTCACTCAAGCATTAAATATTTGTCAAGCATCTGCCATGTACATGGCCTCCTTCTTACTACAGGAATATGGAAGTGGGAAAAATATATTCCCTGGCCTTAATGTGTCCACAGTACAATGAATCAAATACCCAGAAAGCATTCCAACTATGTCAGTGTTATAATAGAGGTAGGTGTAAATACAGATCTGGGAGCCCAGACCAGAAAGCCATTAACCTAGATGGAGAGACCTCAGTCCATGGATGAAGACACAGACCCTAGAAGGGTTTGTTTCCAGTTATGTCTGAAGCCGACTGACTTGCAGCTCTCACAGGATCCTACAATGTGGAAGATTCTTTTCCCAAATTCCTAAAAGACTATTTCAGACCTATTTCATCCTTAGCTTTAGCCCTTCCCCCTCACTCTTAGCTGATGACCAAGAAGTCAGAGCCTGCTGCTAGATGTTAGTGCTCCCAACACCATCCTTAACCACCTCAGCTTTAGGATCCTAAGGTTCTAAGTACCATCTCTGAGCTTATGACTCTCGGAAGTATATCCTCAGCCCTGACTCTCTCCTGATCTCTAGCTCTGTCTCCTCACGTACCCTAAAGGGAGCCTTTGTCTCCATTGCTTGCTGATCACTCTTGACACTGCCTGGGATGAAATTGACAATGAGAACAGAAAAACATAGTGAAGGCATGTGGGTCCCTAGTGGAAGCATGAAGCTGGTGTGTGGCACCCCATCTGGAGACTTCTTTGGACTTTAGTCTTGTCAATTTAGGAAGGGTTTTTGTTTACTCTCAGCCCCAATCTAATAGATGCTAATTCAAGCCTCCATGCATGTGTAGGGTGATATGTCCCAAATGGCCCAGGATAGAACTGGTTTATGTCCATCAGTCAAGCATAATTATTAACAACATCCCCTTTCACTCTCCAAGATTTCCAGGTCTGGACAATAAAGTACCTGTTCACTCTACTGGAATTACTCTGCATGGACCTTATCTGTCTGGAGAACTCCTACTCAGACATCTAGAGCTTGTTCTTGCATCACCTCAATAAGGATGCTTATTCAGTTTCCCTCTTTACTTTCCTGTTTGCCTGAAGGGAATCTTCCTGCCCTTTTGAAACAAACTGTTATCTTGTGGACATATCTAGTAGTGCATATACTAGACTGTACTGGAATTATTTATTTTTATTTCTATTAGATTGTGACCTTAAGGGCAGGTACCATATGTACTCAAAAAGTGACTGTTAAAGACAAAAATGCATTGTTCAAGGTACGCTATTTTCATATAGTAGATAGGAACATCTGAGCCACAAAGTGACCTCCTACTTATTTGGGTGACAGAGCTTGATAAAGGCTTAGGCTCCTTATCCCATGGCACAGACCCTCAGTGACCAGCCATGAGCAATCACTGAGAGACATCTTCTCTTCCACTGAGCAGCCCGCAGAGTCCTCCTAATGAACAGCACAGTGCTCTGGCCCGGAGGGCAACAGGTTGACTCAGAGAATGTTCCTAGGGGCTCCCAGCTGCTCTGAAAGCAGCTCATCCAGCCAAGCTGGGTGGGGACCATTCCCTGTTTCTGGACATCAAGGGTCATCACAATGGATAAAGCCTCTGGATCCCTATTTCCCATCTCAAAATAGAACTGAGCCCCATTTGTATTTTCTCTGGTTCTCTCTGTCCCTGTGCAGAGGGGCTGCCATGAATAGTTTCTCTACTGGAAAGATCAGAGTCAAAAGAGCCAGAGGAGCTGTCTTCATTCTGCTTCTCTGGATAGTCTACAAGGTCTGAGGAAGGTGCTGTGAGGTCGTGCCCTATGTTCCCACCTCTGCTGTTCTGGAAACCTTAGCCTACTAGGAATCCCCATCATCCTAGAATTTTGTGGGTCAGGGAACTCAGAAAAGTGATTTACAGCTTCACAAATATCACTAGGTCTATCGACAAGGAGGGACTTATCCACCTGATTAGCAAGGGGGCTTCAGGAAACACCCTGCAGATAGGAGTAAAGGTAAAATAAAATAGATTGGGAAAGAGCAAATGAATATACCCCAATTCTCCAAAAAGCAGCACTACCAATGAGGGTGGCATAACCACAACCACTGAGAAGCATGAATGTGACCCATAATCAGGCAGCTTGGTGTCCAGGGGTGCAATCCTGCCCTTGCCTGCTCTGTCCATGGCTCCCTATGTGACTCTGAAAGCCCCGAAATGCAGGCATAAAGGTTTTCCAAAGAGCTGTAATGGATACTTGTCAGAAAAAACTCCTAACGGTAACATGGCATTCGGGACAGTTTTCCAACCTTTTCTCTGTACCTCAGCCTTCTATCTCTGGGACACAGATGCTCACAGTGCCTAAGTGTCATCAAGAACCCACGCAATTCTCAATCTATGTGTCTTGAATGCACATCCATTCAACTTGGCTGGAGTATTTCTCTGCCTTTGCTATTCAGCAAAACTGTAAACAAACTTGAAAACCCAGTGGAAACAACTTCTCCTAATAAGCTCATCTTCGATGAGCTTCCAAGACCAAAGAAATTGGGATCTTCTATTTTTTGCTTCTAAAACTTTGGTTATATTTTGACTTCAGATGTCAGGATACTAGAGTAACTATTTGTGCCTCTGTGTGCATTTATTTCCCATTTAGCATCTGAGATCCCTTAGGGAGGAGGCATTGTCTTGCCCAGGCTTCCAGAATACTCTCCATCTCAGAGTTGATGCTCTGAAACATTGAATGAGTGGACCACGTGCCTTAGAGTGCTATGAGGAGACTGCCATTTTCAGGAAGATAAACTTTAAAACTATGAAAAATTGTCTTTTCTCCTTCTGGTTTGGCAAAAGACTGTTATTCTCTAATGGAAAGCTTTAATTGGAACCTTGACTCGGTATTTGGAGGTAATGGGCCTTACTAAAAATGGATTAGAGCAGTTCATAAACCCTCTCTCTAAATGTTAACATATTACAGGACCCACAAAGGTTACTTAGCTTGGCAAGAAAACGCACATTAAAGATCAAAATAACAATTTCCTGGATTCCTGTGCAGGCTTCTAACTTGTCCCAGTATCCTTGGGCCATGAGTAAACAGCTGTGACTTAATCAGTAACTGCTGTAAATCGACAGAAATCCCAAGCTCTTTGCGGTTCTCTTGCAGGGAGGGTGAAGGAAGAAATGGGACAGAGTAGATGTGAAGGACTGATTACTGATAGCAGCCAACTTTTAGAGCCAGTCTCTCTTCTAAAATACTTCACCTGGGTCATGTTTATAGCACCTCTGGGCAAGGTTCTACCATGATTCCCACCTGGAAGAAGGCTTATCTGAGCTGCAGAGCATGTGGGTCTATCTCTCAGGATTGTATAATGAGACCTTAGCTGATTGCATTTGGTTTTGGAGCTTGAAATCCTAACTAGTCTGCTAGGCTTTCTGCTTAATTATTCTCCTGTTGAGGTTTAAGTTCAAAGAGGTCAGCTGAGGCAGGCAGACAGAGACGTGCTCTGACAATTCAGATCTCCTGTTCTTTACTCCAAGACAGGGTCCAGTGTGCCTTGGGGGCAACAAAACTGGGCTCCAGAATAGTCCTGGGATGGAGTCTGACTCTAGCTCTGTGAAGGGCAGGATGCCTTCAGGCATGCTGGTTGAGACCTTGAGACATTAGTTTTCTCATCTGTAAAATGGATAGTTATGACACGTTTCTTGTGCAGAGCTCAGCATGGTGTCTAAGCATGTGAAGCTATGGAAAAGAAGGGGAAGGAGGAGAAGGGAGGGCAGTGGTGGTGGTAGAAGTCTGCTAGGGCAGGGGGCAGACTTTGTCATCTTAAAATTACTCACATTTCTGTGGTCCTAAGAATGTCCTGGAAAAAAAAATTCCAAAAAAGCACGCAGGCGTTTGGGAGGAAGTGGGAATCATTTGTGCCTTTCTCCTCTTGGACCTGGTACCTAATTGTAGCTCCTCTCTTACCTCCTCCCTTCCCTGCCCGATAGCTCAGTTGGTAAAGAATCTGCCTGCAATGCAGGAGACCCTGGTTCGATTTCTGAGTGGGCAAGATCTGCTGGAGAAGGGATAGGCTATCCACTCCAGTATTCTTGGGCTTCCCTTGCAGCTCAGCTGTTAAAGAATCTGCCTGCAATTTGGGAGACCTGGGTTCGACCCCTGGGTTTTAAAGATCCCCTGGAGAAGAGAAAGGCTACCCATTACAGTATTCTGGCCTAGAGAATTCCATGGACTGTATAGTCCATGGGATCACAAAGAGTCAGATGTGACTGAGCGACTTTCACTTTCACTTCCCTGCCCAGCCTTGCTCCATCCCCTGGATTCTGGACTGGCCTCTTAGCAGCAAGGACTGGCCCTTAGGTCTAGCATGGTCACCAGATTGGGCCCAGGCACTCAGCTTTGCACAAATGCAGCAGCCTCCCCTGCAGCCTGGCTGAGTGATGCTCCCTAGCCTGTGTCCATCGTGGGGCAGAACTAACTGGAGCCACTCACCTGAGCACATCCCACTGCCTATAGGAGATGAGGGCCAACAGGTGAGGTTTTGCCCTTACTGAGGGGAGGCCAGTGAAGCCAGGTCTTTCTTCTAACAAAATCCCTAAGGATGTTTCCCATGAGAGGGGACTAGGGGCTAGTTCACTGAGCCACCGCATTGACCTTAAAAGCCAGATAGAGAAATTTCTGTATTTCAGGAAAAAGTCTCAGTGTTAATGACACCTCACCAGTGGCCTGGCTCCAGCAGTGGGCATGGCCCTTTGGTTTAGCTATCCATAGCTCTGCCACTTTCTTGGCCTGAGCCAAGGTGACTGAATTCCTCACATAACCATAACACTCATTCATCATGTGTGTTTATAGTAACTGACACTCTTCAAAGCCATTGACAAAAAGCAGCCTGCTGATGGCTGAGGGTCTCATTGGTCATTCAGTGGGAAAGGACATTGGCCAAGCCTTGAGATCTGGGTAATATGTGACTTATCTCAGGAATGCCTGACTTTGAAAAATATACACAAAGTGACCCACAATGGACCCTTAAAACTCTATTTGCTGGCATTATGCATTCTCTGCTTCATTAAAAATGTTGGTTGTTTAAACTTGCCAAGGGATAATTAAATAGGCCTGCAGTTGATTTATGGGAAACAGAGCAATGAATGCACAGAAATATTATGAGGGAGATAATTTATGATGATAAAGCAAAATGTTGATGGGAGAAGCCCAACTCAAGGTTGGCTCTAAGAAGTAATATATTTTCAGAGTCCTCCAAATCCATGGAGGACAGAAACATCCAGGTGAGTATCACATTCTTACATCCTAGCCTGAATTTTGGATTTAATAGTCTTTTAATCTTATCTCAAGACCTGAAAAACAGAATGAAATGAATGACTGTACTCACATGCCCACATACTCCTATAAGCAACATGTAATCACAAAGGCTAAACTATGTTTGGAATTTGAAGTGGAATCAAAGAGAATGATTGTGATAATGGATCTGATGAGTGGCCTTCCCTGTTCAACATCCAGCGTTTCCTGGTAGTGTGATTAATATTCATCATCAGCTCTTTTTATAAGTTATAAATTGGAGGGTATGGGTGCCACTCAAGCATGACTGGGCCTTTGGTCTGGGAGTTCTTTGGGACAGGTGGGAAAAGTTTCCTTTCTTCTCTTCTTGGTGAAGCTCACAATAAGAAAACAGCAGAGAATGCACCGAGACAGACTTCTGTGGGGGATAACTGTCTTGACGGCAGAGGACCTATGAGACTTTGAAGTGCTTGAGTTTTGCAGCCTAGGTGAGCTGACTGCTGGTCTAGGAGCAGCCTCGGTCAGTGTGAGGACCTTCTGATGAGACCCCTGCATGCCTGTGGCTCCTGGCCACGGGGAACCTTCCAACAGCTACACCGTGGCCACAGGCTTGGCCTTCTCCATCTTGTAACTCCGGTCCCTCAGTGGTCAATCAGGGACAGTCAGTCAATCAATCAGGGACACCTGCTTTTGCCTACTTTGAAGAGCTGACTCTCCTCAGTCTCTGATGACAGCTCCTTCCATCCTGACATCCTAGTCCTAGAGAGGCCAATGTGGATTAGGTCTCACCTGGACACATCAGTGCATATACCCATCACTCACTTCTGGCAGCCCTCCCTCTCTTCAGATCTGCCCTGAGCATATTTCAATCCCTAACATCTCTGACTCAGTGGCTTACCCCAGAAGCACTTGCAGGGTTCAGTACCTAATCGGGGATCCCAGTCACGTGTGCTTTGATCCCGGGCTCAGTTCCACTTCCTCTGCTTATGTTGTCCCAGATACGTATTCCATGTGTCTCATCACTTCCAAGGGAAAAAGAAAGCTGAACTCTTAGAATGGCCACAGGTCAAAATGGTGTTCATTATGTATTTTCCTTTCTTGAAGGAACTTCTAATTATACCAGAGCCAGCATAACAAGATGACCTATTCTAACCTTCTTTCTTGTTTCATTTTTGCCTTCACTTCTGCACACTGAACAATTTCAAAATCCCACCCTTCTCTGCATCTACCCACGTCCTGTTTGCATGTCTTTGCTAGTCATCGGACAATGACCTTCCTGTTAAGCATGTGTCCTGCTTAATTAAAATATCAGCTCCACCATTAAGTTCTCCCTGTTTTCTTCTGTCAGAAGCTGTCTCAGAGTCTGAGGATCATCTCTCTTCTCTGAACCCCAAAGCTCCACAAATCACCAGTAAAGACTTCTTTGTTCTAACAAAGGAAACATTTTGCCAACCTGTTTTGAATTACTATGTGAACTTGGAAATACTTAAAATGCTTAAAATACTCTTTAATGCAGAATTTATGTTGATTTAAACTGTCTTTGTCTTCAATTTGTCTGAATAGGAAAATTTATTGTATGGAAAAATCAAAATCAGTGACTATATTTTGCTTCCCTTCAAACAAACCCAAATCTTAAAAAAAAAAAATAGCAAATGGTTCCTCGATTCCATTGAAATGTTGCCGAGTCTTAAAAAGGCAACCATATACTTGAGGTTTTAATGTTCCTGTCATATTTATCAGTAATTGTAACCTAAGCCCATTAAAAAACTAGAACTTGCTGTTTAGATTGGAAGTGAAAGCTCCTCCTGTTCTGGGAATCACCAAGGCAACCCCGTCCCCTTCAGTGGTGTCCTGAGTTTTCACAACCTGAACTGGGAAAAGCTCGTTTCCTTTTTGCATAAATAGGAAAGTCATACTGATGTACGTGTGACCCTGAGATTGGCCTCTGCCTTGCACTCTAACCTGATTAAAATGTCATTTGTCTCTCTATGTAAGTTAAAGCATTTTACGATCGGCGACAATACCTCTTTAAGCTAGAATGTGAAGTGGAGTTAGTATTATCAGAAAATAAAATCAAGTTGTCCACTTGGGAAAGTAGACCCTGTGAGAATTTCAGGAGCAAGAGTGCCAGTGAAGCTGAAGCTCTGATTTGATGTTATCACTGCATGGTCTCAGCTGAACCTGGAGGTGGACGAGTGTTTGACACATGTGTGGGGGAGGTTGCCATATGGGATGGGCAGCATTAGTCAGTACTAAGATTTAAAAATGAAAACAAACTACATTGTCATCTGAAAGAAGATAAATGAAAATTGTTGAAACAACAGGCCTCCAGAGACTAATTACTTGTCTGCAATAATTCAGGGACTTCACCAGTGACTTACATTGACTCAACATGTCAAATGTCAGTTTTGTGTTATGAATTCAAGTACATGTTCTCTTAATGTAAACAATCCAGAAATGTTCTCAAATGTCCCAAGTTGTTTGTCACTGTGGACACATTCTGTGCCCTACGGCTCGTCCCCACGGCTCCAGGCCCAGAGGTCACTTGTAGAAAAAGGAAGAGTAGAAGAATTTAATTAAACTACGTGCAGCCATATAGTTGAACTTCAGGTATCACGTTGTTTACCTTGGGTCTGAGAAGCATCCAATAGCTGCTCATGAAAACTCAGCCTTAACAGCATATGGTGTTGCACATTCAGAGTACAAGAGTGATCTCAAATAAAAATCCCCCAAACTTGCCTCTCTGCATTCTGCTCAGGTTTCATGTATAGGTTGTTACAGGAGATTGGAGGAAAGCTGCTGGCTAGCTGGTACCCTAGTAGAGTTAGAATCAGCAGTGGAGGGCGATGATAAAGAGCATGGGCTTCTCACTACATCCCCTGCCTTTGCGGCCCTGCCCCATGCCCTGTAAGCTGTTTTGGCTTCTCATGGGGTGTGTGCAGATCAAATACAATACAGAGATAAAGCAGGCTGAGGAGTTGGTGCACAGGGAGCATGTGGTAAGTGCCAGCTCTGCTTAAGTAGCCTTTTGGGGACAAACATACCCTGATGCATCTTCTTATAATTATAAAATGTATCTCTTTTTCCTTGTGATTTGTTTTTGTTTTGTTTTAAAGTCTATTTTGTCTGATATCAATATAGTCACTCCAGTTTTCTTATAGTTGTTGCTAGTATGGTATATCTTTTAGATTCTTCTACTTTCAGTCCATTTGTATCTTTGAATCTAAAGTATGTCTCTTATAGACAGCATATAATTGCATCTTGCTTTATTTTTATCCAACCTGGCAGTCTTGGCCCTTCGTAGTGTTTAATCATTCATATTCAATATTATTGATACAGTTGGACTTATCTGCCATTTTACTTTTTTGTATTCTATATGTCTCATGTCTTTTTTGTTCTAAGCATAGCATTTTATTTATTTATTTTTGTTATAATTTTATTTACTTGTTTACGGCTATACTGCAGTGCTTGGGCTTTTCATTGCGGTGGCTTTTCTTATGGTGGAACACAGGCTCTAGAGCATGAGGGCTTCAGTAGTCATGGCACATGGGCTCAGTAGTTCTGCTTCCTGGGCTCTAGAGCAATAGTTGTGGAGCAAGGGCTTAGTTGCTCCACATGTGGGAGTATCCCTCCCAGACCAGAGCTCAAACCTCTGTCTCCTGCATTGGCAGGTGGATTCATTACCACTGAGCCAGCAGGGAAGCCCTTCCACCCCCCAGTCATAGCGTTTTAAAAGGGCATACACTAAAACTATGGATTTGGATTTTAGGTGCAAATGACAAAATATTGTTTTGCTTTCCTTTGTGTATGACTCTCTCAAGGTCTTCCTATGAGGAACACTGAAAATCTCGATCTTGCAGATCTGGTGAGCTACTCCAGGAAGGAGGTGTAGATGGAGATAAGGGTGTCCAATGGCTCTGGTAGGTAAGAAGTGATTAGGGAAATGCCCTGTACCACTTCAGTCTCCACTCTGCCTGCTCTACATCTCTTTACTGATAATTCAAGTCACTGCAGGCACATTGAAAAGGTTGGTGTCTGAAAGGCAAAGGAACTCTCCTGGACCTGGCCATCACTGCCCACAAGGACTTAAAGGGCAGCTCTCTGCAGCTCACAATCAGGCTAAAAAATCTTCTTCCACAGCTCCTAAAACCTGGACACCAGTCAAGGCTTTCCTGTCACCAAAATGGGCTTCAGTCCACTCTTTGGAAACCATAGGCTTGTTACATAGCAGGATAACACGATCACAGGAGAGCCAATTTAGCAAAGTAGAAAGCATCTTTATGGTATTATCAGGTGAAAAAAGCAAGGGACAAAATAACATGCTTTGCTGAGACCACCAGATACAACTAAGAATGTGAGTGGACAGGAGCAAAGGAGAAAACAGTCTTGAAAAGAGTCTGTCATAGTCTAATGTCAATGTGCCTGATGCTTTTCTTTAGTTGTGGTTGTTTAGTTGCTAAGTCATGCATGACTTTTTTGTGACCCTGTGGACTGTAGCCCACCAGGCTTCTCTGTCCATGGGATTTCCCAGACAAGAATACCATAGTGGATAGCCATGCCCTCCTCTAGGGTATCTTCCTGATCCAGAGATCGAACCTGTGTCTCCTGCATTGGCAGGTAGATTCTTTACCACTGAGCCACCAGGGATGTCCTTTATAGTTGCTATTTTCTTTTTTAATTTAGGGGATATAAGAACCAATAAAAAATGAAAAATTAGGAAGGATTGATGGAAAGGAAGAGGGAGGGAGGGAGGAAAGAGGTAGTGAGGGAGAGAAGAAAAGAGAGGGAGGTTCAGCCTTATTTGAGTTACAGGCAAAAGATAATCCCTTCAAGTTGTAAGCCAGCTACAGTTGATGAATAATGAAAGAAGATCTGAGCCTCATTTATGTTTTAATATTTATATAGTGTTGTAAAAAATTGGGGAAAAATAAAGTAAGGTATCATGGGGAGTTCAAGACCTAAAATGGACCATCTGAAACATGATCTTAAAAAGAGATACTGTGATTCCAGTCCAGAGACTTTAATTTCACACATGGGAGTAGGAAACTTCATAGCCTGTAAAACATTTTTTATGTCTGGTTATTTGCCCTGGGGGAGGGAACAGAAGGCTCATCTCTGCATTTCCAGTTCTCCCCAAGCTCTGCAGGTGGAGATCCCTTCTGCCCGCTCCTGGCTCCTGTTCTGGGCTGCTGCCTGTGGCTCTGCATAGAGCCTGTCCCCTGGGCCAGCTGCATCTGAGCCCCAGTACCCATGATCCCACCTTGTTTCCAAAACTACCCCAGATGCCATCACCTCCGTCGAGGCTTCCTAACTCCTGGATCCCATTTTCAAAGGGCACTTGAATCCTCTAGGTCTGTGTTCTCAGAGTTCCTGTACTCTGTCTTCCTAGAAGAAACGATCATTTCTTAGGTTGTGTCCTGGGTACCTGTTGGATGGATTTATGTTAGGTCACCTTCGCTAAGCTGGAACACTGGGTGGAGCTCTCTAGGCCTGTTGCCCCTCTACTCCAGCCTCTCCCACTAGACATCAGAGTGAGTCCAGGTGGTCCTTGCTGGGCCAGTGCACCCCAAGGGGATCCCACTAATCTCTGCTTCCCGCATTTCACCTGCCATCCCTCCCTACCCAACTGCCTGCAGGCTCTGGCAGGCCTCAGCTCCAGAAGCAGCAGCCTCACATGGACTCCACCTGGCCCAATCCTGCAATAGATGCTGAGGGCATAGCCCTGGAAGTTCTGCATGTGGTGGGACCATGAATGAGACCAACCTGAGTGCTGCCTGTCCCCATTCAGGCTGGTCCAGAGATTAGGCCTGATTCTTCTGCACAAGTCCAGGCACACAATAGATGCACACACAACACACACTGCTTTGGGCACTTCATTATTTTCAAGCTGAGATCCCACTGTGGGCCCCCCAGGTTTCAGTCTGAGCACAGGAAAACCTGGCTTCATCCCACAACTTGAAAAAGATCCATTTCTGGGGTTCCCTTTGCTGTGGGACTGCTCAGGGTGGATGCTTAGGAATAGGATTCACTCTGATGGCCCTCCTCTGACCAGATGGGCTGGAGATGGGTGTGGTCCCTTGGGGGCAGAGTGGGTGCTCCCAGCACAGCTGTGTCTCTGCAGACTGACTGTTCTGCTTCCTCACTAGTAAGTTCTGGGAAAGTCTGTGGCCTCTGCTGCCTTTTGACACAGATGTCTTTGTCTCTCTGGTCTTTCTAATCCAGCTCCAAGTTCTTCCACAAGAGGAGAGACTGTGGCTGTTGTCTTGGTTTGTCAGCCCAATTAATTATGTCCCTACAATGCTCTGGGCCCTACTGAAGTATGTCACCTATCTCTGGCTCAGTGTGGCCACCACACCTCCCCATCTGAGTGTTTTTCCCACCTAGTGCATCTCTCTGTCTAGGACCAGGACAACTTGTGGGGTACCCCATTAAGGAGGGCAAGTCATCCCTTACACTGGTCTTCTCTGAGTTGAAAATTCTCAGCATAAGTAACTACTTTGAATTTAAGAATGACTCCCAAATGCTGACAACCATTCATGTCTATTGATGGTCTCTACTCCTAGGATCTGATGACAGAGCAGGAACCTCTGAGGTCACAGACTTGAGGCCCCACTCATAGCCTTTCCCCTTGGTCAATTGGGTAAATGGTGGCTCCATCTCGCCCCTCCCACCCTAGAGTCCTATCCATGAGGAATGATCAGGCCAACAGTATGTCACACTGGGTGTTTTAGCTAACTGACCTCCAGGTTTTCTTCTCTCTTATTGTTCCATAAAGTTCTCTCTTGGGCATGTTACCATGATTACAATTATAGACCTTTGGAGCATCATTTCTCCAAGTAACCAGACATGCTTCACTTTCCAGCAGCTTCCTGTCATTTTCTGAAGGGCCCTGGATGTCAGAGAGACGGGGCTTGGACTTGTGTGGGGTGATCTGCTGACTGGTGCTGTACATCCAGGTTCAGTGCTTTCAGAACTGGGCTTGTGTTATGGACTAAATTGTGTCTCCCCCAAAACTCATATTAAAGTCCTAATCCCCTGGTACCTTGGAATGTGACTGTATTGGAAATAGAGTTTCTAAAGAGGTAATTAAGGTAAATTGAGGACAGTTTACCTTAATATTCCACATCCCAGGGCTTTATATATTTTGGTCTTGGGATTTGGGAAGAAACATATTGACTTGCGTTTAGTTTACTCACATATATGAGCAGCAGGACAGTTTGTCTGCATGTAAAGGAAAACTCTTTAGTCACCAAAGCTGCCCACTTGTTAGAATATGATTACAGTAATCTGTGATGGTTTACAGTTTCCTTATCATGTTTACAAGCATTTTGTTTTAAAACATGTAATATCCCTTTATAAATATGAAATTAAGCTCAGGGCAATCATATTCTCCTAACTGTGGGATTCCTAGCTCAGTGCAGATGTCCCTTAGACTGAGGTGGGCCTTAGTCCAGTATGACTGATGTCCTTATAAGAAGAGGACAGAGATACACAGGGAAGATCATGTGAGGACAGAGGGAGAAGGTGCTCATCCAAAGCAAGGGGGAGAGAAAATCTCAGAAGAAACCAAACCTATCAACACATTCATCTCATACTTCTAGCCTCCAGAATTGTGAGAAAATAAATTTCTGTTGTTTAAGCCACGCAGTGGGACATATCTTGTAATGTCAGCCCCAGCAGAGAGTACAGGTGGTGAGTTAATTCCCCTTGGCTTCCTCTGGCGGCCCCCACATGTGACTCTGATGTGTTTCACGTTCACTCAGTGAGGATTCATGCAGCAGAGTAACCCTGAATGCACGTAGCTAGCTTCCCTTTTCACATTTCCTGTGTTTTCCCCAGAGTTTCACCCTGCACATTTCAGGACTGGGAGACCATACCTGTACTCCTTCTTCAGAGACCCCCCCCCCCACCTTGGCCCCTGGTCTGCACTGGCTGTGTTGTCTCGGCAGGAACAATTTGGGGGCATTTCTTTTGGGTTAGGACACTGAGGAGAAGGGATAGGAGTGAGAGGCACTGGGCCCTGGGACCAGGCCTGCAGATTCTGTTCAGTAGGTCCCTCTTCTGCCTCTTGGTGCCCATGTGTTCTGTGCCCATGGCTTCTCCTCTGGGATCTCTTCTCTCCCAACCTCACTCCCAGCCCCTGCCTTAGCTGAGGAACCCCAAGGGCCCAGGAATGAAAAGGAGACTGACAGAGGGCCAGGTCACAGATCTGAGGGAAACCCTGTCTTGAACGTGGATTTCCCTTTGTCTTACCCATCTTAATTCCTGGAGACAGAAAAATGTACTTTCCAGCCTTAAATATTTGGCCCTGGGATGTGGAAAGAAACGTGTTGGCTTGCGTTCAGCTTAGTCACATGTATGGTCAATGGAGCTGCAGGACAGTTTGTCTGCATGTAAAGGAAAACTATCTCTAGTCACCAAAGCTGCCCACATGTCAGAAGGTTGTTACAGCAACAGTTATACCTTTGTTGTGTGATGGTTTACAGTTTCCTGACCATGTTTACAAGCATTTTATTTTAAAATATGTTTTGTCTCTGGTTTATAAATACAAAATTAAGCTCGGCGGTGATCATATTCTCTTAACTGAGATTCCTAGCTCAGTGCAGACATCCCCTTGGCCATCTCTTGCCTCTGCCACACCTGACTTCCCAGTTACCTATGTTGCTGGCCCAGCACACTAGACCTGCGTATAACTCAACCCAGAGCATCATTTTCCACATGGACTCAGTGTGGTGGGGACGAAGAAGGTGATCCCAAAATCTATGAGACCAAGAGAGCTCCTTTTCAGGAAAGCTGTTTCTGACCTTACTGGCCTTCCCAGTTCCCAGTATCTGAGTCTGTGATGAGCCTATCCCATCCTCTTCCACCTGTGAGCCCCAGACAGCCTGTGCCCAAGCTAGTTCCAACTCATACAAAGAATGTCAGCATATGTCTTTCCCAGCGTGGGTCAAAAATATCACTGTTTCTCCAATTTCAGGTCACACTAAGTAGACAGTAGAGAGAAGAAGCCATTTCTGAGAATTATGGCACCTTCTTCCATCAGCGTTGTTGAAAAATGGTTGGTCCTTCTTCCTGAGAAGGTTTGGCATCTTTCTTTCTGAAAACGTTTAGTGGCTTCTGTGTTAAATTCTAGCACAACCCAGAGTCCAGTTATGCTCTGCTACCTGCAGGACCCTAGGTTCCTCAGTAGCCTTTTGTGTCTGTCATCCACCTGCCTCAGGACTTGAGTTACTGCAGAGGGTCTGAGTTTTGGCTTTTCCCTTCCCCATTCTGCATTGGGTTAATGTAGAATTGGGCTGTATCTTATTTTCCTTTCTGTCTTCTGCTAGAGAATTTGCAATTTTCCTGTCCCGGACTCTAGCCAGTGCTGGACTCAGCATCTCAAGCCCTCCACCTGGGGTTTCATACCTACAGTAGGCAGAATTCTGAGGCCCCCAAGATTTCTTTCCTCTGATATACACATACCAAAAAACCCCCTCCCTTTGAGTAGAGGCAAGAATGTTAACATGATGATATTAACTTTATGTTCTATGATTAGACATTTCAAAGGTGAAGGTCAGTTTGCTGATGAAGTTAAGATCCCTAATGTTGATTTTGAATAATCAAAAAGAGGATCACCTGAGCCATTGAAAGGGACTGGGCCCTTCCTGAAGAGATATTCCTAACATGATAGAGATCCTCCTGCTAGTCTTTGAGAATATAAGCTGCCATATTGTGAGAGGGCCTGTGTGGGGTGGGGGGCCCAGTAGGGAGCTAAGTGTGACCTCTAGTTGCCAAGAGCAATCTCTAGCTGATAACCTCTAGCTGGCATGAAGGCCGGGACCACAGTCCTACAGTTGCAAGAAACTGTATTTGGCTAACAAACATATGAACTTGAGAGTGGACCCTGAGTTCCAGATGGGAACGTTCTCCAGCCAACACCGTGAGAGGGACCCTGCCCAGACTTCTGACCTATAGAAACTATGAGATAATAAACACATTTCATGCTGCTAAATTAGTGATAATTTGGTACACAGCAAGGAAATACTATTAAAATGTCCTTATTTCTATTCCCCCCCAACATGTGGGTCAGGATTTTATCACAGCTTTTAGGGTTTCCTCATAGCTGCCACTGCCTGCCTTCATGATTGGCCTGCATCATAGAAGCCCAACTTTCAGACACCATCTGAGGCCATGGCGTGGCTAGTAACCCCAGGGCTCTGGGTTATAGCTCAGCCTCCCCAGGCTTAGCCCTGCAGGCCCCATCCACCTGAGTGCAAGGGAGAATTGAGAAGGTTTGGGCTCCATGGTCCTCCTCCAGAGGGCTCCACTCCACAAAGCTGTGTTCCTCGTTCCTACCAGACCATTTCCAGGAACTTCCAGGAACCACAAAACACAGCAGCTTGAAATCAGGAACGATTTTCCTAGCTTTTCCTAAATAAAGGTCGAGAAAATGTCACCATTTTTCCAACCCATACCACAGTAACTCGAGGTTAGAAAGGAGTGAACATTTTTTAGAATTATAGTGGCTTCTCCTGTCTGTAGGTCTGAAAAATTGCCGACCATCATTTCTTAAAAGGCTTGATGATTTATTTGTGAAATTCTTAGGCGAGATTGCAATGAGAAATGTCACCAGTCTAAAAGCTTCTGACCAGCTTATTTAAAAATATGCTATATATTTAACAAACACTTAGGGAAAACCACAGGAAAAATACAGGGGAGAATTTATTCCCTGTCAGAAACAGTTGGAAATGTAGAGCCCCAAAATATTTCAGTGAATATGGCAAATGGGGTAAGACCTCCCACCACTGCCCATTTGATCTCTAATTAGCAAGCAAAATCATTTTCTTATAAATTGTCACTTTGATGTAATTAAAAACTGACAGGAAGTTACAAAATGGTACAAAGTCCCGTGTCCTTTCACCCAGCTTTCCCCAATGGTGATTTTATATAACTGTAACATAAAATCAATATGTCAACATATTTTTGAAACCCAACTGTGGCCACAGGACTGGAAAAGGTCAGTCTTCATCCCAATTCCCAAGAAGGGCACTACTAAACAATGTTCAAACCACTGGACAATTGTACTCATCTCCCATGCTAGTAAGGTTATGCTCAAAATCCTTCAAGCTAGTCTTCAGCATTATGTGAACTAAAAACTTCCAGATGTTCAAGCTGGGTTTAGAAAAGGAAGAGGAACTAGAGATTAAATTGCCAACATTTGCTGGATCATAGAGAAAGCAAGAGAATTCCAGAAAAACATTTACCTCTGTTTCATTGACTACACTAAAACCTTTGTGTGGATCATAGCAAACTGTGGAAAATTCTTAAAGAGATGTGAATACCAGACCATCTTGCCTATCTCCAGAGAAACCTGTATGTGGGTCAAGAAGCAACAGTTAGAACCATGTATGGAACAACTGACTGGCTCAGGATTGGGACAGGTGTATGACAAGTCTTTTTATTATTACTCTGTTTAACTTATAAACAGAGCACATCATGCAAAATGCTGGGCTGGATGAGTTACAAGCTGGAATCAAGACTGCTGGGAGTAATATCAACAACCTCAGATATGTGGATGATACAAATATGTAGATAATGGTGAAGAGGAACCAAAGAGCCTCTTGATGAGGGTGAAGGGGGAGACTGAAAATGCCAGCTTAAAACTCACTATTAGGGAAAAGGTGGAAACAGTTACAGATTTCCTCTTCTTGGGCTTTAAAATCACTGCAGATGGTGACTGTAGCCATGAAATTAGAAGATGATTGCTTTTTGGCAGGAAAGCTTTGACAAACCTAGACAGTGTGTTAAAAAGCAAAGACATTACTTTGCTGGCAAAAGTTTGTATAGTCAATGCTATGGTCTTTCCAGTAGTTATGTGCGGATGTGAGAGCTGGACAATAAAGAAGGCTATGTTCATTGTTCAGTTGTGTCCAACTCTTTGAGACCCCATGGACTGTAGCCTGCCAGGCTCCTCTGTCCATGGAATTCTCCAGGCGAGAATACTGGAGTGGGTTGCCATTGCCTATTCCTGACCCAGGGATTGAACCCAGGTCTTCTGCATCACAGGCAGATTCTTTATCATCTGAGCTACAAAAGAAGGCTGAGCATTGAAGAATTGATGCTTTCAAACTGTGGTGCTGGAGAGGACTGTTGACAGTCCCTTGGAAAACAAGGTGATCAAACCAGTCAATCTTAAAGGAAATCAACCCTGAATACTCTTTGGAAGGACTGATGCTGCAGCTCCAATACTTTGGCCACCTGATGTGAACAGCTGACTTACTGTAAAAGACCCTGGTGGTGGGTAAGATTGAAGGCAGAAGAGAAGAGGGCAACAGAAGATGAGATCAGATGGCATCACCGTTCAGTGGACATAAACTTGGGCAAACTGCAGGAGATGGTGAGAGACAGGGAAGCACGGTATGCTGCAGTCCACAGAGTCGTGAAGAGTCCAGCACAATTTGGTGACTGAACAACAACACCAAATCAAAAGCAAAGTTGACACTGGTGCCTGTAATGGGTTGAACTGAGTCCTGTCCCCCTGCAGAAAATCTGCATTGGAATGCTAACCCCCCAGTTCCTCTGGATGTGAACTTCTTTGAAAATGTTGCAGATGTGATTTGTTATGATGAAGTCAGATTGGAGTACGACGGGCTCCTAATCAAATGTGACCAGTCTTCTTACAAGGAGATGGCCACATGAAGATACAGGGAGAATTCCATTCCAAGGGCAGAGATGTGAGTTCTGCAGCCTCAAACCAACTAATGCCAAGGATGCTCAGAAGCTAGGAAGAAGCAAAGAAGGATCTCCCCTACTGGTTTTAGAGTGAGCATCAGCCCACTGACATCTTGATTTCAGATTTCTAGCTTCCAGAACTGGGAGACAATAAATTTCTAATTTCTATTATCTTAAGCCATCAATTTGTGGTACTTTGTTTTGGCAGCCTTTGGTAAACTCATATAGTACAATACTAAACTACTGTCTGTAGTACTGTTGTATTCTGGGGGATTTGGATGTTGTATTGAGTTTCTGGATCCAATTTTGTCTTCTCTTTTTTTACAAGGCTCTCATCCTGGTTATGTGTAGTGCACAGGTCCAGATCAGGGTAAATGTTCAACTCCCCATAGGCCCTGCCCATATGAAAATGGGGGTGGGTGGGAGATGAATGAAGTACCTCATTGTCAATGAGTTTGGAGTGGAAGTCTTTCCATTTGACCCTGCAGACTGTGGTGACAGTTGGGGAATGAGCATATTTTCCATTGCTGTTTGGCTAAAGTAGAACAATTATTTTCAAAAAACCTCTATGTTCTGTTAGGTTGCCACTTTCCCATCCACACAACTATGGGAATTAGGCCTGACATGGGGCTTCTTTGTCTGTACCTATTGATAGCTTCTAGATTGCAGGCTTCTCATGTGCCCTGGCTAAGGCATAAAGAAACCCAGGAGACTCACTGCCGGGTTGTTCTTCAGGCCCCAAAGTCTCTAGGAAGTTGCCTTATTCTCTCCAACTTTAAGAGACTTTCTATGTTTGATTTACTTTATTGTTGTAAAATATGCATAGCATTTGCCATTTTAAGTGTACAAATCTAAGGAATTAAGTATATTCACATTGATATGCAAGCGTCAGTTCAGTTCAGTCACTCAGTCATGTCCAACTCTTTGCAGTCCCATGGACTGCAGCACTCCAGGCTTCCCTGTCCATCACCAACTCCCAGAGCTTGCTCAAACTCATGTCCATCGAGTAGGTGATGCCATCCAGCCACCTCATCCTCTGTCATCCCCTTCTCCTCCTGCCTTCAGTCTTTCCCAGCATCGAGGCTATTCCAGTGAGTCAGGTCTTCACATCAGGTGGGCAAAATACTGGAGTTTCAGCTTCAGCATCAGTCCTTCCAATGAATATTCAAGGCTTATTTCCTTTAGGATGGACTAGTTGGATCTCCTTGCAATCCAAGGGACTCTCAAGAGTCTTCTCCAGCACCACAGTTCGAAAACATCAATACTTCAGCATTCAGCCTTCTTTATGGTCCAACTCTCACATCCATACATGACTACTGGAAAAACCATAGCTTTGGCTAGATGTACATTTGTTGGCAAAGTAATGTCTTGCTTTTTAATATGCTGTCTAGGTTGGTCGTGGCTTTTCTTCCAAAGAGCAAGCGTCTTTTAATTTCATGGCTGCAGTCACCATCTGCAGTGATTTTGGAGCCCAAAAAAATAAAGTCTATCACTGTTTCCATCGTTTCCCCATCTACATGCCATGAAGTGATGGGACTGGATGCCATTATCTTCGTTTTTTGAATATTGAGTTTTAAGCCAGCTTTTTCACTCTGCTCTTTCACTTTCATCAAGAGGCTCTTTAGCTCCTCTTCACTTTTTGCCATAAGGGTGGTGTCACCTAAATATCTGAGGTTATTGATGTTTCTCCCGGCAATCTTGATTCCAGCTTGTGCTTCATCCAGCCTGGCATTTTGCGTGATGTATTCAGCATATAAGTTAAATAAGCAGGGTGACAACATATAGCCTTGACATACTCCTTTCCCAATTTGGAACCAGTCCATGTTCCATGTCTGGTTCTAACTGTTGCTTCCTGACCTGCATACAGATTTCTAAGGAGGCAGATAAGGTGGTCTGGTATTCCCATCTGTTGGAGAATTTTCCATAGTTTGTTGTGATCCACACAGTCAAAGGCTTTGGCATAGTCAATAAAGCAGAAGTAGATGTTTTTCTGGAACTCTCTTGTTTTTTCTATGATTCAATGAATCTTGGCAATTTGATCTCTGGTTCCTCTGCCTTTTCTAAATCCAGTTTGAACATCTGGAAGTTCTCAGTTCATGTGCTGTTGAAGCCTGGCTTGGAGAATTTTGAGCATTACCTTGCTAGTGTGTGGGATGAATGCAATTGTGCAGTAGTTTGAACATTCTTTGGCATTGCCTTTCTTTGGGATTGGAATGAAAACTGACCTTTTCCAGTCCTGTGCCCATTGCTGAGTTTTCTGAATTTGCTGGCATATTGAATGCAGCACTTTCACAGTATCATCTTTTAGTATTTGAAATAGCTCAACTGAACTTCAATCACCTCCACTAGCTTTGTTCATAGTGATGCTTCCTGAGGCCCACTAAAGTTCACACTCTAGGACGTCTGGTTCTAGGTGAGTGATCAAACCATCATGGGTATCTGGGTCATATGGCAGAGAGTGAAGAGGAACTAAAAAGTCTCTTGATGAAAGTGAAAGAGGAGAGTGAAAAAGTTGGCTTAAAGCTTAACATTCAGAAAACTAAGATCATGGCATCTGGTCCCATCACCTCATGGGAAATAGATGGGGAGACAGTGGGAACAGTGTCAGACTTTATTTTTTTGGGCTCCAAAATCACTGCAGATGGTGACTGCAGCCATGAAATTAAAAGACGCTTACTCCTTGGAAGGAAAGTTTTGACCAACCTAGATAGCATATTAAAAAGCAGAGACATTACTTTGCCAACAAAGGTCTGTCTAGTCAAGGCTATGGTTTTTCCAGTGGTCATGTATGGATGTGAGAGTTGGACTGTGAAGAAAGCTGAGCGCTGAAAAATTGATGCTTCTGAACTGTGGTGTTGGAGAAGACTCTTGAGAGTCCCTTGGAATGCAAGGAGATCCAACCAGTCCATCCTAAAGGAGATCAGTCCTGGTGTTCATTGGAGGGACTGATGCTGAAGCTGAAACTCCAGTACTTTGGCCACCTCATGCGAAGAGTTGACTCATTGGAAAAGACCCTGATGCTGGGAGGGATTGGGGACAGGAGAAGGAGGGGACGACAGAGGATGAGATGGCTGGATGGCATCACTGACTCGATGGGCATGAGTTTGAGTAAACTCCAGGAGTTTGTGATGGACAGGGAGGCCTGGCGTGCTGCGATTCATGGGGTCGCAAAGAGTCGGACACGACAGAGCAAATGAACTGAACTGAACTGAACTGAAGATCTTTTTTGTATAGTTCTTCTTTGTATTCTTGCCAACTCTTCTTAATAACTTCTTCTTCTGTTAGGTCCATTCTGTTTCTGTCCTTTAGTTCTGCCCTTTATTTACTGGAGAAGGGAATGGTAAACCACTTCAGCACTCTTGCCTTGAGAACCCCATGAACAGCATAAAAAAGCAAAAAGATGTGACACTGAAGTCAACCCCAGGTTGGTAGGTGCCCAATATGGTACTGGAGAAGAGTGGAGAAATAACTCCAGAAAGAATGAAGAGGCAGAGCCAAAGCAAAATCAACACCCACTTGTGGATGTGATTGGTGATCGAAGTAAAGTCTGATGCTGTAAAGAACAATTTTGCAGAGGAATCTGGAATGTCAGGTCCATGAATCAAGGTAAATTGGAAGTGATCAAATAGGAGATGGCAAGAGTGAACATTGACATGTTAAGAATCAATGAACTGAAATGGACCAGAATGGGTGAATTTAATTCAGATTACCTTTATGTCTTACTGTGGGCAAGGATCCATTAGAAGAATTGGAGTAGCCCTCACAGTCAACAAAAGAGCCAGAAATGCAGTACTTGGTTGCAGTCTCAAAAATGACAGAAATGATCTCTGTTCATTTTCAAGACAAGCCATTGAATATCACAATAATCCAAGTCTATACCCCAACCACTAATGCCGAAGAAGCTGAAGTTGAACAGTTCTTTGATGACCTACAAAACCTTCTAGAACTAACACCCCCAAAAGATGTCCTTTTCATCATAGGGGACTAGAATGCAAAAGTAGGAAGTCAAGAAATACTTGGAGTAAAAGCCAAGTTTGGCCTTGTAGTACAAAATGAAGCAGGGCAAAGACTAACAGCGTTTTGCCAGGAGAACACACTGGTCACAGCAAACACCCTTTTCTAACAACACAAGAGATAACTCTACACATGGACATCACCAGATGGTCAATACCGAAATCAGATTCTTTGCAGCCAAAGATGGAGAAGCTCTATACAGTTAGCAAAAACAAGACTGGGAGCTGACTGTGGCTCAGATCATGAACTCCTTATTGCAAAATTTAGACTTAAATTGAAGAAAGTAGGGAAAACCACTCGACCATTCAGTGGTTGGTATTGACCATTCAGACCAATGACCTAAATCAGATCCCTTACAACTATGTAGTGGAAGTGACAAATAGATTCAAGTGATTAGATCTGATAGACAGGGTGCCTGTAGAACTATGGATAGGCATTTGTGACATTGTACAGAGGGTGGTGGTCAAGACCATTCCCAAGAAAAAGAAATGCAAAAAGGCAAAATGGTTGTTGGGGGCGGGGCGGGGGGGTCTTACAAATAGCTGAGAAATGAAGAGAAGCTAAAGGCAAAGGAGAAAAGGAAAGATATACCTGTCTGAGTGCAAAGTTTCAAAGAATAGCAAAGAGAGATAAGAAAGCCTTCCTCAGTGATCAATGCAAGCATCACCATCATCCATATTAAAATATTTCTGTCTTCTTAAACTGAAACTCGGTTTCAAGGTTCATCTATGCTGTAGCATGTGTCAGAATGTCCTTCCTTTTTATTTTTATTTCTTTCGTTTTCCTTTTGCTTGGTTTTCCTTCCTTTTTAAAGCTGAATAATAGTCTGCTGTATGTATATACCACATTTTGTTTTTCCATTCATCTGTTGATGGACACTTGGGTTGCTTCCACCTTTAGGCTATTGTGAATGATGCTGCAGTGAACATGGGTGTACAAATATATCTATTTGAGATCTCACTTTCAGTTCTTTTGGTTATATTTTAATAAGTAGAATTACTGGGTCATAGGTAATTTTATGTTTAATTTTTTATGTTTGATTTTTCACATTATGTCCAGTATTTTTATTTTTAAGAGGGAGAATTGGGAAGAAATGAGACTGTGGTGACCTTGGCTGGAACTGGCTTAGTTAATTTGAAAAATTCTTTTTCTTAGTGTTAACAAGCTGCATTATGGCATAACTGGCGAGGATCTCTTGTGTTTACATCAAGATCATGAATGCACCTCTCCTTGGAATCCTTACCTACTTCTGACACTCAGGGAATTTTCCTGAAGAATAATTGGGTTCCAGGCTCTTTGGTCAATCCTGGAACATGACTCCAATGAAGCAAACTATTTTCTTACTACTTTTTCTTTCTTGGAACTTCTAACATAGAAGCAACTAACATAGGTATTGCAATAAAGGCTATAATGATGCTTTTCATTTTTCAAGAAACTTTCATTTAATAATCTCACTAATCTCCCTATAGTATCACTCTGAAGGAAGCAATCAAGACCAAGATTACTTACCTCCATTTTATAGACAAGGAAATGGACTGAGAACTGTATTTGTGATAAAAATTCTAGAACTTATGATGCTTAAGCCACTGCTTTTGCTTAACATTAATACCCATGCCATTTGATTGAATTAATGATAGTAGGATCACTTCAGTATTTTAGATGGTCCACCCTACCTTTATCAATTGAGAACGCCCACCTTTATCAATAGAGAATGTGCTGTTAATGGGGTTATACCTTGTTTTTGAGCCTGAGACTGCAGGAAAAAGAGTAAGATAGAAGGAGTATGTTGGTGGATTGAGAACATCTGGTTTGCATTTAGCATTGGAAGGGATAATAACTCTGTTACCCAGGCCTGTAGTTTCTCTTTCTGATTTATCATCTGGTCTACTCTGGAGCAGGATATTAGTGTTAGTACAAACAGACGCACCTTTCTTGTGAATACTGGAAACTCAGGGTCACCTACAGTGAAGGGTTGTGTGTGTAGCTGGTGATGGAGCAGCTCATACCAGGCTAGTGTTAACAAAGGCAGCAGGAGGTCAGCAGAAGAGATTGCTGGACACGTTTGCTGATAGATACACTTAAGTCTGAAGTCGTATGCTCTGCCTGGGCCTGGGATATCGGATGGGCTACTTATCAATTGACCCCATAGAACTCTCTGAGTGGAAGGTCAGATGAAGGCTGGAGCCCTGTGTCACAGAGAATGATGAAGTTGGACTATGAGTCCTGAATTCCCAGTGTGCTGCTCGCATGGAGCCTAAGGGTCCCTGGAGAACCTTACAGCCTTTCTCTGGGAAGTCTCCGTGCCTCCCTGGATTAGAAAGTCAAATTCCCATGGAAGATGCCCCAGTTACTAAGCCTACTCCACATGTAGTTTTTACGCTAATGTCAGTGGTCAAATCCATGTTATGAACTACGCTAAACAGATGGGGCAGAGTGCCAAGTCCCAGCTTTGGGCAGACAAATAAGATGACAGGGTTATTGTGAAAGTGTTTTTCTTAGCCATTGGCTCCCCTTTTGAAAAATCCTTCAAATAGTTTTACTATTCTGTTCCCACCGCTAGACATGCAGTAGGTTTGTCTGCAATATGAGCTGGTCTTTGACTTTCTGTCCCCTAATTTTTTATGCAGTTTAATAATTCAGTTCTATCTTTAAGAACCTCTTTAGTTGGCCAAGTTTGGATTGATACATTTGGCTTCTCCCTGCTTCCTTTGTAATAGGAAAGCAAAAGGAATAAACATTTAGATTTCTATTACAACCTCTACACTTAGATTATCAATAAAATCTCAGGAAATTATGTTCTGCCTTTGAATGAAGAAAATGCCCTCCTTGAGTTCTTCCATTTGTCATAGTTTTAGCCTCTGAGGTACTGTAATCACACATTCTGCTGGAAGCCCCTGCTGGATACACTTGCTCTGGGAACAAGGGAGTTGGCTGCCAGCATTACAGCTTTGGTTCACTGGTGCCTAGATTTGGGCCTAGGAGGGTCACACAGACATTGGGTGGGAGGGCCAGCTTGTTCCCACAACGAGGCTTTGGGAGCTCTACCTCCCCACCCTCCAGTCACAACAGGTCCTGCCATCTACTCCTTTCCCTGTCTCTCTCAGCTCCCCAAGACTAAGTTTATGAATGTTCTGCAGAGAGGATTCTCTCAGAGCCATTTTTGGACTTTTGTGTATGTTTAACAAGTTTTACAGCAGAAGAAAGAGGCTACATATTTATGGAAATACATTTTTCTTTACAAAATATGCCCAAAGTGATTAAAAATATTTAACTAAATGGACCAGAAATGATAACTGTGATAGGCTGGATAATGGCCCCCAAAGATGTCCATGTCCTCATGGTGTGGGTTTCTCTCATGGCTCAGATAGTAAAGAATCTGCCTGCAGTGCAGGCGGTCTCAAACCCAGAGACCCGGGTTCGATCTCTGGGTTGGGAAGACCCTATGCAGAAGGGAATGGCTACCCACTCCAGTGTTCCTGCCTGGAGAATTCCATGGACAGAGGAGCCTGGTAGGCTATGGTCCCACTAAAGAATCAGACATGACTGAGTAACTAACACGTTCACATTCACTTTCTGGGAGATAGTGAAGGACAGGGAAGCCTGGCATGCTTCAGACTATGGGGTTGCAAGAGTCAGAAATGACTTAGTGACTGAACAACAATCAGAACTCAGGGTCACCTGTATGTGTGGTGGGAACATGGGGGGTGCAGACAGCTGTATCCAGCCCTTTTTCCCTGCACATGCTTGATCCTCCCATCAAGGGCTGGAGTACATTGCCTTTCCTCTTTGACATCAGATTGACAGAACTGGTTTCAGCAGAATTTCCTGTTCAGGGCTGGGCCTGAAGGGACCCAGTCATGTCCCCTTTTGCTGTCTTGAAAGCAACTGGTCTTTCGAAATCTGTATACTTTTCTGGAGAGCTAGGCCTGGTGAATCCCCAACCGTTTAGCTGCCACAGTGGGAGCATCTGGTGTGAGTGAAGCCACTATGACCCCCCCAGCCCCGGTCAAGCCCAGCAACACCATGTGGAGCATCAACAGTCATCTCCACCGAGCACAGTAGAGACTTCTGAGCACACGATGCCAACAGTGTGGGCCAGATCATTTGCTGAGTTTCTCCCATCCACCAAGTACTAGTTGAAACCAGTGCTTCTTGGTAGGAGCACAGATTTGGTGCCTGTGCCATGTCCCTTCCAGGCTCCTGAAACAGAGCACAGTGAACTAGCAGACAATCAAACATGAGTTTATCATAAAAGGGGAAACTAAAGACAAGCCCGAGTCACTGTTCCAAGGCCACACAGCTAATTATGAGTGAGGACTCATACTCAGGGCTGGGTTCCAAGCCTGCTGGGCCAGGCTGGTTCCTGTTGCGAATCATTTCCTTTATCCTACAGTGATCCCAGATAAGCACCAAAGGCCATCCCATAGTTCTGCTTGACCAAGCGTTAGTGAAGTTAATGTTCACGTTTTCCACATACGATATTTTTCTGTTCTTTAAGGATCTAAATTTTCTTGGTATAGCCTCACATAAAAAAAGTCTGTTACATAATTCGATAAAGCTACACAATTTGATTAGGTTTCAATGAGTGGAAAACTTTGAAGTCCAAATAAATGCAGACATTTTCAGTTTTGGGACCAATGGATAAAATGCTCCCAGCTGTAGCTGCACCCTTTCTACCTTCTTTAAGAGAATTTACAACACAGAAAGAGGCTGGTAAAGCAGAAATGTCAATTAAAAAATGTTTTCACTTCTGGGAATCATTCTGAGTAAAACATATAATTCAGCAATGCTTAATTACTATGTATAAAGCACTTTCTGAAATGTCTTCTATTCTTTGGAGTCCCTGTCTGCCTGCTGTGATCACAGTCTGCTGCTGCCCCTTGGCCCCCTAGAGCAGTGCTCCTGCACCCTGCCAAGACCTTCCCCCCGGGGCCTGGACTCCCTGAGGCTGGACCTGTCTGGGCTGCTGACTGACACCCATTAGCACAGTAAGGTCCAGCCGGCTGAGCTGGCCAGCTTCCTACAGGGCCTGCCCAGCCTCAGTGGGTACCTGGTCCGGATCCTAGCTTTCTGGGCCTAGCACATCTAGATGCCTCCCTGCACACAGCTTAGCTGCAAAAACAAGCCAGGTGTTTGCAATTCTCTGCTGAAGACATAACATGATGGCATCATGAATACTATTAATAACATACATATGTATATGTATATATATATATACAAAATTAGAAATCATTTATTAGAGACTCATCTGAGATGTTGCTTCAAAAGTATCCCCCTTCTTCCCCAAAAGATATTCCATATGGTGTGAAGAGTCACATGTAAAAATAAAGCAATGGAAACAATCTAGAGGGAGAGAGATGAATATTTATCAGATTCCAGGATGCACACGGCCTTTGTAATTATAATGCTTTAGGGAAAATTAATTCACCAGGAGCTCCCCTAGGAAGAACATGATAATTATTTGGAAAAGATGCCAGGTAAGCCTCTTGAGGAGGGAGGGAGATGATGCTTAGGGAAGGTGAGGGCATTACAGAACTGCCTTCTGGAGAGCAGGGGACCTTGCTAAAGAGCTGACCTCAGGCTCTGCTGAGTACTGGTAGTTGGTTCAGGGACAAATATCAGCCTGGCACAACAGAGCACGGAAAGTAGAGGTTTTGGTGGTGTTAGGAGAGTTTTCCTGGGGGAGATTGGTTTGATTATTGTACAAATGGAAAACCTCTGAAGCAACAATAGGAAAAAAAAGTACCACAAGCAGAAAGAAAAGTAAATAACAAGCTAAGGAAAATGCAGCAATTATGACAAAGGTTTAATTGGCATATTCTTACTACTTTCTATGAAAAGTGCCAGTGCTCCAGCAGAAACTGGAAAAGGACACACTGGGTAAGCAGGGCCTTCTGAGAAGAGGAGCAGGAGATGGGCTAAATCTTGGAAGGGTTTTACTAGGGGACCTGAGGGAGAGAAGGAATGGAGGGAGGGAGCCGACTAGAAGGCAAACTACGGAAGGAGACAAAGGAGGTGGAGAGGAGGGGTCCTGGACACCTGGAATCCTGGAGCCAGAGCCAGAGGAGCCCCAGGTTTCTGGGAGCAGGCCCGATCTTGGCCTCCCTGTGGCCCACCCTTGTGGTGGGGTGGCCTCTGCCCAAGTGGAGCCTGGGCTGCAGAGCCAGCAACAGGGACCCCTGGCCATCTATGTTCCCTGTGGTTGGAATTCGGATACTCATTTTCATGGCCAGCACAGATGTGACAAGAAGGTCTCCAAGGAAGGCATGCAAGGCCAATAAACACCTTACATGGTGGCCTGCAGCCCTTGGAGAAGGCAGGGCCGCCAGTGCAGACAGAGCAGCCGCCCCAGTCCTTCTCAGCTGTGAGCATACTCTCCGTGAAGAGGAACTGGGACCTTCCCTGTTGTCCTCAGAGCCTCAGTTTAACTCCAGATTCACAGATCTCTGGATCTCAGAGCACGAATATCCTTTTAGTGCATCTCCATGGCCATCCAGCCTGTATGTGCGTACCGCTCATGTCAGGGAACTAATATTTGAGATATTTCTGGATAGTTTTTGAAGAGCTGTGCTACTCAAAGGCAAGCCTCTTCTCCTTGGCATGACCTCCCTCCTCTGTCCCAGACCCCAGTCCTCCATTGAGCTTCTCCACCTGGACAGCTCTCAACTTTCTTGGTATGGACTGAATGATTTCCCCTCCCCAAATTCATATGTTGGAGCCCTAACCCCCAATGTGACTATATGTAAGAATAGAGATTATAAGGAGGTAAGTAAGGTTAAGTGAGGTCTAACAGCAGGTCCCTGATCCAGTAGGTTAGTGTCCTTATAAGAAGGGACACCAGAGAGCTTTCTCTTTCCCTCCACTCTTTTGGCTTTTGAAGACACAGTGAGAAAGTGACCATCTACAAGCCAGGAAGAGAGTTTCTCACTGGAAACTCAAATCACCTTGATCTTAGATGACTGGCCTCCAGAAATTGTGAGAAATGAATATCAGTTGTTTAAGTCACAAAGTCTGGTATTACGTTATGGCAGCCCGAGCAGACTAAGATAAACCTCAGAAGCAGCATCTTCCAAAGAGAACTCACAATTTCCCGTGGAACCTACCTTCCTCTGTGTTCCATCTCACCGACAAACATCACACACACCCCCTTTCCAAGGTTCCCTACACCTGGGTTCCCTACACCTAACCAGTCATCAGAATATTTTGCTTTCATTCCTTTAAATTCTCTTGAACCTATTTCTCTGAACCTCTGACCACAGGCTAAGTGCAGTATGCCCTAATCTCCAGCCTGGATGATTTCAGCAGCTTTCTAGAACTTCCTGCCTCTGGCTCTGCCCTCTGTCCCTCATTCTCCCTATATACTGTAGGCATCTTTCTAGATCTTTCTAAAGATGCTCATTTGACCAAGTTACTTCACAGTACACACAAGTGTGGAATCCCTATTGCCTGCAACAGGAAGTTGAGATTTCTTTTGCACAAATGCTTCATTTTGATCTCACCTGGTATTTTCTTAGCTCCCACTTGTCATTCTTCTTGAGCCTTCCTGCCCTTCTTCCCCCAGATATACCACCAGTGACCCTGAGCCTGCTGGGCTCTCTACTTGTGTATTTCAGCCTCAACAGTGCATTTCTTTCTCCCTGGAGTGTCCTTTCCATTCCCTCTCCTGTCTGACTCCCTCACTCACCCCTTAGCTCAGCTGAGCTGACTCCTTTAGGAAGCACTTTCCCATCTCTTCAGATACAACTGTCCAAGGCAGTAGACTTTAGTGCCATGTGGCTGCTGAGCACTTGAATGGTGGCCGGTGTAATTGGAAACTGTATTCTTCAGCTATATAAGTGAAGACTACAAAGGAAATGTAACATAATTTTTTATTGAAATGATGACATTTTAAGCATATTTAAATATATATTATTAAATTAATTTGATGTTAAAAATTTTAAATATAGCCACATGAAAATTCAAGATTATGTATGTAGCTCACATTACATTTGCTGGGCAGCACTGCCCTGTCCCTCCTAAATGCTCCCAAAGGGCCATGTCTTATTCCTGGTACGCTGTGCGGTGCTTAGTCGCTCAGTTGTGTCTGACTCTTTGTGACCTCATGGGCTGTAGCCAGCCAGGGTCCTCTGTCCGTGGGGATTCTCCAGGCAAGAACACTGGAGTGAATGCCATGCTCTTCTCCAGGGGATCCTCTCAACCCAGGGATCAAATGCAGGTCTCCCACATTATAGGCGAATTTTTTAATATCTGAGCCACCAGGGAAGCCCTATTCCTGGTATAACACACATCAAACTACCCTAATCATTGACTTCTTGACTGTCTTTTCCAATAAGGGGTCAGATGGTAAAGAATCTGCCTGCAATGCGGGAGACCTGGGTTTGATCCCTGGGTTGGGAAGATCCCCTGGAGAAGGGCATGGCAACCCACTCCAGTATTTTTACCTGGAGAATTCCATGGGCAGAGGAGCTTGGTGGGCTACAGTCCATGGGGTTGCAAAGAGTTGGAAGCAATTGAGCTACTAACACTTTCCCTGGATCTTGATCAATAGGGCATCCTCTCACCTAATCACAGCAATTTGCACATAGAAGATGCTCAAAAAGATCAATGGGAGGAAAGAGGGAGCTAGGAAAGAATGGAGGGGAGAGGGCAAGAGGGAGAGTAGGAAGGAAGGAGGGTGGGTGAAAAGGAAAGAGGAGGGAACATAGATCCTAGCACATGAAATTATATAGCTCTGAACACCCAGGAGGATCTGACAGGGCAGCAAAGGGGCACTTTCCCAAGCTAGGAGGATACAAAGATCTTATTGGCCTGGAGCTAGAGGAGGAAGCTAGTGGGGACAATGACTTGGCTATCACTGGAGATAGGTTTCCTGGCAGAAATGGTTTTCTAATGCAAAGAAGAGCTAAACAGTGTTAGATGTTTATTTAAACACATCCTTCAGAGGTCTGGAAGAGAAATCCTTTACCTCCTGAAATAAGGCAGAAAATAAATCTTCTAAGCCTTATTGTTTCAAAGGAAAGTACCTTCTCCTTCATCTTACCATCCATATAATGAAAGCATAATGAATTGTAGGATTTATCTACCTAGCAGGACTTTTTACATTTCTTGGCATCTGGAGCTATGTAAGGACAGTAAGTCCAGTCTGTGGGAAGTGGTGATCAGATGCAGTCTTTCTCTGCCATCCTTCCAGAGAGGAAGCTCACCGTCCTGACAGCTCTTGCCTTGGACAGAGCGTTCTCATGGTTCTCACACCCAGAATATGCAGATAAGGTGAACTGAGTGAGTAAAAGAAATCTATGCAGTGGGTAAAACATCAAATAAAACTGTTGCTACTATTCTCTTTAACATAGTAGCATCAGTCTTTTTTAATTTACACAAAATATATGTTCTAAAATGAGAAGACTAGATATATTTCAAACACACCTCTGTTGAATAACATCTTTTTAGTCCCACTATTTATAGATTGTCTAACACATGGGCTTCAGTTATCATTTCTTAGGAAACTCTTTTCTTGTGGATTAAGGACATAAATAGAATATGTTGCTTTTTTCAGTTGGAGTTTAATCAAGGGTCCAATTACTACTCTATGGATCTTCCTCAATTTACGATGGGGTTATATCCTGATAAACCTATTGTGAATTAAAAACATTGCAAAGTCAAAAATACACTTAACACACCTAACCTACTGATAATCATGGCTTATCCTAGCCTACCTTAAACTTGCTCAGAATACTCACATTAGCCTATGTGAGTGTGTTTGTGTTTAGCTGTTCAGTCATGTCCAACTCTTTGTGACCCCATGGACTATAGCTGCCAGGATCCTCGGTCCATGGAATTTTCCAGGCAAGAATTCTGGAGTGGGTTGCCATCCACTTTTCCAGGGTATCTTCCTGACCCAGGGATTGAACACAGTCTCCTGCATTGCAGGCAGATTCTTTACTGTCTGAGTCACTAAGGAAGCCCTCACTTTAGCCTACAGCTGTGTAAAATCATCTAACACAAAGCCTATTTTATAATAAAGTGTTGAATATATCATGTAATTTATTGAATGCTGTACTGAAAGTGAAAGAATAAAGAATAGTTGTCTGGGTACCGAATGACTGTAAGGATCAGTTATTTACCCTTGTGACTGAAAAATCCTAAGTCAAACCATGGTAGGTCAGAGACCAGTATATAGGTATCTTGAAGAATAAGTCTTAAGAGAGGCTTATTAGAGACAGGCAAACGTCAGAAGCCTGGACTGTGAAGGACCAGGGTTGCCTTCTGAAAATCCTGAAGGGCAGGGGTCTCCGTGGTCTCAACCATAAGCAGGTCCTTTCTGAGGAGGCCTGAGGTGCTGGAGGCTTCCACACAGATCTCAGGGTCCTGCAGTCCTGAAGCGGGGTGTTACCCAACAATACCTCCTGTCAGAAAAAGCTCATGACCTCCTTTGCTAAAGACACGTTTGCCCTCAGCTGCTGTGGAAGCATTAGATGACTTCTCTGCTGCCTTCCAAATGGTGTAGGAGGCCTCCTAATTGTGGAGTCCACTGGAATTCCAAGGGATTAAGCCTGTAGTTTCCAGGTTTTATCCACTTTCCCTTGTTGTGGTAGTAAGAGGGATGGATCAGATGGGTGAATATGGAGTATCAATTGGATACGTCTGGAAGATACCTGGGTTTCTGGTTTATTGATCCGTAGGAGAGGACCCATTTTCAGGCATAAAGTTGTCATGTTGTTTACAAATTGATTACATAAAGTTGTCGGATCGATTTCAAATCATAAACAGAATTGTTAAGATTAACTATGGTCAGAAACTGGCCCCAAATTGTACTGGATGAAAATCCAACTTGGCTACTATTCCCTAGATATGAAGGTTATTTCACCACTTTCCTTCATATTTTCTTTATTTCTACAATGTGTATTTGTCACTGAGTTATGTCTGACTCTTTGTGACCCTGTGGAATGTAGGCCGTCAGGCTCCACTGTCCATGGAATTCTCCAGGCAAGAATACTGGAGTGTGTTGCCATTTCCTTCTCCAGTATTTTCTATAATACTGGAGAAATTTTCCTTTGCATTTCTACAATAGAAAATGATATTATTTCATAGAGGCTCAGTACATATTAGAGCCAATAAAATGTAAAGAAATATTTTATAATGGCATACACTCTAAATTATTTCTGTCTTCCTTTTATGTCTCTCAAACTTATATGAAGGGTTTGCTTTAGGTTTCAGCATTGTTGAGTGTTATCAATATGAGTAGGGGTTAGCTGGAATTTGGGAAGGTAGGAGATCTAATCAAGAGTTATATACTCAAAGCATGGAGATGAGACTCTTCTTATTTATCTTCTTATTCTGAAAATCTTTGGTTTCTATATTTGGTACCTTACAAATCTGCCATACCACTTTTTTTTTTTTTAATGACAAAAGTCCCTACCTTTTTGGAGTCTATTCTGATGGGGGAAGAGCCAGTAAAAGACACAAGGTAAGGGGGGAAGGGAAGATCCACACCACTTTTTACAATTTCTTGTTCTCTGCTGAAGTTTTCAAGCTTGTCCTTTTCTTTCTGGCTGTTGGGATTAATGTCTGAGGAAGTGTAGTTCCAATTGAAGTTACCTCCACCAGGACTACAAGGGTAGGTAGCTAATCGAGAATGTGTTAGAGGGCATTAGACTTGGAGATTGATGTGTAATCTACAGGAACACTGAGGTAAGAGGAGAGATGGTAGAGACAGTTGACAGGGGCAAGGAAATGAGAGAAAGGTAGGCAATGATGCAGGTATAATTTTCAATCAATAATGGAGTGCGAAGGGAAGAGCTAGGTAGGAGACAGGGGTGATGGCAGTCAGTGAGTGACATACGTTACAAAGAAAAAGGAATAGGCATGCAGAGAGAAACAGAGAGACTGCTGACCTCTCTTCTGTCCCTGAAGTCAGTAGGGGCATCTCTCTGACTTCCTGAGAAGATCATAGAGGAGGTGGGTTGTAGGTTTTGTGTTAGGTGGGAGAGCCTATCTCTTCTATGAAGAGCCAAGGACACAGCTGAGAGGGTCAGTCATGAAAAGGATGCCCCAGACACAGTGGCAAAGATAGGGAAGAAGGAACATGGTGGAGAGGTGTGGCAGTGGGGAGCAGCAGATCTTGGTCAGAGGATGTTTGCCCAATTGGGAGCAAGGGAGTAGGCCTATACCATAGATGGGGACACGATTGTGAGGTGTTGGGATTATAGACTTCGAGACTCCAAAGCTATGGTTCTGGTTTGCTATGAAACCAAATAAAGCTCACCCTGCACAAGTGGGCTGTGGATTCCTGGGCTCCAAATGCACTGACCCCGTGGGGGAAGCTGTAGCAGTCCCAGGTGAGGGAGAGAAGATGCACTCCTTCCAGAGTAAAAACTCAGCCACAGCAGACCCAGGGGCTTCTGGAAATGACATGTGACTCTGAGAAAGTCTTCCCTTGTGTGGGAAACAACTCAAAGACTCAGGCTATTAATGAGTTGACGAACTCAGCTTCTGCAGTAAAAGAGAAGGTTAAATCCATGTAGGAGGGTGGTTGTGACTAAACATTGAGATATATATGAATGCATTTTAAGGAATATATTATAAAATATCACCTTATAATTTAAAAGCATGCTTTATAAATTGATTATTTTTGTACTAATTTGAGTAGAAAGGAAACAAAAATACTGAATTTTTCTATAATTTTAAAATTAGCTAGAGTTTTTTTGAGAAAATATCTATATAGATGATTGGAAATTTAAGTAAATGCAAAGAGAATAAGAAGAAGATAAATCCTCTGTTCCCTTAGAGCTCTTAACCCCTAGGGTTCATTCCTTAAAGCAGCTACTCTTAGAATTTTCTTATACATCCTTTCAAAAATATTTTAAACATGTAAAACTACATGTATTTATTTTTTAATTTTTTTGTGTTGGGAGAGTTCTATAGAGTATTCCATATTTGCTTCTTATTTTACAATCAATCTTGGTAATTGTTTCATATTGGGACATATAGATCCAATTTATTCTTCATGGATATGCTGTATTTCATTGTGGGAATATACTGTGATTTATCTAAAGCTGTCTATTGATGGATTGATTGTTTCTAGTCTTTGTATAGCTGCCAAAGTCAGCACTGATATCATTCTACTTAGGCTTTGGACACATGCAAAATCCCATCTCACTGCATGTGAGCAATTTTATTTTATTTAATAATGATGTATTGACCTCAAATGAGATCAACTGGGTTCTATATATTCTCCTAATTGTCTGTTATCAATGTCTTATTATTTTTAAGTGAACAATGGGAAAACCAACATCTTAACTTGCAGTTATTTCGTTATGGGGGATATGTAGCTTCTTTTTAACTATTTATGTGCAATTTGCATTTTTGTTAATGTCAACAGCCCATTATTTTTTTTTTCCTCATTTTTCTTACTGTGTTTTTGTTCTGTTTGTTGATTGGTAAAGAGTTTGTATATATTAAGAATTGTTCCCCCTCTTTCTGTCTTTTGATTTTGATTGTGATGTCTTTGTTGTCAAATTTAGCAAACATTATTTGGGGGGCTCTGTTTCTGTTTCTTGCTTTCAAAACCTTCTCCCACAAAAGATGTGTCTAATTCACCTATTTTTCTAATATGTTGATACTTACCTTTTAAAAATACTCGAGCATTTGATTCCTAGGATTTATTTGACTACAGGTGGTGAGGTAAAAATCGAGCTTTGATTCTCCCATGATTTTAGGTAGTGGTCCTTTTTCCACTTAGTTAATAATCTATTTTTGTCCAGTGATTCTGCCCTCATAGGGACTTCCTTGGTGGTCCAGTGGTTAAGACTTCGCCTTCCAACGCAGAAGATGCAGGTTCAATCCATGGTCAGGTAGCTAAGATACCACATGCCAAAATCAAAACAACACAGAAGCAATATTGTAACAAATTCAATAAAGGCTTTAAATTCTGCTATTATAATATGTTATAATCCTGTATGTATTTAACTCTGGACTCTCTTTACAATTACCAACTTTTATATTCCTTTTTATAAAGGAAAACTTTAAATTACCACAGCTTTATAATATATTTTAATATGTAATAGGCCTTGACCTCATTACTACCTTTTTTTTTTTGCCCAGAATTTTCCTAACTATACACACATAATAATATTTTCAGAAGGACTTTAGAAACAGGTGGCATAGTTACAGAAAATGTTAATGGGGGAGGATGAGAGCTGACATTTTTACGGCACTCAAGGTCAGAGTATCATTTCCGTGTATTTAGGTCTTATATTCCTCAGAAATTTAAAGTATTCCTCATACAGCTCTTTTATTATTATTATTATTTTGTTTAGTTTACTCCCAAATATTTTTGCTGCAATTGCTTTTACAACTCTAAATGAGATGTTCTTTAATAATTTTATTTTCTGAAAATTTACTATTTATGTTTAGGAGATGCTCTTTTTTCTTTTGTAGCCTGCAAGTTTACTGGGAGGGTTTTATGAAGTTACTTTAAGGTTTTTAATGGTTTTGATGTATTTTATTTGAATTATTTTCTTGGGTGAAATTTCTGTATAAAGTCCTGAGCAATGTTTTTTCAGTGTATCATCGTTAGCAGCAGCAATGGTAATAGCAGTTGTAGAGCAGTAATAACAGTATGATATCTGAAATCTAAATTGTGATAAAGGCCCATGGCTAATCAATTCCAGGAGGATTTGCAAATTTATTCAGATAAAGGCTCTTTTATTGACTGAGCTCATCATACATCTAGGTCAAGAATAGCTGAACCTTGGGCCTAATGCCTTTTGTCATGATTTTGGGTGATGTGTCTTCATGTGTGTGTGCTCAGTCACGTCCAACTCTTTGCACCCCATGAAGTGTAGTTCACCAGGTTCCTCTGCCCGTGGAATTTTCCAGGAAGAATACAGCCATGGGTTTCCATGTCCTTCTCCAGGGGATTTTATCGACCCAGGGATCGAACCTGCATCTTCTGCATCTCCTGTATAACCTGTACTGGCAGGTAGATTCTTTACCACTGGGCCACACGCGTGATGTATCTATTCCTTGGCAATTGTCCTTGGAGTCTGTAACAGTGACTCTTTCCTTACCAATGACCCAGAATCAGCGCAGTTGGATGAGGCTTAATCTTAGAACTCTGGATTTTTTCTGTAGTCAGAGTTGAAAGAATGATGTTTCACCCCAGTTAGCATGGAACAGGCCTGATCACCCTGGGAAAACTTGAAGTCTTCTGTGGGCCTGAGGTGGCATGATCTTGCCATGTTATAGAGAAACCCACGGTCAGGTCAAATATGTCCAGGCTCCTCTACTGCTGAGTTCTTTGACCAGCAGGTCCTCAGCGTCTCGGCCACATTTCAGCAGTGGGGGCACTGAGGTCCTAGGTAGATAACCCGCATGTTCTCAGGCCTGGCTTCTCATCTTACACACAACTGAGGCCAGACAGGGCCATCCAGAAGTGAGTAATCCCAGAAATACTACTCCTTTTCTCTGGAGAAAAGTTGACATAATGTTCTTTCGCCTTTCTTTAGTCTTTCATCACTCTGGCATTGATTAAATGCATTCTTGTTTTCCAGACTCTAATGAAAATCCTGTAATCTGATTTGAGCCCTCTGGTGTAGAGCTTCTGTGCTTCCCAGCAGAAAAATTCATATTTAATGATGTATAGTCTTTAAACAATTGCAATAAAAATTTTCTCATTTATGGTGATTCTTTTTAAACCAAAGATGATAAATAATCAAGTTTCAAAATGTTTGATTTGGTAAAAATACTCAGCACAACTGATTTAATGCCACTTGCAGACCTTGAGGATTTGCCTCATTGCTTTGCTTGTATTGTTTCCTGTATGTAAATAGCCTGACACAGTCTCATTTATCACAGTTACTTCTCCTCTGGGGAGTTCCCATTTCCTGCCACCTTAGCCTGTTACTTGTACAAAAACATTGGAACAGGGAGCTAAAAACCCCATACTGAACAACTCATTGGAAAAAAAAACAACAAGCAAGCAATTACATGGGTAAATAATGCATTGATAAACAGGGCTGTTTATGCAAGGGAAACTAATTGAGGGGATGGATAAAAGAGATTTGCATAAAATAGCCCTGGAGGAAACTCCATGAACTGAAGCCTATCTCTGTTCAAGTGATGACTGGAATTCTTGGAAGTGCTGTCTGGCTGTGGAGCAAAACCAGGTGGTGGTAAATGCTTCACCATGTGGCACCGAGGGGCAAAGGCTTGGGACCAGCATGAATTAATCACAGGCTTTTAGGATGTCATCACTTTCCTCAGGTCTGGCTTTGGTGAATTCCAAAGCAAAAGCAGGGAGAGAAAGGCCATTTTGGTTTCAGAATTTTCTTTTTAAAATGCCAGCATTGGAACTGAAGGTTCACTTTGATGTCAGCAACCTGAGGTTTTTATAGAACAATAATCCACCTGGCAGAGGTGTTCAGTGTCTCCTATAAAAGGGTCATTGAGGGACACACTAGCCTTAGATAAGGTCTCAACCAGCGAGGAAATCGTTAGGTGTGCAAAACCTCCACTGTTGTGCAGCTGGCTCAAGACCCCTCCACTGAGGGTGTTTTGCCTGAAACAGTGCCCGAGCCAAGGTCCATTTACCATTCTTTGGTCAACCTTATAACAGATAACACTTAAACACAAGTTGAAGTATAGTTGATTTATAATATTGTATTAGTTTGAAGTATACAGTAAAGCTGTTTAGTCATATTACACACATATATGGGCTTCTCAGGTGGTGCAGTGGTAAAGAATCCCCCTGCTAATGCAGAAGACACAAGAGACACCAGTTTGATCCCCGTGTTGGGAAAATCTCCTGGAATAGGAAATGGCAACCCACTCCAGTATTCCTGCCTGGGAAATCTCATGGACAGAGGAGCTTGGTAGGCTATAGCCCGTGGGGTCGTAAAAGAGTTAGACACGACTTAGAAACAACAACAACAACAACACACATGTATATTTTTTCAGATTATTTTCCATTGCAGGTTATTACAAGATATTGAATACAGTTCCTTGTGCCATAGAGTATCCTTGCAGCTTATATATTTTGTGTATAGTAGCTTGTATCTGTTAATCCCATACTTCTAATTTATCCCTCTGCCCACCCTTTTCCCCTTTGGTAACCATTTGGTTGGTTCAGTTCAGTTCAGTCCTTCAGTCATGTCCCACTCTTTGTGACCCCATAGACTTCAGCAAGCCAGGCTTCCCTGTCTATACACATATAAGCCAATATACATATATACACGGGCTTCCCTGTGACTCAGACCGTAACACATCTGCCTGCAATGCTAGAGACCTGGGTTCAATCCCTGGGTTGGGAAGATCCCCTGGAGGAGGGCATGGCAACCCACTCCAGTATTCTTGTCTGGAGAATCCCCATGGACAGAGGAGCCTGACAGGCTAAGGTTCATGGGGTCGCAATGAGTCAGACATGACTGAAGTGACTTAGCACACATATGCACATATCTTCTTAAGCCAATCATCTTTGATTAGTGCTTGAGTTGTTTATGTGTCTTCACTGTTGTAAATAGTGCTTCTGTGACTATTGGGATACATGTATTTTTTTTTAATTCAAGTTTTCATCTTTTCTAGATATGTTTGGAAGTGGAATTACTGGACCGTATGGTAGCTTTATTTTTAATTTTTTGAGGAATCTCCATACTGTTCTTCCTAGTGGCTGCATCAATTTGCATTCCCACCAAGAGTGTAGGAGAGTTCCAGTTTCTCCATACCTTCTCCAGCACTTATTACCTGTAGAACTTTTAATGATAGCCACTTTGACTGGTGTGAAGTGATACCTCATTATAGTTTTGATTTGCATTTCTCAAATAAGTAATGGTGTTGAGCATCTTTTCATGTGCCTATTGACCATCTGTATGTCTCCTTTGAAGAAATGTTTATTTAAGTCTTCTGCCCATTTTTTGATTGGGTTGTTTGTATTTTTTAGATATTGAGTTGTATGAGCTATTTATATCTTTTGGCTATTAACTGCTTGTCAGTTGCATCATTTGAAATATTTTTTTCCATTTAGTAGATGGTCTTTTTATTTTGTTGATAGTTTCCTTTGCTCTGCAAAATCTTTTAAGTTTGATTTGGTCCCAATTGTTTATTTTTGCTTTTATTTAAAAGAGACACTGGACTTCCCTGGTGGTACAGTGGATAAGAATCCCACCTGCCAATGTAGGGGACATGGGTTCTACCCATGGTCTGGGAAGATTCCACATGCCACGGAGCAGCTAAACCTGTGAGCCACAACTACTGAGCCTGTGTGCCTGGAACCTGTGCTCTGCAATAAGAGAAGCCACCGCAATCAGAAGTCTGCACACTGCAGTGATGAGTGAGTCCCTCCTCGACACAACTAGAGAAAGCCTGCAGGCAGCAGTGGAGATCCAGTGCAACCAAAAATACATAAATAAATAAAAATAAAAGAGACAAACTTTTTACCTCAGACTGTAACCACAATGAGAATCATGAGCAATCCCCACTTTCCAGTTTGCCGTGTGAACTTGAGTGTGTGACTTAACAAGAACTACAAGTTTGATGGTCTGTTTCTCTTCAAAACATACCTCCTGGGAATTATGCTCAGGTATGCAAGTTTGTTAATAAACTAAGCAAGGCAAGTTTAGATAATCTATCTTAATGAAAACATTTCATGGGATTTAACAGAGCTTGTATTTGTTAAAATTATAAAGAATAGATATGGTCAAGTATTTTAGAAAGTTGATTTTGACTTTATCAAGCACTAGAATCTTGGTTTTTGGAGACTTCTGTGTTTAGTTTTAATTATTTTATTCAGGTATAACACTTCATTCAATAAAGTTTTTGGTGTGGCTTACAAAACCACATGTCATATGTGAAGATAAAATATATACAGTAGGAGATTCCTAGGTTGTGAATAAAATGTCCTACCTTTGCCTAAATCTTTTCCACCCTCCACTGTTGTTCAGTGGCTCAGTCACATCCGAGTCTTTGCGATCCCATGGACTGCAGCATACCAGGCTTTCCTGTTCTTCACTGTCTCCTGGAATTGGTCAAACTCACGTCCATTGAGTCAATGATGCCATCCAACCATCTCATCCTCTGTCACCCCCTTCTCCTCCTGCCCTCAATCTTGCCCAGCATCAGGACTTTTCCAATAAGTTTCGTCTTCTCATCACATGGCCAAAGTATTGGAGTTTCAGCTTCAGCATCAATCCTTCCAAAGAATATTCAGAGTTGATTTTCTTTAGGATTGACTGGTTTGATCTCCTTGCTGTCCAAGGGACTCTCAGTCTTCTCCAGCACCACAGTTTGAAAGCATCAGTCCTTCAGCACTCAGCCTTCTTTATGGTCCAACTTTCACATCCATACATGACTACTGGAAAAACCATAGCTTTGACTATATAGACCTTTGTTGGCAAGTGATGTCTCTGCTTTTTAATATGTTGTCTAGGTTCGTCATAGCTTTTTTTTCCCCAAAGAGCAAGTGTCTTAATTTCATGGCTGCAGTTACCATCTGCAGTGATCTTGGAGTCCAAGAAAATAAAGTCTCTCAGTGTTTCCATTGTTTCCCTATCTATTTGCCTTGAAATAATAGGACTGGATGCCATGATCTTAGTTTTTGAAAATTTATTTTTAAACCAACTTTTTACTCTCCTGTTTCACTTTCATCAAGAGGCTCTTTAGTTTCTCTTTGCTTTCTGCTGTTAGGATGATGTGGTCTGCATTTCAGAGATTATTGATACTTCTCCTGGCAATCTTGATTCCAGCTTGTGCTTCATCCAACCCAGCATTTCACATGATGTACACTGCATAGAAGTTAAATAAACATGGTGACAATATACAGCCTTGACGTGCTCCTTTCCCAATTTTGAACCAGTCTATTGTTCCGTGTCCAGTTCTAACTGTTGCTTCTTGACCTGCATAAAAGTTTCTCAGGAGGAGGTAAGGTGGTCTGGTATTCCTGTCTCTTGAAGATTTTCCACAGTTTGTTGTGATCCACATAGTCAAAGGCTTTAGTGCAGTCAATGAAACAGAAGCAGATGTTTTTCTGGAATTCCCTTGCTTTTTCTATGATCCAACAGATGTTGGCAATTTGATCTCTGGTTCCTCTACCTTTTCTAAATGCAACTTATACATTTGAAACTTCTCAGTTCACGTACTATTGAAGCCTAGCTTGAAGGATTTTGAGCATTACCTTGCTAGCATGTGAAATGAGCGCAATTGTGAGGTAGTTTGAACATTCCTTGGCATTGCCCTTCTTTGGGATTGAAATGAAAACTGACCTTTTCCAGTCCTGTGGCCACTGCTGAATAAAGAGGGTGCAAAGCCTCTAACACTAGAAACAAGGAGTTTGGTCATTGGGTACAGCTCTGGAACTTTCATAAATGCTTAATGGACAGCTCATATCTAGAGCTCTGAAACATGAGACTGGAGAGGAGGGAGTGTCAGCATGAAACTGGCTGCGGTAGGTTAACCAGAGGCCTGTCTCCCACGTCACTTAAGAATTAAAAAAAAAAAAAAAGACGGTTCTCCCCGGCAAGAACTGAGGTCCTTGTAGTGGTTTATAAGCAAAGCCTGGGCTACCATTTGCTGGGGAATCCCATCACTCTGCAGCTTACTTTTCTTTGCTGGGATTAGGAAAAAGGGAGTACAGAAAGTAAATGTGGCAAAAGCGCTTTAGGCCCTACTGACTGCAGCACGGATCCACCACTAAGTGTTGTTCCCAGGGTCTGAGATGTTCTTCCACCATGGGCTGTGGGGAGACATGCTTCATCCTTTCCTGAGACGTTGTGGTAAGGAGTGAGCCTGCACTGCCCTCAGAGTGTGGGTGGTCCCATCTTTCCTGGCCCTGGAAGTCCACTGTCCAAGGTAAATTAGCATCAGCTGAACCTTAAATCTCAGGGCAGGACTTTGGAATGCCTTCACCACCAACTTTCTCCATCAGCATTTAGGGCTAATGGGAAAGTGACTGTTTATTTATTTTTTGTTGTTTTTACATTTTTGGGGGGTTAGGTTTACTGCTATAGAAAAGTAAGATAAATGGTCCCACAGTTATGGAGACTGACTGGTACAAAGACTGAAATGTGCCAAGTCTGTGAATGGGAAATTGAAGCCAGTGGTGCTTCTCCGTGACCCAGATGCTCCCAGATCACAGAGGCTCTCTGCGTCTGAATCCCCTCATTTTTCTCTTTTGTCCAAGGGCAGCACATGCGAAGGGCAGAGCTCCTCTTTATCAAGAAATCATTCCTCCCTTGTTTGTGGACATTACATCATAACCACCACAGCGGCCACCTGCATCTCCTATTTATATTCTATCCTTCAGAATGGGAGAGTTGCGTCCACTCTCTAGCTGCCTCCTCCTCACTCTTTCCCTTGCTAACTCTGGCAAGGGCTCACATTAGATGATGTTTTGCCAGTGTGATGCCCTGGCTGGCATCTGTTCTGATGGTGCCCATGTTATTAGGATCATAGGTATTGAAAAGGTATCTCCTGCCTGGTGCCAGCTCTGATTGCCTCTTCCCCTCTCCTGTATATAGCTGTCTCCCTGTTTCCCACATACCGTGGGCCACCCAACCATGAAACCCTTCCTCCTATTCAATCTGACAGTTCTTCACAGAGACCTGGACCTAGCATTACCCTGCCTGTAAAACTCTGGCCTTTCCTTTTGCCTTTCAGACAGACACCTTGGTTACTCACAAGCTGGCCTTGACTCATCTTTCCTAACCTCAATTTCTGTGACTTCTTAACTTGAGGCTCTGCTTTAGGTGGCCCGAGTATCCTGGTGTGCGTGCTGCCCATCAAGGATCATTCATACCTGGTGTTGCCATAAGTGGCCATCCTCAGGCCACACTGAGATGAATTTTGCAGGAGAAGGGAAAATCTGATTCATCCTTATGTCTCCAACCTGCTCTGAAGGCCCAAATACATTGCTTTTTCTACTTGGCCTTTTCTCCCCACACTTTACCACTGGCCACTTGCAAGGCCAATGATTCTCAGGTATTGTCTTTAGTACAGACCACTCCGGAGCAGCAGACCCACTGTCTTCCCACACGTCTCCTACTGGATGGTCCATAGACAGTCAGGGCTAACATCTGCAGACATAAACCAAGCACCTCCTATTCTGCCCCACCTCCTGTTTTTTTCTGATTCACTTACCCAACTGGAGGGCCTCTAGGTCAATATCCTACATCTTCTTATCAGTCCATTTTTCTCTTTCACTCCCATTTCTCACCAATCACCACATCCTAATAGTCTCCACCTTGATGTCTTTTGTATTTTCCCACACCTCCCCAACTCCAAATCTGAGTTCACTAAAATTATTCCACTTCTTAAAATGCTTTGAAGACTTCCAGTGACGTACAACTGTTCTTCTCAAACTGAGTTACATGGACCTCTGGTGGGAGGGAGGGGGAGTATTTCTTTGGGTTCTAGGATACTTGGAACTTCTTGAGAGATGTGGTCTGTTATTCTGGAGTATCAGTTTTACTAGATGCTTAAATCATTTTTAAATACTAAAACAAGTATCAATTTATTACAAAGTAGAAAATACAGTTGGAATATTTTAAGATATTTTAAATAAATCATGTGCACAGGGCTCCCTTTTGGCTATGACCTAATGCCCTGAGGGGATATGAGGTCATTCTCTTTAGCAGTTTGAATTTCTAATGAAATACAAGCTTCCCAGTACATCCTATAGAGCCCCTGAGGTCTGGTCCTTTCCATCTTTCCAACCTTATTTCTTACAGTGTCTTTTCTCAAAGCTCATACTCTGTCACACTTCATCCTGCCATGTTTCTCTTAATACAGGTTTCTCTGCCAAGACTTCTCTTACCCCATCCCATTTTAGTGACAAATGCATATTTATTCTTCTAGTTTTAGCTACATGTTTACCCCCTCTCTGAAGCCTCTCTTCTTTCCTTCCCAAATGGAGTTGAATTTATTTCTCCCTCTTTTATGTCCCCAATGTCTCCCTTTCCCCCAGATTCCTAATAAATTCATTCTGTGTAAAGTTAATATTTTGGATTTGATATCTCAAGACACTGGCAAGGAATTCTTTCCCAACTGTGTGTGTTTTCTGTGGACTGATGAAAGCAGCTTCCAGCTAAGGCCCCTCCCTGCCTAGATAGCTTCTCCATGGTAAGTCTTTATGTGTGAATTTCATGCTTGTGGCCGTGGTTCTTCCTAGTGGGTCACAGCGCTGGAGCTACTCCATTCAGGGTTAATCCCCAAGATAATCATTTTCCATCTGTAGTCCCTGGGACCACCACCAGAGGGACTCTGCCCAGGGCTTGCTGGGGAGACTTACCGCTATACCCTTCAATGAATACTCAGACTTAACCGCTGGGGTCCTTTCCCTTTCATCCCTGTCTCACTTGTTTGAGCTGTTCTTTCCTCCTTCGATATGAAAAAGTTTTTAAACAAGACCCCTTCCTTTAGAAGATTGAATGCAGCAAGAATTGCTTGTTCTAGGCTCGATTCCTAGAACCTAGCTTTGCCTATGACCTAAGCCAGTGATTACTAAATGCCAGTTGGTTGGATGTGTAGAGACTATTGCAGTGAAGATTTTAAAAGTCAGTCCCAGGAAAGGAGAGAAACTCTTGGAACCACAGTCTTTCCCTTCTTGCTGTAGCTCTACCTTATGGAAAGGATGGTGCAAACGCCTGTGAAGCCACCTGGCAGAAAAGTTGGCTTTTGGTTATCCCTGACCTTTGTGATACAGGAATAAAGATGACTTATCCACCTGAGGGGCCGATACACCTACCTAAAATTCAGCAGATCATCTGCCCTTTCTTTCCGTTCACTCAATGTACTCTCTTAAGAAGATATATTTACTCCATTGACTTGAACCCATACCAGGGCTAGCCCACCCTCCTAGAATCCAGGGTTTTTCCTGTTGTGTAATTTTCAAGTTCATTGTTTTTTTTCCAGGGCCAGCAGCCCTCCTATGATATCAACATTATAGATCTTCTTGAAGTACTTGAGTGACTCCAGGTTTATAGCGATAACTAGAGAATAATCCATGCTGTAGCTGTGGTAAGTGAAACACGTAACAAAACCATCAATAGAGAATAACTATCTTATTGGGAGGAGCGAAGTGGAGAGAACATCCTCACCAAAGAGGTGCTGTTTGAACACAAAGATGGGTAGGGAACAGGAGAAAGTGCAAAAAGAATGAGGAATTCATTCTAAATGGAAGGGACAAGAGTTCACAAGAAACACAAATAACCTTGGCCTTTCCTCCAGTCCCAAAATTATAAGCATAATATGTTTATTTGCTTGCACTAGTGCTTTTTCCTCTTTCCAGAAGTAATTTTACACCTTCATGGAAAACCATTTAAAAAGCAATTGATTACAATTTAAAAGCCTCTAAGAAAAAGATAAACACAGAAGACCAATATTATATCAAATAATTCAGAACAATTTAAATTGCCATCTGGAAGGCCTGCCAATGGACACATCCTTCTGTTGCTCCCTTCTTCTCCTTCTCTGCCGGCACAGCTTCCTTCGTCATTCAGATCCACCTGTGCACGTGCTGGGGGCAGTGGGGCTGGCCTCCCAGTTAGTGGGCTGGACAGTGGCTTAAGATGAGCAATGGCTTCCAGTGGAGATATGACTTGTGACTTGGAATTCCCCTGCACTGGGGTCCCCGTGGGATGACATCATGCACTCTCTGTGCAATGATGTGTGTGTATGAGTGTGAACTTTCTTTAGGTACAGGAAGCAAAGGAAGGAAAGTGAATTTAAGAAAACAATGGGGATCTTAAAAACATGGGTCAGATTTTAAACAAATGTATGCCAGCCTGTTCCATTTTTTTACTTATTTGGAAGGTATGCTGCTCAGTGGTCAAAGGGAGTAGGGGCCTCTCCTGTGCCTTTTCTGTGGAGCTTTGTGGTGAAGTTTGATGAAATGAGCCCCTTGGAGCTCACAGGCTGACACACCACAGGGAAGCCAGAGAAAACTCTCTGCTTTTAAAGGACTCACGTGATGAGAATAGTTATATTCTGATACTCTCGTTAACTGTATTAACCACATCATTTTATCCTCACTGGAAGGTTTTATTTCACATATGAGAAAACAAGCTCAGAATGTCTTTTTCCTACGCCTTTAGCACTAGCAGAAGCTTACAGAGGTTTGTTTGATGCTAGTGCCACAAGAGAGTGAGGACAAAGGACACAAGAATGCAGTTGGGGAAAAGAACCAGTGAGTACTGGCTTGGGGTCACAGCCTGAGATGGTCCCTGTCATGGCACATTAACGTGTTTGACCAACAGTTGATCCCAATAAGGGGGCTTGGGAGATAAAGAGAGTAATAGAAGTCGTATGGTAAAAGCGTTAGGGTTTGTAGATGTAATGAATCAATACAAGAAGAAAACAGTCAGGTTGGGCAAAGAGAAATAGCTCCCCCAACATCCAAACTCAACAAAATTGCTTTTGATTAAGCCTTCTACTCTTTAGTCCAAATACTACATCATGTCAGATGTTCCTGTCTTTAAATGGTAATCTAATAATCTTCAAAACCCCCAGGGAGATGGAGCATCATTTGTTCCCTTCACCTTCTGGCCTTAGAAAATACTGTCTTTTGGAAAATTATCTTTAGCTTCTTGGATTTCAGCACCAAGGGAATGGCATCCTTGGCGTGATTCAGAAAGGATGTAAGCTATTCTTAGCCCTGCTCAGCCCTAGCTCCAGGCAGCCACCTCTTGGCCTCAAGTTTTTAATCTTAGTGGGGTAAGCTGGACCCTTAACCTTCTTTACAAATCATGATGGGTATGTGAACAAGGCGGTCCCCTGTATGCTGGAAATAATGTTCTTGGCTGCTGCCTCCTTCTCTTTCTATTTTAGTCCTGAGGGACATGGCTTTTTTGCTTCTATGAGATTTAGGAGTCTTGAGGTTTTATTGCGAAAAAGAAGAATTCTGTGTGGTTTTAGAAGGCAAGTCACTTTGAGTAATTTAAAACCTCATTTATCCAAACACAAAAGCTGAAGGACCTCTTAGCAAACTGGCCCCATGCGATACAGCTTTTGGCAAAGATTTTATATCTGTTCCATGCACTGCCCATATTTTTACCTAGCAAGTCCAATAGCGGTTTTTCCACTCAGCCTGGCCCTGCTGGTTTATCTTCATAGGTGTGCATTTGAAGCCTGTGTGCAGATGCATGTTCACATGGGCATGTGTATATGGGGTCATGTAGAGAAAGGAAAGACTCCAATTGTTTACTAAGCCTGTAGTAAATGAGGTTCAGGGATAATTAAGAGAACTCTCCTTTGGCAGAAACGTGCCTGTTTGGGTCTGCTTCTCATTTGGGACAATTGGAAAAGGCAATCACTCAAGTTTTATTGATGCCAAAGAGTTTTTAACAGTCATCAATATGGGCTACAAAAATGTGGTTGTTGACATCTTATTTCTGAGGGTTTTTCTTTCAGATAATTGTGAGCCCTCAAGCATCATATATTCTGATATAAGGCAGTTCCACTCATAACTGAGCATTTTCAATGCCTTGCATGCATTTGATCTTACCATGTTCTACCAAATCCCAGGCCAATAACACGTGTATCTATCAAGCCCATTCAGGTTCTCCCTCCTCTGCTCTAAGATGCTCTAATCTTGATTTTATTCAAAGGAGCAAGAGATGAAGACATCACACACAAATGCTTTTGGCTATTTATTAAATTATGTATACCTTTCTGATATGAGTTTTTTGGCCTGGTCCCTCAAGCCCCATTTCAGTTGGGTCTTCTACACTAGTTTGGTTTCCCTCTCGGAGTGGTCCAGGGGTGAGCTCCTTCAGGTCCTTGGGCACTCAGCTATCTACTAAGGCTCCAGCACGTGCTCACCTGCCTCCCTGGGGCTGGAAAAGACGCCCTTCCTCCCTGTTCGTGGAGTGACAGCAGCTGGCCCAGGGCTCCTGGTGGCAGCCTCTGTCTCTGGTGTGTGAAGGCCAGTCTGTGTGCCAAGTGCAGCCAAGATGGGGTGGTGAGGCTGGCTCATCCAGTTGAATGCAGAGCAGACTGGGCTCAGCAGGCCATGGTGGCTGAGCAGGGCCTTGGCGCCTGCCCAGCAAGGTGAGGGGAAGCCAGGCTGATCTCACGAAGGAGGTGCTGTTTCCCGGGGCCACCTGCCCGAGAGACCAGACTTCACACCAGGTGCACAGGAAGCTGAGTCATGGGAGCTGCCATGTTGCTCTCAGTCCCGAGGCACATAGAGAAACTCATTACAACCAGCACAAGTCCACACCATAAAAGTACAAGTATTTACTACCCCAGGAAGGAAATGGAGTGACCCATACAATAGTATTAGCCCCTGAGTAGCTCTGAGAAAGTCACAATTTTAACTACACCTTGTTTAAAAATAAAGAGTTAAGTAGAATAATGGGATCATTGAAGGGGTTTGTCAGACTCTGGTGATGATCTCACTTGCTTTCTATCATTACTAAAACTGAAGCCAGTTTGAGAAACTGAAGTCTCCCCTTGCCAAATAACCCTCCGAAGCCATTTTATTTATAAGTGATTGCTCTTGTCAATATCCATTGGAATCCACCTATATACAATGTGCACCTCTATGTCTCCTTCTGATGGAAGGCTGAATGAGATTCCTTCAGCTGAAGGAAGCTGAAGGCTAAATGAGATTCCTTCAGCTGAAGGAAGCTGAAGGCTAAATGAGATTCCCAAGACCACAAAAAGATTTTTAACAGGATCTGGGAATTTTTCTCAAATTACCCCACTCTCACACTCACCTCAATATGTGCCTTTCCCTCCAGATGTATTATAGATAATGATGCAATCATTTACCATGGTGGTAAAGTCAGAAATCTTGAAGCATCTTTGCAGCCCAGATCCTGGAACTCCAGCCAACACAGGGACAGCCAGAGTGGCAGCCAGGCTGGGAGGTTTGGGAGAGCCTGGGTGGTCCGACACATCTCGGCTGAATGTTTAAACTCTGACTTCACATGAAGGGCTGCCCTGGTCATTGGGGTAAAGAAACTCCTCCTATGAACTGCTGATCAGAAGGGACATTTTAAAGGAAACCATTCATAGATAGCTAATATGACAAACTCTTGTTCTGCTCACTCATATGTCTGGATCCATAAAATACAGAATGACCCCAAAAGAGTTTCAACACTCCTGCAAGATCCCAAACTTTGTTCCTGAGATGATTGTTCTTTGCCTTGCTTTCATCTTTCTGATATCACTTACAAAGTGTTCCATATAATTAGGCATTCCTTACATGCCAATACCCACTGAAGTCACAGCTCATGCAAAAATCTGGAAGTATAAATGAATATGTTGACTACTGGAATCAACAAAGGTTTTTATTTTCACATGATCTTGCCACAAATGATGAGACTGTGGGTCTGAGCCTGCCCCAAAGAGCTATCTTTAGGTTTTTTGTGCAGTGGCCTGTTGCAACAGCCCTGCTCAGCAGGGATGCTCCATATGGCAACATATTGACTCAGTTAAATCCTCTTTCTTCTGGGTTTTGAAAAGAGACACTCAGGGATGCAGGCATTGGAACAGTTCATGCAAGATGACTCACACAGAGAGAGAACACATGAGTAGAAGACATCAGACAGCAGAGCCAGTGGGAGCAGAGGTGCATTTGTTTGGCAGCAACTAAAGAAGATAGAGAGACAGAGAAAAGCTGAATTGCCACGTGAGAGATGCAGGGGCAGGGCGCAGAGGCTGTCTGATACAGATGGTTGAATGATGCCTCACAGCACTTGGGCTACATTTTGGACTCTTTTGGTTGGTGGATGGTAACTTTTTCTCCTTTTCTCCCTACTTCCCTGATAGGCTTAGCTGGCATTTCTCAATAACTTGAGACTGTCTCGACTCCTTCAGTCTGAGAGATCCTAACCACTGCAGTGAGGTTTCCTTAAGTGAGGCATTGGTTAGAAATGAAATCTGGAACTTACATAGGGTTAGACACAATTGACAGCAGTTAATGATCTATCAGATGTGGGTGAAGAGTAAACAGAACGGGTAAACCCTGGTGTCCAGCCTCTGCTTGGCCATGGCCACAGATGACTCCACGTGGAGTACAGGAGGGGGTGGGTCTGGACGTATCCTTCTGTTAATACTTCATTGTGAAGATGACATGAGTCTGAAACCTTTTTAAAAATTTGTGTTCTTCTCACTCCATTTTTTTTGTTTGTTTGTTTGTTTGTTTTTCCTTTTCTCCTCTTCCTCACCTTCTGTATGGAGGCGGTGCATTGAATGTTTCATCAGCTTCCCTGGAGTTTGACTTCAGGTCTCCTGGTCCATCCCTCTAAGGAAATTTGTGTTATCACATTTCTGGCTCAGAGCAAGGCTCATTCAGTATAATCAGTTGGCAACTCCTTGGAGTAGAAAAGTTCTGCCAGAAATGGTCTGAGTTCAGGGTGAGTGTCTGAGTCATTTCTGAGCTCTGACTCATAAACTCGAGGGCAGGAGATCACAGAAATTGATAATTGGCATCTTTTCTGAAGTCAATTTCCCTCTAAAGGTCAGTAGTGAAAATGTGTGCCTGGGGACCAGAGTTTTGCAGAATGATATGAATAATTCCCCAGTACAGTGTTACTACATGCCAGGCTCTTTGTTCTAAGCACTTACATGTGTTAATACATTTATTTTTCACAACAAAGACACAAAGCAGTACTTTTCTTGTTTCCTGAACATGGAAACTGAGGCAGGAAGAGGCTAAATAACTTGCACCAAGACTTGGGATAAGTAAATGACTTGCCAGGCTTCATGGTTCTAGTCTGTGCTCTTTGGTCTATATTCTACCACTCAGCCTCTCTGTGCATCTCGGCTTCTGTCTTCATTCTTCAGCCAATGAACCCCAGGCTTGGTTACATCTAGAGTTACCTCCATAAAATAGTCACTTTTATTTGCTTTTCTGGAAGCAAATCAACCATGAAACTGACATCTATAATGGCCTTCAAGTTTTTGGAAAGGAAAATAAGCCTTCCTATAGATTTAGTTGGGGCTTCCCAGGTGTCACTAGTGGTAAAGATCCCGACTGCCGATGTAGGAGATGTAAGAGTTGCAGGTTCAACAGCTGGGTAGAGAAGATCCCCTGGAGGAGTGCATGGCAACCCATTCCAATATTCTTGCCTGGAGAATCCCGTGGACAAAGGAACCTGGTGGGCTACAGTCCATAGGGTCACAACGAGTGGGACACAACTGAAGCAACTTAACATGCATGCGCAGACTTAGCTAGCGAGAAGAATCTGTTCAGAGAAGTGCTTTGTCTGGGCTTGGACTACCATGAAGTTGTCTACTCCCTGCTGGGGCTTCTGCCCCTTCCCTCAACTGTAGGCATTATGGAGCTTCAGTACTCTGCTGATAAGTGAGGTGAAGGTGACAACGATGGACTAAGGATCCGTGAAAATCCAAAACCATCTTCAAAGACACTCAATTCTCTTCTTGACACTTTTAGTTTTCAATGCTTTTTATTAAAGCCTAGTTTTGTTTGCAAATAGTGAATTAGAGTAAAGTAAGTGTCTGCTACAGGGAACCATTCTAATCAGAGTGGGGTTTGCTATCTGGCTGACCTTGACCCCTCTCCCCAGCACCTCATGCTCACCTAAAGGGTGGTCCCCGGCAGCGCTGTCATGCTCCTTCCATGGGCACAGGGTCAGCAGCTGATACAGGGCTGCTGCATGTGCATGAGACCTTCTGAAATACACAGGAGTACAGGGCATGGGACCTGAGGGAAGCTTTGGAATCACATTTCTGTCTTCATTGGGGCTTTCCACTTGGGCATAATTCAAGTTGGATCCCCACCTTAGCCTGCTGCTCTCCATCTTTAAGATGGGAGGTAGTGGAAAAACATCTAGTTTGTGCCTTACAAGATAACGTGGAGCAATCACTCTGGCTGTCCATGACAGCATCATCCATGAGATGAAACTGATGTGGGCCACCAGGACAATTGAGTCAACACAACTCAGGTATGAACCCCATTCCAACATCCTTCTTTCATTCTTTTAATTACAGTACACGTGTCCTTCAATACTATGTGCTCCAGAGTGCTCACTGAACCTGCGAGTGCTCACAGACACCTGCCTGCTAAGTGTGGCTTAGTGTCAAATCTTCCTTAAAACCTTCAGGTCCAGAGCTGGAACCTGTTGCCTTTGCCAACATAACACAAGGTGTCTTTGCTCATCACAGGCTGCTACAGGTGTACATGATCATTTGCAGCCTCTCGAATTGGTTCCAAATCCCTCTCTAAACTTTTTTGCATTTCAGGGCCAGTTGAGCTCTTACTGGTTCATCCTGCTGCCTGAGTACCCCAGAATTTGTTGCCTAGAACTGCTTTCTGATCCAACAGCCTTGGGCCAAGGCATCGACATTTTGCTTTCAAAATAGAGTGACCTTATAGTTTCATTCTGCTTTAAACAAATGAACAAATAAACATCCTTTATTTATTATATTTTCATAGCTCATTTTCCCCCTTAAGGACCTCTTTATTCTTCTGAATTTTTCTAAACTATACCAATGAAGCTCTAAGCCCCTATCCCAAGTTTGTGCCCTTCTCTCCTGATATATAGTCGCTCAAGCACCGCGCAGCCACCGTTCCAACAGACTGGTTCCAAATAAGGAAAGGAGTACATCAAGGCTGTATATTGTCATCCTGGTTATTTAACTTGTATGCAGAATACATAATGAGAAATGCCAGGCTGGATGAAGCACAAGCTGAAATCAAGATTGCCGGGAGAAATATCAATAACCTCAGATATGCAGATGACATGGCCCTTATGGCAGAAAGCGAATAAGAACTAAAGAACTAAAGAAAAAGTTGGCTTAAAGCTTAACATTCAGAAATCTAAGATCATGGCATCCAGTCCCATCACTTCATGGCAAATAGATGGGGAAACAGTGGAAACAGTGAAAGACTATTTTTTGGGGCTCTGAAATCACTGATGATTGTGACTGCAGCCATGAAATTAAATGACGCTTGCTCCTTGGAAGAAAAGGACCAACCTAGAAAGCACAGTAAAAAGCAGATTCATTACTTTGCCAACAAAGGTCCATCTAGTCAAAGCTATGATTTTTCCAGCAGTCATGTATGGATGTGAGAGTTGGACTGGAAAGAAAGTTGAGCACTGAGGAACTGATGCTTTTGAACTGTGGTGTTGAAGAAGACTCTTGAGAGTCCCTTGGACTGCAAGGAGATCCAACCAGTCCATCCTAAAAGAGATCAGTGCTGAGTATTCTTTGGAAGGATTGATGTCGAAGCTGAAACTCCAATACTTTGGCCACCTGATTCAAAGAGCTGACTCATTTGAAAAGACCCTGATGCTGGGAAACATTGAAGGCAGAAGGAGATGTGGATGACAGAGGATGAGATGATTGGATAGCATCACTGGCTCAATGGACATGAGTTTGAGTAAACTCTGGGAGTTGGTGATGGACAGGGAGGCCTGGCATGCTGCAGCCCATGGGGTTGCAAAGTGACTGAGTGTCAGTCACTCAGGCACAACTGAGTGACTGAACTGAACTGAAATGAACTCCTGTCACAAACTCACTAAGAATGAAGTACATGGTGGGTTTACTTTTCCAGGAAGCAGAGGGTTCCCAGTAGAGCTGGAAGCTCATCCTGAGTCTTTCACCTCTGAGTCATTTCTGCTTGATTGCTCTGTCTATGACCAAAATGATCCCAAAGGAACTTCTTCCCTCACTAGAGCTTGACTCACTAAATGTGGGGAGTGACAGTAGACTGGAGGCCCAGGTCCACTTCTCTTGCCCTGAAGATACCATGTCTGACATCCCAGCTCCCTATTATCTGGACACAACAAGTGAATTCCTCTCACACAGCCCCTGCTTCCCCACCAGACACTTGGCCCTCTTCACCTCTATCAGCATCAGTGTCAGGCCAGCTCCCCACTCAGAATGAAGTCTTCTCTCTGACTGTTCCAATTCCACCTGTTTTCTCAGTTCAGTTCAGTTTCTCAGCCGTGTCCAACTCTTTGAAACCCCATGGACTGCAGCAAGCCAGGCTTCCCTATTTATCACCAACTCCTGGAGCTTGCTCAAACTTATGTCCATTGAGTCGGTGATGCCATCCAACCATCTTATCCTGTGTCATCCCATTCTCCTCTTGCCTTCAATCTTTTCCAGCATCAGGGTCTTTTCTGATGAGTCAGTTCTTTGCATCAGGTGGCCAGAGTATTGGAGCTTCATCTTTAGTATCCAATGGATATTCAGGACTGATTCCCATTCAGGTTGACTGGTTTGATCTCCTTGCAGTCCATGGGGCTCTCAAAAGTCTTCTCCAACATCAGAGTTCAAAAGCATCAATTTTTCATTCTCAGCCTTCTTTGTGGTCCAAATATCACATCCATACATGACTGCTGGAAAAACCATAGCTTTGACTAGACAGACCTTTGTTGGCAAAGTAATGTCTCTGCTCTTAAATATGTTGTCTAGGTTTGTCATAGTTTTTCTTCTGAGGAGCAAGCGTCTTTTAATTTCACAGCTGCAATTACCATCTGCAGTGATTTTGGAGCCCAAGAAAATAAAGTCTGTTTTTTAGATCTAGGCTATGTCTCCACACTTTGGCCACCCTTTGCAGATGGTCACCAGGTGGGGTTTGGTGGCAGACCCAGAGCATGAGATGTTGAATGAGAGTTCTTCCTGTAGATTCCCTTGTGTGCTGTCATCTCTCTGTCCCAGCACACTATCTCTGTGAATCTGGAAACACACTTGTCATGCTCAACCCTGTGTCTAGTGACTGACTGGGTATCTGGCACAAGCCAGGCGCTCAGGCACCCCTGCTGACTGACAGGAGTGCACTATTGTGTGCCAAGAATTATGCACATGTTTTCTCTTGAGCCCTCTTACCAAGCCTGTAGAGGAGGCACATTTCCTACCCCCATTTTACAGATGAAGAAAATGGAGGCTCACAGTAACTGAGGGGATGATTCTCAAATCTGGCTGATCATCAGTCACCTGGCAGCTTTTGGAAAATATGGATTCCTGGGCTTCTTTTCAAATCTCCTGAATCAGTATTTCTGTGGTCAAAGTATCTTTAATTTCCAAAAATTCACCAGGAGCTTCTCATGATTAGTGGCATCTGGGAAGGACTTTTCCATTTTCTCCAGTGTTATCTATTCTGTATACTGCTTCGAGGTTTTCCCCAAAGCATGGAGCAAATAACATGGAATAATTGGGGAAAAGTCAAGGTCAGTATCAAATCCATCTCTAACAGTGGCTCTCTGCCAGGTCCTGAGTTAGCTATGGAGAATTCAGAAATAAATGAAGCCAGTATCTGCTTATCCTTTAACTTCTCCTCTCCCTAAAGAACTTACTATCTAGTAAGGAATCTAGTTAAAGGGCTAATTTTTAACTGACCTAGGTAGAGTTAGTGGTGCTATTATTAATTTCATAGGATTTTCTACATCCATTAAAACCTATGTAGTTAATCCCATTGTTTCATAATTTTACTTGTGTTTGTCTGTCTCCCTCACTAGACTCTGAGCTCCACAAAAGTAGTGTTTGTGTTTATTTGCTTGTTCTTAATTTTTGCATCCCCCATGCATAGCTCATTGGAAAAGACCCTAATGCTGGGAAAGATTGAAGGCAGGAAGAGAAGGGGACGGCAGAGGATGAAATGGTTGGATAGCATCACCAACTCGATGGACATAAATTTGAGCAACCTCTGGGAGTTGGTGATGGACAGGGAGGCCTGGCGTGTTGCAGTCCGTGGGGTCACAGAGAGTCTGACATGACCAAGCAACTGAACTGAACTGATGTATAGCTCAGGCATGGCTTTAACTCATGGCTATTCACTTATATGGCTTTAACACATGGCTATTGAATGAGAGGCTATTGAGTAAGAATGCATGGAACATTCAAGCTAAAAAGATAGAAGGTTGGATAACAGCAGTAGCAACACACACATATTAGGTGAGGCATAGCCAGGACACTTGCTGTAATGACTCTTGCCGATAGGCAGTTATTGGGTGTGGGGTCAAGGAGTGGGTGGTTCAGGGATGGAGCCCAGCTTCAGTGTGGTGGCTTCTTTGCCCTGTGAAGCATCTTTACATAACCTGGTCCCTCTCTCTAGCTCTGATCTGTCTCCCCCAGATTATGGCATTTGTCATATATCTCTCTTCTCAGAAGACCCCTGAGCTGTGGGTTCTTTCAGGTTCCTTGGCCAGGCTGCATCTTCTGGGCTCTCTCTTCTCTTTCAGTCTTGTTCTTCAGGCAAAGAAGCACCTTCTGTTGACTGCAGTCTGCACCAAGGTCAGGCCAGCAGTAGCGATTGTGACCCCTACCTCACAGGGTTGAGAGAGAGGCCTTATGTGATAATGAAGGCCAAACAACTAGGACAAGGATGGGTAAATTGTGGACACAATAGTGATGATGACAACAGAAATCACTAAGGTGTATTAATATGTGCAAAGAATTCTGCTAAGCCTTCTACCTAATAATTTCAGTTAATACTCAAAAGTTTTATTGTCCCTATTTTACAGATGAGGAATCTGTGGCCGAGAGGTGAATAACTTGCTCATGATCAAGTTGATAGTACTTAGTGGAGCCAAGATCAGGATTCATGTAATGGGACTCTGGGGTTTCTTTTGTAGTCATTAAGATATACTGTGCTAAAGAAATGTTCGTCTTCTTTCCTTTCTTTCTCTACTTTCTCTGTTGGGGATGGGTTTTCAAGTTTTGAGCTCTGTTAGTACTCCCAGACATTTGCCAGTGGTAAGCCATGAGTATCTTAGAGGTTAATGAGACAGAAGTCCAAACCCAAAGAATGAAGCAAGAGTTCAGGGTTGGGGCAATGGTACTGTGAGTAAGACCGGAGGCCAAGCCCTCTGGGGATTGGAGTGGGAATTTTTCTTCTTTTAGGCCAGACTTTGTCTGAGAGCTGGGACAGCTCTCAACCTGCAGATAAGGGCTGTGTCCTGAACTGTGAGTGGAGCATAGTTAGGGGGGTAGAGAGGCCAGTCCTCTTTTGTAACCAGGCTGTGTTATATCACATAGTGAGCTGGAGAGGAAGAACTAGAAGAGGAGTAGATTAATCTCTTTATGAGACTGGCTGAGAAAAGATATTGCACGATGCAGAAGTACCCCAAAGCTAAATGAGTTTAAGGAAGAGGATTTTAGGAGAAAGAAAAACCTTACTCTATAAGGCAGATTTTCTTCACATGTTTGCTTAGGAAAGAAAGAAGAACTAATCTTAGCATGAGACTGTAGTGCATAGGAATATATTCAAAGTAAGAATCCAGCTTCCTGATTCTTGATTGATTCTTGATTGATACTGAGCTGATTCTGAATCCAGCTCACCTGAACCCACGTCCTATTGAAATATAGCCCTCAGATTTTTGACTGGATAATAGCAAGTCAGTCAGTCAGTTCAGTTCAGTCACTCAGTCGTGTCTGACTCTTTGCGACTCCATGAATCGCAGCACGCCAGGCCTCCCTGTCCATCACCAACTCCCGCAGTTTACTCAAACTCATGTCCATCGAGTTGGTGATGCCATCCAGCCATCTCATCCTCTGTCGTCCCCTTCTCCTCCTGCCCCCAATCCCTCCCAGCAGCAGGGTCTTTTCCAATGAGTCAACTCTTCGCATGAGGTGGCCAAAGTACTGGAGTTTCAGCTTCAGCATCAGTCCTTCCAGTGAACACCCAGGACTGATCTCCTTCAGGATGGACTGGTTAAATCTTAGCTGTATAGTGACCTCGGGTTGTGTAACCTACATTTGTCTAATCTTGAAGGTAGCTAGAGAGAACCCAACCTTGCCTAAATTCTGTCACAGAAATTAAATAATCAACCCTGAGAATCAGCCATCATAGGCAGTGATTTTAGTTGGTTTTAAAGTGCCACCTGTCCTGTTAAAAAAAAATGCAAAGATATCTCTCACCATCACCACTTTATTCATTGTACTTGAGTTCTAGCCAATGAAGTAAAGCAAGAAACAAAATAAAATTTATCCAGATTGGAAGAAAAAAGCAAAACTGCCTTTATTTTCAGACATCATGATTGCCTGTGTAGAAAATTTCATGGATCTACAAAAAAGCTATTAGAATTAATATGTGAGTTTAGCAAGGTGGTAGGACATGAGTTAAATATATGAAAATCAATTCTGTTTCCATAAGTTACCAAAAATCAGCAATTAAATGAAAAAACAGTACCACTTATAGCACCAAATTATGAAGCAGCAGTAAATCTGGCAAAAGACCTCTATCTACACTAAGAACAAAAAATGTTGTTTATAAAAATTGAATAAAGCCTAAATAAATTTAGAGATAGATGTGAGAACAGCCTCACCTGACGGCAAGCTGATCTCTGGTTCCTCTGCCTTTTCTAAGTCCAGCTTGAATAGAGTAAGATATAATCTTTGAGAATAAAGCAGAAAAAAACATTTTTAAAGATGCTATGCCAATCCATAAAGGAAAAAAATGGATGAATTAAACTTCTGAAAATGAAAACTTCTGCTCTTAAAAACACATGGTTAATGGAATGAAAAGGCAAACCACAGTCTGAGAGAAAATGTTTGTAAATTAGATAACTAAAAAAGGATATACCCTGAATGCATAAATAGCTTAAAATCAATAATAAGGAAAACAAACAATGGGCTAAAGATTTGAACAGACTTTTCACCACAGAAGGTATAAGGATGGCAAATAAGCACATGAGAAGATGCTTAACATTTTAGGGAAATGCAGATTAAAACCACAAAGCGATACAGCTATATACCTATTTGAATGTCTAAAATGACAAAGACTAAATATTCAAGTGTTGGCAGGAATATGGGAGAAATGGAACTCTTCTACATTTTGGAAAGTAGTTTGGCATTTTCTTAAAAAGTTAAATATATACTTCTAATGTACTTCATCCATTCCACTCCTATATATTTACCCAAGAATAATGAAAGCAAGCTTACATACAAAAAAATTTGTACAGAAATGTTTATAGAAACTTTATTTGTAGTAGCTCCAAATTGGAAACATCTAAATGCCCTTCTGAAGGTTAATGCATAAACAATGCAGTGGGTTAGCAATAATAATAAATGATTAATATGGGCAAAATTGTGTGAATCTAAAATCTAGTATACTGAGTGAAAAAAGCCAGATCCCCCTGCAGAAAAAAAGTTCATACTCTATGTTCTATTGATTTGCATCTGCATCTCCTCTCAGTGTATGTGCTGTGTTCCCCAGTGACAAAAGCCCCTATGGATAGTGACATAGTTAAAGTAAATTTTCAGTTCCTGAACTGTTACACTCTTTCGGTGCCTCTGAGAAATTTTGCTGACATATTTAGTTTCACTGTTTATTTCCCAAATTCCCAAGCTCACATTCCCAACAGTGGTCCTGAAAAAACTCTACTTGGGACATCAAGTATGAGATTGACCAGGCAACACACTAGGTATATTTCCCATACTGCTGGAAGGATGAACTAGAGCTCCTGGGGTTACCCTCCAGCATCCAGCTTTTCAGGATGGCCAAGTTGGCTATGTGTTCTTGTGTGCTAAGTCATTTCAGTCATCTTCCTTTGCAACTCTGTGGGCCATAGCCCGCCAGGCTCCTCTGACCATGGTATTCTCCAGGCAAGAAGACTGGGTTACCATGCCCTCCTCCAAGTTGGATATACTGTTGTCAACTTGAAAACCAAACCCAAGTATCTGGCTTCCCTTCCACTACTAAAGGTGCTTTCAATTCTTTCTATTGCCTCTCATCTTGTTAGTTCTATTCTTTGTTGAATGGAGACTGAAGCTTCCTTGAGGTCAAGCAGAGCTCCTCCCAAGTCAGCCCTGGAGGATCAGAGGACAACAGTCCATGCCCTGATCACTGAGATTCACCTTTGCCTCTGGGTTTCCTTGAGAGGACTCCATGTCCCTGCAACATAAGCTTAAGTGAAGACAGATGCCCCTTCACAAAGCTGAGGCAAGAGCGTGCCATTTACACTAGGCTTTGCTGGTGTTGGAGATAATGAAGGGAATACAAATTTGAATAGTAACGTGAAACTGGGTGGTCTGGCTTCCCAGTTCTGCATATGAACTTCTGTTTTCTTGTAGATGGTGGGCTGTGTCTCTGCTCTCCAGCCAGAAGTCCACATGTCGTCATTAATCCTCCCAAGTCTAGAATGCATTGAGCTTAGTGAGGTGCAGAGGTCCCTTATCTGTCTGTCTGAAGAGACAGAAGAAGTTCCTATTTCCTTTCTGATAAACTCTTTCTCCCAATTATTGATGTCAAGACTGCCAGCCACCAGCACCCATTTTAGGGAAAATCTCATCAGACCTCCTCATAATAGCCACATTAGAACTTAATACAAAAGACTCAACATTTAATACCTTAACAGTGACATCCACAGATCCAGGGCCGTGTCACTCAGACAGAAGAGTAACAAGGAGTGGCTTGGTGAGAACAATACATACATAACCAAGCCAGCAAGTCTCACACTTTATCAGCTCCAGAGGACAAAGGCGGTCCCATTTACATTCTGTCCCACAAACACTGGATTCCTTTACAATGGCACATTCCCCCCTCCTGTTCCCCCTTTGCAACATGAGTTGTAGTGTTGCCCTGGGACTCCTCTCCACAGACATTCCCAGGAATTCCAAGTGGCAGTGTACCCTTGACTTTGGTGTCAGGCCAGGCTGCACTCACAGCTTATCTGCTGTGGGTGTTGGGGACTCAGACTTGTCTATGGAGTGAATTTTTCCCAACTCTCCAGCAGCCGTTGTGATACAAACTACTGCACAACTCTGCTGTGTCCAGAAAAAATACAGCAAGGACATTGCCTTCTTCCTAAGGACCCCCAGACTTTTCCATGTCACTGGAAGTGCAGGCTGGTGTCCATCGATGCCATCTGACCCTCGGGTCACTTTGGATCCATCATTAAGTGGTGTCTCAAAGGCAATATGTCTGAACTCTGAAAGGTTATCGTTCCTTTTTTTTTTTTTTAACCAAAAGACATTTTTTCCCTCTGGCATACGCATACTGCCCATGTGTTGTGTCAAGATGGGATCCATAGTAAGCTGCATGTTATGACACTGCCCTCAATGTACTGGTTTGTAGGGTAATTTCCTTTGTTTGTTCAGCAGCCTGACCTTCGATGGGCATCTTCATGGACCAATTGCATTTTTATATCGCTTAACCTCAGTGAAGGGAGAAAAGGGCTCACTTCCCCAGGTTTTTCCCTTCCCCAAACCCCACTGTACCTTTCTAAATTTCTGGAAATATATAGATCTTGAGGAAAGGATCATAATCTATTTCCTCTGGCAAATGCACACAAGCTTTCAACTGCAAGTGTGACTAAAACACACTGTTTGGAATTGGAGATCTTGTTTAGGCTAGATCCTCAGTTTCCCCAATAACTAAGGAGAGTGGGTTTCTGGACTCCCAATTTAGGTATGAGAGGTGGCAAAAATACACAAAAGCACTATACAAAAAAGATCTTCATGACCCAGACAACCACGATCATATGATCACTCACCTAGAGCCAGACGTCCTGGAATGTGAAGTCAAGTGGGCCTTAGAAAGCATCACTACGAACAAAGCTAGTGGAGGTGATGGAATTCCAGTTGAGCTATTTCAAATCCTAAAAGATGATGCTATGAAAGTGCTGCACTCAATATACCAGCAAATTTGGAAAACTCAGCAGTACCCACAGGACTGGAAAAGGTCAGTTTTCATTCCAATCCCAAAGAAAGGCAATGCCAAAGAATGCGAGAACTACCGTACAGTTGCACTTACCTCACATGCTAGCAAAGTAATGCTCAGAATTCTCCAAGTGAGTTTTCATAGTATGTGAACTCTGAACTTCCAGATGCTCAAGCTGGATTTAGAAAAGGCAGAGGGATCAGAGATCAAATTGCCAACACTGTTGGGTCATCCGAAAAGCAAGAGAATTCCAGAAAACCATCTACTTCTCCCTTATTGATTGTGCCAAGGCCTTTGAACTATGTGGATCACAACAAACTGTGGAAAATGCTTAAAGAGATGGGAATACCAGACCACCTAACCTGCGTCCTGAGAAACCTGTATGCATTTCAAGAAGCAACAGTTAGAACCAGACATGGAACAGTAGATTGGTTCCAAATTGGGAAAAGAGTATGTCAATGCTGTAAATTGTCACCCTGCTTATTTAACTTATATGCAGAGCACATCATGAGAAATGCTGGGCTGGATGAAGAACCAGCTGACATCAAGACTGCTGGCAGAAATATCAATAACCTCAGATACGCAGATGAAACCACCCTTATGGCAGAAAGTGAAGAAGAACTAAAGAACTTCTTGTTGAAAGTGAAAGAGGAGAGTGAAAAAGCTGACTTAAAACTCAATATTCAGAAAACTAAGATCATGCCATCTGGTCCCATCACTTCATGGCAAATAGATGGGGAAACAGTGGAAACAGCGAGAGACTTTATTTTGGGGGCTCCAAAATCATTGCAGATTGTAACTGCAGGCATGAAATTAAAAGATGCTTGCTCCTTGGCAGAAAAGCTATGGCCAACCTAGACAGCATATTAAAAAGCAGAGACATTACTTTGCCAACAAAGGTCCATCTAGTCAAAGCTATGGTTTTTCCGGTAGTCATGTATAGATGTGAGAGTTGGACTGGAAAGAAAGCTGAGCACTGAGGAACTGATGCCTTTGAACTGTGATGTCTTGAGAGTCCCTTGGACTGCAAGGAGATCCAACCAGTCCATCCTAAAGGAAATAAGTCCTAAATATTCATTAGAAGGCCTGATGCTGAAGATGAAACTCCAATACTTTGGCCACCTGATGTGAAGAACTGACTCCTTGGAAAAGACCCTGTTGTTTGGAAAGATTGAAGGCAGGAGGAGAAGGGGGTGACAGAGGATGAGATGGTTGGACGGCATCACTGACTCGATGGACATGAGTTTGAGCAAGTTCCAGGAGCTGGTGATGGGCAGGGAATCTGGCGTGCTGCAGTCCGTTGGGGTCGCAAAGAGTCAGACAGGGCTGAGCAACTGAACTGAACTGAACTGCACAGTGAAAAGGGCTCCCCAGGTGGCGTTAGTGGTAAAGAATTTGCCTGCCAATGCAGGAGACAAGGGATGCAGGGTCTATCCCTGGGTCGGGAAGATCCCCTGGAGAATGGCATGGCAATCCACTCCAATATTCTTGCCTGGAGAATCCCTTGGACAAGGAGCCTAGTGGGCTACAGAGCCATAGGGTCTCAATGGGTCAGGCACGACCAAAACCTCTTAGTATACACGCTGCACAGCGAGCAGTAATTGGAAGGTCAATCCTCCAGCAGCCCATTTTAAGAATAGAGCTTTCTGGGAGCATAGTCATCAGTCACCTCATGAAAGGAAGAGGTTAAAGATTTAAAAAGTGAAGTACTAATAAATGAGGAAAACCTTGGGGAGGAGAAGAGGGTTGTCCTGACCCATCCCTGAGGTGAGGGTAGATACTGACTCTGTTCTCTGCTTGCTTGTAAAGTCTGACATAGTTTGATTTTATTTATTTCCTCTTCTATACATATCTGATCAAATCCTACAATTACATTAGAGACAGATCCAAAGGGAAGTAACTGACTGAGAAGGTCTGCATTTGCAGAGGGAGAAAATTCCTATCCCCACAGCTGCCTGGCCCCTTCTCACAGCATCAGAAACAGGTGTGGGGCCAAGGTGGGGCTTCTGCTTGCATGGGGAAGGTCTGTTCCATCACCATCTGGGAATGATTTCACGTGATTGTCCTGATTTCCCACTGAGAGTCACAGGTGTTCCTTGGGCACCTCGGGCAGTGAAGGTGCTTCCTTAAGCCAGGAGGATATGCCGAGCCTTCTTTTCTCTCCAGGTACAGTTATACTTTTTTTTTTTTTTAAACCTCTACTGTCCTCAGCGTGTCTGTATCTATGTCAATTTGCTTCAAGGTTTAGCTTCAGTCATTTTCAATCACCTCTGAGCAATCGTACGTTCTAAGTGTGAGTTGTTAATAAAGAGCATAGAAAATGAGAAATCAAAACCAGAATCTTGATAAAAGCCTTTCCACATCATCAGATCTTTGAGCATTAGGGAAATACAAATGAGATTTCAGACTTTCCACTAGCCACGGGCAATATCTGAAGACTTCAAAACCTTTTGAAAAATAAATCATTGCCTCTCCCCACCCCTATGTTCAAGCTGAATTGAGAGCGTAATGGACAGAGGAATTTCCAGAGCGGTCACAGGTCCTCTCTGGGGACGTGTGGACAGTGGGCTTTAAAAATGTTTCTTTGAAACGATTTTTCATGAGTGTTTGAATTCCAGCTGGTAGATTGCACATGGGGTTAAAATAAGCATTCTAGCTTAAAAACAACAAAACGGAGATGGGACTGAGTTTTGCCCTGGGCGAAAGAGGAGGTCTTGTTCTGTGGTAGCAGCAGCTGCAAACACACACCGAGCAGGAGTCACAGTGACCAGGAACTTTCTCAGAGAAAAAATCTGCATTTGACCAAAGAGAAAACACACTTACATGCTCATGCATGTTTCTCTCTTCCCCACACTCCTCAGCCATCTCACCTCCCACTGACCAAACTTTGCAAGGCCAGGGCAGGTAAAATGTCAAAGAGAATTGGCACTGTGGAGCCCGGCATGTAGGAAGAAATGGACTTTTCAGACTCCCTTCCTCTGTGCAAAGCGGGGGACCTGTGACGGGCTAAATTTGTTCTCCCCATTCCTAAGTTAAAGTCTTATTCCTGTACCCCAGAATGTGACTGTATTTGGAGATAGGACCTTTGAAGAGGCAATTAAAGTTAAAAGAGGCCATCAGAAGGGGCCCCAATCCTTACAAGAAGAGGATGAGTCACTTAAGATGCCCAGGAACAGACAAAAGATCAGGAGAGGCCAGGGCGAAAGGATGCCCTCTACATGCCAAGAAGATGGCAATTGAGGAAAGTCAAACTTGCTGACACCTTGATCTTGAATTTCCGGCCAACAGAACTGTGAGAAGTGAATGTTTGTGTACTTTGTTATGGCAGCCCTAGAAGAATGTATGTAAATAGAACTAACCTTACTTTATCCATTAAGCCTGGAGAACACGAAAGAAAAGAATCAAAACCTTTCTCACGAAGACAACATATTAAGAAAAGATTCTTTACCACAACAATTAATTCCAAAAACAAAGGAATAATGACATTTTTAGAAAAACAGGGACTAAGAAAGTTTTTCCCTTAGAATGCCACTAAGAAGTATTAAAATGACTACTAAAAGAAAGATGATAATAAGGTGAAAATTGAACCTAAGGTAGAAGTTAGTTGCCAGGAATAACTGACTACAAAAATGGTGGCAACCATATTGGAAAATAAAAAGGAGCATTGAAAAATAACAAAAAAGACAAAATTTGGAAGCCTTAAAAACAAAGTGCAAATAAAATACTGAAAACCAGTAACATGGTAGGTGGAAGCAAAGAAATCAGAAATGATGTGTTTAAATTCAGTTCAGTTCAGTCACTCAGTCGTGTCTGACTCTTTGCAACCCCATGGACTGCAGCATGCCATGCCTCCCTGTCCATCACCAACTCCCGGAGTTTACCCAAACTCATGTCCATTGAGTCAATGATGCCATCCAACCATCTCATCCTCTGTCATCCCCTTCTCCTCCTGCCTTCAATCTTTCCCAGCATCAGGGTCTTTTCCAGTGAGTTAGTTCTTCACATCAGGTGGCCAAAGTATTGGAGTTTCAGCTTCAGCATCAGTCCTTCCAATGAACACCCAGGACTGATCTCCTTTAGGATGGACTGGTTGGATCTCCTTGCAGTCCAAAGGACTCTCAAGAGTCTCCAACATCATAGTTCAAAAGCATCAATTACTTGGTGCTCAGATTTCTTTATAGTCCAACTCTCACATCCATACATGACCACTGAAAAAACCATAGCCTTGACTAGATGGACCTTTATTGGCAAAGTAATGTCTCTGCTTTTTAATATGCTGTCTAGGTTGGTCATAACTTTCCTTCCTAGGGGTAAGCATCTTTTAATTTCATGGCTGCAGTCACCATCTGCAGTGATTTTGGAGCCCCCAAAAATAAAGTCTCTCACTGTTTACACTGTTTCCTCATCTATTTGCCATGAAGGGGTGGGGATCATGGATGCCATGATCTTAGTTTTCTGAATGTTGGGTTTTAAGCCAACTTTTTCACTCTCCTCTTTCACCTTCATCAAGAGGCTCTTTAGTTCTTCACTTTCTGCCAAAAGGGTGTTGTCACCTACATATCTGAGGTTATTGATATTTCTGCCAGCAATCTTGATTCCAGTTTGTGCTTCATTCAGCCCAGCATTTCTCGTGATGTGCTCTGCATATAAGTTAAATAAGCAGGGTAACAATATACAGCCTTGATGCACTCTTGTCCCTGTTTTGAACCAGTCTGTTGTTCTATGTCCAGTTCTAACTGTTGCTTCCTGACCTGCATACAGATTTCTCAGGACGCAGGTCAGGTGGTCTGGTATTCCCATCTCTTTCAGAATATTCTACAGTTTATTGTGATCCACACAGTCAAAGGCTTTGGCATAGTCAATAAAGCAAAAACATGTTTTCTGGAACTCTCTTGCTTTTTCGATGATCCAGTGGATGTTGGCAATTTGATCTCTGGTTCCTCTGCCTTTTCTAAAATCAGCTTGAACATCTGGAAGTTCACAGTTCATATATTGCTGAAGCCTGGCTTGGAGAATTTTGAGCATTACTTTGCTAGCATGTGAGATGAGTGCAATTGTGCGGTAGTTTGTGTTTCAATATTCTTGCATTATTCAGAATGTAGGCAAAAACCAACCTGAATATTCATTAGAAGGACTGATGTTGAAGCTGAAGTTCCAATACTATGGCCACCTGATGTGAAGAGCTGACTCACTGGAAAAAACTGGGATGCTGGAATGATGCTGGGAAACACTGAAAGCAAAAGGAGAAGGGGCGACAGAGGATGAGATGATTAGATATCATCACCGACTCAATGGACATGAATTTGAGCAAATTCTAGGAGATGCTGAAGCACAGGGGAGCCTGGCATGCTGCAGTTCATAGGGTCGCAAAGAGCTGGACATGACTTAGCAACTGAACAGCAACAATCATGCAAAAATAGGATTACTGTTATATTTACTAACTTAAAGAGGACCCATGAGGAATAAGGCAAAGAGGGCATGAGGGTGGGGTGTGGGTATGGAGTGTGCATCTGTGGAATAAATGACTGCTTCAGCCTGATTAGGTGGAGGGCACCCTAATGTGGTGGGGAACGTTGCTGGAGATGATCTTGGAACCTGTGCACATCAGGTCCACGTGGCAGACTCCAGGTATGCAGGGGCTTCCCTTGTAGCTCAGATGGTGAAGAATCTACCTGCAATGCAGGAGACCTGGGTTTGATCCTTGAGTCAGGAAGATCCCCTGGAGAAGGAAATGGCCCCCCACTGCAGTATTCTTGCCTGGGAAATCCCACAGACAAAGGAGCCTGGTGAGCTACAGCCCATAGAGTCGCAAAGAGTTGAACATGATGGAGTGACTAACACCTTATGCAGAGCTGCAGTAGGGGCTGGTATACTTTGGAGGCTCAACCAAAAGACCAGTGCCAGGCTTGATAGGCTTCGCCAGCTCCCAGTGTAGGTGCTAGCATCCTGAGTGGAGTTCAGTGGTCTCCAGTGTGATGGTGCATGCATCTAGGGGTGCTCAGGATAATCTAGAGGTCTGTATTGCCTCCATGTAAAGGAAAACGTTAGCCCTGGATGACATGTAATATCTGGGTCCTTCAGTAAAAGATATAGGGTCACAAATGCCTGAAAGGGAGCCTCTAGCACGTGAGGTCACAGCTGCTTATTCAATCATTTTCTAGCTTCCAGCAATCAGGATTTAGCTGTTTCTTTGCACCTGCTTAAGGATTTATAGATTAGATGGTTAAACTTGGGGTCCTGGAGGAAGCTAGGTCATCTGGGGTTAGGGTACAGCTTTTACTAGACTGAACCATTGAGCCAACGTGCACCCACCAAGTTCCAGGTCTGCTTTAGGTAGCAGAGAGGACTATGGTGGCTCCAATCTGAAAACACAGCTCAATTCAGAAATTGAGGATGTGATTCCAAAGCTTTGATCTTCATTAGAACTCACGATTGATGCTGGGTTTCCATGTTGGGACTACTTGTTTCAGGGAGACACTGTGGTCAACTACTGGCCTTTCTCTCCCACTTCCTCGGTGCTATTTTGGAGCAGGGAGCGAGAAGGACCAAGGAGAGATCAGGGGGGCGGCAGCTGCTCCATAGCCAGGGGTTTTCTTCTCTCTGAGTCTTAAAGGTGGTAAAAGAGGATTTTACTTTTGGTGGCATCATGAGAGCTTCTCAGCGAGTCCTGGCTAGAAAAACCCCTTTCTGATCAGGACAGATGCTGCTTTATTCTGGGTGGTTGCCAGGACCTCCTTCTTTTGCACCTGGGATTCAGGAGATTCTAGGTGGCTCTTTGTATAGAACCTTACTCCTGCCACTCTGTCTATTTCTCCTGGGTGACTCACATCTGGTCTCCAAGAAGCATCGTGGCTTCTGGCCTTTCTAGGGCTTCTCCCTAGAAATCCTTGGGAGTGGACTGGCCCTTCCCTAGCCTCATCCATCTTGCATACCTCTTGCCTCTTGCTTCGGGAAGCATTTCAAGGCTGGAGGGAAGGAGCAGTACCACTTGCAGGCAGGTGGGTCCATCAGCTCTCTGCAAAGATATGTACCCTGCTTCCTCTCCCCCTCTCCAGTCTCTGAGTCCTGTGAACCTTGGTCAGGCTCACAGGTTTGGGTTGAGAATAGAGTCAATTCCCAGAAATTTCTTTTGTCAATTCTGGTGGTGGTGTTTGGTTTGCATCTCATACCCACTGTTAACATCAATCCAGCTATCTTTGAATTGGGGTAACAGTTTCCTTTTTTTTTTTAAATTAGATTGCTTGGAACATCCAATCAGAAAAGTTGGTCTCACTTTTTATGCAGCTTACTTTAGTTATCCATTCAAAGAGAATTCTGGCCTTTCTACCTTAAGGTTTTTGCCTTAGAAATTGCAATAGAAAAGCGAAGCTCAGATTTTGAGAAAAAAATCCATCATTTGGAAGCCTGACTTTTGAAAGAAAGTTCTAAATAATTCTCCTTCAAGACTCAGACACTCCAAGTCCTGTCACAGCTTAAATGTGCTTTTTCTGTTTGGTCAGTCTGAGTTAAATTACTCTGGGCATTTTTGAGTCATGAGCAGGAAAAAAATAAACTTTTTGAACTTGAAAAATAAATGGAAGCCATTCTTTTTGGCGGCAGATAACTCCAGAAGATGTGACCTTTCAGAGTTCACACTGCCCAAATGGATTGTTTCCTTAGAGGAATAGGAGCTGCATGAGTTCAATCAAGTAGTGTCAAAGAGAAAATGTTAAGTGATGGAGGAAAAAAAGGTATTTGCAAGACAAGTAAACTTTGGAGCCAATTCTTCTCCTTGATTTCCTGTAACTCAGTTTATGCTAGAATTTCAATGTTATTCAGAATGTTTTATGTCATTTCAATAACCAAAGTGGTTTGTCTGAATAAATAAAATGATTTGGTTTAGAAAAAGCAATTATTATGGTGGCTAGAAAAATAAGTTTCTGTAGAAAATGGGATAATTTTATAGCCTCTGGGTAAGACAGATTTGCATTAAATATTATGCAAACAAATCCAAATGGCATTTATTCCCTTGGTGGATTCCTTTGGTAATCAACCTACCAGGTTCTGAAAATGGACCTCTATGCAAATTTATAAAATACAACTAGATATTTTCACTTTGGGATGTTTATATTTTTTTTCTCCCTTGGAAATAAGATCCTTAAATGAAAATCATAGTGGCAATGCTCCATAAAGACTAGACCATAAATGCTTTGCTAAGCAAAAGAAAATAAAAAAGTTGAGCTACTCAGAGAAATATTAATTCAATTTTGTGGCTGAGATGTTATGGATTCTCTCAAGGACTATAATTTACTGATCTTTTAATATACAGATATTGCTACTTTTATTTTTCCTTCTTGACTTAGTGGTGAGTGTAGGTGATTCCATGAAGAGAAAGGCCTGGTTCCCTGCTTCTGACAGCCTAGGCGCTCCCTGTTCACTGGGAGAGACAGATAAGCACATCAGTAGCTACAGCACAGAGGTGAAGCATGCTATGGACTGCAGAGGGGATATAAATAGCCAAGATTCTAGAGGCATCTTGAAGCTTACAAAACACTTTCACGTTCTGCAAATATATATGGAGTGCCTGCTATAAGCGAATCACTCTAACATTCATCATTACATTTCAATTGTGCTTCTCACAATATTATAAAGTGGAACTTTACAAAGATTAAGACACAGAATGGCTTAGTGGTAGTTCTTGTCTTTACTGGCATCATGTACGGGAAATCCACATTGCCCAGAGGCTCAGAGCAAGAGGTCAAACGTCAAGCAGATTTTTAGGAGACATCAAGAGAAACACTTCAAAAAAAAAAAAAAAGAAAGAAAGAAAGAGAGAAAGACATAGAAAAGAAAACAACTTGGAAAACAAACAAAACAAGCCCAACGCATAGCATAGAACCCATGGGCCCAATAAAGTATTTTGCAACTTAAAGGAAGCACAGAGCAAAGCAGAGCATCTTGAGAAACTCCTATGTTTCTGAGGCTGAACCGCAGCTAGAATGCAGGGAATGACCTCCCCCGTCCCCTTTAAGGATGCAGCTCGGAAACAAGGGCACAAGGACCAGGTGAGAAGACTCCTGGCTCCCTCCACCAAGGGATCTCAGGGTCCCTCCAGGAAAGAACTCAGAACCTTCTGCTTCCAGAAATCCCTTCTACCTGAATGACTCCCTAATCATAGTAGAGGAAGCAGATTTCCCCAACCCCCATTTCTGCCTGTTCAGAAAATGACTGCTTCATTCTTTGGGTAATTAGGCACCTCTCTTCCTTCCTTTCCCATCTCACTCATACTTCCCTAAGAGAATCGAAGTGATTTTTCTGATGGGTCAGTGAGGATACTTAACTTAGTTGCTCTTCTAAACTCTGTTTTGGAACTACTTGCCCACAGGATTCAAGGTTAACCAGCCTCCTCTCTCAGCCCCCTCAGGTCTTTACTTTAATCCACATTCTCTATGAGTGTTGGCCACCTTATCCCAAACTCCACACCTCCTCTAACTCTGAACATGCCTTATCCTCCTTCACTGCTTTAATTTTCCCTTTAGTACACACTACTCTCCAACTAACCACGTGTGTCTTTGACTTACTCATCTTCATTGTTTCACTCTCCCAGTGGTATTCTGGTAAATGTTTAATAACTGGCTCTGCAGGGCAGGGTGGGGTGGGGTGGAGACCCTGCTGTGCAGTGTTTGCAATGGGATAAATTCTCTCACTACAGCCAATTGCAAGGATGGTTGTATTTAATAATTGCCTTGCAAATTCCTGAATATTTCGCAATTTGCTCGTGTGAACTGGTTTGAGCCAGATTCAGCTCCGCATGCTGGGAAATTCCATCAAGCTGCACCATGAGGACAGGAGTTCATGTATGCTTTGCTAAGTGCTGTAACCTCAACCTTCCAAATAGTACTTGGCCCATAGTGGATGATTCATAAGTAACTTAAATGAATGAATGGATATATGCATCTATATTATAATTGAGATCATTGTACATAAAGAACAGTGAATTCTGTTAATTTTACATAAACTCATAATAAGAACTTTGTCCATACTATTACATGTTATTCTCTAATATTTTAATGATACAATGATGCTCAATATTAGGGTATAATTGTACCACTGCTATTTAATATTTAGGCAAATTTTATTGGATTAAAAACACTATTATAAATATCTTTGAACATAACTGTTTATTCAGTTTAACTAATTCAAATGTAGTGATGTTTAAGTTTAGTAAAATTTTGCTAAAAGTGGCACAGGAAAAAAATTGTGAGCATTTCAAATGATATTTGGAAATTTAAATGATATAAAAATGTTTTGCCAAATTGATCTGATATTAGAATATACTTTTAGGAAATAAGATAGGGACCAGTGGAACAAACAAGGGATCTGAAACATTGACTCTCTTTACATGCAAATTTAATAGATAAATACCTCTCACAAACAATGCAGAATATTTAAAAACTGAGTCGAGGGTAATTTGTAATAATATGGAGAAAGGTAATCTCGATTCATACTTCATATTAAACAAAAAAAATAAAGTCATTCTGGATAAGGTAACTAAAAAATAAATAAAATTTAAAAATATATTTTATTCTCAGAGTGTAGAAATGAGAATTTTCTAACAGTTAAGGCAACAGAAAAATTATTTAAAATTTCAATAAATTTGATAATATAAGGAATTTAAAAAATTCTGTTCCACAAACACTAACAAACTTCAAACTAGAAAAAAAAGACTGTGATAGCTATAGCAAAAATCAGTTAATTTTTTATCCAAATCTGTAAACACTCTGAGAAGTCATAAATAGATGAAAGGTTAAAGAATATAGCAAGAAGTTTTATTTAAAATAAAGGACAAATGATAGACACACATTAGGAAAAATACAATTTAGTTTAACCTAGTTATTAATTCAGTTCAGTTCAGTCGCTCAGTCGTGTCCGACTCTTTGCAATCCCATGAATCACAGCACGCCAGGCCTCCCTGTCCATCACAAACTCCCAGAGTTTACTCAAACTCATGCCCATTGAGTCGGTGATGCCATCCAGCCATCTCATCCTCTGTCGTCCCCTTCTCCTCCCGCCCCCAATCCCTCCCAGCATCAGGGTCTTTTCCAGTGAGTCAACTCTTCGCATGAGGTGGCCAAAGTATTGGAGTTTCAGCTTCAGCATCAGTCCTTCCAATGAACACCCAGGACTTATCTCCTTTAGGATGGACTGGTTGGATCTCCTTGCAGTCTAAGGGACTCTCAAGAGTCTTCTCCAATACCATAGTTCAAAAGCATCAATTTTTCAGTGCTCAGCTTTCTTCACAGTCCAACTCTCACATCCATACATGACCATTGGAAAAACCATAGCCTTGACTAGATGGACTTTTGTTGGCAAAATAATGTCTCTGCTTTTTAATATGCTATCTAGGTTGGTCATAACTTTCCTTCCAAGGAGTAAGCGTCTTTTAATTTCATGGCTGCAGTCACCATCTGCAGTGATTTTGGAGCTCCCAAAAATAAAGTCTGACACTGTTTCCACTGTCTCCCCATCTATTTCCCATGAGGTGATGGGACCAGATGCTTTATTAATTAAACCAATGCAAAGTAAAATTTTATTAGAATTGATTGTATGCTTAGTTCGAGTCTCTTCATTTAATACTCTACCTGGATTGATTCCATTTTAACTCTCTTAAGCCTTCATTTAACCAAATATGGATTGAGCTAAATGTAGATCTCAATTTGTCCATCCCTAATTCAGTCATGGAAATGCCAAAGGAAATATCAGCAGCTTGCCAAGGTAACCAACAGGGCCTAGAGCTGCTGTGTGATTGTATTGTCCTAAGAGATATTAGAATAACATTTTCTTGTTCTTCCTAAAGAAAGCCCCAAAGAGTCAATAAGCCAGAAATGAATATATTTCAAACTCAAGTGCATAGCCTTAAGATCGCTTCACTTTTGTCCCTATATGAGGCTTAAACACAGATGTATGTGCATCTATGTACTTCGTGTGCATTGTGATCCAACGGTACGATTTTACTGTGAAAACAGTTGTCATGAATGTATCCAAATTCAGTCATGACTCTAAGTCATTCAATCATAGACTATTGGGTGGTAGAGGAGATGGCAATTTTTATCTGATTCAAACTTTTATGGAGGCCCTGTCTGCCTGCCTACTAGGCTAAGCATCCAAGGTATTTCCTTGGGAATTCCGTTCCCATATCACCTCCATGATCCTCACAAAGGTCTGGTTGCAGTGATTGTGCAAGCAGCTGGTGAGGCTGCAGTGCTCAGCCCTGTGTGGGCTCCTGTCTCTGTGACTGGAATGCCACTGCCAGTGGCATTCTGTCTGCACGGTCTGCTCATACTCCAGTTCTGGTCTCTGTGCCTGGGGTGGCTTGGACCCAATCCATGCATTCCAGGCTCCTCCCAAGCACTTGGTAGGTCTTTGAAGATATAAGTGGAGGAAATGTGCATGACATAAAACCTAGGCTAGTTACGAGGTGTGCCCATGTCAGGGGCACTCTGGTAGAGTGGAAGAAAGGATGTTTGGGCTTGTATTATGTAACCCGTCTGCACTACACAATGCAGCATGTCTGACTTCATAGGGAGGGCTTAGCATCAGGGAGCCCTGGGCAGGGGCCGCCGCTCCATCCTGACTCAATGCCTGTCCATCCATCTGTTCAGTTCTGAGTTTTCACAGTTAGCACATTTCCCCCATGACTGCCTGCATGCTCCCAGGGTCAAACGGGAGGGTCAAATGGGAGGACCCCCAAGGCCCAGTGACACCTCTGATAAGAGAGAGAGGCAGGCCCAAGCCCAACCTCCTGGGTCCTTGTACCCTCCTTGCCACCATTCCCTAGTGTGCCCTGGGGCTCCTGGGTTGTGGTTTCTCTTCCCAGACCCAGGACCCACACTGCAGAGGGAAATAAAACACTCTTAGGAACTGATTCAGCAAACGCCCTGATGAAAACATGGCCTTCAGGTTGGCCTTCCTGCCCAGATTCTATTTTGAGTCCTTTGTTGTTGTTGTTTAATCGCTAAGTCATGTTCAACTCTTTGCATCCCTGTGGACTATAGCCCTCCGCTGTCCATGGAATTCTCCAGGCAAGAATACTGGAGTGGGTTGCCATTTCCCTCTTTAAGGGATTTTCCTGACCCAGGAATCAAACTTGCGTCTCTTGCATTGGCAAGCAGATTTTTTTTTACCACCAAGTCACCTGGGAAACCCATTTTGAGTCCTTATTATGGGCTAAATAACAGGAGTCTCCCACTCCAGTATTCTTGCATGGAGAATTCCATGGACAGAGGAGCCTGATAGGCTACAGTCCATGGGGTCGCAAAGAGTTGGACTGAGCGACTATCACTCACTACCTGTCTTGCCGGTTGCCGATGGCTCAGCTCTCCTCGGGGCCTGGATGGCTGCTGCTTCCCATTGTCCTTCTTGCCCAGGGAGCCGGTGACCCTTCCTCGGGGCCATTGTGTGCTTGGCGGGCTGCCACGCACTCCCTCTGCACAGGCCTGTGCCACGTCCCCACTTTCCTGGAATTCAAGGCGTAAGAATAAAACTGACTCCTTATTCACTCCCCAATTATTTTCAGCTTCATTTTTCAGGCTCCCCCATGGCATTGTTTTCCCAGGAACTATGAAGCAATGAAACTATTAAAAAATTCGAACACTATGCATGGACTGTTTATCAAGAAAACAATCATAGAAAAAAGATCCTGCAAATTTGCCCGGTGAAAATTTCAGTGCAGGGAGGAGGAGAGAGAAATGGCCACAGGGAGGGTCAGGTTTTCTCCTGAAATGCTGACCAACTGGACCGAGGCCGGGGGCGAAGCTTCTATAGACACACATGCACACATGCAGTGTGATACCATATGGGTCCTGCTGTCTTTGTAGGTCTCTCCAAGAACTAGAAAGCTTCAGATTTCCTTTCAGATAATTTAGGAAGCACTTTTAAGCACACCCACTCCCTTGGGGGAAAGATTTTCAAACAACAGCTTAACTTTCGTTGACGGATTTTTGGATATTAGGGACATTAGTTCAGCCTGATTTAATTTGTGCGTTTGGTTGAGAAGAACACCGATAGAGGCCCAACTTGGTTCAGTGTAGGGACTTGGGCTGAGAGGTGCCTGGGCTCCAGTCTTTCCTCCATGCCCTCCCTGGCCTTTTGTCAGCTAATTATAGAACCTGGGAGGTCTCAGGTATTTCCCTGCCTGCCATCTGCGCCTGGCATTTGTTCCTGTCAGCATCTCTCTCAAAGTTTAAACATGGTGGGAAATAGGGTCCTGCATCTGGGGGCCTCTGCTCCAGGGATATCTCCCCTATGAGTCACCCACGGTGACTGGGTCACACTATTGCACCAGAGCTTGCCCAGTCCATCATCTCACCAGCCACCCTGGGGTTTGATGCTGCGATACTCAGAGCTCCAAGAGTGGCTGCCCTGACTGCTTGGAGTTCACAGGAGGCTGCAGATGGTTGGGCTTTTCTCCCCCAGATCATCCATCTGTGTTAGGCCCTTAGTGATGCTGCCCTTGGTCCACAGCTCAGAGAAGAGAAAAGGTATGCAGCGGTGGGATCTTTTACCACCTCAGATGGTGGAAATCAAAGGACTCCTCCAAGGCAGAAAAGAGAGGGGAGATTCAGGAATGTAATTAGGAGGCTTCTGGTCTTACCCACCATCTGCTGTCAAGTTCCATCCAGACCACAAGCAGCTGGGTGGGTGATGGTGGGACCCAGAGACTGTAGAAATACACATTTCCTCTGTGAATCGCCTCAATCCTGAGGCTTCAGGAACTAAAATGCCCAGTCTCCCATCAGGGGTAAGTCCAGATGGTCTGTGCATTGCTCCCAGACCCTCAGGCTACACACAGCTTCAGCAGCTGCTTTGCTTTCCCTTCATTTGGGAGAGTAAAAACCTGGGCTTGGAATGTCTCTGAGCTTTCTAATTGGGCCACCGACTGATCTGCCACAGCCTTTTCCCTTTTAACCAACTTGACCTTCTAACATGAATGAGGAAATGCCTATTTGCTTAAGCTTGTATTTTCCATAGTTATGTAGCAAAATCCCATTTTTATAAGCATAGTTTAGCTCACAGCATAATGAGGCACCATTCAGCTATCCAAAAAAGCCAACCAGGCTTCCTTCCAGTTTGAGGGGAGCATTCTAGAAGATCGACGCCCTGAAGTGGGAGGCACTGTTTCCAGCCTTCATAGAATAGAATTGGGGTTAGCAGGGTAGGTTCATACAACATAAATGGACCTTTAGGACATTGTGCTTGGTGAAACAAGCCAGCCACAAAAAGGACAAATACTGTATGATTTCACTTATATGAAGCATTTTGTTGTTGTTTTAGTTGCTGAGATGTGTCTGACTTTTTAGCGACCCGATGGACTATAGCCTGCTAGGCTCCTCTGTCCATGGGATTTCCCAGGCAAGATACTGGAGTGGGTTGCCGTTTCCTTTTCCAGGGGATCTTCCTGACCCAGGGATCGAACCGGAGTCTCTAGAATTTGGAGATTCTTTACGACTGAACCACCAGGGAAACCCCATATGAAGCACTTAGAGTAGTTAAAATCCTGGACACAGCAGAATGGTGGTTGCTAGAGGTGGGAGTGGGGGAATGAAGAGCTAATGTTTGATGGCAGCTTCAGGATGGAAGGAGAGAAGGAGTTGTGGAGATGGATGGTAGTGATGGGTACACAGCACTGTGAATGCACTTAACACCACTGAACTGTAACGTTTAACAATGGTTAAGATGGTACATTTTATGTTACATGTATTTTATCACAGTTTATAAAAAGGAGAGGATTCAGCACAGCCAGACCCCATTTTACTGAGGGGTGGGGAAAATGCCACTACGCTTTCTGAAGCTCTAGCTCTGTAGCAGTGGAGGAATCTCCTGCCTCTGTCTTCCTCCCCATGGTGATGTTGACTCTGTAACTCTTCATTCATCAGGAATATTAATTCACGATTCTGGAATAAAATAAAGGGCAAGCATCACTACGACAGGAAACGGCACTTGGTCAGATTTTTCAGTGTTCTGGCTGTCACGTGAGCTGCCAATTGTTATGCAATTGAATCAGTTATGCTTTTCTTTATTCACTTGCCCATTCTTTCCTTCACCATTAACAAGCTTTTACTGGGAACAGGTTTAGGGCCAGCACTGTGTTAGGGAAACGCCCATGTCCCAGGCTGTAAGGAGTGTTGAATCTGAGTTGCACTCATCCCATTAAAGTTTGTAAACATTCTGACTGAGCTTTTAATCTGTTCACAGAAGATAAATAGGACTTCACTAGATGAGGTTGAAGAGCAGAAAGCATGTGTGCATGTAGGTCTCTGAGAGGACACCTGCAGATGAAAATCATTGCTATTTCACCAGGAACCCTGCTCCCTGCTCTGGGGGTAGTGTGGCTGAACAGTCAATGGGGTCCTGGGCATCTCTTCACAGTGGGTGCTGACCCAGAGCACGCAAGCGGCAGTGCTTCCAGGTATGTACTGAGGGAGGGGCATGTTCCAAGCTGGTAACATATGTTTAGCATAAAACCTTTCTAAATTTCTGCTAACAATGACTCAGTTCAGCTACAGTGTTTGGAGCCAGAAAAGCCCCCGGCGAGCTTTCGGTTGGAGCTGGCATCTGCTCAACTGGAAGAATTGCTTCTTTGAAAAAAAGAAAACACACGTGAGGAATGGAAGGCAGACCTGCCTTCCTGATGCCTCCAGGTTGTAATTCCCAAAGAAAGGCAGAGAGTCCTGGGATTACGTTGACAGATAAAATCTTGTCCACTCGTGGAACCGCCTATGCCAGAGTAGAGTTGTTCAGCCATCAACAGAGACAAAATAGGAAACACACATTTTCTATAGCAGCAGGAAATGGTGTTTTTGTTGGTTTTTGTCAAACAAATCTTAAACCCTTAAACCTTTTGAAAACTTATAGAATAGAAACATTTATATTCTGTGTGGACTTTACCTTCCCAAAACACAAGCCAATTCCAGAAGTTCAAAAACCCCAGAACAATTTTTGGCAGAAATCTTGGTTCAAAGCAGGGAGGTTATAAGAGGTTATATTCTTCTATCTAGACCAAAGGCTCTTATGGGGCTTCTGTTTATTTTTCTGACTCAAAGAGCAGAGCCTCCAATATAATGTGAAATAGGTAATATAATAAAAATATTTTATAAATCAGGAACTCCATCCGGTTTAGGTCTATGCTCTGTCAACTCTGAAATAAACATGCAGGAACCCTCGCTGACTTCATTTCCTCTCGGGTTCTTCATCAGTGTGCTGCCCGTCTTTCCTCAATTTGTTTTCATTAACTCCCTTGGCCCATCTTGGACCAGGCTGGTCTCGCTGCAATTAGGAGTGAACCTTGCCTTCATCTGCAATGTGACCAGGAAGGACGTGTTTTTCTTCCTTCTCCTGGTGGAGTGGAGGGGACTGGGCTGAGCAGCAGACGGCACAACTGGCCAATCAAACACACATCAATCACTCTGTCATAGGAAGGTCTAGTTCTCACAATAGCGCTTCATTCTTTGGTAAATGTTTACCTTAGAAAATGGTGCATCACTATCTGTGAATAAGGGACACCTAGCTTGTCAAGCCTTTGAAGTCGCCAACCTGCCTTTTGGCATGAGGACAACGAGATCCAGAAAGTGAAGTAATTTGTCCATGGTCACCAAGCTGGAAAAGTGATGGAGTCTGGACTTGCCCACTGGAAAGGGAGCCCAGGCACTGTGGGAGCCCCTCCCCTGGAGTACAGGCTTGGCTTCCCCATCCTCCCAGTAGCAGTGATCCCTTCATTCCACAGACATCCTGGTTAGAACTTCTCTTTACCTCCATCTCAAATCTGCCCTGATCCATCTTTGGCTGCCGATCACTGGTTCTAATTCTGTTGCCTGAATTGAAATAGAAATAAGTGCATTCTTTTTTCCATGTATTGGCTCTTTAAAAATCTGTAGTCTTCTAGGATATTCTCCTCATCTTCATTTTTCCAGGTTAACCACATTTCCTCAAACTTTCCAGACACTTCTATCTTTTCTTCTTCCAATGTGTTCATTGGAAGTCATCAGTTTTAAAACATCATGTCTGGAATGGACCACAATACTCCAAACAGTGATCTGATCAATATCATTAGAGAGTTCTGGCACAATCAGACTCACGTTATGTGTACACTTCAAACTTACACATTCTTGGGTCCTCTTTTGTTTGTGGTTTTGTAAACATAAACCGTTATTTATATTTATTTATTCAACTGTTGATGTCTTGACTTTCTCACTTCTAAAAAGATTTAAAAAGACTTTTCAAAATATAATATGACAATATATAAAAATATTAGTTAAAGAAACTATCAAAGGCATAGTACAAATAGGGAAATTAGAGAGAGTCGAAAGTTATAATGGCAGGTAAAATGCATTCCAGGAGATCCTGTAACCCTGCTAGGGCAGGCTAGGCTCTGAGTTTGGCTCTGAGTTTCCTAGCTGCAAATGGAAAAATGGTAATATCATCATTTATGTGTCGAGGTACATAAAGGAAACACTAGTCAGTGGCTCGGGACAATTATTGCTATTCCTGGTACTGGGACCTGAGATAAATATTTCCCACAGTCCTCTGACAAAAACCACTACATGACATAGCCCTTGATGACATTCCTAGAACAAACATAGCACATCTCCTAAGATCTGGTTGCTTATAAGTCCCTGAACTGCTGCTGATGTTATGCCATATCCAACACGATATGCTCTTTGGAAATTGTTTTCTTTAATCGTATTTTATCCTTGCTCCATTTTAATGTATAGTTTGGAGCTTTATTGTTAAAAAAGAAAACAGAGAAACTGCATGAGTGCTTCAGTGTTTCTATCCTGTGCCTCCTGATTTTTGAAGTTCTACGGTATTCAACTCTTTTGCTATTGAACCACATCCTTGTAATAGTCTCCAAAGACCTTGTTGTTATTATTATTTCAAATGAAACATGTTTTGAGATCAGGGACACTTGTAGGAAACTTTCTGTTTTGATGTTTTAGCTCAAGGCAGATCTGGCTGGAAATCTGGAGTTATGTCCAGCATTCTTTCCTCCAAGGTATAGAATTACCTCTCCTGAAGTCCTAGATCCCAGGTGTCTCCTTGCAGGTGCAAGGAGAGACAGGCAGGGGCTGTTTCCACCCCTCAGCCCAGGAGACTTCAGTGGTGGAGAGAAAGAACAGCCTTGTGGATATCCTCTGGTCAGGGGTGTGGGTGGGATTGCCATGTGGACTGAAGGGATCCACTAACTCTGAATGAGTGTGCACTCCCTTTCACATGCTGGGCACCCAGGCACCTCCCGCAGCTCCTCCAGCTGGGCCCACCAGCAATGAGACTGCAGTAGCTTTATTTCCATGGTCTACTCAAAAGATATTCATGTACATCCCAGTGTAGCTCAGGTATGAGTGCAACTCATCTGTGGATTTTAGCCTCTAACCAATGAAACTGACTGGCTTTATGGCCTCCTTCCCGCCTTCATCCCACTCAGCAGGGCTCCAAACCTGGCAGTCAGGCTCTCTGTCATCAAATCCCCTGTCACCCCCTCAGCACTGCTTATGACCAATCAATGCAGGGGACTAGGCTGGTCCCTGATATGGAAACACTTCTCTAGGTCATCCAACACCTGATTTCTTTGCTTTCCTTTTAGTTTCCTTCTTTCTGCTTGCATCTGCACAGGTCGTCCTGAAACACTATCTTCCTTCTTAATGCTGATATCATCCACATTGGTAAGTGTGTTTCTTCTCAGGCAAACTGCCATGGCTGAGTTTCATGGATTCTCACCCTATCAATACATATAGACCTTTTGTTGTCTCTGTGGTTTTCTGACCCTGGAGAAGGAAATGGCAACCCACTCTAGTATTCTTGCCTGGAGAATCCCATGGACAGAGGAAGCTGGTAGGCTACATACAGTCCACGGGATCACAAAGAATTGAACACAACTGAGTGACTAAACACATGGTTCTCTGAATGCTTTCCAAATTGCTTATTCAGTGTAGGTGTAAAGTCTTATGAAGAAAGGGCAGTTCCAGCAGATGTTCTACAGATAGAGAAAGAGAAAGGACTTTATTTGGGGGACTTTTGCCTCAATATTGTAATGAAATTACCCATAAAGGGCAAGTAAAATTTTTGTCAGAACTTGGAGTACTCCCCTCCAAACAAATTTCTCAGTCTTTGAATGAAAATGGCCAAGATTTTAAATTCAATTCTGTAGATAAAGGCACATGGGCACAAATGTTCTGGCAAATTTCCCAAGTCAGAGTGAGGGAAAAACAAAAATCCAGTAGTATCTGGATCTTTCCACTGGGAAGCAGAATCAGGTTCAATTTCTAGTCTTGTAGTGGGTCATTACATCTCCTAACTTGAAACAATAAACAGTGATAGTTTCTATTTTGTTTTCATTTAATGATTGTTGTTCTTGTTCTGTTGCTAAATCATGTCCGACTCTGCGACGCCATGGACTGCAGCACGCCAGACCTCCCTGTCCTTCTCTGTCTCCCGGAGCTTGGTCAAACTCATATCCATTGAGTTGGTGATGCAGTCCAACCATCTCATTCTCTGTTGCCCCCTTCTCCTCCTGCCCTCAATCTTTCCAGCATCAAGGTCTTTTCCAATGAGTCAGCCCTTCACATCAAGCGGCCACACTGTTGGAGCTTCAGCTTTAGCAACAGTCCTTCCAATGAATATTCAGGGTTGATTTCCTTTAACATTGACTGTTTCATTCGCCTTGCAATCTAAGGGACTTTCAAGAGTTTCCTCCAACACCACACTTTGAAAGCATCAATTCTTCGACACTCGGCCTCTTTATGGTGCAACAAACCCAAACCAAAAGCAAGAGGAGAGGAGAAAGGGTTTCTGTGCTATGGTGGAATCAGCTAGAGAGTTTGCTCTGGTGAGAGGAACCTACCAGGCTGAGCCTGCAGGTGCAGGAGTGCATGTGCCAACCAGTATTGAGTAGCTTCTCTTTCTGCTTGGAGGATTCTTCATCTCAGTCCTGAACAAGAACATGAATGATGTAAGAAAGCTTAAGGCTATTATCCACCTGAAAACATTATGTACTTTGGGGGTTAACAGATACACACTTCTGTATATAATGTATATTAACAATAAGGACCTTCCTATAGCAGGGGGAACTATATTCAGTAATTTGTAATAAACAACAATGGAAAAGAATCTTATTCTTGAAACTACCACTGTTATAAATCAACTGTACTTCAAAAAAACCCATCCTGCATGTAAATGATGCACAAACACTGATGCTTCTAGAGTTTTAAACATCACACATGTAGTTCGGTTCAATTCAGTTCAATCGCTCAGTCGTGTCCAACTCTTTGCAACCATGGACTGCAGCACACCAGGCCTCTCTGTCCATCACCAACTCCCTCAATTTACTCAAACTCATGTCCATTGAGCCGGTGATGCCATCTAACCATCTCATCCTCTGTCATCCCTGTCTCCTCCTGCCTTCAATCTTTCCCAGAATCAGAGTTTTTTTTTTTTTTTCAAATGAATCAGCTCTTTCCATCAGGTGGCCAAAGTATTGGAGTTTCAGCTTCCAAAGTATTGGAGTTTCAGTTTCAGGCATCAGTCCTTCCAATGAATATTCAGGGCTGATTTCCTTTAGGACGGACTGGTTGCATCTCCTTGCTGTCCAAGGGACTCACAAGAGTCTTCTCCAACATCACAGTTCAAAAGCATCAATTCTTTGGTGCTCAGTTTTCTTTATAGTCCAAATCTCACATCCATACAGGACTACTGGAAAAACCATAGCTTTGATTAGACAGACCTTTGTTGGCAAAGTGATGTCTCTACTTTTTAATATGCTGTCTAGGTTGGTCATAACTTTTCTTCCAAGAAGAAAGTGTCTTTTAATTTCATGGCTGCAGTCACCATCTGCAGTGATTTCAGAGCCCAAAAAAATAGTCAGCCACTGATTCCCCACCTATTTGCCATGAAATAATGGGACTGGATGCCATGATCTTAGTGTTCTGAATGTTGAGTTTTAAGCCAACGTTTTCACTCTCCTCTTTCACTTTCATCAAGAGGCTCTTTAGTTCCTCTTCACTTTCTGCCGTAAGGGTGGCATCATCTGCGTATCTGAGGTTATTGATATTTCTGCTGGCAAACTTGATTCCAACTTGTGCTTCATCCAGTCCAGCATTTCTCATGTTGTACACTGCATACAAGTTAAATAAGCAGGGTGACAATATATAGCCTTGACATACTCCTTTCCTGATTTGGAACCAGTCTACTGTTCCATGTCCAGTTCTAACTGTTGCTTCTTGAGATGCATACAGATTTCTCAGGAGGCAGGTCAGGTGGTCTGGTATTCCCATCTCTTTAAAAATTTTCCATGGTTTGTTGTGACCCACACAGTCAAAGGCTTTGGCATAGTCCATAAAGCAGAAGTAGATGTTTTTCTGGAACTCTCTTGCTTTTTCGATGATCCAATGGATGGTGGCAATTTGATCTCTGGTTCCTCTGCCTTTTCTAAAACCAGTTTGAACATCTGGAAGTTCACGGTTCACGTACTGTTGAAGCCTGGCTTGGAGAATTTTGAGCATTACTTTACTAGCATGTGAGATGAGTGCAATTGTGCAGTAGTTTGAGCATTCTTTGGCATTTCCTTTCTTTGGGATTGGAATGAAAACTGACCTTTTCCAGTCCTGTCACCACTGCTGAGTTTTCCAAATTTGCTGACATATTCAGTGTAGCACTTTCATAGCATCATCTTTTAGGATTTGAAAAAGCTCAACTGGAATTCCATCACCTCCACTAGCTTTGTTCATAGTGATGCTTCCTAAGACCCACTTGACTTCACATTCCAGGATGTCTGGCTCTAGGTGAGTGATCACACCATTGTGATTATCTGGGTCATGAAGATCTTTTTTTGTACAGTTCTTCTATGTATTCTTGCCACCTGTTCTTAATATCTTCTGCTTCTGTTAGGTCCATACCATTTCTGTCCTTCATTGAGCCCATCTTTGCATGAAAACTTCTCTTGGTATCTCTAATTTTCTTGAAGAGATCTCTAGTCTTTCCCATTCTATTGTTTTCCTCTCTCTTTGCATTCATCACTGAGGAAGGCTTTCTTCTCTCTCCTTGCTATTCTTTGGAACTCTGCATTCAAATGGGTATATCTTTCCTTTTCTCCTTTGCCTTTTGCTTCTTTTCTTTTCATAACTATTTGTAAGGCCTCCTCAAACAACAATTTTGCCTTTTTTCGTTTCTTTTTCTTGGGGATGGTCTTGATCCCTGCCTTCTATACAATACCAGAAACCTCTGTCCATAGTTCTCCAGGCACTCTATCAGATCTAATCCCTTGAATCTATTTGTCACTTCCACTGTATAATCATACAGGAATTTATTTAGGTCATACCTGAATGGTCTAGTGGTTTTCCCTACTTTCTACAACTTAAGTCTGAATTTGGCTATAAGGAGTTCATGATCTGAGCCACGGTCAGTTCCCAATCTTGCTTTTGCTGACTGTATAGAGCTTCTCCGTCTTTGGCTGCAAAGAATATATTCAATCTGATTTAGGTATTGACCATCTGGTGATATCCATGTGTAGAGTCTTCTCTTGTGTTGTTGGAAGAGGGTGTTTGCTATGACCAATGCGTTTTCTTGGCAAAACTCTATGAGCCTTTGCCCTGCTTCATTCTGTACTCCAAGGCCAAATTTGCGTGTTACTCCAGGTATTTCTTGACTTCCTACTTTTGCATGCCAGTCCCCTATAATGGAAAGGATATCATTTTTGTGTCTTATTTCTAGAAGATCTTGTAGGTCTTCATAGAACTGTTCAGCTTCTTCGGCATTACTGGTTGGGGCATAGACTTGGATTACTGTGATATTGAATGGTTTGCCTTGGAAACGAACAGAGAGCATTCTGTCATTTTTGAGATTGTATACAAGTACTGCATTTCAGACTCTTTTGTTGACCATGATGGCTACTCCATTTCTTCTAAGGGATTCCTGCCCACAGTAGTAGATATAATGGTCATCTGAGTTAAATTCACCCATTCCATTCCATTTTAGTTTGCTGATTCCTAAAATGTCTATGTTCACTCTTGCCATCTCCTGTTTGACCACTTCCAATTTACCTTGATTCATGGACCTAACATTCCAGTTTCCAATGCAATATTGCTTTTTACAGCATTGGACTTTACTTTCATCACCAGTCACATCCACAACTGGTGTTGTATTTGCTTTGGCTCTGTCTCTTCATTCTTTCTGGAGTTATTTCTCCACTGGTCTCCAGTAGCATATTGGGCACCTACCGATCTTGGGAGTTCATCTTTCAGTGTCCTATCTTTTTGCCTTGTCATACTGTTCATGGGGTTCTCAAGTCAAGAATATTGAAGTGGTTTGCCATTCCCTTCTCCAGTGGACCATGTTTTGTCAGAACCCTCCACCATGACCCATCTGTCTTGGGTGGCCCTACATGGCATGGCTCATAGTTAGACAATGCTGTGGTCCATGTGATCAGATTGGTTAGTTTTCTGTGACTGTGGTTTTCAGTCTGTCTGCCCTCTGAAGGAGAAGGATAAGAGGCTTATGGAAGCTTCCTGATGGGAGAGACTGACTGAGGGGGAAACTGGGTCTTGTTCTGTTGGGCAGGGCCATGCTCAGTAAATCTTTAATCCAATTTTCTGTTGAAGGGCAGGGCTGTGTTCCCTCCCTGTTATTTGACCTGAGGACAAACTGTGGTGGAGGTAATGAAGGTAATGGTGACCGCTTTCAAAAGGGCCCTTGCAGGCACTGCTACACTCAGTGCCCCGACCCTGCAGCGGGCCACCGCCGACCCACACCTCTGCCAGAGACTCCTGGACACTCACAGGCAAGTCTGGGTCAGTCTCCTGTGGGGTCACTGCTCCTTTCTCCTGGGTCCTGGTGCACACAAGGTTCTGTTTGTACCCTCCAAGAGTTTGTTTCCCCAGTTCTGTGTAAGTTCTGGCGGCTCTATGGTGGGGATAATGGCGACCTCCTCTAAGAGGACTTATGCCATACCCAGGTCTACTACACCCAGAGCCCCTGTCCCTGCAGCAGTTCACTGCTGACCTGTACCTCCTCAGGAGACACTCAAACACAGTTCTATCTCAGTCTCTGTGGGGTCTCTGGGTCCTGGTGTACACAAGGTACGTTTGAGCCCTCTGAGCATCTCTGGTGGGTATGGTGTTTGATTCTAAACGTATTTTGCTCCTCCTACCATCTTGCTGGGGCTTCTCCTTTGCCCTTGCACATAGGGTATCTCCTCACAGTTGTCCCAGCACTATGCAGCCAGGAAACTCTACCCAATGCTCTGTGGTGACCTCAATTAGTTCCAATGATGAGGAAAAGTTCTGTCTTTAGAAATCAAACTAAGTGTAAAAGTGCCGAAGCTCTGGTGGTGGTGGTGTAGGTGTCGATACAGGCATTAGTCAGCAATACTGATTGCAGTGAAGTCACTCAAGAGCCCTGCCATGTGTCCAAAATGGAACGCAACAAGCAGCAAAACCATGTCTTGAATTCACTAGGTCCCAGAAGTCCAGAGGACACTGGGGCCCTGAGCAGCAAGGCAAGCTCCTCTTCTGAACTTGATCATGGTGATGGTTTCATGAGATTGCATATGTCCAAACCCTTCGCACTGTACACAGGCAGACCTTGAAGATACTGCAAGTTCGGCTCCAGGACACTGGATCATTTGCAGTTCAAGTAGCATCATCAAAATGCAATTCTGCTCATCTGACTCATGGATAACTTTTTCTTTCTTTCTTTCTTTCTTTCTTTTTTCACACATGTAATGTCCCACTTAATCATTGCACAGTGCTGTGATGTATGGATTATTATTAATAGCAGCATGATCTCAATTCCCAGATGATGTTTGAAGAATCACTTTTGCAACAAGGGCCTTGAACAAAGTGCTTGAGACCCACGTGGCATGATTTGCTTATAGAATTGCCTTTGACTATGGCTTTCATAGTCCTAACACCTAGGACCAGGCCAGGACTGAAAGTGAAAGTGTTAGTCAGTTGGTCATGTCTGACTCTTTGCGACCCCATGAACAGGAGCCCACCAGGTTCCTCTGTCCATGGGATTCTCCAGGCAATAATAATGGAGTGGGTTGCCATTTCCTTCTTCCAGGGAACTTCCTGACCCAGGGATTGAACCTGGGTCTCCTGCATTGCAGGCAGATTCTTTACCACTGAGCTGCCCTGACAATAAATGTGGCCTGGGTCATTGCTCCTTCCTCTCCTGGGGTATACTTTTATGTTGGTGGTAACCACATTTGGAAACATTGAGGCTCCCAGAAAGAGAAGCCACCTCAGCTTTGGAGATTAGGAATCTGTGACTCTTGGTAGCTGTTCACCTGGAGGAATGGGGAAGTGTGGGGATTTTTTAGAAGATGACACATTCTTTGTTATTGTTGGCACTCATGGTGCTGAACTCATTTCAGCTGAGTAAGCACCAGCGACTCAATTCTAAGAGCACCGTAGACTTCATCTCACACTGTGTGAAATTGTTAAGGGTTATTGAGTGTTCTCTTCATGGCCCCTTAAGATCTGTGAAATAAATCTCTGTCCTTGGCAAACACACTGAGGGCTTTTCAGTCTCCATGCTCCATTGAAATGTCAAAGTATGACAGGAAGGCATGGCTACTCTTGTTTGGGAGGCTTGATAGAACAAACGGATGATGTATGCACACCAGCTGGAGGCCTCACCAGGACTATATATATATATGTGTGTGTGTGTGTATACATATATATCTATAACATATAATATTATATAGTATATATAATATATGGCATATTATATATACAGTATATATACAATTATATATAGTATATACAATAATACTATATATGTTAATATTTAATATATTAGCGTGAAAACTGGTGTGATTTGCAGATCTAAGCACCAAACAGATGTGTGGAATCTTCAGGTGCCCTGAAATTGAATTTAAAGGAGTCCTCTCTGTGAGGGGCCACCCAGAACTCCTCTTCCTGGGGAGCTCACCTGCTCAGAGTAGCCACTGTAGGGAACAATCTGGTCTCGTGACAGCACACTTGCCGCCTTTCCTCCCTTGCAGCCTTTAGAACCAGAAAACAGTTTGATAGGAACTTAATATGATCTTTCTCATTGTGCTTTTATAGATGAGAGAACTTGAGACCTGGAACACATTTCTTTTACTAAAAAAGTTTTATTTTATTTTGGAGTATAGTTGGTTATATTGGAGTATGGTGGTGGTTTCGTTGCTAAGTCGTGTCTGACTCTTGCGACCCCATGGACTGTAGCTTGCTAGGCTCCTCTGTCCATGGGATTCTCTAGGCAGGAATACTGGAGTGGGTTGCCATTTCCTTTTCCAATATTGGAGTATAGTTGATAGCATTCTTGCCTGGAGAATTCCATGGTCAGAGGAGCTTGGTGGGCTAAGTCCATGGGGTTGCAGAGTCTGACACAACTGAGCGACTAACACTTTCACTTTCATAGTTGGTTTATGGAATACATTTCTCTCTAAGGTAAAACAAAAGCAATTTGGGAGGCATCCAAAGAAGGAAGGCCAACTCTAAATGGGCATGTGGTACAGGGGTGAGCGCAGTGGTGGTGGTGGGGGCCAAGTGATGAGTGCGGTGATGATGTCTCTGAGTGTGGTGGTGATGTTGGGATGTTCATAATGTCATCCACTGAGGGCTGCGTGCACGGTGGGCCACCCTGGTTGTCATGACTGAGAGGAGAGACATCTGAGAGGTCATAGCACCTGCAGAGTGAATGGGGACAGCATCTGTTGTGCTTCATCTGAACCAGGTTGTATAGTGGTTGGCATTTGAAAGGACTGGAAGGCAGCTGGAGGGGTGGGCATGCTACCTGGCTGGGGCTTAAGGCAGTGGTTCTCTACCCAGGGTGATTCGGCATCCACAGGGGACATTTGGCAATGTCTGTTTTGGTTGTCTGAGTTAAGGTGTGAGCTGCTACTGGCGTTTCCTGTGAGGAGGCCAGGGATACTACCAAACACCCTACAATGTTCAGGGTGGCTCCCCACAACGAGGAATCACCCAGACTAAAGTATCAGTCATGCTGAGGTCAGGAAACCCTGGCTTCAGTTTGTGACTGTTTAAAAACAATCAGTATGTGCCCAGTTGCTCAGCTGTGTCTGATTCTCTGCAGGCCCATGGACTGTAGCCCACCAGACTCCTCTGTCCATGGAATTTTCCAGGCAAAATTACTGGAGTGGGTTGCCATGCCCTCCTCCAGGAGATCTTCCCAACCCAGGGATTGAACCTGCATTGCTTTTGTCTTCTGCATTGGAAGGCAGATTCTAGCTTCTAAATCAGCATACAATGCCAGTTTTCATTTATAGCTATTGATTCTACCACCTTGATTTGAGATTAATTCTCTCCTGCTTTACAGAGCCATTTCTCAGCTAATATAATAATGTCATGGCATAAGAGGAGAATGGTTTAGAAATACTCAGGCAAATTCTGCCAGAGATTAGGACCCAACTCTGTCTCCCAAGCTGTAAGCAAGCTCTTCCTCCTTGGTGCGACCTAGGGTTCTATCTGTCCTCCAAGGTATTTTGACACTTATCTCATCTGAGATTGATCTATTCATCTCCCATCCTCCATGGCAGCCAGTCGAGTGTTTTGTCCCTAGAAACTACTTAATGAGAGTTTGTAATCCATCCACAGCCAGTGAAGCCAATCTTAAGCTGAGTTTCCAGGCATTCACTCCACCATGTTTATCTTTGGATTGGGAAGAGTGGTCATATGTGCTTTCAGGGCTTGGCTTCATGGAAGGAGGACCAGCACCTCATTAATAGCTCTTTTCTGTCAGTTATTTGTCTCCCTGAGACTCCAGCCGCTTCTCACGTTGTTTATGGCCTTGGGGCCCCACTGGAAATGGAAAATGGTGTGCCCTTCACCCACCCAGCCTCTGTCCTCTGCTCACATACAGATGTGATTCTGAATAAATGAGTCTCTCTAATACTGTCCCAAGTGACCCTGTGTGGTGTGAAGAGTAAGAAACCATCCCTCTCTTTACAAGCTCTCACTTCAGTGAGGAGGGCAGGTGGGCCCATAAATCATCCTGATAGATGGATTAAATGTCTTAGTAGAAATGTACATGGAGTGTTTGTGAGCGTGGAGAGAAACTGTTAACTGGGCCTGGCTGTAGGAAAGGGGTGGAGAGTTGGGAAGGCCTCATTTTACCTGCCTTAATGGAGGCACAGAAGATCATCAGATGGGATGGTGCCTAGAAATGGGCTCTTTCTTCACCTAAGGGAATGTGTAGCCCGGAAGGGGTTTTCCCAGGTGGTGCTAGTGGTAAAGAATCTGCCTGCCAATGCAGGATGTGCAAGAGACATGGGTTTGATCCCTGGGTCGGGAAAATCCCCTGGAGGAGGAAATGGCAACCGACTCCAGTATTCTTGCTTGGAAAATTCCATGGACAGAGGAGCCTGGTGGGCTACAGTCCCATAGGATTGCAAAGAGTTGGACATGACAGAGTGACTGAGCACACGCAGAAATCATTGCCTTTGTCATAGCTTATCACTCTCAGATTTTGCTTTATATCAGTGTTAGGAGTGTTCAGGTCGTCTATATCTCATGTCCTCCTTGAGGTCACATATGATATTTTTGCATATATTTTTATATTTGTACCCCTCTCTCCTCACAGGGTTAACTCTAATAAATATATAGTAGTGCTGAATAAATGTTTGCAATTGACAAAGATGACAAATAGTATAAAAGTTTCATTATATTTTCAGGGACAAGGATTCATGTGCTTCAGAGAAATATTGAGTCTTTTCAGATTTCACCAGCATTCAGCTTTTAATGGTGTTCCTAAACACACAGACTCTATGGAGCAGAGGGGATATTGAAGTTCAAAGAGACAGAGAAATCAGGTTGAAGATGGTAAGTGATCAGACTCTTAAGGGAATTCGAGCATTTCCTCATTTCTGGACTGGAATAGAAATGTCTGTAATACAGATATTTAAAACTTGTCTGGGTGAATAGGTGGGGGAGGTTCACCGAACGGCCTGGAGCAGGGCCCTCAGGGATGAACTTGATGTGATCGTAAAGGTCATATCTAACCCCAGAGCTGTGGATTCCAGGGTAGCACATCTGCTTTTGATTGCATGGGTTCTGAGCACTGGGCTTAGGGCAGGACGCCATCTGAAGGAGGAAATACTAAGCCTGTCTGCAGGTCTGGATGTTCCCACAATGGGAGACCAGCTAAGCCCCGTGGCCGCAAAGACACTGGAGCTTTGTCTCTGAGGCCCCACACGTGGAGGACTTTGCAGCCCACTGGGGCCTCTCAGAACCAATGAAATGGAGCAGGCGGAGATGCAAAGCCAGGGAAAGTGGATTTGACAGGAGTCTGAGATGATTGTTTGAAACATGGGTTAACGTTGTTAAGAGGGAAGGCTGGGAATCAGAATTGGACCCGCATGGTAATTCTGGTAACTCCACTCACTGGCCCTTGTGTGACCTCGGGAAGCTTGCTGGTTCCTTGTTTGTCAAATGTAGGTTTACTGAGATACCGCAAGCCAAGCATTTAGGACAGCGCCTATGACTTTCCATTCAATGGCATTTGGCTATTATTTTATAATTTAACTCTGGCTTGCTCCATCTGGAGAGATAGCATGACTCTAAATGCTTTGAAATTTGAAAGAAAGGAAGAGAAAAAACACCACCCCAGAGTGCTGTTTAGAATAGTGGAAGTCGACTCAGACAAGCAGCCCCGGCTCCCTGCTGGGCACAGATGTGAGGGGCCCACTCCTCAGGCAAGTGCACTTGCTACCCAGCGAGAGCCAGCCAGGGCCACTGAGTCACGTGAGCGGAGGCGGCAAAAGCTGCAAAAACATATGCGGCGGGAACAGGCACGAGGAGGTGATGCGGGCCCCAGGACGTCCCCGAGGCTACAGGGGACACAGATTCCTTGGAATGCTGCAGAGGCCAGGACTATGTAAACATGAGATCAAAACAATGGCCTCGCTGGCCCTTCAGCATGATAAATGTTTGTCCTGAATGTGTAACAGGAATCAGACCACCACCATCTTTTTGTAGTCTGAGTTTTAAGAGGACCCGGGAGAAAATGCACTGGTGTGAGTTTGGGGAAATCCTTTCAGCTGGCTTGTCTCCCTGGTGGCTGAACCCACCTTCCATGGGCAGACAGCCCCCTGCATTTTCAAAGCCCAGCCTGCCTGCCTGACCCCTCCTGAGCAAGGAGCCACAGAGCAGACTGCTCAGAGGCTTTTAGCATCCTAAGCCAGCTCGGGGATCCCTCCCCCACAGCGTGGGAAAGAGGGGCCTGCCTAGTCCAAATTACTCCCATCATCCCAGGACCACCGAAGACCACGTCTGTTCACTCAGAAAAGGGGGAGTTTAATGGGCAGGGAAACAGGGCCACCAGGTGTGCTCAGGGTCGTAAAACCGAAATAAGTTTCAAATAAGCAGCTCATCTTTCTAAGTTTGCTACCAATGTTGGCTGCACTTGTAGCAAAGCCCCTTCACCTTGGCTGTTACTTATTTTCTTATTGAAAATAATTCTTATTATTTTCTTATTTTCTTATTGTCCCTCACTGCCTTGTCTTGGGTATCTTCTCATAAAAGCAGATGATACAGAAGAGAAAACATTTCCTGTTAAAAGTCCCAAAATATGTGGCTTCTTTAGTTTCTGCTTTCGAGCAAAGTTGGCAGGTTTTTATGACTCAAAGAGTCTCCCTGGAAGACACAGACAGATTGAATAATACAGATTGAAATATATATATATATATATATATATATATATATATATCCATAATCTGTTGGATGAAAAATTTGCTGGAATGATTGAAACAGCTCTCTAAGATCTAACCATCTTCTACTTTATTATGAAAGCCTCAAATGTTAGCATCTCTTTTTGATCATTTATCATTCTGTCTTTTCTGTCAGAAGTTCCAAATTAATGTCTGACCCTTGCTCATGTTTGCTATTTCACTTAGAAAGTATTACCGATAAAACTAGTTGTCTGAGAGTATTTGAATTGCTTTGTTTTTGTTGTCTGGCCTTTGCATTGAAATGTTTTGGGCCAGAAAGTGATTATTAACAACATACCCGAGAGAAATACTCAGACCAGCTTGAATAAGTATCCAAAAGGGAAGGGCAGAGGACAGTTCTAGGAGGCCAGTTTCCGGCAGGGTGAAAGACATGGGTGATAGCTGAAGGTTCAAAGTGGTTTGGGAGGATCTCAGACATGTGTGTGTTTGTATGTGCATGTGTATGTGTGTGTGTGAATGTAAATGCATGTGTGGCAGGGCTGGGGCATGATGTTGATGATGACGATGATGTGATGTTGCCGATGACTAGGTTTTCAGGATGCCATTTGTATGGGTGCCCATCCATGGTCTATTTGGAGAATCTGTGTCAATACCCTGCAGTGCCTCTGCAAGTTACAGTAAACTTCAGCACTGTTGGGGCTTGCCTGGTGGCTCAGATGGTAAAGAATCCCCTGCAGTGCAGGAGACCTGGGTTTGATCCCTGGATAGGGAAGATCCTCTGGAGAAGGAAATGACAACCCACTCCAGTATTCTTGCCTGGAGAATCCCAAGGACAAATGAGCCTGGCGGGGTACAATCCATGAGGTTGCAAAGAGTCAGACACAACTGAGTGACTAAGACACACACTCACAGCACAGTTAGCTGCAGGAATTTTGTCAAGGTAGTGCCTTGGAGGATCCTGAGCCCCAAAGGCTTTTCTCCCTTTTCTGGAATTTTCTGTGGTGAGTTATCAGTAGCCCTGAGGACTGGAGCACATGGCACAAGGGTTGATCATTCAGGCCTGAGTCAAAGGCACTCAGCAAACTCAGGTCTCAGGTGGGGAAGGGATGGATGCCGGACCCAGACTGGTGGTATCAGCCACTTCTGTTGGGTGCAGTTTGAGCTGGTCCCCTCTATACTCAGCTTCCTGTCTTTGAGCTCTCAGATACCTGTTTCTTAGGGTGTGGTTGCATAGACTAAATAAAATAATGCCTATGTCATCTTTTTAGAAAGTAATAAACACTTTTCTATAATATATTGGATTTTGCTGAGGGTGAATACTGTATACACACCGAGGTCAGTTCATCCCAAGAGAAGATATGCATGGATAGGTAAACTGCGGGCATTCAGAATTATATTCTATAATGTCGCTCATTCCTTCTGGATGTTTTTATCCAGTGCCTTCTCTGTGCTTTGCTTAATGCAGCAAGGAAACAAATATGAAAGAGGTCCTGATTCCTGTGGTTCAATGTTTTTTATTTTTGCTGAGAAAATTAACAAGGCCTTAGTATCCCAGAAAACAGAAGATTTGAGGGCTATTATTACATTAGAGAATTGTTATGGGCTGAATTGTGTTTCCCCGAATTCATATGTTCAAGTCCTAGTTCCTTAGAATATCTTTGTATCTGGGAATGGGTATTTATTAAGATAATTAAGGTAAAATGAGGTCTACAGGGTGAGCCCTAGTCTGGTGTCCTTTTAAGAAGGGATTAGGACACACACATGCAACATAAAGACTATGTAAAGATACAGAGAGAAGGTGCCTCTCCACAAACCAAGAAGAGAGGCCTCAGAAGAAAACAACTCTGCTGACCACCTTAATCTTGGACTTCTAGCCCTGAGAACTGTAAAAAAAGAAATTGTAAGCCTTTTGGTATGTGGTACTTTGCCATGACAAGCATAGCAAACTAGTACAGAAATTCATCCAAGAAAAAAAAATAAAAGAAATGCATCCAAGGAAGCAGGAGTGAGCGGGGATTGGAAGGAGAATATATGAGAGGATGGGTGCTTTATCAGTGTGACCACAGCTAAGTGCAACGGCTCAGTTGAGTGGGTACCATTCTCAAAGAGGCTTGACACATAGAGTCATGGTCCATTGAGAGGTAAGGGATAAAGGGAGACGATTTATTCTCAAACTCTGATCTCCTGTTGGTCAAAGTTTCCTCTATGGGATATTGATTCCCCTGTACCTCCAGGTGATGCCATCATGGGCACTGAGCAGGGTCTGTGCCTTGGTGTCACAGGGAAGCTTGTTGAGATGAAAGGGATGCTGGGCCCTAGGAGGGGAAGGCGTGCCATGGAGCCCATGCAGAGCTGCAGCAAAGCCTGGGTGAGTGAACCTGGAGTCGGGTGAGTGGGAGTTAGCCTGGCCACTGGGGTGCTGGGAGGCTTCCTGAGGAGGATGTGGAAAGGCAGAGAGGTATGGGTGAGTGAGAGCTATTGGTGTTTGCTGTAGCTGGAGCCCAGCACATTTGGCAAGGGCTGCTGGGAAGTGAGATTAGAGAGGCCCCAGCAGTGAGATCACCAGAACCTTGAAAAGATAATGCATTTGGGTTCTATCTTGAAAATAACAAGCTGTCATTAAAACAAAGCCTTTAAGTGAGGGTGATGTGACTGAGCTTACACTCAGAAAGAGCTCTGGAGAAAATGCATTTGACTGGGGACTCCAGGGCTAACACTGCCTGAGAGGTGGGCTCTGCCCAGGCATTCTCCCTGCCCATCTCTGCACCTCCCTCTCCTCTTCAGGAAGGAGAGCAGATGGGCCTGCAGCCTAGCCTCAGTGCTGAATCAATGACACTGTGAGATTTACTGACCATGGTGAAATGACAGGTCAGGCCTGCCTTACACTCATAAAGCTTGTGATTTAGTGGAAGCCAAGGGCTGAGGGAGGGAACAGGACTCACTCCTTCTTCAGGGACTGGTAGGGGGAGGATCATAAAATAATGCTTGCCTTCAATTATTCTCTCTCCAGAGAAGGATTTCCCTATGGGCATGAGGGAAAAGACCCTTGACACCCTCTCGCCAAATAGTCAACAATCGCCACCTCTCCAGCCATGTCTTAATAGAAGGCTCTGTCTCAGAGCGCCAATCACCCATTTATTTCTCAGATACATAGGATCAAGTGTTCCATAAGTTTTTAGCTCTACCACCTACTGGGATGAAGGGCCTTGGTGAAGGAACTCAAAGGTTATTTCTGAGAGGAAAGGGCTTCATGTCCCCAGAGAGTAGACCGTGTCCTTGGGGGATCCCAGAGGGAAGAGGAGAGACAGGAGGTAGAGCCATGGTCAGCTGTGGGGACACAATGGTCAGAGGGCTTGACTGAGATGTTCACAATGGTGGGGGGTGCAGGCCCCCAGGCCCCCCAAGGAGTTCATGGTTGGGGGTGCCAGCCCTCAGACCCCCAGGGAGGCCCTGTACCTGAGGTTGGTAGGATGCCCTGACTCCCTAAGCCTTCTACCTCAGATGTACCTGCTGTCAGGGCTGCAAGGTGTCAGCTCCCATCAGTCAAGTCCAGGTCATGCCCTGCCCTCCTGATCTGGTGACTCCTGGATGCAGATACCCAGACCCAAATGTCCCTGCTGCCTTCTCCTTGCTAACAGGTCAAGACCAAGCCAGGACCAGACTAAGAGTAATGAGGACTTCTGGCTTTGCCACTAAAGACCCATCAATGGGTCTCGAGTAGAGAGTTTCAGGAGTGGGGGCAGAAATATTCCACATGGTCCAACTCCAGTCTCTGCTGCTCATTTATAACTCTCTCCAGTTCCCACAAAAACAGAACAAACCAGAACAACAACACACAGCAAAGGAGTCTTCTGCAGACCCCTTATAAACATCAAGTGCCAGGTGGCTTTGTGGTAAAGAATCTGCCTGGAATTCAGGAGACACAGGAGACATGGGTTCAATCCCTGGGTTGGGAAGATCCTCTGGAAAAGGAAATGGTAACCCACTCCAGTATCCCTGCCTGGAGAATCTCATGAACAGAGGAGCCTGGCAGGCTACAGTCCATAGGGTTGCAAAGAGTCAAACGTGACTGAGCACATTTATTTATTTAATTTAAATAAAAAGGATTTTGTTTCCTGGCTTTACTCCTGACTCTCTGATTACTGGGCAGCACTGCAGCTACGAAATCTGAAAGATGAAGGACAGAAGTCATGGTCAAACACACTGGGGACTGTACTCCCAGTTGAGAGTGTTGCCTCCAAGTCAGATGATTTGGGAAAGAAAAAGTCACGTTCCCAGTTCTTGAGGTTTTCATCATGCTAAGCACCCATCCACTTGTCCAGAACTGGAAACCTATTACTATGTGTCCCTTATTATTCTTAGAATTTAAGATGATATTTTCCTATTTTAGTTAATGGCCTGAGAATGAGATTTTGGTTGTTTGCAACAAATTGCCTGATTTGGAAATATTGGTGCAGAGGGACTCTATATAATTCAAAGGCTTTTTATAGCATAGGTTTTCCTCCCCCCACCCCCACCAGGGTCTGGAGAGTTCCTTTAATCAGGGAGTGGAAGTGATTAATGACCCCATGTGCCTGTGTGCACGTGGAGGTCTCTGTCCTCAGAGTGAGGGGAGGAGGGATCACACCAGCAGATCCCAGCAGAGAAGGAAAGCCCAGGACCACATTCTCTACCCTGAAAGTACGTGCATGCAATTAAAGCGCTGCCAAACCCACCCAAATGCAAATAGGGATGAATATAGCAATTGGTGGAATGCGCTAAGGGCTGTATCTTCAGCTGTGCTGGCCCAGGGCCCGCTTGCTGACTTGGAAAAGCAAAGGGGGGTGGGGGGGGGGCTGGGAAGTGGGGTTTAGAATTCTGCTCATTATTTCAAAAGGGAAATACTTCAAATCTTCAATCACCATTTACTAAGCACTTACTATGTGCCAGGCACTAAATAGCGGAAGGAGGAAAGGCTATAAAAAGAAGTAGAATTTCATTGCTGTTCCTGGGAAATTCAGTTTAGTGGGAGAGATATATAGACGCATAGTTACACCTTAAGGTGTAGCCCCCACAGCAGGGAGCTCTGCTGGGCTCTGAGATAGTGGGTGGCAATTCAGCAGTAGTGTCCCAGGCTGGGAAAGAGGGTGGGTATTTCCAGCAGAATCAACAAGAGTGTGACATCCCAGTGCCTGGAGGGTAAGGGCTAGAGGGCCGGGAGCAGCGGGCCAGGGTTGAGACTGTGGGAAGGGCCCAGAACATGGAGGTTTATATGCTCTGATGAAGAGTTTGGATTTGTTTCTACAGGCAGTAGGGAGCAATACTGTAGGGTGTTATAAAGCAGGGAAATTGGAATGAACATTTTAGAGCTACACACATCTCACTGTGAATATTTGAGAGCCAGGGCTATGGAGAGTGGGGCAGAACTAGTCTCATGGCGGAGGGATGGCAGTGTCTATCCGTCCTAACAGCAGCTAAGCTCAGATCTGGAGGTTCTCATGAGTCCTTTCATTTCTGAATTGTTCCTCTCTTTTTCTCTTTCAGAAAGACTTTCTTATTATATTCTTCACAGGTGTTCCAAGGCCAGTTTTCTTCCACAAATCTCACTTTTCAAACTTGTCCTTTCTTTACTGTACTAGATATACACTCCGATGCTATTTTGAAAAAAGCCCCTAACAACTAGAGAAGCAACAAAACGGTGAAGTTCTCTGCATAATTCACATTTTTTAAAGGATACTAAAAAATGTCCATCTGGTCTTGACTCTGACTGGGACATTTACACCTGTGGCCCTTCCTAAAAGGAGGTTTGATCCTGTACTAACCCTACGTGAAGCTTCTCTCAGTAGAATAGCTGGGGCATTCCCACTGGCGGAGTCTCAAATGCCAAGCTCTCCCCACCTCTGAAATATGCCTCTCAGTGCTCAGGTCACAGCCTCGCTTCCTGCTTACCTGTCTCATCTGGATTTAAAAGTCTCAGAGTTCACTCTTAAAGAAATCTAAGGGCAACCCTCATCGTTTCCTTTTTAGTAAGAAGAAAGCCAAGTCTGGGCCCTACAGAAATCAGGGATGTCTTAATGACTGAGGTGGTGAAAGCATTTCAGAAGCGTGGATTTGGTTTCATCAAAGCCAGCACAGACTCTTGTTTGGTCACAACTCTCTCTGCCTCCCCAGCTTCCTTACATGTGACACTTAATTCTTATTTCCAGGTTTTTCTTGGTTACATCTCACCCATCCTCAGGGCCTTGGCTGTGACTTCACCTCTGAGAAGCCTGTTCTCATGATGCAGCCACAGGCATCTCACTTGACTTGCGCTCCTTTGGGTTTTATCAACCATAATTAGCAGTTAACCTTGAACTACAGTTGCAGGCAAACTTGGAATCCCAGAGATGTTCTCATCGTGGGCTCTGTGCTGTGGATGCCAGGATCAGTAGCCTGCCCTCTCCTGCCGTGTCCACTACCAGATGTGGGGGTTATCACCAGCCTGCAGCACCGGGCGCAGCATTGCTTCTCTGGACGATGTAAGGAAGGCTACAATGAACTGTGCTAAGGAGGTTATAGCATGCTGTAATCTTACAAAACAGAACAGTGGAAAGGGTTGGGCTTGCAATTAAATAGACCTGATTTCAAAAACTAGTTCTTCATAAGTCATCAAGTGAAAGTGAAAGTCACTCAGTTGTGTCCGACTCTTTGTGACCCCCATGGACTGTAGCCCACCAGGCTCCTCTGTCCTTGGAATTCTCCAGGTCAGAATATTGGAGCGGGTAGCCATTTCCTTCATCAGGAGATCTTCCTAACCCAGGGATTGAACCCAGATCTCCTGCATTGCAGGCAGATTCTTTACTGTCTGAGCCACCAGGAAAGCCCCATAACTCAACAGGGAAATTCAAATTAAGAACACACGGAGATAGAATTACACTGATTTAAAAAAAGAACACAACAAAAAAAGAACTGGTAAAACCAAGTGCTGGGAAGGATGCAGGGTGACTGGACTTCTTGTCTGTTGCTAGTGGTAGAGTAAACTAGTACAATCACTTCACAAAGATAATTTGAATTTGAACTTTTGGTTCGCCCCAATTTTTAACTGTTATGTCTTCAACAATATGTGAACTGTGAACATCCAGATGTTCAAGCTGGTTTTAGAAAAGGCAGAGGAAGCAGAGATCAAATTGCCAACATCCACTGGATCATCGAAAAAGCAAGAGAGTTCCAGAAAAAACATCTATTTCTGCTTTATTGACTATGCCAGAGCCCTTGGCTGTGTGGATCACAATAAACTGTAGAATATTCTGAAAGAGATGGGAATACCAGACCACCTGATCTGCCTCTTGAGAAATCTGTATGCAGGTCAGGAAGCAACAGTTAGAACTAGACATGGAACAACAGACTGGTTTCAAATAGGAAAAGTAGTATGTCAGGCTGTATATTGTCACCCTGCTTATTTAACTTATATGCAGAGTACATCATGAGAAATGCTGGGCTGGAGGAAGCACAGGCTGAAATCAAGATTGCTGGGAGAAGTATGAATAACCTCAGATATGCAGATGACACCGCCCTTTTGGCAGAAAGTGAAGAAGAACTAAAGAACCTCTTGATGAAAGTGAAAGAGGAGAGTGAAAAAGTTGGCTTAAAACTCAACATTCAGAACACTAAGATCATGGCATCTGGTCCCATCACTTCATGGCAAATAGATGAGGAAACAGTGTAAACAGTGGCCGACTTTATTTTGGGGGGCTCCAAAATTACTGCAGATGGTGACTGCAGCCATGAAATTAAAAGATGCTTACTCCTTGGAAGAAAAGCTGTAACCAACCTAGACAGCATATTAAAAAGCAGAGACATTACTTTGTCAACAAAGGTCCGTCTAGTCAAGGCTATGGTTTTTCCAGTAGTCCTTTATGGATGTGAGAGTTAGACTATAAAGAAAGCTGAGCACTGAAGAATTGATGCTTTTTAACTGTGGTGTTGGAGAAGATTCTTGAGAGTCCCTTGGATTGCAAGGAGATCCAACCAGTCCATCCTAAAGGAGATCAGTCCTGGGTGTTCATTGGAAGGACTGATATTGAAGCTGAAACTCCAATACTTTGGCCGCCTGATGCGAAGAGCTGACTCATTTGAAAAGACCCTGATGTTGGGAAAGATTTGAAGATGGGAGGAGACGGGGATGACAGAGGATGAGATGGTTGGATGGCATCAGCAACTCAATGGACATGAGTTTGAGTAAACTCTGGGAGCTGGTCATGGACAGGGAGGCCTGGCATTCTGCAGTCCATGGGGATCGTAAAGAGTAGGACATGACTGAGCGACTGAACTGAACTGAACTGAACTGATGAATCAAGTTGCTGGGAACATGTGTGATGTGCCTTTGGTGGACACAAGTGCCCCTTTCTGTTGGAGATACACTGGGGTCTGAAGCTGTTTTTGAAAAAGCGTTTAATACACCTAACCTACCAAACATTATAGCTTAGTCTAGCCTGCCTTAAACATGCTTGGGACACTTACATTAGCCTACAGTTGGGCAAAATCATTTAACACAAAGCCTACTTTCAGTAAAGTGTTGATTATCTCATGTAATTTATTGAATGGGCTTCCCTGAACACTCAGTGGTAAAGAATCACCCTGGAATGCAGGAGACACAGGAGAGACACGGGTTTGATCCCTGGGTCGGCACAATCCCCTGGAGGAGGAAATGGCAACTGACTCCAGTTTTCTTTGCCTGGAGAACTCCATGAACAGAGGAGCCTGGCGGGCTATAGTCCGTAGGGTCGTGGAGTCAGACATGACTGAGCATGATCTATGCAATTTATTGACTACTAGACTGAAAGGGAAAAGCAAAATGGGTTTTCTGGCTGTACGATGGTTAGTGTGTCCATTATTAACCCTCATGATCCGTGGTTGAGTGGGAGCTGAAGCTGCCATTGCTCAGCATCATCCAGATTTTGAACTACATATTGCCTGCCCAGGAAAAGATCAACATTCAAAGTTCTGAGTCTTCTACTGAATGCAATTGTTTTCTCACCATCATAATGCAGAACAATCATTAAGTCAAACCATTTTAAGTTAAGGACTCTGTATGTAAATCGAAGAAACTGCAGAGCTGCAGGACTTGTGATGTTCAGCATTGTATGTGGAAGGAGGGTGATAATCTTGCCAGATTGTGTGGTTGGAATTGTCACAGCTAACACTGCCCTTGGGGTGTCTGACTGCATCCATCCATCAATTTTTGTCTTGTAAGGAACCACCCCCACAATTTAGCGACTTCACCAATGTCACCTATAGTACTCACCCATCTATAGGTCTGTCAGGCCACTCTGCTGCTCAGGGCTAGCTCAGCTGATGGAGTAGGGCTGATATTGTGTGGTCGGATGACAGGTTGAATAGGGCCTGCCGGTTTGGGTGGCCTCTGCTGCTTGTCTGGTAGTTAGCTTCATGTTGGTTTAGGAGGAGGGGAGGCTGAGTCATGAGTGTCTCATAATCTAGGAGACAACCTGGGCTTGTTCACACGGATGCTGGAAGTTCCACAGGAGAGAGCAGAACCTTGCACTGGGTGCTCAGGCCGGCAGGGAACCAACACATATCACCTGTGCTGCATTCTACTAGCTGAAGCATTAGACCAGCTAAGATCCATGGGGTGGAAAAATACATCCCACTCCTGGATGGCGGATACAGAAAGGGGAAGAACCTTGGTTACTTAGAAATGGCCCCTTCTGTTTGTTCTGTATCATGAACTCTGTAAATCATCTTTGGGTCTATTTCTTACTGGCTTCCAAGTAACAGAGAGGAAGGGATACAGCTCTATGCTCACTTTTTGTTCCTGTTGTGGAAGTCAGGAAAACAAAATCTGCCATTAACAACAGCATGCGACCAGGGTGTCCGCCTGAGAAGGACGTTTTTCATTTTCCATGGAAAGCTTTTAAAATGACATTTCCTTGGAACCATCAGTTATAAGCATAAGTATGGGAGTTCAAATGGAATATTCAGTTTTCACAGCTGTCTCTGTGCTAAATTTAAAAGGACAGAAAAACAAAGAGAAAGAAAAAAATGACCCATGGCTTTTTGCAACAGAATGGAGGCCCCGGGAAGGAGTCTTTCCAATGCTGTGAGGCCTGCTCAGTGACTCCATCATTTCCAGATTGGACTCTTTTAATTAACCATGGCTGGATTTCTGCACTTTTACTCTCGGGTTGGTGTTTTATTTTTTTGTTCTAGTGCCCACATGAGCATCCTCTGGCAGTAAAACATTCAGGGAGAAGTTATAAAAACATGTCATCTTGGTTATAACGTCTGGCTAATTGATTTTTGAGAATCGCTTAATTGTATGACTTTCGTTAACTAAACAACAATGCCTGTTTTCACACCCCTGAAATTAGCTCATACTATTTCATGACCTGCCCCTGCTGAGACGCACTCCATATTTCTGACCATAAATCTGGCCTCTGCCGAGGCTTGCATATTTGTTCCAGCTTTGTTGTGGCGATTTTACTACATTGGTTGCTTTTTTTCCCCTTCCAATTTATAGTAGGCAATAAACATGGAGAAAGGTTTAAGGGGAGAAAGTGTTTGTTTCCAAACTGTGTGAGCTGAATTTTTAATTTCTTGCTTAAATAAAATAATAAAAGGTGGCTTTCTTCACTTCTTGGCCCAACATGGATCTCTGTTGGTTCCACTTAAATGGTATGTGAGAGAAACATGAGCTTGTGGCCTTTTTTATTTTTTTTTAAACGGAGATCTCCAAAAGCTCTGCTGAGTTAGATTAATTGCCTGGAAGTTTCACAGGAGTCTATGTCAGTTACAAGGAGATTTTAATGTGGAAAGTCAAGATGATAGGCATGTGGGAAGTGAGGCTAGGAGAGGCCTGAGAGAGAGGAATGAATGGAAGGAGGAAAATAAAGCCACTTCAGATCAGTGGGAAAAATCTTGTTTGGTGGAGAACAAGAAAGTGGGGATGAGGACTGGGAATATTTCCCCAGATCATGGCTTAAGCTATAAAGAAGAGGGGAAGGAAAAGATCATATTCCACTTTTTCTTCTCTGGAAATTGCCTGATTGATCAAAAGCCTACCCACCATGTTGTTATATAGTGTTGAACTATACGATCCCTAGAAAAAGTCACAAGCTGAGATGTTCGAAGGAACCCTTGGCTTTCTACAGCTCAGCTTGAGGCCATTGCCTTTTTCTTCCTTATCATAAAGGAAGCCCATGTGCTTGGTTGCCTCAGTTGTTTCTGTCTCAGTGTGACCTATGGACTGTAGCCCTCCAGGCTCCTCTGTCCATGGGATTCTATAGGCAAGAATACTGGAGTGGGTTGCCACTTTCTCCTGCAGGGGATCTTCCTGAACCAGAGATTGAATTCATCTCCTGCATCTCCTGCATTGGCAGGCTACATGGATTGATTTCTCAATATCGAAATAGGCTTGCATTCCTGGAATAAGTTGCACTTGGTCATGACATATATTCTTTTATATATTTCTGAACTCTCTTTGCTAATATTTGATGGATTTTTGCAATGATGAGAAAAGGAAAGGAGAACTCAGAATGGGGCCTTCACCTGAGCTGTGGGGCGAACCCTGGATTGAGGAAATTTCTGGCTGTCTGGGCCTCATCCTGGACAGGATGAGGAATCCTGCTGTGACTGTGCCAACATGGTGAATGAAAACACGGAATGAGGGACAAAGCTGAGTGTTCTCATCTGGGCCATTCATTCTTGCAAAAACAAACAAACAAAAATGTCCAAGGCTTTGTGTGATTCTCAAGGGAAGATGTCAACCACAGTGCACTGAGACTGCATTCCATGCTAGATGGCAAACTAGATCCACAGAAAATCCAAAGGAGTCAACCTTCCTACCCTTTTAGTAGCAAGATAAACATTTTTAGCAACTTTCATTGAACAGAAATGAAACACTTTGCAGAAAAGCAATCCCCTCAGCTGTCAACACCTAGTCCCATGCCCCTCAATCCACCATGACCACCGTTGAGAGGGTCAAGTGTGTTCATTCCAGGAGGGCCCTCCTTCTGCCTCAGTCTAGGCATTTTTCCTGACCCCCTGGTGATATCGGCCTTGCTGTGTACCTTTGACCTAATTCCCTGTGCTGACCCCTGAACTGGAAACCCTGTTAATACCTAGAGTGACCATATGGCTTATCTTTCAAAGGGGCACTTTTGAAAGTGTTTAAACCGTAACAACAGGCCTATTCTGGAACTGCTTTGGGCAGACAAGGACATAAATTTGACCTCATACTTCAGGTACTGTGGAACGTGAGCTCTGGATTGTTCGTGCCAGACCCTGCTCCCCACCATGGTGGCCCACAAGTTCTACTTGTACCCTAAGCCCCCTCTTTCCTCTTCCAGAATCCCAAACAGTTGTCCTGATCTGAAATCACTAACAACTCATTATCTGACCCTGGAATCCCATTGAGGAATTGGGAAGGCCCACAGAGACTTCCATTCACACAGGACTGAGATCTGCTTGGACTTTGCTTTTTTGGTCTTTGTCTCACATGGCCTCCTACAATCTTCTGGATTTCACTTTAGGTGATTCACTATGTCCTCACCACTCCTCCTGTGCAGACCCACTTGGTACCTACACACACACACAGTGGCAGCCTGTCGGAAACGCACTCCTACTTGTTAGTGATACAGGGGTGAATTGAATGAGTCTCCATTGGTTTGAAAACTGAGTGTTCTCAGTAGCAAACCAAAAAACAACCTTACTCTGGTCTCTACTATTTATACCTGCTGTGACATGAGTTCCATTTTAGAGGTTAGATCATGACAGATTAAGGAAGAAAGTTCCCATTGTCTCTTGAGAGTAGCCTGGGTTGGGCAACCAGATGTAGCCAGAGCATAACTTGACTTCCTTTCACAAGAACATGGTTAAGAATGTCCTGGACACTGAAAACAGGAACTTGAATAGGTGTCTGTACACCTATGTTCACACAGCCCTCGTCACAAGAGCCAAAATGTTGGAAACAACTCAATGTTCAGTAAAGGATCAACTGATAAAAAGATGTGATACATCCACACAATGAAGTATTATTCAACCTAAAAAAAGAATGAAATTCTGACACATGCCACAATATGCAAGAAACTTGAAAACATGCTGAGTGAAATAAACTAAACAAAAGGACAAATATTGGATGATTCCACCTATATGAGGTGCCTAGAAGAGTCAAATGCGATCGGGATTGGGAATACATGTAAATCCATGGCTGATTCATATCAATGTATGACAAAACCCACTGGAAAAAAAAAAAAAGAGTCAAATGCATAGAGACAGAAAGTAGAATGGTGGCTGCTGAGGGGAGAGGTGAATGGGGAGTTAGTGTTGAATGGCGACAGGATTTCAGTTTGGGAAGGTGAAGTTCTGGAGGTGGATGGCGGTGATCGTTGCTGTTCTTCAGTCACTAAGTTGTGTCCGACTCTTGGTGACCCCATGAACTGCAGCACCTCAGGCTCCCTATCCTTCACTCCAGGAAACTGGGGTTTGCTTAAATTCATGTCCACTGAGTCTGTGATGCCATCCAAACATCTCATCCTCTATTGCCCCCTTTTCCTCCTGCCTTCAGTCTTTCCCAGCATGAAGGTGTTTTCCAATGAGTCAGCTCTTCACATCAGGTGGCCAAAGGATTGGAGCTTTAGCTGATGAATATTCATCAGTCCTTCCAATAAATATTCAGGGCTTATTTCCTTTAGGATCGACTGGTTTGGTCTCCTTGCAGTTCAAAGGACTCTCAAGAGTTTTTTCCAACACCACAGTTCAAAAGAAAAAATTTGTTGGTGCTCGGATGATGGTGATAGTTGCACAATAATGGAAATGTACTTAATGCCACTCAAGTGTGCACTTAGAATGGTTAAGATGGTAAATTGTACATTATATGCATTTTACTACAATTTGAAAAACTGTTCTGGATGTTCACCTAAGGAGCACCATTTTGTTTGCTTGTTAAAGGCATTTCTCCCCCTACCCTCTTGCCCTACTCATCGTCTCCCCCTTTCTGGCAGCCCCTGCCAGCTGGCCTTAACCTGTATTATCAGCCACCTGTGCTGATAAAGCCCTGTTTGCTGCCTCTGGAGAATAGTTCATGGACATGTGACAGAGCCTCACTCTGCCATGGGAGAGGCTGCTTGCTCCTCATCGCTGAGGTGACTTTGAAGGCCCTTGCTGGCAGGCGTGGGGATTTCTCTTACTCCTGTGTGGCATGGGGCTGCTGGGCAGAGGTACTGTATTTGGCAAGCCAAGCTCTGAGATGCTGCATACACTGCCTTCCAGCCCAGCCATTGTTGCTAAGCACATTTACTGTCTGCATCAGGTGGGCATCCCTCCGTGGCACAGCCGATGTGTTCAGGCCCTCCTGGTGCTGTCAGGGTGAGTCTGGAAAGGCAGACACAGATAAAGGCAAGATGGGGCTTTGGTGTTCCTTTGCCTCCGAGTACAGAGGGGAGAGCTGAGGCTGGCCATCCTAAGATGTTTCCACAGGCAGAGGGAGATCTGGTCAGAGAGGGCCCAGTGCAGGTCCCCTAACGCCCAGGACAGGGGCCCCATTGCAGGTCACAACCTTAACTGTGTGCAGTTGGGGGTATCCTTGAGCAGTTGGCTCTTTGAAACACTCAGGTAGGTGAAAAGTATCTTTTTCTCCTGCACAATTGCTTCTTATTTAGTTTTATTTCTATTTTTGATATGTTCAAAATTTCTTCAAATAGGACATAGCTAGAGCTTGTAATTTAATACCCTTACACATTGACTATGCCTCATAGCATCTCTCAGAAAAAAATCAAAGCTTTTCCACTGACATTAAAAAAATAATAATTACAGGTTACAGGATGTTTCAAAGATGGTACAGAGAGGTTCTCTATGGCCCTTACTTGGTTTCCCCCCAGTGGTTACATCTTACATGATACAGTGTAGCATAAAAACCAGACATTTGACATTTGTCCAGAATGCCTGTGCAGTTCTGTGTCATGTTATCACCTGTAGGTCATGACAGAGAATCGTTCCATAACCACAAAAATCTCTCAACGGTCACATTCACTCCTCATCCACCATATCTACCCCCAGCAACCACTAATACGATCTCCATTTCTATAATTTTGTCAGTTTAAAGGTGTTATATGTATGGGATCACAGAGTATGTGACCTTTTGAGATAGGCTTTTCTCACTCATAGACCCCGTAAGATTCATCCAAGTTGCATATATCAATAATTCCTTTTTATTGCTGAATAATATTCTATGATACCACAGTTTGGGGGAGGTAGCTTTTAGCCATTGCAGAGTTGCTCTGAATGTTGTGTACAGGCTTTTGTATGTTTTCATTCTCTGGGACAAATGATCAGGAGTGCATTACTGGGTCATCTGACAAGTCAATGTTTAGTCTTTAAAGAAACTGCCAGACTATATTCCAGAGTGACTGTGAGATTTTACATTTCCATCAGCAGTGGAGGGCTGATGTAGTTCTCCACATCCTTGCCTGCATTTTGTATTTTCACTATTTTTCATTTTAGCTTTCTAATAGGTATGTAGTGATATCTAAAAAAACCAAGACCCTGATATATTCCTTATCAAAGCTAATATAATTTTCAGTGTGAACTTTTAAAACCACAGAGTAGAGATGGCTACAGCCATTAGTGAATGCTGACACCAAGATATAAATCAGGGGAAGAGGCTATAAAGTGTTGGGGAAAAAGAGGGTTTCTAACAGAGTATCCAAGGAAAACCTCATCGAGGAGGACTTTTGAATAAAGGACTGAAGGAAATGAGGGAACCAGAATTTCAGGCCAAAGGAACAGCAAGTGCAAAGGCCTGAGATGGGAGTGTGTCCAGAGGGGTCAAGGACCAGCAGAGCAACCGCTAAGTGGGGAGATCAGAGGGAACGAGTGCAATGTGACCATGCCTGAGCAAATCAGAAAGCCTCCAGTGACTAAGAGCAGGGATGGGGTGTCATGCAGCATTTTTAAATAATCAGTCTGCTCCTGCACTAGGAACAGACTAGAGAGATACTGGCAGGAGTGAGGAGAGCAAAAAGAAGACTTGTTCAATAACACCTGCTAGAGATGGTGCCTTGGCCCCACTGGGGACAGTAGTGGCGATCATAAGTAGCCAAATTCTGGATGCAATTCTTGAGATGGAGCCAGTGACATTTTCTGAGACTGGATATGAGATAACATCAAAAGCTGGCTGGTGGACGGCCACACGAGCAGCTGGGGCTGGCACACGCCAATTCACGATGCCTCTTCAACTCCCCAAAGGGACGTGCAACCAACTGTTGACACATGTGAATGGAGTTTGGAAGACAGATCCAGGCTGGAGAATCATTGTTGGTGGCCTTTGGAGCCATGATCCTAACACGTGGAGTGACTGTGGATGGAATGTGGCTTCCTGAGGGGGCATTTGAAGGAATGAGCCGGATAGTCTCGTCTCATATGATTCTGGAGACTTCCCTGGTAAATGTGGGGTCCTTAAACCCCCTGTTATCATGGTGGCAACCTCACAGGGCTTTGCTCAGGCATCAGCTTCTCCTAGAAACAGAACTTTTGTCTTATACACATCCCTTTGTACCTCCCAGTGTTTCCTCTGCCAACCCTCCACGGGTGGGTCCATGTGGTTGGGTTGCCTGACTGGTGCCTGTGTGGCTGTCAGTGACACACTGCTGCATTCCTCAAATGCTGATCAAAGATGATGCAGGGCATTTAAAAACACCCTCGGGGATTGCTTATATGCTCATAGAAACATCCTCTTTGTCTATTTTCGTTCTCACTTATTCACCCCCTTGCTGTCTTTCCCAAGTTCAAATAAGAGAATTTTGTTTGAGAATCATTCTGCCTGATTCTGTTTGGGAATTTTCACGTTGTAAGAAATGAACCTTCATGTTAAAAAGATCGAGCATATATCAAGATACTAAATGTGGGAACAAAATGCCCCTCATGGAAAAAAAAAGTAATACACTATGAGTTTTGTTTCAAGGTCTCAAGACCACAGCCTAAGTAGTGGAATCAGTAGAATTAGCTATCCTGCCAGCTGCATTAGACCTGATTGAGGTCTTCCAGAATATATGAGCTGAGTTTTTGTGCGGTTAAGATTTCATATACTGTGGCTCAAATGAGATTTATACCCACTGTCCTTGCTGGCCCCATGTTTAGCACTCACTCAGTGGACTTTTGACAAATCCCCAAACCTCCCAGCTTTGGGAGGTAGGGGTGGGCAGGGGAGGTGGGAGGCACAGCATGTGCTCTCTGAGGGGTGGTCCAGCTTAGAGTGGAAACCCTGATGCTTAGTCAGTTGGCTTGACCATTCCTTATGCTTAAGCTGAAGATGTAACTTCACCTGGGCTGCTGGCCTGCAAGTTGGCCAACCAAAGCCTCCCTTCTACCATTCTACTGCTCTCCCGCCTCTAAGAAAGGCCCAAATGAGCAGGTCAGTCACAAGTGTCCAGGGACCCTCATTCAGTGGGGCAGGATCAATGCTCCTTTAGGGACAAGGGGAAGATGGGTCCTCAGGTTTTGCTTTACTTTCCCCTGTGCATCTCCCCCTTCGAGTCTCTCTTAGACATCATTCTCCAGTTATGCTGCAGGATGAACTGGGTTCTGGAATGGGCTCTTCCTCCAGAATGGCCAGGTGCCTGGCAACAGCCCAGCTGTAGAGTCTAGGAAGAAGCAGGCAGATGTGAGGCAAGGAGAGCTAGAGGCAGCTGGTTGTCTTCCAGACCCCTGAAGTTATCCATGGGAAATGTTTTAAAAAATAAAAATTGGTTTAGTAACATAGAGCACATGTCACTTGGAGAAACCTGTGGTAACTCTGTGTGTGTGTGTATGGGGTGAGGTGTTAGGGTGTGCTGTGTTTAAGGAGTGAGGAAGAAACTAATACCTGGCAATGACAATCCCCTCCCACTTGGCAATTGTCTTTTCCACAGTCTTCAGAACAACAAGAATTACCCCCAATCCCATGATGGAGAAACCTGAAGGTCAGAGCAGTTAAAGGACAGGCTGGTGAACTGTTGGGTCCAGGGGTCAGCTCCAGGTCATGCTGGGCTCTTTATACTCAGCAGACCTGCCCATTTGGGGCTGTGATATGGGGACCTGGAAGAAGAGGTAGCAAGCAATTATTTTATTGGTTCTCAGAAAGTTTTCGGATACATGCAAAGGGTGACTACCCACAGCACACAAGGTTTAGGAACCTAGGCGGGGAGAAAAGCAGAGTTCTCAGACAGCAGCTCCAAAGCAAGGAGCTGGACTGTGTGGAGAGTAGGCTCACACAGTGTTCCCAGGCCTGGCACACCACTGTTCTCATGCTGAGCAACCAGAAAAATGAGTTGTGTAATCGCACCCTTATCATTTGCAAAGTGGGCACAGTCATTGCTTATCTCCTCAGAACGTGGCAAAGAATTCTGAATTGAAATGATCACAAAGCATTGAGTCAAGTTTATAAAAGTGCTATGGAGAACAAATACAGAAAAAAATACAGATTTGCATGTCCTTTTCCTAGGAAGTTTATTTTTGTGGACTAAGAAAAAAACTTCCAGTCTCAATGAAAACTTTGGGACAATGGGCTGACAAGCAAGACATGGTGTCAAGTTCACTTATACACTTCTCCTCCAAAGTTGCAGACTGAAGAGGCTAGCTGAAACCTGTCTGGTGACTGCAATATATTTTCAGTTAAATGTCCCAATAGAATATATTGCATTTTTTTCATTTATGTGGAAATTTTGCCCAGATTTTAATTCCCTTTGACCTGTGGGCCATTTTAGCCCTTCTGGTTTCAATTCTGTCTGTCTCTGATTAATCCCTTGGTGTTCTTCACCTTTTCTGCTGTCACTGGCAGAATGTGCTACAAAGTGCAAATGCTTTTTGGTATGTTTACTAATTTAACTGATTCCAAATGTAGAGGAGAGATACCTTCTGAAGTTTAGATCTGGAATTTTCACCTATCAGAATTTCATAAGTGTTTTTTCTGTGTCTTCAATGAAGACTTTGAGAAATTGCTTTGGCATTTTAGTTTTTTGAAATTAGATGCTTATATTTTCTTAGGTTTCTATCGCCAAGTACTGTATCTTGTTCACAAATAATACAAGTCATGTGATTAATCACTGGGCCCTGTGTTTCTGCCTTATCCATTCATGAGGATTTTAGAAATATCTGTGCCTCATAATCTGGCATTACTATAAGCAGCAAACAACAAACCTCTGACTTCCTTGTAACCTGAGTCAAGTCTGTTCATACCTGTCCACCCGCCAACCCACTGCCCCAATGGATCAGAAGGAGTATAGGCTAAAGTCTGAGGATGAAAAGACCTGGTATGAGCTTGAGCTCTGATACCAGTCTGCATTTGATTCTGGCAATATTTCAAGGCTTTTCATCTATAAAATTGAATGAAACAATTGATGCAAAAACAGAAAAAGAAAAAGGAGAATTTATGCATGTATTTGCACACATACACGGTTTTCAGAACACAAACCATATATGTGTGGTTTTGTGTGGATTGTGGTGTAGGAAAAAAATTCAACTTTAAAATTCTTTGATCTGCCAGATTACTGTGTTTTACTCTGTGTCTGTTTCTTTCTGTTCCCTTCCTTTCTATCTCCTTCCTCCCCTCTTCCCTCTCTTCCTTCCTCATCTCTCTATCTTTCATACACACACACACACACACACACACACACACAAACACACAGCCTTGGAGTACTGATATCAGCAGCTAAATTATCAGTTGCATTAGAGGTTAAATTTGTTATTTTTTTAGTACATATATTTTAAAATTTTTATTTTATGTTGGACTACGGGTGATTTACAGTGTTGTCTTAGTTTTAGGTATATAGCAAAGTGGTTCAGCTATAAGTATGTGTGTGTGCATGCTCAGTCATGTCTGACTCTTTGTGACCTCATGGACTGTAGCCCGCCTGGCTACTCTGTCCATGGGACTTCTCAGGTAAGAATACTGGAGTGGGATGCCATTTCCTACTCCAGGGAATCTTCCCTACCCAGGGATTGAAGCTGGGTCTCCTACATTGCAGGCAGGAGTTGTATATATATATGTATATATACATATATATATACACACACACACATATATCTATTCTTTTTCAAATACTTTTCCCATTTAACTTACTATAGAATATTGAGTAAAATTCTTTGTGCTATACAGTAGGCCCTTGTTGATTATCTATTTTATATTTAGTTGTGTATATATGTTAATTCCAAACTCCTAATTTATCCCTTCCCCCACATCTTTCCTCTTTTGTAACTGTAAGTTTGTTTTCTATGTCTATGAGTTTGTTTTGTAAGTAAGTTCATGGTATCATTTTTAGATTCCACATGTGATATCATATGACATTTGTCTTTATTTGGCTGATGTATTTCACTTAGTATGCTAACTTCTCAGTCCACCCACGTTACTGCAATGGCAATATTTCATTCTTTTTTATGGCTGAGTAATATTCCATTGTATATGTGTACAACATCTTCTTTATCCATTTACCTGTCATTGGATATTTAGGTTGCTTCCATGTCTTGGCTGTTGTAAATAGTACTTCAATTAGGGTGCATGTATCAGAGCAGAAGTAAATGAAATAGAAATGAAGGAAACAATAGAAAAGATGAATGAAACTAATAGCTGTTTTTTAAAGCTGGTATTTTGAAGATTAACAAAACTGATAAGGCTTTAGCAAGATTCAGCAAGAAAAAAGGCTCAAATCAATAAAATTAGAAATGAAAAAGAAGAAGTTATAACAGACACCACAGAAATACAAATGATCATAAGAGACTTCTACAAGCAACTATACACCAATAAAATGGACAGCCTCGAAGAAATGGGGCTTCCCTGGGGGCTCAGACAGTAAAGAATCTGCCTGCAATGCGGGAAACCTGGGTTTGATTCCTGGGTTGGGAAGATCCCCTGGAGGAGGGAATGGCAAGAAATGAACAAATTCTTAGAAATGTACAATCTCCTAAGACTGAACTATCAAGAAATAGAAAATACAGACAGACAAATAACAGGTACTTAAATTGAATCTGTGGTTAACAAACTCCCAACAAAAAAAGTTTTAGGACCAAATATCTTCACAGGCAAATTCCATCAAACATTTAGAAAAGTGTTCACACCAATCTATCTGAAACTATTCTAAAAATTGCAGAGGAAGGAACACTTTCAAACTATTCTATGAGGCCACCATCACCCTGATACCAAAACCAGGCAAAGATACCAAAAAAAAATTGTTATTGTTTAAAGCGTTAAAGAAAGAAAGTGAAGTTGCTCAGTCATGTCCGACTCTTAGCGACCCCATGGACTGTGGCCTGCCAGGCTCCTCTGCCCATGGGGTTTTCCAGGCAAGAGTACCGGAGTGGGTTGCCATTTCCTTCTCCATTAAAGCGTTATGTTGTAGGTAATATGAAGTATGAGTCATTCAGTTTATGTAATATACTTAATAGTATGATATATCACTGTTGCATCAATATTACATTTGTCTATCAATGACTAAGAATCACATTATAGATAGCCATTAACTAATTTTCATAATACCTTATTCTCAAATAATTTTACTATTGTTCCTTAAAGATTATATCTGAAAGCAAAAGTTCAAGTCTCTTGAACTTGACATAATATTACAAAATAGCAATATATATATATACACCATAGATGGTCCTTTTTTGACCTCTTATTTTGTTGTAGTGGTGGATATTCAGATACAATTTGAAATGGATATATCTAAAATTTTCAGCGCAATGAAGTTCAACAATTATTTGTATATATCCATGTAACCACTACTTGAAATAAGATAAAAAATATCTCTATTGTCCTAAAAATTTCCCTTATGCCCCTTTCCAATTAATTTATAGACAGTCACTTTCTGATTTCAAACTCCATAGAATTGTCTTACCCATTATATGGTTTCTAATCATGGAATTATGCAATATGTACTATTTTGTAGTTTGGCTTATTCAGCATTGTGTTTCTGTGATCCATCTGTGTTGATGCTTCCTATGTTAGTAGATTATTTATATTTGTGAAAATGATATGCATACACACACAATATTGTCTCTCATGAGCTTGAGCATGATGTGTTTCTCCATTCTCTTAGGTCTTCTTTTATTGCCCTAAACAATATGTTTTAGCTTTCCTTGTAGAGATCATACACATATTTTATTAGATTTATTATGTATTTGATGTTTAAAAATAATGTTTGGATTTCATTTTTTAAATGGTTTGTTGATGGTAGATAGAACTACAGATATTTTTCAGTATTGGCCCTGAATCTTGTGACTTCCTGGAAGTCACGAATCTTGTGACTTACAGATTCTAGAAGTTTCCTTTTTTTGGTAAATTCAGTAGGGTTTTATATGTACAAAATAATCAGATTTAAAGTAAAAGAAATTAGTTCATTCTAGTCTATTGTCCAGATTCATTCACTTTTTTAAGTATTAAGAGGTAATATGTATATTAGAATCTTAGAGTCCATTTTATCATTTAACTGGTTTTACTTTTGAAATGTTTTTGAAAACTAAAGTTAAATAAAAACCCTGTGATTTTAAATTTGTAAAAAATACCAAGAACTTATGACATATTTTTTTTCCTCTTAAAAGAGGATACATTTTGTAGTTCTGTCCACAGAAAATACTTAAAAGCAATGACAACCCTATCACAATTAGTACTCATAGGATCCAGTTCATGGACTTTAGACACAAATTTCCACTAAAGCAATTCAAGACTTCTTGAAGAAATTGCTGGTTCTAAGTTTGAAATGAGAAATGTAAAGGATGAACTTTTGTGTGCATGCAATTCGAAGGATCCTACTGGTCTGAGATGGGATGATTTGAGCACACAAATGTCATAATGCTAAAATGGATTGAAATCCAATATTTATGTTTAAAATGTTTGAGTTCTAATTTCATATTTTAAAAGAGCAAAACCCTCATTGGTAAAGGTTCAATATTTCTAGATTACTGATTCCTTATTCTTAAAATTTATAAATAAAGGAAAAGAAAAAAACAACTATCCTCCATTTAGCTCCTACATAAACTATAATCAAATAATTGCTTCTTTACAGACAATTCTGGTTAATGTAAATTGAAAAAATGATAAAAACAAAAAATTATGACTTTGTAACCCTTAATGAATAATGGATTTGGGCAATGATTATCCATAGCTATCAAAACTTTTAAGTGAAATTTTGATGAGGAATATTATAATAGAGGGAAGAGTGGCAATATCTGACCTACTGATCAATCATAGTACCACAAAAAGAAATGAAATCAGATATGTAATGTCTTCTGATGTGATATAATGCGGAACACATGAAATATTTTTTCCAAACAACTTGAACTGGTACATGATTAAGCCTCTTGTTCTAGCTACCATTTGTAAGAAGTCAGAGAATAGAAGGTGTTCAGTGGCACACAAGGATGTCAAATTTGCAATGTGGCAAAACTTACAGAACAACTGACCTACTTTCTTTAATAAATAAATAGTAAGAAAAACAGGAGGTGAAATAAAAAATAAGGAGGAGGGAAGAAGTGAGACTTAACGGATATGGTGACCAATGCAGTGTGTGATGTTCTTTGGATTCTAACTCACTATTAAGTCATCTATAAAAAGACATCTTTATGGAGACAATCTGATAAATTTAAACATCGAGTAGACATTTGATGATATTAAAGAATTATTGATAAGTTTGTTAAGTAGGATAAAGAGATTGTAATAATTTATGTGTCCTTATCAAGTAGAGGTTAAAAACAAGCAGTTCTTGATAAAATATATCTTGAATTTGCTTTAGAATGTTCCAGTATGTATGGAGGTAGTAAGCAAAATGTGTGTGAGGCATGTAGGGTGGACATATCATTTATCATAAGAGCTAGAACACTTGAGAGTAAAGTGAGTATGATTAATAATTGTTCAAGCAAAAACAAGTGTAAGCAGGCTCTAGCCTGTGTGCATGTCTGCTCAGGGCCTGGAATGCAGAGCTCTGGTCTGGACACTTACATCCAAACTCTCATGGGGAAGTTCAAGAGATCGTGCTCCCACAGTGTAGCATTGTATTGTGCCTCAGCAGGTGTGAGTTGCCTAGGTGTGGAGAGATGGTGTCTGACCAAGGAGAGGCTCTGTATGGTTTGTAGGCTATTCTGGGCTCAGTCTCTCTTCCTACCTGCTTAACTGAAATAGAGACACTCCCTGTCTTAGTGAGAAGGCCTAATTAAGGAGGCCAAACCAATAGCAATGACTTCATGTTCACCTCAGGCTAATGGGAATCTAATTTTGGCTATTGGCCCTTCGCTGCAGGTAGTATGTCTGAAGAAAGTGGCCCTTTAGTCCTATTGAAGAATAGGAAGGGCAGGGAAGCACTGAAATGTCTCTAGGGCTTATCTCTGATATGAGCTATCTCAAAGTAGCCAAGCACTATCTCATTCATTCACTTTGTATTTATTTCACAAATAGTTGAGTCATCACTACAGGCCCAATTCTGGGCTAGGCTATGAGAACCAAGATAATAGACTCGGTTCTTGTTTTCAGAGACCTTGAAATGGGATCTAATTGGGCAGATAGGCAAACATAGACTAGTTCCTACCAAGAGCATACATTTGGAGCATATATTTCATTAGTTCATCCACACATCTATGAAAGGTGAGCATCATTTTAGACACAGAAGAGATGATATTGGGCAAGATGCTCAACTCCCTTTCTCAGGAAGATCAGCATCAGTCTTGAGTGGCCAGAAAGGGCTTCACACAGGTAAGCAAATGCTTGGCAGAGTCTTGGAGGAGATAAACTGAGGGAAGGAATAAAGGTTAGGTGTTCCAAATGAGAGAACAGCAGAGGCCAAGGGACAGAGGTGAGAAAAGTCAACGCAAATGTTAGAGGAGGAAAAGATAAATTCTCACCCTTGGGTGGAGTCCATCCTTTCAGCTAACAGCCAAATGTGCTAATTGATTGCTTTATGAGCAAATTAGCCATGGACAGCAACTTCTGTCAGTAAGTTGAGTACAGGCTCAGCTTCCATTTCTACTGAAGCTCACATCCAATTCTAAGGGCTCCCACAGTCTGGGAAAGGAGTTAGGAAGAATAAAACATGCCTGGGCAGAACTGGACTTTCCACCATGTTGGCCCAAGCCCTTCAGCTGGCATTGTGTCCAGGAATTTGCTCCAGGCTCTTGTTGGGCATCACAGAAATCTAAACATCTTTATTAGAAAGGGATTGCAACTAATGAAATAGGAATTATTGCCAATAGCACCATCTTAGATACCAAGACTCATCCAAAATCATCAAAGGATTCCCTATTTGGGTTTCCAGTTTCATTTTATTTTTTAAGGTTATATTCCGTGTACAGTTATTATAAAATATTGGCTATATTTCCCACATTGTACAATATATCCTTATAGCTTACTTTATACCTGATAGTTTATACCTCTTCTGTACCCCTATATTTACTTCTGTACCCTTATATTTCCCTCCCCCTCCCCTCTCCTCCCTGATAACCAATGGTTTGTTCTCTACATCTGTGAGTCCACTTCTTTTTGTTATATTCACTAATTTGTTGTATTTTTTAGATTCCTCTTAAAAAGAATATCATACAGTATTTGTCTTTTTCTATCTGACTTATTTCACTTAATGAAATATTACTCAGCCATAAAAAAGAATGAAAATTTGCCATTTGCAATGACATGGATAAACTTGGAGGAATTAGTGGCTTTCCAGTTTTAAAAACAATGTATAAGACATAGCTATTAGAATTTGGAGTAAGGCAGAAGGGAGTGGGGCTTCAGTTTTACGGTTAGCTCTGTAGGTCAATAGGGGTGACAGGCGCTATGTAAATGGTCCTACTAGAATCTACCACTGCCACCACATTACTTCTATGACTTGTTTTTCTATCACTTGTTCTCCAAGCTCCCATCCATGGGCTATCTGCCAAGTTGGAAGCAGTAGAATACTTCAGCTTGTGACAAGAGCTTAGAAAGACAATATATAACTATTTACATGAATTTATATACTCAGGTACAGATTTCTGTATCTTGAAAGTATAGGAAAATCCATGGGCATGATCTTAGAGCAAAGTCTTGTCTATTATCACAGGGGAATCATAATGGGACAGGTTCCAATTTCTGCTGGGACATGTACAAAACTCATCAATGCCATCTTCACAATAAGTGAAAAGCTGAAGAAAGAAAATCAATTTTTTTTTCCCTTAGTTCCAGCAAGGAACTGAAGTCACAGCAAAATGATACCTCCAAAATTGGAGAAAGAGTGGAATACAGAGAATAACTGGAAGTGGAGTCAGAAATGGGCATCCTGAATAAAAGGAGGATTACAGCTAAAACAATTTAAGAAGGAATGCCCAGGGAAACCCAGAGATAAGAGAGACAAAAACAAGGACACTAGAAGAAATTAAAGCCTTAGACATCTATAGCTACAGCAAAGAACAAACTCCTAGTCAGATGAAAAATAAATTCTCACAATAAAAACCTATTGACCTCAATTTCTACATCCAGTGTACTTTGCCTGCCTTTAAACAAAAAATTGGGCTTACCAGTAGAGTGGACATAGTTAAGAAAAGAATCAGTGAGCTTGAGATATGTCAACAGAAATTTCCCAAACTGAAATACAAAGGGAAAAAAGAATACTAATTAAAGAGGAACAGAACATTCAAGAACTGGGAGACAATTAAAACAGGTGCAATATGTGCATAATGGGAATACCAGAAGAAAGTAAAGGACATATTTGAGGTAATAATGACAACATTTTCCAAAATTAATGATGGACTCAGATGGACACAGATCCAGGAAAATCAGAGAATAGCAAACAGGATAAATACCCAAATTTTATACTGAGACATATTGCATTCAAACTGCAGAAAATCAAAGACAAAGAGCTAGAAGAAAAAAAATGCCTTACCTTTAGAGGAGTAAGGATAAGAATTATGTTAGACTTCTTTTCAGAAATTATCCTTGTTTTTATTCAGAATGAAATAGTTAATGTGTTAAATTCTGCCTAGAATTCTGTAAGCAACAAAATTGCTATTCAAAAGTGAAGGAGAAATAAAGACTTTTTCAGACAAATAAAAGTTGAAGGAATTTTTCCCTTGTAAATTTGCCTTTCATTAATGACAAAAGAAGTTTTTCAGAGATGAAATAGAAATTCAGATCTATGAAAAGAAAGGAAGGTCATTATAGAAGAAATAAGTGAAGGTAAAATGAAAACTTATTTTTTAAATGTACAGTTGTTCTAATAAATAGCTGTTCAAAGTAATCATAACAACGTGTTGGGTGATTATAGCTTGTAAAACATAGTGAATAGAAAGCAGTAACAAATACAGTAGATAGCAATCCAAATATATCATTTTAAATGTCAGTGATCTAAATATACATACTTAGAAGACAGCAACTGACACAACGGAATAAGAAAAAAACAAGCTCTATGTGGTCCACAAGAAAGTCACTTTAAAAATAGACGCGGATAGATTAAAAGTAAAAGGATAAACAAAGATACACTATTCTAACAAAAATCAAAAGAAACTTGGAGCTGCTATGTTAATTTCAGGCAAAGCCGACTTCAAAATAAGAAAAATCATCAGGGATGAAGAGAAATATTACACAACAACACCGGGCCAGTTCTCCAAGAAGACACAATACTTAATATGTATACACCTCACAACAGAGGGTCAAAATATGTGAGACAAAAGCTGGTATAACTGCAAAAAGAAATAGATGAATCCACTATTATAAGGAAGAATTCAACACCTCTTTATCAGTATTTACAGATCCAGCAGGCGGAAAATCAGTAAGAAATAGTTTAATTAAACCACACCATCTGGATCTAATTGACGTCTATGGATTATTTCATCCAACAAAAACAAAAACACACAGTTCTCTCAAGCTCATTAGAAACATTCACCAAAATAGACTATATTCTGGGCTATAAAACAAATTGAACAAATTTAAAGGCATATAAATCATACAAAATATGTTCTTAGACCACAATAAACTAGAAAACAATAACAGAAAGATAGCTGGAAAAATCCCCAAATATTTGGAGATTGAACAAAATACTTTAAAATAACATGTGAGTCAAAGAAGAAATCTCAAGAGATATTTAAAATATTTTGATTAAATAAAAACAAAAACCTAGCTTAAAATATGTGAGATGCAGCAAAAGGAGTGCTTTGAGGGAAATTTATAGCATTGAATATGTGTACCAGAAAAGAAAGATATAAAATCAATAATCTAAGCTTCTACCATAGGAAACTGGAGAAAGAAGAGCAATATAAACCTAAAGAAAGCAGAGGACAGGAAATAATAAAAATTAAAGCAGAAATCAGTGAAATTGCAAACAGAAACAATTGATAAATTCAACAAGTAAAAATCTAGTTCTTTGAAAAAAAATAGGTAAAATTGATAAACTTCTAGCTAGGCTTACCAAGAAGAAAAGTGAGAAACATAAAATCCTAGTATGAGAACTGAGACAGGTGCAATAACTACTAACCCCATGGACATAAAAGGATTAAAAGGGAATACTATGAACAACTATATGTCCACAAATTTGAGAGCTTAGGTGAAATGGATCAATTCCATAAAAGAATGCAGAAGACAAGAAAGAGAGATATGGCCTGATAGTTAAACAGGAAAAATCAATACCCTTTAAAAACTATAAGATACAAATCTTGCCCTTAATACAATCTAAAAACTCTCAAAATACAATTAAGCAAATTGTTATTTATCACTTGTAATAAGAATGAGATGATTATAAAGGAAATATAGGTTCAGTGAAAGTAAATAATACCAGAATATCTCCATCTCCAGTTATTTTTAAAATAAACTGTAACTACATATGAAAAAATGAGAATGTCTAGGACATATGTCTTAATTTTATATGTCTTCATTTTGAGAATGACAAAATATCCTAGGAAATTTTAAGGGATAATATAATGAAGTATGGTCTTTTCAATGCCACTTGTAAAAAATACACAGCTGGTTTAGAAACTCTGCCCTAACATTTTCTTTTACTGAGGTATAGTTGATTTACAATATTAGTTTCATGTATACAACATAATAATTCACAATTTTTATAGATTAAGCTCCACTTAAAGTTATTATAAAATTGGCTATCTTCCCTGTGCTATAGATATATTCTTCTAGCTTACTTATTTTATACTAGTCCTTGTTATCTCTTAATCCCCTATCCAATCTTGCCCCTCCTACCTTCCCACTCCCCACTGATAACCACTAGTTTGTCTTCTGTATCTGTGAATTTGTTTCTGATTTGTTTTATTTGTTCATTTCTCAGATTGCACATGTAAGGGATGACACACAGTGCTTGCTTTTCTCTGTATTGACATAAAACTCTCCATGTCCACTCATGTTGCTGCAAATGGCAAAATTTCATTTCCTTTTTTTGACTGAGTATCACCATCCATCTGTTGATGGACACTTAGGTTGCTTTCACATCTTGTTGATTATAAATAATGCTGCTATAAACATTGGGATTAATGCATCTTTTCAAATTAATATTTATCTTTTCTTCTGATACACACCCAGCTGGATCATATGGTAGTTCTATTTTTAATTTTTTAGGAGCATCCATATTATTTTCCATAATGACTGCACCAATTTACATTCCCACCAACAGTGTTACAAAGGTTCTCTTTTCTCCATTTCCTCTCCAGCATTTGTTATTTGTGATCTTCTTGATGATAGCCATTCTGACAGGTGTGAGGTGGTATCTCATAGTGGTTTCGATTTGTATTTTTCTGATGATTAGTGATGTTGAACATCTTTTCATGTGCCTGTTGGCCATCTGTATGTCTTCTTTGGCAAAATGTCTATTTAGGTCTTCTGCCTATTTTTAAATTTTTTTAAAAAAATATTGAATTGTAGGTGCTGTTTATATATTTTGGATCTTAACCCCTTATCGGTCATATCATGCAATTTTTTTTTCACTCAGTAGGTTGTCTTTTTGTTTTGTTAATGATTTCCTTTGCTGTGTAAAAGCTTTCAAGTTTAATTAGGCCCCATTTGTTTACTTTTGCTTTTGTTTCCTTTGCCTCAGATCTGCCATAGCATTTTGATTAATAGCTTAATCTGATCACAAAGGGAGGGTTCAGAGAACAATCACAATATTATATTTTGACCCTTTCATTTGAAATTTTTATCAAGGACTGGAATGAAAACCTAGTATATGGAATTAAACATTAACAGTTAAAAAAAAAAAAAGAAAGAGAAGATCAGGAGTCAGAATTACCATATCAGATTACATATAATAGAAGCAGGGGTCCCTCAGACCACCCTCAGGTTTGGTGATTTTCTATGGGGACTCAGAGCATTCAGCATATGTCTTACTTATGTCCATGATTTATTACAGTGAAAAGATACAAAACAAAATCAGCAAAGAGAAAAGGCACATGGGGCAAAGTCCAGAGAAAACCAGGTGCAAGATTCCAAGAGTCTTTTCCTAGGGGAGTCACACAGGATGTGCTTAATTCTCCCAGCAATGAGCTGTGACAACATGTGTTAAACATCTACCAGCGAAGCTCATTAGAGAATCAGTGCCCAGGGTTTTTATTGTGGGTTAGCCATGGAGGCACCCTCTAACATGTACCAAAGTCCCATGCTCCCAGAAGGAAAGCATGTATCCAGTATAGAGTATATTGTCTGCACAGTTTGGGTATAGCAAGCCATTCTTATCAGGGGATGGCAGGAACTGTCCCAAAATCCAAGTTCCCAGGTGCTGGTCAAGTGCTAACCCTACAAACAGACCATGTAAAAATAGCAGTCTCAGGCTTGAATGTTAACTGTTTTATGCCCAACTCTGCATTAAGATGAGCACCAAATTCATTTTCCACAAGTAGAAGTGTGGATCAAGTGATTGACAGGAGTCTGAATGAAACATCTGATGATCTCAGTTGACCTCATATGCAGAGCTATGAGTATGATGAAAAGAACTTGGTTTTGCAGTCAGAGGTATCTGAACTCAAATACTAATCAACCACTAACCAGCTTTGAGACCTTTTTCAAGTTACTTAAAGTGAGTTTCAGCTCTTCATCTATAAGATGGGGTAGCAATAATAGTAATTAATTTTTAGAATTATTATGAGGATTATAAATAATATAAGAAATCTGACAATAAGTGGTAGCTACTGTTATCAAGCTTAATATAAACCAAAATTGTGTTGTGACTGGTAAAAAATATACCATTTTGAGGCTTCCTCTCAGAGTCAGAAGCAAATTTTAATCAGTATTTGGAAACTATTTTCAATGTTTGAACCATTACATTATTTGATGTATAAGATATACAAGGTGGAAGCCTCTAGCAAATGATGAAGTTCAAAAGATCATTGGAGTCTGTTGGAACTGTAAACAATATTCTTGATTTGAAATGGAGGCTATATCAAGAGTCGTTAAAAGACACTGAGAAAATAGAATATAAAGTATTTTAAAAGTATTGAAATTTGACTCAAATGTTTAAAGTTTGAGGAAGATGAGAACATTTAGAAACGTTTAGAAAGAGGAGATTAAAATTTTAAACTATGGAGCTCTAATGGGTAGCATTGAGACAATTCTTTAGAAATTACAGGAAAACTCAGAGCGACTAAATTAAAGAATATTTTTCTTACTACTAGGTTTGTCTGAAATTGACATAGAAGACAACGGAAAGTGGTGAGTTCTCCATTCTAGGATGTGTTCAAAGGGAAACCAGAAGGAATATCCAGAAAGAATGTTATAAAAGAGATTACTGAATGAAGGGGAATGAGGTTGCTATTCTTGAGGAATCCTTTTAGGTATGTTGTAGAGAAAATCAGTCATTTTTGCCTGTGTGCAATCCTTTTCTACTCTTATTGGAAATAGCATCCCAATTTTCCAACTCCAATTTCAAGTCCATGAAATTTACTGTCATGACTCAATCTCTGGCTGTTGGGGGACCATGTGACTCACACCTGGCCACCCAGGTCACTGTCTCCTCCTGCTACAGTGATTGGCTCAGGGGTGGACATATGAGCCAAGAAAGGACAATGAGAAACCTCCCAGGGTTTAAGCTGAAATCACTGAGGAGAGATGCGCTTGGCCCAGTGGGATTCCTAGGAAGATGGTCTACAGGTAGACCTTCTGGGGCCAAGTTTCCACTTGAAAGAAGAGCCTGCTAAGAATGCAGCCAGTGCAGAGAAACAAAAGCTAGCATCAGAGACAGGAAATGAGAGAGACTGTCCTGATAACATCTTTTGAGGCCCTAGATTCAGCCATTCCTCTCAGTTTTATGAGCCAATAAAACTCCATTTTTCGCTTTACGTGGTTGAGTCAGTTTTCTGTTAAATGCAACCAAATGAGCTTTAATAATATATACGTTATCTCAGTTGTCAAACAGAGATATTTCATGAAATGAAGTATATGTATAAACCTCTTCTCATTCCAAGTGTACAGATGCCATTTATAAATATAATAGGGTGAGTTAAAGTTGTTACTCAAAAATATATGCCAGAAAGTCTTGCACAACTGTTAAAGCCGGGTCGCACATATACTTTGAAGTTTCCTGGGAGTCAATTGAAACAGAAAGAGAGTGTTATTTAAAACATCAGCCAAAGAAGACTGGTTGTAGTGTTCATGTAACATAAACTGTGCTTGGGGATAATATTTGTTTCTCCAGTGGGTCTTGGTGAAGACCCTAGAACAATCTCCTAGAACAAAAGCAGTTAATAAATGCTGCCTGTAACTCTTCATAGTATCCCTCGCCATAAACTGGCTACCGCAGAAAGCAAAGGGAGATGTGAGCTCATCTGTACAACATCAAAGCAACACTGTACATTCAATATCTAATCCCTGAACATTTCTGACAAGCTGGCTTCTGTAAAGAGAAGAATTGACCAAATTTTATGCTATACATTTTACTTCAATTGAATGGAAAAACATAATGTGATATATGCATATTATGGAATACTATTTAGTCCTAAAAGGGAGGAGATTCTGATGCACATTACAACATGATTGAGAATATTATGCATAGTGAAATAAGCCAGTCACAGAAAAATAAATACTGCATAATTTCACTTACATTAGATATCCAGAGCAGTTAAGTTCATAGAAACAGAAAGCAGCATGGTGGTTGCCAAGGGCTAGCGAAGGGAAAATGGGAAATTGTTTAGTAGCACAGAATTTTACAACAGTTTTGCAAGAAAAAAAATTTTGGAAATTGGTTACACAACAGGGTAAACATACTTAATGTCAGTGAACTGTACACTTGTTAAAAAATTTTATTTATTTTTTAATTTATTTTTGCCTTTACTGGGTCTTCCCCTATACTTGGGTTTTCTCTAGTTGTGGTGAGCAGAGGTTACTCTTCGTTGCAGTGTGCAGGCTTCCAATTGCAGTGGCTTCTCTTGTTGCAGAGCATGGGCCCTAGAGTGCATGGGCATCAGTAATTGTGGCACATGGGCTTAACTTCTCTGTGGCATGTGGAATCTTTCAGGGCCAGGGATCTAACCTGGGTCCCCTGCATCGGCAGACTTCCTTCTTTTAAAGTTTTATTTTTAATTGGAGGAAAATTACTTTATAATATTGTGATTGTTTCTGCCATACATCAACATGAGTCAGCCATATCTATGGATGTGTTCCCTCTCTCTTGAATCTCCCTCCCACCCCCCTCCCCATCCCACCCCCTAGGTTGGCACAGAGCATTGGCTTTTGATTCCCTGTGTCACATAGCAATTCCCACTGGCTATTTTGCATATGGTACTATATATGTTTCAATGCTACTCACTCCAATCATTCCACCCTCTCCTTCCCCTACTGCGTCCAAAGGTCTGTCCTTTATATCTGCATCTCCTTTGCTGCCCTGCAAATAGGTTAATTACACCATCTTTCTAGATTCCATATATATGCATTAATATATGATATTTGTCTTTCTCTTTCTGACTTACTTCACTCTGAATAATAAGCTCTAGGTTCATCCACCTCACTAGAACTGAGTTAAATGTGTTCCTTTTTATAGCTAAGTAATATTCCATAGCATATATGTACCACAGTTTCTTTATCCATTTATCTGTCAATGGGTACATAGGTTGCTTCCACGTCCTAGCTATTGTAAATAGTGCTGTAGTGAACATTGGGGGTACATGTGTCTTTTTCAATTATGGTTTCCTCAAGGTATATGCCCAGTAGTGAGATTGCTGGGTCATATGATAGTTTTATTCCTAGTTTTTTAAGGAATCTCCATACTGTTATCCATAGTGACTGTATCAACTTTCATTCCCACCAACAGTGCAAGAGGGTTCCCTTTTATCCACACCCTTTCCAGCATTTATTATCTGTAGACTTTTTAATGATGGCCTTTCTAATCAGTGTGAGATGCTACCTCATTGTAGTTTTGATTTGCATTTCTCTAATGATGAGTGATGTTGAGCATCTTTTCATGTGTTTATTAGACAACAATATGTCTTCTTTGGAGAAATGTCTATTTAGGTCTTCTTCCCACTTTTTGATTGAGTTGTTTGTTTTTCTAGTACCGAGCTGAATGAGCTGCTTGTGTATTTTGAAGATTAATCCTTTGTCAGTTGTTTCATTTGCTATGATTTTCTCCCATTCTGAGGGTTGTTATTTCACCTTGCTTATAGTTTCCATCATTGTGCAAAAGCTTTATTTTATTAGAACCCATTTGTTTATTTTTGTTTTTATTTCCATTACTCTAGGAGGTGGGTCATAGAGGATCTTGCTGTGATTTATGTCAAACATGTTTTGGCAGAAGGATTCTTAACCACTGGACTACCAGAAAGTCCAACTGTACTCTTAAAATGGTTTAAGATGACAAATGTTACACTATGCATTTTACTACAATTTTTTTAAAAGGTAGTTTTCTCTCCAGCCACACTTTTATAGAGCTATGTCCATCCAGAGAGTCTTCTTTGTCTAATTTGCACAAGCATGTCATAGAAGATGGCTGTGGCTCAAGGAACATGTTTCACAATAGTGTTCTGGACAAATGTTGAGGAACAAGTGGGGGTTATTGTAAGAAGAAATGTAGAGAGAAATTAATGTGTCCCAAAGATGATCAGATCCAAATGTTCAAAAACACAAATGGCAGACTGAGTCATCTTGAGAAAAACTATAATGTTTGAAAAGACTTGTTTCTGAAAAGCAGGCCATTCAGTCTTCACACATAGGTAGAAAAGAAACACATTTGCACAAGGCTAAGAAAACAGTCCTGATATGCTTGAAACGCAGGACACTCAGGACCAGTGCCTCCAGTTCTGAACCATAAAATGCAGCCTCGGTGATTCTGAAAATGGCCCAAGTATTTACAATCACCCACCGTGACCATAAAACTTTCCAATAATTTACCCCGAAAATGATTAATTTTAAGCAGAGCCATTTCTAATGAAACTTCCAAGATAAATCAGTTGCAAAAGTATACATTCAGGTAACTACAGAGTTGACCCACAGAGCACAAGTGTCAGATAGGATCCAATTAAATGTTGGCAGGTGGCTGATGTGGAGGTTAGAAAAACAGATCTTAATTCATTCTTTCAGATTGAAATTAGATACAAGTTTTCGTGAACTGTTGGGGGTCGCTACATTTATTATCGTTTTTGAAAGAATAGTTACAGTTTATCTAAAACCGGCTGAGGTAAAATTTAAAGAGAAGTCAGTACAAGGCACATTCCTCTTTTACCACATCATACAATATTACCTCATTGATAATGTTCTTATAGAACATGTTTGTTTCAGAGATAGTCAAGGGCAGTTTTATGTACATGCATTAGTGACTAGGGATTTGATATTAAATGCCTCAATGGGAAGATATTATGGAAAGATGTTGATTCCCCCTAACTTATCCGTATTGAGAACAATTGCAATCAAATACACCACATGACCCCACTTTTTAAAAACCTAGCAAAAAAGAAAAACATGAATTTAACTAGATAAATTGTTATATAAGATGATTCAAGGGGAAGAATTGTACTAACAGATGTAAAAGCATTGTATGGTTCAGAGATAAACCCAAGCATATCGATGGAGTTTAGTACGATGTTGAGTGAGAGGTGAAAGATGGCTTGGTTATTTAGAAACCAAGACCGACTGGCTAATCTCTTGGAAGGAACAGAAACTGATGTAGACGCCTATCTCCTGCCAGATTTAATTCAGGTTGACTATAATTTTAAATATAAAACCTGAAAACATTATGTCCCCAAACAATATAGATGAGTCTTTATATAATCCTGACGAGGTGGTAGAATTTCTAAACATGACCGCCAAAGCAGAATCCTCAGAGGGAAAGCCTTGAAAGATTTTACATATAAGATATACAGCTCAGCACGCATTATTTTTCCAGATTCCCCAGGAACACTCACAAACAGACTATGATTAGGACACTGAGGATACCGCCACCAGTTAGGGCAGCAAATCCTCAAAGCAGAACACAATCCATATCCATTGATTCTATACAATTATGTATTTTAGAAAAAAAAATTTTTAAATACCCACTCCCATTACCCTCATTCATCTCAAAAAAAAAAAAAAAAACCAGAGAGCAAAACAGATAAAAAACAAAGTAATCCTTACCATTTAGAAACTTAAAACTAAAACAACTTTATATCAAATTCTTGGCTTAAAGCAGAAATCAAAATTGAAGCCGGATCAACAACCAGAGCATTACACAGCTACATCTGTGGGCTGGAGCCTGAACATCACTGCCAGGGATATTTTATGACTTTCAAAGCTTTTAGTAAATCATAGTGAAAAATCCAAGGCAGGAATATTTTTTGTCTTTTCTTCTCCACATAACCAATGAAACCCAAAGAGAACAAATCCTTTAAAATGAAGGGGATGGAATGGGTTTGGTTAGGGTGGGTCATCATCTAATGTGGGATTGCAGAAAAATTTGAGGCAATGGGAAGGCAATGGCAGCATCTAAGTCTGTGAAAGAAAAAGAGGAGCAAAAATCAGAATGTGGTCACAGAAGAGGCTGCAACCAAGGTGGGACCCCCTCATCCTCACAGGAGACCCCTAAGCTCTCAGCATCCTGACTGCCTCTAGCGACCCCTCTCTCCAGCACACTCAGCTTTAATTCCTCCTCTACCTTTGATCACAGAATGGAAAGCTGTCTAGCATTATCCACTAGCCAACAAACCAAAAACCAAATCATGAGAGTTCTTTTGAACAGAATGCAAAGAAGCCTGAAATATGAGAATATGGGTGTTGGCAACATGGATCAAAGCCGTTTTCATTAAGGTTCCTCTCCTCCACATACGCTTCACCTCCTACCCCAAATGTCATTTCAGGGAATGAAGAGGTGTGAGGATATCTAAGAGACTCAGCCTTTCCCTCCACCCCATAAAGACTGTTTTGAGTAAAAGATCAGAATAAGTTAGTTTGAATACATAGATAATTGCTTTCCTCACTCACCAGCAGTTGAGGCTCAAGAAAGAGCCAATTTAACTATATTAATAAAAACTGGGAGTTGCAGTGTGAGTTAAAATGTGTGAGCATGCTGCAGCTCAACCCATCTAACTATTTTCCTCTCCACATTTGCACACAGGCTTCTGAGCACCCATCTACAGAAACTGGTGCCCCCTACTCATTTATTTATGGCTTTCAATCTCCACCAAACATTCAAGAACTGTCTTGTTTGTCTTTTTTCTTCCTTTCAGCTATATTGGAATGTGTCCCCCTTCTGTCAGTGAATCCATATTTTCTGCCCTTGAACAGATGGTCACCACCCTTCCCATCCTATGGTAACATCCCTCATCTTGCCTTGTCTTCATCTGGGGATCTGACTGACCAATGTGACTCTAAGCAGGAGACAATGAGGACACTGTAGGCAGGGAGAGTCACACGGGGCACGGGGCACACTCCAAGATTTTGGCACTTTATCCCAAGGGATTTTTGGTGGACTTTGCTCCTGAAGACATGCATATGCCCTGAGAGTGCAGAGCCGTCTGGGAGGCAGCACATTCTCTACTCCAGCCGTGGGTATGCATGCTGGGATGCTGCACAGATCAGCCAGGATTTGGGCAAGGACAAGGCAGGACAACACTGGTGTCCAACTGTTCTGGCCAACTTTGTTTGACACTGAGAATGAATTTTAATTCCATAGAGCCTGCCTTATTTGGGGTTGCTGGAGAGTCATCCCAGCTGCAGCTCACACCCAAGATCATTACTTAACTAAGTGGCTGTGGGGCCCTTTAAGGGCACATGGGTGATGAAAGAACATGAATGAATTCATGGCGACAACTTTGCTACAAGCAACCCTCACAGAATCTGATCTCCACATTCAAACTCACCTCTGACTGAACAGAGGGGAAACACCTGTCTTGCATTTATTTGAGGTGGAGCATTTAAGGGCATTTTATCTCGGTGTTATCAGACACCCCAGCTTCTCCAAGATTCTGCTCTGTTCTTCCCTGTGGAAGAACTGAAAGCATCTGTAACCCAGGTGCCAATCCCATTCTGACTTTGTGGAGAAATCAGAAACCTTAGAATCTATTTGGACCTCCACATCTGGCATGGTGAAAGAGAATTGTAAGCATTTTAGTCCCTTATCCCTTCATGCCCAGTTCAATTTGCATTTCAGAGAAACAACAAATTTATTTTTAGCTTAAGTATGTTTCAGGATCTTGAAATATGGCATGAGACAGATTTACACTAAAAGATTATTTGCTGTTTCTCTAAAATACCATTTAACTAGACATTCTGTGTTTTACCTGGCAACCTCCTGTGTGGGTGACATCTCATTGTCATACATGGGAGTGGAAGAAGCTTCTGGAAAATGTTTGACCAATGAACTGGCATATCTGGGGATGATGTGTTTGATGGTAGGGTTTTGTAGTCATATGGTTCTGAAGTAAAACCCCAAGGAATGGCAGCATCCATAAAAAGAGCTGGATATGAGGTCCAACCAGCTTAGCCTTGAACTTCAGTGCTATCGTTGTGTGATCTTGTGCAACACTTTGACTTTCTGAGACTTGGGCTTCTCATATACAATCAGGACTGATAATATTTGTTTTTCAAAATTTAAGTAAAAATTGAAGACAATTTATACTTAGGATGTGGCACCTTGTAAATACATAAATTTTTAAAAATCCAGTTCAGTTCAGTTCAGTCACTCAGTCATGTCCGACTCTTTGTGACCCCATGGACTGCAGCACACCAGGCCTCCCTGTCCATTGCAAACTCCCAGAGTTTACACAAACTCATGTCCATTGAGTTGGTGATGCCATCCAACCATCTCATCCTCTGTCATCCCAGCTTCAACATCAGTCCTTACAATGAAAATTCAGGACTGATTTCCTTTAGGATGGACTGGTTGGGTCTCCTTGCAGTCCAAGGGACTCTCAAGAGTCTTCTCCAATACCACGGTTCAAAAGTATCAATTCTTCATTGCTCAGCTTTCTTTATAGTCCAACTTTCACATCCATACATGACCACTGGAAAAACCATAGCTTTGACTAGATGGACCTTATTGGCAAAGTAATGTCTCTGCTTTTTAATATGCTATCTAGGTTGGTCATAACTTTTCTTTCAAGGAGCAAGCGTCTTTTAATTTCATGGCTGCAGTCACTGTCTGCAGTATTTTGGAACCCAAGAAAATAAAGTCTGTCACTGTTTCCACTATTTCCCCTTCTATTTGCCAAGAAGTGATGGGACCGGATGCCATGATCTTAGTTTTCTGAATCTTGAGTTTTAAGCCAACTTTTTCACTCTCCTCTTTCACTTTCATCAAGAGGCTCTTCAGTTCTTCGCTTTCTGCCATAAGGGTGGTGTCATCTGCATATCTGAGGTTATTGATATTTCTTCCAGCAATCTTTATTCCAGCTTGTGCTTCTTCCAGCCAAGCGTTTCTCATGATGTACATTGCATATAAGTTAAATAAGCAGGGTGACATTATACAGCCTTGACCTTCTTCTTTTTCTGTTTGGAACCAGTCAGTTTTTCCATGTCCAGTTCTAACTGTTGCCTCTTTACCTGCATACAGATTTCTCAGGAGGCAGGACAGGTGGTCTGGTATTCCCATCTCTTTAAGAATTTTCCACAGTTTGTTGTGATCCACACAGTCAAAGGCTTTGGCATATTTAGTAAAACAGAAGTAGATATTTTTCTGGAACTCTCTTGCTTTCTGAATAATCCAACAGATGTTGGCAGTTTGATCTCTGGTTCCTCTGCCTTTTCTAAATCCATCTTGAACATCTGGAAGTTCATGGTTCACATACTGTTGAAGCCTGTCTTGGACAATTTTGAGCATTACTTTACTAGCATGTGAGATGAGTGCAACTGTGTGGTAGTTTGAGCATTCTTTGGCATTGCCTTTCTTTGGGATTGGAATGAAAACTGACCTTTTCCAGTCCTGTCACCACTGCTGAGTTTTCCCAATTTGCTGGCATACTGAGTGGAGCATTTTCACAGCATCACCTTTTAGGATTTGAAAAAGCTCAACTGGAATTCCATCACCTCTACTAGCTTTCTTTGTAATGATACTTCCTAAGGCCCACTTGGCTTCGCATTCCAGGACATCTGGCTCTAGGTAAGTGAGCATACCATCATGATTATCTGTGTCGTGAAGATTTTTTGTATAGTTCTTCTGTGTATTCTTGCCACCTTTTCTTAATATCTCCTGCTTCTGTTAGGTCCATACTGTTTCTGTCCTTTATTGTGCCCATCTTTGCATGAAATGTTGCCTTGGTATCTCTAATTTTCTTGAAGAGATCTCTAATCTTTCCCACTCTATTGTTTTCCTCTATTTCTTTGCATTGATCACTGACGAAGGCTTTCCCCCTATCTCTCCTTGCTATTCTTTGTGCATTCAAATGGGTATATCTTTCCTTTTCTCCTTTGTCTTTTGCTTCTCTTCTCTTCACAGCTATTTGTAAGGCCTCCTCAGACAGCCATTTTGCCTTTTGCATTTCTTTTTCTTGGGGATGGTCTTGATCCCTGCCTCCTGTACAATGTCACGAACCTCTATCCATACTTCTTCAGGCACTCTGTCTATCAGATCTAATCCCTTGAATCTATTTCTCACTTCCACTGTATAATTGTAAGGGATTTGATTTAGATCATACCTGAGTGGTCTAGTGGTTTTCTCTATTTTCTTCAACTTAAGTTTGAATTTGGCAATAAGAAGTAATCCAGTAATACTGGTAAAAATCTTCTCAAGAGAAGACTAGTGAGATTGAAGAGGCTAGGTCTACAAGCAAACCAAAGGCTGGGAGAAACCTGCAGGCAGTTACAGAGAGAACTAGATGTTTTCTGGGTGTAGCCTGAGCTGTCCCAGGGTATTTGGATGTTGCCTTTTGCCTGCTGCTGTGGATTTTTACTGGCTCTACGTCTCTCAGGACATTACAGATGCTTCTTGACTAAAATAGAGAAATTTAAGAGAGATGTATTGAAAGAAATTGAAGCTTGCTTGGATTTGAAAGACCCATTGTTTTGATGTAACATAAAGTCATACCAAAAGAGTTAGTATGTGTAAATGATGATGAAGATGATCTAGATTTATAGAAATAGTAAAAGGTTTATAAAACCCATCGGAGTACGTGAACATTATGGAGTGGCTGAGCTGACTACACCATCGTACTGAAAGACTCACCAGAGTCGAGAGAGAGAACCCTTTCTGCTTTTCCGGCACCAAGTGGTCCTTCTGCATCTGAGTCGTATTTCCACAAACTCTTCGACCCTGTTCCAAAAGTGGACTCTATTTCTTTCTCCTTCAGTGAAAGCAGACTTGATGACTCACCTTTAAGAAACAGATTTGGGTAGGGTTGGTGGTGTGTAGGACTTCTAAGACTAGGTCATGAGAGGCATTGCATCCTTTTCCTCTCTCTGGGATCACTTGCTCCAGGGAAGGCTGACAGTCATAGTGTAAGGACCCTTAAGCAGCACTGTAGAGAAATCCACACGATGAGGAACTGAGGCTTCCTGCCAAGAACCCTGTGTGGGAATATCTTGAAAGATCTCCTCCAGCTCCAGGCAAGCTGTCAAATAACTGCAGCCTCATGAGTGACCCTAGTCAGAGCCACCCAGCTAAACTGCTTCTAGATCCCTGATCAGAAGCTATGTGAGATGATAAATGCTTGTGGATTTTATCTGTTAAGCTTTGGGATAATTTGTTATGTAGCAATGAACAGTTAATACAAACAGCAATAATAGCTAAGATGTGTTGAGTCCTTAACATCCACCAAGGACTTTTTAAAGTATTTTACACGTTAACTATTCTCTGTTTTACAGATGAGGAAACCAAATTACAGAGAGGTTAAATAACTTTCTCAGAGTAAATACATAGTAAGTAACTTAAATATAGCTGAAGTATCCTTCCACACATGTTCCCCCTCTCACATATTCTTGTTTTACTGCTGTGCTGTCTGTATCCCTTACTGTATTATGTCTCATGAGGTCAAAGGAGGTATTCTACCCATATCATTGGAACCCGGAAGAGTGCATAGAACACAGTATACGTGGAATAAAAATTTAGATAAATTGAATATATAGGTGGTAAAGAAGTAGATGAAAGAAATCATTATACAGCAGCTCTTTGCTGTGGGACTTGAGCTTTTGGGTCTCACAAAGAGCCATATATGGAAACTTCACCGTTAAGTGATATTAGTATGTCCTTTCATTTTGAATCTGAAAATTTGGACTTCATTTTGTTGCCAGTTTTAGATGGTGCACAATGCCACAAACCCAATGCTTCACAAATTTGCACTTAAATCCAAGGAAAATTGGAAATAACCTAAATACCCAACATTAGAGTTTAATAAATTATGGTACTTCAGTGCAATGAAGTTTTGTCTAATCTCTAAAATTATAAAACTATGTTGAATAACAAAAAGGTTTCAAATAATATTTAATTGAAAATAGCAGAAACAAGGTACACTTAGGCAAGTTTGTGTTATATACTTATTAGAAATAATAAAATATATTTGTTTTTGCTCCATGGGATGACCTCATTGACATATTTCAAATGCCCTTGCTTCCAGGTCCTCTCAGGGAATAGTGGAAGGAAATATATGTGTATATACTGACCCATATATATCTATGCATGTACATATGCATATATATATGTTCCACATATACTTATGTATAATGATCTATATTTATATTAATCTAAATATGAATTTCTACTATTTCCCCAACTCTAATCCATTACAGCATGGAACATTTTGATCTCTTTCCTTAGACAGTCTGTTAACTGACACTCTGCTAGTGAAAAAGCTGTCTCCTACCACCCATATCCTGCAAAATCATGCTCCAAAAGAGAAGGAGAGATAAAAATTTTCTCAGAAAAACAAAAATCTGAGAAATTCATCACTGGCAGATCTGTCCTGTAAATAATGTTCATTCTTCAGGTAAAAGGAAATATGATACAGGTAAGAAACTGATCTACATAAAGAAGAGTGTTGCAGAGGGAATGAATAGAGGTAGAATACAGTCTTTAATTTTTCTTATTTTCAATTTATCTAAAATACAATTGTGTAAGGTAATGGTAGTAATAATTATTTGGTAATTGTAGCATGCAAATAGCTGACAAGTGAATGATAGTGGTAGACTCAAGTCAAGGACCTGGACTGCCTTGAACATGGCCTTGAGCACCCTTGTTCTCCACTGTAATGCTTACACCATTTGTTAACATCTGGGGATAGAGAAACCTCCCAGTCAATGCCGCATCCCAGCCATTTCGTCCAGTAAGAGTGGAACAGGACATTAGTCCTCACATGGGATGAAGAGCCAGCGAGTTACTAGAAGAAATCAGAGAAGACTGAAGACTCATGCCCAGTTTTCTGACCTGAAGCCACAGGGATTGGGGATGGGAGTAGGAGGTCAGAGTCACACTTGAGAATACAGTTGGGAAGCCATTTAAACAGGATAGAGTACTGTAGGGACGAGGCTTGTGAGATGGGCAACAAGGCACAGGGAATTTCCACTGCCGTAGTTCTTTCCAGGCCCGCCGTGGTTTTCCTGGGACTACTTGCTGAATTCACTTGACATACAGGTGCTTTGTACCCTCAACCTACTGACACTGAGTAACTTTAGGGTGAAAGCTTTCAAATTGTTGAGTATGGAAGTTGGCTGAAGTTGTGCAAGCCTGCAATGTCATTCATCTCAGTTAAAGGGGTAAGACAGACTGCTCCCACGGATGTTTTACTGGAAAAGCTGAGAAAGGAGAAACTAGCCTGGGACTCTGTACAATCCACTCAGTGCAATGTGTTCTTCTTAGTGAGTGGAGGGAAGACAAACCACAGGGAAGCCCACACGGCTATTAGAGGAAACAATGCTTATAACAAACTCCACACTCCTGGTGGAATTTGCTGTACTGGGCTTTCACTTCTGATAGATCATTGAGGACTAAAGTAAAATGTCCCTAGAACCTGAAAACAAATGTCTCTTCTGAGACCCACATGTCATAAAGTGAAGAAATGTTTTCTCTTCTTAGAGCTTATTACAAGAATTCGTTACTCAGTAGGGACCTGGCCTTTTTGGGAAATTTGTTTTATAAGCCTATTGAGGGGATAAAAACAAGCTTCTAGGACCTGGGTCTTGGGCTGGTGCCTAGTTTCCATAAGGGAGAAAAAAAAACTCTGCCTAATAAATGGGAGAGAGAGGAATCTGATGTTCCTACAAGACAAAACCAGGAGGGAAGATGAAGGAGCAAGAGAAAAAAAGAAATATTGACTCCATTGGGGGAGATGGTTAAGGGCTCTGGAGATGAGAACAGATCCAAAAAAGGGCAAAGAGAAGAGTCCAATTGTGTTTGTTTTGTTTTATCATGTTGGGGTTGGATGATGCAAACCCTCTCTGCCATCTCCTTTATCATATCACTCCTGCTTTGGTGTGTGCGGATTGGGGTGGGGGACTGTGAAGAGGTGAGGGAGATCCAGACAGCAGGCTGCACCTGGGTAATTGATGAGAGAAGCTCTTTGGCAGAAGTCATTTGGAATGACAAGCTGTGTATTTGTGTGTGTGTGTGCGTGCGTGCGTGTGTGCGCGTGTGTATTTTCCTTGATCAAAGCAGGATAAATGAAGCCTAAAAATCCTTTAAGTCTTGGCTGAATATGAAAGTTCATATCTAACTGTGTGAACTAAACTATGGAAATTTCATAGTACTAGTATACTTCTCAATGTTTAAGGGAGGTTGTTAATTTTCACTGACTTCACAGAAAGGCTGATTGGCTAATTTCATCCATTTTGGCAGTCTGTGTTCATGATCCTTTAAATAAAATAGACCCACAGGGAAACAAAAAGTGGTGGTGGGGGGGTGCTTCTTCAGAGATGAAAGCCAGACAAAGCCAGTATTTCAAAATGGGATGATCTCCTTTGAAAAGCTTTCCATAGCAAATGAAGGTTAAATATTTTTCCTCCTCACCTTTCCTTTAGAGGACTGGTTTTTGAAGTGTGGATCTTTAACCAGCAGCATCAGGATCACCTGGAACTTGTTGGAAATACAGATTACTGTGTTCCATCCCAGGCATACTGAATTAGAAATTCTGGATATGGGGCCCAGAAATCTGCATTATAAGAAGCCCTTGACGTATGCTAGAGTTTGAAACAGTTGTTCTGAAGCAGTGAATCTTGAACTGAATTCAATGAATCTGATGGGAAAAAATAGATGTATGCCGTCATTTTTGCTAACTGAAAGTTAGCATATCCTTTAATTGTGAATATAGTCCCCAAAGCACATTTGTATTAAGGGCACTTTTTTTAAAATCAATTGAAGAAATATATATCAGTTTTATTCAGCTATAGCTTGCACATCAGAAAATTCACCCATTTAAAGTGTACAGTTCAATGGTTTTTAGTGTACTTACAGAATTATGCACTTAGCACCACAATCAAATTTAGAACATTTTTTTTACCACAATAAGAGATACCACACCTATTAACAGTCACTTTCCATTGCCTTCCTTCTTCCCTCCACTTATTTACTTTTGTGTGTGTGTGTGTGTGAGTTCAGGAAATTTCATTTAAGTGGAATTATATAATATTCTATTATATAATTATATAATATATATTAATTATAATATTATATAATAATTATATAATATACTATTATATATTAAAAATATATAATAGTATTTCGTGACTGGCTTTCCCACTCATGTCATGTTTTTAAAAATCATTCATATTATAGCATGTATCAATAGTTTATTACTTTTTATTGTCAAGTTATGTTCCATTGTAAGGATATAACATATATTATATGTTCATTTATAAACTGGTAGATGTTTGGTTGATTCTACTTTCTGGCTATTATGAATAATGCTGCTGTGAACATTCAAGTTTTTGTGTGGACATATGCTTTTATTTCTTTTGGGTATACTCTTCGGAATGAAATTTCCAAGTCAGAGAGTAACTGTATTTAACCATTTGAGGAACTGCCAGACTGTTTTGCAAAGTGGTTGTAACGTTTTACATTCATTCCTACCAGCAATGTATGAAAGCTTCAAACTCTTCACATCCTTGTCTGACTTTTATTATTCTCTGACTTTTTGGCTACGGCTACCCTAATAAATGTAAAGTGGTATCTCACTGTGATTTTGACTTGCATTTTCCTGATAGTTAAATCATGTTTCACATGCTTTCATAAGATTATTGACCATTTCTAGATCTCCCTTGGAGAAATGTTTATTCAGATCCTTTGCTCACTTTAAAATTGGCTTGTCCTTTCATTATTCACTTGTAAGAGTTCTTTATACATTCTATATAAAAGTCATCTATCAGATATGTGACTTGCAAACATTTTCTTCCATTCTGTGGATTGCATTTTCACTCCTAGTAATACTCTGAAACCAACTGTTTTTAGTTTAATTAGAGTCCAATTTACCTATTTTTCTTCTGTTACATGTGCTTTAGGTACTTTATCTAATGAACCATTGCCTGATAAAAGGTCAAAAATATTTGTACCTCTGTTTTCTTCTAAGATTTTTATAGGATTGTGTCTTATATTTGGCTCTTTATTCCATTATAAGTTAATTTTTGCATACAATGTGAGGTAGGAGTCCAAAGTTGTTCTTTTGCATAGAGTATACTGTTGTCAAGCACTATTTCTTTTTTTAAATAATTCATTTATTTTTAATTGAAGGATAATTGCTTTACAACATTGTGTTGGTTTCTACCATACATCAGTGTGAATCAGACATAAGTGTACATATGTCCCTTTCTCTACAACTACCGTACCACCTCCCACCCCATCCTACTCTTCTAGGTTGTCACAGAGCCCCAGTCTGAGTTCTGAGTTATATAGTAAATTCCCACTGGTTATCTACTTTACATATGGTAGTGTATATGTTTCCATACTACTCTCTCCATTTGTCCCATCCTCTCCTTCCCCATCACCCCCGTGTCCATAAGTGTTTCTTGGAAAGATTACTCTTTCCCCATTGAGTTGTATTAGCACCCTTGCTAAAAACTGATTGGCCATCAAAGTGAAAGTTTATTTCTTGGCTTTTAGTTCTGTCTCTTTGACCTCTGTGTATATCTTTATGCTAGTACTGTACTGTCTTGATTACTATAACTGTAGTAAGTTTTGAAACTGGGAATTGTGAGTCCTTCAACTCTGTTCTTTTTCAAGAATGTTTTGGTTATTCTGGGTTTCTTGCACTTTGATATTTTAGAAAAAGCTTGTCAATTTCTGTGAAAGAGCCAACTGAAATTTTGAGAGGGATTGAATTGAGTCTACAGATCAGTTTTGGTAGTATTATTATCTTAACAATATTAAATCTTGCAATCCTTGAACTTAGAATGTCTTTCCACTCATTTAGGTCTCCTTTAATCTCTTTCAGCAATGTTTGTAGTTTTTAGATTATAAGTTTGCATCTTTTAAAAATTTATTCATAAGTATTTTATTCTTTTTGTTCAAACCAATATAATGATTTAATAATGAAATAAAATACAACAATGTAAGTAATTTTAAATATAAGTTTTTGGTTGTTCATTGCAAGTGTATAGATACACAATTTCTGTATGTTGATGTTGTAGAATGCAGACTTGCTGCAATGGCTTATTAGTTCTGATTGCTTTTTAGTGCATTCTTTAGGATTTTCTGTATACAAATGTCATCTACAAATAGAGATAGTTTTACTATCTCTTATTATTATATATATTATTTATAAAAGGTAGTTTCATGCCTAACAATATGAATGCCATTTATTTCTTTTACTTGTCTAATTGCCTTGACTAGAATCTTCAGTACAATGTTAAATAGAAGTGAGGTAGCACACACTGGTGGCTCAGATGGTAAAGAATCCACCTGCTATGCAGGAGACCCAGGTTCAGTCCCTGGGTCAGGAAGATCCCCTGGAGGAGAGAATGGCTACCCACTCTAGCATTCTTGCACATAAGATACAAGGTCAAATAGGACTGGAATCTTGAATATATGTGAGGATGGGACAGAGTTAAGGAAGATTTTGAGTATGGACTGGCACCAAGAAGGAATAATATTGCCCACATTTGAGAAGGAAGCAGGAAGAAAGAAATTCACTACAGGGGAGGTCCTCACTTTGGTGAGCATGAGGAGTGCCCAGACACAGTTTCCTAACATGAAATAGAGTTAGCATAAAATATAAAAAAGAAAGATACAATGACAATCCTTGTGCTGCTTCTAACTTCCTAGGACTCTCCTACTAATCAGTGATATAGCCAGAAAACTGGGTTTTATTTACCCTGCTCTGACACATAATTCTTGCAACTGCTCCCCTATGCAGGGTCAAGATGCAAGACAACAGAGGAAGGGGGAAAAAAAAGCAACATAGGATTGTTGTGATCATAATTTCTCCAAATGAAAAGTTTTATGTCCATGGTGCCTTTGAGCTGCTGTGGTCTGGGATGTGAAAGAATAGGGGAGAAGTTTTAAGAAATAAAGGCTAAATATTTCCCAAATTTCATAAAAATTTAATCAAAGCTCAGTGAACCACAATCAGGGTAAACCCAAAGAAATCCATGCTAAACACAACATAATAAAATTAATGAACACTAAAGACAAAAAAACTTGAGAATAGCACGAGAAAAAAACATAATGATTTGAATGAAGGTAGATTTCTAATCACAAATCATGGAAGCTGTAAGGAAGTCACACAACATTTTTAAAGGGCTGAAAGCAAAGAACTGTCAGTCTATAACACTATGTTCAGCAAAAATGTCTTTCATGAATAAAGGTACAATAACGATGTTCACAGATGAAGGAAAATTAAGAGAATTTGTTGCCAGCAGACTTGCTCTAAAAGAACTGCTATAGTAAGTTCTTTCAATAGAAGTGAAATTATACAAGAAGGGAACTTGGAACATCAAGGATGAAGGAAGAGCAACAGAAATAGTATATATCTGGGTAAATATGATAGACTACTTTTTTCCATTTTGGTTCTTTATAATATGTTAGATGATTGAAAGCAAATATTATAACATTGGCAATAAGGTTTCACTGTGCGTGGATGTAATGCTTCACATAACTACCACATAAAAGGGGGAGGTGAAGGGACCTGTATATTGATAAGGTCTATATCTTCCTCTTAAAGATGTAGAGCATCCCCTCTATATTTTTAAGTTTAATATGTTTATTATAATCCCCAGAGCAATCAAATAAACACACAAATAAAACTATATAGAGAGATATAGTCAAGACACAAAAGATAAAAGAAAATAGAATACTAAAAAATGTTCAGATATAACAAAAGGAAGCAGGAAAGAGGAAACAACAAAATAGAAAGCAGATAATAACAGAAATAAAATATAAAATGTTAAACTAAATCTAAACATATCAGTAATTACATTAAACACAAATTGTCTAAACACACCAAGTTAGAAACAGAGGTGGTTAGAATGGATAAACAAACACATAATCCAACTATAAGTTGTCTATAACGGTAATGTTGAAGTGAAAGTATTAGTCAACTAGCTCAGTCATGTCCAACTCTTTACAACTCCATAGACTGTAACTATGTCCAGGATCCTCTGTCCATGGGATTCTCCAAGCAAGAATACTGGAGTGGGTTTCCATTCCCTTCTCCAGGGGATCTTCCCAAATGGTAAGGATACAGGTAGGTCAAAAAGTAAAGGATGGAAGAATATATGCCATGCAAGCACTAATATGGGAATGGTTATATTAACATAAAAATTAACTTCAGACCAAAAAAATGTTCCAGAGACAAGGAGGAACATTATGTAATGATGAAAGAGAAAATTACCCCCCAAAGATATAACAATCATAAATGTGTAGAACCTAAAATAAGAGCTTCAAAATGCATAACCAAAAAGCTGGCCAATCTGAAAGGGTTAATAAACAAATCCATGATCTTAGCTGGAGACTTCAACACTCTGTCACTTAGTAATGACACTTAGTACACTTAGTAATGGACAGAACTAATAGAAAGAAAATCAGTAAGAATACAGAAGAATGGATGACACCATCAACTAAATGGATCCAATTTATATTTATAGAATTGTTCACATAAGCAGCAGAATACAGATTTCAGAAGAAAGTAGAAAATATTTGAACTGAGCAAAAATAAAAGCATATTTGTAGCATGTAAAGGAGTAAAGGAGTGCTATCAGGGAAATTTATAGAATTAAGTGCTTATGTTGCAAAACAAGAAAAGTTTCAAATAAATAATCTAAGCTTCCATCTTAATGCTCTAGGGAAAAGCATTATAGAGCAAAATAATTTCAAAGCAAGTATACGGAAGAAAATAATAGAGGTACGGCCAGAAGTCAGTGAACTTTAAAATGGAAAAACAGTGGAGAAAATCAATAAAACCAAAAGCTTCTTCTTTAAAAAAATAAACCTCTAGAAAGACTGACAAAGATGAAAGGAGAGAAAACACAGTTGTTAATATCAGGAATAAAAGAAGGAGGTCTCACTATAGATCCTGCAGACATGAAAAATTGATGAGAGTAATGTGAATTACTTTGTGCTCATAATTTTGACAATGTAAAAAAGTGAATTACTAACAGTGGGAAGAGGGAAGCGAGAAGGGGCAGAATATAGTGTGGGGGATTAGGAGGTACAAAATACTGTATATAAAATAAATAAACTACAAGAATATATTGTACAGCACAGGGAATATGTTCAATATTTTATAAATATAAATGGAGTATAATTTTTAAAAATTGTGGCTCCCTATGTTGTACACCTGAAACACATAATATTGCAAATCAACTGTACCTCAATTAAAAGCAACTAAAAATGGATCAGTTCCTTAAAAATCACAAATTACTGAAATCCATTCTAAATTAAATAGATAACCTCTATAAAACAAATTGACTTTGTAGCTCAAATTCCTCTGAAAAAGAAATGTCCAGATACAAACAGGAAAATTTTGAAATATATTTAAAGAAGAGATAATACTGATTCTGTAAAATTTCATCCAGAAGACAGAAGAGAGGGGAATAACTCCAGACTAGATTTATATAAGTCCAAATTTATCCTTGGGGAGTAGGACAGGGGCAAGAACTATACATGTATTTTCGTTGTAAGTCATTTGTGGCGGGGGGGGGGAATTGATTATTGATCATGTACACGTGTTACTTTATTTATAATTGTAATTAAACATAAGCACACTGATTACAAGTCTCAGTCACCCAGCACAGAGCTCCCAGTTCTCTTGGTCTTTGTATCTCCCTGTAGACTCTGAAAGTCAGGCGACTTGGCTATCCTTTTTCCATCTAAAATATGTTCTTTAGCAACTACAAAGATGTGCTAGAAGACTTTCAATTGCAGGACATCTGAGGTGCCTCATCTCAGCTTGTTTATCGCTAATTTCTTCTTAATTAAGTCTGTGGGCTACCCAAATGGGACGAGTTCAGAATTTTTTTCCACAGTCAGCCTCAGGAGAACAATCAATGAGGTTCTCAGAAAAGAATGCACATTGAGGAAATCCCCTTTGAGCTGACTGTGTCCATGAACTTCACTTCTGTTTGTTGTTTTGTATTTGCCAGAGACCCAGAGTTTTTCAGGGAACTCTAAGGCAGAGAGCATGGTGGGGTACTAGTGGGAGGTCATGACACTTTGAATTGTGAAACCACAAGGTATGGGCAATTGGCTGACCTTGGGCAAACATCCATTGCGGGTGGATGAGAGGGGCTGGGCCACACTGTGAAGCCCGCTTGAAGAGAATCATGATGACATGGGTGCAGGATGAGTCAAATGTTCACGGACATAAAATAATCTCATGGACCTTGTATAACCTCAGATGGAGCCAAGGAAAAAGGAACCAGAACCACATAGAATGGACCTAGGGATTTTAAAGGGGAAGAATGTGTTGGCAAAATCCTGGTCTTTGTCAAGAACAAAATGTTTTTAAAAAAAACACTCTGAGCTATTTGAGTTCAAGCCAGTTGTCTCTGGATGGATCTCAGCCTCAATTCTCCTTAGCCTGTTGCAGAGGCTTATCGGACCTTTGGGGATGCTTGAAATTGTTGAATGTTTTCTGATTATCTGAAATGTATAGTGAATAGTAGCAGGGAGGTCTGGCTGATTATACATTTGGAAACTGATTTCCTCAATGTCTGGTCCAAATGGGCTGGGTGTGTTCTGAAGTACCTCAGGCATCACTCTGTGAGCACTCAACATTTGCTACCCCTACAGACAGCTCGGCGGAGAAACTGTGAGATGCCTGGATAGAACCTAGTTTTCACTGAACATTCAGAAGGGGCTGCAAAGCCAGCTGCAAAAGAGAACAAAGCTTCTCTCCCAAAGACCTTTCTTGCCCAAATCTTGCAGGGGATACAATTACAATCACATCTGAGAAAACAGTGGATAAGCTCTGACAGAGCAGCAAAGATTCACAGAACCCAGCACCCACTGCTTGCTGAAGTATAAACAGGTGGGAGTATAGAAAATAAGCAATTATAATTGCAAAGGCATATGTCACACTTTGTACCAGGTGCTATTCTGAGGGTGCTATGTATGTTAACCTAAAGCCTTTGTAACTCTTACAACAGTACTCTGGGTTGCTGTTATCATCATCTGCTAGACAAAGAGACTAAAGAACACGAGGGCAAATAACTTGCTTGTGTGACCACAGAGCTATAAGTGGCAGGGCCAGGAGTCAGACTTGGATGAGCAGGCCCCAGACCTTGTGTTTGCAAATCCTGGTCTAAATTTCTTCTCTCCTTTCATAGAGTATCTATGCAGTACCCATTGGGATGTTCTAAGACCCCTCTCAGCTAATGCCATGGCCCTCTGTAGTATAGAGGGGCCTCAAGGTAAGTAGTGTGGTGGTCTTTGGAGAACAATGTTCTTTTTCAATTGGGTCTTTCTGATGATGCTCAGGAATATAGGTAAAACTTTAATCTCCAATGGCATTTACTGCCTTCACTTCATCCTCAAGACTCTAATTGAAACATATTTTTGTCTTTTCATTAGGAGACTGGGGCTTTCCATGTGGTGCTAGTGGTAAGAAGCTGCCTAACAATGCAGGAGATGTAAGAGACATGAGTTCAATCCCTAGGTCAGGAAGGTCCCTTGAAGAAGGGCATGGCAATCTACTCCAATATTCTTGCCTTGAGAATCCCATGGACAGGGAAGCCTGGTAGGGTGTGGTCCATAGGGTTGCAAAGAGTCAGACACAACTGAAGTGATTTAGCATGCACTCATACATTAGGAGACTGGGCTGGGAGCAGGGAGCCCAGGACTTCAGGGTCTAAGTGTCCCTGAGTTGAGCTCCAATCCTGTGTAACTCAGGGAAAGTGTGAATGACTGAGCTGAAATACAGGCGTAAAAGTGTAGTCATAAGAGCCACAAGTGCCAATGCTACAACAGAAACACACATGCATAGAGCTGAAATGGCCTGAAGGAGAAGCAGGCTGACCAACTCAGTAAGCTAAAAAATTCAGAGGACAGGCAGAGACGCCAAATACAGACAAATGAAGCAACTGGTTCCCAATGTTAGGGCTGCCCCAATGTGGGCTCAGAGTGGGCTGTCTTGAGGACAGCTTTCTTGGGTTTTATGGTAGGGTGGACTTGGCCACACCAGACAGGGAGAAACTTAAAATGCCTCTTTCATTTACATAATGATCTGTAGCCTTTGTCTCAGGGACTTCCCAGGTGGTGCTAGTGGTAAAGAGCCTGCCTGCCAATGCAAGAGACTTTAGAGAAGCAGATTCAATCCTTGGGTTAGGAAGATACCCTGGAGAAGGGCATGGCAACCCACTCGAGTATTCTTGCCCAGAGAATCCCATGGACAGAGGAACCTGGTGGGCTACAGTCCACAGGGTTGCAAAAAGTCAGACACAACTGAAGCGCCTTAGTACAGCACAGCACATCCTTTGTCGCCCACTCAGTTAGTGCTCCCCAGCATCTAAGTCTCTTCCTCTCTCCCCCTCTCTCTCTCACCTCAAGTGCACAATATAGTTTTTGGTTCATGAGGCTATCATTATTGGTCAAGGCATGACCTGCTTTTAGTCATACATTTACATAGTTAATATATTTTTGATAATGTAATAAGCACCCATGAACTACTATCCAATATGAAAACTAGAACTTTGCTGACAATCTACACTATAGTCATCTCCATCCCATTTCCCACCTCATTCTGACTTTGGTAGACCCTAAGCACTTTCTCATTGTGAGTCTCTCCAATTAAATATATATATATAAAATATTTTATAACTGCCTTGGTAGAAAAATGAGTAAAATCCAGGCTAGGCTCATTATTATATATTTATTATTATTATATTCATTGTCTTCTGTTTTAAAAGAAAATAAAAAATTTTGGGGGGATATTAACATTATGGGCCTTACACATTGTTGTACCTACTATACTTAACAAATGGATAATTGACCTGGCTGAACATGGAAGAATTGATGCTTTTGAATTGTGGTGTTAGAGAAGACTCTTGAGAGTCCCTTGGACAGCAAGGAGATCAAATCAGTCAATCCTAAAGGAAATCAACTCTGAATATTCATTGGAAGGACTGATGCTGAAGATGAAACTCCAATACTTTGGCCACCTGATGCAAAGAACTGACTCATTGGAAAAGACCCTGATGCTGGGAAAGACTGAAGGTAGGATGAGAAGGGGATGGCAGAGGACAAGATGGTTGGATGACATCACTGACTCAAAGGACATGAGTTTAAGCAAACTCTGTGAGATACTGAAGGACAAGGAAGCCTGGCATGCTACAGTCTATGGGGTTGCAAAGAGTCAGACACTACTTAGTGACTGAATAACAACAACATAGAGGATCCTGCTGTGATTTATGTCAGAGAGTGTTTTGCCTATGTTCTCCTCTAGGAGTTTTATAGTTTCTGGTCTTACATTTAGATTTTTAATCCATTTTGAGTTTATTTTTGTGTATGGTGTTATAAATAAAAGCAAAAATAAACAAATGGGACCTAATTAAACTTAAAAGCTTTTGCACAACAAAGGAAACCATAAGCAAGGTGAAAAGACAGCCTTCAGAATGGGAGAAAATAATAGCAAATGAAGCAACAGACAAAGGATTAATCTCAAAAATATACAAGCAACTCCTGCAGCTCAATTCCAGAAAAATAAATGACCCAATCAAAAAATGGGCTAAAGAACTAAACAGACATTTCTCCAAAGAAGACATACAGATGGCTAACAAACACATGAAAAGATGCTCAACATCACTCATTATCAGAGAAATGCAAATCAAAACCACAATGAGGGACCATTACACGCCAGTCAGGATGGCTGCTATTCAAAAGTCTACAAGCAATAAATGCTGGAGAGGGTGTGGAGAAAAGGGAACCCTTTTACACTGTTGGTGGGAATGCAAACTAGTACAGCCGCTATGGAGAACAGTGTGGAGGTTCCTTAAAAAACTGGAAATAGAACTGCCATATGACCCAGCAATCCCACTCCTGGGCATACACACCAAGATAACCAGATCTGAAAGGGACACGTGGACCCCAATGTTCATCACAGCACTGTTTATAATAGCCAGGACATGGAGGCAACCTAGATGTCCATCAGCAAATGAAAGGATAAGGAAGCTGTGGTACATATACACCATGGAATATCACTCAGCCATTAAAAAGAACTCATTTGAATCAGTTCTAATGAGATGGATGAAACTGGAGCCCATCATACAGAGTGAAGTAAGCCAGAAAGATAAAGCCCAATACAGTATACTAACGCATATATATGGAATTTAGAAAGATGGTAACGATAACCCTATATGCAAAACAGAAAAAGAGACACAGATGTAAAGAACAGACTTTTGGACTCTGTGGGAGAAGGTGAGGGTGGGATGTTTTGAGAGAACAACATCGAAACATGTATATTATCAAGGGTGAAACAGATCACCAGCCCAGGTTGGATGCATGAGACAAGTGCTCAGGGCTGGTGCACTGGGAAGACCCAGAGGGACTGGGTAGAGAGGGAGGTGGGAGAGGGGATCGGGATGGGGAATACATGTAAATCCATGGCTGATTCATGTCAATGTATGGCAAAAACCACTACAATATTGTAAAGTAATTAGCCTCCAACTAATAAAAATAAATGGAAAAAAAATGTTGAGAGAATAATATAATAAACATGTACATCTATTAAAAAAAAAAGAATAACAACAACAAATCACACAATTCAACCATCTTTCTGAAACTGGTATTTAGCAATCCTTTGTCTCCCTTTTAATATCACTTTATTTACTTAAGTGAATATAAGTGTGTGTGTATATATATGTGTGTGCAGTCATATGTAAATAGAGCATGTGAAATATCCAACATATAAAAAGTTCAGAATTGGTCATCTCTATCTTTACAACATGAAAAAACTGAAAGAAAATCAACAAGTATTTTTGGACCTTTGGAAGACCTGAGGTCTCAAGACAAACTGCCACCTCCAAACTGGGAGAGTCACAAATCCAGAGAGTCACAGCTGAGATTTTCTTACCCAGAGTAGATGCTGCTGGAGCCATACCGGTGGGAACATTTAGGTGGAGATTTTGATAAATTTCTGGAAACTGAATGTGAACTAGCTTGAGAGTGAGAAACTCCTAGAACATAGTCTTGATAAGGGGTCACCATGTTTTTGTTGACTTTACCTCCTATAGTTTCATCAGATTCTCATGGTAAAGGATGAAAATATTTCTCTTCTGGCTCTGGTTAAGGGACAAGAAGAGTGATCACTTAGAATATGTCCAGAGAGCTCTCCAAAACAAAGGCCTACTCTCCAGGGTGAAAGATATTGCCAGAGCCTCATCCCACTTGGGAGAAGGACAGTTCTCCAACTCGAGCTCCTTTCAGGCTTTCTGTGTTAAAAGACTGAGATTTAATCATATGTTTATAGAATGCTTCCTGACTCCTCCACGACAAATACCTTACTATTAGACTAATAGATACTATTACATTATTACACTAATTAAATCTGTCTTTTTGTGAACCTGTATCGCTGGTCTGTGACCATCACAAGTGTTTCTTAGCTCCCTCCTTTCCCCCACTTAGGTGAGACAGAAAGCCTGAAAGGAGTTAGAGTTGGAGAACTGTCCTTCTCCCAGGTGGGATGAGGCTCTGATAATGTCTTTTACCTTGGAGAGTAGGTCTTTATTTTGGAGAGCTGTCTGGACATATTTCTAAGTGATTACTCTTCCTTTCCCTCAGCCAGAGCCAGAAGAGAAATATTTTGGCCCATTATGGCTCAGTGGTAAAGAATCTGCCTGCTTATGCAGGAGTCACAGGAGACGTGGGTTCGATCCCTGGGTTGGGAAAAATCCCTGGAGGAGGAAATGGCTACCCATTGCAGTATTCTTGACTGGAAAATTCGATGGACAGAGGAACCTGGCAGGCTACAGTCCACAGTGTCTCAGGGAGTCTAACATAACCGGTTGACTGCACATGCATTACACTAAAAGAGCTCCAATATAAAAGCAGAGGATTACAGTTGAAAGAACTTCAAGGCATGGACTGTAGCTGGAGGAGTTCTAAGGGAAGTCCAAAGTCAACAAGAAAGACAAAATAAGAAAACTAGATGATTTAGAATTTTCTGGCACTTATAACTACAGCAAATGTTAGACACACCCCAAATTCTGGCCAGATTAACAGAAAATCTCACACTAAAGGCCTCTTTAACTCAGTTGTTATTACCAGTACAACATAGCTATCTTTCTACAAAAAAAAATACAAGGCATACTAATAGGCAAGAGAAAACATTGTCTGAAGTGATAAATCAGTAATCAGAACCAGACTCAGATATGACATGAACATATTTTCAGAAAATGTAAACTAACTTTGATTAATATATGAAGGGGTTTAATGGAAATCTGCTCACATGAAGAAGAACTGAAGAGCCTCTTGATGAAAGTGAAAGAGGAGAGTGAAAAAGTTGGCTTAAAGCTCAACATTCAGAAAACTAAGATCACGGTATCTGGTCCCATCACTCCATGGCAAATAGATGGAGAAACAGGGGAAACAATGTCAGACTTTATTTTGGGGGGCTCCAAAATCACTGCAGATGGTGATTGCAGTCATGAAATTAAAAGACACTCCTTGGAAGGAAAGTTAAGACCAACCTATACAGCATTACTTTGTCAACAAAGGTCTGTCTGGTCAAGGCTATGGTTTTTCCAGTAGTCATGTATGGATGTGAGAGTTGGACTATAAAGAAAACTGAGCACCAAAGAATGAATGCTTTTGAACTGTGGTGTTGGAGAGGACTCTTGAGAGTCCCTTGGACAGCAAGGAGATCCAACCAGTCCATCCTAAAGGAAATCAGCCCTGGGTGTTCATTGGAAGGACTGATGCTGAAGCTGAAACTCCAATACTTTAGCCACCTAATGCGAAGTGCTGACTCATTTGAAAAGACCCTGATGCTGAGAAAGATTGAGAGCAGGAGGAGAAGGGGATGACAGAGGATGAGATGGTTGGATGACATCATTGACTCAATGGACATGGGTTTGGGTGAACTGCAGGAGTTGGTGATGGACAGGGAAGCCTGGCGTTTTGTTGTTCATGGGGCCACAAAGAGTTGAACACGATTGAGTGACTGAACTGAACTGAACTGAATGGAAAAGGTCAACCACAAGCAGGAACAGATGGGAAATGTAAACAGAGAGATGGAAATTCTAAGGAATAGTAAAAGAAAGGGCTAGATATCTAAAGTATTATAATGAAAATGAAGAATATTTTTTATGGGCTCATCAGTGACTGAATATGGCTGAGGAAAGACCAATCTATCTATTGAAGACAGATCAATCAGAACTTCCTACAATGAAATACAAAGACAAAACACATTGAAAAAAATAAAATAGGGCATCCAAGACTTGCAGGGAAATTTCAAAAAGTGTAATACATGAATACTAGAATACTAAAAGGGAAAGAAACAATGGAGTAGAAGAAATTTTGAAATAACGATGGCTGAGAATTTTCCAAAATTTGACAGGTACCAAACCACAGTCATGATTTTATTAATTTAAGAATGAAAATATTCTTGGCTTGTCTTCTCTTTCTTGGATCTTCTTCTTTTTCTTCTTTTCTTTTTCTTTTTTAAACTCATTTGCATTCTATTTATCCCCCAGCAATCGTACAGTTACACATAGTCAATCAGTTACACATGGATGGGTTACTTATAGTCTTTATGGCACCAGGGACTAAATCTCCTGTGATTACTGCAAGGCCTCTAAATTTGGGAACCATGGATTTATTTATTTTTTTAATATAAATTTTTTTATTTTAATTGGAGGCTAATTACAATATTGTAGTGCTTTTGCCATACACTGACATGAATCCACCACGGGTGTACATGGGTTCCCCATCCTGAACTCCCCTCCCACCTCCCTCCCCATCCCATCCCTCTGGGTCATCCCAGTGCACCAGCCCCTAGCACCCTGTATCATGCATCGAGCCTGGACTGGCGATTCGTTTCACATATGATAATATACAGGTTTCAATGCCATTCTCCCAAATCATCCAACCCTCGCCCTCTCCCACAGAGTCCAAAAGACTGTTCTATACATTTGTGTCTCTTTTGCTGTCTCACATACAGGGTTATAATTACTATCTTTCTAAATTCCATATATATATGCATTAGTATACTGTATTGGTGTTTTTCTTTCTGGCTTACTTCACTCTGTATAATAGGTTCCAGCTTCATCCACCTCATTAGAACTGATTCAAACATATTGTTTTTAATGGCTGAGTAATATTCCATTGTGTTTATGTACCACAGCTTCCTTATCCTTTCATTTGCTGATGGACATCTAGGTTACTTCCATGTCCTAGCTATTATAAACAGTGCTGTGATGAACATTGGGGTCCACGTGTCCCTTTCAGATCTGGTTATCTTGGTGTGTATGCCCAGGAGTGGGATTGCTGGGTCATATGGCAGTTCTATTTCCAGTTTTTTAAGGAACCTCCACACTGTTCTCCATAGCGGCTGTACTAGTTTGCATTCCCACCAACAGTGTAAAAGGGTTCCCTTTTCTCCACACCCTCTCCAGCATTTATTGCTTGTAGACTTTTGAATAGCAGCCATCCTGACTGGCGTGTAATGGTCCCTCATTGTGGTTTTGATTTGCATTTCTCTGATAATGAGTGATGTTGAGCATCTTTTCATGTGTTTGTTAGCCATCTGTATGTCTTCTTTGGAGAAATGTCTGTTTAGTTCTTTAGCCCATTTTTTGATTGGGTCATTTATTTTTCTGGAATTGAGCTGCAGGAGTTGCTTGTATATTTTTGAGATTAATCCTTTGTCTGTTGCTTCATTTGCTATTATTTTCTCCCATTCTGAAGGCTGTCTTTTCACCTTGCTTATGGTTTCCTTTGTTGTGCAAAAGCTTTTAAGTTTAATTAGGTCCCATTTGTTTATTTTTGCTTTTATTTCCAATATTCTGGGAGTTGGGTCATAGAGGATCCTGCTGTGATTTATGTTGGAGAGTGTTTTGCCTATGTTCTCCTCTAGGAATTTTATAGTTTCTGGTCTTATGTTTAGATCTTTAATCCATTTTTGAGTTTACTTTTGTGTATGGTGTTAGAAAGTGTTCTAGTTTCATTCTTTTACAAGTGGTTGACCAGTTTTCCCAGCACCACTTGTTAAAGAGATTGTCTTTTCTCCATTGTATATTCTTGCCTCCTTTGTCAAAGATAAGGTGTCCATAGGTGTGTGGATTTATCTCTGGGCTTTCTATTTTGTTCTATTGATCTATGTTTCTGTCTTTGTGCCAGTACCATACTGTCTTGGTGACTGTGGCTTTGTAGTATAGTCTGAGGTCAGGCAGGTTGATTCCTCCAGTTCCATTCTTCTTTCTCAAGATTGCTTTGGCTATTCAAGGTTTTTTTGTATTTCCATACAAATTGTGAAATTATTTGTTCTAGTTCTGTGAAAAATACCATTGGTAGCTTGATAGGGATTGCACTGAATCTATAGATTGCTTTGGTTAGTATAGTCATTTTCACTATATTGATTCTTCTGATCCATGAACATGGTATATTTCTCCATCTATTTGTGTCCTCTTTGATTTTTTTCACCAGTGTTTTACAGGTTTCTATATATAGGTCTTTTGTTTCTTTAAGTAGGTGTATTCCTAAGTATCTTATTCTTTTTGTTGCAATGGTGAATGGAATTGTTTCATTAATTTCTCTTTCTGTTTTCTCATTGTTAGTGTATAGGAATGCAAGGGATTTCTGCGTGTTGATTTTATATCCTGCAACTTTACTATAGTCATTGATTAGCTCTAGCAATTTTCTGGTGGAATCTTTAGGGTTTTCTATGTAGAGGATCATGTCATCTGCAAACAGTGAGAGTTTTACTTCTTATTTTCCAATCTGGATTCCTTTTATTTCTTTTTCTGTTTTGATTGCTGTGGCCAACACTTCCAAAACTATGTTGAATAGTAGTGGTGAAAGTGGGCACCCTTGTCTTGTTCCTGACTTTAGGGAAAATGCTTTCAATTTTTCACCATTGAAGATAATGTTTGCTGTGGGTTTGTCATATATAACTTTTATTATGTTGAGGTATGTTCCTTCTATTCCTGCTTTCTGGAGGGTTTTTATCATAAATTGATGTTGAATTTTGTCAAAGGCTTTCTCTTCATCTATTGAGATAATCATATGATTTTTATTTTTCAATTTGTTAATTTGTTCAATTTGTTTTCAATTTGTGGTGTATTATGTTGATTGATCTTCTTTTTTTAAAAAATGATTTCCCACAGGCAAAATCATGATGTCTCATAGTACCTGATCTATGTATGATCTCCTAGAATACAGAAACATGACAGGCTGAAATCAAACACCATTGATACTATTTACTCAATTTAGGAAGAAACCAAACTATGGCAAAGAATAGAATGTCCTTAATTTGACATAGTTAGCCCACAAATTTTTCTAAAAGCTTCCTTATCTAATTATACTTGCTAGCCTGCATTCTTATGTATGTTGATATTTCACCCAGTGAAAGATGTCATGGTGGTAATTCCAGGTTTTGTGAATCAGCATTTTTTAATGTGTTAACCAAAATGCACTCTTTAATATTCTGTTATCTGAACTAGTTTGAAAGCAACTTATTGTAGATGTATATGTTCTTTGTTCTTATTAGATTCTTAAGTACCTTTTCCCTGTAGGAAAAAGCATATATGCTAATGCTTGGGTGAATTTGTATAATGATAGAATTCAGATATTCTTTCCTTGTAAACTCCACTTTCTTCAAAGGGCTTTTGAGGAAATCTGTGAACAAATTCCTGTACTCAGGCTTGTGATTGGCAAGTCTACTTGGACCATGATATCCAGTGTCTGATCCAGGTGCTTCCCATGGAGATTTTCTTCCAGCCCGTTGTTGAAGACAAATGGAAATTTCTCCCTGAAGGAAACATTTCTGCTTTGCCCATTATCCTCTGCATCATTTTATCCCTGAGGATCTCTGCTTCATCTTGACCACCTTGGGAAGTACCCTGGGAAGATAAAAGCTGTGTACAGAAAATTTGAATTTATCATCACAAAAACCATGTTGTATTCTGTATTCCTGATTGACAAAATTGGTGCAAATATTGCTGTGGTCTTAGCAAATCCCATTCAGCAAAACTGGCGATGGAATTTTCACCATATATAGATGAAAAATGTCATCGCAACAGTGAGTGACTTTTATTACCAGAGATAGTAAATAAAATATTCTCTGAGGTGACACATTCTCTTATATAATTTATATTTCAAATCCTCCCTTTCTCAGGTGAAGAAACTAAATCTTTTGTTTAAGGGCATGCAAAGTGCTCATCAATTAATCACATTCATAGCAAATATTAAGCTTCCAGTGTGTGTAAAGGAAGTCTAAAGAAATTCCATCCCAGACTTTATGAAGGTCACAATCTGGGGGATAAATGGGTCATATTCAAGGAGAAAGTCCAAGGGAAATATGAAACTGACATCTTTCAAATAAGTATTTCATGGTTAGAGAAATTCACTGGGCATTATTAATATGGACTGAATTAATTTAGGGCAGGCCATGTGACATGGGCAGCTAAGGCTTGAAGGAGTAACACCCTGCAAGAGAGAATAGATTGAAGTGAGTTTGGAGGCAAAAATTAGGGACTTCTCTGGTGGTCCAGTGGTTAAGAATCTTCCTGTCAATGCAGGGATCCCAGGTTCAATCCCTGATTTGGGAGGATTCTGCATGCACAGGGCAGCTAAGCTCCTGTACCACAACTACTGAGCCCATGCACCCTAGAGCCCACACTCTGCAACAAGAGAAGCCAGTACAGTGAGAAGCCCGCACATTGCAACTAGAGAGTAACCCCTGCACTCTGCAACTAGAGAAAGCCTGCAGGCAGCCATGAAGACCCAGTGCAACCATAAATAAATAAATAAATAAATAATTAATTAATTAAAATGAAGTCATTTGCAAGCAATTGAAATTTACCTCTTGGTTGCATACAAAAGAGGGCCCTTACAGTTTTCCCTAATATTTTAGGCCTACCTCATTTAGAGCCTGGGACACAACCCATGCATGGGACACAATGAAACACTTGCTGAATCCATTAATTCAGGCATTAATTTTAGAACAGAGAGCTACATGCCTTATGTAGTCTCCTCTTACTCTGTTAGCTGCCAAAGCAACTTAGATGTCTAGTTTCTTAGGCCTCAGGTTGTAAGCAACCAGAAAGTAGAGCCTGGCTCTTGCTCATCCATATTGGCCTTCAAGGAGTACTAGTTTAATTGTAATAACTTGACTCTTCCTCTTATGGAATTCTGGTTAGTGGTGCTATTGAATGAATGTTTGTGAACTGCAAATTCATGTTTGAAACCCAATCATGAATGTGTTGGTATTTGGAAGTGGGGCCTTTCGGAAAGTAATCAGTCCATGAGGGTGGAGCCCACATGAATGGGATTAGTGTCTTTCTGAGAAGAGACATGAAAAAGATTCTCTCTCGCTCTGTCAACCATGTGAAGACACAATGAGAGGATGAATAACTGCAAAGCAGGAAGTGGCCTAACCAGACACTGGATCTGAAGGCTCCTTAATCTTGAACTTCCAAATTTTCAGAACCATGAGAAATAAATGTTTAAGCCACACAGTCTGTGGTTTCTGTCATAGCAGGCCAAATACATTAAGTCAAATGGAAAGCTATTGTTCTTAAAATGACTTGCAAAGTGACACTAACAGTTTTTAATATCACCATGTGAAGAACCTGGACTAATATGCACATATTATATATTAGACTGCCTTTGAATTTCATATTATGCACATAAATGTTATATGTATATATGTACATGTATGTATATTAAGTTTTATATATGTTTAGTGTGCCTAAAATTTACTGACTGAACTGATTTACAAACATGAAACAATTGTGACTCTGAGTGGTTAGAACAACATCTTACTTCTGTTTTGGCGGCTGAATACTGGCAGCATTGGTTAGTATAATAGCAAGGGAAAAAAACCAACCAAAGCAAAACTGTAGCCTGAACAAATTCCAGTGGTTTGCATACATTTTTAGTAGTGACTAATTTTTTTAAAATAAAATTTTAGGAGAAATACCAGTAAAATCGTAAGAGCTAATATTTTTTGCACACAAACTATATGCCAAGGATACCATAATAATCTTCTAGTTAATTAACTAATGTCTTTTTTACAGAAACTCTACAAAATAGAGTACTATTGTCGTTCCCAACTTCCAATTGAGAAAACTGAGGTGAAGAGAAGTGATCTGACTTGTCCCAAGACATATAGAGTCAGTCTGTAACAGCCATGATTTGAATGTAAGCAGTCTGACTGCAGAGCCTGCATTAATCATTACATGATACTCTCTACCTTTTGCACACCATGGTTCTCCAGAGCATGTGCGTGTGTGTGTATAAACAGATTTTATTTTAAGGAATTTGCTTATGTGATTATGGAGTCTGGTTAGTTTAAAATTTGCAGAGTGGCCAGAAGGATAAAGACCCAAGAGAGATCTTTTCAAAGAGTGAACTTTTGACTTCATTGATTTTCTTTAATGATTTTCTATTCTCTATTTCATTTATTTCCATTCTAGTCATTATTTCTCTCCCTTCTTCTTTCTTTGGGTTTAGTTTACTTTTTTCTTTAATTTCTTAAGGCAGAAGTTTTGGTTATCAATTTGAAATTTCTTCTTTTGTAATATAGGCATTTCCCTTTAAGGCTTGCTTTAACTTCATCCCACAGATTTGATATGTTGTGTTTTATATTCATTCATCTCAAGGCATTTTATAATTTCCTTTATAATTCCTTCTTTGACCTATTTGTTATTTAGGAGTGTGTTGTTTAATTTCTACATTATTGTGAATTTCCCATTTCCTTCTGCTTTGATTTCTAATTTTATCCCATGGTGATTATAGAACATACTTTGCATGATTTCATCCTTTAACATTTACTGAGGCTATTTTATGGCCTAACATATTGTCTGTCCTGGAGAATGTTCCATGTACACTTCTTAAGAGTTTGTATTTTACCACTGTTGGGTAGAGTCTATAGAAAGGTATTAGGTCTAGTTGGTGTATAGTGCTGTTCAGGTCTCCTATTTCCTTTTTAATCTTCTGTCTCTTGTTCTATTCATTATTGAAAGTATGATGTTGGAATCTCAAGTATTACTGAATTGTCTATTTCTCCAGTCATACTTTTAAGGTTTTGTTTCATGTAATTAAGCCTCTGTTGTTAGGTGCACCTGTGTTTATATCTTCTTAATGGAATGACATTTTACCATTATAAAATGTCCTTCTTTGTCTCTACAACAATTTTTGTCTTAAGGTCTACTTAGTCTGTTGTTAATGTAGCCACTCTAGCTCTCTTTTGGTTACTTTTTACACGTCATATCTCTTCATATCTTTTAGTATTCAACCTCTTTTTGTCTTTGAACACAAAGCATGTCTCTTCTAGACGTGCATTGAAAGCTCATTCAAATTAAACCAATTTCTGTACATGTTTACTAGCACTAATTTTAGGTGAGGTATTGTGCTTGGTACTGTGGAATTGCCACTGTAAGTAAAAAACCACTTAGAAGCACTTCACAAACACCTCCTAGCTGTGGATAGTTGAATGCAATGTCCACCAGAACATGGTAAAGGTTGTGAGGGAGGCAGAAGCAGCCTGGCCTGTTGAAGTTAAAGAAGAATGCTTGCTCAACTGAATATGGAGCTCAGACTGTGACTGAGTATATGAGCTCAACCTTGGGGTCAGAGAAGGCTTCAAGAAGGGAGCTGAGTTTGTGGCAGGAAGGAACAGTACCCAAAGGCATTAGGTCGTGGAACCATAACATGTGTTCAACATCCAGTGTGTAGAACAATTTAACAGATAACTACAGCATGTCTGGGAGAGATACGGGAGATGAGGCTGACAAGATGGACAAGGTGTTAGAAGCAGAGATCTACTGACAAGGTGAAAAGTGTTTAATTAGATCTAGAATGATAGAAGCTAGGAAAAAGACTTACAGCAAATCCTTCAAATGATTACACTTCTATTTCTACCCACTTAATTTGAACCTTTAAGCCCCAAAGGGAAAGGAAAATATAACATCTCTTATGTTTATCATTACATAGTTGGCATTCAATAAGTATTTGCCAACTAAACCACTAGATAAATGGAAATAAATAGTGAGAATCATAGAGAGAACTACAGCTCAGTGACATGTGCACCAGAGAGGCCAAAACCATTGGTAGTCATGTTTCTCCCAACACTGGGCAAAGACAGGACAAATGACAGAACCAAGGTTCAAGAGAGAACTTCAACCTAAATACATGTAATATTCAAATACAAGACTACAGGAAAGGGGTTGTATTTGAGGCCAAATATGTCAGCATCCAAGGGTTTTCTGTCCTACTTCGCTTCTGTCACTTTAAGAGCTTGACGCCAACTAGCAGATGCCAGAGGGACTCAGTCCTCCCTAGTTCTCCCTGTACTGGCTAGAAAGAAATGAATGGATGATCGCTAAATAGAGTATTAACTTCCCTTAGTATATTTCACTTAACTAGGTCTGATGGCTTTTTAAAGTTTGTTCATAGTGTTATTGCATTGACTTTCTTTATGTGAGGCAACAGGGGAGAAATGATTTTCACTTGGTTTGATAATGAAGAAAATGAAGCCTAGAGGGATTTTATGGTTTTTCTAAGATCTGGTTTCTAAATGGAGAAGGTGAGATTCATCTCAGGTTTTATTTGTTCAGTAGCCAAAAAGTCTAAGTGTCTTCTATGTTGCAGGCACTTGCGGAATGCTGAATAAACCACATGTCCTAATTCAAGGTCAGTAGAGTCCAGAGGGAAGATTCTAGTTCATAAAACAGGAGGACAGAGTTAATATGTGCTACCTTTCCAGTTATAAAAGCAAAAAAAAAAAAAAAAAAAGAAGAAGAAGAAGAAGAAAAGAAAACCAGATAAGTGTAACCAGAATAAAGTATTTTAAAACACATAGCTGAGCTTAATAGAAAGAAAGGAAAATTCCCATATGCCAGAAATGAAAAAGAAACTGGAGGCTAGAATAAGTAGCTTGTGGTCAGATGCTTAAGGCCAGCAAAGAAGTGGAATCTGGATATGAGTCCTCTGTCTGAGGATGGGGACTAAATACACAGGAGTAGGGGATCTGTGGAAAGTTGGAAGTTGGATCCAAGTTGACATAGAGCTAGGAATCTGAAAAGGCTGTGTTTCCATAAAGGGTAATTCAAAACATGGAAGCAGTAGGAAACCTACTATTCACCCGGGGCTCTGAGCAGATATTAATAGGGAAAAAAAAGTAACCTCTGAGGTATCCAAACATCAAGTCCATGCCATGCACAGGGGTGGTATGGTGTTCAAGTGCATTATTTCCACATGGTATGAGAAGCCCTAAGAAATGGGTGTGAAACAGGACCTAATCAGGTACCCTGCAGAATCAAAGGCAGAGCCTCTCTGTAAGGGGCTTTCCACAGTCTAGAGGGCCTGGAGTCCTTACGTATAAGTAAATCCCATAGAAGACAAACTTTAAAATAGGAATTACGAACTACATGAGAAAGCTATCAACTATGAGAAAGAATTAGAGGACACAGCAAACATAAAAATAGTAAATACGCATTTGAGATCATCAAGCTATCTGAAAGAGACTAAAAATAAGCCTTTCTTAAGAGATGGGCTTCCCTGGTGGTTCAGACAGTAAAGAATCTGCCTGCCTGGTGAGACACTTGGGTTCTATCACTGGGTCAGGAAAATCACCCGGAGAAGGGAATGGCTACTCACTTCAGTATTCTTCCCTAGAGAATTCCATGGACAGAGGAGCCTGGTGGGCTATAGTCCATGGGGTTTCAAAGAGTCAGACATGACTGAGTAACTAACACTTTCACTTTCAAAGAGATGAAAGAATGACTTGAAACTCAAATGAAACAATAGATTCTAGGTGGAAATACAAAAAAAAAACCAAGACAAAGCTAAGTAATTCAACTTCCAGAAATAAATATCCAGTAGTTAAGATAAAAATGTGCCAACAGATTGAACTTAGTTGAAGAAAAGAATGAATGCTTGGGAGATTGAACTGAAGAAATTATCTGGAGATAGGAAATATGAACAAAAGTTTAAGAAATACAGAGTATAAGAATATCAAATATAAATCTAATAGGAGTTCTAAAAGTATTAAGAGAAAGGATATAGGGAGGCCATATCAAAGTCATAATATCTGAGGATTTGCCAGACATAATACACCTTGAATTGACATTGTGTAAGCAAGCCCCAAGGAGAATAAAGAAATAGTTATCCATATCAAGAGCCATGATAGTCAAGCCACACAATACTGCAGACCACTAGGCATGTGGAGAAGACATTTATAGGACTAGTTGATGAGGAGGGGCCTAAGTGCACAGGAGCAGGAGAGGCTCATAAAAAGAAAGAACAGCTCCAAGTATGTCAGAAACAGGGGAAGTAATGTTTCTCTAGAAACCTGATGGGGAGATGTATGCGTGCACACTCAGTCACTTCAGTCGTGTCCAACTGTTTGGGATCCTATGGACTGTAGCCCATCGGCTCCTCTGTCCATGGGATTCTCCAGGCAAGAATACTGGAATAGGTTGTCATTTCCTCCTCCAGCGGATCTTCGCAACCCAGGAATTGAACCCTTGTCTCTTTTGCATTCACAAGCAGGTTCTTTACCAATACCGCCACCTGGGAAGCTCAATGGGAAGACGTGGGAGCCAAATAGAACCAGGTGATGGAACACTGAAGCAGGGACCAACTTGGTAGGCTCAGGGGAAAATGAGGCAGTTAGTGTGGGATCGAAGGATGGAAGGTGGTCATGGCAAGAGGGAGAGCTGCAGAGAGAGGCAGAACTTGCTGTGAGAAAACTATGCATTCTTCCCGAGAGGCCCAGGAGGGTCACTAAGGATTTTAAGCATGGCAAAGACAGGGCAAAACTTGAACTCCTGTTCTGCATAAGGGATAGACAGGAACTGGATAACGGAATCAGGGGCATGAACTAGCAGGCTGTTACCACAGTTCAAGCATGAGGTGGATGATGAGGGTGAGAACCAGGGGAGTGAAGAAAGGAGAGAGCCCTGCAAGGGCTGAAGGACAGGTGATATGCAGAACATGATTTCTGTAGGGAAAGGGAAGAAGGATAAAGGATGACTTCCATGTGTCTGGCCAGGGAACAGGAATGCCTGTTCAGAGCATACAAGCCTTCCAGCCTTGTAGCCACGCAAGTTTTATAATCTATTTCACGGTCTATTCACTATTTACTATTTCAATATCTTCCTTTTAAGTAGCCAACACCAAACATCATTGATTCATAATTATTAACTCACCATTATGGATAATCTTGAAAGGAAATCCATGTTTGGTTTGGGACCAGTGTTTACCTTTGCAAGGTAATGTTACATAAACAAGTAGCGGTAGAATGTTTACACCATTTATCTGCTATATAAATGGTGGGAGGCCTCTTTAGAAAGGAAGTAAACACTTTTTATTAGTGTGGGGAGGGCTAAAGCATACTTGTAAGTGACAAGTATCTGTGGTGAGAGGTTGGAGAAGATGATGTTTATAATCTTAGTGATTTCTCAGTATTGTAAAAGGAGTGTTAATACCATAGATAATAAGATATAGCTGATATCCCAAAGGCCCTTCCTTACAGGATGGTAGACAGCCTAGGCTAGCCTTTTCCACCCTTCCCAGTCCTCATGATGAGTGGCATGGTGGACACAGGGTTTTTAGTCCAGAAATGGGAGAAAATAGCAGTTTTCTACCTGTGAGCAAGTTGCAGGGCCAAAGCGAGACATTACTGAATGTTCATAATGTTCTAGAGATTCTTCATACATGGATTCTAAGTGAACTCACTGCAGACATAATTGTGAGCATCACTGTGACTATTTTAAAAGTGAGGCAAGCACTCAGAGAAGTGCTTTCCACTCAGAGAAGCACCTTGGCCAATGTCATAGCCCATGAATTGGGAGAGATGTTTTGAAGGCAGCCCTGTGGGGTTCCTCCTGTGACGCCACCTGAGTCGTGGGTGCTCCTGTTGGGCCTTCTTGCAAGCCCTCCACTTCCTCATGAGTGGTCTCCTGGAGACCACCAGGGGAGCTCAGGGCAGTGGCCAGGCCCCACTCTTCCATCCTCTTATTGTGTGGTCTCCAAATTTCACTTAACCTCTTGCTGCCTTGACCTCCCCATCTGTGAAATGGGGATCAAATTTCGTTGCTGCACATCTGTCTGCTCAGTGAAGCCTCGATGCTTAATGATTAATGAGATCATGAGCGGGTGGGGGTTGTGCCCAAGGGCAAACTCATTTATTATGAAGCAGAGTCCATTATTTCTTCATCCTTTCACACACTGACAAAGTTTTTTTTTAAGTATAATAAATTAAGGTAAATTTTTACCCAGAATTTAACTGCATAACATTTAATAATTACAAACTAACTTCAGCTAAAAACCTATAAATTAGTTAACTTTGTGAGATTACTATCTGAGAAAACTGATTCATTTTTGGTGCTGGTTTAATTTTTGAGTTTAACCAGATTTAGCTATTTTATTCCCTAAACAAAATAGATTATGGACAAAGGGACATTTTGAATCACCAGTTTCCAAACTCCTGTAGCATTTTGAGGTTTAGTCCTTTCTCAAGGGAGGTCTGGGATAGCTTAAATAATCCCAAACCAACTCTTAGCTTGTTATGACTTTCCCAAATATTAGGACTGAATGAATTTCTATGTGTTTCTTTAAAAAGTTAAAGCTAAGAGTTACGGAACATCAGTGTTACAAATCTTATAAAAATATCATTGACAAACATACAGTCGTTAGATTGGATACTTATTCATCGTTCTGTGTGGGATTTGGTAAACAGTGCCTACCTAGGGGTGGTTCAGAATCTCGAGGGACAGATATTTACGTGAGTGTGTCTACTCAGTCGCTCAGTCATGTCCAACTCTTTGTGATCTCATGAACTGTAGGCTGCCAGGCATCTCTGGTCCATGGGATTTTCCCAGCAAGAATACTGCAGTGAGTTGCCATTTCCTCCTCTAGGGGATATTCCTGTCCTGGTGATGCACCTCCTGCATCTCCTGCTCTTTGCCACTGAGCCACCTGGGAATCCCATTTATGTGAGCTGATCCTTTAAATGCAAATCACAGTTCAGTTCAGTCACTTAGTCGTATGTGACATTTTGTGACCCCATGAACTGAGGCATGCTAGGCCTCCCTGTCCATCACCAACTCCCGGAGTTTACCCCGGAGTTTACCCAAACTCATGTCCATTGAGTCGGTGATGCCATCCAACCATCTCATCCTCTGTTGCCCCCTTCTCCTCCTGCCCTCAATCTTTCCCAGCATCAGGGTCTTTTCAAATGAGTCAGCTCTTTGCATCAGGTGGCCAAAGTATTGGGGTTTCAGCTTCAATATCAGTCCTTCCAATGAACACCCAGGACTGATCTCTTTTAGGATGGACTGGTTGGATCTCCTTGCTGTCCAAGGGACTCTCAAGAGTCTTCTCCAACACCACAGTTCAAAAGCATCAGTTCTTCAGTGCTCAGGTTTCTTCATAGTCCAACTCTCACATCCATACATGACCACTGGAAAAACCATAGCCTTGACTAGACGGACCTTTGTTGACAAAATGATGTCTCTGCTTTTCAATATGCTGTCTAGGTTGGTCATAACTTTCCTTCCAAGGAGTAAGCGTCTTTTAATTTCATGGCTACAATCACCATCTACAGTGATTTTGGAGCCCCCCAAAATAAAGTCTGACACTGTTTCCACTGTTTCCTCATCTATTTGCCATGAAATGATGGGACCAGATGCCATGATCTTAGTTTTCTGACAGTTGAGCATTAAGCCAACTTTTTCACTCTCCTCTTTCACTTTCATCAAGAGGTTCTTTAGTTCTTCTTCACTTTCTGCCATAAGGGGGTGTCATCTGAATATCTGAGGTTATTGATATTTCTCCTGGCAATCTTGATTCCTGCTTGTGCTTCTTCCAGCCCAGCATTTCTCATAATGTACTCTGCATATAAGTTAAATAAGCAGGGTGACAATATACAGCCTTGACGTCCTCTTTTCCTATTTGGAACCAATCTGTTGTTCCATGTCCAGTTCTAACTGTTGCTTCCTGACCTGCATACAGGTTTCTCAAGAGGCAGGTCAGGTGGTCTGGTATTCCCATCTCTTTCAGAATTTTCCACAGTTTATTGTGATCCACACAGTCAAAGGCTTTGGTGTAGTCAATAAAGCAGAAATAGATGTTTTTATGGAACTCTCTTGCTTTTTCAATGATCCAGCAGATGTTGGCAATTTGATCTCTGGTTCCTCTGCCTTTTCTGAAACCAGCTTGAACATCTGGAACTTCACAGTTCACTTATTGCTGAAGCCTAGCTTGGAGAATTTTGATAATTACTTTACTAGTGTGTGAGATGAGTACAACTGTGCAGTAGTTTGAGCATTCTTTGGCATTACCTTTCTTTGGGATTTGAAGGAAAACTGATCTTTTCCAGTCCTATGGCCACTGCTGAGTTTTCCAAATTTGCTGACATATTGAGTGCAGCACTTTCACAGCATCATCTTTTACGATTTGAAATAGCTCAACTGGAATTCCATCACCTCCACTGGCTTTGTTCTTAGTGATGCTTCCTAAGGCCCACTTAACTTCACATTGCAAGATGTCTGGCTCTAGGTGAGTGTCCACACCATCGTGATTATCTGGGTCCTGAAGATCTTTTTTGTACAGTTCTTCTGTGTATTCTTACTTCTTCTTAAAATCTTCTGCTTCTGTTAGGTCCATACCATTTCTGTCCTTTATTATGCCCATTTCTGCATGAAATGTTCCCTTGGTATCTCTAATTTTCTTGAAGAGATCTCTAGTTTTTCCCATTCTTTTGTTTTCCTCCATTTCTTTGCATTGATCACTCAGGAAGGCTTTCTTATCTCTCCTTGCTATTCTCTGGAACTCTGCATTGAAATGGGTATATCTTTCCTTTTTCCTTTGCTTTTCACTTCTCTTCTTTTCACAGCTATTTGTAAGGCCTCCTCAGACAGCCATTTTGCTTTTTTGCATTTGTTTTTCTTGGGGATGGTCTTGATCCCTGTCTCCTGTACAATGTCATGAACCTCCATCCATAGTTCATCAGTCACTGAGTCTGTCAGTTCTAGTCCCTTAAATCTATTTCTCACTTCCACTGTATAATCATAAGAAGTTTCATTTAGGTCATATCTGAATGGTCTAGTGGTTTTCCTCACTTTCTTCAATTTAAGTCTGAATTTGGCAATAAGGAGTTCATGATCTGAGCCATTGTCAGCTCCCGGTCTTGTTTTTGCTGACTGTATAGAGCTTCTCCATCTTTGGCTGCAAAGAATATAGTCTGATTGTGGTGTTGGCCATCTGGTGATGGCCATGTGTAGTCTTCTCTTGTGTTGTTGGAAGAGGTTATTTGCTATGACCAGTGCGTTCTCTTAGCAAAACTCTATTAGCCTTTGGCTTGCTTCATTCTGTACTCCAAGGCCAAATTTGCTTGTTACTCCAGGTGTTTCTTGCCTTCCTTCACTTGCATTCCAGTCCCCTATAATTAAAAGGACATCTTTTTTGGGTGTTAGTTCTAAACGGTCTCGTAGGTCTTCATAGAACTGTTCAACTTCAGCTTCTTCAGCATTACTGGTCGGGGCATAGACTTGAATTACCATGATATTGAATGGTTTGCCTTGGAAATGAACATAGACTTAGAGTTCGAGGGGGAGTCTCATACTCATGGAAGGTTTTAAACTGAGAGCCTATATTTTCAAGTTTCTGGTACTCTCTTGGAGCATTCTCTCATTCATTGCTCATGCTCAACATGAGCATGACTCTACCAGATTGAATAACAAGGGTAGGTTATAAAGATCCATAGGAATGAGTTTAAGTCTCCAGTACCTACATGTAGAAAGATGGTGGATTCAGGCTAGTTAAGGGGGATGGTCCATCTCTGATGGTGTCACACCAGAGTGAGAGAAAGGGATTCCTCCAAGAGATGGCAGACATTTGGATTTTTATGTGTAACTTCTTGTTCAAGTATTAGTAATTAATTGGAAAACCACATTTCTCTAAACACCAGGCATTTGTTGTTGTTCAGTTGCTAAGTTGTGTCTGACTGTGACCCTAAGAACTGCAGCATGCCAGGCTTTCCTGTCCTTCACTATCTCCCAGAGTTTTCTCAGACTCATGTCCATTGAGTTGGTGATGCCATTCAACCATCTTATCCTCTGTCACCCACTTCTCCTCTTGCCCTCAATCTTTCCCAGCATCAGGATCTATTCTAATGAGTCTCTTTGCATCAAGTGGCCAAAGTATTGAAGCTTCAGCTTTAGCATTAGTCCTTCCAATGAATACGTCTTGGGCCAAATAAAGCTAGCTCATAACCACTGCTCTAAATATGTTTTTCTGCCCCCCAACTCTCTACTTCCAACAACTACGCCCATAATTACTCACAGGCAACCATCTGGCCTCTGTGTCTTAAGTAGGAATGTTACATAAGGCATCTGAAAGTGCGACTGCTCAATTGTGGTTATTTGGTTACCTCATTTTTCAAAGAGAGTCATTCTGTTATTAATTAAGAGAAGGGAATCTAACCTGAATGTGTTGCCTGAAGGAACCCAATTCAAAATGTTTGTACTAACAGGTAGCCAGTTCAGCATTCTCCTTTGTAAAATCTTTTCTTTACTCATTCTTCCTTGAACGGAAGCCCAATATACGTTATTTAAACCCTCTGCTGGTTCTAAAGTATTTTAACTTAAAAAGGGGGGAGGTGGGATTTTGAACCACTTTAGAAGTTCGTTTCCTAAATATTTCTATGTTATCATTTCCCTTTGTGAGCAAAAGCCCATTGAGAAGGATGGAGAGATTTGGGACTCAGTCCAGAATTAGATGGATGTACCATAAATGTCAGTCTAACCCACTACAGCAATTCTGGACTCCTGGTGGCCTTGGCTCATCATCTTTCAGTGATTGTGGAGAGTGGCTGAAGAGAACAAATATGCCTAAAGGCATTGGACACGCCTGCCCAGCTCCTGTTTAAGTCAACAATTGGTCTGAAGCTGTTCTCTTAGTGAAGGAGAGAAGCAAAAGATTTAGTAGTGCAATCAACAAAAAATATCTCCCTCACTCTATTGCATCTATTTGGACACGCTGGACAGGATGACCTGGGAGGTTATAGCAATCTTTCCTACAGCCTCACATGAATATAAACAGTAGATGCATGTGAAGGACTCTTTCACATACACATATTCCCAAAGGTAAATTTAAGTTAGGCATAGACAAACAGAAGGCAGTGGCTATGCCTCCTTTGAGATTGAAGGACCACCCTGGTCTCATTGGAAACAGTAGGTCAAAATCTATCACTTGTCCACTGATTAGTAGTCTGGGTTTGGGGTAAGTAATGGTAATTTGCAAGATAACAGCAGCTTGATGTTTGCAATTCTGGTGAAGAAAAATATTAGCTGAACTCACTGTGTGTTTCTTTTTGAGCAACACCACCCTCTGCTCTGAAGAGAAATTGTGAGTTTGAGAAAGAGTTCAGAAATATCTCAGAGCCATGATGTAAGTTAAACAAAATGTGCTTGCATTAGCGAATCGTGACCCTGATTTGTTAGCCTTCTTTGAATTTCTCTGATCCGGGGCACTTACTATACCTGGTTGCAGCTGAATACAGATGTTGACAGAGACCTCTGGGAGGAGAAACCAAGATCATTTATGTGAGTATACAATGTGGCTTAATAAGGGTGAATGCGTATTTGCACCAGCAGAAATTACTCATGGTCTAACAAGACAGTTTCTTTAAGAAACTGACATTTATTGAAATGGGCTTTGGATAATTACTTGTTTTTTCTGTGTTGCTCAGATATTTTGCTCCTTTACATTTTAATAGCCATTATTATTCTGCAGAAAATGCAATTATATTAATATTGCATTTACCAAGTATCTCTAGCTCTATTATGAGGAATCAATAGCAGGTTTAATCACAAACCAGAATATTAATTGTAAGCCACAATCTTTAATTAAATAATGGACCTTCCTTAAGAATAAGTTACTCATGTTTACTTTTACTTGGGTGAAAGAGAAAAAAAAATTGGGTCTCAAGGTCTTTGGAGGATGAATTGAAGGACAAAATACAGAAATGTAAGAGTATGTTAGTGTATTCCTGAACATGATTTCAAGAGCAAATGCCTAGTCTTTGGGAAAAGCTCCTACTTGGGAGGATTTTAATATCTTATGGTTTCAATCTCTCACATTTACAGGACTATGTCCTCATTAGGATCTCAAATTTCACGGGCACCACAAGGCTACCCCAGCTCAGATTTAATCAGCAGCAGACACCCATCAGAAGGAAGGAAGGGCCATCCCTGCCCCCTTGTAAGCCCTCCTATTAATGAAATATTCACCAAGAAAACAGTGCCAGAATGCAAACAAACAGTATTGACCATGTTCTTGCCCCACTTCTAACCTCCTGTGATCTTTGGCTTCTGTTCAGTAATTGTATTTATTTTGATTTCATTAAAAAATGTGAGAGATGAAATTCCACTTAGGCCTGAAATTCAAAGATTTATAGCCCAGATACAGCAGAGAGAGTTGTCTCAGTGTCCATATTAGTTTGGGGTTAGGAGCGCTTGTATAGTTGGGATGTTTTCCTGCAAATGAGTAACAAATGTTCCTCATAAGTTCTCAGCAGTTTACAAACAATTTATGGTATACCATCATAATTATTTTCCTCTTTCTGATCTTGATAACTGTATTAGGTGAGGTCCATCTCATTTTACAGATTGTCACCTCATTTTCCCAGATTTGTGAGATTAAAGACAAAAATGCTTCAGAGATATCACAGATTGAAATAAGTTTATTCCATTTGTAGATGTCTATTTGCTCCAAGTAAGTGCCAGGCCTGAAAATATGAGTCATTGTTCTAGCGGTGTCACTGATAACTACACATGTCAGAGAACATATTCACATTTTTACTAGTACACTTTGAATCATGAACCCAGCTGGAAAATAATTCCCAAACCTACATCACTGGACATTGTTAAATACACTCCCATGATCAGATTCTTCATCAACAGGAGTCTCCATTCTGAAATATCATATAATATCCCTTATACGTGGAATCTAAAAAGAAATGAAACAAATGAACAAGACAGAAACAGACTCAGACATACAGAACCAACTTATGGTTGCCAGAGGGGAGGATTGGGGGAAGAGATAGTCAGGGAATTTGGGATAGACATCTATACACTGCTATATTTAATATGGATAACCAGCAAGGACCTATTGTATAGCACAGGGAACTCTGTTCAATGTTATATGGCAGCCTGGATGGGAGGGGTGTTTTGGGGAGAATTGATAGATATATATGTATGGCTGAGTCCCTTTGCTGTTCATTTGAAATGATCACAGCATTGTTAATCATCTGTGCCCCAATATAAAATTTAAAAAAAACTTGGAAAAAAAAGGAATCTATATTCTCTATGCCCATGAACTACACTGTCTGCACAAAATGGAGTGAGTTCTTATCAAAGCTCCATTTTTGGGTGGGCATTTCATCCTGAGCCTTATTTGGCAGGACTTTATCAGTTGAAGGGAGCCACTCATTTTGTCATGTTATATGCCAATCTAAAACATTACTGCACCATAAAACCATGTAAAATATATTCCATACTTCCAAAGAGAGATAAGAAAACTGAAGTTTGGAGAGATTGTCATGTGCTAGTGCTTGACAGAAATGGAGGAGAATCAAGATTATGTGACCGACAGCCCCCTTTTAGCTTGGTGATGAGTAGCCTTGACTGATAAGAGCACAGTACAGAAAAGCTGAGATGGGACACTAGGTATATCCTCCAGGAGGAGGAGCAAGGCAAGTGCTGACATAGATGTGGATCGAAGACACTAAGTCCAGCCAACATATACTGGAAAGGGGGACACAGTGAGAAAGTGATATGCTCCCCAAAGCTGATGAAGCACTGTGAAGAGAAGTCAGTGTTTGGAGCCTGGGTTTGTGCATCTTGACACCATCAGCTTCTGACAGCATGCCTGGCACTGAGGGGCACTTTATAGCATTTGCTGGGAGATAATACATTGCAGATGAGTCCCAGAGAAACTGAATTGCCAGGACATCTAGATCAGAGTGTTTTCCCAGTAAAAGCAGGGGTATTTTCATTTTCAAGTCTTTCCCCATTATGGAAGTCTGACTGACACACTAGATGACAATCACTCAATATAGCAGCTATTATTATAGTACTCTTCTTCAATGTTTATTGTTTTGCTTTTCCTTTCACCAAAAATTGAAAGCAAAATCCCCAAAGGTTGACCTCAATGATTTTTTTTCCTCTTTTTCTCCTTTGATTCATACCGAACATTCAGTGTGTGTGTGGGGTGGGGGGGGACGGGGGTGGGGATTGTTTTCCATTTCCTCTTCTTAATTTCATCAGATGAGGACAATTAAAAAGTCCTTAATTGTCTAGAATGGGTATGGTTTTAGCACCAATTTATGACTTTATCCTAATGTGTCCCATATTTAGAGTAACAGATTCTTTGAGATTTAGGGTTGTGTGAGACGTAAACATCGGGTGACAGAGTTATTTATGGAGATGGTCAATGTCATCACCCCAGGAAGCCTCCAAAATTGAACTCACAGCCTTAAGCTATGAAGAAATGGCCCCATTGTTTCTTTCTCTCCAGACTCATGTTGACAATTCTTTCACCATCCCTCCTATGTAAGAACTTTATAAGTACTTAGATAGATGCAAGAGCGGGCACTTTAGGGGTGAAAAAAAATCAACCACAATTATATGGACATACTTGGCAAGTAAAAGTGAAAGAAAAAAAAAAAACAGAGAGAGTATAAATATGAAAAACTAAGAATGAGAAAGAGTACCTACCTATCCACAGGTGTGGACTTCAAATTTTATAAGACAGCATGAAGAATAAAATCACATTATATTTAAAAATATCTATGAAAGTCATTATTTCCCAGGGAAAAGAAATGACCAAGATGAGCTAAAGTAACATAAAGCTTGAACAAAGTCATAGTCACAGAGATAAAGGTGGAAGGAACATGACAGGATGTTTCTGTGGTGATAACATTAATATTTTTTAAAAGCTTGCAACATTCAGACAATCTTTACATTAAGTGAATTGTTCCAGAGAATATAGAAATGTGAAAAATTTCCCAAATTACTTTTCATGTTAGCATAACAGGCATGCATGCTCAGTCCTGTCCGATTCTTTGCAACCCTATGGACTATAGCCTGCCAGGGTCCTCTGTCCATGGAATTTTTGAGGCAAGCATACTGGAGTGGGTTGCCATTTCCTTCTTCAGAAGATTGTCCCGATCCAGTGACTGAAACTGCATCTCTTCAGTCTCTTGCATTGGCAGGCAGATTCTATACCACTGCACTATCTGGGAAGCTCTGTTAGCAGAGCAGTGGTATTCAAATTTGAAGATACTAAACCAAAAATGAAAACTCTAGGTTGAGCTCATTTATGGATAGGAAGATAAAAATTCTAAATCAAAGACTAGCAAATAGAATTCAGCAGTATATTGAAAGACCGTGTCTAAATTTTCCTTAGGAATCTATTTCTGATAGGTTAAAAATACATCTATTAGGAGGTTACTTAAATTGGTCAAAGGGGAAATTATACAAGTTCATTTTAAAAAATGAAAAATTTATCATTGTATAAATTTCAACGTACATTCTTATGAAAACTGTTGGCAAAACAGTAAGGAGAATGACAAAGAATATCTAACGAAATTCAATAGATGTCATTAATCATGATGATGAAATTCTTGCAGCATTCCTTTTAAAATCAGATGCAAGGAAAGGGTATCTATTATTATTTACCATTTTTCTGGAAGTCCCAGCCACTACACTGAGATATGAAGACAAAAATAAAATTATAGTTATTACTCATTAAGCAAAAGTTAGAGACGTTTTAATTGGTGGCCTTGTTAATCTCAGTGGCTTTCTAATATTATATTCAAATATGATACCTAACATTGGAAGATGAAGTTGGGAATCCTAGCCCTTTCTCCATCAAGAAAAACCAAGTGGTGTCAAATTCCTTTTTACTCTTTGTTATATGTTGAACCATCCCTCCTCCAAATTCATATGTTGAAGTCATAAGCCCTAGGACCCCAAAATATGACTGTCTTTGAGGCCTTTAAAGGGATAATTAAGTTAAAATAATTAGTAGGATGGGCTCTACTACATGACTGGTGTGCCTATAGTAAGAGGAGATTAGGATACAGAGAGAGACATCCACACACAGACAGATGACCATATGAACACACAGTGAAAAGACAATCCTTGCAAGCCAAGAAGAGAGGCCTCAGAAGAAACCAACCCTGCTGGTACGTTGATCTTAGACTTCAAGCTTCTAGAAATGTAAGAAATAAATTTCTGTTGTTTAAGCCACTAAGACTGTGGTATTTTATTATGGCAGCCTGACACACTAATAAATCTTATTTCTCACTATGTTCTTGTGTTCTAGTTGAGGTCCAGTGATCTGGACCTCACTTGCATAGCTCCAAGTGGTAAGATCCAATCTTTATGACCCAGTTTTGTGCAGAGATAACCACTGGTACACACCTAAGGAGACTTTTATTAATCTCGGTAATTGCAAGTCTGCCTGATGGATCCAACACAGTCCAGTTTCAGAGCTGCTGTTACAAACCTGCTAAATAGCATCACTGCTACTTGACTGAGACCACAATAGTGCTTCCAGTGAGATTTTCCTTTCCGTGTTCATACTAATCTCTGTGCTTCAAAATTATTTCTCAGAGCCATTTGTCTCTGATGGTTCATGTGCTGTGGCAAACAATTGATGCTTAGAGTGCAGTTGGTTCTGTTTCCAAAAGCCCATCTGATTTAGTCCTTTGAATGAGTGTCTTGTCAAACTCCACATGCTCCATCTTCCCCCCACCAACCCCATAAAGTGGATTTTATCAGTTTTTCAGAGATCCTGACCCTTTTTGCCTTTCTTGAACAGCTCTGGCAAAGTACCCTGATGGTGCAAGAAAAAAAAAAGTTTTCTTAGTTCTGTCTAAGGCACTGAGAACTCCAACCTAAATGAGAGACAGCATTCTAATGATGAACAGATGTAGGGCATAAATGCCTTAGCCAAAAGGCTAAGAGAGTTGAGAAAGAGGAAAATACCAGTATTGCCAAATCCATCGGAGCTAAAAGTTCAGACACATGTTTCATTCAACTATGGTTTGCGCTTTGGTAATTCAATAATTAAGGCATTGCCCCATTGAAGAGTTCAGAGTCTTGTAGAATTAAACAATAAATGAGTTTAACTGAGAAGCTGCCACTCTTGAACACATTTAATGGAAGAAATGTCTTCATTTGTCTTAAGAGCTTAAATCTGCAATAATCCAAATCAAAATCAGTGACTAATTACCACATTTCTGCTGAGTGGAAAAAATATGATGTAGCAAGAAACATATTGAGAATGTGATGTTTTTGTTTGGTTTATACATCATGCATAGCAGCTTTGCCGTGAAGACACGGCCATGTGTTATGTACCAAATATACACATGACAGCTGATTCTTCCACCTACATCTTCATTTGGTGAAATTTGTGTAGACTCAGATCTTGTTAGTGTACTTCCCTATGAATGGTTCTTATGGGAGGAACTACTAGTTGTCTGCTCTTTCTGGAAAAACTTGATGATAATAACAAAATACTACAGAAGTCGTGTGCCGGGGTCCAGCCCCGGCAGGATCCAGAGGGTACCCTCAGGATGAACAGCGTCAGGGAGCGAGAGAGAGAAGACACGTGAGACCAGCCTTGATAGGACCAAGTCTGCGAGGGAGAGGGAGAGAGAGAGAGAGAGAGAGAGAGTGACCAGACGGGGGGTGCAGCAGAGTTTGGCTGGGTCTGGCAGAGTCTGGCAATGTTTTATTTTTTTACCGTAGCTTTTATACCCTAAATTAGTACATTTCTAAGGGGAAGATAGTTTGACCTTACATCAGCTTGTTCTTCACGAAACCAGGGTGTTTTCTGCACACTTCTTTGTTTATGAGGGTCTTGTACATTATCTTCTGGCCTTGGGGCCTATTAACATTTTATGCAAGTCAGGTGAATGTAAACCTATTTTCTGTTTCTATGGTGACCTTAACTGAAAGGTAGCAGTCTCATAGGGCAACAGTACAGAGTAGAAGTATAACCTTGTTAATACAAAAATTAATCCTTCTGCAGAAGTTGTCAGTTGTGTTTATCTAAGAAGTTTACCCCACACTGACTCTGTGACTTTGGTGAGGCAGCTTCTGCCTAGCACTCCTGGCTGACAGTTAACAACCATTTCATTGTTACCACACTAGGGCTAAGTTCTTATTTCTCTAGATCTTTAACTATATTAACAATGGTTTCTATAACACAACCTTAGCACATTAAAAGCAAAAACACAGCAAGCAAAACACAACAAGCAAATGTCAACCCAATAACCACCTTTAGAATAATTTTTCTTATGTTTTCTGATAGGACTCCTTCACCGCTCAAAAAGGCTCTATGTCTATTAGGGCTTTTATATAATCAAGTTCTTTATGCTATTTTATGATTAGGATATTATAAGCAATCATGCATATTAGTACCAAGGGCATAAATACATTTGGCTAACAAACTACCAGCAAAGGAGTTTAAAACACTGCTTTCACCCTGGATAATCTCATAAAATACCACCACCTGGGAAACTTATTGATTAAGGTTCTAAATTGATTCTTATTTGGGAAGAGAGAGGGGAAGGCCTTCTGCCTGTGTCACAGAAGTTAGGGAGTAGTCTACTGAGGCAGGCATCAGAAAGACAGATAAAATCTTTAAGGTGAGCGCCGGGGGCAGCTTTACGAAATCCCTGAAAACCTGATCTGCCTTGCCTGTCAGGCTTTCTCCTCGTGACCTTGTCATGGGTGGGATCTCATGGCCTTTTTGAAACCCCTGAAAACCTGATCCGCCTTGCCCGTCAGGTTTTCTCCCTCATGACCTTGTCATGGGTGGGATCTCATGTGCCGGCTCCCGGCAGTCATGAAGCTTCCTTCCTTCACCTTTTTGCTGTGCAGGCACCCAGAGAGGAGGGAGGCACCCCCTCTGGGAGCACTCAGGTTTGAATGGTGGAAAGGCACATGTATAAATCCTATAACATGAATCCAAATCTTTGGATATTCAGCAATGACAATGATTTTCACCAAATGACTGAGGAGGAAGGAGAGGAGGGAGAAATGAGCATATCAGAGGCTCTGGTGTCTTTTTCAAACTTCATCCACTGGCCATTTTTCCTTTGCTAGTCCTTCCATCTCAATTCCATGACTCTGAATTCTGGAATTTCCTCCTAAGAGCCATATAACATTAACTTCAAATGAAGTGAAAATATTCTTTAAAGAAAATGTTCATTAAATATCTCTGAATGTTCCATATCTTTTTCTCTAATGTTTAGTCTTTTTTTTTTACATTATAAAAGGCAACTAAAAAGTTCACTTCTTGATGAACTTGAACTTCTAATGTTCAAGTTCACTAAAAACATTAGAAAGTACAGAAAAGCAAAAGAATACCACTAACAACAACCTCCCCACCACATTGGGACAACCACTCAGCCCCACCTTACAGTATATTTTTACAAATCTTTTCTATGAAAATTAAATCGTGTAACTTAGTCTTACATCTCTGAGAAATCATCCCAGATAATCTACTGTTGGACATTGTTTGCTCTGTCTTTTCACTACTTTAAGTTCTGCAGGGCAGCAACAAGCTTATATTGAGTCACATTTAAAGACATTATAAAAAGTTTCTGAAAATTATGATTTACAAAATTACTAAGTGAAATGTGTTCAAAATGACCTAGTAGTTAGATGTTTATTTTTGACCCAGATGTTGTTTGACCAAACAGTCTTGTTTTCCAACCAGAATGTGGGCCAATTTACTTTAGGCCAATTTACCTTAAGCCAATATAATGTTGCCAAAGTCATGCGTAGCAAATCTAAGAGACTTTCTTAGTTTTTATCTCAATATTCTCTACTTGATACTTTTCATCTTTATCCTTGTATTGTGTCTTTTTCCTTCAACCCATTTAAATACTTCTTCCATTCTCCACCTGGCTTTCTGCCTAAATTTGTTTCTTCAAGGTTTCTGCTCTTGAAAAGTCCAAAATCTCATGGGCATATATAAAGTGCATAGCACATAGGAACATCCGGCCACCCCCAAAGCAATATCCACTCATTTTTTTCAGCCTTTTATCTTAACACAAGGATAGCATGTACTTTTCAATGTCTTTTAGGATTCATAAAAATGTTGAGATGAGTTTCGTTTCCCCCACTTGAGTTGACAACATCAAGACACAATGAGTAAAAACCACTACAATATTGTAAAGTAATTAGCCTCCAACTAATAAAAATAAATGAAAAAAAAAATAAAGAGAAGAAAAGAAGAAACTGAAAGAATAAAAAAAAAAAAAAGACACAAAGAGTGTGCGTGACTCTCTCAAGCTCAGAGTTACATTTTAAAGATCTAATGATTAGAAAGTTATTTACTGCTCTGAGCTATTTGCAATATTTGGATATGAGAATTAGCTTTGTATGATGTTGAAGGAAATTTTAAAACTTAAAAAACTGGGCCCAAAGCTAAAAACTTGCTGAATTTTCAAATTCTACTAAGGCAAATTGTTTCACAAACCTTAAATTTTCAACTGTAAATAACAGTCTCCTGGGCAATGCAGAGCTATTATTTTGAAGTTAAGAAAACAGACTCCCCTAGCAATTGTTTTTGTCAACTTGGCTGGCACCACAGAATGCTTTGCAGCAAGTCAAAGCAAAAGTATTTCCAGGGGCCCTATTACTCAATGTGACTTTGCTTATATCTGGTAGAGTTTCACATAACAAGAGGAATGTGCTCAAATTAGGCTTTGAAGGGGTCAGCATGGCTCTGCTGGATGCCAATGACTTTGGATCTGATCTAATACAGAGAGGTGATTGATATTTGGAGTGTGTCTCCTCTTCAGCAGTTATTACCCTGAGCATCTACAGAATCACTTAATCCTTACTACAAACTGACTGAGGCACAGGAAGGATGAAGACCTTGCCCATGTCATCAGCTAATCCTGGGAGGGCTTGAAGCCCTGCCCAGATAGCCTGGCTCAGAGCTGCCCTGTGATTCAGCATCCCCATGGTCTCTACAGTCAGATCTGTTGCCCCTGGCATTAATATAAGTTCTGCAAAAGCAATCCATACAGTTCTTAAAAACAGAATAGTTTTGGCTACTATGAAATATACTGCATTCATTCCTGTGTAAATTCACTGCTCAGTCTCAATCAGCCCCTTCCAAAATCACAGTAGGTGGGAGGATGAGTGACGAGTGATGCAGTGGTTAGGGCTGTGAATATCACCTTCCTCTGATCCCACACCACCTGGATCTGTGGTTTCACACGTCTATGCCCCACACTCCCTGTTTCATACCCCTCCTGTGTGAGAGCCCACTCCCGCACCGCACAGCATGAGTCATCACTGTTCGCTTGAATTGGAACAGAAGAGATTGAGGAATGTGACTGTGGTTCAGAGGAAGAAATCTGAACCTTTTGGAGGGGGTCAGGAAAGGCTGCTCGGAGGAGGCAACATGCATATTGAATGCCGGTGGGGTCTCCATCAGGAGTGAGTGAAGGAAGGTTTACTCTAGGAAGTGGGGAGAAAATCTCATGGGCAGGAATGCAAACAGATCATGACTTGAAATGCTGGAGACAGTCAGGAATTAGGAGAGTTAGGATGGCCAGAGCCCAGGAAGGGTAGGGAAGGAGCAGGAGAACTGGGAGGCCTTGAATTGGTGTGTTGCCACCTAGCTCTCTTCTGCATCCTTTCTTCGACAGGCCTACAACCCGCTCCCCCACCCCCACCCTGCCACACACACACACACTTTATATGTGATTTCCTCATATGTTTTGATGTGAAAAAAAACCTGAACTTCCCAACCCCACTCATCTCTAAAAGATGATGAGTTAAAATGCAGTGGAAGGACTCATATGCCCAGCTGAAAACTTTCAATGTCAGGTAATAGGGTGAGGGGAAAAGGAGATTCTGTTAAGGGGTTCATGCAAGAGACTGGAGTTACAGAGCTAGGTACTACAATGGTAAACCTTCAGGGTAGCAAGTGAACCAGGAAAGGAAAAGGGGAGGAAGGAATAAAGGCTGGAGGGAAGGAAGAAGCAAAAAGGTTGGTAAAGAGGCAGGAACCAGGGAGGAGGCAGAGTGCGTCTCCAGGAAGACACTTGAGATGGGATGAAAGGGACCAGAACACTCTCTTTTGGACCCTTCTCTCTAAAGCACTCATCCTGAATAAATCTAGCTCGATCACGTGGCAGCGCTATCACATTTTATGTACTCTTTCCACGTTTCACAGGAAAAGGGGGCATTTCCATTTGACAGAAGAAGAAACTGTTGCATAGAAAGATGACCAAAACAAATGTGGTGCTAGAGGGATAAGTTCTGGTACTCAAACAAATGCTTGTGGTGGGGCAATAACAGGGTTCCTTTAGCCTATTCAGAACTTATCATGAATCCAACTCATCTGACATTATGTTCTGTGTTTTGGTTGTCTCAAAAGGTAAAATAGAAAAAAATAATTAACATATTTATTAATTAAATCAGGCTGTGCTTACCTGTGCTCAGCCCCTCCTGTGTGTCAGGCACTATGTTGAACGTGAGAGGAAACACACTGATGAGTAAGACCCTTGATTTCTGTAGAAATGAGGGGAGAAGGGCATTTGAGTGGCAGGAGAAAGAGGCCCCTCAGAGCCCATCCATTTTAAATCCCCACTGAATTCACCCCTTCATTTGTCTTTTTTTCCCCATTTATTTTTATTAGTTGGAGGCTAATTACTTTACAATATTGTAGTGGTTTTTGCCATACATTGACATGAATCAGCCATGGATTTACATGCGATCCCGATCCCCATCCCGATCCCCCCTCCCACCTCCCTCTCCACCCGATCATCCCTTCATTTGTGATGTTACTTATTTATGGATAGGAAGGAGGCACAAGGAAAGAAAACATTTTCAAATATTTACATAAGAGGCTCTGTGGCTCTGAAACCTTCACTTATGTATGTTTTTTGGTGTTGGTTTGATCCTTATGTTAAACTAATTGCATGTCAAGCTCTGACAGGACGTTTGGGATTCAATTCCACTGTTGGTGACACAAATGGAGAGAAACCTTAGCACACACACTGTCTTCTTTTTCTGTCCATGGGAAGAGATACTTTCAAAGAATATGGGGGGCAATAATTCTGGCCAAACTCGGATTGTATGTTGCAAGACGGGAAAGTGTTTGCAAGCCCAGCTGACGATCCCATAGTTTCTTCCAAGAATTACGTGAGTTGAGTTTCCCATTTCAAACCCTGGCTCCAGGTCTGTGGCTTCGTCTTTTAAAGAGCATGCCAGAACCCAGAAATCCATTTATTCCATGCAGTAGGCAGGGCAGAGCTGCACAGAAATAGTCACTTCCTCGTTGGTGTCCTTTCCTTCAGCTCTTATCCAGATGTGTAGGGGTACAGAATGGACCTTATTTTGAGGTAATATCTCAGTGGGGAGTTGTTTTTTAAATGTTCCCTTCTCCATACACATTATAAAGGGAAACTGTTGGCTTTGGTTTCTTTAATAACAAAAAGCTAGTTGTAACCATTTCAGAAATCCATTACCAAGTAGTTTCTTTAAACAATGACAATTTTGGCAATCGTGCATCTCAGCGTTAACAAACTTGATGCAGTATTCAGACGGAGTCTTGGCCAGGAAGCCTCTCTCCTTAATAAGAACCTTGGACCCAAGAAGTTCACATCCAGACTCAGGCTGGAGCTGTTGGTTATTTGCTAGCTCCTTGGATTGAAAGAGGAACCCCCTCTCCCACCATCACAACACACCTACCAGCAGGTGCACACACAGACACACACATACACACTCCTCACCCATACTGTCCTCTCCACTCCATCTTGATACCAGGAAAGCAGGGTGCCTTTAGGACCAGAGACAAATACAGCATTGGTTGTCTTATTTGGGTAGCTCTCTATCTATATTACCCATCACCAGAGGCTTAATCATGAAAGGAAAATTTAGCAGGCAGATGGCAAGGTTGGGGAGGCTAATTTACTCCCCAGAGAGAGGGTTTCTGCAAAAGGTAGAGAATCCTGACACTCTCTAAGAGACTCCACAACCTATAGGCTGATGGAGTCACTGTGCCCATGAGACCTTTGTTTATCATGGCCTAGCACCAGATGAATATTCCAAATAGCTTAAGGGGCATCTTGTCTGAGGCTGGGTGCAGGGTTCCTAAGGCATGGGACAGGGTCCCTTCACCCAGTGGTGAAGGACCCCCAAACACTTCCAACTCTGACCCCCTGATTTCTCCAGGAGGTACCAGCTTTTAGTTCAGGGAACACCAGCAGCCAGGAGATTTCCTTTTCCACATTAGAAAGATTCAGCTTGCTAAGTTGCGTCAGTTGCGTCTGACTCTTTGAGACCCTTTGCACTGTAGCCCACAAGGCTCCTCGGTCCATGGGATTTTCCAGGGAAAATACTGGAGTGGGTTGCCATTTCCTACTCCAGAGGATCTTCCTACCCAAGGAACAAACCCGCATCTCTTAATGTCTCCTGCACTGGCAGGTGGGTTCTTTACCACTAGCGCCACCTGGCAAGTCCAGAACGATTCAGCACTTTTGTCCAGATTTGTACGTAATCAGTCTCTCCACACAGTCAACTGCTTGTCCCTTCATTTTTTCATTCACTCATTCTTCCCCGATCCAAGTTTTCACAGAGTCTCATAGTGCACCAACTTCCAAACCTCCATCCAGAAGAAATGGATAATCTGAAGACTCCTGTGTCTATTAAAAAAGTTGAATTTGTCATGAAAAACCTTCCCATAAAACTACTCCATTTCAGAGAGCTTCCTTAGTGAAATCTACCAAAGAAAAAATGATACAAATACTTCCAGAAAATTAAAGAGGAGGGAACACTTCCTAACTTATTCTTAGAGGCCAGTGTTACCCTGATACCCATTCAGACAGAGACGCGACAAAATAAAAAATAAAAAACTACATACCAATATCTTTTATGCAAGGGTTCTTAACAAAATTTTTAGAAAAATCACAGTATACAAAAGGATGACACATCATGGCCAAAAGAGGTTTACCTCAGCAATTTAGGATTGATTTAGCATTTGAAAATCTATCAATATAATTTACCATACTAATAAACTAGAAAGAAAAAAAAAACCATAATATCATTTTGACAAAATCTAACATCCATTGCTGATAAACTTTTAGCAAGCTAGGAACAGAATGGAACTTCTTCAACCTAATAAAGAACACCTACAAAAGCCCTACAGATTATATCATACCAATTAGTAAAAAACTGAATGCTTCTCTGCTGAGATCAAGAAAAAGATAAAGATGTCCAGTCTCATAACTTCTATTCAGTATTGTAATGAAACTTCTAGGCAGTGCATCCAGATTGGAAAGGAAGAAGCAAAGCGATTTTCCTTTGCAGATGACATAACTACCTTTGTAGAAAATTTGATGGAATCAGCAGAAAAAGTGACTAGTATTAATAAGTGAGTTAAACACATTTATAGAATAAGATAATATAGAAAATCAAACTCAATTGTACTTCTATATACTAGTAATAAACAATAAAATGTTTTAAAATAGCAGTATTTATAATAGCATCAAAAATACTAACCACTCAGTGACAAATCTGACAAAAGGTGTGAAAAATCTGTACAATGAAAAATGTTTAAAAATATGTTGCTGAATGAAATTTAAGTAGATCTAAGTAAGTGGAGAGCTATACCTTGTTTGTGGATCAGAAGATGCAGTATTATTATGATGTCTCCCAAAATTTATCTATAGATTCAATGTAATCCTGATCAAAATCCCAGCAGACTGTCTTAATTGAAATTTACAAGCTGGTTATAATAATTCATGTGGAAACAAGAGAAGCTAGAATTGCCAAAATGCCTTTGAAAAAGAAAAGCAAAGTTAGAGGGTTAGTAAAAGCTAATTTTAAGGCTTATAAAGTTATGCTAATCAAAACAGTGTGGTATTGGCATAATGATAGAAAAGTATGTCAGTGTAACAGAATAGAGTCTAGAAACAGATGGGCACACATGTAGGACAACTAATTTTTTACAAGAGTGCAGGGGCTATTCAGTGGAGAAAGAGGGTCTTTTCAACAACTGTTGCTGGAACAATGGATTGCTATGTGTAAAAATAATGAATTTTGATCCATATACAGAAACTCATTTAAAACAGATCTAAGTGTAAAGTCTAAATGATAAAATGTCTATATAAGAAGAAAATCTTTGTGATCGGCAAATATATCTTAGCTCTGACACCAAAAGGATAGTCTATTAAAAAAAAAAAAACTAATGAATTGGATTTCATAAATACTACAAACACTTATTTGAAAGATACTGTGACAAAAAAAAAAAAAAAAAGATAAACCACTACTGGGTGAAAATAATTGCAGAGCAGATCACTGATGAAGGACTTGTACCTGGTATATAATTGACTCTCAAAAGGTAATAATGAAAAAGCAAGCAACTCAGTAAAAGAACAGATAAAATATTTGAAGAGATGCTTCACCCAAGAGCAGATAATACAAGAAAAGATGCTCAACATCATTTGCTACTTAAAAATTGCAAATTAAAACCACAGTGAGATAACTCTTCAAATCTATTAGAATGGCTCATTTAAAAAGAGTGCCCATACCAAGAGTTGGTGAGGATGTTGAGAAAATGGAACTTGCAGACATTGCAGGTAGCGGAGAGGAGGACATAAAATGATTCAATCACTTTGGAAAACAGTTTGTCAGTTTCTTTAATAAAAAGTTAAACATATACCTACCAAATGATCCAGCCATTTCATTCCTAGATATTTGCCCAGAAGAAATGAAAACCTGTGTCCATTAAAAAGACCTGGTACATGAAGTTCATACAGCTTTATTTGTGATGGGAAAAACCTGACAACAATCCTAGTGTCCATCAACATGTCAATGGATAAACATATGATAGTGTATCCATACATAAATCTATTCAGCAATAAAAGTATAATCTACTGTTACTGGCTATATGGATGAATCTCAGAAGAATTACACTGAACGACAGAAGCCAGACCAAAAATAATACACAGCGTAGCATCCCATTCTTATAAAACCCAAGAATGGCAAACTAATCATTAATAAGAAAAAGTATTGCTGGGCCATGAGGCGGAGTAGGGGGATGGGTTACAAATGGGCTGGAGGAAACTTTGGTGGGGGTGATGCGTATGTTCATCATACTCACTGCAGTGATGGCTCTATGAGTGTATGTATAGATCAATATATGCAGTTTATTTTTTGTGAATAATATCTCAATATAGGTGTTAAAAAAGGAGGAGAAATTGAGATAGAGGGGCAAGAGGAAGAGAAAGACTGAGGGAGAAAAGAAAAGAAGAAGGGAAAATATGTGAAGAAACTATTCTCTCTAGGGTTAGAGTGGATCTGGGTTGGATGGTGGTGAGTAGGTGACTGGAAATCTTCCACCCAGTCTGTCCATTGAAGTCCAGCGATGCACGGTACATCACTGACGGGAGAGAAGTTGAGACCTAAAGAGGAGAGAGCTTTCATTTCTATTGGCCCCATCCTTAAGCCTGCTAGGGCTTTTCCAACATTTTGTGGCCTCTGAAGAGATATTTCAGCTTTACCACTGTCTGTGATATGCCCACATCATGGCAGAGAACCCTGAATGGTGAGGGTCTAGCCCCGTTTTCAGCTCCAGTTTCTGCCTTGGTGCTCTCATTCACTAAACTTTTAGCCACAACAGGCTTCTCTCTTCTGAAACCAGCCAAACTCCTTTCTGCTTCAGGACCTTTGCATGTGCAGTTCTTGTGCCTGGCATATGCTCCCCCAAACTCCTATGTCCGTCTAGATCTGTAGGTCTTAAGTAAATGTTACTGCCTGAGGAGGCCTTCCTTCCCTCAACCCCAGACTAGATTTGATCCTTTATGTTGGCCACAAACTTCAGTTTCCCAACCAATACTAATTTGGAATCACAGTGTTGCCTTAATAAAATAAAAGATGAGGTTTGCTCTTTCCACTTCATCTCATTTGCAGAGCAACTCCCCAGTTCCATTTCTGTCTGTGAATGAAAGCAAACATCAGCTGCAGGGCCTGCCAGCTTCTATTTCCTATAGTCCTATACACAAGGTCCCACCACCCTCCCATGACAATGTCACTTCAACGAACACAAAACTCATAGAACATCACCTGCATCTGCACACTTTTGGACTTGGGGATGAGGAAATTCCTAGATTCCTTCCTGATTCACAGGGTTTGTAACCGGGTTGGTGCCCACCACATTATAGTTTTGAAATCTGAGAACAGCAACCTCAACCATGAAACACAAACTCAATTCCCGGCTGGAGCTTGTGGGTTCTTCTGGAAAACCCACAGGCTCAGCTTCCCAGCTTTGCCAGGAGTCTGGCTATGAATTACATTTATAGGAATGTTATCACATTATTGAAAAGTAGGAAATCCCTCCAGTTTTTGTAATCTTGCTGTGAATGCATTTCTATCTGCTGCCTCTCCCATCTATTTCCAAGCTTCTCAAGCTCTTTAATACCTTCTTCTAGACCTTCCCCATAGTCACCTCTTAGCTTGAGAATTTGGAACATGCTTCAAATGAAATCATGTCACTAACAGTTATTTCTCTATCTTGATAGCTCTTGGGAGCTAAAAGTTCACTGGGCCAAACAAATGTAAATAACATGTGGATTTGATTTGTTGGACTCTTATCAACAGGGAAGCTGCTGCTTCCTTATAGTATCTGTAACATCTCTATGTGTTTCATACAGGACTGCTTTCAAATGAGTGAGAGCTCAACTGCTTTTCAAACTTCTGTCTTTTTATTGAGATTAATTGATATATCATATTGAAGGTTTAAGTTACACAGTGTGTTGATTTGATACATTTATACATTGTAATATGATTATCACCATAGTATTAGATAATGCCTCAATCATGTCACATAATTATAATTCCTATTTTGTGGTGGGAACAATTAAGATCTAGTATCATCTCTAAAGTGTATAATACAGTATTTTGTTGTCTATAATCACCATGCTGTGTATTCCATTCTCCAGGTTGTGATTATCTTTAGTTGCATATTTGTATCCTTCAGCAACATCTCAATACCCATCCTCAAGCTCCTGGTGAGTACCATTCGAAGACTCTCCCTTTCTGTAAGTTTAGCTTTTTCTAGATTCCACATATAGGTGATTATTATACAGTATTTGTCCTTCTCTGTATGATTATCTCACTTAGCAAAATGCCTTCAAGAGATTATACATATATATATTCTCACATCTTCTTTATCCATTCATCCATCGATGGACGAGTTTGTATCTTGGCTATTGTAAATATTGGTTCAATAAACATGGTAGTACAAATATCCTTTCAATATCCTGTTTTCATTTTCTTTGAATAGATACCCATAAGTAGGGTTGTTGGGTCATATGCTCTTAAAACTTTGCAAACAGCTTTGTGCTTTAGATTTGAGAGTTAGAAAATATCCCCGAGGTTGGGCTCCCCCTCCTGCCCTGAGTGGCTGCAAAACACACTTGCCCTCCTTCAGACCTCTCCCCTCGGAGTTCTGGGGGCATCAGAGAAGTGGGAAGGGCCACAGGCAGCCACTACAACTTGCTCTCCTCCGTGTGGTACATGTCCAGGCCTGCAGAACACCAGCGTTCTTCACAGGAACCATTGGTGCAGTCTCCTGTGGTTTTTCTGATTTCGGTCCCCATCTGACAATCCAGGTCTGCTCTCTTGCCAGAGCAAACTCTCTGAGACTAAATACGACCATGTCACTGGCTATCTAAAATCTTTCGGGGCATCCTTTTTTCATAGAATAAAGTGGGAGATCCTTACCTGGGAGACCAGATCCTCTAGTCTGGTACCTAACCCTGATTTCAGATGCTTCCTGAATTTTTCTTAGGGTCTCTTCCAACTGGTTCTAATGACCTTTTCTTTCCCTGAATACACATTCAGCTTTCAGTATCCAAACATATATCTATATATCTATATCTGTACCTTTATCTATATCTATCTGTCTAAATGCCAGGTGCTCCGCTGGAAGAGGAGAGAAACACATCAGAGTGAGAATGGGACTGAGTAGGCAGCAGCCTCTGAGTGGGCAGAGCAGGGAACTGGGGCGGGCTGGACTTCCCCCCCTGCTGCCTCCTGCTGTCATATGGGGTGCCTTAATGAGCTAGGGCTGCTCTAACCACATGGCGCAGACCGGGAGACATAAACAGCAGAACTTTATTTTCTCCCTTTCCTGGAAGTCTGAGATCAAGGCGGTGGCAGGTTTAGTTTCTTCTGAGGCCTCTCTCCTTGGTTTGTAGGAGGAAGTTCTCTCCCCACATCTTCACATGGTCTGCCCTCTGCGCTGTCAGTGTCCAAATTTCACCTTCCCATGAGGACACCGTTGTCCTGGGTTAGGGTCCATCCTCATGAACTCTTTTTAACTTAACTGCCTCTGTAAAGACTCTGTCTCCAAATAAGGTTACATTCTGAAGTACTGGGGGTTAGGATTTCAACATGAATTTTGGAGGGAGGGACACAATTCAGACCATAATGGAGCAGTGTGGGGGGATGGGGTCCTTTCTTTGGTCTCAATTTTATCTCTTCATCTGTAAACATGGGGGTTGGGAGGAGTATAACAGGTAATCTTGTGTGTCTTTTATAGCTCTAGATTTTTTTCTGAATTGAAAATCAGGCAATATGAAATAAGAGCTTGAACAATTAGATTCTTGTGTTTCCCTACAATTATCTGTGTTGGTGTCAGAATCCTCCCTCCCCTTTTCTTGCATGCACCAGTCACTAAAGAGAATTTTCATGAAGAAAGAAATGAGTGTGCTAACCTACCTTCCCCTCTCCTGTGAGGGATAGAGGAGGGAGTCAGAGATGATGGGAGGTGAAAAATGTCCAGATTTTTAAGTGCTCTGTAAGGCATGGGAGCTGAGGGCTTTCCTGGTGACTCAGATGGTAAAGAGTCCACCCACAATGCATGAGACCCGGGTTCAATCCCTGGGGTTGGGAAGATCCCCTGGAGAAGGGCAGCCCATGGCAACCCACTCCAGTATTCTTACCTGGAGAATCCCATGGACAGAGAGAAGCCTGGGGGGCTACAGTCCATGGGGTCGCAAGGAGTCGGACACAACTGAGTGACTGACACACACAGAGCATGGGAACTAGCATGAAATGAGCTTAGAGAGAAGGCGTGTGAGCAGAGGGAAGAGGGGAACAGCACTAGATTGTATGTCCATGTCCTAAAGGGACCAATTAAAGTCCTTGTGGCCAAAGAAGAAAGTGGCCACCCAGGAGGGGCTGGGTCCTCTCCCCTCCAATCTTGCATGTGCCCCCAGCACAGGCCTCTGTCAACATGAGAGAGATGTTTTCCGCTGACTGCTGGGGTACACAGCAGTGTACCTGGGGTACACAGGATTGTAGGTTTCCAGGGTGCAGCTCTTTTGGGGGTTCTCTAAGTCATTCTAGCCAGATGTCTAGGAATGGTAAGAATGTGGTGAAAGATGGTGGTGGTGAGCACTTTGGGACAGGAAATAGCTAACATTGCTTTAAAAAGTTTGAAAGAGTTTAGTGTATTTACTTTTGAAACCAGCACATCCTGAAAGACTGGGAGGCAGAGTAACTTGGTGATTCTGGAGACAGATAGACCTCTCCTTCCAGTTTCAGGCCCAACTCTAGAAACATTCTTCTTGTAGTGGCCCAGGGATTGAAACCTGTGCCCTGAACCCTATGGACTCTGTCATGAGCAGTCTTTACATGGCCATATTCACATTAAAAGACTACTTATTGATCTTCATCTCTTCAAGCCCTTGTGTGGATAGAGTGAAGAATACTCAGTCATAGTTAAGATGAAGGAATAGTTAAGTTGCCCCATGCAGAGCCCTGACCCTCTCCTCATCTGCTGTTCCCTCTGCTGGGGACTCTTTCCCCATAAATGTCCTTTATTCACTCCCACTTCACCTTCAAATCTCAACCTCCAGTGAAAAATCTTGCTGACCCTTCAGTAGATGTAGATGAGCCCCTCTGACACTATGTCTTTTCCTGGTGTCACTACATCTGGCCGTGGAGATTGTGCACAGAACAGAGTTCACATTCAGAGTCATTAAAGATGCCTATTGCAATGCAACTCTTTTTCCATGGATGGCAGTTTCCATAGATGCTTGTATCTGGAGCAAGGGGCATCTTGGTGGTGGTGGTGACTACTCACCCCTCCTCTCAGTTTTATTGAGATATAATTGACACACAGTCACATATGAGTTTAAGGTGTATAACATAATGACATATATATTGCAAAATGATTGAAAGTTAATATCCATCACCTCATAGATTTACCAAAAAAAATGTTTTCCCTTGTAATGAGAACTGTTGGAATCTATTCTATCAGCAACTTTAAATACACCATTGTTGCTGTTTAGTCACTAAGTCGTGTCTGACTCTTTTTTGTGACCCCATGGGCTATAGCCCGCCAGATACCTCTGCCCATGGCATTTCCCAGGCATGAATATTAGAGTGGGTTGCTGTTTCCTTCTCCAGGGGATCTTCCCAACCCAAGAATCAAACCTGCATCTCTTGCATTGAAGGCAGATTCTTTACCACCAAGCCACCAGGGAAGCCCTAGATACACCATATAACAGTGGTAACTATAGTCATCATGTTTCAAGTTATACCTCCAGCGTTTATTTATCTTATAATTGAATGTTTGTGCCTTTTGACCATCTTTATCTGATTCTTCCACACCACATCCCTCACCTCTGGTAACCACAAATCTGATCTCTTTTTCTATGAGTTTAATTTTTTTTTTTTAGATTCCACATATAAGTGAGATCATATGGTATTTGTGTCTGTGTCTGACTTATTTCACTTAACATAATGTCCTCAAGGTCCATCTATGTTGTTGCAAATGACAGGATTTCCTTCTTTTTTATGGCTTTATCCATTCATCTGTCAATGGATATTTACATTGTTTCCATGCCTTGGCTATTGTAAATAATGCTGCAGTGAACATAGGGTTGCAGATATCTCTTTGACATAGTGATTTCACTTCCATCAGATATATACCCAGAATGGAATTGTTGGATCATTGGGTGATTCTATTTTTAATCTTTTGAGGAGCCTCCATACTGCTTTCCATAGGGGCTACACCAATTTACATTCCACCAACAGTTCACAAGGATTCCCTTTTTTCCATATCCTTACCAGTATTTATCTCTTGTCTTTTTGATAAAAACCATTCTAACAGGTGTGAGCTGATATCTTATTATGGTTTAGATTCGCTTTTTCCTGATAATCAGTAATGTCAAGCACCTTTTCATGTACCTGTTGGCCATTTGAATATCTTCTTTGAAATATCTTCTTATAAAGATTAACTCGAAATGAATTAAAAACTTAAATGTCAGATCTGAAACCATAAAACTCCCAGAAGAAAACATAAGGGAAAAGCTCCCTGGCATGGGTTTTAGCAATTATTTTTTTGATATGACACCTAAAGCACAAGCAACAATAAATAAGTAAACATGAGGGACTACATGGAGCTAAAAGGCTTCTGCATAGCAAAGGAAACAATCAATGAAATGAAAAGGCAACTTACAGAAAGGGAGAAGGTATTTGCAAATCATATATCTGATAAGGGGTTAGTATCCAAAATATATAAAGAACTGATACAACTCAGTAGCAAAAAAAAAAAAAAAATCACAACAATGGCAAAGGACTTCTTGATCTAATTCTAATGAAGGTGTCCATGGGCTACCTATAGGGCTGAATGTACCTCAGGGGATAATGACAGCTGAGTACTCATCTGTTTTTTTCTCTGGACAGTGAGCTCACCAGCCATCAGCTGTGTCAGAACAGCTCGAGGTGGGGTCCCCAGGTGGAACACAGGGCCTGTCATCCACACAATAAATCAAAGGAGTTAATGGAACTCTGGGCAGCGAAAGGAGAGTCTATGGAGAGAATACAGAGAACAGGGGTGAGTGAGGGCTCACTAAGCTGACCTGGAGGCAGAGAGGGAGGGGGCTGGCAGGGCTCTTGAGAGCATGGGCCGTGGGAGCCAGTTGTGTGATGGGTACTCAGTCCAGCAGGGTCTTCAACCTGTGGGTACTATAGTTTCCTCAGACCTAAAGGAAGGACAAGGATAGCACCTATGTCAAGTGGGTATAGGGAAATTTACTGAGTTAACTTTTCCAAACTGCTTAGAATAGCACCCGGCACATATATAGCAGGATACAATGTTAAGTGTAAATAAATAAACTAATAAGAAAATGAACATTAACCTTGACAAAATGAAGTTAAGTGTGAGTGGATGAAAAGCGCAGATGCAGTCTGCCCAGAAGAGTCACCGAGGAGACCCAAACAGTGCGCTGAGTTCTCTGGGGCAATTACAGCCTCCACAATAGGATGTCAAGTTTCCATTCAAGTGCATCATCACTGTTCCCTTGGCTTATGGTGCAGATTAACTGGACTCTCACCAAAGTGAGGAAAACTTAGAGCTTGTGACTGTCTGACTGTAGGAGGTGTTGCTTTGCCAGCCTCGTGGTCCTGGGTCAGCTCTGGTAACAAATGCCCACGGGGTGAGCTGTGATGAAAAGGGCTGGGGTGAGCACAGGGTCTGCGGCTGGGCGTGCCAGTGGAATAAGCATGGCTGCTGCCTTCTCTCTCCCTTTGTGTGGTTTTCTTCCTGACGCCTGGTGTTAATCATGTGACTTCTGGGTCTCCCACATGAAAAATCCTGTAGCTGGCTCACCCCTGAACCAAGAAAAAGGTAAGTGCCACATTCATGCAGGCCCCAATGCTTGTATTTGAGTTGGGGGGTGGAGTAGAAAGAGTCAGATAAACGTCAGAGACAGGCCAGGAAAATTGTGAGATCCCAGATTCAATAGCTGTGGTTGAGGAATCCTCCTTCCACAACCTAGGGATCTGGGACCCCTCCAGGACCTGCCAGGGGACAGCACAGATGCTGGGGCAGCAGGGGACTTCATTGCTGCCCCCAGGCTCTCTCTTGGGCATGTGTCTCAATGGCTACCATAGAGTCCCCCTCCGCCCCCTCCTGTGAAGGAAATTTCAATCCAAGAAATGTTTCCATCCAGTCTCAGAAACTCCATTAGTTCTCATACTAAATACCTTCTGCAGAGAATGATCTCTGCATCTCATGACCAAGAAGATTTATTCTTGCCAAGAGCATCTGTTTCTTCCAAAAGGAGCATGAAGGAGAGAGGCATCCTCTGTCTATGCCATAGTGAGGTCCAGGCTTAGAGCATGCCAGGGGCTCAGGCTTGGAGAAGGAAGAGGGCAGCTTCCAGCTGGACTTAGTGTATGCTTAGGCTTTTAGAGGGTTCTCTGGCTGCTGGATGGAGGCTGAGATGAGCTTAATAAGCACCCCCACCATCCAACGCCCCTTCATCTCCACCTTCTAAGGTAACCTAGTTTTGAAATACCTAAGATCTTTCACTAAATTCCGTTGAGGGGGAAATGATAGGAAAACTGCTACACAACTATTCAACAGCTTGTCCAAGTGAGAAATAAACCCCAGGGCCTGTTTCAGTCTGTACCCCCGTTCCCTCATGTTTTGAACTTTATATAGCTGTATGTGAGCCTGGGGGCTGAGAGGTTGTGTTAAACAGACCTAATAGGACCAGAAATTTTCCACTTTTTCTACAGGGAAGGCAAGAGGCAAGAAATCTTTGTATGGCAAAAAAGGTGCAACATGAAGGTTTGGAGGTAGCTAGGTCCTGAGTACATCAGTGGGGAATAGTCCCTGGCCCTGGATCTCTTAGTAGGGGAACAGCAGCCACTAGCCCCTGTGACCCCATTCTCTTGCTGAGGAAGGCTGGGGACATGGCCCTGTTCTTCCCTCTGAGCCCAGTATTAATGGTGATGGAGAGCAGTCTGCCCCCTGTATATCCTCAAGAGGAGTCAGTGGGGACGTGTGTTTGGCTGTGGGGGCCTGGTTTACGCCTTCTCCAAAGAGTGTGTTCTTCAGTATCACTAACCCATCTTCCATCTACCTCACCCCAGTGAATGTGCCAACAGCCTTTGGTGAGTATCATGGGTCTCCTTGTGAATGTGTGTGCAGTGACCTCGGTTAGTTCCTGTGGACATCAAAGATCCAGGTGAACTGAGGGATGTCCAGCATTCTTTTCTCTCTCCTCACGCTCCTCCCAGGAGTCGGATACCAGAGGACAGGAAGGGCAGAGGGAAGCCTTAGCAGAGCTTCCCTTAGCAGGGAGGGGAAGGCGGACATTCTATTTTCATGCTTGGGCAAGAAATCCTTCCATGTCTCCAAGAAGCACTGAAGATGCTCTCTAGCCACTGAATGGGAACAGGATTCAAACCAGGGGCAACCCAAAGGCAATTCACCTGCCTCTGTCAGGTGAGTTCACTGGGCGTCTCAGTGAACGAGTTCCCAAACTGTAAAAAGATTATTTTATAGAGGCTACAACCATGTCTTTCATACAGATATAAAAAGAACACTTGTCAAGTATTGTATTTTTATTTAATACTTGACAAGTGTTCTTACTCTCTGTGATCCCATGGACTGTAGCCCTCTGTCCATAGGGATTCTCCAGGCAAGAATACTGGAGTGGGTTGCCATGCCCTCTTCCAGGGGATCTTCCTGACCCAAGAATCGAACCAGGGTCTCCTGCATTGCAGGCAGATTCTTTACCATCTGAGCCACCAGGGAAGTCCCCATAATTACAGTACTGTTGGGATAATAATAATACAATGAGTATGTGTAAGATGTTTCTTTTGGTTCAAAGGTGAACTTAAAGTACTGCTCATTCATAAGCAGACAAGAGATGTTAAAATTAACTTAGATACAAAATGGGCATATCGATAGGGCAATCATTGCATTCCACTGAACACAGTTAATCTGTATTTCTATACACAAGAATCATTTGCATTATTAGCAGTTTTTCACAATTGTAAAATAGCTCAAAGGTAGAGGTAAACCAGAAGGGGTCACTGAACAGGGCAATGAATAATCCTTTCTGGTTTCCATTTCACCCTTTTCTCTGATATTTCAGCATGCCCCAACAACTTCTCATTTGGCAAGAGAACTTCTGACTGTTACTCATGAACACTATTACACTGGACTCCTCAATCTCTATTTCTCACATGGTTTTTAGTGGAAGAGCTCTCCTTTTTTTTTGAATCCCTGTCTCTTTAATTCATGTAGAACAGGCCAATGTAGGGAGAGTCCAGCAGACTGCACCCAGAACCATCTCTCTGGGCCACATTGGACTGTCATACCTGCTCCAAGTTATCACACTCCCACTCTCCATTTCCTTGTAATGAAAATAAATACACAAAATAGCCTCAGCAGGTCTGCCCTATTATGTCTGAACTGAGGAACAAATGTAATTTAGGCTACCAGATTGGAGCTAAGGTGAAAAACAAACAAACAAAAAATTCAATTCTTACAATAAAAAGAAAACAGACAAAATATTTTTAGTAGTTACAATATGGAGATTATGGGACTCAGTGTCCATGTGTGAGGGAAAAAAATAAAGTGTGAAGATTAGACAATGTGATTCTTCACATTCCTGTGATCACTTGTTTATTTCTTTGAATGAAAAAATAGCAGCTGCCATTTATCAATTCCCGTCCATGTGCCAGCCTCTCTGCTAGGAATTCCTGCATGCATTAAAGTTAACCTTTATATGATGCCAAAAGGAAAACATTATTATTCACATCTTGCAAATGAAAAGAAATATGGCTTAAAGAAGTTGAACATTTTGGCCAAAGTTGTAATTAATAAGTGGTGGATCCTGAGTTAGTGTGACTACAAAGCATATCCTCTTCTCTTCACACCCTTCAGTGAGGGCTTGCTTTCCATCTGGCAGGGTGAGAAGGAATTGCCATTCCTACTGCAATCTAGAAGCTGTTGCACATGATTATTAGCCCCAGGAATCTGCATTTCAAGCAGAACCAGATCTCTTAGCTGATTACTCACAGGGGAGAGGATTTGGCAATACAGTCAGTCAGACAGGGACTGCAGAGAACATACCAAGTCTTGGATATTTACAGAGACAGGGTGGCACCCCGAGCCCAAACACAGAATCCTGGGAGATTCCACCACTTTTTTTTTTTTAGAAACCCCTAACTGGATGGACTACCTGTAGAATACAGAGCTGGGGAGACCAGAAAGAATACAACCATCATCGGTAGCCTTTGTCTTGCTGGAGGCTGATATTTTAGACAGACATTCTAGTGGACCTAAGCCAACTGATGAGCCTCCTGTTGAGTCTTCACTAGATTCTCCCCTAACCTCGTGGGAGCCCGCAGCAGAGGAACAGACACCCCAGGCAGGGCCAGCTTCATGGACATGCAAGCAGTACCATCACCTGAGCCTCCTTCTCAGAAGGGCCCCACATTTGGTCAGTGTTCTTCTGTGGCCATCTCAAAATCCTTAAGAATTTCACCTTTGGGCTTGCATTTTGTAATGAAGTATCTCATCAAGGCATCTCAATATATCTCTAAGGAGAAATTATAAATTACATATACACACATAGGTGTGCACATATATACATATATAGATACATAATTAAAGAGTAAATGATTATAGATATGTTTAAAGGATAGATTTTACATATATATATGTAGATAGTTTATAATCTCTCTATATGGATAAAATCTATAAAATTAAGATTAATCAATTGCTGAAGCTGACATATAGAAGTGGGACATGAACTCAGGGTTTTCTGGCTCAGAATCCTGTGAATTTTCTACTCTACCCTATACTTTGCTGCAATCTGTCTTTTAAACCTGCTATAGGAACTCTGCAATTTAATAATTACTGTTTTAGGACAAACGACTGTGCTATTTTGAAATGTTTAAATAAATACAAGGTACTAACTACCAACTAATTTATCTAATGTAACCATAATCTGAAATAGTAATTAAAAATATGAAAAAGAACTCACCCTCAGTTAGAAACGAAAGGCTAAATATTGGTTGTACCACGAAGCAAAGGAAAGGAGAAAGAAAAGCCTTGTGAATGGGCAACAAAAACAAGGGCTCATTGAAAAAGATGAGGGAGAGAAAAACCAGTACCGAGATTGAGTTCTACATGAGCTGAAAAGGGGTAGATCTTAAAAAGCCCTCTACTGAGATTTTATAAGTATAACTCCATGTCCTGCTCTCTCTTCAAACTAAACTTCTTGACAATGTTGTCTAAACTTGTCCATTTTGTTTAAATCTCTGCTTTATTTTTCAGCTCATCTCTCTCTGGTTTTGTCTACAAAAATCTATTGAAATAGCACTTATTAAAGTTTCCAACAATTTTCACATATCAAATTCAGTGATCAACACTTTGCCCTCATCCTACTTTATATCACAGTAGTATTTGATAATGCTGTCTACCTCTTTATTTTTACAACATTCTCCTTCCCCTTCTTTTGTGATGCCACATACCCACAATTTTTCACCTACTCTTTATTCTCAACTTTCTTTCTCTATCCAATTTTAAAATGTTGATATAATTACTCAGAACTTTATTTTGGAATATCTTTGCTTCTTTATCCTGTTTCCACAAAAGATGCTATCCAGTTCCATATCATTAAATAATATCTATATGGTAATGATATATAATTATAATTTTTCACACCATTAATTATATTTTATTCTTATTAATTATTTTTCCCCATCAAAAAGTGAGCTCCATTAAAAAAAATATGACTTTGTAAATTTGGTCACTAAGAGGTTAAGAAACAGGTTCAAGTTCTCAAAATTAGTGAGTAACAGAGCCAAAAATGGATCACACATCTTCCTATTTCTAGAGTTGTGGCTATATGTTAGTCTGTCTCTCATAAAATAAAAATCTGAAGGGGTTTCTAGGTCTGACCAAAATAGAGTAGCTTGAAGTAGACCAACACTGCTGCCAAGAAAAATTTTTAAATCCAGATATAATGCAAAATAAACAGTTATTGAGAACATTGAATAGATACCAGCATGGCTATGAATTAAGTGGCAAAAATGCCTGAGAGAAGTAAACCACATAAAATCAGCTCAACACTTGGTGGTTTTCCCTCAAAGTATTTGCCAAAATCAATAATGGGAAGGGAGGGGGAACTAAATAGACTGAAAAATCAACAATTCTTCTTGATTCATATAAGAGGGAAGGACACAGGGCAAATCACTGCTCCTAGAACTGGAGAGACAAACAGCCCAATACAGAGGCACAGCTTACCAAAGCAGAGACTCACAAGAGGTAACAGCCTTGGGAACCAGTGGTGGGCTAGGAAAATCTAACTGTAGTTGATGAATTGCTACAGGCTCAGTGCAGACAAGTCTGCAAACTAAAAAATTCCTGGAGTATCCAGACATAGGAGGGCTCCCATAATATTGTGAGATTTACCTTCAGGAGCTTGACCAAGTTCCCACAGTAAATATCAGAGAAAAATCTCATGCTCTGGCAGAGGAAAGGAAAAAAGGAGCCATTTTTGGAATATACCAGAGCACTTTGTTCTTTTTAATAAAGCCTCGCCTCCAGGGATGAGGCTTCCCTGATAGCTCAGTTGGTAGAGAACCCACCTGCAATGCAGGAGACCCTGGTTTGATTCCTGGGTCAGGAAGATCTACTGGAGAAGGGATAGGCTACCCACTCCTGTATTCTTAGGCTTCTCTTGTGCCTCAGCTGGTAAAGAATCTGCCTGCAGTGCAGGAGACCTGGGTCCGACCCCTGCGTTGGAAAGATCCCCTGGAAAAGGGAAAGACTACCCACTCCAGAACTCTGGCCTGGGGAATTCCATGGACTGTGTAGTCCATCGAGTTGCAAAGAGTTGGACAGGACTGAGCGACTTTCACTTTCACCTCCAGGGAGATTAGTTAACCAGAGCTTAACTTGCTGGGGTATTATCAAGAATTAACTGGCCTGGAGAAGGTGAATACCCAACTCCAGCCCACTCCAGTCATCCTATCTCAACCAAGATATAAAACTGAGAAACCTTGTGAAGTTCACAGAGGCACAAATTGCAGGCACAAATTGTTCACAAAGACCTAATTGCAGGACTGTAGAAGGCCTCCCCTTCCCTAGCACTGGAACCAGACTTGGCAGAGACATTGAAATGATCAGATCAGAAATTTAAAACAACCATGATTAATATGCTAAGGACTCTAATGGCTCAGTAGACAGCAAGCATGACTAGATGCAAGCAGAGAGATGGAAATCCTGAGAAAGAACCAAAATGAAATGCTAGAGATCGAAATCGCTGTAACCCAAATGAAGATGGCCTTTGACAGGATTATTAGAAGACCGGATATGACTGAAGAAAGAATCTCCGTGCTAGAGGGTATACCAATAGAACCCTTCAAAACCAAAGGCAAAGAGAATAAAAGCTAAAGTAGAACAGAATAACATATCCAAGGATGGCGCAACAACTGCAAAAGGTATAATACATGTGTAATGGGAATATCAGAGGAGAAGAAAGAGATAAAAGAATAGAGAACATGTTGGAAACAATAATGAATGAGATTTCCCTCAAATTAATGTCAGACACTAAACCACAGCTTCAGGAACCTCATAAAATACTGAGCAGGATAAGTGATAAAGGAAACTAGCAAACAAATGAACAAACAAAAATTCCACCAAGGGATATCATTTTCAAACTATAAAAAATCAAGGATAAAGAAAAAATCTTGAAAGAAGTCAGAGGGAGAAAAATCACCAGGCATGCCCACTCTTAAAGGACCCACATACCAACTTATCAGCCTGAAAACCAGTACAAAAACACCGGAATAAAAAGGACTGGACCACAGGTGAAGGGGACCCCCTTACTAACCTTGAAACAGCTGCAGTGGAGGCAGGAACAATTTGGGATTCCCTCTGGGGACTGAGACACTGGTGAGAGTCATTACTTTGCTAATGCCCTGCTGGCAGGTGCCATTTTTTAAATTCCTTTCTGACTTATTAGTGTCAGAAGGTATGCGCTGCTGAGAGCCCTGCTTGTCCTTGCAACTTGGCTGGGCGTGACCCACCACTGGCAGAGAGATAACCCCAGCCACTAGCATGCTGCAGCCAACAGCCACAGCCTCACCACAACAGGCGAGTCCACACAGCCCACACAGAAGATGTCCCTTGGGCTCCTGACTCTGGTACCCAAGTGGATAGTGCCTCTGAGCTGAACAGAACACCTCCTAAACGTGATAATACTTTCAAGATTGGGAGAGAGAGCTGATTTACCTAATATATAAGAAAAAAATACAGAGAAGTAGGCAAAATGAGGAACATAAAATTATGTTCCAATAGATATAACAAGACAAAACTTAAAAAAAAAAAAAAAAGAAACAGAGGTAAGAATCTGCCTGATAAAGAGTTCAAAGTAATGGTTGCAGATACTCACTGAATACAAGAGAATAATAGAAAATATTTTTTAAAGTACCCAAAAGAAGTTATAACTGAAATGCAAAATACACTAAAGGGGTTCAACAGCAGCCTGGATGAGGCAGCAGAATTAATCAATGAATTGGAAGACTAAACAATAGAACTCACCCAGAGAGTGGCAAAATGAAAGAAGACTTTTTAAGAGTGGAGATACCTTGAGGAACTTTTGGAACAACATCAAGCATAATAACATTTCCATTATGGGGGTCCCAGTAAGAGAAAAGGGGCCAGAAAAAATATTCGAAGAAATAGTAGCTAAAAATTTCCGTAATCTGCAATGGTGTAAGTATTCAGGAACTTGACTCTGGCCCTGGGGCTTGTTACAGTCATTTAGAATTTGCAAACCTGGACAAGTTACTTAACTTCATTGTCTGTTTTATCATCTGTAAAATTGGAAAGATAAAAGTACCTACTTCAATGTTATGAAAATTCTAAGAGTTTAATACCTAAAAGCGTTTCTTATGATGCCTAGCACCTAAATGTTATATATACTTTTCCTGAACTTATTCCTTTCCTGGAGGTCTTGTAACAAAGTGAAGAAGTGAAGTCGCTCAGTCGTGTCCAGCTCTTTGCAACCCCATGGACTGTAGCCTGCCAGGCTCCTCCGTCCATGGGAATTTCCAGGCAAGAATACTGGAGTGGGTTGCCATTTCCTTCTCCAGGGGAACTTCCCAACCCAGAGATCGAACCCGGATCTCCAGCATTGCAGGCAGACTCCTTACCCTCTGAGCCGCCAGGGAAGTCAAAGGTGTGAATAAAGAAAAACAAAATTCCTCTATTTCCTGTGTGTAATTTATTTACAAGAATGATAATAAGGAACATGCGGTAGAAGGGGAAGAAGTCAAAATGATTAGGACATTTTCAGCAAAAACACATCTATTAATAAAATCTTAAGTGTCTAAAATACTACACAGTCATACCTGGCTGGGGCTCATTTAAGAGTGAACATTGATTAAAAAGAGGGAAGAAATGATGCTAAATACGATTACATGCCAATCATAGCATTTTCATCACAAAAGACACAAATGCCCAGACCTCATTTGTTTTGTGGCAAGTTCTGATTGAAATTAGAAAATATTAAAGTCTAAAAAATTTGTGAGCACATTACAAACTGAACCAAATTTATTTTGACAGCCTAACAGCCTCAGTCTCATTTTTCTGAACAGTGATATAAAGAGACATAAAAACACAGAAATAAGTGCAAAGGATTTAATGAGAAATATTATCCAGTGATGATTTATTTGACTTCCATGATGGTTACTCCTACACAGATTCAAATTGATTTAAAAAAAAAAAAAGAAGAGAATTAATTCCAAACTGTAACTGCAACTGCTGGAGGCTTAACTCAGTGTTATCACTCCTGTGGGGGCCTAACTCTACTTTGTCAGTGGGTGGAGAGTCTTGAGACCCACAAGGGGGCCTTGTGTGTGCAAGCGTCACAGGGCCAGGCTAGGAGCAGCTCTTCTTCCAGGGTCTGGGTTTGATGCTGGTCTAGGTTTGATCTGATTTCACTTGGCTTTGACTCCGCTTTGTCACGTACAACAGCTGCTGACAAGGAAGGGCCCGGCTCTGTCATCCCAGCTCAAGACGCATCAACACCCTCAGACACATTGCCAGAGGGCGCTCCATCCAGACACCTGTTCCCTCTTCGCTATTCTTGCAGCTGAAGTGTAACTGACTGTTCTTATCTTTGCTGGTCGTCCCGGGTTCTACTGGAATGGTAAGCTCAGAATAGAGGGCTCTTTGAGGGTAAAGGGCTGGGGTTATCCACCACAGGCTGGGTGCTGTATAGAGAAACCAGCTACTTCAACACTTAGAATCCTTTCTATCTCATCTATGTTACTATCTCCAAATTACAAACAAGGAAACTGAACTTCATGTTGGTTAAGGTCAAGTTGCTACTTGCTTCCCTTCCCTCCTTCTCTTCATATTCCCCATATTTCTTAGAAACACTTCTCTGTGAAGAGTTAAATTGTGGTGGCTCTAATGCTAAAGAATCTGCCTGCAATGCAGGCAGAATTGAGACCCCGGTTCAATCCCTGGGTCAGGAAGATCCCCTGGAGAAGGAAATGGCAACCCACTCCAGTATTCTTGCCTGGACAATTCCATGGACAGAGGAGCCTGGTGGGCTACAGTCCATGGGGTTGCAAAGAGTCAGACATGACTGAGAAACTAACGCCTTTCCCTTCCCTCCTTCTCTTCATATTCCCTATATTCCTTAGAAAGGTACTCTGTGAAGAGTTAAACTGTCATGAGATCTCACCTCCACCAGACAAAATTGTGGTACTTTTCAGATTTACGGTAGTTCTACAGGCTACGGGCATCCTCTCCTACAGTACAGAGGTAACACTCAGACCTTGAATTAGAACACACAGCAAATGCGGTCAATGCTACATTCTTATCCCAGCCAGAAATATTGCAAAATATTGTTCCGGTGATGATGCTGACTGAAAAACTGTGCCCACTTACCAGCAAAATAGTTCTGGGCCCTGCTGTCCTACAGGTGGTCAACGACATGAGCTTCACATGGAGAAGGCAACCACAGTGGGCGATGACAGGCTGTGCGTTGGAGACTGGGCAGAGAAGGCAAACTGTCTCAAAAGCACTTTACCTGCTTCTCTCCCAGACCCTGGCTCTGGGGAATCCACTCAGACACTCTAACTAATGTGTCTCAGACCAGTTTCCTAACATCTGCCAAACTGTGTGGTCGCCCGCCCAGGCCTCCAGCCGCTCGTCAAATGGGAACTTGAAAGGCTTCGTGATCTCTAGATAAACAAAGCAAGATTTGAGGGAAGAGCACAAACCAGGCAAATATTTGCCATAAGAACTGCTTTTGACCTTCCCCTTGTCATGGAGGTGGTTTGCTAGCACAACTTGACCTCTGCAACCTTGACCTCTATTCTGTATTTTAGGATAATTCATATTATTACATAGGTTTTCAAGGGACTCAGTATGAGTCAACCAGTGATCTCAAGACATGCCCCCATGCATGCAATTTGGGGTTACTCTACAGGAAAACTAGTGTAGGTCCTGGGCAGGTGGGTGATACTGTCATCTTTTCTGCTCTGAATAGATATTGACCCCTGGGTCAGAAAGATCCCCTGGAGGAGGGCACGGCAACCCACTCCAGTGTTCTTGCCTGGAGAATCTCATAGACAAAGGAGTCTAGTGGACTACAGTGCATGGGATTGCAAAGAGTTGGACACAACTGAAGCGACTTAGCACACACACAGATGCTTTAGTTCTGGTACCCACATTTTAGGAAGGAAGCCTGGCCTATGAGTACCAGGTGGCTCAAATGGATGAGCTAATATAAAAACTGATCTCATCTCCTATGCACACCACTTCCTGGCTCATATATTATGGCTTTCCTATGGCCAGTAGAAAAGAATCTTAACTGTAAGAGGATGTGTATTAATTATTTAGACTATCATGAAGAAGGAGGAGGAACAGGAGGATGGAAGAAAAAGGAGGGGGAGGAAAAAGCAGAGAGAAAGGGGAAGAGGAAGTAGAAGAAAGAGGGAGAGCTGGTACTTATTGACCACTCACGGCATGTTAGGCATTTTGCATGGATTGTCTTATTCAGTCATTTAAACAATCTTTTGAAGTAGGGCTAATATTCCCCAGATTTTCAGATGAAAGATTCATTCCTATAGAGGTTAGATAATGTCCCCAATGTAAGGCATGGTTTCGGCGAGGCAGAAAAGGAAAGACGACCTCAACAGAAGTAGGTTACCTTTATTCAGGCAAGGAGGGGCGACAGTCGGCCTAATGACCAGGCTGAGCGCCGAAAGGGATCAGGGAGGCTTCATACTTATAGGGGGTTTGTGGAAGCGATAAGGGAAACGTCAATCAAGTGGGATATTTTGAGTATTCTTTTGTTGAGATGACACTTGTAGTTGGGCAGGGGGTGATAAGTCTTCTGGGTGGGTGTAGGGGGTGGTAGGTTTCCGGACAGGGGGTGATAAGTCTCAGATAGATGCAGCTGGCCTGGAGCATCAGGATGGAACTAAAGTTATGCTTTGTTTTCTCCGAAGTTAGATGATTCAGCAAGGGGCCTTTGAGACTGTTGTTCTCTTTTCTAGGCCCAAAAGACTCCTTCACCCAAGGTCACACATCCAAGACAGATGGGGCTGGAATTGGGCCGGTTGGTGTCACCTGTTCTAGTGGCCCATGGATTCATAGGATGCCAGCATTATATGTGGGTTTGCCCACCTCTTTTAGAGTGGTAACATACCAAGACACAGTTGGTAACAAATAGACATCTTTAACTTCTAAACTACACCAAGACAGGGAAGGCTTTGTACCTAGAACCCTCAGCTGGAAGGAGTTTTATTCACTCAGTATTATTTTGAAAAGGGAAATTTTCTCACAGTGCTCAGAAGCCATCTTAAAATCCATATGAGGCTGACTATAGAATGAGCTCACCTTTCCACTTCACAGCACTATGTTTCAAATATGTGCAGGTGCCCCTTGAGAACGACACCCTGGTTCCAAAGTGAGAAATGAAGATACTGAGGGTAAAGGTGTGTCTATTCATTTCAATAAAGGTGTGTCGAGTCCCTTCTATCTCAGGCACACTATTACATTGTTGCTCTGGTGATTCAGAGAGGAATTCAGGTAGGTCACAATGTAATTGAGAGAGACAGCAAACTAGTGGGAAAATAAAATAATTTCAGTTCATGATAATTTCTCTAAAGAAAATAAAGTGACATGATCAAAAGTGGTCTAGGTGAAGGAACTATTTAAGATTGATTGTCAGAGAAGATCTCCATGAGCCCAAGCTCCAAGGTTCAACACAGGGATGCCTGCTGGCTTACAGCTTTCTCCAGGCTGTACAGGCTGCCTTGTTCAGATCCACCTAAACCACATTTCAACCATAAAAGCTGATAGGTGCAATATGTGCTGGCTAAGGGCCTGCAGTCCTCTTACTAGTAGTACTTGCCAACAGGACTAAGCAGATTTAATTTCTAAGGCAAAGTAAATATTACAATAGTCAAACAGAACTCAGTAATAATGAGGAGAAGCCTATATGATATAAACCGTAGAACATATCAGCTTACCTCTGATGAATCTCTAGCACCCCAAATCAGGAAGGCCTTCAAAAGCACCTTAAATCCCAGGCACTTACTAGGAGAAGACATGACAATTTTACCTGAAAGATAGTCTTCAAGGCTAAAATGATCCAAGACTGCATAGTGCTTCCTAAGCAGAGATGGGGCCCTGGAGAGAATCCCTGAGACAAAGGTCCACAAGCTTGGCCCCCAGCTAGGGTGGATCTGCTGCTGAATGAGGGAGGGACAGAGTTCTCAAAGGTGCATGGGGTCAGCTTAATGTATGAGGTAGGAGATGAGTTAATTGTTTCAGATGTTAGTTCCCTCTGGTGTTCAGTGCAAATGGAATACGTCCCTTGCGAATAGATGAATGAATGAGCGAATGAATTCCTGGCAAGATGCCTGTGTTGGCTTGAGAGAAATTCTGATTTTGGCGGAGATGAGCTCTGGGGGATGGAGTGAATCCTGGAGGAGGCAGTGGTATGTGGGAAAACCTCAGGGCTTGTGGATAGGAAATTAGAGATCAGATGTGGTGTTTGTGGGAGGATCAGGCAGGTGCCTTTTCTGTGGATGAGTTTCCTGAGCATTTACATTCTGGAAACAGCTATATCATTTCCTTGGGACTAGAAATCTTCTGGAAGTTCTCAAGCTTGGAAGTGGAAGCTCTTTGCCTAGCCTGCTTGAGGGCTGGAGGTTGGTTGTGCAAGGGTGGGGCTGCTGGGTGGGCTGCACCTAAGGCCTCACTAGGCAAGGGCTCTTTTTTCTCAGGGAATCGAAGCCTGGTAAAACCCCTATCAGCACAAGAGGGCACTGTGCTCTCCTCAGATAACGCGCACGTGCCCAGGTACAGGTGGGGAGACGCTGAATCTGATGCCCCTTCTAGGACTCAGAGTTCTAAATGTGTTGCAGTTCAAGGTCTGTTCTGAGTTTGCAGGGTGGTAGTGCCCTGAAACCCAAGGCAAGGACACTGTGTCCTGGGCGTCCCCTCCCATGCCTGGCATGGGAGAAGTTTTTCTTGGAAGGGGGAGGCTGAGCATAGTGCTGTAACCCTTGAACTTTCCTCCTGGGGTCTGCTTTTGTGGGGACCATACCCACCTGCTTAGGTAGTGCCAGGATGAGAAGCACCTGGGAGGAGGAAGTCCAAGCCCACCACCCACACAGGCCCCAATTATACCTATCTGCTACTGCCAAAAGACCTTGAAAGGAGGTGGCAGGTGCTAGAACAAGCACTGGCTGCCGGGAGGCAATAGTGCAGCCTGGTTTGACCCCACAGCTGCAGCAAAGCCTCACCTTCATCTCCCATCTAAAGTAGGGCTCATGGCTTTGTTGACAAGGTGTTCTTTGTTACGTGGGCCTCTCTGTGACTGACTTGGAGGAGCTTCACAAGTGACACATGCTCACCCACAGCTCCTCCCACACCCAGGAGCTCAGATGGAAAGTTCTTTCATCGTGTCATTGCTCACCATTCCTTTTTCCCACAGTCCCCCTGCTTCTAGTATCTCTCCATTGAAAACATCTAAGTTCTCTTAGATGATTATAGTGTTGCTGCTTAGACAATCCCAGGTTGCCTTGCTGCACAGACAATGCTCCTGGAAGTCAATATGCCCTGGGTCCTATGCACCATGCTCCTGGCTCCTTTCTCTGGCCTTTTACCTCACAGTCTCTTTGCCTTGGGAGTGGTCTTTCCCCAGATCATGGTGGGCTTATGAAATTGTCCTTGTTGGGGTTCCTCTGAGCTACTCCATGTCCACCCTGTCCTGCAGGGTCTGACTTTAGTCCCCTCACTCCTCCTCAGAACTGTCACCGATAAGCATTACTCTGAAATCTTATGGTTGGTTCTACGGTGATATTAATTTGGCACTTAACATGTACTTTCTTATCTCCTTCCTTAAATAGAACCCTCTTGAGACCAGGGGTTAATTATCTCATCTTTAAGTCATCAGCCAATTATACACAAGACACAACCATGGTACTGTGTCAAAAAAATAAAATAAAATAAAAAGACACTAATGAATATGACAATCACCAAGAAAGAGAAAAATGTCCCAGAAAGTTGTAGTTTAATGAACTAAGTCTCACAGTAAGTTGGGAACATTTGTAGAAGGAAGGAAATAATAAGAGAAGAACAGAAAGTAATAAAACAGAAAAAAAATTACACTAAAGAGGATAATGAAATCAAAGTTGTTTGGAAAAGACTAATAAAAAATGATGCACACCGGGAAAGATTGATCAAGGGATAAGTGGGAAGCTCTTGGTGGTTCTTAAGCCAAATGCCATCCAGATGTTGGGCTTATTTTATGAAAACAAGTCTTAAATCCCTAAAAGACATTCCAGTCTGAACCTGCTGATTCATTAACATTTACTTAGCACTCCTGTCCAGACATCTCCTCCCACTGCTCCAGGGTCACAGGCCCTCAAATCCAGTGTCCTGAGGAGGAGGAGGAAGAAACTATAGAAGGAGTGAAGCAGGTGAAACCGTATTCTTTCTTGGGATCACAGATCTTCAGCAACTTGGAAGATAGAGGTGCTACTCCTGAGTCCCTAAATGGCCAAGGGTCATTAGAGATCAGACCCGCAAAAAAACTCAAACAAGGAATGTAACTCAATCCCATGCTTGGAGACAAATGCGTGGTATTTGAGGAGGTGACTTGACTGGCTGAAACTCACCTTGAAGACAGAGTTGCCTTTGAAAGAAGAAACCAAGAGCCGCTTTACAAAGCTTGCCACTGAGCTGAGAGAATTCGCCTGACTTGCTGAGCCACAGCAGAATTTCAAAGCTTGGCTTTATAAATAAATAACTTACATTAGAGGGACATGTGCAAGCTTTATGGAGCATTTATTGGCTTTCTGTGAGCATCTATTTCGGGGACAAGTGGAGATGTTTCTTAGTTTGTTTTTTTTTTTTTTAAAGAGTAAGCAAGCAACATGATCAGGAAATACAAATACCCTATCAAGGCATTTGGAAGTGGGAAGCATGTGAGAAAGAAACTTCTGCTGAGGCTCTTGCCCTCCCCTTGTCTACCTAGCCAAGGAGACCCTTCAGGACCACTCCAACAAGCACAGAACAAAGGCTATTTTGGAGGTTCAGCACTAATGAAGGCCAGCCCTCCTCACGGCTGTCTCTCAGCTGGAACCAGGACATCTTGCAATTTGGCAAGCATCTGCTAGGAACCTGATGTGTGTCAGGCACTGGGCTGGGATAAGAGACACTGGATGAATTAGGTATAAGTTCTGTCCTTGAGGAACTTACAGCCTATCTGGAAAGGTAGTCACCTGAACACATATGTAGTGTCCAGTGTGATAACAGGTAGAAGGTACAGAGGTCTTTTTGATGTGAGTGAGTGATGGAATAAATGAATAAATGGAGGTGCTAGCTTTCTAGTTTTCAGTTCTCTGGCTGTCCTCTGCTACCAAAGGCATACTGGATAAAAGAAGCACAATAATTTTCACCCACAACACTTTTAAGAATGAAAAGGAGACCTATGAATAATTGCACAAGGACACGAGTGAACCAGGACTGTCCTAAGCAAATTGGGATAAATGGTAATCCTAATTTTGGGAAAGTGAAAATACAGAGAAGCATAATATGTGTGAAGAATATTTATTTCTCTTTCAGTTATTCTGTTTGTTTTAATCAAAAATTTTTTCTTCATGGTGGTAAACCATACACAACATAAAATTTACTATCTCATACATTAGTAAACATACAGTTCAGTAGTGTTAAGTACATTTACATTTTGGAGCGTACAGTCTCCAAAACTTGTTTCATCTTGCAAAACTGAAACTGCACACTCATGAAACAGCAACTACCCACTCCTCCTTCAGCCCCCAGAAGCCACCATTCTACCTTCTGTCTCTGTGAATCTGGATACGCTAGATGACTGACATCATACAGTATTATTAATTTTTTGTGACCAGGTTTATTTAACTTAGCACAATGTCCTCAAGGTTCTTCTACTTATTTTTGATGAGTAGTACCACAATGTCTAATTCACACTTGCAATGGAATCATGAGAACTAAAATTATGTAAGTTATGACATCATTGCTATTCTCAACTGATTTGATTTTGTTTGAGCTTTCTTCATTTTTTTGTTGGTTTGCAGTGGGTCGGCTACATTTCAGGCATACTTAGACTCTTGCAGTACAGATTCCACTGTGAGAAAACACAGGTTGTGCAAAGCTTCCAGTGTGACATAGTCTGGCAACTACTTGGAGAATGGCCAGGCCAATACTTGCTGGGGCTGGCATGCTGGGTCCATTGACATGCTGTTGTTTCTATGGTACTTAGTCTGTGGGAGATTTTGTTGGTTCAGAGATTCTTAAATTTAGGGCTCATGTCTGTAAGTCTGTGTAATCTTCAACTTCCTTATAGATTGCATAACTATGTTTTATATGAAAGTATATCATTTCAAAGAGCAAATTACAGAGGAGCATATATATTATATAGATATGAAGATAGATGCATAGATATAGATAGACATTAATAGATAGAGCTAATGACTGAATAGGCATTAAAAGTCTGTAAAACTACAATCCAAACTACAATAGCATCTAACAGAAGGCAATGCATTTTTTAAACTCAATATGATGTTATAATGTGTTTATTAATAATTCTATATTTCAAATGAAAAGTCTTGACAAGGCAGTCATTTGGAGCCCAGGATACACTTCCCTTGATGTCACTCATTCATCTATCTACTTATTTATCCAACCAGTCAACAAATGCTGCATGCCAAGAACTAGTCTAGATACCAGGATGTAGCCAAAACAACATAGACAAAAATCCTTACTCTGGAAGAATTTACATTTAAAAAGGAGGAACAGGGAAGATAATAAAGAAGAAAATAACATCATAAGTTTGAAGGAGATAAATTATCTAAAGATAATAAAATAGTTTAATGTTGTATAGAATGGCTGGAGGTGGGATGTGGAGAAAGGATCCTTTGGAGAGTGTTAAGAGGGACCCTTCTGAAGACAAAATTGCAGAAGTTATTGAAGACCTGGAAACATTCTGGAAACAGAAAACATTCTGAGTAGGCAGGAGGGCAAGTTTAATGTTTAGGTTGCTGGAATAATGTAAGCCAAGATAGAAAGGTTGGCATGGACCAGAACAAGAAGAGAAGACTACGTATAATAAATAGATCCCTGATGGGGATTAAGATTGTCTGGGGACTCATGAGAAAGGCAAGAACTGGCAATCATAGAGCACTGACTGGTTAAACATCCAAATTAGGGCCTTTTAGTGCATGGTGCCTGAGGCCTTGTGGTGGCTCAAGGAGATGTTAACTTCATGGTCCTCCAACAGCCAAAACTGAAAACCCTAGCAGTTTATGGACATTTTACAAAAGATTTTCGTGTTTTTAGAGCAGTTCACAGCAAAACTGAGGGAAATGTACACAGATTTCCCATCTATACACTCCCAACTCATGCATAGCCTCTCCTATTGTCAGCATCCTCACCAGAGTGGTACATTTGTTATGACTGATGAACCTACATTGATACATGGTAATCACCTCAAGTCCATAGTTTAAGCTTCCCTCTTGGTATTGTATATTTTATGGGTTCAGGAAAACATATAACGACATTTATGCATCATTACAGTATCACACAGCAGTTTTCTGCCTGTGTATTCTCCCTACCCGTGACCCCTGGCAGCCATCAGATCTCTTTACTGGTCTACTGTCCAGAGTCCTCACTGTGGAGTTTTAAGTCCCCACCATGATAAGTGGGCACCACAAGTGATGCTCACAGGGCATGGATGGATCAGGCAACCATAAGGAAAACATGACCTAAATTATGCAGAAATAGTTGCTTGGAGCAAATATCAAGGCTTAATAAATCACACAACTTTATCAAACCAGGTGTTTAAATTTGATGAACATAAACTGCAACCTAATAGCCCTCAAGTTCCCCTCAGGCAATTTTCCTTCTAATCACCCGTCAGTCTGTGTGTGCTCCAGGCCGCTCTATAACCCTCAGGTGGTACCTGTTTCCAGTATGTGTTACTTCGTATTTCTTAGACTAGTTGCTTTTGCTTAGGATGCTGACCTTGGGGCAATTTTAAATTGCTGTCTTGTAATATAATCACATAAGAACATCTGGGAAATATTTTAAGTTTTTAATTGATAGTAGTTATGCAAATAAGTTAATATATCCGAACCAAGATTCCTATTCTTGTTTGCATTCCATTTATATCTTCCATCAACCAAGGAACATTTGATCTGAGGTGTTTCCTCCAAGCCAGGGAGAAGGACAAGGCCTCAGGGAAGGAATCAAACCTAGCTAACACTTAAAGAAGGGAAATGGTATCTGATCTTACTGATTTCTGCTTTTCTTGCAGGGTAAACAGAGGAAATGTTATAATGTCAAACAAAACAAAATGTGTAAACACATACACACTACACACACACACACACACACACACACACACACCAGTACCAACAGCTTCCACAAGGGAATGCCATGCTTCAAAAAGGAGGACTTCTGAACCTTAAACCAGACACCACCCAGTTTTTAAATCATCATCTCTCTTCCCCTCCCAAGACTGAGCTGTGAAAACTAAGGTTTGCTTCCATTCACGAGCCAGCTCAGTAATATTGCAACAGTCATGCCCTGCCATCCAAGAGCACATGCAGAGAGCTCTGAGGCCTGGGGATGGGCAAGTGACCTCAGGAAAACTTGGAGGATTCTTGTATTGTTTTAGTTTTATGGAGACATAATTGACATGCACAGAGCCTCTTCCGAAGGTGCCACTGGCTAACTCTGTCGGTATCTCCCAAAAGTATTCACTAGTGAGATGCTCCTAAAATTATAATGTACACTGGTAAAAAGTAACAAGATCACGCTTGCCTTAAAATAGGAGAAACAAATTTGTGTTTCTATAATACAGCCAAAAAATCACATCAATTAGAAATACTCTTTCATGACCTACTTTTGGGGGGAGTTGTTTTAATAAGTATGTGGTTGTTGTTCAGTCACTAAGTCATGTCTGATTCTTTGCAACCACACAGACTGTAACATGCCAGGCTTCCCTGTCCTTCACTATCTCCCTGAATTTTCTCAAATTCATGTCCACTGTTCGGTGATGCCATCTAACCATCTCATCCTCTGCTTCCCTCTTCTCCTTTTGCCTTCAGTTTTTTCCAGTGAGTCAGCTCTTTGCATCAGTTAGCCAAAGTATTGGAGCTTCAGCTTCAGCATCAGTCCTTCCAATGAATATTCAGGATTGATTTCCTTTAGGATTGACTGGTTTGATCTCCATGCTGTCCAAGGAACTGTCAAGAGACTTTCCCAGCACCACAGTTCAAAAGCATCTATTCTTCAGTGTTCAGCTTCTTTACAGTCCAACTCTCACATCTGTACATGGCTACTGGCAAAACTGTAGCTTTGTCTACACAGACCTTTGTCAGCAAAGTGATATCTCTGCTTTTTAATCCACTGTCTTGGTTTGTCAAAGCTTTCCTTTCAAGCATCTTTTAATTTTAATAAGTATAATATTTCCTTGTCCCTGCTCTAAATCTTCCTCTCCCCCATTCTGAGAGGCAGGCTACACTGGTGAAGTTCTGGAGACAGATGAGAGTAGCTCTGGGCCTCCTTGTTTCCCTGCAGGACACAGAAGCCAGACCGCCTGCCCTGCTGCGAGGGGTGCCAACTGCACATTCCTAGGCATCCTGAGAGCTCCCCTTCCAGACTCACCCCACCCCCTCACTCCTCTTGCTGTTCCAGAGCTCACCTGGAAGACACAGGTGCTCACTGTCCCCAGTGGCCTCTGTCATTCCTGGTGCTGAAGGGAGGGACAGGAAGATGAATGAGAATCCTGAGACCTAGAAGGGACAGAAGCAATGAAAGAGGATTCCATCTGGGGCTTCAGCTGCCTGTTTCTCAAAGTAGCTTAAACACATTTCACATCGTGAGATTTTTTTCAAGGTATATTGTTAATTTTTATTTCGAGATAATTGTTAGGTTCACATGCAGTTGTGGGAAACAATACAGAGATCCCCCAGTTTCCCTTGCTGGTGACATCTTGCATAATTATAGTAAATGTCACAACCAGAACATGGACATTGATCCAATCATGACCTCACTCAGGTGTCACCAGCTTCAAACACACTCAGTTGCATATGTGCCTCTTTGTGTTTGTTGCTATGTGATTTTTCACATTTGGAATCATGTGACTACACCACAGTCAAAGTACAGAGCTCTTTCGTCACCACAAGTTTCCCTTGCGGTACCTTCTAGAACCAGTCTCATCTTAACAAGCTGTGTATATTGCAGATGTGAGGTGTGGGAGGTATCAGGTGTGACGGCAGTGATACAAACAGTGTCAGCAAATGACATTTCCTCTCCTCCCCCAGAGAGGGAGTGTTGGGGTGGGAGAAGCCTGCCCAGCCCTCAGCATTAACCAGCAGAGAGGGCACAGATGAGATGCAAAATGGGTTTGGCAGCAGATTCCCTTGTTAGAATCTTTGCAGTGCTACATTCTGTCCTTTGCTTGTGGAAAAGTCATATAACTCCTAGACTGTGCCCAAGCCTCTGGAGCAGGGAGAAGCCTGCCCCTCTGCACAGAGCCCATGGCTCCATGGCACTCAGTCTGCTGGCCAGACAGCTCAGGGGGGCCAGCCTGTCTCAGCAGACAGCCTTTGAGCCTCAGATCCACCCCTCTCACAGGATATTATGAGGACTCTTGGAGTACTCGGTGCCAAAATCACAGATCACTTTGGATCAACCACTCATAGGTGACAAGGACCAGCAGCAGTCATTTGTTCCTGGTGGCAGATGGCTTCACATGTGACCATCTCCCGTTGACCCAAGGCTTCTCCACCAAAGCGAGGCCAGAGACCTCAGAGGAGGAGGTGCAGAGCAGTAGGCCCAGGTGATAGAATGTTCCCCCTGGACTTCTTCAGTGTGAGTTTGGGAAAACAGTTCCCAGAGCCCCATCTTTGTGATGCTCAGATCCCAATGCGCGACTGGCCCCTTGTGCCTCACAGACCACTGTGACATCCAGACGACCTCATTAGCATATCCCAGGCTTGGCGCTGTTCCTACAGGGAAACATGCCAGAAACCTCCTCCCCTGGCTTCACAGGTGCTGCAAAGGTGTCAGACTTGGTTTTCACAAATGCCTTAACTCCCTTAAAAGGTTTCATCTCTAAACCCCAGGGATAATGCCAAAATGCATCACTGCTGCCACAGTCCAGCACTCAGATGTAAGTTACTTTTCATATTTACCTTGTGGCTCAGATGGTAAAGAATCCACATGAAATTCAGGAGACATGGGTACAATCCCTGGGTCAGGAAAGTCCCCTGGAGAAGGAAATGGATACCCACTCCAGTATTCTTGCCTGGAGAATTCCATGGACAGAGGAGCCTGGCAGGCCACAGTCCATGGGGTTGCAAAGAGTCAGACACGACTGAGCGACTAACACACACACCCACACACTTTAACACACAACTCACGGTAGACTTAAAAGAATCATTCTTCACCTGGGTAAGGCCCTTATTGGGTCCCCAAACACTCACTCACACGGTATCTAATCCAGTCCAAGTCGCTTAATTTAAAGATGCTCATTCCTGCCTCAAATTGTCACAGAGTCAGCTTTCTGGTGGTGCCTTTACAGCTCCTTGAAAACTAACTTTTTGGAACCAGAATCACAGTCATCTGGGGCCCAAAGTGGCTGTGGGTGAAGAAGATACCATCTGCTAGGTCACTGAGCTGTGACAACCATCTCTTATTTCTGCCCTGAGTGCCCTGACAACTTCCCTGGGGTCAGTTTTATTTTAGTCACACTGTCAGCTAGCTCAAGGCCTCTCAGGATCTCCTAGTATTGTATTCCAGTCACCAGGCATATCTATGACCTTCCAACACTTGCCCTGCAGCTTACTTTGTTACTGAGCTGACTCTGGGATGAGGGCAGAGCAGCACTGTCTTCTTGTAGTTCGGTGACCTAGAGGAACGCCAGGAGGCTGGAGGGAAACACAGGTATCTTCTTGTTATTTTTCGAGAAATAGCTGTCAGCGTGCAAGGCATAGTATTCCACACAGATGCCCTGGATGGTGCTCTCCTTTCCACTGATCCAGTTTCCAAGCAGAGAGTTTTAATTTGTCAGCTCTTTGTATGTGATTAACTTGGTTAGATGTGTGCGTACTTGCATGTCTGCATATAGATGTGGAGCTGGGTTACAGTCAGTACTGACCCCATGTCCAATCTCTCTGTCCCTCCAGAATTCCACCACCTAACATGGCAGCCACCAGCCACATGTGACTACAAATATTTAAATCTGAGTGAGTTAAAAACATAAAATTAAAAATTTCATCACACTAGTCAAATTTCAAATGTTCCATAGCCACATGGGTGGTTCAGTGGTAAAGAATCCTGGCTGCCAACGCAGGAAACACAGGAAGCGCAGGTTCAATCCCTGGGTCAGGAAGATCCCCTGGAGGAGGGCATGGCAACCCACTCCAGTATTCTTGCCTGGAGAATCCCACAGACAGAGGGACCTGGCAGGCTACAGTCCGTGGGGTCACAAAGAGTTGGACAGGAGTTCGCAACTGAGCACGAATAGCCACATATGGCTAGTGGCTTCTGTATTGGGCACTGCAGGTTTAGAACATTTCATCACTGCAGTTCCTCTGAACAGCAAGCACTGTTCTGGAAAGTTCTAAATAAAGAGAAGGCATAGTCTCCTTGCCTTGAGCAGTTTCATTTGGGGCCTGAGAGAGGAGTTTTGTGCATCTTGGCCTTTGAGCCCCACTCTTCGCTCATGCTTTCATTACCAGTTTTCACTGCTATCTGAGGGCCAAGTCTGTGATGCTCATGGAGGCCGATGAACCACATTGTTCACTTGGGGGCTTGCTACAGTCACAGATGCTGCACTCCCTCCTCCAGAGCTGCTGGCTGGGGGAGCTGGAGGGGGACCCATGAATCAGCCCGTTTTAAAGGAGCCGTGGGGCATAAAGAGGTCGGCTGTGAGCCCAGCTCCTGAGTCAACATTAGGCAACTCTATCCCAGGAAGAGAAAATTCAGAACAGAGATACCACCTACGCATCTAGGCAGGGAAACTCAAGTCCAAACGCAAAGCTATCATCTCCCCTAGAAAAAACATTCTTAAATTTTGCTGTTTCTGCAGCGAATGTTTTATGTGTCCCACCCCTGGCCTAAATCATCAGGCCCCTACAATGTTTGTAACTTGGCCCTGGGGCTCAAGAACACCCCAGCTTCCCTGTCAGCTGGTCCTCTCCCCAAATCCTGGGCTAGCAGCTCCCTTCTGTGGCTCAGGCCTGTGTGCTGTTTCCCTCTCTGACCTCATCATGATGACAGAGTGGTCTGAGCAGCTGCCGGCCTTCAGACTGGACCTAGGAAACATCTTTGGCTCCATGTTCTGTAGGCCCAGGCCTTCCTCCCAGTCTTCTTTGGAACACTGGCACCAAGCCAGGCTTTTCTCTTTCCTTTTCCCAAAGGAGCATCCTGAATGTGGACACCATCTCCTCTTCCATTACCTCAAAACTTGCCCTTGGTCTTTGACTCCTCACCCCTCCTTAGCTCCCATTTAACATCCATCCTAGTTTATTTATACATACTGAGAATGCAGTGGGAGGCAGGCTCTGTTCTAAGCTATTTCCATATGTTCATTCAATCCTCACCAGGCAAGTGCTGACACCATCCACATTTTGCAGATGAGGAAACTGAGGCAGAGAAAAGTTAAACAATTATCCCAAATTACACAGCTAATTGATACTTGAAACAGGTTTCAAACCCAGTGAATTGAACTCTGGCTCAAATTATGTTAACCAGATGTATTATGGCCTTTTCATGGTTACCAATTGCCTTGACTTTTATATAAAATTATGCCTGAGATATATAGGCATATACATATATATATATATATATATATATATATATATATATATATATATTCTTTATCCCACTGACAACGTCATTGCCTGTGAGTCAGAATTTCAAGAGAAAAATAAATGAGGCTGAGAATTTTAATGCCCTCCAATTGTATGTCCTTTTAATTCTTTCCAACTCAGGGCAGAAGTCCCCAGGGCAGTCCTGGGCAGGAGAGGCATGACACTGGAGGGGATTCAGCGCAGGATTCCAAGTTAGCAGCCTGATTGCTCCCTAGGTGTGCCTACCTGGTCCAGAAACAAACAGAAGCAGGTTCTAGTTGGAAGGTTCTCACCTCCTGCTTGAGAACTCTCCCCCCGACTCTCCCACTTGCCCCAGGCCCAGCAGGGACCAGGCTGAGATGCAGGTGAGGCCCGTGGCTGCAGTACAGTGGACACGTGTGCTTCTCTGAGATGGAGTAGGAGGACCCGCTCAGCCTGCTGCCCACAGCTTGCTCACCCTCCATATCCTGTGGGACGCAGAGCAAAGCTCAAGAGGAAGAGACTGCCAACTCGGAAGCACCTGACCACACCTGAATGGGCTCAGGAAAAGGTTTCCATAGCCAGAGCTGCCAAGTTCAGAGGCAGGCTGGAGGGAGCAGAGACACCTTTTCAAAGGAGTGGGCTGGAGGGCGCAGAGAAGCCTCCGAGGCTGGGGCTAGAAGTGGGCCCCATGCCGTGCAGACACTGGAGGAGAGGAAAGAGGCCAGCGGGGCTGGGATTTGAGCCTCTCATATCCTACCCAGGTGTCTGTGTAGAGGGAAGAGAGTTCTAAGAGAATGCTGTGACTCCAGCTGAGAAAGGCAGACCGGCCTGGGAAAATCAAATAAAGAAAGTGGGGTGCGGTGGGGTGACAGAGCAAGGGCTCAGGTCTCTCCCAGTGGGCCCCTGCTGGCTAGGAGTCCCCGCTCTGGGTGCTGGAAGCTGAGCCCCGCTCCATTGCAGGGATGTAGGAAGGGACAACTGGGGTCTCTCACTCCTCTCAGCTAACACTGCTCAGCCCCTTGGGCTTGTGACTTAGACTCAGAGCCCCCACCTTCTCACCTGAGCGACAGGGATGCAGCATCCACACACACCTCCCCTCAGCATCCTACTGTCCTGCAATCAGATGAGGCAGCGGTCGGGGGAGTGCACAGGGACCTGGTAGCAGGGCGCAGAAAATGTGCATCCCTCTGCCTACCTACAAAGATAGGAAGAAAAAGACTGGGGCTGCAGGGGCCAGAAGACTTCAGAGCGCTCTCTTCACTTAAACACTGGAGCCCAGGCGAGTTTCCATCAGACGAGTCAAGTAATTGAGTTCAGGTTAGATTAAATCCAGACACATCCCGTGTTTAGTGCCAATTACTCACTGCCAGCAGGGGCGGGTGAGGGGTCTGCACTGTATCACGCCGAGCCTTCTGGCGACTGGCTGTTCCTCGAGCTCAAGGTGAACTGACCTGAAATAATAATAGTTGTGGCCCTGGCTTTGCTTCACCTGGAGCTGGCACTTTGCTCCGATCTGCCGTGGCCCAGGCAGACAGCCTCTTCTCTCCTTGTTAACCACGGAGGATGGGGCATTCAGGACTGACCTCTGCCCTACCTCTGTCCAGACTGAGAGTCCCATGATGGAATAGAGGAAAGGGACTGAAGCCCACACTGCCCTTTTCATTCATCAGAGCATGAAATGCAGGCTGGGAGTCTGCCCCTGTGGACCCTTGGGGCTCTCCATCATGACCAGGAGGGCTGCAGCTCGTGAGGGCAGCCAGGCAGTTAGGAGGAAGGATGCTGTGATTTGTCATCTAAGTTCACAGCCTGGGAGGAAAACAACCCAGAATTAAGAGCCTGGCTTTCCACCGTGAAATGGCTTAAATCAAGCGTGGCTTTATGCCAGGGGCTGGGTAGCCCCAGATGCGCCCTCTTCAGAGGAGCTTTGCTTTCACACAGCCCCAGCTCATCCTAGGCTGCAAGGCGCAAGGAGGGAAAAGACCAGCGAGAGGAAAGCAGGAGTCCAGAGGAAGGGCACTTAGGGCAGTGAGCCTGATACTCAGAGGGAAACAAAGTACTAATTCAAGCCAAGGAGAATGCTGGGGAGAAACCTGGATACAGCAGGACCCTGGGAAGTGGAACCTGCGGTTTGGCCATGTGGCTTTTCAGCCCTCTGCAGAAGAGGGGAGGCAACCGGTGGTGAGCGCAGAGTGATTGCCAGCCTCTGGCTGGAGTGACAAAGGCCAGATGAGAGCTCTGTCTTTCAGAATAGAAAGCAGTTTTGCTAGGATTTTTTCTTTTTCTTGTTTTTCAACACAACATTTTCCCACTGTTTTCAATTGCTCTCTTAGTGAATAAAGGCTGTTTATTAGTTATTTATAGCTGTTTAACAAACTGCCTCAAAATAGAGCATCTTCAAAGAGAAAAATTGTACAACACAGGTTTTGAGGGTCAGGAATCTGGAGGCAGCTCATTTGGGTGGTTTGGGCTCAGGGTCTGCTGAGAGGTTGGAGTTAGGATGTTGCTCAGGGCTGCAGTCATCTGAAGGCTGGACTGGGGCTGGTGGATCTACTTCCAAGATTGACCCCACCCCACCCCCTCATGGCTATAGAATGCAGGCCTTGGTTCCTTGCTGACTGCCAAGAGGAGGCATCATTTCTGCCTGGTGACTTTTCCAGAAGATTCTTGAGTGTCCTTACTGTATGGCAGCTGGCTTTCTCCAAAGTGGGAGGTCCCAGAGAGAGAGGAAAAGAGACAAACAGGAATCCACAGGCTTTTTATGACTCAGAGTGTCAGGCAGAATTCTGTGATGGCCGCCTAGATTCTGCCCCCTGGTGCACATATGTAATACCCACATTTTGAGTGGAAGCAGGATTTAAAATATGATGAGGTCTCACTCCCATGATGTTATATTATATGGTAGCAAGGCTATTGTGATTAAGATTCCTTACTTGACCTTAAGTTAAAACAGATTATCCTGGGTTGGCTTGATCTAATGATGTAGTCCCTTAAAATGGAGTATATGTGCAACCAGGGATTTGAAGGAGCAAACTGCTATATTGTGGAGGGATTCCATGTGTCAAGACCCCAAGAGCAGCTTCTAGGAACTGAGAATGGTCCCCAGCCAACTGTCAGCAAGATTACGGGGACCTCAGTCCCTACAACTGCAAAGAACTGAATTCTGCCAGCTGAATTCGGAAGAAAACCCTGGGCCTCAAATGAGATCTCAGTCCCAGGCACATCTGATTTCAGTCTTGTGAGACCCTGTGCAGAAGACTCCATCATCCTGTACCTGGACTTCTGATCTCTAGAACTGTGAGATAATAAATGTTCATTAAATTCATGGTAATTTGTTATGTGACAATAAAAAATGAATACACTCATTCTCTGAAATCGCATCCCATTACTTCTGCCTTCTTTCTGCTTGCCAGGAGCCAGTTGCTGAATGCACAGACACAAGGGAGTGGTTCGTTGTTTGAAGGGAGTGCCCAAGAACTTGTGGACGTATTTCAAACCACTGCAAACTCACAGAGAGGGCAAGTGGGGCCATGCTGATACACCCAATGCAGAGACGAACACCGGCCAATGCTTTTAACATCCCGAGTGAACTCACGCGGGGTGACTTTACCGGCTTAGGTAAGGCAAGTGAGAGTTTTCTTTTAAGAAGTGACAATCCTGGCTGTGATATGGGAGGTTGGTGCTTGCTTTTTTCCCTTTTGGTATTCCCTGGTGAGCAATCTATGGAGTAATTGTATAGAACTGGGATGAGGATGGCGAATTCCTGTCTTTAATTTGAAAGTTACAATGTGTTAATCAGCCCCAGTCTGAACTGTGCTGATTTTGGAGAGTGTTAACCCAGCAGCTTTCCCAGATGGAGCAGGGTTAGGACCAAGGTGGAGTTCAGATGGCAGCCCACAGGAAAGACCTTTGGGGACTCTCAGCAAGACAAAGCCAACTGTCCCCAACACTACATTCCATTTCCCTGCTGTAAAATGACTCCTCGCTTTGGATGAAATGGTCTTCAACACTTGCCACCATGTCAGTCCTTAAAGCTATTGGAAGTTTTCTGAAATTGCTTGGACTGTTAGAGATCACCTAGTAGAAGCATATATATGCTGCCTGGGATTTTTTTAATTATAAATTTTAATTTTTGATAACAAAATTTCTTACTGTGTGGTTATATAGATTAAAAAAAAAAAAACACTTTGCCATGTAGCTTCTCCCTCTTAATCACTTGTTTTCTGTGTTCCTAAAGGTTCCTAAGGGTTAAATAGGGCTTTCCTCATAGCTCAGTCAGTAAAGAATCTGCTTGCAATGCAGGAGACCCGGGTTCGATTCCTGGATCAGGAAGATCTCCTGGAGAAGGAAATGGCAACCCCCTCCAGTATACATCCCTGGAGAATCCCATGGACAGAGGAGCCTGGCAGGCTACAGTCCATAGGGTCGCATGAGTCAGACACGACTTAGCAACTAAACCACCACCATCAAGGGTTAAATGCTTCTGAAGTTTCTGAGGTCTGGGTTAAAATAGTAACTGAAGTGAATGGTGGTCTGGGGTGAAGGGAGGGGGCCAGCCGCCCAGAAACCATCACTGTTATGAACAGACAAGGGCCACATGCCTGAGGCTTTATCTTCCCAAGAAGCAGAGAAGAAGGAAAAACAAAAACTGGATAATTTAAAAACATGTCAGCAATCTGGCAAAAGTCAGAGAAGTCAAAAAGCCATATGAGTTCATAAATAAGCCACAGATCCTGGCTGGATTTAGTAAAACTCTCTGAAGGCTTTGCCTATTGACAGCAGCTCACAGTTTGGATTCCCTTCATTTTAGCTGTGGCAGGCAGCCTGCGTGGGCCTGGGTGGATGGGCCTGTGAGCATTTGCAGATGGCCTCGGGGTAGGGAGGGTAGTCAGGATGAAGGCCCCCAAGGGTCGCAATCACAGGGAGGCAGGAGTCTGTTAATGTAGCTGTTATCATCAGGTGATGATGGTGATGGTAGCAAATATGATAGTCAGGCCTCCCAAGAGGAGAGAGTTGGGGGACCAGAAATGCACTGGAGGGACTGTACACCTTTAATTTCTCAGTCTCAGCCCAGAGGGAGCCATTCCTGCCGGGTGCACCCACCTTTCAGACCTTGGTGCAAAAAGGGAGTAGCAGTCCCCAACAATGCCCTGTTTTCCTATTGTGCCTCTTCATATCTTTATGTATTAGAGACCCAGGAAACTGGAGGAAAAAATCATCTTGCATCATGAGACGACTATGTTCTGTCAGAAGAGAGTTTCTCTCTCTGTGTATATGCACAGACCTACAATCATTGCCCCTCCAGTATTCTTGCCTGGGAAATCCCATGGACAGAGGAGCCTGGGCGCTCCAGTCCATGGGGTCGCACAGAGTCAGACACAGCTTAGCGACTAAACAACAACAATAATCACTGCCACGTTCTCAGGCTGGATGGAGAAATGTAGGAGGTGCCCACTGAGTCTCCAGGGAAGACTCCATTTAAGCTGCATCCACTGGGGAAACAGACTGGAGAGCGAGGACTCGACTCAGATTGCTCCACTGACCGCAGATGCCAGGATGACCAGCTGGCCCACCACCCTCCTCTCTTAGGGCTGGGTTGCTCAATCCCCCGCACCTGAGTTTAGCTTTAATATATGTACATTTTATCATTTAATTCTTGCAAAATCATAAAACATAGGGATTATTTTTGTTCCTCTTTTAAAAAGCTAGATGTCTTGTCCAAGGACAGACAGCTGCTAAGTGTAAGAACCAGGACTTGAGCCCAGGTCTTCCCTATCACATGACAGAGCCCTCACACCCACACACACCCTCAGCTTCTTCCCTTTGGCACAAGGAATCCCTGCAACCAGACCAAACCCACAGATTTTGAAATAGCCAAGCAGGTATACACACAACGGTCAGAGAGGCGTGGGAGAGTTGAATCCACACAGCTCAGCCCTTGGCAAAGAGAATCACCCCTTTGCCTGGGTATGACTCATTGCTGGACTTGTTTATTTGGGGGAACCATTTGTATGGGTTGTGCTTTTGACATCCTTTTGATATCTAACATCTGACATTCATCCTGGCTCCATGGATATATGGGTGGATGTAGTGTGGTGAATGGTGGCCCCAAAAGATATGTTCACACCCTAATCCCCAGGACCTGTGAATATTACCTTACATAGAAAAGATATGATTAAGCTAGTGATCTTGTGAAGAGGAGCTTATCTTGGGTTTTCTGAGTGGACCCTAAATGCAATCACATGGACCCTTATAAGAGAGGGAATTTGACATGGACCTAATGAAGGAGAAGGTCCCACAAAGATGGTAGCAGATTGGAGTGATGTAGTCATAAGCCAGTAATGCTAGGGCAGCCGCCAGAAGCTGGAGGAAGCAAAAGAGAATCCTCCCTGGTGGCTTTGGAGGGAAGACGGCCCTGCTGATACCTTGATTTCAGAACTGCGAGACCTCTAGAACTGCGAGAGGATGAATTTTGATTGTTTGAATCCACTGAGTGGTAATTTGTCACAGCAACCAGAAGAAACATGGGTAAAGCCCCCCTTTCCCAAAGCCCTCTCTATCTGTACTTAACCTACCCCAGGGGAAGGGAATGTCCTGACTTGGCCACTGCTTGATCATATCTGGACGAAGTACCACTTTCTAGGCTATCTCTGAAGTCATCCTTAGCCTCACATTACAGCAAGTCACCCAGTCAGACAGCAAGAAGTCAGCATGAGGGTGATACCCAGGACTGTGCACCCAGATGATAGGCTTTCAGGGAGACTGAGAAAATGAGATCCTTCTTAAAATACTGTTCTCCAACTGTTTTTAAATTAACACTATATCTGGGACTTCGGACTTCCCTGCTGGCTCAGATGGTAAAGAATCTGCCTGCAATGTGGGAGACCCTGGTTCGATCCCTGAGACAGGAAGACCCCCTGAAGAAGGGAATGGCAACCCACTCCAGTATTCTTGCCTGGAGAATTCTACAGCCAGATGAACCTAGCAGTCTTCAGCCCATAGGGCCACAAACAGTCAGACACAACAAAGTGACTAACACTTTCACTGGGACTTCTATCATTCTAACACCAGAAAAGCCATCTTTGCAGAGTGAAGTGCTATCTCATTGCAGGAAGCCCTAAGAAAGAAAGAGGAGCAAGGTTTGGGTGAAATTTAGTGCTAGGAGTTAGGATTTAAAACTAGTACGCATGCGTGCTGAGTTGCTTCAGTCAGTCAAACTCTTTGTGAACCTATGGACTCTAACCTGCCAGGTTCCTCAATCCATGGGATTCTCCAGGCAAGAATACTGGAGTGGGTTGCCATTTCCTCCTCCAGGGCATCTTCCCAACCGAGGGATTGAACCCACATCTCTTATGTCTCCTGCACTGGCAGGCAGGTTCCTTACCACTAGTACCACCTGGGAAGCTCCAAAGCTAGTGTAGAAACAAAAAAATTGGCCTAAATTTTTTGTATTTTAAGCCTTCTGTTCAATGAAACTGGAAAACTGAAGAGAACATATCTTGCCCAGAGAAATGCTGATGTACTCAATATGACTGATGAACTGAAAACCAAGGTGATTAAGGAACCAAAACCTCAGACCACACTGGAAAAGCAAGAATCAAGGAGGGTATCAGGTGGTAGGTCTGAAGAAGGCTGTAGGAAAGGTGGGTTCGGAAATTCACAGAGAAAAGAAGGGATTAGGAAGAGAATTTGAAGTAATCCTCACCCCTCAGGCGTGTCTGTGCCCACACACAGAGCCCACAGAACGGGAGCCCTGAGGTCTTAGCACCAGGATAAGACATGAGCTCAGGCACCCCGAGGTCAGGTGGGTGGTGTCTACAGGGAGCACCTGCAATGACAGAGGTGGAGCCAAGAGAACTGGAGCTCCTGTCACTTTAGGAAGGTGGCATGTGAATTCGTGAAGGTCTGGGACAGGGGAGCTGCCTGGAGGAGCCCCCTAAACACACTTTCTCCACAGGCCACGCTCACACAGCACTCCCCGTACCTCCTACGAGTGGGCTCAGTGGTACCAGTTGGGGGGACTGCGAGGACTTCAGGAGCCCCTGCCACTGAGGGACTTCCTGACTCTCCCTGTGGAAAAGCTTGTGTTTGGGTCTCCTGCCTTTGCATCGCTGCTCCATGAGGCTGGACATGACTCTCCTTCATGTCTACGGCTCTTTGAAAGCACCTTCTCAATGTATCTGGGTCCACATGACAGCAGAGCAGCTTTGAGGAATCTTAGGCTGCTTTCCCCCTCAAAAGGCCTCCAAGAACCAAGACTCAGGATGGCTGTGCCCTGGGAATCTGATCATATGGCGAGTGAAGCAGATGTACTGTGCTGCGCTCAGACGCTTCAGTTGTGTCCGACTCTTTGCGATCCCATGGACTGTAGCAGGCTCCTCTGTCCACAGGATTCTCCAGGCAAGAATACTGGAGTGGGTTGCCATTTCCCTCTCTGGGGAACCTTCCTGACTCAGGGATCTAACCCGCATCTCCTGTGTCTTCTGCACTACAGGCAGATTCTTTACCCACTGAGCCACCCAGGAAGTCCAAAGCAGATAGCTAGTCTCATCTTTGCGTTGTTTAATCTTGATGGTAATACGTCTTCTAAAAACAATCAAAACATTTTATAGATAAAATATATGTTAAAAATATAAATATTTTATAGGAAAAATATTTTACAGGTAAAAATATGAATTATTCATCCAAATTGCTTACCTTCTCCCTTAGTTTTACTTTCTCCCCATTCAAGCATGTGTATATCATCAGAAAAGTGATGTGATAAGGCAGGTGAAAGAGACAGCAGAGTTTTTCTGGCCTTGGTTACAAGATCCAATGGAAGCAGCTGAGTGGGACCTAATGGAAGCTTCTTGATGAAACATCTGGGTAGCAGAAAGAGTTAAAAATACTTCATTATCACACTTGGGGAGGATCCAAAGCTACCATGCCCTTCCCCAACTCCCAGAACCATCACCATTTGGGTATATATATAGTCTTTCAGGTCATGGTACTATGCATAGCCTATGTTTTATAAAGATAACCTTTACTATCCATATTTTATTGCAATTTAGCTTTTCACTTAAGATCCTGTTGAATCTTTCCATGTCAACCCATACAGAACCACCTTAGTCTTTCCAATTAATGTAATGATTAATCTAGTTCTCTGTTGTAGCATAATTTTTTGATTGAGTCATCTCTCAAAGGGAAGTTGGGTTTTTGCAAAGAAGTTTGCAATATATCTCATGTACATACATCTTTATATACCCGTGTATACACATCTGTATAATAAATTTGTAAAATGGGAATTTTTGGTCAAAGCCTAGATTATATTTTATTTGAACATATTTGATAACATTTCCATCTATAAAATTTGCACCAGTTTATAGCCCGACTATTGTGCTGTGCTGTGCTTAATCATGTCCAACTCTTTGCGACCCTATGGACTGTGGTCTGCCAGGCTCCTCTGTCCATGGGATTTTCCTGGCAAGAATACCGGAATGGGTTGCCATTTCCTCCTCCAGGAGATCTTCCAGTCCAGGGAGTAAACCGGCATCTCTGGTGTCTTCTGCATGGGTAGGCAGATTCCTTTACCACTGTGCCACCTGGGAAGCCCCACTGATACTATGTAAGAAAGTTTCAGACTGCTCTTTTCAGAGGCTCAGAAACCCAACATCAAGACAGAAAGTAGCTCAGAGCAGACAAGGTAGTTGAGATACTAGGACAACTCATTTAAGGGTTTTTTTTTCTTCCTAAGAGCACTGTAGGAGGTCAGGACTGAGTGGAGAAGAGCAAAGGGTGGAGGGATTGAGTGACTCAGGCCAGAAACCTTTAGTTAGCTGCCGTGACAGAAGGAAAACATGCATTCAACCAAGTTAATTAAACCAAGCTGTATTATTTTTCTTGGCATTCTTCGCTTCCCCCTTATAACTAATCTTTCTGGAAGGCAACCTTCACTCCTGCCCTGGTAGGAAACTGATACCTCACCTAGGAATAGGGCGCAGATCCCCTTTTTCTCCTTGATGGTGGATTCACCCAACAGAGTCTTTGGTATTTTTGTGACTGTTTCTTAATCTCATTTCACACATGCTAAAGAGGTTTTTGACTTTTTCATGTGTCTTTTATTAAAGTGATTTACGGAAAACATGCTGAGCTCTGACTTTTGGGAATGACAAGGGTGGAACACCGCCTGCCTCATAAAACCATACCCAAGAGCCTATGGATGAGCAAAATGGCATGGCATCCAAGGGCTGGCAAAGTGCGTCTTCAGAGAGCGTCCTTGTGAGCAGTGCTGCAATCCATCTCATTGGACAATGCAGCTCTGGTGAAGCAAAGGCAAAATCTGTTTATTGTCACACCGCACTGAGGCTTGAGTACCTGCCACGCCATCAAGAACCTAGACAAAGAAAGCCTTGCAGCGTGTGCTTTGTACACACCTCCTGGACTTGGCCAGGGCTTATTTCCCTACTTTCTTTCACAGACACCTGTCAGTGATCAATAGAAACGGCTCAGAACTACCGAGTGGCCCAGGCCAGGAAAGCCACGGAAGCCCAGGATTCTGCTGCAGAGCCAGCATGTGCAGCTCCTGCCTGGCTGGGCTATGAGGTGCTGTAGAAAGTTCTCTGGGATTTATGTCAAGTGATCTAAGACATGAACCCTCAGCTGCAGGCGAAGTGGATGGAGCAGGGGTGGGGAGGAGGAGGAGAGGTGGTGAGGTGAAAAGGGAATGGTTAACAGTGCCCTGAGCTGTCACCTGGGAAGAGAAGACAACTGAGTTTAGTAATCAGGAGATTACTTAGATTTGGCCAAGCATGGCCTCAGGGAATGGTTGAAGTGGACACCGGTGTCTCTGGGGCAGCACGCTCCCCTAGGTCTGCATGGCCCACACAGACCTCCTGGAAACACTTGGCTCCAGAAGAGCCCATGGATCCTGGGCATGTGCCGTGAGGAGCTCCTGAGGACAGAGATACAGGAACCCATGCCTACACTTTGTGGGTGACTGGGTGGTTGGGAATGATAAAGCGGCTCTATGGTACCTGGCCCCTGGGCCTTCTGTCCTGGCAGGACCCTGCTGGGATGTGTCTCAGTTAAAAGCTGACACTGGGATTTCAGTGTCAAAGCAGGGACAAGCTACCTGCTTTGTCCAGTCATGACACCACGCCATTCAGCTCCCTCCTTCCTTGGGCGTGGGGACCACTGTTCCCTCTGCTCACTTCTTTCCTCCACTTCCCTCCAGTTTTCCTGTCATGGAGCTGCATTTGAGGAGCCCACCTTCCAAATCAATTTTTAAATTCCACCCTAAGGCCTAGGTAGGGGGCAGCAGGCTGCCCTTCATGAGAGCCACTCCAAACACAGCCCAATCATCAGGATGTGAGCTAAGGCCTGCCAGACAGCATGCAGAGCACACTCGAAGGCTACACAATTGGGAAGTTGAGGACACGCATTTGAGTTCATTATCTGAGGGTCTTGGAGAGGAGACCCTCCTCTCCTTGAAACAGTGCTCAGTGCATACATTGGTTGTAAGCTCTTTGCATACATGGTAAAAGTTAAAGTCACAAGGGATGGATAACCATCTTACACCCCCACTTTACAGACAAGGGCACGGAGACACAAGAATGAAGGTGACATGACTGATATCTCACAGCAGATAAGAGGCCAGATCTATATTCTTAAGGACTTCACTCTATTTAAAGATAGTGGTGATGGGACAGCTTTTGGAGTCAAACAGAAAAGAATGGACTCCATGACACCTGGACTCCATGACTTACTATATGCATTATGACATATACAGGCATACCTCATTTTATTGCATTTCACTTTATTGCATTTTTTTACAAATTGAAGATTTGTAGCAACTTTCCATGGACCAAGTCTATCAATGTCAGTTTTCCAACATCATTTTCCCAAGTTGTGTCTCTGTGTCATATTATAGTAATGCTTGCAATAGTTCAGACTTTTTCATTATTATTGATATGTTTGTTACAGTGATCAGTGATCATTTATATTACTATTATGATTTGCCGAAGGTTTGTAGAGTATTACAATTTTCAGCTTGTGGTTAACATTTGTTAGCAAAAATATTTTAAAATTAAGGTATGTACTTTTTTTTTAGACATAATGTTATTGCATAGCTAATAGACTACAGTAGAGTGTAATTTTTATATGCAGTGGGAAAGAAAAAAATTTGTATGAGTCACTTTATTTCAATATTCATTATCTTGGTGTCTGGAATCTTACCTACAGTATCTCCAAGGTATGTACATGTATATTTTCTATGTATTTATTATATATGTATATGCATACATGTATGATATACAATATACACATGCATGTATATTAATATATAGTAAGTATATGCTCTAGGTAAATGTAAAGATATATACTCCAAAACGTACATAAATGTTTATATTTTTAACCACACATTTTTAGTCTTCCCTTACCTCCTTTTTGCTGTACTTGTAGTGAGTCCTTGCAGGTGTAAACCTGTGTGTTGAGATCTAGGAGCATGGGGGGAAGAGCAGAAAGCAAAGCCCTGCTTCCCAATCACCGTGGTCCTGCTCCCATGATGTTGGGGTCCTATCTGACGCAAAGGGGACCACCAGGAAAGCATCCATTGCCCTCACTGATGCTCAAAGGCAGTGACATAGCTTCGCTTTCACTGGGCTGTCAGAGGGAAGCACAAAGTAGAAGCACAGACATTGAGATGTGTTGATAGAATCAAGTTTTTCTTAAGCTAGCCCAGGGTGGACTTGTGTCTTGGAGGAGCTGACTCCTTCACAGCAAACTAGAGTAAGTCAGCCGTGTCTCTGCTCTGGACCGCAGGCAGCCAGGAAGTCCGAGAAGGCCGTCACGGGCAGACTTCCGTTCCCAGAGCCACGTCTCCCACCGTGCTCCCGGCAGCCAGCCCCGTGCGCCGCTGGCCCTCGGGGCCTCCAGAGGTGGTCTGCCTTCCTGGCGCCTTTGATTCTGCTAGGGCTCTCTGTTTGGCCGCTCTGACGGTGATGATAACACAGCATCACTAAAAACAAAGGAAGCGTGCTTGTCTCTCGAAGCAGTCACAGTCCAAAGGGAAGTTCCAAGCTTCCGGGGGAGCCTTTGTTTCACCGGTGGGCCTGGGTGACTCAGGTCTGTGATGGCCCCCGCCCAGCCTGCGGAGCAGGCAGGCCCAGGAAGGAGACGCCTGCTTGCCTCTTAGCCTCAGCTCTGCCACCAACCTTCCTCTGACTTGGAGCAGTGAAATTAGGGAGCTGGTCGGCAGTTCCCCCTCTTACCGCTGGCTTCTCAGGGCAGTGGTTGTCAAAGGTGGGCATGTGTGGGTCACCAGAGTCCAACCTCAGAGCTTCTAATTCAGTTCATCTGAGTAGGGCTTAAGTACTTTAACGAGTTCCCATGTCATGCTGATGGTGTTTGTCAGGAACATATTTTGAGAACCAGCTCCAGGGCAATATTACACACTTAGAGAAAACTAGATTTTTTTCCCCATGGGTTCTAAATTCAGGCATAGTATCCTTAACTGACGTTTGCCAGTTTCCTATAGATTTTACATGTTAAAATGTGAACTATCAAGAGAGGGCATAGTAAGTTCTATTAATATACATCTTTTCTTCATCTCTATAAGTAGCCTCAAACAGTATATCAACTAGACCCATGATTAATAGGCTTTTCCATAAATTGTCTGGAAGCTATGTGCTAACAGTGGGAAGATAGGCAATAGTTATCCAGTCCTGAACTCCCTATTACAAGTTTCTGACATGTAATTTTAAAAAGTAGATAAGAATAAATTGTATTTTAAAAATTCTGCTGTTTTCCTTAACTTTGTCAAAGTAAATCATGATTATATCTAGACTTTGAATGTTTGTTGTAACATGCGTGCATATTCAGTGTAAACTTAATCTTATTCCATCTTTATGACAATCCAGTGAAAGAAATTCTATTATTCTAGTCTGTTAGGATCCCCAGTAAAGTACACTGAGACCCCAGAGGATCAATTGCTTATTCTAGCTCAAACAGTTAAGAAGGGATAATGAGAGGTATTAGTCTTAAATTTATCAGATTCGGGATCAGTTTTCTGGACAGTGAGTCCCTGACCAATGGCATCTGTATCACCTGAAAATTTGTCAGACAAGCAAATATTCAAGCCTCACCCTAGACCTATGGAATCAGAGCTCTGGAGGGGACCCAGCACTCTGTTTTAACAACAAGCCCTCCAGGTAATGCTGGTGCTAAAATCTGAGACCTGTTGCTCAGGAGGCCAAGACTTTAACCATGATATAACCCGCTTTCTCAAACACACATTCTGTAGGAAATCAAATAATGATTAGTCTGATGCTTAATGAGTCATTATGTCTTTTTATCCATGAGCAGATTGAAATTAAATGCTGACTCCCTTATCCTGGGTAAAGGCTTCTGGTATCCACCCAAACAGGTCCACAAAATGTTCTTTACTTTGTGCCCTTTGCCAAGCACACACTGATTCTCCTCGTAGATATTGGTCCAATTCCTTGGATGGGTGTCTGAATTCTCCATACCTTTGCCAGTGTAGATAAGATCCACTTCCCTTTAGCCTATTTTAATTTATAAATATTTAAGAACCAATCTATAACTTGGCTGTCCTATGGAGCAAGAAATCTGAGAGGGAGAGAAGAAAGAATAAAAACAAATCTTCTTTGTTAAATTCTTCAATGAAGGCAACTTGATCAATTAATAAAGCAACTAATAGCAAAGTGAATACTGCAAAAATACATTCAGTAGGCTGACTCAGAAATTAACATGGCACCCAATTTCAAGAGACAAATATGAGGGAAAATTAGATAAAGATGGTAAACTACTTCCATACTCATTCCCATCTCCCATTCCAAATCCTGAAAAGTTTCAGAAAACATATTTAATATAATCAATATTAGAGCCAGAAAACAAAAAATACCTTTCTATGGTGGATCAGAAACTATGAGGAATCCTTAAAAGACAGAAAGTAGATGGGATCATTTTGAAGAAGGCCACTGTAGCCAAAGTCACACAGTAAAGGACTTTTGTGAAGGTGGATGAAGCTCTCAGGTGTCTGAAGCCCCAAAGGTGGTCAATTGGGAGGAGGAATAGAGTCTGGGGAGACAGACAGGGCAATTGATTGGGTACAAAAGGAGCAACCGGGGTACAGATCCTCCCCTCTCTCCTGCTTCTGTCAGTCAGTAGATGGTGGTGACTTGAGTACCTGAGCCCAAGAGTCAGGGTAGTAACCTGAGTGTCTGAAAACACTTAGGATGAGCTAGGAAGCTCCTTACCCCCAAAAGTAATGAGAAGTAATGAGTGGACACTTGGCCTATGGGCTCATCCCAAGCCTCTGCTGCTGGGCCACAGCAAATAGTCCCAGGACAGAATTCAAAGATGAGCAATACTCAGAGTCACCAAGCACCTGAGGAAGGTCAGGACCAGAGAGAGGAGCTAACGTCAGCAAGCAGGATATGCGGGAATTTATATCGTGATAATTCAAGTCCTCAGAGGAAGCCAAGATGCTACTGATCCCCATGAAACAAGAATAGATTGTTATTACGATAAGAAATGTTCACAACTCTTGGAAATATCTATGTGTGTATACACACATATACATACACAAGCTATTACTGTAAAAAAACACAAAAACCTTTTTATATACTCAATACACTGAATAATAAAATAGACATAATTAAAGAAAAATCAAGGTAAGACATTCTACCTGAACAGGAAAAAAAAGGAGATTGGGCATAATAATTTAAAAGTTAAGAAATGTAAATAGATGTTTAAGTTCTAAAATTTATTAGCAAAGTTTTTTTTTTTTTTTGGTGGTTTCCAGCATCCTCCTGTTGATGGTTATTCACAGCTAGTTGTGATTTTGGTGCTCTTGTGGGAGGAGATGAGCACATGTCCTTCTACTCCACCTTCTTGAAGCAGAAGCCCCTAAAATTTATTAGCAAGGTTCTAGAAGGTAAGAATATGGATGGGGAAGGGAATATTAAAATGAGGAGAACATTTTTGAAAGCTTAAAGAAAAGACATAAACACTTTAAAGAGTCCATTGAGTGCCAAGTTATAAAGAAAAAAACATTTTTTTGACAACTGGGGGTAAATTTGATGACACTAAAATTGTAAGCTCTTATATGATGAGACACCATGATCATAGTTAAAAGACACACCACAGACTAGAAGAAAATGTTAGCAATTATATCAAGAATCAGTCTCTGGAATATGTAAAGCACTTTTCTGTCATCAACAAAAAGGAAATAGTAAAAAGAAAGTTGCTCAGTCATGTCCAGCTCTGCAACCCCATTGACAGTCCATGGAAATCTCCAAGCCAGGATACTGGAGTGGGTAGCCTTTCCCTTCTCCAGGGGATCTTCTCAACCCAGGGATCAAACCCAAGTCTCCTGTGTTGCAAGCAAATTCTTTACCAGCTGAGCCACAAGGGAAGCCCAAGAATACCAGAGTTGGTAACCTATCCCTTCTCCAGTGTATCTTCCTGACCCAGGAATTGAACCAGGGTCTTCTGCATTGTAGGCAGATTCTTTACCAACTGAGTAACAGGGAGGCAAAAGAAGAAAGAGATAATTCATAGGAAAGGGAATCCAGATTGATAACAAACATGAAAAGATACTCAGCCTCCTTCATGACCAAGGATATGCAAGTTAAATCAGTAAGCAGACCATTGGCTTGCTTATCATGTTTACAAAAATCAAAAAGGAATGTGGGTGTTACTGATGACAGTATCAACTGGCAAGATCTTTTGAGGAATATTTTGGCATTATCTGTTAAATTTTAAGTGTACATTTGTTACCTTGACATTTCTAAATCTAAGTATTCATTTTAGAGAAGTACAACACATACATCAAGATGTTCATTACAGTATGGTTTAAGGTAGGATATAAGGAAGTACTTCAAATATCCACCAAAAATACTGTCACATGGAATTGGTATGTATTTTCACTATACACTACAATGGAGCAGTTTAAGGTTAGGTACTTCTACATGTTCTGATCTGGAAATACCTCTATGGCATAAGTGAAAAGAGAATTTGAAGAAAGTATGTGATATAATACTACATATGCTAGTTCAGTTCAGCTCAGTTCAGTCCCTCAGTGTTGTCCGACCCTTTGTGATCCCATGGACTACAGCATGACAGGCCTCTCTGTCCATCACCAACTACCAGAGTTTACTCAAACTCATGTCCATTGAGTCAATGATGCCATCCAACCATCTCATCCTCTGTCGTCCCTTTCTCCTCCCACCTTCAATCTTTCCTAGCATCAGTGTCTTTTAAAATGAGTCAGTTCTTCACATCAAGTGGCCAAAGTATTGGAGTTTTAGCTTCAGCATCAGTCCTTCCAATGAATATTCAGGACTGATTTCCTTTAGGATGGACTGGTTGGATCTCCTTGCTGTCCGAGGGACTCTCAAGAGTCTTCTCCAACACCACAGTCCAAAAGCATCAATTCTTCAGTGCTCAGCTTTCTTTATAGTCCAACTCTCACATCCATACATGACTACTGGAAAAATCATAGCCTTGACTAGATGGACCTATGTTGGCAAAGTAATGTCTCTGCCTTTAAATATGCTGTCTAGGTTGGTCATAGCTTTTCTTCCAAGGAGCAAGTATCTTTTAATTTTGTGGCTGCAATCACCATCTGCAGTGATTTTGGAGCCCCCAAAATAAAGTCTCTCACTGTTTCCGTTGTTTCCCCATCTATCTGCCATGAAGTGATGGGACCACATGCCATGATCTTAGTTTTCTGAATGTTGAGCTTTAAGCCAACTTTTCCCCTCTCCTCTTTCACTTCCATCAAGAGGCTCTTTAGTTCTTCTTCACTTTCTGTCATAAGGGTGGTGTCATCTGCATAGATGAGTTTATTGATATTTCTCCCAGCAATCTTGATTCCAGCTTGTGCTTCATCCAGCCCAGCATTTCTCATGATGTACCCTGCATATAAGTTAAATAAACAGGGTGACAATATACAGCCTTGATGTACTCCTTTCCTGATTTGGAACCAGTCTGTTGTTCCATGACCAGTTCTAATTATTTCTTCCTGACCTGCATACAGATTTCTCAGGAGGCAGGTCAGGTGGTCTGGTATTCCTATCTCTTGAAGAATTTTCCACAGTTTATTGTGATCCACACAGTCAAAGGCTTTGGCATAGTCAATAAAGCAGAAGAAGATGTTTTTCTGGAACTCTCTTGCTTTTTCAATGATCCAGCAGATGTTGGCAATTTGATCTCTGATTTCTCTGCCTTTTCTAAATCCTGCTTGAACATCTGGAAATTCACAGTTCACATACTGTTGAAGCCTGGCTTGGAGAATTTTGAGCATTACTTTGCTAGCATGTGAGATGAGTGCAATTGTGTGGTAGTTTGAGCATTCTTTGGCATTGCCTTTCTTTGGCATTGGAATGAAAACTGACCTTTTTCAGTCTTGTGGCCACTGCTGAGTTTTCCAAATTTGCTGGTATATTGAGCGTAGCACTTTACTATATATTTTTGTCTGTGAAAATATGTATAAAACAGCTCATTAAATTAATAACCCTTCAGGAGGAGGGACAGGATTAGAAGAAAATCCAGAACTTTGTGAGTAATTTACAATATTTCAAAATGGAATATTAAAAACAGTGTATTCATGTATTCAAAGAATTACTAAAAAAAAAAAAATAAGATGAAAATTACAAGAGAAAAATCAGAGAGAGCAGGATAGATCCAAGAGTGCTGATCTATTTGCTCGCAGGAGTAGGGCTGAGCCGCTGCCCTTGATGGTCCTCAGAGAGGAGGGGCAGCACTGGAGGCTCCTGGCCCCACGTGGGCCATGCCCAGGGCTCTCGCTCAGCCGTTCCCCTGCTCCACCAGGAGCAAAGATGCAGGTTCCCCGCATAGACCAGCATCTGCGCTCCCTTGAAGAGTGCTGCCCCTCTGCCAAACTTGGCTTTGGGGAGGGTGTAGGGGCACCCAAAGGCCACCCTCCTTTGTACTGGACCCCAAATCGGACATACAGCTTGTTTCAAGTGACCCTCAGCTCAGCAAAGGCCAGATTCCTGAAGGCTTGAGGTTCGTGGGCCAAGAGCTGCCCTACACTGCTCCACCTTCTTTGTAATGATTGACAGGAGGACATCTCACAACCATCTGTATTTAAAGGAGTCCACTCCTAGCCTGCAGGAGCTTGATGTAGGGACAGTTCTTTGGAACAGTACTCACTTTCATGAGTCTCCCCTAGACTGTGGGCTTCTGTTCACCACATGAGAGGATGCCTTCTACTGGGCCAGGGAGGACAGATGAGCTGGGGAGTTCCAGTTCTCTCAGCCTGGTCCCTACCATGACCTGAATGGAATAGAGAGAAAAGTGCTTCTTCCAGCATAAGATTGGGACTCACACACCACACCCATCGTGCACACACACACCACCTCCTACACAGACACACCTGCATAAGCCACACACCATATACACCACAGGTGCTACACATGTGCAGTTAACAAGACACATATATTACCCATTAACACACACAGAACACACGTGCCACACATCTATCACACACACACCACACCAGACATGCTGCATACACCTGTCATGCTATACACACACACCAGAACATCAGAGTTTACATACACATATCAAAACATACACATACCACAACATACACATACCACACACACATACATTGCATGCACATATTACACAGTACACAAACCACATACACACCAAAAAGTATACACACCAAGCATATAATATGTACCATAGACACCACAAATGCATTCAGATGCACATACCACACATGCTTCTAAAAACAAGTGGCTTTCATAGAAAGCTTAGGCTATATGCACATCAATTAAAAGAAGGACAAAGCAGTTCTAATAGAAACACAAAATTGGAACACAGCCACCCCCTTTTAAGCTGTTATGTGTTCAGCTCCTCATTCTTCGTTCCTGAGTAGAATTTCTGTGGCACAGGCAAGTCACACTGAAATAATTTTCCTCAAACAAGGACCAATTCAAACTTCACCTCGGCTCCTTACCAACTGTGGAATATCCAGATCTGATATGGGAAGGCAGGAAGGAGGGAAATACAAGATGTTTTTCTCTTTCAAAGCCTGTTTCAGGGAAACCACTTCATTTTTTACAATTATAATGAAATATAAGATCAAGGTTGTTTTGTGTAATGTTTTGTTTTTATAAACTGAAAGGCAATCACTGGAAAATATAAATTGAACCTATAACTTGCCAAATTCTGAACAAACGGAAAAAATATTACTGGGTCAACCCACTGAAAGTAAAGAAGATAAGACAGAAGTACTAAAAGCATGATAAATATAAAGGATGTATGAATACAACCCAACTTATCAGTTATCAGAATACCTTAAAAAGAAAATAAGTAAGCCAAACTTTCTTACTCAAAGCCCAAATAGCTCAGAGTGCTTCAAAAGGCAAAACCTAAAAAAAAAAAAAAGCAAAACCTAAAGAGAAATGAAACAGAAAATGTTGATCCTCTGATGCTTAGGAGATGGATAAGGATCTATCTAGCAGATATATTTTGTACAAAAAAAGTCTAAAAGTAGTTAATGAGGAAAGTTATGTTTATTGATAGAATATACAATAAAAAGACATTATCATCATGAAATTTGCATTCCAAAAACTGGTTTCAAAAGAAATTATACCAAAATATAAAACACATAGGCAAATGAAATTGTTTGGTATCAAAAAGTTTTAAAACATTGCACAGATTTTCACAGATCAAAGAGATTAAAAAATAAAGACACAGAAAGCCTGATAATATAATTAACAAACTTATGATACTAGCTACAAAGGAAATTTTGTAAGCAACAAAGATGTATAGCACATTCCTTAAAAATATTTATGCATTAATGAAATATTTATAAATAGTGATCATGAAATAGGCCCAAAAGCATTCATAAGTTCCATTTTAAATAGAGTAGAAATTCCCAAGCCTTATTCTTTCACCACAGTGTAATAAAATTAGAAAGTAATGGCTAAATAAATCACAATATTTAATCACATGGAAACTGTAAAACTAGTCTTTCTATCAAAGAACCCCAATCACCGGAAGAGAGACCTTTTAAAAATGCTAATTACTGTCCACCTTCCTCCAGATTCCATATAACTAATTCGAGTCACAGATGATTTTATCAGACCTTGATGAGATAGTTAAATGTGATACTAATTTGAAGGTTCCAAAGCAAAGAATTTTATCAATAAAATTGTCTTAATTGGTTATATAAGGCTAGCATTACTCTGAAGCCCAAATTTACTAAAAATAAAAAGCATCTATAGAAAAATTGCACTTATGAATATGTGTACTGTCATTTCAGTCATGTCTGACTCTTTGTGACCTTATGGGCTATAGCCTGCCAGACTCCTCTGTCCACGGGATTCTCCAGTCAAGAATACAGAAGTGGGTTGCCATACCCTCCTCCAGGGGATCTTCATGACCCAGGGTCGAACCTGGGTCTCCTGAAATTCCTGCATCACAGGCAGGTTCTTTACCACTAGTGCCACCTGGGAAGTCCACTTATGAATATAGACATAATGTTTATTAAAGAAATATTTTCACATTTAAACCCCGGGACACATTCAAAGAACAAATCCAGAACTAGCCAGATTTATTAACACGAACTAGCCAGATTTATTCCAAGAAATATGGAAACAATTTATCAGGGTGAAATATGTTAATATAATTTATATTTTAAAAATTGTATTTGTTAAAGGAGAAAATTCCCCCCACCCACAAAAATCTCATTTATGGCTTAAGAAGCAGATAACAAAATTCAGCAACTGCTCCTGTTTTCTTCCCACATTATGGAAAATATTTGTCAGAAATACCCTGCCTGTATCATGCTTAGTTGTGAAACACAGAGAGATCCATGAGTAAAGTTAGAAGTAAAATTAAAAGGTTCCCACTCAGTATCATGTCTCAGCATTGCAGTAGAGTCACGTTTTAGCTATTCCCAGAAGGAAGGAAAAATAAATAAATTACATCAATATTGGAAAGGAAGAAACAAAATGTTTATTATATTTAGATAAGACTATCATAACTCTTTGCAAATATAACAAAATGCCAATCAACATTCCAACAGTGTGTGTGTATTCCAGAGTTTTCATCTAGAAGAATAACAGTCTGAACTAGCAACAAAACTGTTAAGTCCAGAGAGTTTCCCCTAACAGGTGTCACCATCTCTCATCATGATGTGATGCCCACAGGAAGTGCCACAGAAGCACATGGAAAGATGTGTTCACGTAAGGATGTCTCTTTAAATCTATGAGAAAAGGAAGGATTAGCCTGCAAACATGTTGTGACAGGCTACTAATCGTTTCAGGGAAAAATAGTGTTAAATTCATACTTCATACTGAAATGAATTCCAGATGGGCTAAGTATTTTAAGGTTAACAAAAGAGAAGAAACCCTGAAGGCAATAGAAGAAAATACACAGTTGAATGAAAATCTAGATTGTGAAAGAAGTTTCTAAGCACATAACCAAAATTTGAAATATTACAAGAAAAAGACTAACAGATGTTAATACATAAGAAAATTGAAATGTGCTTTGAAATAAAACAAAAGAGATAAAGTTAAGAGATAAGGAAAATTTGGAAAAGGGTGTGGACAGGAAGGGACTTGTCAAATTCATATAATAGGATTAATATGGCTATCAACATTTTATGAAAAGGTCTTATAAAACATTAAGAAAAAGGTAAATAGTGGTTTATAAAAGCAGATGCTGTCCTGTGCTTAGTCGCTCAGTTGTGTCTGACTTTTTGCAACCCCTTGGACTGCAGTTGGCCAGGCTCCTCTGACCATGGGGATTCTCCAGGAAAGAATATTGGAATAGGTTGCCATGCCCTCCTCCAGGAGATCTTCCCAACCCAGGGATCGAACCCAGGTCTCCCACATTGCAGGCAAATTCTTTAAAAGAAGGGAGAGAATTAAAACAATTCAAATAGAATATAATGAAATGCAAATAACCAATAAATATGAAAAGGTCTTAATGAGATATTATTTATGGCCCCAAATCAGCATAGATTAAAAAGGATCTTAAATCTTAACAAGGACCATAGCTCTTCTTTCTCATAAAATTGCTGCTGGAAACAGTGTTACAATCTACCATCAGGGCAAGGGCAGGAATTGAAAGTACACTCCTGCTGACTTTAGGAACTCCGACTTCAGGCACCTGTTCTAAAGAAACAATCCAGGGACCAATCATGGTGCTTTTCTTTTAAGTAGAAAAGAGAAGGACAAATTTTAAATGCCTATTGATACAGAATTGAGGAAATTGTGTAACCTCTGTTCTATAAACTATTATACAGAAATTTATGTGTGGTACAGATTTATATTTACTAACATAAAGATCTACCAATTTTGGCTACTAAGTGAAAAATATGGTTAAAGAGTAGTGTGTATTATATGATAGAATGAAAAAGTAAGATGTGTGTGAGTTTGTCTAAAAAAGCAAGACCCAAAGTATCACCAATGTTTAAATGATGACGTATGTGTGTTGGCCGCTTAGTCATATCTGACTCCTTTTCAACCCCGTGGACCTCAGCCTGCCAAGCTCCTCTGTCCATGGAATCCTCCAGGCAATAATACTGGAATGGGCTGCCGTTCCCTTCTCCAAGGGGTCTTCCCAACCCAGGGATCGAACCCATGTCTCCCACATTGCAGAAAGCCAGGGAAGCACCTTTAATGATGGTACATGCCTATTAATATAAGGAAACACTTAATTGCAATATAAAATGAGAAGACAAATTGGATATAGATTAGAATCTCTAGCCTCCCTTCTCCCTCAAAATTCTCTCTATATATACAACATGGCTTTAAAAATGCAAGAAAAATCACTAAAATATTAACTGAAATTTTTCCAGGTGGTGAGGTTTAGAAAGAGTGTTTGTTGCCTTCTTTTAAATTCGTCCATATTTCCTCAGTTTTCCAAGATGGGCACATGCCAATTCCATAATACAAGAAAAATGCTAAAGGGAGAAGGAAGAAAGCAGAGGGTCAGGGCGGGTCCTTCCTTGTCCCAATACGCGTGCCCATACCCCATGGCAATACCTGGACCTGGAGTCCTGAGCAAAGAAAGCAGGTGCACTCAGCCTACAGCAGGCTGGCACAAATCTGATGACCCAAGTCAGGAAACCATATGCCCCGAGGACTGACCCACACTTTGGATCTTTTCCTAGGGAAGCGCTGGCACCTCGCAGAGAATTCCTGAAGCACTGTTAACAACCTGATTCTAAGAGGCCCAGTTCTTTAGAGACATGAGCATTCATGGTAAAAATTTTTCAGCTGATGGCAACCGAAGTGTCTTTAATCCATTTTCAAAGATGCTTTTCTGTATCACATTACACAACTGAGGATTAAATTACTTGCTGAAATGTTGTAGACACAGGCCCTGCTCATGTGGTGGGGCTTTGCTAAAGTCATTTCTCTCCTTGGTCCACCCTTACAGGTCTACCCTCCAGCTAAAGGTTGGGAGGCTGCAGACAGAGTTCTTCCTGAGTGAGAGGCTATGGGCAGGCCTGTCTGCCCCCTGGCTGCAGACCCACTTTTCCCCTGAATACATGCCTGACCTGACCGGCCTGAGTCTTTCTGGAGTTCCTGGGAGATTCTCGGTGTTGGGTAAAATAAAGCCATTCAACCTTCCCACAGGTAAAGAGAGTAAGTGATGGAGAGATAAGGTTGGACGTGAAGGAACTCATCGAAAAGTAGAGTTCTTAAGCCCCCCACGCTGTTCCCATGGCAAATGATGTAATTTCAGTCTTGGCATTTTAACTGCAGACTGTGAATCTTTGTTTTGATAGTGCACTCCCAGACACTCTGAGTTCCTTGGTGGCAACAGCCATCTCTGTAGCACTTTTTCCATGTTTCTGTGGCACAGCCCCCAGACAGAGCTTCACTCCTCTTTTGAGCTTAAAATTGTTCACTGAATGAATGAATATATAAGTACATAAACAAATAAAGAAGAGTGCTTTTAGATCTAGAGGTGCAAATCAATTACTACTGTTCCTGTTGTTATTATTGGCTCACACTTCAGCAGATACTTATCTGGCTAATTTTTCTTAAGAAGAAGATGCCTAATCACTAGGAACTAAATGATTCAGCATCAAACCAGACTTATTGATAGACATGCTCTCAGCTTGGAGCCTGTGTTCCCTGGAATTACATGTGGTCAGTGGTTCTGATTCTCCAGAACTGGTTTACTGACTTTTACTTCTTTACTTGAGATGCAGTTAAGCTGCCCATTATTATTGGAGTTAGGATTCTTGTGGCCATGGTTTTATGGGTTGTGATGGCATGGTGACATTAGGAGTGTGTGTGTGTGTATGTTTTGCATTCTATCATAGAGGAAGAGCAGCCAATGAACAGGCAAGTCACTCACAGTCACATGCTTCTGGGTACCCTGGAACTAATTAATCTCCTGGTGTCAGAAATCTGTCGGCGCTGAGCTATCTGCAGGGGAGGCTGGGCAAGCTGAGTGGACCAGACAGAATGGGGAACCAGAAGCCAACATAGGGAGTCAAGGTTTGAATAATGAAAATGAGACATGTTGAGAATCTGCAACATTCCTAGACCCTTGAGCAGAGTGTCAAGTGACAAGTGGGTGGTGATATTTGAGAGAAGAATCAATCCCAAGACTTTTAGCTGCCCCGATAAGGAAATAATAAGGTCTGTGTCAAAGGAGGCCAAGACTGCATCAACGTTTAAGGCAGGATCTCAGGGAGTCTGCGGGAGGCAGGGAATGTCAGCTGTGGACATGCTCAGTGCTGCCTTCTGAGGGCGCTAAATCCTTCCAGGTCAAAGCACTCAGCATGTCTTCAATGTAGTCTTTTAAAAATTCCATTTACATTAACAGGAATTAGACATCAAAAAGTGCACCAGGACAAAATTACTCATATTGTCTTACACATACTTGGCATTACTCCAGCTCTCTAAATTTATTATCATCACCAAATAAATTGAAAAATTAAGATATAGAAGTATTTTAAAATAGTGAGACATTCTCTTCCCTGACCCCCACCATCTCGCCACTCCTATGAAAGCTGTAACCTCTCACACTATGAGGCTTTAAGAGTCTCTGAGGAGGTGATAGAAGAAATTTATTAGGTTCTCCTCCAGAGTCATCATTTGCAAGGAGCAGTGAACTGCTATTTCAAGTGTCTCCACTGCCATAGCATCTAGCACAGTCATTTATTTGCTCTACATGGAGATGCAGTCTTAATACGGTAGATGAAGCCTGGTATTACCAAGTTATGCTGGTCCAGGGTCCCTGAACCACCCATTTGGTATTCAGCAGAGATGATGTAAAGATGCCTGCCACCAGAATTACGGTGTGGCCTTGGGCACAGTTTTAACCTCAGGCTGTTGAATCACTTGGGTCTTGGCTCCTGATCTGTAAAATGAGAATAACAAGGCCATTTTTAGGGTCCCAGGAGCTAACAGGTGCAAATCCCTTAGCTTAGCATCTTGCCCCACATTGGGAGTGCTCCCTCAGGATAGCTGCTGTTGTAACCACTATTGTTACTCTTCTCAGATTGTCACTCCTTGAACAGGGTAGTAATATAAAGCATCATGTGTCTAAGTTAACTTTGCTGACAATAAATAATTGGAAGAAAATAAAAGATTAGTATAAAATTTTCCTGGTTAGGAGAGTTAGGGTCTTCCCTGGTGGCTTAGCGGTAAAGAATCAGCTTGCCAATGTAGGACATGCAGGTTCGATCCCTAGGTTGGGAAGATTCCCTGGAGAAGGAAATGGCAACCTACTCCAGAATTCTTGCCTGGGAAATCCCATGAACAGAGGTGCCTGGCAGACTACAGTCCATGAAGGTCGCAAAGAGTCAGACACGACTTAGTGGCTAAACAAACAAGTGAAAAAATAGAGGGTTAGAGTCTAAAAGTAAGAGAGCAACTCTCAGAGAGAGGAAAAAGAAAAGAAAGGTTGCGGGGGATATGTTGCTGTGTATGAAACAGATCAAGACATAGAGCAATCCTTTCTAGGATTTATCATTGTGACTCCAGGCCTATGTAAATAACATTTCTGGGGTAGTCTCGGTTTTACTGCAAGACCAGTAAAGGGACCAAATGGCACTACTAAGGATATTAAGGAAAAGAATGGGTTGAATTTTATTATCAGTAAATTAGAACATTTTACTCCAGAGAGGTAAATAATGATGAAATCACTCCCTTTGCCCCTTTAAAAATCGCAAAATATAACTTGTGTTCAAATATGCACATGCGAAACACAAGAATAAAAACATTTATGAGTGCTGTGTGATGGGATGTGACATGGAAAGAATCCATATAAAGTGTTCCTTTCCCAACCACAGTGCCCAGAGGATGTCAGTCTGTTCCTGGCTGTGACAGTGCTACGTGATGCAAGGACAAGAAGGTCACACCCATCCAGTCACTACACTTCTTGGAGGACAGATCCGAAGAATCTTCCACTTTCCTTGTGGACAGCAGTGTGGAGCCTATACATTGTTTCACCAGTGTGGTCTCCTTTGATCACACTTCATCTCATTTTAAACCTTTGAAGGAAAAGGAATGAGGCACTGGAGGTGACAAGGAATTGGCTGGCTTCCTCCAGGGAGCAGAGAAAAATCACTAGTCGAAATTAGCTTTGGAAAAAAAAAAAGAAAACAGCCTTGGTTCCTTTCTTAAGAGCTCCTCGTCTGGCCGCTGCAACACGCTGATGTTGGACTCGGAATTCAAGCTGGAGAGTGTTAGCTACATCATCTTAATGGAAGCTAGTAAATGTACAGCCAACAGAAGATAGGGTGGCCTAAATGACCTGAAGAGTGCAGAAAGGGAGAGGAAAAGTAGAAGAAAGAGCCCAGAAATGAATAACCTCATTTTACAAAGTGGAATGTCCAGAAAGTGTCCACACTCACCCTTTACTGGAACTACTGGTAAAGGGTGAGTGTTACTTAAAGTTACAGTATTACAATAAAACTGCTAGAAATAATAATATAATTTTCTAGCCTTTCTGAGCAGAGTAGGAAAGGAGTTGGTTGTAAGGGGACCAAGCCCTTCTACATCTCCAGCAGTATGAGGATTGATAACATGTATAACGCATGTTACTCAGAGCTGTGGGGAGATTTCGCAGAACAAATACTAACGGAAAGAGTGAGCACTCTGTAGGCGGGCTCTCGGCTCTGAGGCATCTGGTAAGAAGCTGTCACTTTGTATTATAAGCCTTCCTTACTATTTGATTTATTACTATGAATGTATATTATTGTAATTTAAAAAATGACACAGAACCAATTACAGCATTTGACAGGCATGCTCAAAGGCAAGTTGTTGGCTATCTTTAGGAATTTTTCTAACCTTGGGAAGGGCAGCCCCTCCAAGGTCAGCAAGGTCCTAAGATGTCAAAGCACCAGAATAAAGAAAAGTGATGGTTAACACATCTTCTGAAACAGTTTCTTCTATTAAAAAAACATCCAGTGTCCTGCACCAGTAAGACAATCTTACGAAGAAAGTACTGATTGCTAGATATTGCCACACTGGCTGGTGGCTCACAAAAGCCAGAAGTCTATTAACCTCGTTGAAGGGTAATGATAAAATCTTCTGTTGATCCTTCTGCTATTCACCCAGCCTTTCCCATCATCATCCCATCTGCCTCTGAGCCAGAACCACACCAGGGCTCATCCAGCAGGCAATACGCAGAAAGCAACCTTCTGGCTTGAGTTTGGTTAGCTCAGAAAAAAAGAATTTGCCAACCATGTCCGGGGGTGGGGGGCGGGTTGTGAGATATATCATGTTAACAACTGATACTTTGGTTATCTATCAGCTTTCTGTGCTTTTGATTAGCATGAGCTAAGTCCCGCTCCCAACTCCGTCTTAAGCCCCGTACAAACGGGATATATTTTTGGACCTCTCTGAATTGTTCCCATTAAGCATCAGTGTCTATCTAGGGGCTTCCCTGATAGCTCAGTTGGTGAAGAATCTGCCTTCAATGAAGGAGACCCCAGTTCAACTCCTGGGTTGGGAAGATCTGCTGGAAAAGGGATAGGCTACCCACTCCAGTATTCTTGGGCTTCCCTTGTGGCTCAGCTGGTAAAGAATCTGCCTGCAATGCAGGAGACTTGAGTTCAGTCCCTGGGTTGGGATGATCCCCTGGAGAAGGGAAAGACTTATCTAATGTTTTACTGGCGCGCTCTCATGTAAATAATTAATTCAATTCCTCCTGTGGTTCTCTGGTAAGCTGGGAGCTCAATAATGCCTAGAAATAAGAAATAGAGAGTAAAGGCCTCAACATAGAAAAGGGAAGGAGAGCAACATGGGTTTGCTGAGTTAAATCTTCGTAACACAACAAATAGAAGAATCCTCTGCTATTAAAAAAAAATCTGGAACCTACAGGCCCTCTTCATTTTTTCCAGTGAAAGGTTGGCAGAGATCTTCCCTATTGTTTACTTAATAATTTGTTTAAAAATATAGTGTTACAGCCGGGTGATGTGTTTGCTATTTTTTCCCCCAAATCAAGAGTTACAATTGGGGATGGCTGGTTATGATGGAAACCGTGTGGACCATTCAGATTTGATAGATGTCCCCGTCACTCTGCAGGCTACTTGCTTTGGAGGCCTACCTGGCTCCCCTTTCATTGACTGCATTGCCCCTCCACTGTCTGGGTTGCAGGGCTCTGCCATCAGGAAGTTTAAGGGTGGAATATACAGAGTCACGCAGCTCTGTAAGGTACAAATGGGCACTGTCATGCCTCTCACTTGGGGGCTGCTGTTGGCCTAGAAAAAGTGAAATAAGTGAGGTTGCAAGAAGCAAAGTCTAATGAACTGTGGTCTCTTTGAATTGTAAACAGTTTATCCACTGAAAACATCATGTGGTTCAAGAACATCAGAGAACTTTTTAGAGGAATAATTTATGTGGTTTTATGATTGGGGGAGCAAGGAGGTAACCCTTGACTAAGTGAACTTGTACTGATGTGCATGGAGGAATTTTACCTCCTCACCTCCCCTTTTAGCCTCCTGGCCCCAGGTAAAGCCACCCGGCCTCTCTCTTCTGTGTGTGGACTCTTCCAAGCTTGGTGTTGGGGATTCTGGGTGACGTGAAGAAACGCCACCTGCTTGCTCTGTCCACAGATGGAAGCCTGGAGTCAGGCTGCCCACTTTTGTCAGCTGGACTCTCCCACAGGTTGGGGCATCAGCAGGGGTACCACCACTGCTGCCCCCTGGACACACCGTGGGGGGATGGTGGTGGGAGGCAGAGGGAAACGGGCACATTTCATACAGCTGGAACGTGCCCCAGCAAGAGCCAGATGTCTCTGTAAAAAGCTGGCTGCCTGGTGTGACTGACACAGACCAGAGACCTGGCCCTGGAGACTGATCTGAGCCTCACTTCCCTTTATCCCCTTCTCCCCTGTGGGGAAGGCACTTGAGATGGTTGGGTTTGCTAAAGCCATGGAAAGCAAGACGCCTGAATCTAATAGTGCAATCCAGGTGTGACTCTACTGGGCTCGCCCCCCGGGAAACCTGTGGAGGAATTTTCACCTTAAGGTGTGCAAAGGTAGAAAACCACTAAGGAAACCAGAGAGGTTAGAGCCGGAAGATTTTTTTTTTTTTGGCCTGTAGTGTTGATTGGCCACTTTTCAGCAGTTAGTACTAGATGTACATAGAGCTGTGTGTGCTAAGTTGCTTTGGTCATGCCCAACTCTTTGCTACCCCAAGGACTGTAGCCCACCCGGCTCCTCTGACCATGGGATTTCCCAGGCAAGAATACTGGAGTGGGCTGCCATGCCCTTCTCCAGGGGATCTTCCTGACCCAGAGATTGAACCCTCATCTCTTACGTCTCCTGCAGGGGCAGGCAGGTTCTTTACCACTAGTGCCGCCAGAGCCAGAAGAGTCACTTCTGAGCAACAGATTCCCAGAGGGCAAGGGGCAGAAACCCTCCTTCACCCCCACCGCCTGTAGGTGCCCACCATGAGGCCAGGAGTATGTAGCTACCCAGGGGACCCAATCGGTGGGGGGAGGAGGAAGGCAGGCCTGAGGAGAAAGGTGTGAGGGAAAAATTCCCCAAACAAACTGGAAATGTGAGAAATGCAAGGACTCTGGTTTAGGAAGAATGCTTAGCGTGCTGGACAGAGGAAAGAGGAAGAGTGGGTGGTCTGGAGCTGAGTGGCGGCTGTCACCTCCAGAGGGGCCGGAAGCGCTCCTGTGGTCCCTCCAGGCCCACTTCACCGTGACTGCAGCTGCTTGTGGCCTGCTGGCCTTCGCACTGATGCCAGCAGAAGAACCCTGTGGCCCCTAGCTCGTATGAACAAACTTCTTCTCCCTGGACCCTGCCTGCTTTATCAGCTTCTCTCTGGACCTGGTGACCAGCTGTTTTCACTCGGAATCCCATCGCTTACACCACCAGCCAGTGGCCCAGGCCACCCGCCCTCCTGTCATCAGTAAGTGCGCCCTCTGCTGGCAATGGCCTCTTAGCCTGGGCCAGCAAGGTGGCTGCCCATCTCTAGAGCCAACCCTGGCAAAGACACAAACCTGTCTGATCGTCCACCTCGTGCATGAATCAGATTTGCTTGTGCCAAACACGATAAGTAACTGTTCACCCTCTGGCTAAACATTTGCTGTGATGGGGAGCTCATTAGCAGTCCATTCCACTGTTGTCAACTCCAGCCACTGGAAATATCTTCCTTATGTTGAGCCAGTATCTGCCCTTTGCTATTTGTTCAACTTACCCTGGCTCTGTCCTTCCAAGTCACTCTGAGCAAAGATAATTGTGTTTCTCATGACAGTCTTTCAGAAATTTGAACCCAACCACCACCTAATCACATTTCTTTACCTTCCTAGGTCCTCCAGCCATGGAGCTGAAATGTGATGTCACATTTGGATCCCTAGCTTCTGGACACAGTTCATCTCTCCAGCTCCCTCTCGGTCAGTGGTGCCCAGAAGCCCACCCAATGCACAGAATAAAATGTTACCTCCCAGGTCTGATAGCTGGCCTTGGGCACACAGTGGGGGTCACAGCAGTTGATGTGACACAAAGTTTTGCACTTCTGATACTTTGAGTTTATGTTCAACTATTTATTTTTATACATGCTTTCCAGTAATCCCACCCATTAACCGAGCCAGCAAAAATTTCACTCCTACTATATGCCAGGCGATTGCTATTACTGCTGTTCAATCTTGGCATATCTTCAGTTTTTGTGTCATTATTTATTGGGGGTGTGATTTTTTTTGATATCCAATATATCTATAATGCTTTCTAAATCAATTTAGTGAGTTTGGCAGGCAACCTTTCTATCCCAGTGCCTCTGAGTACCACAATCCATCTTAATATTTACTTAAGGAGGTTGAACAGCTCCTGGAGAGCTCCCCTGAGTCCACATTCATCACTCCCCTTGTGAGAGATTATTCAATCAACTACCAAGGCTTTTATAAGCAGCTCATGAGGCTCTTTCCCTGTCATCTTTAGATTGATCAAAAAGCTTCCACATGTCACCTTGTCACGTGCCTCACAGATATCCAGAGACACGGAGCCCACCACACATCTCTACATGCAGCTAGTAACTGCCTTCGTGCTCCCCTGCCCTGCTGCGGGCTTCTGTCCTCACAGCTTTTAATTGCCCCTAGCAGTTTCTAAGCCTGCAGCTCAGTTCACTCAGCCTGACACTGAGAAGAGCCTGCTGCACACAGAGGCATGCTCTGTTTTGGATCAAAATTCTACTCTTCACCCTAAACTCAGATAAGGGGCTAGGACTCAAGCTTTGTCCCTGGGAGCACTACCTGGGAGGAGGGCACTGGGCTCCTCTCTGCACTTAGCAGTGCCTTGTTCTGGCTGAAATGTCTCAACTCATGCTACTGCCTCTGTGTCCCTGGGGAAGCTATTTTAGTCTAATAATAGACGCCACACTTAACAAAGACTTCCTGATATTACTCATAAATTGTCTCGCAGTGATTTCACACTATTATGTCTTCTTACACCTTTTGTTTTCAATATAAATAACATCCATCTCTTCAGGGTATGCCAGAATATGTGTGCTATTTGTATGGTATGTATGACAAAGATCTTATACAAGATAGTTACTGTTTCCCATTTATTTTATAATATATAGCACATGCTACATACTAGGTTGTACTATATTTCACACTATATACTAGACTAAGCGTGCATGCTAAGTCGCTTCAGTCGTGTTTGCCTCTTTGCAGCCCTGTGGACTGTAGACCACCAGGCTCCTCTGTCCATGGGATTTCCCAGGCAAGAATACTGGAGTGGGGTGCCATTTCCTTCTCCAGGGGATCTTCCTGACCCAGAGACTGAACTCGCATCTCTTACAGGTCCTGAATTAGCAGACAGGTTCTTTACCACTAGCATCACCTGGAAAGCCCCATACTCGACTATACTTATATTATGATAAACTATGATACTGGGCATGTGTGCTCATTTGTGTCCAATTCTTTGTGACATCATGGACTGTAACCCACCAGGCTCCTCTCTCTGCCCATGGGATTTCTCAGGCAAGAATACTGGAATTGTTTGCCATTTCCTTCTCCTTGGGATCTTCCCTACCTACAGAACCTGGACCCCTGCATTGGCAGGCAGATTCTTTACCACTGAGCCACAGTTGGAAAATGACATAGGATTGGTCCTGGAAGTGCTCTTGGCCGATCACTTGGCAGCTGACCCTCCCACTAACTTAGCCCCTCCCACCATCCTCAGCTTCTCCAGGCATCCCTCAGCAATCTTTGCTTCTGGTGACTGCAGGCCTCTTCAGGAGATCTGAAGACCTCTCCTTTGGACACTGATTCCTGGAATGATGGCCCCTAAAAAAAGGTGGAAATCTCTCTTCCTTTGCTGCTAATATCCATGTTCCCCGGACCACCACCTCAAAAGGGAGTAGGTGTTTAGCTGCTCTTTAAAGGTTTGAGGGGCTATGGGGATGTGAAATGCCAGTAGCATGTAATAAAAATAAATAAATAAAAGTAGCCTATGCCAGCCCTGTGTTTCAAAGTATTCATTCTTCTGTACCTCTGAGGATTTGTCACTGAATGTATCTCCTAAGTGGGCCATGTGGCTCTCCCCTCCTTTATTCTCCCCTCCTCTAAGATGTGTCCACTCTCCTCTGTGGTCTCCCCATCCCCCAACCTGCCTCCTGCATTCCCTCTGATTTCATAGACAGTGTCTTTTAACTGTCTCTTCCATTGTCTCTTTGCAAATAACATCACTTTACAAGATATTTTGCTAAACAAAAACCACCTACTCTATTGAAATTGTTGCACTAATTTAGGTTCAGAGGGCCACAGAATGAATTTGGAGTTTGTTTTGTTTGTTATGTGCTGCACACTCACAGATACAAAGCTATGCTTTACTTTGGACTGGATCTGAGAAGGTCCAGGGTGAGAATGCCATTCATGGGTCCCATCATACATCCTCGTGGTGCCTTCATCTCCAGTGCTGACACAAGGGACATTACTAGCTGAGTCCCGATGCCCCAAGAACAGCCAGTAAGAGGGTGTAAGCCTCTTCATTCTCTGAGGTTGTTGGCTGTTACTGTGTCAAGATCCTCAGACATTTTGCTTTGGGTCATTGTTTTAAGAAGTCTCCTGGCTCTATTTTTTAAATGAGGCAGCTGTGAAGGTTGTGGCTGCAGTGACATGCCCCTGACAACTTCCAGACTGCCTCTTAAAATTTATTTTTTTCACTTATAATTGGTTCATAATTTCATCATCAAATCACTTAGTAGCAAATCCTACATTTGGGTCTCATCATGAGTAATCACCCAAAGAAAGGGTTTTATTTTCAGGAAAGACTGAGGTCAAGAAAGCTTTCGGCAGACCCAAGGCTCTGTGAAGTCAACCCCTTAGGCAGGCTGAGTAGCGTTTAGTCCCCTAAGACAGCCTGGCTGGGAGGAACGAGGCACTTCTCAGCACCCTGAGTCAGGTGCCCTGCATGATCCTGTGGCAAAGAAGTGTTTCCACCTCCCATTCCTTCTAACCGTGGCCCCACCGCACACTGCAGAGGAAGCTGCGAGGTGAAGGGGTCACAGGCCCTTAGGGGCTGCGGTGAATGTTTCCTTCCTTCCTGCAGGTGTGCCAGGAAGCAGACCTCCATCCTTTCTTACTGTTGCCTCATTGTCTTATTATCCTCTCCTATGCCCCAAGGAGCACTGTTTGTTCTAGGTATCCTTCTTCTTCCTTGATGTCCTATTTCACTTTGTGGAGGTGTTGGTCACTTGCATTTTACACCCAGAACGTGATCATGTGTTGAGGTACAGTTCTAGCTTGTTTGGTCACGAGACAGAGACCGGAGCTCTCTATGTTCTGCCTGACCAGTCTTCATCGACATCATCACCCTCTGGTGTGCACATTACTCTTAAGGTTACCACATATTTTCACATCCATTCTATCATTGGATAGCTACATATTTGGTTAGAGAATAAAAGCAGAGGCAGTTTGCCCCATGTAAGGGTTTCATAAGTAAATCCTTACATTTACTGTCAGTAGATGGGCATCAAGACCATTCAGTGGGAGAAAGAATAATTTTCTCCACAAATAGTGCTCGGACCACCAAATGGCCTCACACAAAAGAACAAAGTTGGACCCTTATCTCATACGTTAGAGAAAAATTAACTGAAAATATATCAAAAATACAAATCTAAGAGCTGAAGGTATAAAATTCTTAGAAGGAAACCTAGGGTAAGTCTGAATAACTGAATTTGTCAATGAATTTTTATTTATATAAGTGTCTTTTTCATGAACATAGTACTTCTCTCCATTTATTTAAATCTTTTATTTCTTTCATCTGTATTTAAAAATTTTCCACATACCAATCTTTTACATGGTTTTCCTAGATTCATACCTAGGTGTGGATATTTTTGGGTAGTGATTTTACTTATCTTTCATCTGCTGTGAAGGTTTAATTTTCTTTTTCTTTTAAAAAAATTGCATTTGGAGTATAGTTGATTTACAATGTTGTGTTAGTTTCAGGTGGACAGCAGAGTGAATCAGTCGTGTGTGTGCATATATCCACTCTTTTTAAAGGTTCTTTTTTCATATTGGCCATTTCAAAGTATTGAGTAGAGTTCCCTGTGCTGTACAATAGGTCTTTATTACTTATCTATTTTATATATATAGTAGTGTGTATAATTCCAGATATGATACCAAAAGTACATGCAAGACATTTTTTTTAAAAATGTTAAATAATGCTTTTTCAAAATTGAAATCTTGTGTATCAAGGGACACTTTAAAGAACCTGAAAAGACAGCCGATACAGGAGAAAATATCTGTAAATCTTAGATAAGGGTCTAGTATTCAGACAAATAATCCAATTAAAAAATGGGCAAAGTATTAAAACACACATTTCTCCAAAGAAGATAAACAAATTACCAATGAGTACATGAAAGGATGCTCAATATCATTAGGGAAATGCAAATCAAAATCACTTTATACCCACTAGGACGACCATAATAAAAAAGACAATAACAAGAGCTGACAAGGATGTGGAGAAATTGAAACTTTTATACACTGTTGGTAGGAGTATAAAATGGTGCAGTCACTTTGGAAAACAGTTTGGCAATCTCTGAAAAAGTTAAAAATAGAATATCATATGATCCAGAAATTCTACTCCTGAGTAGATGCCTGAGAAAATTTAAAACACATGTGTACATAAAAACTTACACTTGAATGATCATGGTGTTTAGTAGCTAAGTTGTGTCCAACTTTGGTGACCCCATGGACTGTACCCTGCCAGGCTTCTCTGTCAGTGGGATTCTCCAGTTGAGTATACTGGAGTGGGTTGCCATTTCCTTCTCCAAAGGATCTTCCCAACCCAGGAATCAAACCCGGGTCTCACATTGCAGGCAGATTCTTAACCAACTGAGCTATGGCCAGAAGGTGCAACCAACCCAACGGCCCATCAACTGATGAGTGGATAAACAAAATACTGTATATCACAAATGGAAGTAAAAAAATGAAGTACTGAAACATACTATACATAATGAACTCTGAAAACATGCTGAATGAAAGGTCAGACACAGAAGACCACATGTATATGATTCCTTTTAGATGAAATGTCCAGAACAGGCAAATCCATAGGGCCAGAAAACAGATTATCCTTGCCAAGGGTGGTAGTGGTTGGGAATGGGGATGAGGAGTGACTACAAATAGTATGGGTTTTCTTTTGAGGGTGATAAAATGTTCTGGAATTAGATAGTGATGATGTTTGCAGAACCTTGTGAATACACTAAAAATCATTCAATTGCATACTTTAAAAGGGTAATCTTAATTTTCCTTTTAATCATTTATTGTTCCTTTTAGGTCTAGTTCTAATTTCTCCTTAAATTTTGGAAAAAATGAAGTAAAAGAGTGAATGTCAATTGTGGATTGATCCAAAACCAGGTGCATCTTGGTGGGGTCATCATTCTTTTCAAAGCAGCTTCTCCTTTTAGGATGGCAGTCTGGGGATATCTGACTGGCCATGTGTGGTGACTTTGCATGGCTGTAGGCACAATTTCAGGTGTGTACCCAGGTAATGGTTAGTCATCACCATCCTAGCTCTTGGCTACTCCTGGGATTTCTACAAAATTCCTGTCATTTACATCAGCCCAAGTACATAAGTTCCAACATACTGCCCTGGCCTCCTCCTTCTAAACAGTTGATTAAGATTTCCCCTCTGTAGTATCCTGGAAGGTAATATCACAGGAACCTCTGATGCTGGAGTTGGATAGAGGGTACGAGAGTGGAACAATAGGAATGAGAGACAGCCTAGGCCTCTGGGTCCAGCCCCACCTTTCCCATCAGCATGCTGTGATGCTAGGTAAGCCAATGAGTTCATCTGCCTGTAAATTCAGACTATTATTACTATTAACAATACCTACCTTGGAAGAATGGTGTGAGCTTTAAAAAAAAAAAAAATGCAGAAAGAGCCCAGAACTGTTCCCAGCACAAAATCCTCATTAATGTTAATAAGATTTAAAAAGTGCTTTCTTCTCCAGATGCTCAAAATTCTTGTGAAAAGAGTATCCATGGAAGGATTCTGCCCAGCTGTTTGCTTTAAGAAAATATACTGAGGGAAAAATAAGACATCATTCCCATTTTTATGAACGACTTTTGTAAATAACATCAGCAATCCCATCAAACCAATCCCTTTCACATCCTCTGAAACTGCCTAGATTTTAGTATTAAATATTTACAGTATTTACTAAAATGCTCATTTTGCAGATCAAATACAAGAGATCTAATTATAAGTGTTTACAAAGCAATTCCCACATAATTTTAAAAGAATTTGAGATAGTTTACAGTATAAGCCCCTTTTACAATTCCAATTAATGATACAAGGCTGGATTTTAACATGGCATTAATGTTTTTAAAAGTGTATGCAGTCCTCTTATACAATTAATACATATATAAAGCATTCGTAATTAACATTTTAGTGAGCTGCAGTGTAAAAAAGGATTTTCCTGCAAGACAGTAAACTAGATCTAGTTTTCTCTGTGCTTTTAAGTAACTGTGATTTCAGGCAAGCCTTAATGTTCTGATCTTAACCATCATTATAAATCTAGGTATATGAAAGAGTTCTGTGATGCCAATTAGGCTCCAAAATACTATAAAAATAAAAATCACCTGTACACATTATTTCAAGGATTTCAAGTTGCTGTATTCGCTATCTTCTTGTCTTGAGACTTGTTATTTTTCATCTCTATGATATATACATACACATAAGTGTCCATGTATAATTTTATGAAATAATTTGATCAGGAGTACAATTCTAGGGTACACCAGTGCACAGATCTCTGGATTTCCTTTATCAAAAAGTCTTATTCTCCATTACTGGTTATGTGACAGTAAGCAAACGATTTCGCCTTCCTGAGTCCATAATGCAAATGGTCGGTCTCCACCCTTCTGCATCTCTCTGCTCCATTCCAGGCTTTCTGTTTCTCTAAGACCAGGGAACCAAAGATTGTTCATTTTGATCTTTGTCATAGTTGAACAAGGCCAGCACAAGCCATACTCATTTTTTGGTGAAGCAGAATTTCACTTTCCTCTTTTGGGGGAAGGGGCAATATTTTTCCCAGCAATTGGTGTGCTCATGTGGCTTTTCTTCTTCATCCCAATGACAGGGCAGATCACACTGATGACTTTTTACTGTTAAGTCAGCCTTGTATACCTGGAATAAATCCCACTTAGTGGCGGTTTGTAACTTATTTTATGCATTGCTGGATTTGCTTTGCTAATGTTTTGTTGAGGGTTTTGTATCAAAATTCATGAGAGATGTGAATTTGTAGTTTCCTAATTGTTTTGTACTCTTCTCAGTTTTGTTTCGAGGTAAGAAAATGAGTTCTATTTTCTGGAAGATGTTGTGTAAAACTGATGTTAGTTACTCTTTAAATGTTTGATAGAATTCTCCAGGGAATCTTTCTGAGTCTGGAGATTTCTTTGTTGGGAGCTTTTATGAATTCGATTTTTTCCACAAGTTATAGGACTGTTTGGGTTGTATATTTTTCCCTCATTAAGTTTTGCTAGCTTGTGGTTTTTGAGGACTGGACCCATTTCTTCTAAGTTATTGAATTTATGATAGTAAAATTGTTCAAAGGATTTCTCTCTTACCCTTTTAAAGGTTTCAAAGTCTGTAGTGACATCCTCTGTTTCATAACCGATATTGAGGACTTGTGTTTTTTTTTCCTCTGTTAGCCTTGTGAGAGGTTTAGCAATTTTTAATTTTTTTTGAAGAACCAGTTGTGTGTTTCATTGATTATCTTTAATATATTTTCCTGTTTTAAACTCTGTAAATTTCTGTTCTTCTTTATTTTCTTTTTTCTGTTTGTTTGAGGTTTATTTTGCCCCCCCGTCCCCCACCCCCCCGCCAGTTATTTGAGGTAGGAGTTTAAAATATTGATTTGAGAACTTTTCTCTTTTATAAGCAAAAATTTAGGACTATAAGCTTCTCTCTAAGCACTGCAATAACTCCACCTAACATAGTTAAATGTGTTATATTTTTGTTTTGATGAGTTCTATGTACTTTTTATATCTTTTGAGATTTTTCTTTGACCCATGAGTTACTTACAACTGTGCTAATTTCTAAGTTGGAGATTTTCTGTTGTCTTTTTTTTTTTAATTGATTTCTAGTTGGATTTCCATGATAGTCAGAAAACATACTTTGTATGATTCCAATTCTTTTAAATTTATTGAAATTTGTTTATGACTCGGGATTCGGATTTGTCTTAGTGAATGTTCCATAGGTGCTTGAAAAGAATGTGTATTCTACTGTTATTGAGTAGAATACTTGTCAGTCAAATCTTTCTTGTTGATAGTTGTTTTTCAGTAGTTCTAAGTCTTTGCTGATTTTCTGTCTTATAGTTCTATCAATTGCTGAGAATGAGGTGTTAAGGTCTCCAGCTATAATTGTGGACTTGCCTATTCACCTTTCAGCTTTATCAGCTTTTGCTTCACTTATTTGATGCTCTGTTGTTTGGTGCGAACACATTTAAGGTCATTATTGTCTTAGTGGTATATATATATATTTTTTATCACTATGTAATGTCCCTTTTTGTTTATATGTTTTCCTCTGCAGTCTACTGTATCTGATATTAATCGTAGCCACTCCTGATTTCTTTTTTAAAGTAATGTTTTCATGTTTTTTTAGCCATCTTTTTATTTCAGCCTATCTAGGTCATTGTATTTGATGTTTGTATGTCTTTGTATTTCTGTATGTCTTGTAGACAGTGTATCTTTGATTATATTGTTAAATCCACTCTGTCCATTTCTGACTTTTGATTGGCATTTAGATCACTTTCACTTAAAGCAATTATTGTTATTATGGGCCTTTAGGCTGCCATTTTGTTGTTTTTTACCGCTTTCTTCTATTTCTCATTCCTTTGTTTCCCTCTTCTTGTCTTCCTTTGAGTTACTTGAACACTATTTTAGGATCCCATCTTGATTTACTTGCAGTGACTCTTTTTGACTTGCGAGTAGCTGCCATCTAGATGTCATGAGCTTTTTCTGTGGGAAAAGCTTATTTCAGGCACTGCATGGGACTAAGGCAAAAGCCACAGCACCCGTGGCACAGGTCTCTTTGGGGTGGAGCACCCGTAACTGAGTGCAGGGCTTTTCTTCCCCTTCAGCATGAGGGATCTTTGACAGAACTTGGTGTCTGCAGCAATGGAGCCTCTGGATGACAATAATCACCAAGGCTGATCTTCCAGAGCTGAGAACAGATTTCTCAGATTTATGATGGGAGGGAGATGCCAGAGTGGGCAGAGAGACTTTCCCACAGCTTGCAGGATGGGTGCTCCAAATTTAATCCTATAAAGCTGTATTGGCCTCAGTTTGTACCCTGAGCCAATGAAAACTATTCCAGAAATGCCAATGCTATCTCTTCCTTCTCCAGAAATAGCATCTAACTACAGCCTTCCATGTAGTAACATTTGAAATCCAGATTGTCTGCCTTAGATGGCAGAGAAGAGAGGAAACAACTTCTGCCACCCTACACACCCCACATGAGGTGAGAGTTCATGGTCACTGCCCGGTGGCAAGCATTTTCCTTAAAGATGCTCAGAGCACTCACATAACCTCATTAGTCCTTGAGTTAAAGATCAAAGTCTCTATCTCTCCTGTATTAGTGAGAAGATTAAAGAAGAACTGATACTTGCTGGAAGTCACATGCTAAGCCAGTAGTCAACTAAGAGTTAAACTCCCTCCTTGGATATATGAGATAATTGGCTACACCAGCTGATGTCTGCAATGCTAATTATTTCTGATGCTTAATTTATAAACCAAACTGAGAGCTCTGCCTTCACAGAAAGCAGCAGGTAGTCGGATTCAGGGAGAACTGACTGGGTCATGGTTTATTCAGCATGCTACATAATAATGTGTAGGATGTATAATGATTAGAGTTCACCTCATCCCAAAGGTTTGGAGACTTTTGCTTAGAGTTTCCTTGGATTTATACATTCATCATGCCCTTCATTCATTAAAAAATCCCTGTCAGATGCCACTAGAGCCTCAGAATACTCTTGAGTAAAGGAGCTATAAAGGTGAAAGGTGAGGCAGGCAGCCAGGTAACAAACAATTAGAGACATAAGGACATACATTATCAAAAACAGAGCTATAAAAAGCTGGGAGATAGAACAGAGAGATGAAGAAAACTTTGCAGATGTGGCTCTCCTTTATTCAGAAATGTGGCAGACAGCCAAGAGGGCTGAAGCTATTCTAAGCAGTGTGTGTTCCAGATCGAAGGGACAGCAAGTGCAAAGACATCAACTTGAGATGTGCGTCCATGAAAGGTGAGGAATTCAGTGTGACTGGAGACCAGGAAGGCAAGTGTAGATTTATGTAAGACTAGACCAAGGGGCGGAGAAGGCAATGGCACCCCACTCCAGTTCTCTTGCTTGGAAAATCCCATGGATGGAGGAGCCTGGTAGGCTGCAGTCCATGGGGTCACTAAGAGTCAGACACAACTGAGCGACTTCACTTTCACTTTTCACTTTCATGCATTGGAGAAGGAAATGGCACACCACAGTGTTCTTGCCTGGAGAATCCCAGGGACAGGGGAGCCTGGTGGGCTGCCGTCTATGGGGTCACACAGAGTCGGACACGACTTAAGCGACTTAGCAGCAGCAGCAGCAGCAGACCAAGGTGAGAAGCTGAGGCCGGGTGGTGGGCGGCCTTAAGTCTCTGCTGCTTCCCAAGCAGTGCACTGGGTGGAAATATCACAGGCAGGGAAGTCACAACTAGTTTTAATACCAATGTTGCCTTGTTTATGGGATTCTTTGCCTCCCCTCCTCCCAGCCACCCGAAGAGTTGTCCAAGGTGTCTAAAGCATTAGACAAAGAACGGATTTACAAAGTCATAAAAATACCAATGCAATGTCATCTAATAGTTTGTGTGTGTGTGTCTGGATTTAAAATCAGCCAAGTGGGGCTTGAAGCCACTGTGCTCTGGTTATAGAATCTGGTGAAGCTTAAGAAATTGGCTGGGGACCAGGTTGTGCAGAGGAATTGTTTGCCAGCATCTGCTTCAAAGTTACCTGGAGGCCCTGTCTTCAGTGGTCAGATTTTCCCCCACTCCCTCACCTCCCTCTTATCTTGGGAGTGTGTTCCCCACTGCACAGTTCCATGTTAGCAGTGCTGACATATAGATCCAGGACAGGTTAATTGTGTCCAGTGATGGCACTTGCATTCACACACTCTTCCTAAACTCCTCTCTAGAAGACAAGCTCTGGGGATCATTATCAGTTAAGATTGATGCCTTTTCTCTTTTCCTTCTTCTTTTTTATTCCTTTGTAATTCCTCCAGAGAAGATGATTTATTGAGTACAGTAGCCAAAAGTGGAAAACATCTACTACTGTGTCTATTAAAGCAAAACCAATGGACTTACCATTCCGTTTAGAAAGCTGTCTACACCTACGCTGCGTAACAGCTGTGTTGACAGTCCTGGGATGAATGAGGAAAACGTTAACAGAGATTTAAAATGTGTGACTAAGTGACTCAATTCTTTGATGCTCCACTCTCAGAGGAGGGCTTCTTGGAAAACTTGGATTTTTCTAGAGCTGAATTCAGCAACAGTCAAGGGTGGTCACAGTTTTTCAGGTTTATTTAAGAATAGCCATTCGATGGACACACACTACTTGGTACACATCTCACATCTAAGAATACACATAACACACAGACACCATAAAATGTGTACATGCATCTTCCAAATTCAAAGGGCCATTACAAGTATTACCGTTAGGCACCTCCCACTTGAGAAGAGTAGGTGGATCAACATTATAGCCCTTGTGACCACATATATGATAGGCTTTAGCATGCATGCTCAGACATGTCCTATTCTTTGTGGCCCATCAGGTTCCTCCGTCCATGGAATTTTCCAGGCAAGAATTCTGGAGTGGTTGCCATTTCTTACTACAGGGGATCTTTCCAGCCCAGGGATCAAACTCATGTCCCTTTCGTCTCTGGCATTGACAGATGGATTCTTTACCTTTAGTGCCACCGGGGAAGCCCTATGATAGGCTAGACACTCATATGGCTAATCCTTTCAGCAACCCTCTGAAGCAGACATTGTCATCTTTACTCACAGATAAGGAAAGAAAGGCTCAGTGAGGCTAAGTTATTGGCTCAAAGTCACACAGAAAATGACTCTAAGTTTGATTTCAAGCCCATTCTCTACCACTTCAGCAAACCAGACCATCCTCTACAGATGACTGAATCAAAGAAAAATACGAAGAAGCCTGACTTCCACAAAGAAGTAGAATGATCTCTTCTACCTCCCATAGCCATCACTCATAAACTAATCCCTCCATTTGCAAATATGAATACATAGAGTCTACTGCATGCCAGACACTGCTCTTCTTGAGAACCCTATCCCAGCCAGAACCAAATGTACTGAGAAGCAACTTCAGACCTAGGATTTGCCTCATTTGCGTTTCACATGCCAAGAAGCAGAGATAACTCCTCACATCTGGTCATCAAATGAATAAGAAATTGGAGGTCTCTGGAAATGTCACCTCAACTGTTTCAACGGGGATATCCCTTCTAACTCCTGAGTAGGTGTATTAGTGCCCTAGGGCTATCATCACAAATTACCACAAATCAGGCAGCTTAACACACCAGAAATTTCTTTTCTCACAGTTCAGAAAGACAGAGTCAGAGATCAAGGTGTCAGCAGAGCCATACTCCCTCCAAAGGGAAGAGCCTTTCTTGTCTGTCAGCTTCTATTGGTTGCAGTTGACCCTTGTGTCCCTCGATCCTTGGTGTCCCTCGGCTGGTGGTAGCATCTTCTCTGCCTCTGGCTTCACATGGCCTTCTTATCTACATTTCTTTCTGCATGCCTGCTCCTATTCTTACAAGGACACCAGTCATATATAGGACTCACCCTAATCCAGGATGCAAATATCTCGTCTCTAAATAAGGCCATAGTCTGAGGTTCTGTGTGGACATAAATTTGGGACCAGGAGGAACACTGATAAACCCACTATAGTAGGAAAGAAAGCAGGGAAAACCTAGCTTGGCTTCTTTTCTACTCCCTTGCTACCAACATAGACATCAATCGCTTCCCCAAATTTGCATCTTGATGCCCCCTTTTCTGACCCTGTACCTCTTGACCTAAGAAAAATCTTTGCTAGGGAGTCCTTGGAATCACTTTATTGCCACATGAATCTAAGCCCTTGGACAAGTAATCTTCCTTCAGACCTGGACACCCAGGACAATGGACCCAGTGCTCCAAGACTCTTACTTAGCTGGGGAGAGTGTAAACCAGCAGACAAGGTGAGATCTAGACTAGACTAGCGTCAATTAATTGTCAACTCTATCACCAACTAATGAGGTTTTAGGAAAGTCATTTGGGTTCCATAAATTTCAGTTTCCTCATCTGTGAAAGGGGAAATGTATAACTCACAGGGTTACTGAAAGGAATAAATTAGGCAATAGAATGTTACTAAATAGTAGCTTTTAATAGCAGCAGTAAAGAGAAAGAAGCACAAGACACACCGGAAGGCTACAGTGAGTCTGCTACTTGGTTCACTGGGACCAGTACATCTGGTATGAAAGGAAGGCAGAACTCCTGCCCACGTTCAGATGTCTCCAGAAGTAGTAGGGTCTTCTACCTACTGAACCAGAGAGACTTATTTTACCTGAAGCAAGAGCTTGATTGAGAGAGAAGTGGAATTGGGGAGAGAGATCTGAAGAGCTCAAAATGTTTAACTCTATACTTGGGACTTCTCTGGTGGCTCAGCGGTAAAGAATCCACCTGCAATGCAGGAGCTGCAGGAGACATGAGTTCAAAGATCCCCTGGAGGAGGGAATGGCAGCCCCCTTCAGATTGCCTGGAGAATCCCAGGGGCGGCAAAGAGGAGGACACAACTGAAGTGACTCAGTACATGCATGCTTGGCAGAGAACCACGAACACTGCTTCTTCGGAACTTAGTGGGGATTTTGCTTCCAACTCCAGGTCCACTCATGTTGCTGCAAATGGCATCTATCTATCTGTCCATCTATCAATGTATCCATTCATCTGTCAGTGGACATTTAGTTTGTTTCCTGTCTTGGCTAGTGTAAATAGTGCTGCTATGAACACAGGGGTACATTATCATTTTAAACTATATAATACTTATAATATAAATTTATGAGTTTATAAATATGATCTTTATAAACCTGCATATATGCCTAGGAGTAGGATTACTGTGATCTGCCAATTCTTGACACATCAGGGGCCTCAAGTGAGACTCTTAAAACCAGATTCTTGAATAATTCCCAGGTTTTGAGAAATCAGATTTTCTACAAGAGGTAAAAGGGACCATGAGAGGAAAAGACTTTCTAGGGGCAGAGAACTATCCCAGCAAGTCAGGCAGGAGAAATTTGATGGGGTGGTGGGTGGCATGGTTGGATCACAGAGAGATTTCTCTCTTAGTTGGAGTCTGAAATTTGGGCAAGTGGATAGAGTGGAAAACAAGACCTGAAAGATAAGCCAGAGTCCTTTTCTGGAGGTCTGGGAAACTGGCACTTCTATCTGTTGAGAACACAAATCATAATCCTTTTCCAAGCCAAGTAGAAGAATCACTGGGACTTGTTTTAATGTCAATGTTTATTGAGCTACTCAGGCTACAAGGAAATAGGCACCCTTCTACTACCTTACAGAGCCACTTGAGCATAGGAAAGTGACCATGCGCCTCTTTGGGAAGATCCACTTGTCCAACCTTGGGAAGACCTAGATGCTGACAAGGAGTTCACCGTCCTTAAGCCAGACTTCTGATGTGTGCACGTTTCCTCTCTCCTCTCTCACGTCCCATATCTTTACTTCACCTTCCTTTATTTATTTGTATTTGTAATGACTCACAGGCACAGATTGCCAAGTACCTGGGGAGTCTGACACTCCTGAAGTGTTTTCAAGCTCTGGAGAAGTGAGCAAGTCACAGAGACCCACCCACATCGTCCTCAGGGCAGCCTGGAGTATGTGTGCACAGGGCCCTAAAGCCACTCACTGCCTTTCTAGGAATGATGCTAAAGAAACCCCCTGAGGACACACAAAGGTTTGTGCAAGGTGTTGTTCATAGAAGCAGTATTTACAGGAAGAGATGGGTTAGATAAATTACGGCCCATCATATGATGAAATGATAAGCATGCTCTAAGATGCCTTTTTTTTTTTAAAGGAACTTGAATAATTTAAAGGAAAAAGGGACTTCCCTGGTTGTCCAGTGGTTAGGATTCCATGCTTCCAATATAGGAGGCATGCGTTGCATCCCTGGTTAGGGAACTAAGATCTCACATGTTGTGATGTGGCAAACAAACAAAAAAAACCACACACACACCAAAAAAAACACAAAAACTGTGGGAAATTTCTGTTGAAATAATAAGTAAAAATCAAATATATATATATACACATATATATAACTATATATAAATAATAAAATATTATATTTATTTATATATATAAAACTTTATATAAATGATGACCCCAGATTTGTTAACTATATATGTAAGTATGTGTATCTATCAAAGACCAGAAGAAGATATATTTAGATGCTAACATATATTTATCCAAGTTGTAGAAATTTAGAGTTTTTATTTTCCCCTTTACACTTATCTGTACTTTCAAGGGCTCCTACAGCTGAACTTGTATTAATTCCATAACCAATCACAAAAGGGGTTATTTAAAAAGAAGACTACAGTACTCTACATAACAGCTGTTTCTTGAATACTTATTACGTGCCTGGCTCGGTCTGTTCTCGGTGAAGAAATAAAGAAAGAGAAAGGGGGAGAAAAGGAAAACAAACAAAGCCTGATGTTCTTCAGAAATGGGGAAAAAGACGTTCTCTCACGCCCTGCTCTGTGCAGGAGGATCACAGAATGGGCCGGAGAGAAAGATTTGCCTCCTGTGGCAGAAGCTGAGCTCAGATGCTCGAAGCCGGGGAGCATTTCAAAGTGAGGGGCCCTTCTGGTCTGCAGGGTCCTGGCAGGCACTCACCGGCTGGGAGGCCAGCCTCTGGTCCCAGGCTCAGCCCTGCTTCTGCATCTGGGTGTCAGGGAGTCTTTTCTTAATCCTCTAAGACCTCTCTCTCCCTTCCCGTCTCCACTAAAGGAGACACTGAGAGGCTCTCTCGCTGTCTCCAGCTGTGAGATTCTCCTGGATAACAGAGGCTTGCATCCGCCCTTGACACAGGCATGCCTTTCTCCCAGATCCAGCTGTCAAGTCCAGATGTCCCCACAGCCCAATTTACAGTCTAGGTCCGGACGTCGTGGAAGCAAGGAGGCCAAAGTTCAGGAAAGGTGGATTTGCTTTCTTCTTCTTGCTCAGCTATAAACGATGCTGTTCTGAATAATAAACCAGGGATAATTACTTTCAAAGTCCCTTAGATCCCCAGCATCACCACCTGCTTGATTTCCCAGGGGTGTAAGGTGATCCCCCTACTGCTCCAATCACTTCCACGTGCCCGCTGAGCAAGACCGCCTCCTTTCTGCACTTCTTCTCTTTTTTCCTTCTTCCTCTCAGTCTCTTTATGGATTCTCTTGCATAGACCGTGTTCTGCGCCTTGTGCAGTGACGCAAAGTGTCTGGCCCATCTGTGTGGCCTCTAAAAGTGCAGTCAGCTACAATCTCAGATTCCATAGGCTCCACCCCACCCTGAAGCCGGCATCAGGTTTCAAGCACATGGTAAAGAAGCCACCCCCTCTGTCCCTTTCCTGGGCCCCTGGATGACCTAGAAGAGGAGAGTCAGCACTGCCACCTGCTTTCCTGATGAAACCTTCAGAAGGATCCACTGGACTGTCCCGGGATGAAAGAGCTCTGAGATGTGCCAGGTCTTGTGCAGGAGTACCCAAAGTTATTATTAGCTGGTAGATGATTGTGATTCACAGGATACAATTAAGGACGGACTGCCCATGAAATCCGTGGCCCTGACCGCTGCTGTGGTTAAAAAAAAAAAATTAAACAGGCAACAGTGAGGCCACTGGGACCGTGGAGTAGGGGGACAACGCAGGGAGGAGAGGAGGGTGGACGGGGAGGGAAGGCCAAGGGGAAGGATGAAGGTGGCCCGTGCCCAGCAGCTCCCAGCCTGGCCCACACAGTGCCTGCCGATGCTGCATAGGCCCAGGCTGCTCCGTCCTGTAGGGGTGTGTGTGTGTGTAAACTCCCAGTTTACACATTTCTGTTTAAATTTCAGTTGAGAGTGGAGCACAAACTTTAAGCGTGAAACTGTGGTTGTGAGAGGGCTGGTGGATGTGAATTTCAGGGGGTCATGCCTGCTCTGTGTCCTCTAGGAGGTCACCTCCCTCCCGGTACCTCGGTCTGCTCATCTACAGTAGACCAGCATCAGTGGGTTCTAGTTCAGAAATTGTCCTCAAGAACAAGGGGGTGCTGGGAGGCAAGGTGGGGCCTGAGACATCCGTTCGGTTTGAAGTTCTTGCCAATTTCTCTGCCGGATAGCATGGGAGGTGAGCAGGCTCAGAGCCCCAGCAGAGAGACCCAGTGCAGCTGATGGAGCTGCTCAGAATCTCGCTGTTCAGTTTCACCTTCATCTCTTACTGACATGTGTCTTCACCGTGTTCCTCCTGACCTACAGCCCTCAGTTTCGCCAAAAGTAAACAGTAGCGGAAATCATAGGGTATCACGTTCACCACCCACCACCCTGGTAGGGTCCTCCCAGGGAGTTCACTGTACAGAATCTGAAGACAGGACATCAGGAATCATCCATTCTATCAAACACTCCTTCTTCTCCTCCTCCTCCTCCTGAAGAGATGCTGGGGAGGGTGGAGTTGTTCCAGTCCCGTCTCCACTCTGGGAGCCTCACCTTATTCCAGATGAGAGATGCTATAGCCATCACACACACATACACTGGGTGGAACCGTAGCTGATGGATCACAGGCAGGCACAGGCCCCTGGCAGGGCAGACACAATCACAGATGCAGACCGAAAGGGAGGTGGAGGTCAGCTCTCCAGCTGCTCTGGGCCCTGCCTGGAAGCTGAGTGTACTCAGAGGACACTTGCTAATGGAGAAAGTTCTCTGACCTTCATTCTTGACTTGAAATAGAAATCTTGTTGAAACAGGTGGGAAAAATGATAGCTTTAGGAAGGTTCAGACAGAGGAAGAGCAGAGATGTTACCTAAGATATTTCCAGGCCAGAATTTTCCAGGTGGTGCTAAATCCCACCCTGGTGTGGGGGGCTGGAGACCAGTTCCCCTGCCTTTGCTTCTGTGGCCTCTGCTGAGACACTGGTCAGTGCTCAGTGCTGTGGGCTCAAGTCAGAATCCGGTGACTGTCAGAGACAAGGCTGATCACAGTGTGTTGAAGACCAGGCTCGGCTCCGTGTGCTCATGAGTGGCTGAAAGTCCACTCGGCAGGATCTTTCTGGACCTCAACAAGCCCTCAAAAATCAGTTGACCACTCACTGACTGGTGACTGGACCATTCAGCACTGGAGGGCTAATTCAGTGTATTAAATTTAAAACATTTAATGTTTCAAATCTGCAAACTTGGCAGATTTACCAAAATATTTATTAATGTCTCCAATAATTTATATTTGATGGACTGTCAGGCCTAAGAGAGCTGTTAGAGGAGTTGGGGCTCCAGGGCCTTCATATTCCATATTCCATATTCTCTGAGTACCCCCATCTCCTTCCTCTCTGAGTCAGGCAGTCAGGGCAGGGTCAGGGGGGTGGTGGTCTGTGTGCTGACTACCTTTGCTTGTCCTCCATCAGAGAATTCCTCTGGGTCCTGGTGCCTTCCAGGACTCCGAGAGCAGCACAAATGAAACGTCCCTTAAAACATTAATAAGCTGATAAAATCATCACATCCAGTAAGATTGCCAAATTCTCGATAAAGAATCAAAAGGAACAAGTTGTTGGCAAATCTGTTTGATATAGTCACTGAATTAGTCATTTGACCAAATAATTTATGACTTAATTGACTTTCATTGAATGGAAGGATGGCTGGGGGCAGCCCAGAGGAAGAGACAATGAAATCTGTACCACTCCAGTGGGGAACGTAAGAGAGAGGGAGGCACCAGGAATGGATGCTATCGGGGAGTGGAGGTGGGTGGTGGGGATGGGGAAGGAGTGAGAAGCACTGGTTCTGCAGCACCTTGACTATGGCCTTGACTATGACCTTGACTATGGCCTTGACTATGATCAAATAGTAAAGAACCATCTTCCCATCTTTTTTCTCATTTTATCCTTACACAGACTTGTGAAACAAGGCACGTCTTTTAATATCATTTGCAGATGAACAAAGAGGGCTAGAGCTGTGGTTTTCCAAGATTAAAGTTAAGACTTTATAAAACTTAGAGCTCAAATCCAATTCTTTAGCATTTAAGATCCACCTTCTTGTCCGTCTTACCAATGAGCTCTCAGCAAAGGATAGACAGACCCAGAGAATGGACCACTACATTCTCAGTGCTTTGCACACTATGGCCGCACAGCAAGTATATCTTTGATAAGTGAATAAAGATGATGACAACAAGAAAAAATGATAATTAAAATATCTAATATATATTGAGTTTGCTAGAATTACTTAATTTTGAACTGTGTGTGTTAGGTCATATTATTAAGCCCATTCTGCAACAGCTTGGTGGAGCCAACAGACATTGTAATGAAGCATGAAGAAGAAAACGCTGGACCAAGCAATGCTTTCCCTCAGGCAACCTGCAGAAAGTAGCTTGACTGTGTAACAGGAAACCGTGTCTGTAACCCAACCCCTGGGTCCTCAGTTTATATCCAAATTCCTGGGCCATGTGATTCAAACATGTAGAGAAATTCTTAATAGCCCAACAAGGGCTTTTGTCCTTAGAGGGGATGCTGTGAAGAAGGACTCACAGTCTCACCGATTTCCAAGTAGTTTTGCCTGCCCTAGTGCCTCTCCCATCACTTCTGCCCCTCCTCCTCTCCTCTTGCACTTGTCCGATTGTGCATGATCTCTTTCACAGAGACATGTGTCTCATGGAGACATGTGTCTGCTCTCTCGTTTCAGACTGCCCAACACACCACAACCAGGGTCCTCTGCTTTAAGACGATCTCAGCTCACAGCACTCTCTGAGGGATCCCCCAACACCTGGGAGCAGAGGGTCTCTAGCCAGAACCTGCTTTTGAGGCTGCTGGTCCCCCTCCCCAGGGTTTCTCATTTATTAGATCTGGGGTGGGACTGAGAACTTGCATTTCTCAAGTCTTGCCCATGCTTCTGATTCAGAGATCACGCTTTGAGAAGCACACCTTTAAATAAAAGCCAAAGCTTTCAACCCAGTGTTTAAGCTGCTTTTATCATCAGGTGGCATTTCTCATGTCCTGAATCTTCTTCCATGAAATGTCTTACGTGCATTCAGCTGTTAATAGTTAGAGCTGCCATATGTGTTCCTGCCTGCGCATATCTGCTCAGTCTGTGTCTCAGCCAGGAAAGCCTATGGCCCTCCACCTTCCCCACCCTCCCCCAGCTTCTTTGCACATTGGTATCTTACACAGATCTTTCCCCTCTGCTCCAAGCCACCTGCTTCAGAAAGCCTTTCCTTACCTCTGTGAGCAGAACACTTCATTCCTTCTTTGCTCTTAGAATAATTTATCAGTTCCTTTCCTCTAGTGCTTATCAGTTTCTGGTCCTGTACATCTGTGTTTTGTGTGCCCTGCTGGAACATGGGCCACACAGAGATAGCAGGCAAGAAAGGCAACGTGGAAAGGCAAGGCCTTTGTGCTGTGGTCAGTAGTCACAGTGGAGCCTAGCCAGCAGACCATCTAGCCTGGGTGCCCGATATTCAGAGAAGGCACCTCCAGATGACCCTAGTTCAGCCCTCAGCTGTAAGCATCACTCCTGGCCATTCAATTTTTTTTCTAGCTGAGGCCCCCAAGTACATGGAGCAGAGATAAATCACCCCTTTCTTTCCTGTTCAAACTCGTGATCCACAGACTCTGTGGGCACAGTCAAATGGTGGTGAAGTGGCTTTATGTCACTGTGTTTGGCTTGGTTTGATAGACAGTAATATTGGGTTGGCCAAAACATTCGTTCATGTTTTTCCATAACATTTTACAGAAAAACCCAATCTAACTTTTTTGCCAACTGAATGCATAACTGAACTACTGACATCTTAAGGAGAAATATTCCTACATAACCCTCTCATGTTGCTGAGGGAGATTTTTGCTGGCCTGGCTGAAAACCTATAACTCCCCAAACAGTGCTCATTGTACAAAATCCTAAGATTTCTCACCTCTTCCTGTCTCATCTTTCTTTATTTTCCTTCCCCAGAAATACAGCCTTCTCTGAACCAACCTAGGAAGTCTCAATTTTAAAGTGTTAACTCCCCAGTCCCCCTCATTTCATCTTCTCATGTTCCACTGAACCCTCAACAAACCAGGTCTTATAGGATAGATCCATTTAAAGCTTAAGAAGGAATCCAATTATGTATAGGCTCTGGAATTTATATTTGATAAATTACTTAGCTGAGGATACGTTGGAGGGTTAATCTATTAATAAAAAGAAAAAACATAATTACTAGAGTTAGTGAGTGATTCTTTCCATCTACAAGGGCTCTCTTGTGAATTTCACAGTTTGCCTTGAGCTGGCTGCCAGCCACCTGTAATGAAGGACACTGGGAACATACACAAATTATAAGATTGCTTTGGAGGGAAATGCATTATTTTAGGAAGGGGAGAGAAAGGAACAGGCTGTTTGTTTCCTGGTCTCCACCACCCAGACTGGTGTGAAGAACCATGAACACTTGTGTGGAGGGGAGGGAACAAGGGGATGGAAAATCTGACTCTCCATATTTCAGCTTCAGGAAGACTCTAGGCTCATCCCTTCTCTTTTAATTTTTTCTGAGAAAGAATGTTTGGAAAAGTGTCATTAGTCCTTGTAATCAATAATATTCAGGACTGATTCCTTTAGGATGGACTGATTGGATCTCCTTGCAGTCCAAGGGACTCTCAAGAGTCTTCTCCAACACCACAGTTCAAAAGCATCAATTCTTCAGCACTCAGCCTTCATTATGGTCCAAATCTCACATCTGTATATGACTACTGGAAAAACCATAGCTTTGACTATATGGACCTTTATCGGCAAAGTGATATCTCTGCTTTTTAATATGCTGTCTAGATTTGTCATCACTTTTCTTCCAAGGAGCAAGCATCTTTTAATTTCATGACCGCAGTCACCACCCTCAGTGATTTTGAAGCCCAAGAAAATAAAGTCTGTCACCTTGGTATATCTCTAACATATGAAAATGGGGTTGCAGTGGGCAACATGGGGCATCCTTTCCACATTGAGTGTAAATGAGCTACAAGCCAGCTGAAAGAGCCAAGAATGACTGTCAAATGGATTAGACAAAGGAGAACCCCTGATTGTACATTTTCCCCTGGGAGGGAGGGAAGCATCATAGTCCTGCTTTCCAGTCCAAACTCAATTCTGGTGCCATTTTTTAAAAGGCACCTAGAAATGTGTACAGCATGGAAGAAATCCATTGTAATTGCAAAAGAATTATAAGACAGGTCCTAAAGTCAGTGATGCCCTCCAACCATGACACATTGTTCATGACTCAATAGACATGAGTTTGATTTGGGCACAACTTAGTGACTAAACTACAACAACAAAAGAAAAGAAGGGTTCAAAATGCAGTTAGTCCTCAACAAGACCTGTTTCCCAGGTCTCTTTCATTACCTGCAGACTAGGGGAAGAAGGGTAAGCTGCCAGAAAGGCATTTAAGACGTTGGTCCACTGTAGAAGCTCTGATCAGGACTTTGTATATAGCTTGGAGGAATTTCAGGTGCCTTGGATGAGAGAACCAAGATCCAAAGTTAACTTACCAACCCAGAGATGTGTATACAACTTAGCAGAATGAAAGTTCAAAAGGAGAATCTTTGGTTTTGAGCATGCCTCCCAAACCCTACTGCAGAGAAGAAGACTGGTGAGAACTTGAAAGACATTGGACATCCAGAAGTCAGGCCTCTAAGGGCTGCGTTGAAGGTTACTGAGACCTTGGGGCGTGTAGTTCAGCTGCAGCCCTCAGAATGCATGCATGTTTTTCCTCTGCACGGTTCAGGGACCAGCCCTTTCACCCCATATTTTGCTGAAAGGGCAGAGAACTAGGGGCAGAGAACAGGGCAGCTCTGGGTGCATGAGCTGTTAAGAGTGTCTCCTTGTAGACACTGCAGCTGGGAGTTGAAGCCTCCCAGATCTAGCTTCCCAACCCAAACTGCCACCTCTCGTTTCTTAGTTAAACTAGCATAGCTCCAGGTCCTAAATTTTCTTGCATTTAACTTTCTGTACTTTCCTCCAAGGTGGGGCTTAGGAGCATCAGACTAACACAGATTCCTCTGAATTTCCTGCACATTATTAAGTTGTCCCTAGGGCTCTTTTTCCTGAGGGGGTGGCGGTACTCTCAAAGGTTAAAAACTTACATGTCCAATACTTTTAAGTTTTTATCAATTTGTTCTTACAGATTCATACCAACTACTTATCTCATCTAAAAAGTAGTTTTTTTTTAACAGTGTCACCTGGAACTTGACTAAACACAGGATGTATGTTTGAATTTTAATAAACTGGAGAAAGAGAGAACTTGGATTTCAGGAATTGAAGGAAATGATAGGAATCAGCCAGTGAACTCTTAATTAGTATATTGCATGTTGAAACTCACAGTTATTTTTAATAACCTGCAGTAATGAATCCAAAGTTTAAAAATCCACAAATTACTTAACTGGCAATAAAGTAAGAGTGGGTATTTGAAAAGCAACTATGCATTTCTACTCTTGAATTCATGAAGGCTTTGGACATACTGACCTCCCTGGGTGCAGGCTGGTGAGATAGAGTTCTCCAGAGACAATATGTCTTTAAGGAATGCTCATAGTGAGCTCTGAGGAATAACTTCCCTCTTAGTCCGGATGCTGGGGAGAAGACAGCAGGGATAGTTGGGAGATATCCTGCAGTTTGACCACTGGAGGGTGGGCATTCCTTCGGCCCCCGGGGGCCTGGGAGAGGCACCATGGTGCTGCCAGGACATCTTTAGGAGGTTGGGGTCACGAAAGAGGGCTAGATACTGGGTACACAGGAAAGTCACATGGAAATACCTCCAAAAGGAGATATCTTGTATTTATATGATCTTGGTCCTCAACAAGGGATAGGGTTTGAATATGTTGAAAAATGACCCTTCAGGCCAGGGGAACAGCAAAGGTAGGTATGTGGGGGAGGAGCTCACAGAAGCCAAACTGGAAGATCTCCAGGGGACGGCAAACTGGAAAGGGGCAAGGCACAGACTGGAAAATTCCTGGAATGTCCGAGGGAAGGACTTACTATTATGTTCTCCAGTTTTGAGAAGCAGTGTTTAAGTAAGAGCCCGAGAGAGCAATGCAGTGATCAGCTGTGAAGTCACCGCACACTTCCTGCTTCACCCTGGTGAGCTATACCACCTCTAGGCTCGATTTTCCTCTGACTTACTTGCTATTAAATTTTTTAAGTTGAGATAAAGTAGATGTACAATATTTTCAATATTTTATTAGTTTCAGATGTACTACACAATAATTTGACATTTGCATACATTATGAAATGATCCCCAACATAAGTCTAGTTACCATCTGTCCCCATAAGAAGTTACAATATCAAAAAAAAAAAAAGAAGTTACAATATCATTGACCTTATTTCTTATGCTATGTATTACATCCCAGTGATGTATTTGTTATATGATTGAAGGTTTGTACCTCTTAATCCCCTTCCCCTATTTTATCACCCCCTCCCCTCTGACACCCATGCCTTGACCCTCTATATCTATGAATCTGTTCTTGTTTTTTCCCATTTGTTAGTTTTGTTTTTCAGATTCCACGTATAAGCGAAATCCTGCGGATTTCTTTGTCTTTCTCTATTTGATATATTTCACTTAGCTTAATATCTCCTAGGTCCATCCATGTTGCCACAAATGGCAATATTTCATTTCTCATGAATGAATAATAATCCAAGGTGTGTGTATGTATATACTACATCTTCTGTATCCATTTGCCTATTGGTGGGCAGTTAGGTAGCTTCCATATCTTGGCTATTGTAAGTAATGCTACAAAGAACCCTGGAGTTCATATAACTTTTCAAATCAGTGCCTTTGTTTTCTTTGGGTAAATACATAGAAGCAAAATGGTTGGATCATATGGCAGTTCTATTTTTAGTATTTTGAGGAATCTCTGTACTGTTTTCCACAGCTGTACCAATGGCAAGCCCACTAGTATTGCACAAGGGTTTCAGTTTTCCTCTTGTACATAGGGATGGGGAGAGACAGCGGCACCTGCCTAACATGGTGACTTTGATGAGACTGTTCGCCCATGCATGTGAGATGTTTAGCACAGAGCTAGGCACACAGTAGGACATGTGCGTACACGTCAAGTATTAAAGCTTTGCTTGAGAAAGATTTAGCCAGCAAAATGTATTGGAGTGGAGAAGCTGAAGAGGGGGACACATAAAGATGCTACATGGCACAGTTCAAAGAAGAAGACTTGAATGGGGTAGCAGAGGAGGAACAGGGAGGGTGGCGGGGGTGGGGCTCACTGGGCTTCACCATGGAGTGATTTCCATTTAGGTGGGTGGTGACGTCTTTTATCAGTTCATTCACTCCATGAACAGCCACTGATCTCCAACTGCATTGAAGAACCTAGCAATGTGTGGGGAGGTGGAGGAATACTTCAGAATTACAAAATTGCTCCTCCAAAGCAATTCTATTTCTTATTTTAGATGTATTCTGTCTCTGTACATTACTTGATGCTCAGAGGCCAGATTTCGGTGAGTTTGAGGTAAATCCACAGGGCACCAGGCTGGAGATGATAATAGATAAGTTGAGACTGACTTTTGGAAGTGAAATGACGACAGAATGGAGATTTGGAAGCGATTTACCTGGAACAGTTGGGCCAGACGAGCTCCATGATGGAGACAGTGTAGGAAGCAGGGAAAAGAGGGCTGGAGAGACCTGTCAAGGATGGCGCTAAACTGCTTTATCTCTTCCCCACAGAGAGCACACACTAAAAACCGAATTTCTGAAGAGACCTGTTTCTCGAAGAACAGTGCTTCTGACTTGATGTTTGCAAGCAAGTTATCCACAGAAGTTCTAACCTATGAAATTTCATACACTGATCCCTTCAAAATACCTCTAGCTTTTTAAGGTTCCATTTTGTTTAGCTGATTTTACTTTAGAGAAATTATGTGGTCACTCAGTTCTTCCTTTGCTTCTTCCTCTGTGTCTCACCCTCCCCTTCATTTCTTTCCTTATTTTCTTCCCCCTTTCACCCTTTTCCTCATGTATTCCTTGTCCCTCCCTCCCCTCTCCTCTTTTCAGTCGTTCTCTCTCCAAGCCCCCTGCCCACCCCCATCCCTCCCATAGTGATTGAGTCAGGAAGGAGGCAAGCATCTACACTTACCAGTTCATTTTCCTGCACCGGGGCTGTGGCTTCAAACCGATAGAGAAACTGTTTGGGAGAAAGAGACCTCCGAGGACTTGAGGACCCGACACTTATCAAACCACATCAGCATCGGGCAGCGGCAGCGACTTCCTGTTTATACAGCTCTCCTCCTCCAGGGAGGCTCAGCTGAGCCTGGCCAGCTGTGGCCTGGGCAAGCCGCCTAGCGCAGAGGCCCAGCAGCCCACCAGTTGGTGTCGGGCCCAGGAGCACTGGAAACCCACTGTGTCCACACCTGCGGCCTAGTGCTCCGCACACTTGAACGTTCTCAGTTTCTCAACAGCCTCCGTCTCCTCCCGTATCCTCAGCCTCTCTCCATCAGGTGCATGGTGGGGAGGGTGAACTCCTCACGAACCAGGCTGGGGCATCTCCTCCTGCTGCCATTTCCCTGTAGTACAGCCCATCCACAGCTGGCAAGGCTGCCTGGACTTCTCCTGGGCCTTCTGGCCTGGAGCCAGGACCAGGCTCTAAACTGGAAGGCACCTGGGAAATCATTATTCATCCTCACATATTTATTAAATCCCTACTATGGTCTCTGCAAGAAGGAAATGGCAGCCCACTCCAGTATTCTTGCCTGGAAAATCCCATGGACTGAGGAGCCTGGTAGGCTACAGTCCATGGGGTCGCAAAGAGCTGGATACGACTGAGTGACTTCACTTTCACTTTTTCACTTTTTCATGGTCTCTGCAGGGTTCTAGGGTCCTGGTGATGGATGGAAATAGACAAGGTTCTCTGCTTTTATGGGGCTTCCTAGGTGGTTCAGTGGTACAGAATCCACCTGCTAATGCAGGTGACGTGGGTTTGATCCCTGGATTAGGAAGATCCCCTGGAGGAGGAAATGGCAACCTGCTTCTGTATTCTTGCCTGGGAGATCCCATGGACAGAGAAGTCTGGCAGGCTATAGTCCATGGGGTCACAGAAGAATCAGACATAATGTAGTGATTGAGCACAAGCCCAAGCTCTGCCTTTACACACTTACATTCACAGAAAGATGATGAGGGAGAAAATGTCAAATGATAAATGGGGTGGGATGCAGAGGCAAGACTGAGGAGGAGAGGGTGGTCTGCTTGGGGGATCCGAAGAGGCCCAGAGATGGAGGAATTTCTTTAAGTGTGGGAAGCAGGGACAGTGTGGGAAGATATAGGGACCAAGCAAGGGGACCCTCTGTGCAAACATCCTGGTCCTGAAAATGGAGCAAGGGGGGCTTGGTCGAGGGACAGGAAGTGGTGGGGAGAATGGATCACAGGAAACAGGTGACAGGGTGTTTTTTGATGAGCACGGGAAGGTAACCAAAGGCTGAGCTTCTTGGGCCTGTGGGTTCTAGAGAGATGCTTGAATTTTATTATTATAATAGCACAGAAAAAAAAATTGAAGTATTTTACTCCTGGAGAAGGATGTGAATAATTTTCATTTTAAAGATCAATTTGGCAGCTGCAAGCCTTTGGGTACCCAGTGGAGGGTCTGGTCCCATAGGGGACACACTGGCAGACACATGTTCTATAACTGGAGCTGGTAACTGCATACTGGACACCAGGAACTAAGGCCCAAGCCACAAAGATGCTACACCTGTGATCTCCATGATTCTCTTGCAGACCTGGGCTATAGATGAGCAGAGGGAGAGTGGCCAGGGCGGGACTGCAGTAAGAGTGTGGCACAGTCCATGGAGACCAACAGTCCTTCCCATGCCTCCCTGAAAGCCTCCGTTGCTAGCCTTTTCTCCCAGTCCATGAAGCTGGACAAGGAACTGGTTTTGCTCTTTCAGACCTGGAGACATATAGCTTCAGAGTGACTCCTACCTTCACATAATATGGCCCCCTGATGAACAGCATCAAACACTTTGTGCTTTTTATGCAAAGGTGTGGATGGGCCGTCTGACTGTGGCAGAGTGGTTGGATGGTCAGGAAGGACGGGGTGCCTTTATAGGGGAATTGTCCCATGTCCTCTTGCAGGCACTAAATTTGAATCCTATTTAGGAAAAGATTCTTACTGAAGAGCAAACATTTGAGATGGCGGGCCCAACACTGCAGTGAGTCAATTGCAAAGCCCTCAGTGACTGACAGCAAGATGCTTGTCCCAACCAACCACCCAGGCTGGCGGCCGGAGTCCTAGGAAACTGGCTGGAGGGAAGTTTTCTTCCTCAGACACCAGGTGGTAACACACCTGTGCATGAAGTGACCTTCTAATGATTGCAGACCTTCTGCCAACTAGGAGGAGGGCTTGCTATCCCAAAGCAGAGCCAGTTGGGCCACAGGTAATTTGGGACCCACAACTCAGAAAGGACAGACTAGGGGTTGAAGACCTTGAAGGAGCTCAGGCCAGACTGGGACCAAAATTACCTTGTTTCTATACATGTCTTATAGAAAACTAGAAGCAGGTAGCTCATTGCCCACCTTACTGTACTCACAATTGCTAAGTTATGAATACATTTATAGTAATTATATGAGAATTATCTCTGTGTTTTGAGGACGTGCTGGGTGTTCACTGTGCTAAATGTTGAAAATATATTATCTCAGTTATCCCCACAGAGAACTGACAAGGTTCTGCCAATGACAAGGTTGTTTTTCAGAGAGGTTAAGTGACTTCTCTGAGATCACACAGACCTGGACTGGACCCCAGGTCTGCCTAGCCCCAAAGAGATCTATAGCCTCTGAACTCGATGCAGACCATGAAATAAGTGTAGAATGAAGTTATAATACTCTGTTTCCAGAGTGTGAATTGAGTCATTACTGGCAAATCCTTTTGCACCATCATAATTTGCTGAATTAAAATCTTCCCCTGGGTATCGCATGCATAGATGCAGGGACCTGGGTCAGCTCTGTGTCCCCTTGGGGATGAAAACCTGGGCCCAGAGTGAGCCAGGTCAGGGAGCAGTTCCCTGCCCCTGCAGCATGCTGAATGCTGCCTTTCCTGATTCTTCTCTTTGCTGTTCACTTTTACTGTAGAAGTAACACCGGCTTGTTATAAGAAATGCAATCATGGGAAAAAATAATCTGAAAATATGAAAGTGAGTGTAGCAGTTATGGTACCAGCAGAGAAGAGACGGCACACTCCAGTTAGCGTCAGCTCAGAAGAGTTTATTAAAGGAACTAGTTACAAAAGTGCCGGCAGGACACAGAGTCACCTCCCCGGAAGCGGGGAGGGAGGGAGCAGTCAGTCACCAGATACAAAGTCAGGGAGTGACCCTGGACAGAGGGTCAGAGTTCCAAACTTCCATCAGCAGAAGCAGGAGCGGGGCAGGGGCAGGGGGTGTGCGTGGAATGACTTGGCTCAAAGTTCCAGGGAATCAACATCCCGTCGTCCTCAGCTCCCGCTGGTGATGCCGACAGTAGTGCTGGCCAGGTTGGTTCCCAGGGCAGAGGTCAGGCCCGAGAGAGTGGGACTGGGTCTGGAAGGTGACAGAAGATATTCCAAACAGTTCCCCCGAAATCCCATCCTATAAAGTAACCTCTGTTGGCAATGGAGTCTGTGAAGACCATTTTAGAAATGAGTCCTCAAGACATTCATAGAACCTGGATTGTTCCTCCCGCATCTCGCTTAGCCCTTAAGCTCTGCAGGGCACTGGGTGAGTGAGGAACAATCTGCCTTATACACTCCGAGAATCCTGCTAATAGAGTGAGAGCCACAGAAATTAATGAAGAGTAAGAGAAGCAGCCACACGGAGGCTGGTGGTCCATGGTGACAGGCTGACATGTGGAGGAGGAGGATGTCCAGGGCTTAAGGCAGCAAATGGGCAGGGCACCTGCTTCAGTGAGACTCCTGGACTGGCCCTGCCTCCGCCTCCTGACACCCCTTCCATCTCCACGTGCACTGATATCTTCATGTGCAGCCTGGAAACAGGTGTAACAAGCCTGGGGATCCCAGGGGCTGCGGGATTCTGTTAGAGAGTCTGATTTAGCTTTCAAACAATCCCTGCAGCTTTGTCTTTTCTCCAAAGCTAAGTATCCCAAGTCTAGAGTCCAGTTTCACTGTTGTCCTGTGTCCTGGGCCTGCAGCATCACAGCTCCTGGAACCCGTTAGAGATGCATCTGTTAGGTGCCACCCAGGCCTGCTGAGTCAGAAGCTCTGCGCTGCAGCCAAAAAACGTGTCCTAAGAAGCCCTCTGCTCACCTCTCAAACTCGAGCACCTCTGGTCTGGAGCAGCGATTTCCCCACCGTGAGGGTCCCCACAGAGCAAAACATACTGCCACGGGGACCCCACCCCCAGTCTCTGATTTTGTTGGCCACAGTCTGGGAACCCAGACTGAGCCCCTCGCCTGGACCTTCCCCCGTGAGGCCTCTGTTGTCTCTAGACTTCCCAGCTCTTTGCATTCCTATATTACTTTTACTAAATCCTCCTCTTGGATTTGCCTTCTCGCTGTCTCTATTTTTTTTTTTTTCCATCTAATCACTGAAAATGAGTTAGGGTGATAATCTTCTTTCCAAACATTTACTGAGACAAAAAAAAAAAAAAAAGTGCCTCAACAAGATAGATTATTGTGAGCAAAGCCTCTGTCTGGGGATTTTGCACAAGTATGTTAAAAATAGTACGTTCCATTTTTCCTAATGCTTCAATCTATAGCCTTGGGGACTTACTGTGTTCCATATGAAACCTGCCAAATGAATTTTTTTAAATAAAATGAATACTATGGCTTATGTTAATATAGTAACATGCATTGCAAATGTAACCACATGAAAGTGTTTAGAGAAATATTAACTTGGCACATTATTCAAATTATGTCAAATTGACCAAAGCAAAGCCCTCAGGGCATGTGAGCAACAGCAAAAAAAAAAAGTACTGCTTTGTAAATAGTTAACAGGTGACAGACAGTTTTGCTGCCTTCCTTCTTGGGATAGTAGATCAGGCTTTGGCCAAAGAGCAGATAAACAAACATGGACTTGGCTGCATGATGGGAGATGTCTAAAACTTCCAGAGAGACAAGAATGAAGAATAGCAGCTCCCCTCAGAGGGTGTCCTAGCAGGGACAGCTGGGGGGTGGTGTGGAGGAGAAAGTCTGGTGGAGCTGGCAAGCAGAGGGAGGACAGACCCCAGAAACAGATACAGATAGGTGAACATGGGAGTGAAGATGTGCAGAGATCTGTGAGTTGTGAGGGAAACTGGGTGGAGCAGAAATGGTTCTCAGGAAGGCCTCTTGGTGGAGGGGTCAGTGCAGTTCAGTTCGGACCCTCAGTCGTGCCCGACTATTGTTGACCCCATGAACTGCAGTACGCCAGACCTCCCTACACATCACCAACTCCCAGAGCTTGCTCAAACTCATGTCCATCAGGTTGATGATGCCATCCAACCATCTCATCCCCTGTTGTCCTTTTCTCCTCCTGCCTGCTGTCTTTCCCAGCATGAGGGTCTTTTCCAATGAGTCAGTTCTTTGCATCAGGTGGCCGAAGTATTGGAGCTTCAGCTTCAGCATCAGTCCTTCCAATGAATATTCAGAATTGATTTCCTTTAGGATGAACTGGTTGGATCTCCTTGCAGTCCAAGAGACTCTCAAGAGTCTTTTCCAACACCATAGCTCAAAAGCATCAATTCTTCGGCACTCAGCTTTCTTTACAGTCCAAATCTCACATCCATACATGACTACTGGAAAAACCATAGCCTTGACGAGACGGACCTTTGCTGGCAAAGTAATGTCTCTGCTTTTTAATATGCTATCTAGGTTGGTCATAACTTTCCTTCCAAGGAGCAACTGTCTTTTAGTGTCATGGCTGCAGTCACCGTCTGCAGTGATTTGGAGCCCAAGAAAATAAAGTCTTTCACTGTTTCCATTATTGTTTCCCCATCTATTTGCCATGAAGTGATGGGACCAAACGCCATGATCTTAGTGTGGAGTTGGTTTTTTTTTTAACTAATTAATTTATTTTAATTGGGGGCTGATTATTTTACAATATTGTTGTGGTTTTTGCCATACATTGACATGAATCAGCCATAGGTGTACATGTGTCCCCCCTGTCCTGAATCCCTCTCCCTCCTCCCTTCCCATCTCATCCCTCTAGGTTGTTCCAGTGTACCAGCTTTGAGTGCCCTGTTTCATGGTTTGAACTTGTACTGGTCATCTATCTCACATATGATAAAATACAAGTTTCAATGCTATTCTCTCAAATCATCCCACCCTTGCCTTCCCCTACAGAGTCCAAAAGTCTGTTTCTGACATCTGTGTCTCTTCTGTTGCCTTGCATATAAAGTCGTCGTTACCATCTTTCTAAATTCCATATATATGCATTAATATACTGTATTGGTGTTTTTCTTTCTGATTTACTTCTCTCTGCATAATAGGTTTCAGTTTCATCTACCTCATTAGAACTGACTCAAATGTGTTCTTTTTAATGGCTGAGTAATATTCCATTGTGAATATGTACCACAGCTTTCTTAACCATTCATCTGCTGATGGACATCTAGGTTGTTTCTATGTCCTGGCTATTGTAAACAGTGCTGTGATGAACATTGGGGTGCATGCGTCTCTTTCAATTCTGGTTTCCTCAGTGTGTATGCCCAGCAGTGGGATTGCTGGGTTGTATGGCAGTTCTATTTCCAGTTTTTTACGGAATCTCCACACTGTTCTCCATAGTGGCTGTACTAGTTTGCATTCCCACCAGCAGTGTAAGAGGGTCCCCTTAGCTCCACACCCTTTCCAGCATTTATTGCTCGTAGACTTTTTGATGGCAGCCATTCTGACCAGCATGAGATGGTACCTCATTGTGGTTTTGATTTGCATTTCTCTGATAATGAGTGATGTTGAGCATCTTTTCATGTGTTTGTTAGTCATCTGTACCACTTCTTTGGAGAAATGTCTGTTTAGTTCTTTGGCCCATTTTTTGATTGGGTTTTTTATGTTTCTGGTATTGAGCTGCATGAGCTGCTTGTATATTTTGAAGATTAATTCTTTTGTCAGTTGTTTTGTTTGCTATTATTTTCTCCCACTCTGAAGGCTGTCTTTTCACCTTGCTTATAGTTTACTTTGCTGTGCAAAAGCTTTTAAGTTTAATTAGGTCTCATTTGTTTACTTTTGCTTTTATTTCCATTACTCTGGGTCATTAGAGGATCATTAGAAGATCTTGCTATGATTTATGTCAGAGAGTGTTCTGCCTATGTTTTCCTCTAGGAGTTTTATAGTTTATGGTCTTACATTTATATCTTTAACTCATTTTGAGTTTATTTTTGTGTATGGTGTTAGAAAGTGTTATAGTTTCATTCTTTTACAGGTGGTTGACCAGTTTTCCCAGCATGAATGTGGAGTTTTTAAGTCAGCTTTTTCTCTCACCTTTATCAAGAGGCTCTTTAGTTCCTCTTTACTTTATGCCTTAAGGATGATGTTGCCTACCTATCTGAGGTTATTGATATTTTTTCCTGGAAATCTTGATTCCAGCTTGTGCTTCATCCAGCCTGGCATTTGCATGATGTACTCCGCATATAAGTTAAATAAACAGGGTGACAATATAGAGCCTTGACGCACTCCTTTCCCAATTTGGAACCAGTACGTTGTTCCATGTCCAGTTCTAACTGTTGCTTCTTGACCTGCATACAGATTTCTCAGGAGGCAGGTCAGGTGGTCTGGTATTCCTATCTCTTTAAGAATTTTCCACGGTTTGTTGTGATCCACCCAGTCAAAGGCTTTAGCATAGTCAATGAAGCAGAAGTAGATGTTTTTCTAGAATTCTCTTGCTTTTTCTATGATCCAATGGATGTTGGCAATTTTACTGAGCCACATCAGTTCAGTTCAGTTCAGTCACTCAGTCATGTCCAACTCTTTGCGACCCCATGAATCACAGCACGCCAGGCCTCCCTGTCCATCACCAACTCCCAGAGCTTACTCAAACCCATGTCCATCGAATCGGTGATGCCATCCAACCATCTCATCCTCTGTCGTCCCCTTGTCCTCCTGCCCCCAATCCCTCCAAGCATCAGGGTCTTTTCCAATGAGCACATAGAGAACCCCAAAGCAAGGTGAAGCTGGTCTTTCTGCTCCAGCATCTAACATTTTCCTACCTTTGAGCTACTTTTCATTCTTCTGTAAGGAAAGACAGTTGAATCCAAGACCCAAAAATGTTCAAGACCATTGCAAAGGTTATCCTCACATTGTTTAAAACTAAATGTTTTTAATATTACTTTATAAATCATGTTTTTCTTCCATCCATTTCAATTTTTGTTTGTTTTTTCTCTTCAGGTTCATCTTAAATCGCTGCATATCTTTTCTTACTATGAATGACCTCCTTGGCCCACGTCCAGGGAGTCAGGAAGGCTCTTTGTTTCTCTTTCTGGATGGGAAATACAAAGTTCTGAGAACCTGCCTTCCCTTGTCCTAAGCATTAGGGACATACCCAAAGAGTCACAGAGCAGGCCAGATCTTCTCCCAAAGTCTGGCCCTGACTCATCCAGGTTGGATTTGGCTGGGTCCCTGAGATATGATTTCTCATAAGTGTCTTTAGTTCCTGCCACAATTCCAAGCCCAAACCTGCCAAAGATGCCTTTTTCTGTTTTGTTTTGTTTCAGTTTGATGCTGAATTGTGTGAGCATGTGAGAAAAAAACAATGGGATAGGTGCATTTCACTGCTGGAAACTTTACACCTTGTTCCACTTCGATCTGATTCTTATAAAAAAGCCCACAGTGTGTGTTGGGAGAAGAGGAGATTCAAGTCATTTTCAAGTTGCCTTGGACATCCTGCTAAGCAACCCCTGAGTGGGGACCAGGTTGTGCGGTGGGGGGTTTAGGTTGAGGGAACCAGGCAGAGGGCTCTATCTGTCTTATTTTATTTGAGAAACTTATTTTAAAAGTTAAAAAAAAAATCTTTTGTGCAGGAGGCCATCTGGCTGCACTTAAAGTGATCTACCTGTCTTTGTTACACTGGCATGAGGTGGTGCCAGGGCCCCCTGGCAGGACAGCTGATGAAATGAAATTGCTGAGGCTGGAACAATTGGGGTGAAGGATGAACACTGGAAATTTGAACCCCCAAGAACACGTATTTCAAACTGGAGATCTGTGGTTTGTGATCTCTCAGCAAAATTAAGAAATGGTGAAATCCAGATGAAAAAGTTTTCAGTTCACAGATAAAGGAGCAAATATGCTTTTCAAACCACACCCTCATCAGCAGCCTTATAATCAGATGTGCCCCGTGTGTGCTGAGATGTCACAGGGAGCTCCTAGGTCCAACCCAGACCACGATTGTCCCAACCCTTCCGGAGGTGCAAGTCAGGGAGCTGCAGCCAGTGGCAATTACATAACCTCAGGTGTTTTTGTTTAAATATTCTGTTCAACAAATAGTTAAAATTTTGCGCAATGAGTGAGTGGTGGCCCCAAGATGGAGATTGAGGAGTTGGAAATTTCCATGAAACTGGGCAGCTGCTGGTGACTCTTGGTGATGAACCCAGGGGAACAGGGGCCAAAGCCCCTGTGATTAGGAAATCTTGGAGGAGAGCTGAGCTAGGAGCTGGGGTCCCTGAGGATGGGTCTGAGACTGCAGACAGAGGCAGCATGGAGATGAGGAAGGGAGAAAGGAAGCAATGGGCTGAGCCCAGGGTGGGTGGGCTGTGGGCCTGTGTACCCTAAGGCCAAGAACAGAGCCTGAACATATGAATCTGGAACAATTCCTGAACCGGGGCTGCATGAGAACGTCCTGCCCTGGGTACTTCAAACAGCCCAGCAGGAGCACACTGGAGACAGGACTGAGGAAAAAGCTGAAGTAGGGGGGCTTCAACCCTTTATCCCAGCCTGGTCTTCTGCAAAGGAGCAACCTCACACAGACAGCCAAGAGACAAATATCACTAAGAGTGCCTGGCACTTCACTAAAACACAGGTTTGATTACAAATGGAGGACATAGGAGACATCGCTGAAAAATCAAAGAGCCTCATGATGGTGGTTTTGAGGGGCAAAACTAGGCAAGTGAAACCCTACTCAGCACTGCAGTCTCTGGAACCTGACATATTGAGCTGCAGAACCCCAACACGAGCCTGCCCACCCCTACCATGCAGATATGGGACAGATCTGGTCCTCCTCTGCTATTGATCCTGAGTATCCCTTCCTCCTGGGTATGTCAGGTCAAATGAGGTCCCTGATCTAGAGCAGCCAGCCCTGAGTCTGGCACTTAATCAGCATATGGATAACATTAGCTAGCATCCATTTTGTCCTCATTATTGATATTCCTGTTATTCTTTATCAGTCTCTGTCCTGGCTTTTGGAGGATGAAATGGCAATGCACTCCAGTATTCTTGCCTGGAGAATCACATGGACAGAGGAGCCTGGAGGGTTATAGTCCATGGGGTCACCAAGATTCGGACACAACTGAGCGACTAAACAGCAGTAGTCCTGGCTCCCTCCATGCCAACTGCTCAGGGCAAGGTCTAACTCTTCATTTTTCCAACACAAGAATGCAAGTCATTGACCCACGCTCCTGAGCCCATGGCTACACATGGCTGAGTGGGGGCATGTCAGTGCAGGAGACACTTCTGCATACCTCACGTGTGCAGGCCCTGTGAGAGTCATAGCGCCCAGCCCAGTGGATGGTGAAGGAGTGTCTAGTGACTTTTAGGTCAAAGTGACTCCCTCCTGTCACCACAGCCCCTCCCCATCCCAACACCTCCCTTCCATCCCTCCATGGCTGATGGTTACTTCTGAGACACATAGGATGAAGGACTAACTGGTGACACAGATGTGCAATAAAACATGTAGAGACTCAAGGTTCTGCTACTTTTACACACACGGCTTAGGAAAGTGCTGAACTATTTTTCTCATATGCAAAAGAGTAGCATCATCTCCCTTGCAGTGACTGTCTGTTAGTGTGTACTGTGTGTTGGGCACGAGGAAGGATGCAATGAATGCTAGGTCTGTACCCTTCCCTGCACTAAGGTGCCAGCCCTGCCCACCTCCAGGGCCATCCAGGGCAGTCCCTTCACCCTACTCTGTGAGTTCCAGATGAGGAACCACGGACAAGGAGATTGGGGCTCGGGGCGGTACACAGGCTTCCCTAGGTCCCCAGTGTGGTCTGTGGCACGTGGGCACTCACTACGGTTCCAGTGGTTCTTCAAAATTCTGTGCATTCTGATCTCTCCTCTTCCTAGGCCAGCTGCCGTATCTTGAACTTGGCCTCTGGGGAGAAAGAGGAGCCCAACGCTGGGCCAGGGAGCCACATGCCCCAAAAAGCAGCTCTGCTTTGGGTGAACAGAGATGAAGGCCAGGGGAGGACATGGGACAGGGACCTGAGTCTTGTTCAGCTTTTCTGAAGAGAGAGGAGGAGACAGAGGAGAAAAGGGCTGGGAGAAGCAGGGGTGAGCTTAGCAGAGTTCACAAACTCATTCATGCTTTGATAATTTATCATTCAAGCTAGGACATTTTGAGAGAGAAAGGATACTGTTAGTGATTTTGTTGGGACAACAGGCAGACACTGGGACTGTTTGGGCATATCCAGGTGTACTGTGACTCCATTTTTAAGAACTTTGAAAGGGCATCTTTATAGCATCACTGATGTCCTTGATTGTCCAGGTGATATTCCCTTTGATTTCCCTCTTTGGGAATCTTTGAGTTCAGGCTCTCTCCTTTCTGGGCCCCAGACCCCAGGTTCTTGCTCCTTGTGTCTTCCCGAGTGCAGACCAGGCTTTCGGAGGTCAGCTGGGGGCTACATGAGCCCCACCCTTTTGGAACTGGACTCCCCGGAAAGGTTTAATGACAGGATCTAGCTCCTGTCCTCCCTCCACTTGAGAACATGGGCTGGGAAAGTACCTGTGGGTTAGAACTGATTTGGTTATAAAAAAGCCTACAGCTCTTTAAGAAAGGAAAAAGAGTAGTCATTTGATGCACACTGTTATTGTCAATGTATTCTGATTTTAGAAACATAAGGGTTTTTTTGGTTTTTTTTTTTTAAATTCTTTAAATCAAAGGAGTCTCCTATTATCCTCTGACTTCTTCCTTTGTACTCAGGGAGGGTGAGACCCATTAACCACTGGGGTTTATGTACACAGGACCAGTAATTATACTTGTGACCATCTACAAGAAAAATTGCATTTGACATTGTGAAACACACACAAACACACATACATGCAAATTGTTCTTCCCTTTAGTAAGTGTGATGTATGCCTGCCTGTGTTTTCCAATTTATCTTTTTTTTCTACTTGATGCTATTTCATTTTTAAAAATTGCTGTTTCTGATAGGCTGTACTGACATTACACCCAGAGTTTGCCCAGCATTTCTTCCAAATGGTTTCTCATTTGAGATCTGAAAATATCCCAGAGTCATACAGGGCAGAACTGGATCTGAAGCCCAGCAGCCTCTGCCCACCGCCTCTTGCCTGGGGCTCCTCTCTGCAGATGGCAAGGACGACTTGTCTGGAGTCAAACAGCCCAGGATCAGATCAGGCCTCCCCGAGTCCCACCTCTGAGACACAAAGGCTCCATGCCCGTGCTGGACCCTGGTTCCTTGTCCATCAAGCGTGAGAGGGCTGGTCTCTTGAGGGACTGTTGAAAGGACAAGAAGATTGTGTCTAGAAAGTACTGTCAGGGCCCTGGTAGGCGCAGGCTGCCCTGCAAACATCAGCAGGATGGAAAGCGCCTGAACAAGGTGCTTGTTTGTTCTCGCTGGGAACTCTGTCCTGCCCACGTAAGGAAACACGCGGTGAATACATTAGCCTCCAGTTCCCCCTTGGCCTTCTGAGCAGGTGAACTATCAGTGGAAGAACTGGAAAGAGCTGGTCTCTCGCAGGCCTTGTTCCCAGGTGCTAAGGCCCCAGCATGGCTCTGGAGGTTCCCACAGCAGCTGGAAGGACGGTCACCTTCCCCAAAGCTCAGGAATGCCCAGAATGGTTGTTTCCTCACAGCCCTACAAGCCCCCATGACCCAGGCTGATGTTCCCACGTTCAGGAAAATGCCTAAGAAGAGGCCAGGACAAGGTGAGATCCCCATGGCTGCATCTGGGGCCTTCTAGACTGACCAAGCCTGGTCCCTCCTTCCTCTGGGGGACTTCCACAGCTGCAGTGCAGGGCTTGGCTGGGCTCAGGGGGGCTGAACACTGGATGCCAACCTTCCCGAGCCCTCGGCCACTGGCCTCACCTCCTCCACAGAGGGTCGGCCATCCTGCCTAGATCTGGCTGCCAGCATCTGTCTTGAGGCCAAGCCAGCAGCACCCAGCTGCTGCCAGGAAAGGCTTTGGGATCCGTATAGGTGAGTCAGGGGATCCCAGCGGTCATGGAGCTCAGACCTCCTCCAGTCTGTCACTCACTAGTGTCCATCTGTGGAAGGACACAGCTTCATTTCCCTGGAGCTGATCCCTGATTGTCCTTTTCTGTTCAGTATTTCTGGAATCACACTCTTCTAAGGGCCTGGCTGTATCCTAAGGTGTGACCAGCCATCCACTGCCTATGATGAAGCACCAGCAGCAGAGGTCCCATCCCCGGGGACCCACACTGACTGTGACACATGGAAGGCCTGCTGGTCCCTACAATGGGGAGGATGGAGGGACCTCTGGGGAGGGGGTGACTCGTGAGCCTGGACTCACAAGGAATGAACCACTATAGTTGGTCATGCGGTAGAGATTCCGGGGGAAGGAAGACTCTAGAGAAGAGACAATGTGTGTGAGCACTCATATACAGACATTAGAGTGAGATAAATTTGGGTCCAAATCACGACTTACCAGTGAGGCCTCGGGTGCACAAATGAATGCACAGTCTTGTGAGCATTGTTGTCTTTATTTTAGACATGAGCAAAGAAAGGGTCCAATGTGTTAGCATCTTGATTTATCAGGCAGTCATTCTAAACATTTTTCTTGAGTACCTTCTATGGACCAGCCACAAAGAATAAATAGTGAGTGAAAGAGGCCAGGCCCCTCTCTTCCTGTGTGGTGGTATTAATCCTCTCCTTCGGGGATGCGGTCAGCAAGGAAGTGAACAGGGAAGGTGGTGGGGACAAGCAGGATAAGGTGGCCGAGGCACATGCAGGTGAGGGGCCGCTCGCTATACAGGGTCGGGGGTCTGCAAAGCCATTTCTGACAAGGTGATGGCAATCAGAGATGGAAGGAAAGGAGGGGTAAACCATATGATTTCTAGGCAGAGGCCACTGAGTGCAAAAGTCCTCTACAGGGGCAGCCCTGGCCTATTCAAAGGCAAAAAGCCCAGTGTGGCTGGAGTATAGACGGGTGAGTTCAGAGACGTAACAGGGGCCGCAGGTATAAACCTCTGGCCACTGGAGGATCTGGGTAAGGGTGACATGGCAGGGCATGATGATCAGCCACTTTGGTTGCTGTGAGAGCAAGCAGCAGGACACGACGGTGAGCCAGCTAGGGGCCTGGTGTACTGGGTTCAGATAGATGGCTGTGGCTTGGATCGAAATGGGAGCATGAGGGGTGTTTGGGTTTTGGATGTATTTTGAAGGTAACTAATTGGGTTTGTTGATGGTTTAGCTGAGGGTTGTGAAATAATACAATAAATCAAAGATAACTAAAAGATTTTGGCCTGAGCCATGGGAAGACACAGAGTTGTTATTTGCATAAATGAGGATGGCAGGTAGGGGGAAAGTGGGAATTGGGAATTTCGTTTTGCATATGGTGCATTTCAGAGGAGGAGGTGGGAGTCTGGGAGAGAGATCCCTGGATTCCTTAGCCCTGGGCAGAATAAGTTTCCATTTCTAACTCACAGCAGGATACCACATGGGCTCACAATGGCAGTCCTCGGGGGTCAGTAGATCATCCCCTCCCTAGAGAGGTAGAGAAATAATCTACCTCTCTCAAGTCTTAGCTTCACCAGCACTGCTTTTAGGGAATCCTTGATGGTGCTCTAAGTTTCCATGATCCCTGGATGCACTCTGACATACACTTATCATGCTTTATGAAAATGCTCACTTCATTGCAAGTCATTCCCCGCCCCCACCCCTGACTGTAGGTTCTGTGAAGTCAGGGGACAAGCCGGCTTGCTCCCCACAGTATTCATACCACCTAGTAATGACCCTGACATGGCAGTTGTTGGCTGGCTAAATGAGCGCCATCAGTTGTGTAAAACATGGTAGGCCATGGACTTTTTTTTTCAATGCAACATCATTCTGAAGAGTCAATATCTTTCTGCGAAATGAACCCAGGGGTTAGGTTGTGGGTCCCTCCCTGGTGGTGGAGCATTCCGGGCCAGCACTGCACAGGCCCCAAGGCACCTACAAGACCGAGCTAAAAGGCTTTTCCCCATCAGTTGGCTAAGAGGGAGAAACTCAACTTTTAAGATCACTTTCAACTCCAGCTGGTATCCAAGCTTTGGCCAGAGTCTAAGCAGAGGCAGGCAGGGTCTCATCCCAACTCTGTAGACCCCAGGGAGCACCAGGGTGAGAGAGGGAGCAGGACGGCTTCCATGCACACCAGCCCAGTCTGATCCACGCAAGTGTGGGTGATGCTAAGCTCCAGAGTTATGTGGGGAGGCTGAGACTCAGGCAAGGGTCTCAAATCACAGAGTGAGCAGAGAGAAGACCAGGATTCAAGAACTGGCCTGTCCCAGGACCCCACGGTGCCACTTGACATGGCCTCAAATCCTTCCTACTTCTTCCAGCCCATCTGCAGCTTGGTAACCGTATCACAGTCACTCTATAAATGACCGGGATGTACTGAGCACAGGAGTGACACAGTCACATGTGGGCCCACGGGCGAGAGAGTCTGGAGGACAGAACACTCTGGACTCAGGCATTCGGGGGCCTTTGTGCTGACTTCTCCTTTCCAGCATGATTGAGAGAAGGTAGTGGAAAGTGTGGAAGGCTGACCGACCTCTGTGTGGACAGAACCCAGTATCTGGTATCTATCAGGGGCCCTGAAGCAGGACAGAAAATAAGAAAGTGCTGGGTGTTTGGCCCTGCCATCTGGGACAGAGGCTCTGTTGCCTTCTACTAAGCCTGAGAAGTAGTAAGCCTGAGAAGTATCCCTCCCCATCGCTGATAGGCACTCAAGCCCTTACACAAAACTATCCCTTTGGGAGTAGAGGGCTGACTGGCCTTAAAGAAGGGCTTCTAACAAAACCAAGGGCATTCAGGGAAGAGGGCGTGCCTCTCCCCCTGCTAAGGATGCTCAACTAAAGGATGAAAGTCTGCCCCCCAATTCTTGTCTACGATGAGTGTTATTACTATGGCTTGTTTTCCACCAACTGTCGCAGCAGTGTGTGTTGGGTTTGAGGAAGAAAAACCAGGTCTGGAGAGCTCCACATGGTAAAACTAATTTCAAACCGTTGGCTGCTACATTTGAGTACATGTCTTTATTAGGAAAATTATAAGTGCATATACATCTTTTCATTGATATGATTTCAAAGTAGAAATTGTTGTTTCTCAAAAGGAGTTGTTACTTGTTTTTAAAAAAAAAAAAAAAAAAAGCACACTGCATACAGGAAGCTGCCTTCTCCGGGACCATTTTCACATTTTGTGGGAGATGCCATTTAAACAATACAAAATACAGTATTTATCACATTTAACACTGAACCCATCACTGCTCAGAGACTGAGAGTCCAGCGAGGTTGCAGGATTACAATCTATGGGATTTTTCACCTTGGCAATGTCAGTGGTCTCCTTAGGGGACATGAAGGTTTTTCTAAGGGATATTTCCAAGGGATGGGAAATTTCCCAGCGAAGATGCATAGAGGGATCAGGACCCCACAATTCTCATCCAGCTCCAAAAGGGTGTACCACCTGGGAAAGGTGATAAACTCCCAGTGAGAGATCTCATAGTGATTACACCAGGCAGCAGTCAGAAAAGGAAGGTCAGGCTGGATCCAGTGACAAGGCTTAAGTTCTCTGGACTTCACACAGGGGGACTACAACCTTTTGTTACTCAGGCCCTCTCCTCAAAGCTGGCCCTCCTTTCTCTGGAGGACCGGCAGATATGCAGAGGGCCCCTCCTGAGCCTCGCTGGGGTCTTAGCACCTGGCCAGAGTGGGGCAAAGAACAGTGCGAACAACACAAGGCACAGATTCAGATTCCAACACGCAGCACATCTGTGAGCTCAGTCCCCCCAGTCTTCCCTGCCCGGGTCCTGATGCAAAGGCTGGTGGTGGAGGACCACCCTGGAGGTTACACGGAGCACAAGGGAAGGTCAGAGAGGGGCAGCACTGGACCGGGAGGAACAGCTGGGTACTCCCTAATCAAAGTGATGCACAGGATTTGTATTTTGAAAGCAAAAGGGGATCAAGAGAGTCTTTTCCTGTGCAAATGGACTATTTAAATGCATATTTGCTTTAGCTGGGCAGTCTCCACTTAGGAGCACTGCAAGGAGAGGAATTGTCACACAAATCATTTTCCAGGCAGTTTCTCCTCTTATCTATTTTCCCCCCAATAGGGGAGAAACAAAAATCATTCTTTATTTAACTGCAGTCAAGATTTATTTAGGGCATATTAATTTTCTAAGAGAAAGAGATTTAATGGTTCTGGTTCATGGGTTCCAGGGGAAGATGCTTCTAAATTTTCCATGAGATTTTAAAAATATCTTGAATTACTTAGAAAATGATTCTCCCACTGACAATTCGATCATTTCATGTATAATTCAGGAGCCCTGTAGTGACAGGTTAATTTCAGAAGAGGGTTTTGAAACCAGTTCTGTATACCTTGTAACTAATAAAGGCCCCTCCATACTCTTTTTTTTATCAGTATAACAAAGCTGGTTTGACGATATGAATTTTTGTTTGGTTGATGGATTGGCCATATACCGTGAAGATCTAATTTAAAGGAATATTTATGGAAATGCCTAACACATGTTACTGATAACTCAAAGATTATTAAATCTGAGAACACCTACAATTCAAGATTATTTTACAACTATGTACTTTCTGCATGTTATTTACAGTTCCTGTCAATTGATACATTTCCTGGTTTGTCCTTTTTTTTTCTACTTTCTTAACTTAAAAAACTTTATTGGGAACTTTAACCAGAGAGGAAAAGTATTAGTGAGACCAAATGAAAAGCAAAACAAGCAAAAACCTTTCAAGTGCCTACCTTTCCAGAAAGTGAGATTTTTAAACTGTTTAATGCAACCATACAAACTGCTCTCAGTAAAGGGAAACACTCTAAATGTCAGGATTTGTAAGCTACTTTCCTAACCAGCCCATCGTTTTCTAAGAGGAATGCCCTGTTGGACATCCTGTAAGCACAAAATGACTGTGGCGGCAGAGAAGGTCCAGGGGCCACTGTCAAGGTAAAAGATGACAGAATCATCAAATGGTGGAAAAGGTGAGTTTAGATTTTAATTGGGAAGGAATCTTCATGTTCAGCTTTGATTATTTTATGGGTCGGGCTTTCAAAACCAAAAAAAGTTGAAAAAAAGTTTTTTTGTTATTCCCCAAACAGTGCTGACACCACAGTGAGAAAATTCTCAGTAGTTCTGAGATATCAACAATTATAGAAGCCTTGAGGGTCTACATCCTCGGAGGTCCATACTGCTGCAAATTGAGTTCCCTTGGGCTCTGCTGATACCACCAGGGGTTCGTGATCATGGGGAAATCAAGGTTTCACCCAAACGGATCACAGCCCTAATCAGAAACCTGGTCAAAGGCCCCAAGGGGCACCTCTTCACTCTCAGCCTTTGCATACGAGGAACTGACAGCACATGCACCAAGGACATTGGCTTTGAACAAAAACACAGGATTGGACGCTGGACAGTATTTCAAACAAGACATAGATGTGCACAGTGATTCCAGGACCAGGTAACACAAGACATTTTGGGTTGCTTCTTGGTGCCCAGTTTAAAGTAAAGCTTTGGTCTTGAGAGAGTCCTTTTCCGGGGTCACGGAGACAGTCTTGGATACACATGACGATGGATGAGAGAGAGAATGATGAGAAGGACGTGATGGGATGTAGAAGAGAGCTCGGGATGAAGGGTGCATCTCACCCTACCCTGGTCTCACACTCCTGCCTGCTCAGCTCAGGGAAGCCCTGCAGTGCTCACCAAAAAGGCCCACCCCTGCTCTCACCCCAGAGAAGGGTGAGCCTCCTGCCTGGCCCCCTAGAACCTATCTCCTCCACCACTCGCACAGGGCAGCCTTCACTAGAATCTGCCCAGGCTGGCTGGCGCGGACCCCTCCTGGAGGCTCTCCACCCTGGACATGGTGATGTGGGCAAGTCTCCCTCCTTCTGGGGTTCTGGGGTTCCCGCCTGCACAGCTCAGGAACCTCCGGCCAGATAAGGGGTTCCGTGGGAAAGATACAACAAAGCAGGTAATAGAATGGTCTTAATCTAAGTTCCTATCTGTTACCAGTGACATTGGATAATCAAACTAAATGAGAAATAAACACCATATATTCTGCTACATAATCAAATGGTGAAGTAAGGCAAACTGCGAGACAAGGCCCTCGGAAATGCACTCAGCCCCGCCTGGGTGCAGGGGGTGGCCACAAGCCCTTCCTAACACTGGTTTCAGACCCGGGCTCCTACTGTAAGGTTTCCTCAGGCGTCTGACCCAACCTGCGCCTCTCACATCTTGAACCTCCTGTTAACAAGAACAGAGGGAGACACCATTAAGGCGGGTTCCCGCAGTGGCGGGGCAGCACGCTTGAGACGCGAGACCCGCTCCAGCCGGGGACCGCCCCCCACTCTTGATTTCCAAATCGCTGCGGGGCTTCTCCCTTCCGAGACCCTGAGCGAGGAGACTGAAGTGAGAGAGACAGATGGAAGAGGCGAGGGACGGATGGAAGGCGGGAAGCGGAAAGGGCAGGAGGGCAGAGCAAGCACAGTGCGGAAGGACGAACGAGGGCATGGCACAGCGGTCACACGACAGGACGAGGCGCGATGCCTTAGCCCAGCTTAGGCATCAGCCCGGGTCACACAGCGCCCCGCCCCAGGACCTCTGGGCTGGCGCGGCGCGTTGGTCCTGGAGCGCGGAGCTCCAGCCGCCGGGCAGCGCTGGGACTGCGCATGCGCACCTGGTGGCAAACGCCTGAGCGCCGCCTAGTTAAGTTTCAACCCACAATGGAATGGAGGTCCGGCTCTTCGGCTCTTCCACGGCGACCCTGTCTTCAGTGGGGCTGGGGCTGTGCCCGCTGGTCAGATACAGTGTGGCCCCAGGGCCAGTGGGGTAATCTAAGGGCAGACAGAGGCTTGCCTATGTGTCTTAATGGGGGAGGGAGGGCAACTCTGAGTCCCCACAGCTTGCGCTGACCCGGGGCTAGGTGGCTGGTGCTGTCTTCCCGAGCACTGCAGAAAGCAGTTTGCCACCTCAGGGAAGCAACAGCTTGACCCACAGCTGCCACAGGCCAAACAGCTCTCCCAGAACAGACCTGTCACCCTCTTTGGCACAAAGATATCCTGTTCCTGAGGTGTGAAGAAGGGAGCATGGAGGCACGTGTCTGGCCCACTTTTTTGTAACAGTAGTGCTACCCTGGCCGAGGTCTCGCAGACCACTGCTGCTGGTTTCCACAGAAAGGACCGCAACCCTAGACAGTCCAGCAACCAGCCAGAGGCCTTCAGAGGCACCGAGGGCCCGACGAGGTAGATGGGCAACCCACACACTCGGAAGCAGGCCTACCATTACCCTCCTCCCCTGCAAGAGGGGTACAGGCTGGGGGAGTTAGCCAGATACAAGGGATGCAGTGGGAAGTAAAAAGTCCTTGGCCACAGTGCCCTAGGAGGTACACTCCTCCAATGGGGAAAAGTAATGACTGTAATTCCTATGCTGTAAAACAAGAGGAGGACACAGTGCTCTGTGACCCAGGTGACAGGCAAGGACTCTGAGTTTCTTTGCTTGAAATCCATGTGCTCCATCGTTCAACCATGTCATCTTTCTGGATCTGTGTACTGAAATTATGATCAGGGGTCTGGGGAGCAGGGTGCGTGTGTGACCATGTGTGATGGGGGATAGGGAAAATAGTATATATATTCACGGTTTCCCTTTTCAAAGTATCACTGAAATCAGTCTCTCTCTCCCCTGGGATCCCCCCTCCTCCCAGTCCAAATTAGAGACTTGGGAAGAAATCTCAGCCATAAATCTGTGTGTGTATATGTGTTGGATTGGGGGCTGGTGAATGAGGACTGAGACAGCTGTGTCCCGGAACCTAATCACTCAAGGTCACGCAGAAGCGGGGGAGGGGACATGGTAGGAGTCCCCAGAGCTACAGGCGCTTCACACAACTCCTCTGCATCAGGGACTCCGGACCCGTTGAAAGAATCTACAAAGTGAATTAACTGCCCTGCAAAGAGGCTCCCTGAGAAGCATTTCCACAGCTGCTCTCTGGAAATGCAGAGCTGCCAGCCATTTTCCCCACATAGTCTGAAGAAACCCACCTGAGCTTGGAGGTAAAGCCACTCACACGGTCCCAGGCCCAGGGGAAAAGTCCTGTCTCCCATGGCAGAGTGGTGGAGGACCAGGCAACAGGCACTTGGGGCAAGGTTTCAGTTATCACCTGCAAATGTCATGACCACAGCCAGCTCTACTCCACAAAGGCAGGGATGCCCCAGGCAGGGGGCCAAACGAGAGGGTATAAGGTACATGCCTCTCGCTGGCTGTCTTCAGACACCCCTGCTGGACTAGCAGACTGCTCTGTGCAGAGTTCAGGTGGCCACACGCTGCCCTCAGACAGGAATGCAAATTGTAAGAGTGTGGAGCTGTGTCAGCTCTGCGCGATCCTGACCATGGGCCTTCCGAGAGAGGGAGTGGAGGGCTAGGTGGGAGGCTTATCAGCCCAGGGTGATGCTGGAGAGAGATGCCAGGTCACTCTAGATGGAGCCCTGAACCATTCTAGAGTCCGCTGTTCTAGATGGAGTCCTGAGCACACGGGCTCTGCATCACAGACCCCAACCCCCATCTCTGCAGAACTACTTTCTTCTTAACTTAGCAGACCAGGAAGGACCCTGAAAAGCACATAAATACAGGAGCCAGTGTGGCCACAGAGGCGGCAAAGCACTGCTCCCCCATGGAAGTCTGAGAGCCTGCCCCAGGAGGCAGGGGGGCTCTGCCCTGGAGGAGGTTGAGAGCAAATTTACAAAGCGCCGGGAGCAGAGTGCACTGCGGTCCATCTCGAAGTGGCAGATAACTAGTTTTTCCTTTTCTGAGCAGCCTTTCTCTTCTTCTGTCGCTTCTTTTTTCCTATCTTTTCTTTTTTCCCCACTTTTTCTTCTCTGCTCCCCCTTAGATAGAATTAGTAGAACCATTAATAATGTTGAAATAAACAGCAGTACATGTCAGTCTGTGCAATATTTAAAACTGGCCTGTGTATTTGTTTAACCCTGTCTTTAGTCTCAGGCCTGGAGGCTCCTGGGCAAAGTACTGTCTGTCAGTATTTCATTAAAATAAATCAGACATTTCCCCCAATTCCAAAAAAATATTACACGGGCTTCCAGAACACCGATACTTGTGAACTGGTTATAGCCATGATCCATTGGCCAGCTTGACCCCAGTTCCCCCTATTGCCTGAGGCTTCCAACAGGGACCAGGACTTGATATCTGTAAGGGTGGGAAGGCAGGCCCAGGGCCAGACTGTGTCACCCTAACCTGCTCTCCTAGAGCTTCTTTACATCTCAATGCAGAGCTGAACTCCCTGCTTTATCTTAAACATCTCTGCATTTCAAATAGAATAAAGGAGGCTGGAGGACCAAGGTTTGGATGACCATCCAAGAGAAAAAGAAGGCAGCCCGACCCCACCTTCTTTCTGGATGCCCGTGGACACCCCTGGAAATGACTGGGATTGTTCTGGAGAGCAAGGGAGAGAGCTGGTTAGCAGGATTTTATTAGAGCAACTTTATTAGAGCAATTGGCTCTTGACTGTCATATTAACATGATTCAAGCTGAATGGTATTTAATGATTTATGGGGTAAGGCCACCTGTTCTTGAGAAAGCTTGATATTAACCATGGGCTGGAATTATGGGATTTTTACATGGGAAAATGTGAAAGCTGGGTATTATGAGGGTTGAGTCTCTGGAGATTACATGGGGATGTTAGGAGAACCAGGGTGGAGGAGGAAGGGGAAGAGGAATTAGTGAGTCAAATATTATTCTTCAGAAAACTAGCACCACTGATTCCACTGTTTAAAAAAAAAAAAACAACAACGCAAAAGCTTGAGTTGCAGATCTAACCTGCTCCTGAGCAAGGCCCATGTACTGTCACTTGCAATGTGAACTCAGCAGAAGGGATGCAAGGCACCTGACCAGCAGGCCAGTTTATGTTTATAAATACCAGAAATGTGTGTGAGCCCCATGTCTGACAATTAGTGGATTTTAGCTCAGGTAAATAAATTCCCACATACAGTAGGAGGTTTATACCATGAAACAACGAGCATTTTATTGCTAGTACATATAATGTCACATTTGATACAATTTTAGTACAAGTGAAAAAATACACTGTGGGTAACATTAAAAAGCTGCAATCACACTTATATATCATATATATTTCTTTACAAATTGCCAGTAGTTTACGATAATAGAGAAATGTAACCTACTGACATTCATATGGCTCCACTTCAAATATAGGAATTGTTTGACTATAAATATATTTTGAAATACATTTGTCTACTAAAGAAACGTTTAAAAAATTGTGCACGAAAATATATATAAAAAATGCCTTGCAAAAAGTTACAAATACCACCAGGCCCATCTGTGGATCCCATTTATGCATGGGAATTTCATCTTGCCAACATTTCTGATTGGAACCTGAAACTGTGCTGTGGCTTCAGGAGGAGGGGTTAGTGGTCAGAGGCTGTCTATTCATCTATTTTTTTCACTTCTGATTTCAGAAACCTCAGAATTTGTAGAGCCTCCATGGCCTACATAGGCTTCAGAGGCAATCGCAGAAACCAAATTCCTCAAAGCAAACCCTCAGATTGAAAACTGCATTTGATTTTGCAAAGACTGTCTTTCATGGGAAGGCGGAGACATGATCTCATACCCCCAGCAGAGGGCCAGCCCCATTCTGGAGAAGGCCAGAGAAGGATCTCACAGAGGGCCTGCGGAAGAGGTGTGGGCAAAGGGAGGAGGGGGGCTGCAGAGCTGGAGCCCCTGCGGTCACCCTCCTCCAGCTGGGTGCGTACAGAAATGAGAAGCAGAAGCAAGATGAAAGCAGGCTCTGGGAAGCAGGGAGAGGCTGGGAATGATCCAGAGAGGGTCTCTGAGCACAGTCCCCAGTGATGGCAGTTCTACATGGAGCTCTCCTCTAATCACTGAGCTTGAACCAGGAGGTGTAAGGTAGTGGCCACTGCCGAGCACCAGCCAGCATCTGGGTTGTCATTCTAGTAGTGGTTCCTGCTGCCGGAGCTGCCCAGTCTTCCTCCCAGCCTCAGCGTCTGGAGGAAGAATGCTTTTCTCAGCTCCCTGCTTGGCCATCACCTGACTGTGCTCAGACTCCCCAGGGGAGAAAAGGAGAATCTCCAAAACAAACCAAATACAGAGCTTGAAGTAATTATCAATTTAAAAAAGGATAATGAGTGATGATGACTGTGATGATCATGAGGTAACTGACTGGTGGGAAATGCTGATGGAATGATATAATTTCTTAGAAAAACCCCAGTTATAAAACGGCCAATGTGAAGAGTATGGATGAATACACGCTGCAATATTGTACCATGTGCTATAAATGCAGTTGTCTACATACTGGGCAAACCTCACGTCCATCCCCAGGTCAATGCACTGCCCCCCAGGCATACCTGGTCCTCACCATTCAGCCCTTCTTCCCCCCATACCTTTGCCCTCTCATCTCATTCAGGTTTAGCTTTCCTCAGGTGGATCTAGTGGAAAGTCCTTTTTGGTTGTTGTGCTTACTTGTTTAAAGCTTTGTCCAAGTATTCCTGAATCCACTTCAGTTTCGGGTCAATGCACACTTGCCTATTGTTGTTCTTCAGCCTTGCCCTGTCAAAACAGAAGAGGCGACAGTGTGCAGCTGAACGGAAGGGGGCATGGCTGTGACCTGGGCCACTGCTCATCTGATACCCAGGTTTGGACCCGACTGGAGCCTCCCAGCTGACTCAGGCTTGGAAGGAACCCTAGATGTGCTAGGGAGACGAAGCTAGCCATGTTGCAGGTTTCACGCCAGAGATACTGGGAAGAGAAGGAAAGTCTTTAAGGAGTCCAGAGAGAATTCACACACATAACATCTGAGCTGGCTTCTGAAGGATAAGTAGGAGTGGGCAAGTAAAGGGGGAAAGAAAAGTAGGAGCAAATACCCCAGGGGGTTGACAGTGCAGAGAGGATGTGGAGGAATTGGAGAGACAGGACACTGAAGAAGCCTGTGGCCAGGTGTAAGGAGCAAAGAAGTGGTGTTTTATCTGCAATTTTGTTTGTGATGGGAACCCGTGGGGACTTTGAACTGGAGGGTGGCAGAAGCCAATTTTTATTTTGATGGGTCATCTTGACAGTACATGGAAGACAGACTTACGAGTAAGCCTGGGGGCTTGGAGACCTACAGAGAAGTATGAGCAATAGTCTGGGGGATGGGAGAGGTGAGAGTGCAGTAGGGGGAGGGACAGTGTACGGGTGGGAGGGATGGGGAAGGGGGTGAGGGAGAGGAAGTGTAGGTAGTTTGCCAGAAAATGGTTTCCAGAGAGTATTTACAAGTTCATTGAATGTTCATGGTCTCATTTGTTCTCTGAAAGTTTGGTCTGCACCCTATCACCTCCATTCATAACCTCCCTCCCTAAAGACTTCTGGAGGAGAGCCTGGACTTATCTCTGGATCCCTCTCCATAAAACCCTGGTACCAGGTAATGTCAAGTAGCCTGAGGACACTACCACCCCCCAGCCACTCGGCAACTATGAGGACACCTGAGGCCAGCACAGTGGCTTGGCGACACTCACAGGAGTCTTCACATAGCCTGCCTGTTGAGCCAATGAGCTGTGCAGAAGGCCAGTCTCAGAGCAAGGTGGACTGAGCTCCAGTTCTGGGGTCTGCTGTTTTTTAATGTTGTGTTTGTGCAAACAGACCTGAGGACTCTATTTGGCTTCTTCCAACTCGAGATGCAGTTCCAGGCAGGAAATCTCCACTGCAAAGTGGCCCATCCTCACTGAATTCAATATCTGATTAAATACTTCTCAAATGAGAGAGTATTTTATTACAAGCAAAGAAAAAAATTCATCTTCTAGTGCCCTAAAACATAGTGTAAATGACAAATACATTCAAGGCAGGAAAGGCTAGGAAAAAAAGACAAAGAAAAATCAAACCTAAAACCAGTTGCTGTTGGGTGGAAAGTCGTCAGGTAGCTTTTGTTCCACCTGTTGTGTCCCCCACCAAGCTCACTGCAAGTGAGCACGGGGACACGTGGGCACTGGAGGTCTGAGCAATTGACAACCACGTGTGGCTTTCTTTCTGCACCCGGCCCAGCCTCCTGCACTCCAGGAGAGATCTTTGTCTTCTGCATATGTGATTTTGGTGTGTCTCGTTTCCCACATGAATGAAATCAAATGTTAGCAGCTGCCATCAACACCAGCAAAATAAAAACCTTGTGTGTTGGGTTTCAGAAAATGTAGTTAAGTGAGCTGGTGATTTTGAGTTTCACCAAACAGTTTAATGATGGCTTCAGCTGCATTTGGGTCTTGGGATTTTGTGCTGTGTAATAAAGGATTAAATGAGGGCACCAAAGCCCTGAAATTGGTAGAACTATTACTAGCAAGGGGCTGGTTAATTTACTGTATTTCAGCCGAAAGAAAGTTTGGTGAAGTTCATGTTCCTCCAGTCTAAGGGGCACATCTGAATGTGCTCCCATCTCTTACACTAAAGGGAGGGAGCTTGGAAAGAGGAGGTAAGGACCTGTGGGAGCATGGAACCCAGGCTTTAGGGCACCAGGGCTAAGAGCAGCTTTTGAAACCCCTTCCTGGTGGTAATGTCAGCTGCTGCTAGTCATGCCAGGTTCGAGGTTAGACACTCGGCAGGTGTCATTTCCCTAGCTTTAACATGTCTACGGGTGAGGTGTCACTATGCCCATTTCTGGAGGATGACATTGAGACTTACACGATCTGAAGGGCGCAGTTTGGAGTGTTGAGGATCTTGAGGTGCTTGACGTTGGCTTTGGCGACATGACTCTCAAAGAATCGGCAAGGGCATCTGTAGCTCAGGCTGACCGGTTTCGCTGGAGAGGGAAATGAGAACAAGGCAGCTTGTTATTTTCCTGCTGGGCCTTGGGGATACAAGGGTGTCTGAGTCTACAGCCGAGGGATCAGGTGGTGGTTTGCTGGGGAGCAATGGGAGGAGTCATGGGTGCCTCGTGGCAGAGACCTTCACCTTGGGTGGCACAGGGAACTCTGAGTGGGCTTGGGCTCAGCTTCAACAAGGCAAGAGGCCAGAAGGACCTAAGGAGGCTAGACCCTAGGGGGTTAGGGAAGCTAACATAAGAAGCCTCCTGCTAGGGTGTCTCAAAAAAGGGCATGAATTACAGGAGAGGACTGTTTCAGTCCAAGGCACTGAGGTTCCCAGTTATTCTGTGCAAAATCAATTCCTCCAGGGCCTATTGAGAAAGACTTCCCCTTTCAGGGAAAAACAAGAGGGAAGAAAGAGGCTCCAGGCTTGCTCTCTCCTCCTCCTCCCCCGGAGAAGCCACTACAGCATCCCTGGGAATGCTGCCCTCCCCCACCTGCGGTCTTCTCTCCCCTCACATTTACCTTAAGCTCAGGCAAACCACAAAAGAATCCCAACTGGCTTCCTCCCTGGGAATCCCCAGAGGGCAGGCAAGGGCCCACCTTCTCCCCTGCACTTGCAAGGCTGAGGCACAAGGATGCTCCAACCTCCTGGGTTGTATTCCATCTTTGTTTGCCAATTCACCAATTTGCAAAATGCCATAATTGACACTCATTAGTGTAAATTAGCAAAGGGCTCCTGCAGAACCCACAGCTCACCCTGTAAGTCTAGAATTGCCAGCCCAGGAGTGGGGGGGGGGGGGGGAGGGTTTCGGGTGGCGGGTAGGGTTGGGAGGAGTGGATCCTAGGATTTGTGTGTGTGTGTCTGTGTGTGCATTTTCTGCAGATTTTATCCAAGCCCTTAATACCCCCAAATTATTTGAATTTGTGAATCCTTTCATCAGGGATTAAATGTATGTCTGAGAATATTTAGTACAGAGATTTTTATTTTTTAAGTTTGCCTGTTTACAGAGCTCCCAGAAGCCTCCTGATGGTTCTAAAGTTCCATGTTTTGGGACAAGAGAGCTGGGGAAGCTTATGAGCAAGGGATTTTTTTTTTTTCTTCTTCTAAAGGCCTAATTTAGTTGAGAGAGGGCATGGCCACCAAGTCAAGGGGGAAGCAGACCACCTGGCCCCTCCCAAGATCAAACTCGACTCCCTGAAAACCAGGAAGAAGAAAGCCTGGTTTCCAGGCGCTGGGTGACTGTGGCGCTAGGGAGCCCGGAGCAGCCTTCAGGTTTACACCTGGGCTGACTCCAGAAAGGCGCTGCTGGGGCCGGGCTTTTAGCAACCGCATCAGGTCCCCGCACAAGTCTGCCTCGCTCTGTAACCAGAGCACCTGGGAAAGTGGCCTGGAGCTGGGGGCTGGGCTGCCTGAGTGAAGGAAGCGTCAAAGTCCCCCTATTGAGTGTCCTGTGACCAGGTCCCAACTGAGCAGAACCAGACTGTGGGTCCCAGTGGTGAGGCAGGATTGGTCCCAATCCCAGAGCGTCAAGCCGGAAGGTGCACAGCGTGACAGCTGCTGGGGCGATGCTGTGGATGCTGGGGGCTGCTCCTCGCCCCTGTCCCCCAGACGCGGCTTGGACTCCATTAACCAAGCAGTGAGATCAGGCCAGAAATCAGAGCCCATTCTAAGCTCAAAACACAAGCTTTCTCTTTTTCTCCTCTCCCCTCTCCAACCCCCTGGGATTATCCGTTTCCTTCAAAGGCAATTTTTCATTCGTGCTCCCAGGACCCAGTTGCCTGCCTATCAAGTGGAGAATTTCAACAGGTTTTTTAAAGTGACAGAGCCCCAAGCGTTCTTACCAAGAGAGCTAGGTGCTGTGTCCACCTGGTGACCTTCCTGCCAGCTTTTTACCAATATTACTAACTTTTCCAACTGGTTTGCATATGTACAGGCAAGAGGCCTGACTGGCCCAGATGTTACCCAGGATTGGGGTGAACTTGGCTTCTGGTGAAGTTGGCATCTGGTGAACTGGGCTCTGCTCGGCAGCAGTCCTTCCACACTAATGCAGAGACAAGAGCCCCTGAGTTAGCCCCCCCAACCAGGCCTGGGACTGGGACCCAGCCTGGCTTTAACCCCTAGAAGCCCAGGGCATTCAGGAACCCAGCTTTGTGGTTGAGGTCAACCAGTGGAAGGAGGATAGAAGCCAGAGAGTCAGAGCCTGAACATGGGGACTCAGTGGGAGCACCCAGCCTCTCGGTGGTCACAAAGTGCCTCCTGACCTATGCATGCAAGGAAAGCATGACCATCCTGACCTGGCCACTCAACTGCCAAGAGGGCAACTCAGATGGGCAAGCAACCAACACTTGCCAGAGTTAGAAGGAACCTGTGAACGAGGCCCCCACTCCTTCTGTGTTCCCCAGGGTCAGCTGAGCCCAGGACTCCAAGACCTGGGTCCCTGCATTCCAGTCATTTCTGCAGTTCCCCAGGGGAGGTGGCAGCCAGAGGAAGCACCATTTCCTCCTCCAACAGCTGGATGGTAACACCTCCACTTTCGCCCAACCACTCAAATGTTAACATGCTCAAACCAGAGCATTCCCCATGACCTGGGGCCAGGACTGTGTAAAGAAAAGGCTAGGTTACTTTTTCACCTTACAGAAAAAAAAAAAAAAAAATCTAAATCCCCCTTGGGGGCAGTTCCACTGTAGCTTTGACCAGCAACTTGCTACACTTTTAAGGAACACTTCCCAGGTGGTCATTCACTAGCCATGCAGAATGCAGCCTGTGGTCTTCTGTGGGAACCCAGCTGACTGCTCCAGGGTCTGAGCCCCCAAACAGACCTCAGCTGCAGGGAGCTCTCAGTATCCTTCAACCCTCTGCAGGATTGGTTAGAAACTTCACAGCCAAGAACTCTCAGCAGGGCCTGACCAGGCTGACATGGTTTTGTTTTGTGTGTTCAGAGGCAACGGTTTATTTTGGTTTGCAGCAGTGGTGTCCTGTAACAGGACAGTGAGTTTTCTCTTAAGCCTCAAAAGGAAAAAACGCTCTCTCCCTCTCACAGTGAAATGGGACACCACCTTTCCCCGTGGCCTAAGGCCTTGGAGATTGAATTTTGCAGCAGCGCTCAGCTCACTTCGAAGTAGAGAGCTCAGTCGGCTGGTGACAAAGGAGCCTGTTTGCAGGTGTGCTTGGGGGGCTGGGTAGGAGCATGCATGACCCGGATGGCGCCTGGGTCTCTCCTGGGTGACCCCAGGAACAGGCAGGGAAGGCACTGGCTGGATGCGCGTCCAGCTTCGCCGCGTGGCTGCGGACCGCACTACGGGTACGGAAGCGCAGCCAGGCGTTTGGCTCAAACCCGACAGCTGCTCGGAACGAGAAGCCCGCGGAGCCCCACTTAGGTGGGTGCAGAGAGAGGGTAGTTCTCGCGTGAATGGGACGCCGCGCAGCTGACCAGATCGCATCGCCACCACAAACAAGTCGCGGTGCCAGACAGGCTTTGCAAAGTGCTCTCTCCATCACGAACCGCAGATCGCATGTCCGGTGCGATGCGCTGCGGGGCCTCGGAGCCCATTCGCTTCTGGAAACTCAACTGCGCTAGAGAAGGCACTAATCTGGGAGGTGGGTGGTCAAGGGCCAGGGACCCGCGGTTCCCGGTTCAGCTCCACATCTCTGCGCCCTCCCTAGCCGACTCCGAAAGCGCCCAGGGCGCGCTCGCACCCAGCTATCCTGAGCGATCTCGCTCTGCAGCCCGCCCGAGGTCGGCCGGCTGCTCCCGGGTCCCGGAACCCGAGCCCTGTCGCGGAGTGCGAAGCCTCAGAGCTGGGAGCGCCAGGCGGGGGACTTCGAACACCGCACGCCGAGGGAGTGCGCCCCGCGAAGTGGGCTGCCTCAACCTCCGGGGTGCAAAGCGGCTAGAGTTGGGCTCGCTCGGGACGGCTCGGGCTGGGGCAGAAGAGCCGGGGCCCCGCACCGAGCCCGGAGCCCAGCGCCTGCCCACGCCTCGGTCGCTGGGCGCACTCACCGTCGCTGAGGCACAGCGCAGTCAGCACGAGGGCCAGCACGACGAAGACCTTGGCATCCATGGCACTAGCCGGCGGCGGGCGGACGGAGGCCGGACACAGAGGGGATGAGGCGGCGGAGAGTGAAAGTGCGGCAGCAAGAGGCGCGCGCCCGGCACTTTAGAGGCGAGAGCGGGGCGGGGCGGGCGCGCGGCGAGGGGCGGGCCTGGAGCTGAATCCGGGCTGTGGCAGGGGGCTTGGACCGGAGTCCCCTCCCAGCCGGCCGCTCCCCCGTCCCCTCCTTTCTCACTCCTGCCCCAGCGCTGGATGCTCCCGGGACTGCGGCGAGCTCCAGCTTTTGACCTCTCAGTTGCACTGGGTCCTGCTTTGGAAATGTGACCTGCACCGAGGAAGCCGGGGCCCAGGGAGGGGTGAGGACAGGGCTGGTAACTGTTCCCATTATGCAGATGGAGAGATTGAGTCCCAGAGGCTAGAACTGAATGAGAACTAAGGGAAAACAAACAGGTCGGTCCCAGAGGTAAGGGCCAGCTAGGCCAGTGGCAGCCTGAGTAAGCTAATAGCGTCCTGTTTTGGGAGTGCAGGACCTGGAAGTGACCACCGGCCTCGGCTTGCTGCACTGCGGCCGGGTTAACTGGAACCAAGGACACCAAACTGGTCTTTGTATCAGAGCTTCTCTGATTCCAAGCCAAAGCTATCACTTATGTATTAGCCAAGTCTCCCTTTTCTCAAGTATGAGGTTGAATCTTTAAAATAGAATACCGTGCCGTCAAAAGGAAATAATGCCAGTTCGCCCCGGAGGCTTTTAGTAACCACCATGCATTTATTCAGCGCTTTGCACCTGCTCTTCAACTGAGAAATGGGTTACTTCCCACCCTGCGAAGGGGAACTATGGGAATTGACTTGAGACCACCGCGAAGTGCTCAGCATTCAGTCTGGCACATAGTCAGTACTCAAGAAACGTAAGCTGTTTACACTTCAGTATTTTCTCCCTCGTCCCATCGGATGTCCTTACCACCCGAAACAATGAGAGAACTCTCCTCTCCTCCCCACACCCAGGACGGTGCTCCTGGAGATGGTCTTTTTAGTTTAGAGACTATACCAATAGGGTCGTCCCTCGGCGGTGTCCAGCCCTCCCAGCAGGCTGCTGCGCCCCAACCTGGACACATGAGAAGGTCCCGAAGTGGACAGGGGTGCAAGCAGGCGGTCTGGAAGGCGCGGGGGTGAGAAGAGTGCCCTTTTGATCCTCTCTAGTGATCACAAGCCTCTCCGGCCACCTCCCTCTGTTCTTTCCCTCATAACCTGACAGTGGAGTGGATTCTGTCCGCGCGTCCATCCAAGGGGCGCTTGCTCGGTGGGGACAAGTCTCTGGAGTCCCGAATCTCTGGCCTTGGGGGAGTGGGCGGGGCCTGCCGGGTCTGGGCTCAATTGCTCAAATGGGGGGCCAAGGGAAGGGGCAATCAGCAAGAAACAGCGAGAGCTCCGGGATTCCAGTCGTGGGGATGGGTGTCTTTTGTTTTGTTTTTCCAAACTACTGTCGCGCACAATTTGATGCCTTGTGAATCCGTGTTCATTCATTCATTCACTCCCGGCCGAGCTCACTTCTGGGTACTGGGCGTTGAGCCGGGAATCTCACTGACTTGATCTCTGCCCTTAAAGAATTACCAATCCAATGGGTAATACAGTCCTCGGGCATCCCCCGGCCGGCCATCGCCTCCTCTCGGGAAAGCTGAAGCAGATAATCTCCAAATTCCCGAGCCCTAGCCGACTGCGAGCAAGCTAGAGCGCAGCGGCCGAGCTCGGGCGCCCTCTGGTGACGAAGTCTCTCATTTCCCCTTCTACCCCTCCCCCATGCCCCTGGGGTCCGAGGGGACCAAGTCTCGCCAGCCCCAGATCCCTGAGCAGACTGGTAAAGCTGCAAGGTTCAGTCTTAAACGGGCGGCGGGGACTTAGGGGCCACATCGTGGAGCCTAGAGCCCGGCGAGAGATGCGCGGGGGGAGTTTTACTTGCAAGACCGGCCAAAGCCAATGTTAAAACCTCTTGCTTGTTTCCTTTTTGTCACAAAATCAATAGCTGCTCCCAGAGTTTAAGGGAGTCACTGGGAGGGATCTGCGTGGACTGGTGGGAAACCAGGGCCTTCTGCCTGGCTGCTTCCCGCTATCCCAGAACAGACATCAGTGTGGACAGACATCATTGACCCTTCACTTCCTCTATTAATTCATTACAGTTCTTCCTGAGCACCTGTTACGTTCCAGATACGAATAAGTGTTTGATGTGTTAGTAAAGGAGGTACAAACAAACAAACAAACGAAACAACCCAAACCCCTGTCCTCCTGGAGTTTACATCCTGGGAGGTGGGGGAAAGAAAATGCACACTACAGGTAAGTAACTAAGCACATTATCTATAGAAAATCATCAGTTCAGTTCAGTTCAGTTGCTCAGTCGTGTCCAACTCTTTGTGACCCCATGAATCGCAGCGCGCCAGGCCTCCCTGTCCATCACCAACTCCCGGAGTCCACCCAAACCCATGTCCATCAAGTCGGTGATGCCATCCAGCCATCTCATCCTCTGTCGTCCCCTTCTCCTCCTGCCCCCAATCCTTCCCAGCAATAGGGTCTTTCCCAATGAGTCAACTCTTCGCATGAGGTGGCCAAAGTATTGGAGTTTCAGCTTCAAACATCAGTCCTTCCAATGAACACCCGGGACTGATCGCCTTTAGGATGGACTGGTTAGATCTTCTTGCAGTCCAAGGGACTTCTCCAACACCACAGTTCAAAAGCATCAATTCTTCTGCACTCAGCTTTCTTCACCATCCAACTCTCACATCCATACATGACTACTGGAAAATCATCAAGTGGTAGAAAATCTTTAAGTAAAAAAGTGGACCAGAAGAAAGGCGAGTGAGTTAATTTTAAATAGGGAAGCCAAGGATCTGTAAAATCCTGTAATCCACAGTTTATAAGTTGGCAAGCTATTTAAATTTAAAACTCTGTGCAAGTCAACACTCCGGGGACCAGGGACATCAGACTGTCTACCCTTTTAACCTGGGCTCTGTGCTCTGTCCCAGGGACCCCTCCCAAATTCAAGGCAGCAGGGCACACCACCCTTTCTCTGTCCTTTGCTTATGACACTATCCCTGCATAAAAGGCTCCACTTTCTTTCTCTGCCGGGAAACTCGGTTTCCTATCAAGGCCCAAAGCAATGCCACCTTCCCTGTGAGATCTCACACACACTCAGCACTCAGAGTTGCAGCTCCTCAAGGACACCTCCGTCAAGAGGAGTTCAAGGTTAGAAAGAGGCAGAGGTCTGGCTGTTGAGTTAACAGACAGATATATCTCCAAGACTATGGACTCTGGACCCCTGGTGGGTCTAGAGCCTCTCTGTGGCTCTCTGCCCAGCCTGGGCTGTTCATAAACTTCAGAATTCAGTGGCGGGGATTTTGGAGGAGGACCTTAGCACAGGGTTGAAGGTTGGCACCCAATCATTGTTTCCCAGTGTGAAACCATCAAGGTGACTTTAGGTGGTACTCTGAAAACATTATTTTGAAAACCATGGATTTATATATTTATTTTTTTAAAGAGATAAGAAAAAAGTATAACTAGCAACTTAAAGCAGGCATTTAAGATATTGCTCAAGACATTTCATTTTAAAATATATGATTTAAGTTTTTAAAAATAAATAGATTTAAACTAACAAAGCATTCAATGATATAGGTGGTTGGGGAAAGAGCAAAACATCAGTGATACAAAAAGATCTGAAGTTTGAAAATAAATAAAGAACATTTTAAAATTACTTGATACTCCCCCCGTTTTTAAAAACAAACTGTTTGGTCTTAAAGTGGTAAAACCAAATCATACAAGGGAGATATGGCATCTTCACTCTTGCCATCCAGACAAGACCAGAAGGTGCTCACCCAGGAGTGCTCACTCAGGTTGGCAATCTATGAGATCCCAAACTCTGGCCCTGGAGACCCATAGCCCTCCCGCTTCAGTCATGAGTCTCCCTTCGCACATCTCTGAGTGTGGGCCTGAGGGGCTCAGCCAGGGGACAACTGCATGTGCTGCACCCGACCCCCGCCCCGCTCTCCTATCACTGACATCTAGCATTGGGGTTCATCAGGATGTGTCCCAGTCTGCGAACCAGCAGGCCAAGGGAAAAAGACAAAGCTTCAGAGCCTGCTGTCATCTGTGGAATGGGTCTATTAGCCCTCCCGTTGGCTTTGGGATTTACTAGGCATGAAAGAAAGCCCTTGGCACAGAGAAGGCCCTCGGGAGGTATTAAACAGGACTTCAGTTTGGTTCTCTGCATTTGTCACATTTGGTTCTTACAAAGACGACACCTGCAGAAGAAACCCTAATACCTCAGTTTTGTAGACAGGAGGCTAAAGTTCAGAGCAGTTCAAGGCCTTGGCCAACCTGGCAGAGCTGGACAAAGACAAAGGCACAACTCTCTGGACCCGTGTCTCTGGGTTCTGAAACATCAGCGTATGTGGGGATGGAGGTCATTTTCGTGACAGGTGTCTAGGGAAACCTCTTATAGTCCTATACCCAAAGCCCACACTCAGAATCTGTCAGGCTGACTCTATTTTCCTTGACTGGACCCTAAATTGGCCTCAGGAGCCAGTTCCAGGAGCCCCAGTCCATCCCGGAGGGAAGGACCCAGGGAGGCTGAGGCAGGGCTCCTGTATGGGGGGTGCTCATTCAGTGCTGGGTCCTGGCGGGCTTTGGGATCCACACGCGAGCAGGGCTCACCCTAGGTGAGGGTGCACCTCCTGTGAGTCAGATCTCCTGTGGGAGGCGCTGGACCCAGACTCTCCCTCCATGAACACTCCTAAAGCAGGGGTGGTATTTTCTGGGACATCTGCATGCCTCCAGCCCACACACGCCAACACAACTCTGCCTGCACCCATTGCCCAAATCAGTGGAGTCAAGTCCAGATTTGCTCTGCTGATCCTAATGCTTCCCCTCTTCTTCCTGTGTCCAGGGTAGCCTCTGGGCAGACAGGGCTCAGCATCTGGAGCTCCATAAAGTTTCTGGGACTGGAGTGTACCCCAACCTCTACCATAAACCCCTGGATGATAGGAAGTGTGAGCTCTGGGGGATAAACAATGCTTACACAGGAGTTCCTCAGTGTTGTTACCTTTATCCTCACATCTCCCTATGAGGCAGGTTCAATGTTAACCTCCATTCCCAAGATTCAGGAACTAAGGTCACAGAGCTACTCTTCGGCAAAGCCAGGATTCAAACCAACTCTGCCTGGCTCTGAAGGGGCTGTTCTTGGTGAAGGATGGAAGGGTGGGTTTGTCACATAAAATATAGGACACCCCATTAAATTTGAATTTCAGATAAATGTCTCTTTTTTTTTAGTATAAATATGTTCCAAATATTGCATGGGACATACTTACACTAAAAAGAATTATTCCTTGTTCATCTGAAATTCAAGTTTAACTAGGTGTGCAGGATTTTTATTTGTTGAGTCTGGTAACCCGGCTTGAGAGTCTACACTCTTCTCAGTACCATGAAGCCCCTCTTTGGCAGGCTCCCTGCCTGGGAATTGAGGACATGTGGGCAGAGGGTGGGAAGAGTATTGGGAAGGCAAGTTCTGAAATCATCCACTTTCTCAGTGAAGGGATTTCTTGAATTTTATTACAACGGAGTTTTATTATGCTGGAAAGTGATGCATTAAAGCAATATGGGAATGATCTTTTCTGTTTTCCTTTCTGCTGTGAATAGTTTAATGAGTTGCTAACCCCAACTCTGACCTTCCAGAAATCGTCCTGCTCATGCCTCAGGCCTCTTCTCTCCAGCATCCCCAGTCCTCCTCTTCCTCTGGTCTGTATGTGATGCATGGTCTGAAGATGTATGTGAAGCCCAGTTACTGACACCCTTTCTGTGTTTCAGGTGGCCTGAGCTGTGTATGGGGGAGGAGGTGGAGCCATCATCCCAGGAATGAGCATCACATGGGCAGTATCCTATCTAGAGGGATTTGCAGATGAAGAAAGAGGTCAAGAGCTGCTACGGTTCATGGAGGAGGAGCTGGGCCTACTGCCCACACAGCTGGTCCCCTAGTCAGAGAAGCCAGGATCCCAACCCACTGACCCTCCCTGTTCAGAGAAAGGACTTGAACATCTTTCCCCACCTTACATCCCCGTGGCCAGAGTCTGAAGTCTTTCTTCACAGATGTGCTGGACAAGACCGCACATGGAGGCTGCCCAGAGAGCCTTTCAAGGCAGGCTGCACTGGCAGCCAGGTCCAGGGGATATAAGTGGGAGATGGACTTGGGTGGGGAGACTTGCCAGCACCTCTAAGGTATGTAACACCCACCCCACTGCTCAGAAACAGACTGAGGAGATTAAACAAATGGATCATTAAAAGATTTTTGTTGTTGTTTGGGAATAATTTATCAATTAAACTTTGTAAATTAGGGATGGCGGTGTTGTTTTTAGACAAGCCAGATCCAAGATCTTGACTGGGAATTTGGGTCTCTTCCATGACACCTCACTGGCTTCCAGCTTCTAGCAGCCTTTCTCTTCTTAAGTTCCAGGAATGAAGTTCCTATGTTTGCAGCCAAGTTGACTGATCCCGGGTGCGCCCCTTGTCTCTGTGGAGTACCCAAGTTTTGCCTCATAGCCCTAGGCTTGCCACCAAGAGGTGCTATACTTCCTCCATAAATCTGCAATCCAACCTTCCATCCATCCATCCATTCCTCCATATACCCACTCATCCACTCATCTGTTCATCATCCACCCACCAATACATCCACCCATTTGTCCCCTCATCCATCTATCCATCCATCCATTCATCTACTCAACCAGCCATCCACCCATCAATCCATCCTTCTGGCTCTTCCCTTCAACCACTCACCAATTCTCTCCAGGTACTACTCTAGCCCTGAGATGCCTTTTGCACCAGGAAAAGAAAGATGCACCTCCTGCTTTCTGGACCATGGGGGAAGATGAATCAAGCATCAAAGGCCGGAAACCTAGAGGTCACCCAGAAAGACCTCACCTTGATACAGATCAAAACCTTTGCTTTCTCCTCACCGAAGGAGTAACCTCTGTGAAAGGCAGGGAGGGCTTCCTGGCTTCCTACCCAGGCAGGAGCTAAGGAGGGACAACATCTGAGTACTCTTCACCCTTACTGCCCATCTCATGATTTTCTTCCATAAATTACAAAAAAAAAAAAAAAACAAAGCAAAGAAAAAAATAGCAAAGAAACAAATCTTTATTTCTCTGTTTACTCCTTTGCATTTAATGAGCAGTTGTTAACATGACTGAAACCATCTGATGATTTTTGCCAAATGGAAAAATCTCCCTACAGGGGCAATAAAACAAATATTCAGGATAGAGAGAGGCAGTCATAAAAGGCATTACCCGGTTGTAAACAGAGGCGGGTGGTGGTGATGTATTACCCCTGCTTCGGCAGCTTTCAACAAAGTTCAGAGATTCCAGGAGGGGCTCTGACCCGAGGCAATATTTACTTCTGTGGCTTCTTCCGCAGGTCAGTACGGGTATAATTCTGTCTACCAGTTGACTGCAGTTGAGGTTTGAGCAGGAAGCTCCAACCCTGAGCACTCATAACTCAGTAGGATTCACTCCCCGCTGCCCAGAACACACCAAGAAAAGCCCATTGTACTGTCCTGGCCAGGTGGGGTGAGGGTCTCTGCACACCCTGGATGGATGTGCAGAGCTGGATGGCTTTAGTTTGTACCTGGTCCATTAGAACCACTTGTCTGCCACACTGAAAGCTGTATTTTGTCCCAGTGTGCTCAGAAGGCCCGTGCTTTTCTGATGTTCCATCATGCAGAGATGGCAGTCTTAACAACCTCATGGTTTGGTAGAAAGAGCCCACTAGACTTCGTGCAGATCTTAAAGTCTGAAGTCAAAGCAAAATTTAAACTATGAGTTTAAGAACAGGAGTCCTACCATTGGGTCCAAGCACCAACCTGCCTTGTGAGGCTGCACTTAGCCTGTAGGTCTGTATGGTGACAACTGCAGTATAAACGAGAGTCAGACAGATCCTGACAATTCCAGAGATGGGTCACATGGCCCTCTGACAGCAGCATGGAAGGGTAAGTAAGCATGCTTGTCCTGGACTTCAGGTATAACCACTAATGCCCAGAGAGTAAAGGGGCTTCCCACCCCCTGCCGAGCTGGCAGTGCAGACCAGACTCCACCCAGAGCTCCTGCGATGGCCCCTGTGTTCCCATCATGCTCCAGTCTGGGTGTGGAGGTGCCCACCTTTGGTCACTTTGGACTTAGAAGATCAGCTTCCCCCAACCTAGAGCCCCTTTCCAGGAGCACTGACTGGTGTGCAGTAGGGTCTGAAGCCTCATTGTTAGGCTCTACCCTACAGCCAAGAGGATGCAGCTTAATAAATTTAACCATAGCTGACCTCGAAGAGCAGAATGAAGTCTGGTCTGTGTCTGATGCCTGCCGTGGGGTCTCCAGAGTCTCAGAGGCCCAGGCTGGCTGGGAACCCCAGTGTGGGCCATGGGCTCCCCTGTTTCATACCCCACTGACTCCTTCCCAGGGGACTCAAAGGGTCCCTAAGAGGCACCCCCTCACCCCTGCCCTAGCAGATCTGAAATCCTCATAGCTAAGGTCATGCCCAGGAACCAGCTTCTTAGGACAGAGGAGTCATTACTGGGGCTGGAAGAGGGGATGGGATCTGCTCTTCCCTTCCACTGGAGCCAGAAGCTGGGAGAGTGGCACTCTTCCATTCTGTATGTGCAGGGAGTGCCAGAATGTAATCTTATTTACATCTTCCCAGTTTACGCCTCTTGTTTTATGAGGCAGTTCTCACATCTATTTATCTCTCCCACCAAACTAGGGGTTCTCATCCGTATTTTGCTACCAAAGAATGAATCCAGGATTTAAAGACTTGAGGGAGGTTGCTCAGGTGATGGGTAGAGATGCAGGGTCCCGGGGGGTGCCATGCCCTCAGCTGCAGCACCTTAAGGATGATTGGGAAGTGCTGTCGGGCAGAAGCAGCTCATACAGGGGTGAAGGTGCACCTGCTTAAGCAGATTTGACCTTAGCAAGGTGTTGGGAAAACAATTCATTGCCCATAGTCACTGCCGCCACCGCAGTTCTAACAGGAGGCTTCTCAGGCAGGTATCTGCTCCCTGGGTCAGACCTGATAGCAAGAAAAACAGGTTTTAAGCTCCCACCCCTCATCCCTGCCCCCTTGCTGCTTTCATCCTGGTCCCTAAACATGCTCTTAAGTGGGAGCTTATTTTCTGCAAGCTCCAGCCCCTGGAATTTGGGCAATCATGGTTTCTGGGAGAACCAGCCAGCTCCAGCCTAGGAACTGATAGGAGATGGGAGTGAAGATAAATTGATCTCTTTACCCAGGGCCAGCTTCCCATCAGCACTGGGGAAGGGGAGGGGGAAATGGAAGGAGACAGAAGGAAGGTGGGAAAAGACAGCTGTACTGAGGTCCCAGGAGAGAGGGCACTTCCCAGGAGTGGCATCTTGGTGGGAGGAAGAGGGTGCCCATGTGGACCCATCAGTCATCCTCTCTGGAGCAAGCCTCCAGTTCCAGGATCCCAGGAAGTACAGTGAGCACAGGGCCAGGCTGGGGTGGGCTGCCACCCACCTGTCCACCCTCCACCCTGAACAAGAGGAGGCATTTTCCACCCAGGCCACAGTTAAGACCTGCCTTTTCCCTCCTCTCATTCAGGTGTGTCCAGCCCGGGTGTGTCCTTACCCCAGAGTACTTCTGGGGCCAGGAGGTGGCCGGGGCTGAGAACAGCTGGATCAGTTCTGAAAATGACCCTGGACCAAGAGAGGGGAAAAAAGAAAAAAACTTGTTTATTTAGGCGGAAATGCTTTGTGTGTGCAAAATTTGACCTCCATCTCCCCTCTCCAGGTTGCCAGATGGTAGATGTGTTTAGTTTGCAGATAAGATAAAGGCAGAAACTGGACTGGATGGAGAATTACCTGTCAGGCTTCTCTGTGGCCCGCTGCCCACTTCAGGCTCCCCTTAGTCTGTGCCCAGTGAGGAGGGGCACCAGTAGGTGGCATGACCCAGTGTGTCCCAGGAAAGATCCTTAACCTCCCTAACCTGGCCCCGTCCACCTTCCCAGCCCCACCTGCAATGTCTACTGTAGGACCCTGTGAACTGCTCAGCCAAGGCTGAGTTCAACTCAGACCACAGCGGAGGAGGGAAGAGATGCACTCAACACTTCAGGCAGGCAGCCGGAGTCTCCACCCAACACCCAGGCACCTTGGACAGAACCCATTTGGCTCCGGTAGCTGCAGATTGGGATGCTTTGCAGCTTAGCATGGGTGTGAGCCCCACACTTTCCACCCCTGGCAGGTCGGCTCAGGGAGGGTGGGTTAATGGTGAGGAGGCTAGCCAGCAGCCACGAAGGCGCTGTGTTCCTGCCCAATAAGCCCCCTGCCTCCTGGGATCCATTTGGGGAAAGAATCTGGAAAGGCACCTCTACTCCTGTCCCCGGGGCGCTCAACAGCCTCCTGTCCCATCTCCCCACTCTCTGCATGACCCTGAGATGCTTCCCCCGAGTGACCAACAAACCGAGTCGTCTCAGCAATGCCTCACCTCCAAGCCCCATGGTCACACCTGGGTGCGGGACTCACCCTCCCGGGCACCCAGCACTGCCCGCAGACATTCCTGGCTTCCAGCCTGCCCTGCAGTGGTGAGGGTGACTCCTCCCCTGGCGTCCCCTGGATTCTTCGTCCTCCCTCCCTTTCATAGGCAGAGACTGGAGGGCCTGGTGGAGGCTGATCCCCAAGGGTTTGGCTTCCAGGCAGAAGCTGAGTGAGCAACCCAAACTCGCCGGAACCCCTCTGCTGCCTGGAAGAGGTGTCCTTGGGGCTCACCAGGTGCCTCCACGTTGTTGCTCTTCCCTCATTGCAGACGAGGAAACAGGCTCAGGGAGTTGGTCTCAAGTAAATGGGAAAGAAGGGATCTGAACTCACACTCAACCACAAACCCCAGATCCTCCCTTCCTGTTTGCTGCACACACCCTCTCGGGGCAGGAGGAAGGGGGTAGCTCATCAAGATGGGCCTGGAGTCTTGAGCTACAACGAGGAGGGGTGAGGGCAGAGGAGAAGCACATCGTGGGGGAAATTTTAAAAGCTGGATGAAGGAGAGGGTTTTTGAGCTAAGTGCTGAAGATTAAAAGATCTAAAAACTAAAGATAAGACAGGTGGAAGGAGAGGGCGAGGGACACAAAAAAGAGGGTGAGGATGCTGGGGGCATGCAGAGGGCACCAGGGAGCATGATAAGGGGAAAGCGGTATCAGGTGTGGAGAGGATTATCACAGGGCTAAATAGGGAGGGCAGGTTGTGACCAGGTCACAAAGACCTCGAGTGCCTAACCAAGTTTTCCCACCTTTTCCAGCCCGTGGGCACAAATGGGCTTCATCTGCAGGAAAAGTCGCTCTCCTGCCTTTCACTGGAGCCCCTGCCCTCACAAAGCCCCTGCACCCAGAGCATATGATTGCAGCCAGTCATCTCATGTCCAGCCCACACAGCTATGTGAGAACACGCTGACATTGGCCCTACTGCTGGGACTGACCTAAAGCCACGGTGGGTCCACTGAGTGAGCCTACCAGCTCCAGCTGCCGAGGTGAAGGCAATGCTCCTCTCTGTGCCGGCTGCAGCAGCCCCTGTTTGTCCACTGCACCACACTCCACCCCACAGAGCTCCCATCTGCCCACAGCCCATCCTCAACCGTCTCAGACCTCCTCAGGGGGCTTGACCAGGAGCCAGAATGCTCTCTGGTCCTGCCACCTACAGCTTCACATCGCTGTTTTTCTCTCCAGACACCTTCTCAGCCATCTGAGTCCAGCCCATCCATCCATGACACCCAGGATGACCTGAACCCCATGAGTGGCCTCATCAAACCATGGCTGGGATTCCTGCAGAGCTCTGGAGGATAAAGGGTGTCCCCAAAAATATTGGAGCCCAGAACTAATAGGATCAGAGTCGATGTCTTTATCTGTGTACTATGTTAAGACACAGGGAATTTATTCTGGAGTGCTCCCAGGGTTGATAACCTGTGGAAGGGGAGAGAAGGAAGCAGGATTGAGCAGAGGAAGACATTAAGTGGTGGTGTAGCTTTAAAAGGATTCACAGGTGGCTTGATAGTAAAGAATCTACCTGCCAGTGCAGAAGATGCAGGAGACGTGGGTTCAGTCCCTGGGTCAGGAAGATGTCCTGGAGGAGGAAATGGCAACCCACTCCAGTATTCTTGCCTGGAGAAACCCATGGACAGAGGAGCCTGGCAGGTTACAGTCCATGGTGTCACAAAGAGACAGAGAGGTCTAAGCATGCATCTAAGAACATAGCCTTAAAAAGGTTCCAGTTAAGAGCCCTGGCTGAAAAAAGTGTCCCTCATGCTCCCACCCTGGTGTTGCTGGTGCTGTGGCCCAAGGAAGGATATGTCTGTGGCTGAATCTGTTCCCCTCAGCAGAGGACAGTTTCTGATGGGGTGGCCTTCAACCGATGGCACTCCCAGCATTTGTAAGAAACAAGTGCTTCAGGTCAGAAACGGGATGTGGTAGCCCATCACACATCACAGCCTCTACTACAGTCCACCCCTTGCCTTGCCAAGCCCTATCTTTCAGGGAGAGTTTTCTGTTAGAAGAGGACCTGACTGGTTAAGGTGCTGGACTTAGACAATGATAAGAACCCACACACGCAGGAGGCTCTTGGGTGTGGGTGGTCTGTTTGGACAAGCCAGGTGGACAAGTCCTCTGAACTCTCAGGGTGCCTGATTGGAGTTTCTTGGGTCACCTTTCAGAGTAGCGGTTTGGCTTGGTTTCAGATGAAGTGTAATTTTAAGAAATTTTATAATGGAAACAGCAGGGACATAAAAATTCCACCAGCTTGTAAGAACAGAATGTCTACAAACCTTCTGCAAGGGTTCTTGTATCAGCCAATTTTTACAGTCACAAGTGACTAAAACCCAACTGAGTAAACTCAGAGTGGGGAGGGGGAATTTACTATTTCTCATAAATAGGCAGAGGAAAGGAAGGGTGGACCTGCCTCTGGGAAGATTAAATCTCAGGTTCTCTCCCCCTTTGCATATTTAAAGTGGAAAATGAGCATTTGCTCCAGAGAAGTGGATGCAGTCCCCCTCCAGTCTTTCATGTCTGGGCTTGGTCCTGAGGCTTGGGGTGGGGGTGGGGATGGGGGGCTCAGTGGGCCCCTGAGCAGGGAGAGGTAGGAGCAGGGTGGAGGAGGCCTGGGAATGCTCCCCAGAGAGCCTGGGCGGCCCAGCCCCAGCGGTTCAGCCAGGGGTGCCGTAGATCTAGGGCTTGTGGCTGCTGTCCGATCCTGGTGGAGGCTCCTTCCCTCCACTCCCTTTCCTCCCCAGCTGCTGGGGTACAGATGAGGCCAGGCCCAGAATGGGGAACTAGCAGGAGCTAGAAGCAGGGGGTTGGCAGGGCTTGGAATTCCACTAGACTCTTAGAGCTGGCTTTTTCCTTCTTTATTTCTTACTGCTGGATTTTTTTTCAAAGTCTAGTAGGATACTCAGGACGTGTGGTCTGAGGCAATAATAACCCTTCCTCTGAGTCCTATGGCCTGGCAAGATCCTGAGTGGGTGAGGAGCGACATTGCAGGGATTCACAGGGGTGCTTTGAGGGGTTTGGTCTGCACAGGACCCTTAATCCTGAGCTCAGAGGAGAGAGTGCCAGACAAGGAGAGCATGGAGGACACCAGCCCCAGGTGGCCCAAGAGCTGGGCCTGGGGATCACTGGCATTCAGACAGATGTGCCAGCAAGTGCACGAATTAACCATTCTCTTCTGGTTACTACTCTCTGTTCACATCTGTGCAATACCTACAGTTCAGGAAGCACAGTAGTGAGAGAAGTGAGGAGGTGAACTTAGTTCTAGTGAGTATCTACTAAATGCTATCCTGCTCCTGGGAAATAGACATATGTCAGATTTTTAGTTGACACAGGAATTCTATAAACAGGCAATCTTATTGCCATTTGTTAACCTAGGAAAAATACAGACATAGGAGACATAAATAACTTGCCCAACCCTAGAACTGGTGAGTGGCCAGGATTAAAATCTGGGTTGTCTGATTGAAGCCTGGGAGGGCCACACTGCCTGTCTGTATCAGGCAACACTCTCCTGTGTTCTAGGGAAAGTCACTTTCACAATGCTGAGCACTTTCAGCAGTTTCACAGTGCTGCACCTCTATGCTAGCATCTGCACTTGCAAATAGGGTTGACCAAAGCCTTTGGCTGCAAAGAATACATTTATGTGAAAGTGCTCTGTAAACTGTGATGTGGTGTGCACATTGCACCTCAAGATGTCACAATTCTTACTCTCTCATCTGGTCACAACACAGCTCCATCAAGTTTACAAGGGTACAACTGTTTATTTGCTTTTTATTGATTTACAAATACCTCAGAGGGTGACAGGAACACTGATTTCCTCATTCCATTAACATAGTCCTCGGCCTGTTGTTTTCTGCAGTTAGGGGCTGAATGTGAAGCTCAGAAGGTGTGCTAGACCTCAAAATCACTGGGGTCTTCAGTCTCTGCTTTCCCGATCTTGGGACCCTGATACCCAGTGGATGCAAAGCACCGAGGACCCTTCTGCGAGGCTGTTCCAGGAAGCGCTTGATAAATGGACTGAGAGATTGATGGGAAGAGAGATTAGGTGACCTGTCCTAAGTCAGTAAGCCTGGGGATCTGACCCCAAGTCTCCTGATGGCCCGTGTGGGCAGATTTGACCAGGAGAGCTGTCAAAATAGAGGGAGTTGAGCCCCCAAACATTTTTTTTTTTTAATTAATCCTGGTGGGCCCAGCAATGGAAGGACCTGAGTTCCCTGTTACAAAGATCTCAGCAAGCCCACTCCTTCTTCCCATTGATCTGCAAACACCAAGAGCTCAGAGGCATCATAGGTGCCTGAAGTTCCTCCTCCTCAATGCGGCCTGGGGAGCTCTTTTCCTTCAAGGAAGGCAGAGCCCAGGCATGCTTCAAGGTAGATATTTCTATTTGTTTCTTCCCCCAAGAAAAGCACAACGAAAGGCGCCAATGCATTCCACACCCTCTTCTCAAGGCCTATTAATAAGGAGCCTGGGGCCAGATCATAAACATGGCAAACTCTGTAACCACCAAGGCCAGCAGAACGAGGGCTGCATTAAAAGGGGGAATTTCAGCAAAATGCTGCACAGGTCCTAAATTCGTACCAGATGAGTTCCAGAAGATTAAAGTTATTATAATAAAGCCCCAGGGAATCAATCATGCTCTGCCATGGAACCTTCTCGCTTTACCTCATCGTTCACACACATCACTTTCTCTAGGGCCTCGAGGAGGATGTGGAATTCGTGGAGTTAAATGTGGCAAAGGGCAGAGGGATAAGCTTCACTGGTTCAGAAGACCCTGGGCCGTTTCAAGCTGTGCTGAACTTCAGACTGGAAAGCCCCAACAGTGGGGAGGACTTGGCCTGGATGGGTGGCTGGGGCTGACTTGTGGCTTATTTTGTGACTCATCATAGTTGGGGGGCAGGGGAGGGCACAGGAGGGGAAGGATATTCTTCCCAACTTCTCAGCCTGCCTGGAAATGATCATTGCCCAAACCTTGATAAGCAACAGGCTAAAAGCGGCAAAGAGGCTTAGTACGTTGTGAAACATGGCTCGGTTCTCTTTGTCTTTTGATGCTACTTTGATGTTTTCCCTTTTTCACTTTTATTTTTCTCAAAGTTCCTCCCTGCCATCTGAGATTAACCTCCTGTGTGCCCAGAAACTGTGAGTCCCCTGGCTCTGGGCTCCAGGTTCCTGTCTTGCAGAAGACCCTGTTCCCACTTGGAGGAGAGTTCTGTCTCCCAGAGGCCACCGTGGGCATGCCACACTCCTTCACCTCTGTCCTGGAGTGGAAGCCCAACACTCATTCCCCACTGAACCTCTGAGACCAGGTGTCAATACTCACCGCCACTTTCCAGCAGAGTCCTAGAACAGTTCACAGAGAAGATGCAACCTCTCAGACTCAGACCCGCCTAGAATCTCTGCCTGGCACTTGCATCTTGCTCCAGCCCAGTCCTCTACAAACATCCCTAGCTTGGCCACACACCAAAGGACCTGGGTCCAAGTGCTCTGTCCCATATTCACTCCTGCTTCATGATGCTGAGTGGGACATTTCATTCTCTTTGGATAAGACCCAGCTTTCAGCCTCAGAAACATATTTGGATCCCAGTGACCAAGCCAGGTACTCACAAATTGACCACCCTTGCCACGTTGCCTGACTTCTCATTTATGCATCCTTACTTAAGCCAACATCTAACAGGATTTGTGCGTCAGTATCTGGGAGAGTTTTCTGTACTTTTCTGTTTTCTGTGCTATCTCTTTTAGTTTATGTGTCAGAATTGTGTTAGCTTTCCAAACAAGGATTGAGAGACTTCCCCACCTGCCATTTCTGAACTCTGGATCAGCTTAAACTCAGTGTTTGAAAAAAGTTCATCTAGAAAAAAGTTTGGATCAGATGTTTTACAGGGTGTAGTTCTTTGAAAACTGTTTGGGTTTTCTCTTTAGGCTTTCCTATCTCTCCTTGAGTCAATTTTGATCATTTGTATTTTCCTAGAAAAGAGGACATTTTAGTCAGGCTTTCAGAGTCACTAATATGTTTGCATAATTCTGTTTCTTCTTTTTAATACTCAAGTTTGGATATTTGTATGTTCTCTTACTCTATTTTTTTCCCATCTTCCTTTCTTCTTCTTCTTTTTTTTCCTTTATTAGTTTATTTTTGTCTTTCTTGACTAGACTAATAAATATTCTATTCTAGTCTGTTCTATTCTCCTTCTTCTCCCAAAGAAACACCTTTTGTATCATGATTAACTAATTATATGTTGCTATTCTGTGTTAACTTCTTAATTTGCTTATACTTTGTTTAATACCTTTTGTTAGCAAATTTAATTTTTTGAAATTTATTGAATAGAATTCTCAATTCATTTGTTTTTGCTTTGTCATATTTATTACTAAAATATTAATGGCTGTCCATTTTCTCAAGATTACAGTTATAAACAAAATCCCAAAAATTTTATAAGGAGTTTTGTTTTGAGAAAGTTCTGTGAGCTATCTTAAGTTTTCTTGACCAAAGTATTGTTTGGGAAAGGGTTTTTGAAATTGCAAAATTGTTCCTTGTTATTATTGGCAATGACTAACCTTTGTTATGTATTTCTAGTTTGACTCTATTGATGTTATAGAAAATAATTTCTGCTATTTTTTCACTTTATTTTTTAATCTGAGATCTTCATGAAATAATATAAAAAGTGGACTATAGAAAAGAATGTAAACTTTCTGTCTGCAGTGCATGGAGACCTATTCATATAAATAAACACATGTGTGTGCTCAGTCACTTCAATCGTGTCTGACTCTGCGACCCCATGGACTGTAGCCTGCAAGGCCCACTCTGTCCATGGAATTTTCCAGGCAAGAATACTGGAGTGGGTGGCCATGCCCTCCTCCAGAGAAATAAACGTATGTTTATATAAATATATGTTTGTGTTATGTGTATGATCAATCTAATCAGTTATATTATTTAGATTCTTAGTATTTTACTCATCCTTAATTTCTTGACTTAGTGGTTTGAATGAGAGAGCTATATTAAAATCTTCTAAAGATTTTGTGTTTTGCCAAGTTTATACTTCTGTTTACTCTGGCTTTTGCTGTGTTTATTAGTGCTATGCTATTTAATAAAAATCATTAAAAATATTAACAAAAATATTTTTATGTGAATATTTATGCTGAGTACAATATTTTTATATTGAATACAGTTCAATATTATTATGACATACTCCTCTTTTTTGGTCTTCAATGTTAACTATGTATGACACTAACACCCAGACTTCTATTTATGTACAGTGGACTGGAATATTTTTGCTCTTCTCTTTGCTTTCAACCTTCCTAATTTCCTTTATTTTAATTGCATATTTTTATAGAATGCCTGAGATTTGTTTTGGTCCTGACTGAGATAAGCCTTTCTTTTATGAGTTAAGTTTATACATTTGTATTTATTGCTTAAGATAGATGCTGTAAGACATGACTTTGGGGTTCCATTTTAATGCTTCCTTGATGTTTTTAATTTTTTTCTGTCCTTTGAGTTCTGGCTTTTCTTCCACCTCTAAAACCATCGTCAGGAATTTGGAAGGGATATAGTTGATTTTTAGTTTTATTGTATAACTTAAAACTTTAAAAAAAATTCGATAAATTACTATATCGTAAGGATTGATATGTTAGTACAAAGTCAGGTTGGAAATATGTGTTGTGGCTAGAGAACTTTCCGTGATTTGACTTCAGTATTTTGTTGTTTTTTTCTCTACAAAGTTTCTTGTTATAAAATCAGATGTCTTCTCATCCTCTCACCTCACCCCTCCTGTGAAACGTGGTCACAGACAATAAAAACCCTATTTGGTAATATGCTTCTCTAGTCCTTCTGCCCATGCTCACCAGGCCTGGTTGGGAAAAGCTAATTGGGGTTGACCCTCTAGTCTCAAGGGCGTACCAGCCACTGGCCTTCACCCTTGTCATTGGAGGGCACTGGGACACTCCCTCAGCCAGACAGCACTGTCGTGGGGTTGCTCATTTTGTGATGTGACAACCTCTGTCCCTGAGCTGTCTCAATTGTGGTGTGTCAGCCTGTCTGCCCTCTGATGGAGAAGGATAAGAGGCTTATGGAAGCTTCCTGATGGGAGACTGACTGAGGGGGAATCTGGGTCTTGTTCTGATGGGAGGGGCCATGATCAGTAAATCTTTAGCCCAATTTTCTGTTGATGGGTGGAGCTGTGCTCCCTTCCTGTTATTTACCTGGGGCCAAACTATGGTGGAGGTAATGAAGATAATGAGAAATAAGATATTAAGAAATGAAATAATAAGAATAAGAATGAAGATAATAAGAAATTTAGAAAACTCAGAAGTGGACACAGGACTGGAAAAGATCAGTTTTCATTCCAATCCCAAAGAAAAGCAATGCCAAAGATTGCTCAAACTACCGCACAATTGCACTCATCTCACACTATGAGATAGTGTGTAAAGTAGTAAAAGTAGTAAAAGCTAGTAGAAGTAGTAAAAGCTAGGAAAGTAATGCTCAAAATTCTCCAAGCCAGTCTTCAGTAACACATGAACCGTGAACTTCCAGGTGTTCAAGCTGGTTTTAGAAAAGGCAGTGGAACCAGAGATCAAATTGCCAACATCCACTGGATCATCGAAAAAGCAAGAGAGTTCCAGAAAAACATTTATTTCTGCTTTACTGACTATGCCAAAGCCTTTGACTGTGTGGATCACAATAAACTGTGGAAAATTCTGAAAGAGATGGGAATACCAGACCACCTGATCTGCCTCTTGAGAAACCTGTATGCAGATCAGGAAGCAACAGTTAGAACTGGACATGGAACAACAGACTGGTTCCAAATAGGAAAAGGAGTACGTCAAGGCTATATATTGTCACCCTGCTTATTTAACTTATATGCAGAGTACATCATGAGAAACACTGGGCTGGAAGAAGCACAAGCTGGAATCAAGACTGCCAGGAGAAATATCAGTAACCTCAGATATGCAGATGACACCAACCTTATGGCAGAAAGTGAAGAACTAAAGAACCTCTTAATGAAAATGAAAGACGAGAGTGAAAAAGTTGGTTTAAAACTCAACATTCAGAAAACTAAGATCATGGCATCCAGTCCCATCACTTCATGGCAAATAGATGGGAAGACAGTGGCAGACTTTATTTTTTGGGACCCCAAAATCACTGCAGATGGTGACTACAGCCATGAAATTAAAAGACACTTACTCTTTGAAAGGAAAGTTGTGACCAACCTAGACAGCATATTAAAAAGCAGAGACATTACTTTGCCAACAAAAGTCGGTCTAGCCAAGGCTATGGTTTTTTCAGTAGTCATGTATGGATGTGCGAGTTGGCCTATAAGAAAAAGCTGAGTGCTGAAGAATTGATGTTTTTGAACTGTGATGCTGGAGAAGACTCTTGAGAGTTCCTTGGGCTGCAAGGAGATCAAACCAGTTCATTCTAAAGGAAATCGGTCCTAAATATTCATTGAAAGGACCGATGCTGAAGGTGAAACTCCAATACTTTGGCCACCTGATGTAAAGAGCTGATTCATTTGAAAAGACCCAGATGCTTGGAAAGATGGAAGGCGTGAAGAGAAGGGGACGACAGAGGATGAGATGGTTGGATGGCATTACCGACTCAATGGACATGAGTTTGAGTAAACTCTGGAAGTTGGTAATGGACAGGGAGGCCTGGTGTGCTGCAGCTCATGGGGTTGCAAAGAGTCAGACATGACTGAGTGACTGAAATGACTCAACAAGGCCGAGGCTAATTTGCAGAGAATGTGGAATGAGGCAGGATAATCAAGGATTATTTTTCCTTTTTCCTAGATTGAGTTCTTTTGGTTCATTTGAGAAATTACTGAGCAGGAGGCTTGGCTACATTTTCTTGAAATGCTTTTTTAAATGCCATCTAAGTCCGTCTGTCTTCTTCTCTAGGCCGTGACATTTAGAGGAGGAGGAGTATCTTTTTCACGTTTGGGGCTCTAGCACTCATTTAGCTCCTGGCACGCAGGACTTGAGGAGTGTTTGTGGAGCCTGTACCTTGACAGTGTGCAGGTTGGACTGGCCAACAGAAGCTTCCAGTCTGCTGCACAAACAACTGATGGTCAAGTTGATTCCCACCACAGTTGCTACCAGCCAGGCCATATGCCCTCCCTTTGTTATAAAAACCCAATTTGGACAATGCGACCCTTTGTCTCACTCTTATCTTTATTGTAGCTAATTGTACTGTTTTGAGATAAGAACCCTAGTGCATTATATTAAGTGAAATAAGCCAGACACAAGGACAAGTACCATATGTGGATTTTTTTTTTTAAGTCAAATTCATGGAAGTAGAAGGGAGAATGGTAGTTGCCATAAGCTGGGGGTAGGGGGAGCGGGGGGCAGTGGGGAGAATGGGGAGATGTTGGTCAAAGAGTACAAAATTTCAGTTGTGTGGGATACATAGATTCTAGAGATGTAACTTATACCATGGTGACTATGGTTAAAAATATAGTGATGGATACTTGAAGTTTGCTAAGACAGTAGATTTCAGGTGTTCTTACCACACACATAAAAAATGATAACTAGATGAGGAAGTTGGATATGTTAATTAACTTGACTGTATCATTTTACTATGTATAGGTATATCAAAATATCATATATTAGACCTTAAATATATACATTTTTAAAATTTTAAAATAACTAGAAAATTCCAAATACCTCACCAGATAGAAGAAAGCTTTCTTTTTTGAAAAGGAAAGATCTACTGTTTAAACAAGCATTAAAAAAATTTTAGGGTGCATTTTCTCATGATCTTGATTTGTTATATAAAAAAAATAATTAATGACCAAAGTTCTAATGGAAAGTTTAACTTTCATTGAAGAAGAATCATTTTCAAATTCATTTAGGCAGTAAATTAGCCTCGGGAACAAAAATGCTGTCCTCAAGAGTCTTAACCATCTGGAGAAGTGGTTTCCATGTAAAAATTTACAGTTGCTTGATTACATTTTAGTGCTTTTAGTTTGATTTCTCTTGAGAAATTTCCTTTCAGTTACGTTACTTGAATTTCAATATGGCTTGCACGATGATCATAGTTTTAGATTCTCATTATAAGAGAGTCAATGCCTTGTCTATATGTAGATCCCTCCTTTTGATAGAATTTAATCTGAAAATGGATGTCTATTTTTTCTAAAATAAATTGCTAAATAAATTTCTAAATTATTATTTCTAGCATTCTATTATTCTAAATTATTTCTAATAAATTGCTAAATAAATTTCTAAATTTCTAAAATAAATTGTTAAAATAAAGTAGTCAAATTGAATTGACTATTTCCAGATTCTATTTCAATAGCACTGACAAATGCTGGTATAGAAGTCACTTTCCTTCTTCTTTTCCCTCTTCCCCTCTCTATCTTTCTCTTCTCTCTGTTTTTGTGGTCATGAGTGATCGATGGATTAGTAAATTTAAAGGATTTGATGTTGTATGAGTAAGAAGATAATTGAGTACATGCCTGTGTCCCTGTTTGGTCATTTTTCATTGTTTAGAAGTGAAAGATAGATAAACACATAAAAACTAGCAATCTAACATAGAATATTAGAAACAGTGTCTCTTGCTATTAATAAGTATGCCACATTATATAGGTTTTGTTTTTATCAATAAAGTTTTGTCAAACATGTCTCATTTTTTTTTTTTTTTTCTTTTTTTTTTTTTTTTAATTTTTTTATTAGTTGGAGGCTAATTGCTTCACAACATTTCAGTGGGTTTTGTCACACATTGATATGAATCAGCCATAGATTTACACTTATTCCCCATCCCGATCCCCCCTCCCATCTCCCTCTCCACCCGATTCCTCTGGGTCTTCCCAGTGCACCAGGCCGGAGCACTTGTCTCATGCATCCCACCTGGGCTGGTGATCTGTTTCACCATAGATAGTATACATGCTGTTCTTTTGAAACATCCCACCCTCACCTTCTCCCACAGAGTTCAAAAGTCTGTTCTGTATTTCTGTGTCTCTTTTTCTGTTTTGCATATAGGGTTATCGTTACCATCTTTCTAAATTCCATATATATGTGTTAGTATGCTGTAATGTTCTTTATCTTTCTGGCTTACTTCACTCTGTATAAGGAGTTCCAGTTTCATCCATCTCATTAGGACTGGTTCAAATGAATTCTTTTTGACGGCTGAGTAAAATTCCATGGTGTATATGTACCACAGCTTCCTTATCCATTCATCTGCTGATGGGCATCTAGGTTGCTTCCATGTCCTGGCTATTATAAACAGTGCTGCGATGAACATTGGGGTGCATGTGTCTCTTTCAGATCTGGTTTCCTCAGTGTGTATGCCCAGAAGTGGTATTGCTGGGTCATATGGCAGTTCTATTTCCAGTTTTTTAAGGAATCTCCACACTGTTTTCCATAGTGGCTGTACTAGTTTGCATTCCCACCAACAGTGTAAGAGGGTTCCCTTTTCTCCACAGCCTCTCCAGCATTTATTGCTTGTAGACTTTTGGATAGCAGCCATCCTGACTGGTGTGTAATGGTACCTCATTGTGGTTTTGATTTGCATTTCTCTAATAATGAGTGATGTTGAGCACCTTTTCATGTGTTTGTTAGCCATCTGTATGTCTTCTTTGGAGAAATGTCTGTTTAGTTCTCTGGCCCATTTTTTGATTGGGTCATTTATTTTTCTGGAATTGAGCTGCAGGAGTTGCTTGTATATTTTTGAGATTAATCCTTTGTCTGTTGCTTCATTTGCTATTATTTTCTCCCAATCTGATGGCTGTCTTTTCACCTTACTTATAGTTTCTTTTGTAGTGCAAAAGCTTTTAAGTTTCATTAGATCCCATTTGTTTAGTTTTGCTTTTATTTCCAATATTCTGGGAGGTGGGTCATAGAGGATCTTGCTGTGATTTATGTCGGAGAGTGTTTTGCCTATGTTCTCCTCTAGGAGTTTTATAGTTTCTGGTCTTACATTTAGATCTTTAATCCATTTTGAGTTTATTTTTGTGTATGGTGTTAGAAAGTGTTCTAGTTTCATTCTTTTGCAAGTGGTTGACCAGTTTTCCCAGCACCACTTGTTAAAGAGGTTGTCTTTTTTCCATTGTATATCCTTGCCTCCTTTGTCAAAGACAAGGTGTCCATAGGTTCGTGGATTTATCTCTGGGCTTTCTATTCTGTTCCATTGGTCTATATTTCTGTCTTTGTGCCAGTACCACACTGTCTTGATGACTGTGGCTTTGTAGTAGAGTCTGAAGTCAGGCAGGTTGATTCCTCCAGTTCCATTCTTCTTTTTCAAGATTACTTTGGCTATTCGAGGTTTTTTGTATTTCCATACAAATTGTGAAATTCTTTGGTCTAGTTCTGTGAAAAATACCATTGGTAGCTTGATAGGGATTGCATTGAATCTATAGATTGCTTTGGGTAGAATAGCCATTTTGACAATATTGATTCTTCCAATCCATGAACACGGTATGTTTCTCCATCTGTTTGTGTCCTCTTTGATTTCTTTCATCAGTGTTTTATAGTTTTCTATGTATAGGTCTTTTGTTTCTTTAGGTAGATATACTCCTAAGTATTTTATTCTTTTTGTTGCAGTGGTGAATGGTATTGTTTCCTTAATTTCTCTTTCTGTTTTTTCATTGTTAGTATATAGGAATGCAAGGGATTTCTGTGTGTTAATTTTATATCCTGCAACTTTACTATATTCATTGATTAGTTCTAGTAATTTTCTGGTAGAGTCTTTAGGGTTTTCTATATAGAGGATCATGTCATCTGCAAACAGTGAGAGTTTCACTTCTTCTTTTCCTATCTGGATTCCTTTTACTTCTTTTTCTGCTCTGATTGCTGTGGCCAAAACTTCCAACACTATGTTGAACAGTAGTGGTGAGAGTGGGCACCCTTGTCTTGTTCCTGATTTCAGGGGAAATGCTTTCAATTTTTCACCATTGAGGGTGATGCTTGCTGTGGGTTTGTCATATATAGCTTTTATTATGTTGAGGTATGTTCCTTCTATTCCTGCTTTTTGGAGAGTTTTAATCATAAATGAGTGTTGAATTTTATCAAAGGCTTTCTCTGCATCTATTGAGATAATCATATGGTTTTTATCTTTCAATTTGTTAATGTGGTGTATTACATTGATTGATTTGCGGATATTGAAGAATCCTTGCATTCCTGGGATAAAGCCCACTTGGTCGTGGTGTATGATTTTTTTAATATGTTGTTGGATTCTGTTTGCTAGAATTTTGTTAAGGATTTTTGCATCTATGTTCATCAGTGATATTGGCCTGTAGTTTTCTTTTTTTGTGGCATCTTTGTCAGGTTTTGGAATTAGGGTGATGGTGGCCTCATAGAATGAGTTTGGAAGTTTACCTTCTTCTGCAATTTTCTGGAAGAGTTTGAGTAAGGTAGGTGTTAGCTCTTCTCTAAATTTTTGGTAGAATTCAGCTGTGAAGCCAGGCGAAACACCCCAAGACACATATTAATCAAACTAACAAAGATCAAACACAAAGAACAAATATTAAAAGCAGCAAGGGAAAAACAACAAATAACACACAAAGGGATTCCCATAAGGATAACAGCTGACCTATCAATAGAAACCCTCCAGGCCAGAAGGGAATGGCAGGACGTCCTGAAAGTAATGAAAGAGAATAACCTACAACCTAGATTACTGTATCCAGCAAGGATCTCATTCAGATATGAAGGAGAACTCAAAAGCTTTACAGATAAGCAAAAGCTGAGAGAATTCAGCACCACCAAACCAGCTCTTCAACAAATGCTAAAGGATCTTCTCTAGACAGGAAATGCAGAAAGGTTGTATAAACGTGAACCCAAAACAACAAAGTAAATGGCAACGGGACCACACCTATCAATAATTACCTTAAATGTAAATGGGTTGAATGCCCCAACCAAAAGACAAAGATTGGCTGAATGGATACAAAAACAAGACCCCCATATATGCTGTCTACAAGAGACCCACCTCAAAACAAGAGACACATACAGACTAAAAGTGAAGGGCTGGAAAAAAATATTTCATGCAAATGGAGACCAAAAGAAAGCAGGAGTCGCAATACTCATATCAGATAAAATAGACTTTCAAATAAAAGCTGTGAAAAGAGACAAAGAAGGACACTACATAATGATCAAAGGATCAATCCAAGAAGAAGATATAACAATTATTAATATATATGCACCCAACATAGGAGCACCGCAATATGTACGGCAAACACTAACGAGTATGAAAGAGGAAATTAATAGTAACACAATAATAGTGGGAGACTTTAATACCCCACTCACAACTATGGATAGATCAACTAAACAGAAAATTAACAAGGAAACACAAACTTTAAATGACACAATGGACCAGCTAGACCTAATTGATATCTATAGGACATTTCACCCCAAAACAAGCAACTTCACCTTTTTCTCAAGTGCACACGGAACCTTCTCCAGAATAGATCACATCCTGGGCCATAAATCTAGTCTTGGAAAATTCAAAAAAATTGAAATCATTCCAGTCATCTTTTCTGACCACAGTGCAGTAAGATTAGATCTTAATTACAGGAAAAAAATTGTTAAAAATTCAAACACATGGAGGCTAAATAACACGCTTCTGAATAACCAACAAATCATAGAAGAAATCAAAAAAGAAATCAAAATATGTATAGAAATGAATGAAAATGAAAACACAACAACCCAAAACCTATGGGACACTGTAAAAGCAGTGCTAAGGGGAAGGTTCATAGCATTACAGGCTTACATCAAGAAACAAGAAAAAAGCCAAATAAATAACCTAACTCTACACCTAAAGCAATTAGAGAAGGAAGAAATGAAGAACCCCAGGGTTAGCAGAAGGAAAGAAATCTTAAAAATTAAGGCAGAAATAAATGCAATAGAAACTAAAGAGACCATAGCAAAAATCAACAAAGCTAAAAGCTGGTTTTTTGAAAAAATAAACAAAATTGACAAACCATTAGCAAGACTCATTAAGAAACAAAGAGAGAAGAACCAAATTAACAAAATTAGAAATGAAAATGGAGAGATCACAACAGACAACACTGAAATACAAAGGATCATAAGAGACTACTACCAGCAGCTCTATGCCAATAAAATGGACAACTTGGATGAAATGGACAAATTCTTAGAAAAGTATAACTTTCCAAAACTGAACCAGGAAGAAATAGAAGATCTTAACAGACCCATCACAGGCAAGGAAATCGAAACTGTAATCAAAAATCTTCCAGCAAACAAAAGCCATGTCTCATTTTTATTGCAATCCCTTGGCCATTTTTAACATAAAGGACTAGATACAAATCTGAAAAGTAAAGAAAATTATTCAGTAAAATCATTCTGTGAATGGAAAACTTGTCTAGTAACAAAAGGGAGTACTCATTTTTGCATAAACTAAGGGGGAAATGGCAGTCATAGACACTAGGTTTCAAGCAATATGCTTGTTTTCACTTGAGTGATCATCCCTCTACCCAAGACTCCACCTCCTTCCAACTCTGGTTCCCTCCGTGCCTTTCAGTTGAAAGAAATCCTCACCTAATCTGTTCCTAGTTCATGTTTTTGATCTAAGTACATTTATATCCATACCCTTTAAAAATTGATTAGTCATTGCATTGCAATGCTAAGTCAGTCCAGCTGTGTCTGACTGTGACCCTTTGGACTATAGTCCATAGCCAGGCTCTTCTGTCCAAGGGATTCTCCAGTCAAGAATACTGGAGTGAGCTGCCATTTCCTTCTCCAGGGGTTCTTCCCTACCCAGAGATCAAACCCTTGTCTCACATGTCTCCTGCATTGGCAGGCAGGTTCTTTACCACTAGTGCCACCCAGGATCCCAGTAGTTGCATTGGAGTTCATTTAAGATAATCTGAGTTTGCTTTCCAACAATATACCACCTCACATGTTGTATAAGGGTCTTTATTCCCAACTTTCCTCCCATCTTTAGTGCTATTATTGTCATATAATTTACTTTTTCATAAGCTATAAGTACACTGTACATAATACTTTAAAGATATTCCATTATCCTTTAGCACAATCAAAACTAATGAATTTTATCTTTCATTTATTCTATTTCTAATGCTCTTCATTTCTTGTGTAGATTCTGTTTTCTAACCAATGTCATATTCCTCCTTAGTGAAGGGCTTTCATTTTCTATAAGGGTTTTAAAAATATCACTTCATGGTAACAGTTTCTAATGAGAAGTTTGTTTTAATTTTTATTCTTGCTCTTCTGTAAGTAAAATGACTTTTATTCTGATCACCTTTAAGATTTTCTCTCTGTATTTGGTTTTTAGTGATCTGCATGTAAGTTTATGGGTTTTTTTGTTTGTTTGTTTCTTGTGTGTTGTTTTAGTGTTATCCTGTTTGGTGTTCTGTGAGCTTCTTGGATCTGTGGTTTGGTATCTGCCATTAATTTGAGAAAATTCTTGTTCTTGGAACTATTTCCTCAAATATTTCTTCTACTCCGTTGCCTCTCTTCTCCTGGCATTGCAACTATGTTTGTCTTAAAATATTTGATATTGTCCCACAGCACTTTAATGTGCTGTGTTTGTGGTTTTTTTAATTCTTTCTTTCTCTTTGTATTTAAGGTTAACTGACTTCTATCAGCTTATCTTCAGATTCATTGATTAATTCCTCAGCTATCTCGTATCCATTGGTATCATACTCCCACTGAAGGCATTCTTCATCTTTTATTATATTTTGCATTTCTAGCATCTCTGTTGAATTTTTTCTTAAAATGTCTCCTTTCTGATATTGCCCATCTGTTTTTGTATGTTGTACTTGTTCCACTAGAACCTTTTACATATTAGTCATAGCTTTGAATTTTTTAAATTTATTTTTTATTGAAGGATAATTGCTTTATAGAATTTTGTTGTTTTCTGTCAAACCTCAACAAGAATCAGCCAAGGGTATACACATATCCCCTCCCCCCTGAACTTCCCTCACATCTCCCGCCCCTTCCCAACCCTCCAGATTGACACAGAGCACCTGTTTGAGATTCCTGGGCCATAGAGCAAATTCCCTTTGGTCATCTATTTTACACACGATAATGTAAGTTTCCATTCTACTCTTTTCCATACATCTCACCCTCTCCTCCACTCTCCCCATGTCCATAAGTCTATTCTCTCTGTCTGTTTCTCCATTGCTGCCCTGTAAATAAATTCCTCAGTACCATTTTCCTAGATTCTGTATATATATGTATTAGAATACAATATTTATCTTTCAGTTTCTGACTCATGTCACTCTGTATAATAGACTCTAGGTTCATCCACCTCATCAGAACTGATTCAAATTCATTTCTTTTTATGGTTGAAAAATATTCTATTGTGTATGTATACCACATCTTCTTTATCCGTTCATCTGTCGATGGACATCTAGGTTGCTTCCATGTTCTAGCTGTTCTACATAGTGCTTCAGTGAACAATGGGATACAAGTGTCTTTTTCAATTTTGGTTTCCTCAGTGTTTATGCCTAGGAGTGGGATTGCTGGGTCAAATGGTAGTTTTATTCCTAGTTTTTTTAAGGAATCTCCATACCATCTTCCGTAGTGGCTGTATCAATTTACATTCCCACCAAAAGTGCAAGAGCATTACCTTTTCTCCACACCCTCTTCAGCATTTATTGTTTGTAGACTTTTTGATGATGGCCATCCTGACTGGTGTAAGGTGATAATCTCATCGTAGCTTTTTTTTTTTTTTTTAATCTAAGGTAAATCTTATTTTTTATTTATTATTTTTTTTCATTTATTTTTATTAGTTGGAGGCTAATTACTTTACAATATTGTAGTGGGTTTTGTCATACATTGACATGAATCAGCCATGGATTTACATGTATTCCCCATCCTGATCCCCCCTCCCACCTCCCTCTCTACCCAATCCCTCTGAGTCTTCCCAGTGCACCAGGCCCGAGCACTTGTCTCATGCATCCAACCTGGGCTGATGATCTGTTTCACCATAGATAATATACATGTTTTGATGCTGTTCTCTCAAAACATCCCACCTTCGCCTTCTCCCACAGAGTCCAAAACTCTGTTCTGTACATCTGTGTCTCTTTTTCTGTTTTGCATATAGGGTTATCATTACCATCTTTCCAAATTCCATATATATGTGTTAGTATGCTGTAATGTTCTTTATCTTTCTGGCTTACTTCACTCTGTATAATGGGCTCCAGTTTCATCTATCTCATTAGAACTGATTCAAATGAATTCTTTTTAGTGGCTGAGTAATATTCCATGGTGTATATGTACCACAGCTTCTTTATCCATTCATCTGCTGATGGGCATCTAGGTTGTTTCCATGTCCTGGCTATTATAAACAGTGCTGTGATGAACATTGGGGTGCACGTGTCTCTTTCAGATCTGGTTTCCTCAGTGTGTATGCCCAGAAGTGGTATTGCTGGGTCATATGGCAGTTCTATTTCCAGTTTTTTAAGAAATATCCACACTGTTCTCCATAGCGGCTGTACTAGTTTGCATTCCCACCAACAGTGTAAGAGGATTCCCTTTTCTCCACACCCTCTCTAGCATTTATTGCTTATAGACTTTTGAATAGCAGCCATCCTGTCTGGCGTGTAATGGTACCTCATTGTGGTTTTGATTTACATTTCTCCAATAATGAGTGATGTTGAGCATCTTTTCATGTGTTTGTTAGCCATCTGTATGTCTTCTTTGGATGAATGTCTGTTTAGGTCTTTTCCCCACTTTTTGATTGGGTTGCTTGTTTTTTGGCATTGAGTTGTATGAGCTGCTTGTATATTTTGGAAATTAATCCTTTGTCAGTTGTTTCATTTGCTATCATTTTCTCCCATTCTGAGGGCTGTCTTTTCACCTTGCTCATAGTTTCCTTTGCTGTGCAAAAACTTTTAAGTGTAATCAGGTCCCACTTGTTTACTTTGGTTTTTATTTCCGTTACTCTAGGAAGTGGGTCATAGAGGATCTTGCTTTGATTTATGTCATTGAGTGTTCTGCCTGTTTTCCTTAAAGAGTTTTATAGTTTCTGGTCTTACATTTAGGTCTTTAATTCATTTTGAGTTTATTTTGGTGTATGGTGTTAGGAAGCATTCTAATTTCATTCTTTTACATGTAGCTGTCCAGTTTTCCCAGCACCATTTATTGAAAACTCTGTCTTTGCCCCATTGTATATTCTTGCCTCCTTTTTCAAAAATAAGGTACCCATAGGTGCATGGGTTTATTTCTGGGCTTTCTATCTTGTTCCATTGGTCTGTATTTCTGTTTTTGTACCCTAATACTATACTGTCTTGATGACTGTAGCTTTATAGTATAATCCAAAGTCAGGAAGGTTGATTCCTCCAGCTTCATTCTTCTTTCTCAAGACTACTTTGGCTATCCAGGGTCTTTTGTGTTTCCATATGAATTGTGAATTTTTTTGTTCTAGTTCTGTGTAAAATGCTATTGGTAATTTGATAGGGATCACATTGAACCTGTAGACTGCATTTGGTAGTATAGTTGTTTTCACAATATTTGATTCTTCATATCCAGGAACATGGAGTATCTCTCCATCTGTTTAGGTCATCTTTGATTTCTTTCATTAGTGTCTTATAATTCTGTGTACAGTTCTTTTGTCTCCTTATGTAAGTTTATTTCTAGATATTTAATTCTTTTTGTTGTAATGGTGAATGGGATTGACTTCTTAATTTCTTTCTCTGATTTTTCATTGTTAGTATATAGAAATGCAAGTGCTTTCTGTGTATTGATTTTGTACCCTGCAACTTTGCTAAATTCACTGATTAGCTCTAGTAATTTTTTGATACTATCTTTAGGCTTTTCTATGTACAGTATCATGTCATCTGCAAACAATGAGAGCTTTACTTCTTCTTTTTTGATCCAGATTTCTTTAATTTGTTTTTCTTCTCTGATTACTGTAGCTAGGGCTTCCAGAACTATGTTGAATTATAGTGGTGAAAGTGGACACCCTTGTTTTGTTCCTGATCTTAGGGGGAATGTTTTCACTTTTTCACTATTGAGAATAATGTTTGCTGTAGGCTTATCATATATGGCCTTTACTATGTTGAGGTAGGTTCCTTCTATGCCCATTTTTGGAAGAGTTTTAATCATAAATGGGTGCTGAAAATTGTCAAAGGCTTTTTCTGCATCTATTGAAATTATCATATGGTTTTTATCTTTCAATTTGTTAATATAGTGTATTACATTTATTGATTTGCACATATTGGAGAATCCTTGCATTCCTGAAGTAAACCCAACTTGATCATGGTATATGAGCTTTTTGATGTGTTGCTGAATCCTGTTTGCTAAAATTTTGTTGAAGACTTTTGCATCTGTGTTCATCAGTGATATTGCCCTGCAGTTTTCTTTTTTGTATGTTGTCTTTGTCTGGTTTTGGTATCGGAGTGATGGTGGCCTCTTAGAATGAGTTTGGAAGTGTTCATTCGTCTGCAATTTTTTGAAAGAGTTTTAGAAGGATAGGCATTAGCTCTTCTCTAAATGTTTGATAGAATTCTCCTGTGAAGCCATCTGGTCCTGGGCTTTTGTTTTTTGGGAGATTTTTGATCACAGCTTCAATTTCAGTGCTTGTAACAGGGTTGTTCATAATTTCTATTTCTTCCTGCTTCAGTCTTGGAAGATTGAACTTTTCTAAGAATCTGTCCATTTCTTCCAGGTTATCCATTTTATTGCCATATAGTTGTTCATAATAGTCTCTTATAATCCTTTGTATTTCTGCATTGTCTGTTGTAACCCTCTCCTTTTTCATTTATAATTTTGTTGATTTGATTCTTATTTTTTTCTTGATGAATCTGGCTAAAGACTGGTCAATTTTGTTTATCTTCTCAAAGAACCAACTTTTACTTTTATTAATCTTTACTATTGCTTTTTTCATTTCTTTTTCATTTATTTCTGCTGAGATCTTCACGATTTCTTTCCTTCTAGTAATTTTGGGCTTTCTTTGTTCTTTTTTTTTTTTTTTGCAGTTTGTTTTAGGTGTAAAGTTAGGTTGTTTATTTGATGTTTTTCTTGTTTCTTGAGATAGGATTGTATTGCTATAAATTTCCCTGTTAGAACTGCTTTTGCTGCATCCCATAGGTTTTGAATTGTTGTGTTTTCATTGTCATTTGTTTCTGGAAATTTTTTGACTTCCCTTTTGATTTCTTCAATAAACTGTTGGTTATTTAGAAATGTGTCCATGTATTTGTGTTTCTTATAATTTTTTTTCTTGTAATTGATATCTAGTCTCATAGCTTTGTGATCAGAGAAGATGCTTGATATGATTTCAATTTTCTTAAACTTACTGAGGTTTGATTTATGACCTAAGATGTGGTCTGTCCTGGAGAATGTTACATGTGCACTTGAGAAGAAGGTGTATTCTTCTGCATTTGGATGGAACATCCTGAAGATATAAATGAGATCCATCTCACCTAATGTATCATTTTAAGACTTGTGTTTCCTTATTAATTTTCTGTTTTGATGATATGTCCATTTGAGTGAGAGGGGTGTTAAAGTCTCCTACTGTTATTGTGTTACTGTCAATTTCTCCTTTCATGTCTGTTAGTGTTTGTCTTATGTATTGATGTGCTCTTATGTTGGGTGCATAGATATTTATAATTGTTATGTCTACCTCTTGGATTGATCTCTTGATCATTATGTAGTTTCCTTCCTTATCTCTTGTAATCGTCTATATTTTAAGGTCTATTTTGTCTGATATGAGTATTGCTACTCCAGCTTTCTTTTGCTTCCCATTTGCAAGGAATATATTTTTCCATCCTCTCACTTTCAATCTATATGTGTCTTTAGGTCAGTAGTGGGTTTCTTGTAGACAGAATATATATGTCTTGTCCTTGTATCCATTCAGTCAGTTTGTGTTTTGGTTGGAGCATTTGATCCATTTACATTTAAATTAATTATTGATATATATGTTCCTATTGCCATTTTCTTAATCCTTTGGGTTAATTTTGTAGATTTTTTTTCTTCTGTTGTATTTCTTGACTATATAAGTCCCTTTAACATTTGTTGTAAAGCTGGTTTGTTGTTACTGAATTCTCTTAACTTTTGCTTGTCTGAAAAACTTTTTATTTTTCCATCAGTTTTGAATGAGATCCTTGCTGGGTACTGTAATCTTGGCTGTAGATTTTTCTCTTTCAATACTTTAAATATATCTTGCCATTCCCTTCTGGCCTTCGGAGTTTCTGCTGAAAGATCATCTGTTAAATGTATGGGGTTTCCCTTGTATGTTACTTGTTGCTTCTCCCGTGCTGCTTTAGTATTCTTTCTTTGTGTTTAGTCTTTTTTCATTTGATTAGTATGTGTTCTGGTGTGTTTCTCCTTGGGTTTATCCTGTATGGGACTCTGCACCTCTTGGACTTGATTGACAATTTCCTTTTCCATGTTGGGGAAATTTTCAACTATAATCTCTTCAAAAATTTTCTAATACCCTAACTTTTTCTCTTCTTCTTCTGGGACACCCCCCCCCCCCATAATTCACATGTTGGGGCATTTGATATTGTCCCAGAGGTCTCTGAGACTGTCCTCAGCTCTTTACATTGTTTTTACTTTATTCTGCTCTTCAGAAGTCATTTCCAGCATTTTATCTTCCAGCTCACTGCTGGAAGAATATCTGCTTCAGATATTCTGCTATTGATTCCTTCTAGAGTATTTTTAATTTCAGTAATTGTGTTGTTTGTCTCTGTATGTTTTTTCTTTAATTCTTCTAGGTCTTTGTTAATTGATTCTTGCATTTTCTCCATTTTGTTTTCAAGGTTTGTGATCATCTTTTCTCTCATTATTCTGAATTCTTTTTCAGGTAGTTTGCCTATTACCTCTTCATTTATTTGGGCTTCTGTGTTGCTAGTTTGCTCCTTCATTTGTGTAGTATTTCTCTGCCTTTTCATAATTTTTTTTTTAACTTATTATGTTTGAGGTCTCCTTTTCCCAGGCTTCAAGGTTGAATTCTTTCTTCCTTTTGGTTTCTGCCCTCCTAAAGTTGGTCTGCTGGATCATCAAAAAAGCAAGAGAGTTCCAGAAAAACATCTATTTCTGCTTTACTGACTATGCCAAAGCCTTTGACTGTGTGGATCACAATAAACTGTGGAAAATTCTGAAAGAGATGAAAATACCAGACCACCTGACCTGCCTCTTGAGAAACCTGTATACAGGTCAGGAAGCAACAGTTAGAACTGGACATGGAACAACAGACTGGTTCCAAATAGGAAAAGGAGTACGTCAAGGCTGTATATTGTCACCCTGCTTATTTAACTTATATGCAGAGTACATCATGAGAAACACTGGGCTGGAAGAAGCACAAGCTGGAATCAAGATTGCCGGAAGAAATATCAGTAACCTCAGATATGCAGATGACACCACCCTTATGGCAGAAAGTGAAGAGAACTAAAAAGCCTCTTGATGAAAGTGAAAGAGGAGAGTGAAAAAGTTGACTTAAAGCTTAACGTTCAGAAAACTAAGATCATGGCATCTGGTCCCATCACCTCATGGGAAATAGATGGGGAGACAGTGGAAAAAGTGTCAGACTTTACTTTTTTGGGCCCCCAAATCACTGCAGATAGTGATTGCAGCCATGAAATTAAAAGACGCTTACTCCTTGGAAGGAAAGTTATGACCAAACTAGATCGCTTATTAAAAAGCAGAGACATTACCTTGCCAAGAAAGGTCCGTCTGGTCAAGGCTATGGTTTTTCCAGTAGTCATGTATGGATGTGAGAGTTGGACTGTGAAGAAAGCTGAGCGCTGAAAAATTGCTGCTTTTCAACTATGGTGTTGGAGAAGACTCTTGAGAGTCCCTTGGACTGCAAGGAGATCCAACCAGTCCATCCTAAAGGGGATCAGTCCTCGGTGTTCATTGGAAAGACTGATATTGAAGCTGAAACTCCAATACTTTGGCCACCTGATGCAAAGAGTTAACTCGTTGGAAAAGACCCTGATGCTGGGAGGGATTGGGGGCAGGAGGAGAAGGGGACGACAGAGGATGAGATGGCTGGATGGCATCACTGACTCGATGGGCATGAGTCTGAGTAAACTGCGGGAGTTTGTGATGGACAGGGAGGCCTGGTGTGCTGCGACTCACGGGGTCGTAAAGAGTCGGACACGACTGAGCGACTGAACTGAACTGAAAGTTGGTGCAGTGGTTTGTGTAAGCTTTGTATAGGGTGAGATTTGTGCTGAGTTTTTGTTTGTTTGTTTTTCCTCTGATGGGCAAGGCTGAGTGAGATGGTAATCCAGTCTGCTGATGATTGGGTTTGTATTTTTGTTTTGTTTGTTGTTTAGATGAGGCGTCCTGCACAGGGTGCTACTGGTCGTTGGGTGATGCCTGGTCTTGTAGTCAAGTCATTTCCTTTGTGTGAGTTCCCACTATTTGTTACTCCCTAGGGTTAGTTCTCTGGTAGTCTAGGGTCTTGGAATCAGTGCTCCCACTCCAAAGGCTCAGGGTTTGATCTCTGCTCAGATCAAAGATTCCACAAGTGGTTTGTTATGGCATTAAGTGAGATTAAAACAAACATACAAAAATAAGAAACCAAAGATGAACCCCAGACAAATGGCAGTTACAAAATCAGGCAAATAATAATCAAAATAATGAAATGTACACACATATATATACACCCATGAGCAAAGTCAAAACAGTCCAACATAAATAAAGTACAGTAGATTGACCTGGTGAACAAAGGAAATCAAAAATTATATTTACCAGTTAAGAACAAAACTAACTAAAGCACAAACTGGAAAACAAAACTAAAGCAAGGTGCCAAGTGGAAAATAAAGCAATGAAAACAAAACTAACAAAATACTGAGAGGAAAGAAAAGAAAGAAAAGATAGAATATATGCAAAGTTAAACAGAGGTAGATGAAGAAGGTTTATATACATTAAAGATTAACTGCAAGTATAAAAAAAAAACATAGGAGAGGGAAATAAAGGAATAGATGTAGAAAAAATAATAGGTTTTAAAAAATTAAAATTATAAAAAAGAGAAAAGAAAAAATGGAAGAAGAAAGAAAACAGGAAAAAGAAAAGCATAACTCCACAGAACTGCAAAAGCCCAAAATAGACGCAGATGTTTATAACAACAATAAAAAATGTGACTGAAGGAAAAACAAAAAAGCTCAAAAGCTTAATTAGATTTCATAGTGCCAATAAAATTGACAACTACAATAGAGGGGGGAAAAGGGGAAAAAATTAAAAAATCCCAAAGAATCTACAGAACAAGTCAACATAAGAATAATAAATGTTCTTCATGAGTCACAGCTCTCAGAGTTCTTTCTCTTGCTGAGAGTCACAGTCCACCTCACCTCCCTAGGATGCCCTCCAACACCGGGCTGATCTCTGCACCTGCTGTGGGGGCAGCTCAGATTCTAATCTGGTCCTACGCCTCTGTGTTCCTGCCTCCAATGTCCACAGCTATCAGAACTAGTGCCTTTTCTTTTGTGGGAGCTCTCAGAGACCTATTATATATTCCATAGACACAGAGTCTGCCTAGTTGATCATGTGGATTTAATCTTGTACATCTGGTGGGAAGGTTTTGGGTCTTCTTCCTTAGCCTAACTGCCCCTGAGTTTCAGTTGTGGTTTTATTTCCACATCTACATGTGGGTCATCCACTGGAGTTTGCTCCTGAGGCTGCCCTGGAGGACTTGGGTTTGCCCCTGTGAGGGCCAGGTGTGGAGGTGGTGCAGCTGCTTGGGTCGCAGAGATTCTGGCAGCAGCAGGTACTCAGGGGGGTTGGCAGCTAGGGCAGCAGGAAATACAGTGCTCTAAAAGGTATGGCAACCAGTGTTGGCCAATACGCTCCAGTATTCTTGCCTGGAGAACTCCCTTCCCTGACAGAGAAGACTGGCAGGCCGCAGTATACAGGGTCACAAAGAGTTGGAGACCACCAAAGTGACCCTGCTCGCATAGACACAAGAATTTTTTTGCCTGTGGCAGCTCTGCCCCAGTGAGAGTTGAGCATAAAGGTGGCACAACTGCTTGGCTTGCAGGGACCCTGGCCGCGCCAAGTGTGCCGGGACGCAGACTGCCTCCACTGCAGGAGTCATCGCCCTATCAGGTTCTTTTTTCAAGCCCCCTTGAGGCTGGCGATCAGAAGGCCTCTCTGGCCAGTCTTTCTCTGTAGCTCTGCCCGTTCAGGCCCTTGGAAAGTTCCCTTGCCTGGGGTCCTTCTCTGTTGTTCTGCACGTCAGGCACACAGAGGGCCCCCTTGGCTGGGGTCCTACTCTGTAGATCGCAGGTCAGTCACTTAAAGGGGCACCCTGGGTGGGTCCTACTCTGTAGTTCAGTGCATCAGGCATCTGATGGGCCAGCCTCTCTATTGTTCAGCTGCCAATGCTGGCGTGTGGGAAAAGAGAGGCTATGGTGATGGCTCCATCCCCTACATGTGACTCAGCAGTACTGCCTTGCTTCCATGGCTGCCCGGCTTCCCTCCACAGGCATTTCCCACCACAATCTCCTCCCTCCTCTCGAACTGTCTCTCGAAGTCAACAGCAGCCCTCACCCTGGGATTGCTCCACAATCCCCAAACGCCAGCTCCCAGGCACTGCACCTTCCAGGGCACCCGCGTCCCTGTCCAGGGTATGTTTGGCTGCAGCAAGGACTGTCTGATTCTCATTCCTTTAGGCTGCCACAGATCAGCTGTTTCACTCTCAGCCTTAAATGTTTCTCCTCTGACTCAGACAATTGCCCCAATGTGGGGATTGGTCCCCTGCTTCATTTCCCCCACCCACCGAGGGCAGGTCCAGTCCTACTAACACTCCTATTTTTCCCCCTAGTTCCTTTGTCTTATGGAGTTTTGTGTGGTTCTATATATTCTTTTCTTCTGGTCAGGTCCTCCTGTCCGCTCTCAGTTGGTGTTCTGCATGCACTTCTGTGTCTGAAGGTGTATTCCTGATGTATCCGTGGAGAAAGATGTACTACGCATCCACCTACTCCTCAGTCATCTTGTTCACCCCACCAGTTTTGAATTTCTTGTTTGACAGTTCCAACTTCTGTGTCATATATAAATCTGGTTCTGATGCTTGCTTTGTCTCCTGCAGGATATTATTTTGTCTTTTTATATGCCTCCTGTTTTTGTTGTTGTTATTGAAAGTTGGACATCTTATGTATGATAGTAGTTACTGAGGTGGCTCAGATAGTAAAGAATTTGCCTGCAGTGTGGGAGACCGGATTTGGTCCCTGGGTTGGAAAGATTCCCTGGAGAAGGGAATGGCTACCCACTCCAGTTTTCTTGCCCGGAGAGTCCCATAGTCAGAGGAGCCTGGCAGGCTATAGTCCATGGGGTTGCAAAGAGTTGGACACGACTGAGCAACTAACACTCACTTTTTCATGATTTTATTCTTGAATATGAGCATGCCTCTCCTTCTGCTAGGCTTTCTGTTTGAGAGTTTGTGTTAATATACTTAGGAGTTGGGTTGTATTTGAAGTTAGTTGTTGGGCTGGCTACCGTCAGTGTTCCAGAGACCAGAGACGTCAGATTCCTCTGGTAATACTTTGTGTTCAGGGTGTAGGTTTATTTTCCAAAGGATTTTTCACACTGTCTGCACCGTGCTTGGCTTGGGGTCCAGCTGGTCGGAGTTCAGTCCTCACTCTGTTGCTTCCTAGAAAGTCTGCTCATTGTCACTCTCCAAGTGATGTCCGCTGTTATATTTACTTGATGTTTATTATCATGGTGTTGGGGAAAGGGGAAAAGGGCAACCTCTGCTGCTCTGGTTAAGCCTGAGTCTCAGGCAGGCATAGTGCTGCTGGGTGTCAAGAAGTGAAGTTGATCAGTCATGTCCAACTCTTTGCGACCCCATGGACTGTAGCTCGCCAGGCTCCTATGTCCATGGGATTTCCAGGCAAGAGTACTGGAGTGGATGGGTCCTCCTTTCCCTCCTTCAGCTATAACACTGGGCCTAGGACATTTTTTTGGCCTTCTCCAAGCATAAAGATTTAATTTAGCTGTTCCCTCCTCCCACATGCACTGGGCTTCTCCCAGTGCCCTACGGTGGCCATGTTTGTTGCTCTTATTCTGAAGATTAAGTCTGTTGTTACCTTTCCCCATTCATCACAGTTCAGTAAAACTACTTCAGGATTTTCCAGATCTTCCTTTTGAGTACGTGGTGGTGGCTTCAAGAACAAAAAGCTTGCCAGAGGCTGCCAAAGCCCCTATATCTTTATTTACCACCCCCTCTCCAGGAGTTTCATTTCCTCATGCTAGCCCACAGGTGGCACTTATCAACTTATCAAAATGTTTTGGTTGAATCTCCTTACCAGTTTATTTGACACCAGGTGGTGTCTGCACCAGGTAAGCAAACACTCAAATCCTGTTTCTCCCTGAATGCATGTGTCTCTCCCTAGATTTGGGGTTAGTTGGTTGACCTGTGACCTAAGTTCTCTGATGGGCTTAAGCAATGCCATTGATTTGCAAATTGTCTCTTGTGAGATTGTTGCTTTTCTCAGCTCTGCATCTCTCCAGCTGAACCTGGAAGCCCCTTCCCAGATCTAAACCCACAAAGAGCAACACTTTCTCAGATATGTGAGCCAGAGCTACAGCTTGCTTCTTTTCCTGGAGAGAGGGCCCGTGTGAACTGGCTTGTGAGGCCCTGCTCTTGTTTTGAAAAACACATCTGCACATATTTGTATTTGCCAAAAACCTCAAGTCGTTCAGTCAGTCTCCAGAGCACTATAGTTTTCCCATTTTGGAAAAAGCTTTGGAAAATGGGAATGAAGATTAAGTTGTGCTTTAATCAGGGCTTATTTATCCCAACAGGAGGGGTGCCAACTTTGAGAATCTTTATGGATGGAATGGGGCCAAGGCAGAAACCAAGCTGGACCATCGGGATTGTCAAGGTAAGCCCTGGAGGGACTTCTCAGTGCCCTGGTGCTGGAAGGGCTCTCAGCTCCCTGGGGAAGTTTTTGTAATAGTGGTTTGAGAGAGGAAGTGAAAGCTTCCTCTCATAAGCCATGTCATAAACTCCTTCCACCAAGTTGTTTGTGTGAAGTGGTAGAACAATATTATTTAAGGAACAGTGTGGAGAGATTAAGACTCTGTCCAGCCAAGGAATTTAAGCTCACCTGAAAGGGATGTGACTATGTACAGTTGCTAAAGAATGTTAAGTAAGCCAGCTTAGAAAGTGACCTGAACTGTTTGCCACATATTCTTCCCAAGGGAGATAGATGATGAGATGGTTGGATGGCAACACCGACTTGATGCATTTGAGTTTGAGCAAACTCTGGGAGATAGTGAGGGACAGGGAAGCCTGGTGTGCTGCAGTCCACAGGGTTACAAGGAGTCAGACATAACTGAGCGACTGAACAGCAACTCCACAAGGGAATGATGGAAAGTGCCCTTCCTATAGGACCAGTGGAGAGGAGAAACTGGGGAGTCATAGACAGCAATTTGGAGATCATCACATTCACCATTTCGATTACTTTGTTAAAGCCACAGCAACGAAGAATCACAGATTTAGTGGTCAAAACAACAGAAATTGTCTCACAGTTCTTGAGGCTAGAAAGTGTGAAACTGAAGTGCGGACAGTTTTTTTCCTTCTGAGGTCTGTGAAGGAAAGATCTATTCCAGAGCTTTCTCTTTGGCTTGAAGATGGCCATCTTCTCTCTATGTCTTCATGCTATCTTCCCTCTATATCTGTCTTTCTGTGTCCAAACTTCCCCTTTTTATAAGGACACCAGTCATATTGGATTAGGCTTCCCAGGTGGCTCAGTGGTAAAGAATCTGCCTGCCAATGCAGGAGACATAAGAAAGAGATGTGGGTTCGATCCCCGGGTGGAGAAGATCCCCAGGAGAAGGAAATGACAGCCCACTCCAGTATTCTTGCCTGGAGAATCCCACGGACAGAGGACCCTGGTGGGCTACAGTACATGGAGTCTCAAAGAGTCGAACACTACTGAGTGACTGATCACGAGCACCAGTCGTTTTGGATTGGGGCCTGTCCTGCTCCAGCATGACCTTGTGTTGATTTAATGAATTCCATCTGCAAAGACCCAATTTCCAAATAAGGCCACATACTGAAGTACTGGGGATTAGGACTTCAACATACGGATTTTTGGAAGGCACAATTTAATCCATAACACTCTTCATTTTAGAGACAGGCTGTTGAGACTAAGAAGGGGGAGTGAAGGGGGAGAGAGGCATTCAACAACAGATTGTCATTGAGGGCCAGCTGTATGGCATTGTCTGGAGCTACTGCCATGGTAAAATCTAACCTGATTCCTATTCTGTGGACTTCACGTTGTAGTGAGAAGATGGAAATTTCCCCCATCCACAAAACAAGCAAATAAAACAAACAAACAAAACCCCAGGCAAATGAATTAAAAAAAACACACACAAAAAACCCAAAGGCAATTCCAGGGAGGGATAGGTATTTTGAAAAATATTAATGAGGATGATGCCCTAGATCTAGAGATTACCTGGATGGGTGTGTTTTGGGGAAGAGCCCCTTCAACTAGGAGTGGCCATGGAGACCCTGGTGAGGAGTGAGTTTAAGCTGAGATCTGAATCATGGTGAGGAGAGAGCCACAAAATGGTGTGGCAGAAAGGTGTTGCTGAGAGTGGAAACATCTCGTGCAAAGGTCCAAAGGTGGGAACATGCTTGGTGTGTTTGAGAGAAAGAAAGAAGGGCAGCCTTGCTGTAGCAGATAAGATGGACAGAGGTGTGGTAGGAGAGGTCACCGGAATCCAGGTCACACAGAGACACAGGGGCAAAGGGCAGGAACATGAGTGACATGCTAAGTGCCCAGGGAGCCAGTGGAGGGGTTTGAATGTGGTGGTTACTTGATATTATTTGCTTCTAAAGAAGATCATTCTGATGGTTAAGGGGCATGCACAGACACAACGGTCCATAAGCTCCCTTCTAGCCCTCAAATTCCGTGTTTCATCATATCTACCCTTGCAGATCAAGGTAATGGGCATTAGGCTCCTTCTGTTTCCACCTGTCTCAAAATATTACCCATCCTTTAGGTATCCTTTAGTCTCAGCCTCAATGGCACTTTTGTTATTGGGTCAACGCTGGTTTCCCTGCTGAAGATTGGGTCCTTTCTCCATGATTCCCCGAGACCTTGGTGGGTTCTCCTTCCTGGCACTTTTACATCCTGCCATGTGCTGGGGTTATGTGCATGGTTCACCCTCCCCAGAGGGAGGCATCTTTATGGCTTGGCTCTGCATTGCACAGGATCTTGCTTGTATTCCTTCACATAGTAGGGGATGGATCAGTGTTTGAGAAATAGAGGAAAGAAAAAAGGGGGGAAGGAGGAAATAAATAAGGAGAAAGGAAGGAAAAAGCACTGCTATTTAAATACCATGGTCTTGTTACAGGTATTAACAAGTTACAGGTATTAATGTAGATGCTCTCAGCAAGCATCTACGAAGCGTGGAGGGTGGGGTGAGAGGGGAAGGGTGTGGAGTATGATGTCTTCCTGCCTAGAAGACTCTTGAGAGTCCCTTGGACTGCAAGGAGATCCAACTAGTCCACCCTAAAGGAGATCAGTCTTGGGTGTTCATTGGCAGGACTGATGTTGAAGCTGAAACTCCAACACTTTGGCCACCTGATGTGAAGAGCTGACTCCTTTGAAAAGATCCTGATGCTGGGAAAGATTAAGGGCAGGAGGAGAAGGGGACAACAGAGGATGAGATGGTTAGAAGGCATCACCAACTGAATGGACATGGGTTTGGGTGGACTGCGGGAGTTGGTGATGGACAGGGAGGCCTGGCATGCTGCGGTTCATGGGGTCGCAAAGAGTCAGACACGACTGAGTGACTGAACTGAACTGAACACTTTCAGAAGAAAGAGCTGGAAGGGTAGCAGTGGCAATCATATCACATCTTGCAATATTATATAAAATAGTTATCACAGGGGGATTTAATACAAATTGCATTCATTGTTGTGTTCCACAGTCTTCCTGTATCTGAAAAGTGGGTCCTGTCCAAGACACACAATATTTCATTCCAATGTGATCAGCTCCCATTGCCCTTTAAGCCCTGAAAATTTTCTGGAAACCCATTTTCTCCAGAAGGTCCTCTAAGATTTATTAAGTCAGTTTATTCTCTTTCAACATGTGTACCATGAGGCACTTTGAACAACAACAACAAGATACATATAACCACCATTTAATGAGAGCTACCATAGGATAGGGCTTCTCTGGTGGCTTAGTGGTTAAGAATCCTCCTGCCAACGCAGGAGACACGGGTTCAATCCCTGGGTTGGGAAGTTCCTCTGGAGAAGGAAATGGCAACCTACTCTTGTATTCCTGCCTGGAAAATCTCATGAAGAGAGAGCCTGGTGGGCTATAGTCCATGGGGTTACAAAAGAATAAGACACGATTTAGCAACTAAACAACAACCATAGGGTGGATACTATGCTAAGGCATTTATGTGTATCATCTGAATTCTCAGGTAACTTTGAGTATAGGTGGTATTATTATCCCCATTTTGTAGATGAGTAAACTGATGCTCACAGATGCTAAGCAAGTTGCCTGAGATCACACAGCTACTGAGTAAATGGCAGAAACAATGCTTGCATCCAGGCCTGACCTACTCTGACACCTGCCTAGAAAAACCATGGCCAAACAGCTCAGAGCCGCTGACAAGGCTGGTGGGAGTGCATGCTGACAAACACCCTGCCAGCTTAGCTTTAAAGGAAGAGGTTATTAATCATGGGCTCCAAGAGAGGCACCTAAGAGTGCAAAGTGTTACCATATTGCGAAACCAGATGGCAGTTGTGCTGGGACTTCTGCAGAGCTGGGAGGAAGGGATTCTGCCAGAAACCTAATTACCTAAGTGTACAATTAAGTGTTCAATCTGTGCATCTACACGCAGTGGGGACACACATTGAGAGGCCACAGGAGTCTTTGAAGCTCTGTGTTTTTGATGTTGCATTTCTCTTTTTCTCATTCTGGTCCATGGAGACTCTATAGCCGTGCAAATCTGCCTACCACTTACTTTCATTTACAGAAACTTCAGCACCTTCTTAGAATCATATGGTGGGTCACCTAGCCACCCACCGGGCTCCAATTCCCTGTACAGGTTTCAGTTACTAGGTGGAAAACATGAAGCAAAACATGATTATTGCATTTATATATAAAAGTGAATTTGAGCCAATAATTGTGTAGTCAGAAAATTGAAAGTGATGTGGGGTGGTCAAGGCTACTGTCAAAGTTAGTTTTCCTGGGCTGTCTTAGCTGGTGTGTGGACTGTTGAGGTTTTCTTACTCAGCTAATGAGAAGGTCATTAGTCCTGGTGGCAGGAAGACTAGGGACCACCAAATACCAGGGAACTGAGAAGGAATCTCGATCCTCATCCTGCCCCTTGGCAAAAATGTCCACCCTTAGAGCACCTCTGTCTTTCAGGAGACACAGATGTGTTTTGTGAGCAACAGTGATTAGTCATCCCAAAGTGGGAGGTATATGAACGTCACATTAACTCTCTCTGGATGGATTTATCAGAATGGTCACCCTGATAAGACCACTGTTGTCTATGGAAAAGCCACCTATAAAAACTTATTCCTGTTTTAGGTATACACATCTTGTCTATGCTGTTAGATTTGGTTTGATGGAAAAGATAAATAGATGTGCCTTTATGGTCAAGAAGCTGTCCATTGATTTTGGAAAGAAGTAGTGATGAGATTTTGGGACAGCTGATCATGAAGGATTGTCAGGAAAAGGAAGGCTTCTGTCTCTGTCTTGGCCAATCTGGGTTTAGCTAGGAAAAAAGTCAGGCAGTTTTGGACATGCTGAGCAAGACCTGAGTCTGAGTTGTCAGTGCCCCACCAGACCAAAGCAAGGGCCAGCCTGGGGCTCAAGAGGGCAGGGTATAGACTGGCCTCAGAGCCCACATTTCAGGATGCCTTTCCAGAGCAGAGCCTGACTTTGTCTCTTTGAACAAAGCTGTGTCTGTGCTTCTGGCCTGGCTTTCTCTCTTTGCACTTTTTTTTTTTTTTTGTCCGAGCCTTTCTGAATATTTTCCTTGGGGACAAATTATATAGGTTTCCCTCCTGAAACATTGCTCAGTTGCTTCATCATGTCTGATTCTGTGCAACCCCATGAACTACAGCACACCAGGTTTCTCTGTCCTTCACCATCTCCAAGAGCTTATTCAAACTCATGTCCATTGAGTTGGTGATGTCATCCAACCATCTCATCCTCTGTCATCCCCTTCTCCTCCTGCCTTGAATCTTTCCCAGCATCAGGGTCTTGTCCAGTGAGTCGGCTCTCTGCATCAGGTGGCCAAAGTACTGGAGCTTCAGCTTCAGCATTAGTCCTTCCAATGAATATTCAGGGTTTATTTCATTTAGGATTGGTTGGTTTGATCTCCTTGTTGTCCAAGGGACTCTCAAGAACATTCTCTAGCACCACAATTTGAAAGCATCAATTCTTTGGTGCTCAGCCTTCTTTATGGTCCAACTCTTACATCCATATATGACTACCATCTTTGACAGTAATCTTGACAGCTCCCTCGTATTTTTTGCTTTAAGAGATGCCATCTAGACCAAGGCACTCATGTTTAAATGGGCCCTTCTACTCTAGACACAAATCAGCCAAACCCCAGATACCTGAGTCCCTTAATCTTATTTACTGAGAATTCCCTGTATGGAGTAGCAGCAAAACGTGCTTGTCCTTCTCACTTTGGCCTTCTTCCAGCCCTTTTGAGATTGATTCTGTCACTATCATTACTTCTTGCTGGGACACACAACAGATACATGCAAAAATAGATTTTTACAGTTGAGGAACAATGATAGGATGCCACCCTAGCTTGTGAAGAGTAAATCACAATTAGCTTCCAGAGTCTAGCCTTTTTGGGCCTTGCTGCCTTCTTTGATTCTGAAAAAGACTATGTATGTGTGAGAGGGGAAAGAGGGGAGCTCTTAGAGGCAGGAGACTTTGGGCTCAATGCTTCAGTCAAGTCCATCCCTCTCATTCACACCCACAGCAAACCCCATCCTTGTGTCTCCAAACAGTTGTTGAAATTTCACATTCCCCAGTTAAGCCATTCTTGTTAGAGTTTTTAAAATCTAAGTCATTATCAATTTTGAAATCAGAGGCATTTTCCCTTCCTAATGAATGATCCTCCAACCACTCTGGTGTCTTCAATACTCTAGAGTGGCAGTAAGAGCTAATATAGAAAGGTTTATTTTAGAAACAACATGATGTGTGGGAGGGATGAAGAGAGGCCCCTCTAGAGTCATGGCCAGTTTGTAAATGAAATCCAAGGGCACGCTCCTGCTGACTGTGGCATTTCCCCACTGGATTTCTTTACAGTTTCTGTGGGAAACCCCCAGCCTAATTTCTCATTGGAGGCATTTGCTAAATGAGTTGAGGACAGCGTTTACACCGAGACCTGGAGGTTTTTGTTTTCTTTTTACTTAGAGGTTAACAGCTGGACTTTGGAGATGGAGCAGGGGCACTCAGAAGAGCTTATGTTACCTAAGACAAAACCCACAGTCTCTTTCCCCATGAGCTGTGGGGCCAGCCCTCTAGCCACCACTCCTTTCTCATCCACTCATTCATCCATGCGTTCATTCCACAAGCATAACTCAGGGCTTACTGATGGACTAGGCGTATATAAATTAATAGAAGTTGATACCTGCCCAGAAGCCAATCCCAGTGGAATGGACCAAAGCGCAGTAGACAGACAACAGCAACAAAGTAATAGGAACACAATAAGGGGAAGCTCCTGGCTCAGGGTGCACAGGGAGGGGGCCAGAGAACTTGCTGGGAAGCTTCCAGAGGGTGAGTTGCTTCAGCTTTGCCTAACAAAGAGAGAGGGGGAAGGGCATCCTGAGCTAGAGGGCAACTTGAACAAAGATGTGAGAGAGAACCACAGCCTGGTGTTTCTGTGGGGTGGTGGGAGATTGGTGTCTCTCTCCTTGCTTGGGTTTTACAGTGGAATCAGCACCCTGCCCCTGCTGCACCAGCTCCCACGCCTACCTCCCTGGGAAGTCCATCTGCAGGGGCAGGGGGTGGTCTGCAGCCTTAGCCCCTCTAACAGCCTGTGCTTCACAATGTCTGCCTTAATGAGATGACACCTTCTTGCTTCTCTGCACTTTGCTGTCTGCCCCCTGGCTTCTGGATTTTCACTGCATTCTTATGTTTCTGCGTCCTGTCCATGAGTTGAAGTGGAAGGGGTGTGTGTGTGTGTGTGTGCGTTAGTCGCTCAGTTGTGTCTGACTCTTTGCCACTCCATGGACTGTAGCCCGCCAGGCTCCTCTGTCCATGGAATTCTCCGGGCAAGAATATTATAGTGGGTTGCCATTTCCTTCTTCAAGGGATCTTCCCGATCCAGGGATTGAACCCAGGTCTCCTGCATTGCAGGCAGAAGCTTTAGCATCTGGGCTACTAGGGAAGCCCTAAAGTGGAAGGTGGCCTGCTCCAAATCTCTAATTGTCCTGCTGCGCTCTCTGGCCCTTGACAAGCCCTGCTGCCCCCTGCACATGCTCTCTCATGACCAGGACAAAGGCAACCCCCAACATGCATATTGCAAATAGGAGCAAGAGGAAGAATTTTTGCTTTGGGAACTCATTTAGTCCTCAAAGTTCCCTTCTCTTGAAAGCCATCAAAAGCATGATTAAATGAAGTGCAGTCTCTAGGGGGCTAATCAAGAGGTCTGTATACTGGTTGTGCCTCCCAGACAGTTTTCTTTTCATATTTTGATGGTAAAGACCCTGAAGACATCTGACCCTAATGTTTACCCGGGACCCATTATCGCAGCCTCTCTGCTTATTAAGAAAACAGGGCTGGGCCTCCACTCTGCATGGCCCCTGGGTGTCCATGTCTGAAAGGAGGCTCCATCAGGCATTGTTGCTGACGGATCGGCCTGGGAGGAATTCCTTAACACGCCCACCACTGCCTTGGTGGCCCACGGCTGCTCCCCTCCATTAGGGTCAATTTTTTTAAAAAAATGATTATTACTTTGGCCAAAAGCCCAGTGACAAATGTGGCTTTTGTCCAACAACAGCCCACAGGCTGAAGTCTGTTATTTCTTCTTCACCCCAGATGCTGTAACTTGATAAAAGAACATTGTGGACCCAACATAATCTGATTTCAGGTCCGAGCTCTCCTTTTACAGGGACACAGATGATACCCAAGAGCAGCTTCCCAGGCTCTCGGGGCTTCCATGGGCTCTTATGTGGCTACCGAGACCGTGGCCAAGGAGTGGCCTCCATGGACAGACTAAGTTTCCCAGGGAAACAATAACAGAGACTATTCTGCCTGGTAAGGCCTCAATGAGGTCACTGTAGGCTCCTGACAGGGAGTGCAGTGGGCAGAGGAAGGGGATGGCTCTGTGGCCGTGGTTCTGGGGAATGACCTGAGATTCAGCTTCTCATCAGATGCAGGCTCTTGGGAAAGGCATTCAAGCTCTCCATGGACAATGTGGGGGTGATGCCCACCCTGTTGTTAACATGGGGGCTAACGAGAGGATCCCTGTGGAAGATCCAGAGCTGTGTCTGTCACACAGGAAATACAGGCAAACACAGACCTCCTCTGGCATTTATTTCTCTCCAGCCACTTGTTTGTACTTCACATTATCCATCCTCTTAGGTGCTGCCTGCCTTGTGGGTGTTACTCAGTTCAGTTCAGATGCTCAGTCATGTCCGACTCTTTGAGACCCCATGGATTGCAGCACGCCAGGCTTCCCTGTCCATCACCAACTCCCAGAGCCTACTCAAACTCATGTCCGTTGAGTCGGTGATGCCATCCAACCATCTCATCCTCTGTCATTCCCTACTCCTCCCACCTTCAATCTTTCCCAGCATCAGGGTCTTTTCCAATGAGTCAGTTCTTCACGTTAGGTGGCCAAAATATTGGAGTTTCAGCTTCAGTATCAGTCCTTCCAATGAATATCCAGGACTGATTTCCTTTAGGATGGACTGGTCGGATCTCCTTGCAGTCCAAGGGACTCTCAAGAGTCTTCTTCAACACCACAGTTCAAAAGCATCAGTTCCTCAGTGCTCAGCTTTCTTTCCAGTCCAACTCTCACATCCATACATGACTACTGGAAAAACCATAGCTTTGACTAGACAGACCTTTGTCAGCAAAGTAATGTCTCTGTTTTTTAATATGCTGTCTAGGTTAGTCATAACTTTCCTTCCAAGGAGCAAGTGTCCTTTAATTTCAAGGCTGCAGTCACCATCTGCAGTGGTTTTGGAGGCACCCCCCTCAAATAAAGTCTGTCACAATTTCCATTGTTTCCCCATCTATTTGCCACGAGGTGATGGGACCAGATGCCATGGTCTTAGTTTTCTGAATGCTGAGTTTTAAGCCAAGTTTTTCACTCTCCTCTTTCACTTTCATCAAGAGACTCTAGTTCTTCGTTTTCTGCCATAAGTGTGGTATCATCTGCATATCTGATGTTATTGACATTTCTCCTGGCAACGTTGATTCCACCTTGTGCTTTATCCAGTCCAGCATTTCTCATGATGTACTCTGCATGTAAGTTAAATAAGCAGGGTGACAATATATAGCCTTGATGTACTCCTTTCCTCAATTGGATCCAGTCTGTTGTTCCATGTCCAGTCCTAACTGTTGCTTCTTGACCTACATACAGATTTCTCAGGAGGCAGATCAGGTGGTCTGGTATTCCCATCTCTTTCAGAATTTTCCAGTTTATTGTGATCCACACAGTCAAAGGCTTTGGCATAGTCAATAAAGCAGAAGTAGATGTTTTTCTGGAACTTTCTCACTTCTTCCATGATCCAACGGATGTTGGCAATTTGACCTCTGGCTCCTCTGCCTTTTCTAAATCCAGCTTGAACATCTGGAAGTTCATGGTTCATGTACTGTTGAAGCCTGGCTTGGAGAATTTTGAGCATTACTTTTCTACTGTGTGAGATGAGTGCACTTGTGCAGTAGTTTGAGCATTCTTTGGCATTGCCTTTTTTGTCATTGGAATGAAAACTAACCTTTTCCTGTCCTATGGCCACTGCTGAGTTTTCCAAATTTGCTGGCATATTGAGTACAGCACTTTCACAGCATCTGAAGGAAGCATTTTAGGACCTGAAATAGCTCTGCTGGAATTCCATCACCTCCTCTAGCTTTGTTCATAGTGATCCTTCCTAAGGCCCACTTTACTTCACATTCCAGGATGTCTGGCTCTAGGTGAGTGATCACACCACTGTGATTATCTGAGTCATGAAGAGCTTTTTTGTATAGTTCTTCTGTGTATTCTTATTACCTCTTCTTAATAACTTCTTCTTTTGTTAGATCCATACCATTTCTGTCCTTTATTGTGCTCATCTTTGCATGAAGTGCTCCCTTGGTATCTTTAATTTTCTTTAAGAGATCTCTAGTCTTTCCCATTCTATTGTTTTCCTCTATTTCTTTGCATTGATCACTGAGGAAGGATTTCTTATCTCTCCTTGCTATTCTTTGGAACTCTGCATTCAAATGGGTATATCTTTCCTTTTCTCCTTTTGCTTTCACTTCTCTTCTTTTCACAGCTATTTGTAATGCCTCTTCAGACAACCATTTTGCCTTTTTGCATTTCTTTTTCTTGGGGATGGTCTTAATCACTGCCTCCTGTACAATGTCACGAACCTCCATCCATAGTTCTTCAGACACTCTATCAGATCTAATCCATTGAATCTATTTAGACCATGTCAAACTCCTCTGAGAGCCCATGTCCCCAGACTGGCCTTGTCTGCCATCATGAGAGGCACCGGGGCTTTCCAGAGCAGTCAGAGAACCCTTGAAGGGCACCCTGACATGGGAGTTGTCTCTTGGGTGTGGCTGGTCTGCTCAAGACAATGGTGAGTTGGACACCATCCTGCCCTAGCCTTGCGTGGACAAAGCAGAATTGGGGTGTTTGATGCCCAGGATCAGACCCTGCACCGCATTTCCATCTCACCAGAGTAAGGACAGGAGGATCCCAGGGAGAGCTCAAAGTTGTCATGCTTCTGCTTATGTAGGTTTCTGTATGCCTGCCTTTCTCCAGGGCCTTCCAGGATGCTCAGAGATGGGGGATTAGCTTCACCACGCTACCTGATTTAGGGTCTAAGGTGAGGCTGTGGAAAAAAGTGGGGACTCTCCTTCCACTCTGGGAGAGTGGGTAGTGGAGAGGCATGACATGGCTGCTTAGTTAGATTGAAGAGCCTCTCTGCATCTCACAGGACTCCTGGTGAGGCTGGACCTCACTCCCAGAGCCTGGCTTTCCCACAGCAAAAGGAGGTGGCCTTGAATGGTCTGCTCTTATTGCTTGAAAGCCTCCAGGCCTTGAGCAGGGCACTGGATTTACCAAAGGGATTATGGCAGCAGATGTGTCCTATGAGACTTGTTGCAGCCCCATGTCCAGGACGCTCAGGGGAGTGGATTCCAGGAGGCTGCTGGTTGGCGGTCTGCCAGGATGCCTGGGGTCCTGCTTCTCATATCTCACCTGCCCTGTGCACACCCCCACCCCATCCCGGCACATGTTCCTTCCCAGCCCCATGTGGAAAGTCATGTGTCCAGACCTGGGTGGGCAGTAGGGACCTCTGGGGACCATGTATCCAGGTGTCCAAACTGGCTAGCTTTCCTATTGCCATTAGAGTGCAAATATATGGTCATGAACATTAATAGAGATAGGCTAGTGCTGGGCAGGACACAAGGATCAAACAGTGAGAGGGGGTCAAGAACTGGGGAGAGGGCTGCAGACTCCCATAGAGCCCTTGGCTGCCACACAGATCCCCGTGCTGATGGTGGGCAGGGGCATGCATGGTACACTGGGGTTTGTGGGCAGCTGGGCAGTGACCAGCCCACCTGGCATCTGTGTCTTCCCTGTGGATTATTGAACCCAGTTCCCTCCTCTGTCTCCCCCTCCCCAAGTCCACCACACATTCCCCAGCATCAGAGAGCAGAGAGGTGCAGACTACCTGATGTCTGTCAGGCAGTCCTGGAAAGCCCCCTGGGCTGGTCCATGGTGCTAGGTGTGGCCCTTGGCAGGACCTTGTATACAGGGCTTGGACTTTTACCTCATCAGCTCAGTTCAGTTCAGTTGCTCAGTCGTGTCCGACTCTTTGTGACCCCGTGGACTGCAGCATGCCAGGCTTCCCTGTCCGTCAACAACTCCCAGAGCCTCTTCAAACTCATGTCCATTGAGTCAGTGATGCCATCCAACCATCTCATCCTCTGTCCTCCCCTTCTCCTCCCTCCTTCAATCTTCCCCAGCATCAGGGTCTCTCCCAATGAGTCAGTTCTTCACATTAGGTGGCCAAAGTATTGGAGTTTCAGCTTCAGCATCAGTCCTTCCAATGAATATCCAGGACTGATTTCCTTTAGGATGGACTGGTCGGATCTCCTTGCAGTCCAAGGGACCCTCAAGAGTCTTCTCCAACACCACAGTTCCAAAGCATCAATTCTTCTGCACTCAGCTTTCTTTCCAGTCCAACTCTCACATCCATACATGACTACTGGAAAAACCATAGCTTTGACTAGACAGACCTTTGTCAGCAAAGTAATGTCTCTGCTTTTTAAAAGTTGATCACAACTTTTCTTCCAAGGAGCAAACATCTTTTAATTTCATTGCTGCAGTCACTATATGCAGTGATTTTGGAGCCCTCCAAAAAATAAAGTCTGTCACAGTTTCCATTATTTCCCCCATCTATTTGCCATGAAGTGACAGGACCAAATACCATGATCTTAGTTTTCTGAATGCTGAGTTTTAAACCAACTTTTACACTCTCCTCTTTCACTTTCATCAAGAGACTCTAGTTCTTCGTTTTCTGCCATAAGGGTGGTGTCATCTGCATATCTGAGGTTACTGATATTTCTCCAGGCAATCTTGATTCCAGCTTGTGCTTCATCCAATCCAGGATTTCATGATGTACTCTGCAAAGAAGTTAAATAAGCAGGGTGACAATATACAGCCTTGACGTACTCCTTTCCCGAATTGGAACCAGTTCCACGTCCAGTTCTAAGTGTTGGTTCTTGACCTACACACAGATTTCTCAGGAGGCAGGTCGGGTGGTCTTGCCTCGGGGGTGGTCTCATAAAATCTCCTCTGGCTGCTGTTTGAGTCAGTCACAGCCCCTTCCATCTGATGTTTCTGGCAGTGAATCCTTGAGGCCTCTGGCCATCATTAGCCCTCAGAATGGGAGCCATTAGGCCTGAATACGGCCCATTACTTGGATTCACGAGCTTGTTGCTGAGGCCTTGGGAACAGTATCCAGGTGGCTGGGATGCAGGGAGCCTGGAAAGCTCCAGGCCTGGCAAGAAGCTGCAGTTGGAGTTCTCTGCTAATCCTCTGAAAGAACAGCTGTGGTTGCAATTGTTTCAGGCCTGTTGCACAAGGGGACTCATGAGAACAGATCTTGGAGGTAGGTGGGCTGGGTTCAGGTTGCAACTTTTCCAAAAGTTTGTGACCTTGGCAAGGGCTCTACCTTTGAGCCTCAGTTTCCGTCTTTGTCACAGGGATAAAATGTAGGCTCTTTGGGAGGGCCTCTTTGGGAGGCCCACTGTGCACAATGTCAGACAAAAATTTATCCTCTGGAAATCAGCTAACATGGTGGTTATCAAAGGCACAGAAAATAAAACAGACACATTTGGTAATTTGAAGTTAGCAATCTAAAAAAAAAAAAAAAAAAAAATCCAGTCCCTGTTCTGCTTACCAAACCCCAGCCAGCCCATACCCTTCCTTTGCAAGCTATCACGTCTCAGGTTCCTCATTGAGGCATTTACCACCCTGGAAGGGTAGACTATTTTACTTACTGAACCTTTGCTATGACTTAAATTAATAACCTAAGCTTCTACCTTGGGAAACCAGATAAAAAGAGCAAGTTATACCCATAACATGCAGAAGGAAAATATTAAAAAATTAGAGTAAATATCAATGAAACTGAAAAGAGGAAAACATAATTAAAATACCAAAAGCTGTTTTGTTTAAAACAGCAATATAAGTGATAAACATTAAGCCAAGTTAACTAAGAAATAAAGAAAAGATGCAAGCTACCAATATGAAAAATTAAAAATGAGAGATCATCACTATGGATCCCATGGATAGTAAGTGAATAATGAGAGAATAGTACAAACAACACTTTGTCCACAATGAATTGAATGATTTCCTGAGATACAACCTACCAAAAGATAATCTAAATCAATATAATTTATTAAATTAATTAATAATTAGAAACCTTCCAGAAAAAAATTTTTAAAAAGAAAGTATCAGACTTAGATGTTTTCACTGGTGAATTCTATCAAACATTAAAGAAAGAAATATCAGTTCTCTTAACAGAAGGAATACTGCCTAACCCATTTTTTTGAGACTGCATTGCCTTAATATTGAAACAAGATAAAATATTGCAAAGGAAATTAGACTAATATTTCTAAGGGATATAGCTGCAAAAGATCTTAACAAAATATTAGAAAATTGATTAAGCAACATATAAGTAGGGCAATGTATCAAAATCAAGTGACATTCAATTCTAAAATGTGAGGATAGTTCAATATTTATAAATCAGTCAGTGAAATTCATCATATTAACAGATTGAAAAAGAAAAATGTCTAATCATATCAACTGATACAGAAAAATATGTGTCAAAATTCAATTTTCATTCATGATAAAAACTCCCAGCAAAGTAGGAATAGAAAGTAACTTCCTTAACTTAATAAAGAATGTATTTGTAAAAACTACTCTTAACACTATAATTAATAGTAAGAGATTGATGTTTTCCCCTGAAGATTGGAAGCAAGGCAAAGATGCCCTCTCTCAACATTCCTGTTCAATGTAATGCTGAAGGCTGTAACTGGTGCAATAAAACAAGAAAAATAAATTATACAGAGATTTAACATGTCATGATAAAACCGTCTTTATTCACATATGGCATGATTTTCTAGGTAGAAAGCACCAAAGAATCTACAAAACACAAAACCCAGAGTCCCAGGAATGAATAAGGAAGTATAAGAAGGTAGCAAGATACAAGGTCAATTTATAAAAGTCCACTGCTTTTCTGTTACCAGTAAGGAACAATTAGAATTTGAAATAAAACAAAAATACTGTTTACAATAGCAGCAAAAAATTATGTATTTGACTATAAATCTAGCAAATATGTACATCATCTGTATGTGAAAAACTTTAAAAATTTTATGAAAGAAATAAAAGAAGATGTAAATAAATGGGGAATAAGTAGTCAGTGTTTATGTATTAGAGTACTCAATGTTGCTGACATGTTAATTCATCATAACTTGATCTTTAGATTCAATGTAAACCCAATGAAAATTTTAGCAGTCTATTTTGTAGATATCAACAAACTAATTCTAAAATTATTTAGAAAGACACAATATTAAAGAAGAACAAGTTGGAGGACTCATCCTACCAGATTTCCAAGCTTACTAAAAAGCTATAGCAATCAAGACAATTGAGTGTTGGCAAACATCAATAATAGACACATAGATCAATGGAACATAATAGAGAACCCAGGAATATTCCCTGCAACTATAATCAACTGATCTCTGACAAAGGCAATTCAATGGAAAAGGATTAGATTTTTTTCAAAAATTGACATTGAATCAATCAAATGTCTGTATTTAAATAATGAATATGAACACACACTCTACACATCACACAAGAATTAGCTCAAATGGATCATAACTTTCATATTAGTTTCTTACTGCTGTGATAGCAAATTATTACAAATTTGGGGTTTAGTACACACAAATTTATTATTTTACAGTTCTGGATGTTAGATATTCAAGAGGAGTCTCACTGGGATAAAATCAAGGTGTTGGCTAATCTTCATTCCTTTCTGTAGGCTCTAGGAGAGAATTTTTATTTAATTTTTCTTTTTCCAGCTGTATAGGCTGCCCAGATTCCCTGGCTCATGGCCCTCTTCTAACTTCAAAGTCAGCAGTGGTTAGTTGAGTCTTTCTCTTATCATATCATTCTGATCTGTCTACCAGACCTCCTTCTTTCCCTTATCAGAACCACTGTGTTCACTTTGGGCCCACACTGATATTCTGATAATCCATGCCAATCTCTCCAGCTTGAAATCCTTAATTTAATCACATCCACAAAATCCCTTGTTCAATGTAAGATAGCATATTTACAGATTGTAGGATCTTTAGGAGACACCATTTTGCTTTTACAGTCCACCTTCTGGCTCCAAAACATTTCTATCCCACAAGGAAAATACATTTGCTACATGCCAATGTCCAAGAAGCCTCAATCCATTACAGCTTCAACCTGAATCCAAAATTTCATCTAAATTTTATCAAATTGAAACTCCCAAATCTCCTCATCTAAATCATCCATGGATAAAGCTCTAGGTATAATCCATTAGCTTTGCTTTGCTGTTGTTCAGTCATGTCCAACTCTTTGTGACCCCATGGGCTGTAGCCCACCAGGCTCCTCTGTCCATGGGATTCTCCAGGCAAGAATATTGGAGTGGGTTGCCATGCCCTTCTCCAGGGAATCTTCCTGACCGAGGGATTAAACCTCTGTCTCTTGCACTGGCAGGCAGATTCTTTAGCACTGAGCCACCATCCATGTTCTGGCACAATTCTTCTCTATTGTGGAGATGGAAATTCTTTATTTCATTTTTATGACATTTATGACTGGGCAAAATGATAGTTGGTCAACAGATCAGTGACTACCAGAGTTGGAGGATAAAAGAGAATTGAATAGGTGAAGTATAGGGGAATCTTTATGGTGGTGAAATTGTTCTTCATGATGCTGTAATGGTGAGTACAACAGCACTATGCATTTGCCAAAAACCATCAAACTTTACAGAGTAAAAATTGGAATTTATTGTATGCAAATTAAAAGAAAAGGTTAGGAGGTCAGTGGATGCCGGTATAGACTACACATGATGACAAAAACATGTAGCTAACATAGCTGATTACAAATACATGAAATAACTTCATTAAACAGGATGGGGGGAAAGCTGCTGATCTAAGGAACTTTGAAAAAGGACATGGACTGTAAGATCAAAGAAAAAAAGATCTGTACAAAAGCACTGTGCTTTAGCTGTAAGGTTGGTTCACACAGTGGTTTGGGTTAACATTTTTAAGACCACTGCAAGTGTATATTGGAATCAAAAATTAATGGATAGAAGTTAGTGGGAGTCAGGTTTCTAATGATTGGAGTGGGAGATTACAGAAAAGCAAGGGTAGGACTCCATGCGGTATAGGATTAGAGTTGGAGATGTAAGTATTAACTCATGTTACCTTAATATAAATATAGAAAGATACACACAGAAATGGTTCTAGATATATGTATATGTACAGTTAACAGGTTTAAACTGTGTGGGTCCACTTATACATGATTTTTTTTTATTAATATGTACTACAGAACTACACAATCCATGATTGGTTGAACCTGAAGATGTGATACCATGAATATGGAGGGCCAACTGTAAAGTTATACACGGATTTTCAACTGTGGAGGGTTGGGCCCTCCACCCTGGCGTTGTGCACAGGTCAATTGTATTTGGGTCAGTATCCTCATATATATTTCTTTTCTCTGTCAGTTGAGAGGGCCTAGAGGCAATGACATCCCAGTAGCAATCAGCTCTCACAACACATAGTTCTTCATTTCTAATAGCATTCTCCATAAAAAGAATCAAGTTTCCTTGGAGATGTGGTTGATTCTAGGGCCGAGGCATTATATATATATGAGAAAAGTACCTCATAGCACCAGAATATAATTACACACACATGCATGCATGCAGTGACGTGTGCACACACACAATGAGGATATGTCAGAGGGGCCCAGGAGCCTCTGAAAGAATTCCAAATGGCCAATGCACTTTCTACCTCTGCTGGGTCACAGGGGCCACCGATCTCATCACAGGGGACCACCATGGTCTGATCTGCTTCCTGTTCATCAGGAACCTGTTCTCTGGGAACCTGCCACTGCAGAGCTCTGTTCTTGGGCAGCCACATTCAAGGGTCTAGTCTATGGAGGGCTGCTGGGTGTTACTCCAACCATAACCGCTGAGGGCACTCAGAAACCAGCCAGCTGTCTTCCCACGGAGGGCTGCAGGATGGATGTGACTTTGCACAAATTCTTTCCTGCTCCAGTAAAGCAACTCCACATTTACACCCAGTAGCCTAAACCAAAAGTCATGACCTGGATGAGCACGTCAGGTCAACAGAAAGCACATCCGAAGGTTGTTTTGACAACCTGCACCATCTCAGAACCCGTGGCCCATACACACAGTGGTTCACAGCCATTTTCAGGCTGGTGCAGGCTGGTGCTCATCAGCATGCTTCTCTTAACTCTTGGCTTCACTCTGCTAGCACAGACCTTGGCTTTTATTACAACTTAAAGATATGCCTTTTAAGGATTGAATCATGTTCAATTTTCAGCAGCTGCTTTATGAGGTTATATTTTCAGACAGCGTAGGCTAATTGTTGTATGATCATAAAAAGTCACCTATGGAGCTTGTTAAACTGACAGATGTTTTTGGGATCCATCCCAAAGGAGACTATTTTTAATAGGCTTCCTGGGCGATTTTATAATGTAGATCTTAGTGCATATAGGAAATGCTACAGAAAGTTAGTGCAATAAAGGTTGTTTTTTTTTTTTTTTTTCCTAAGTGATGGTTCCCACACTCTAAAAAGAAATCAGATTGGGGAGGAAAGGGAGGCTGGGAATCTGTAACTAAGTATTACAAAATGTCCATTAGAAGGAACCTAAGAGAGCTAGTTCTCCAAACATCTCTGCATAGAGAAGTGAGCTGGATTGACCAAGGTGAAGGGTCTAATCAAAGTCATTCAACTACAAAATGCCAGGGCAGGACTGGGGTCAAGTCCCTCCATCTCCAGGTCATGATGTCAAAGTTCAAAGACCTCTCTGAGCAAGTAATAATTCTCACTTGAATTAAAATAAGGACCTTCCAGTTCTCTAATAAGACACTGGCTAGTTTATTGTACTTTGAAGGCATCCTGTAGATACTTCCAAAGACACTCAAGTAAAAACTTCAGAGTCAGCGCACAGTTGCTGGGGGTGGCTTGCTCTCTCCTTCCCCAAACTCTCATTTGGGGCTCATGTTATAACCACCCCCCTTGCTGGATCCTTTCTGAGTCTGGTTACAGTCTCACTGTCTCTTCATCACCCCTCTCCAAGATGACTCTGTGGAGTTTTCAGCCCCAGCCTGCATACTTCTGAGCCTGGGGCATCCACCCAATGAATCAGACAGGACTAAAGAGAGGGGCTGTGTTGGGGTCCAAGAGAGTCACCTCTGATCTCTGTGGGTTCATTACTTTCCAAATGAGGGCAGGTCCACAAAATTTCTTGGACTATAGAGCTCCTCTCCAGCATCAGGGCGAGGGAGGCTAAGGATCTCAGGGGCCTGATTTACTACAGAGTATTCATCACTGAGGGTCTCTGTTACCTATCTCCACCCACCATCATCTTAATAATGACAGAAAAACAGGTGCAGTGTTTATTGACTAGTTATTATATGTTGCCCACTGGATTGGCCAACTTATGTCTTTTATTTCCAGTCCTCACAACAGACTCACTCATAGCCTATAAGAGATGGCGCCAGGACTGGACCAGGAGACGGCAGCTCGGGCTCATTCCACTGCATCAAGCTCCCTTCCCATCTACAAATTGTAAAACACACTGTTCAACTCCTACACCTGTTTTCTTGGCACATTTCTGGTTCTATACTCTTCCCGGAGCTTTCCTCTAAAAACAGCTGTTTTCAATGGCATTCCGATGTCTCTTGATTGCTCAACACCCAAACCATATGTCAGAACTTTGTGGTTACCCTGGGGCAAGAGAATGGTAGAAGTGGGCTAGCATTGCATAAACTCAACAAATCCCTCTGTTCTCAGGTTGGAGAAAGGCTATCAGAAGGGCTGGGTGGCCTCAGAAGACTAACTGTGATAACCAGCCTGGTTCTGAGCCTAGGTGTCAGGCAGTCTGCTAGATGCTTTCCATGTGTGAGCTCACTGAATTTTCATGGCCCAACCCATTTTTAAATGAGAAAATGAAGCTAAGGGAGTTTTAAAATCCTGTAAGTGAATGTTACTGCTGAGCACCAGTTAGTCAGTCTAGTTGCTCAGTCATGTCCGACTCTTTGTAACCTCATGGACTGGGGCTTGCCAGGCTCTTCTGGGATTCTCCAGGCAAGAATACTGGAGTGGGTTGCCATTTTCTTCTCCAGAGGATCTTCCCGACCCAGGGATTGAACCCACATCTCTCACATTGCAGGCAGACTCTTTACCATCTGAGCCACCAGGGAAGCCCTACCCTACCCTCCCTAGCATCAGAGCCAGAATTTAAATGTAGGTTTTCTGCTGCTGCTGCTGCTGCTAAGTTGCTTCAGTCGTGTCCGACTCTGTGCAACCCCATAGACGGCAACCCATCAGGCTCCCCCGTCCCTGGGATTCCCCAGGCAAGAACACTGGAGTGGGTTGCCATTTCCTTCTCCAAGGCATGAAAGTGAAAAGTGAAAGTGAAGTTGCTCAGTTGTGTCTGACTCTTCGAGACCCCATGGACCGCAGACTACCAGGCTCCTCTGTCCATGGGATTTTCCAGGCAAGAGTACTGGAGCGGGGTGCTATTGCCTTCTCCAGAATGTAGGTTTACCTGACCTCAAAGCCTATGCAATAGACCCCAGCAATTTTTCTTGAAGGGCCAACATGGTTTGCTTTTTTAAAGCAAATATTTCTTGAGCATCTACTCTGAGAGAGGCCCTATGAGGCCTTGGAACTATTAAGACAAGTAAAACATTCACCTTGCCACCTGTGATTACTTGGTTGTTCCAGAGATGGAGCATATACACATAATGTCAATAAATGGGCATGACACCTATGTGTACAAATTAGACTCAAAATGTACTGTGGAATATGAAGGACAGGAGGAATTAACTTGCTTTCCCCCAAGGGTGACATGTGTCCAGAAGAGTGGAGCTCAACAGGTAGGAGTGCACTCTGGGAGGTGGGGTACCCTGTGACTCCCCTCACTGGGGAAACTCATGGTCTTCTCTGAGCCGGGCAGACATGACAGGCACAAGATTATCACCCGTGCTCAAGGAGTGAAGTCCGTGTGCTTTAAGGAGGATGAGCAAATGGAGAGAATAACTTCCTGGTGTGTGTGTGTGTGTGTGTGTGTGTGTGTACACATGCACAAATAGTGGGGGAAAGGCAGGGGTGTGAGTGACGAGGCTGGAGAAAGACGTGTGAGACAGACTTGGACGATTTTGAGTGCCCAAATAAAACGTTGGCATTTTATCTTGTAGACAATGGAGAATTCTATCATTTTATAAGAGTGGAGAATCAGTACCATCACTGCTAACACGTTTTCTTCAAAAGTGGCCAAGATATCCTTTCTCTCTCCCACACTAGTCCTCTTCCTTTATCTCCTACCAGCCCTGAGCTAGGTAGCGGGAATACTGCTGCCAGCTGTCTGCCCCATCCCAGCATCCAGCTCAGCAGTTTTACTTCCTGATCAACCAACCCCTTTACTCCACGCTGGTGCTGCTGCCCAGTTTCCCACCCTTTCTCAGCTGAGCAATGGCAAGTGTCCTCTCACTGGTCTCTGTTGTTGGCTTGAACTGGGTCCCCTCTTCTCCAAAAATTATGCTCACATTCCAACCTTTGATCACTGTGAATGTGATTTTCTTTGGAAATAGAGTTTATGCAGATGTATTCAAATTACCAGGAGGTCATATGGAGTAAGGTGGCCCCTAATCGAATATGACTGGTGTCCTTACAAGAAGAGGAAAGAAAGTAGAAGAGAGATAGATACACAGAAGAATGCCACAGGGCGTATGCCTCCAACTCAGTGAACCCCAAGGATTGCCAATAATGCAAGGGACTAAGAGAAAGGCGTGGAACAGGTTACCCCCTAGAGCCATCAGAGGGAGTTTGGCCCTGCCAACACCTTAATGTTGCCTCCCACCTCTGTAGTTGTGAGAGAATAAGTGTTTGTTTTTTAAACACTCTCCCCCCAATCCTGCCCTCACTTCTCCCCTGGTTTGTGGTAATTTACTACCGGCAGCCCTAGGAAACTAATATGGCCTTCCTGCCTCTGTTTGCCCACCACCTCCTCTCTCCATCCTCTGTATAATCATCAAGGTGATCTTTCTAAATTTCAGTTGGCTCTTGTCATTTTCTCATTTAAGAATGCCAGTGGCTCCCTGTCCAGCGTAAAATCCAAACCCCTGACCCCATACCCCATTTTCAACATCTGCTCCAGGTATACTACCAGGAAATTTCGGTTCTTTTTCTGTGACTCTAATGCCTGTTTTTCATTTTTCTGTCTTTCCACTCCGTCTCATCCTTACCTGTGCTGCAGAGTGGCCTGAGTTATGCTGCCTCCTACCTGTGCACTCCTCTGCAGCAGCACAGAATCACAGGATGCCTGCCTCTCCCTGTCACTGACACTGAACTTCCCTAGAAGTTGCAACAGACTATTTTATGTCTCTGCCCTTAGAGCCTAGCCTACCACTGAAATATTCGATGTAATGCTATTATTTGTTGGCTGAGTGAGAAAATAACCAAATGTGTAGCATAACAATTATTCAAGGAAATTCAAGGTTTCTATCACGTGTCAATATGCAGAGTTCGGGAAAGCATGAAAGGATTTGGTACCAGAGCCAAATCTCTTTCATTTACTATCTGTGTGACTCCAGGTAAATTATTCCACCTCTCTGAGATCCACTCATCAAGAAAGAAAAAAGGAACACATCTATCATAGAATTATTGCGAAAATTAAGTGAAATGGTATAGGTGGATGACAGCCTGGTGAGATGCTGAAGCCAGCCCTAGGCCTGTGTCTTCCCTTCTCCAGTTAAACCTATGTGTTTATGATCTAACTGTGAATTAAAATATTCCAAGTCTGAAATCTCATTAAACACAGAGCAGAAATTGCCCTTTGTTTTTTGTCCATAAGGACATGCACAAGCTTGACCCCTGCAGTGGAAACTGCACTAATTATTTGTGTGTGACAAAAGTAAAAGCCACGAGGAGATCCATTTAAACACAGGAGGGGCAATTAATCACAGCCCATTGGAATATTGCTTTTGGTCTTGAACTCAATTCGCCTTACATACAGGAAATGAAATGCAGTAATTATTGCAGTCACTTGAGACTCCAGAGTCCTGGCTTCAATTCCCAAATCCTTCATCATTTCATTTTGGCCATGTCTATATGACGCCAAAACATCTGGCTAAAAAGTGAAAATGCCATCAATTTTTAAACTGATGACTCACTGAACATTCTACCTTTCCATTTTTTACTGTGGCAAAATATACACACATGCAATTTACCACTTAACCATTTTAAGTGTCTAAGTTACTGCCATTAAGTGCAGTCACATTGGTGTGTAACCATCACCACCATCCATCTCAACACTTTTTTCAAACTTAAACTCTGTATCCATCAGACAAGAACTCCCTGTTTCCGTATTCCCCCAGCCTTAGGCAAACACCCTTCTACCTTCTGTCTCTATCAATTTGACTGCTCTAGATACCATATATAAGTGGATTCATACAGTATTTGTCCTTTTATCTATGGCTTATCTCACTTAGCATCATGTCCTCACAGTTCATCCATGCTGTGGATTCTGTGTCAGAATCGTCTTCTTTGGGAGGCTGAATAATATTCCATTATCTATCTATCTTCCAGTAACTATGTCACATTTTGTCTATCCATTCATCTGTTCATGAACATTTGGGTTGTTTCCACGTTTTGGCTATTGTGAATAGTGTGGCTATAAACATCGTTGTACAAATAACTGTTCAAGTCTTTGCTTTCACTTCGTTTGGATGTAGTACCTAGAGGTGTAATTGCTGAATCATGGGGTAATTTTATGTTTATTTTGGGGGGGGGGGACTGCTTTACTGTGTTCCGTAACAACTGTACCATTTTACGTTCCCACCAGCGATGTGTAAGGGTTCCATTTTCCCCACAGCCTCATCTACACTTCTTTTCTTCTTCCTCCTCTTTTTCCACAGCCACTCTAGTGGGTGTGTGTGCTAAGTCGCTTCAGATGTGTCCGAATCTTTTGCGACCCCATGAACTGTAGCCCGCCAGGCTCCTCTGACCACGGGATTTTCCAGGCAAGAATACTGAAGTCAGTTGCCATTTCCTCCTCCAGGGAATCTTCCCACCCAGGGATCAAACCCATGTTCTTTTGTCTTCGGCATTGGTAGGTGGGTTCTTTACCACTAGCGCCACCTGGGAAGCTGCAGGTTTCCCAGAAAGTTCATCTTTCTTTTGCTTTAAAAGTATTACAAGAACCCACATTTTATATCATTCATTCCTTCATTTCTTCACCTATTATAAATATAGTGAGTTTGTCTGAACTTCTTGCCCAACCTTTGTTTAGTACACTGAGTCAGCAGTGCAATCCTGCATTTTTACATGTTTTACCCATTTGCCTTAAAAACCTTCTATAGTCCAAGTGGGCAGGACAAAGCGGAATCAGAGGAAGAGGAGGTAAGTGATGAGGAACGAGGGTAAAGGGAATTGTTCCTACACTGATGGATAAAGAGAGGTCAGTGCCCCTGTGTCCATGTGTCAGGGGCCGACTCCATTCACCCCGCTGGCGCCTCTGAAGGCCTCCATGCCTGCCCCTTCTGAGGACTGCAGTGCCAAGGGGACCATGAGCTGCTTGAGGAAACACACGGCTTACTGGTCTGTGTATTCTCAGCGATTTAGACAGGACCAGCTCATGGCAAAAGCTCAACTCCTTTTTTTCTTCCTGATAAATTATAGACCCTTAATTACATTAAGAGAATTAGTGAATCATTAATACGCTTATACAAGCAGGGGAAGCAGTAAGAAAAGCAAACAAATTCTTGTCAAAGCAGTGTGCAGATTTTATAAAATCCTTCCCTGTGCAATTTTAATTCATGTGATTTTACTGATAGTAACTTACTTGGTCTCCCAAAGCACTGCAAACTTCCCCAAGGCTATTATAAATGCTGATTTGAATCTAAACCCGTAATTGCTGGTCTCTGCCTGGAGATGTGGCTCCAGAGGCTGGACAGGCCGGCAGCTGCCAGAGCTGTGTGTCAGTGATGAATTGAGCCGCTTGCTGGCCCAGTCAGCCAGGGGCCAACAACTTCCGATAGAAAACGTGTCCGGTGAGGAGGAATGTTCGAGTTGCTGAACTCCTGGCTTGCCTATGTTTTGTATCTGGGCTCATTTTTGTTTACTTCTGTGGTGATACCAGGGATCGAAAGGCTAACATTATCTTCCAGGGAAGTGGTCTTTCTCACCAAGAACAAGAGCCCTGGGGTGGCAGCCAATTCCTGAACCTCTGCGGTCATGGCAGAGCACACCTTCACCTGCCAGGCGAGGAGACGGCTCTCCACGTGCCTTGCACACTTCTTCTGAGCAGAAGCACCAGCTGCCTTTGTCCCAGATTCCCTAAAAGAATGTTTCTATGGATAGCAGCCTGGGAAGACAGTGTACCTCTCCAGAGCAAAAAGCAGATTTGCTTACTGTCCATTATGGTAAAGATAGTGTCTCTTTTGGGGCCAAGCTCAGGCAGGTTGGCTTACCGTATATTGTACAGAATCAGGTTCCCTAAGCTTAGAGTGTCTCAGTTACCATGCAAGCCCACTGCCTGTGCAACATCCATGTGGACCTCTCTGTCCCATCTCTTCAGAACTTGGGGGGCCAAGGAGAACTGGTGTAAATATGCTGAGGCTCATGTTGCTTGCTGTGCTGTGAGTGATAAGTCCTTTGTCTCTGATCCAGGCCTCTGGTGTCTTTTTGCCCATGAAACTGTGGCAGACTAACTTGTTACTATGTAACTAGAGTAAAATGTCAGACCCTTAATTGTCTTGACACCCACTGTCTTTACTGGATATCAGCTAATTAGGTCTTGATCCCTTCCTCAGGCTCCCTTCATTTGCCCAAGCCTGGCTTCAGTTAGTCTCCACCTACACTTTGTTCTCCATCTGCATCCATTATTCCATTGAATACCAACCTCTGGGAATAGCCTGCAAAGGACCCGATTAGTCCTGGTGATGAGGGGAGAGAGAAAGTTGTTCATAGACTCTGAGATCCCATAGACTCTTTGAGAAATATTGGTAATAGGAACAGTATTTTCATTGCCTCCTTGAATCTTGTTCTCTGATGTCTTCTATCTTTGAAATCACACCACAAAGCCTATTATCTCAGGAAAGGTTAGCATTGGTATTTCTAGGACACATAGGTCATTGATTAATGTTGCATCGAAAAGCTGATTTTCTTAAGTCTTAGGAATTAGTAGTTATGGTAGCCAGTTAGACCTTTACCCAGGTTCAGGCTATAGGATTACTTATTCAGGGGGTATGAGGAAGGGGCATGAATGCAGAATGCAGTCTGGTATTAGTTTGGCAAGCTGTATATGATGGTACATGATTGCATCCTCTGAGAATGGGTGACATTTTCTAAACCTCACAAAGGCACCCTGTGGATTAGCAGAAGTAAAGCCAGGAGATTTGGAAGAAGGAAGAAGAAAGAGTGAGACTTTCCATGATTCTGATTAAAGAATTTTATTGTAAGTCATACTGAAGAGAGAGGACCCGGAATACACAGTGAGGTAGTTCTCTAAGGAGACTGAACATTACTTTGCCAACAAAGGTTCATATAGTCAAAGCTGTGATTTTTCCAGTAGTCCTGTATGGATGTGAAAGTTGGACTATAAAGAAGGCTGAGCACTGAAGAATTGATGCTTTCAAACTGTGGTGTTGGAGAAGACTCTTGAGAGTCCCTTGGAGTGCAAGGAGATCAAACCAGTCAATCCTAAAGGAAATCAGTCTTGAATATTCATTGGAAGAACTGATGCTGAAGCTGAAACTCCAATACTTTGTCCACCTGATGTGAAGAGCTGACTCATCGGAAAAGACCCTGATGCTGGGAAAGATTGAAGGCAGGAGGAGAAGGGATCAACAGAGGATGAGAAGGTTGGATGACATCACTGACTTGATGGACATGAGTTTGAGCAAGCTCTGGGGAGGATGAAGGACAGGGAAGCCTGGCATGCCGTAGTCTATGGGGTTGCAGAGTCGGACACAACTGAGCGACTAAACAACAACAAAGCTCTCTAATGAAACTCACAAAGGAACAAGAGATCCTGCCCTTCCTGGTCTAAGAATTGGTGAGGAAGGAATGGGACATGGTGTGGAACAAGGGAAGCAGACCTCAGGCTCCACAGCCTGCCATGGCTGGAAGGCTGGTCCTCAAGACAGAGAACAGCCAAGAGCAGAATAGGAAGATGAGTGAGTAGCCACTTCATGTTCTGAGATGCCTCCATATAAAGCCCTGGCTGTTTCTAAGGCCCTCTCTAACTCCTCTCTAGCCCAAGCCTTCATGTAGTTTTGCAAATACACCAGGGGTGCTCTTGCCTCAGGACCTTTGCACTTGCTATTCCCTTTGACTAAAAGATTCTTTCAGCAGATATTCTCATGACTCACCCTTCACCAATTCTAAGTCTCCATTTAAATCTTTTCAAATATCACTTTAGAAAGAAAGCTTTCCTGATCACCCTATTTGAGATAGTGCCCTCTTTCCCTGATGGTCCCCACTCCCTTCCTGGATGTAATTATCTCAGGAGCATCTATCACCTTCTGACACTGTATATTCACTTCTTTGCTTGTTGTCTTTTTTTCTCACTGGATGGGGGATTTTGTTTGGCTTGATGCTCAATCTCCAGTGCCCACAACAGTTGCACAGCATAGAAGTGTAGAAGAGAATATTTGATAGATACTTGCTGAATGAATAAATGAGTGAGTGAGGCTCCAGGCTCTTGGGAGAAGTCCATCTTGGCTCAGTGTCAGTTTCAACACAGACTGGGATCGAGTGACAGTTGTCTAGACGGTCAGGTGTGAGCAGTTCTCCTGACTCCCTATAACCTAGACCAGGTGTGAAGGGGGTCCTGGAGCCCACCCCCCACCACTCCTTGCCAAACAAGTGTAAAGTTCAGTGTGGAAGAGCAACAACCTAGCTTCTAAAACAAAGAGCAGCACTGAGGGTCCCCAAGGCCAGAGTCCCAGTGGCAGTAGCAGCAGATCGTGTCCCCTCTACTGGGGGAGCAGACAGCACCACTGCGTCTCTGCACTGGCCTAAGATCAGCAAAGATCTTGTGAGGGCAGAAGCCCTGGTGGCCACCAGCAGAGTGGACTGCTCACCCACCACTCACGAGCTCCTGCTCCTCTTGTCCTGGGATTTTTGCTCTCACCCAGATCACCATCTGGAGGAGAGGGAGGGAGAGAACCCACCTGAGTGAAAAGCTGAACTTGGAACTGACGATTTACTAAAAGAGGAGATTTAAACTGAAAACATTTTAAGCTACAAGGAGATCCAACCAGTCCATCCTAAAGGAAATCAGTCCTGAATATTCATTGGAAGGACTGATGCTGAAGCTTAAACTCCAATACTTTGGCCACCTGATGCCAAGAACTGACTCATTTGAAAAGACCCTGACACTGGGAAAGATTGAAGGCAAGAGAAGATGACAGGATGAGATGGTTGGATGGCATCACTGACTCAATGGACATGAGTTTGAGTAAACTCCAGGAGTTGGTGATGGACAGGGAGGCCTGGTGTTGCTGCAGTCCACGGGGTCACAAAGAGTCAGACACGACTGAACTGAAACTGAAAACACATTGAGATGCTGTTTATTGGAAAGCCATGTACTAGTGGGTGAGGATTCATGTAAAAGGTTGTAGGAAAATTTAAACAAACGAGGAACACTTTCTTTGCACACTGGAGTGGAGTGTGTTAAATTTAGGACCCAGTTATCACCAGTTATAACCCTTGGGCTTCCCAGGTGGCTCAGTAAAGAATCCACCTGCCAGTGCCGGAGACACAGGAGTTGTGGGTTCATCCCTGGGTTGGGGAGATCCCCTAGAGAAGGAAATGGCAACCCACTTCAGTATTCTTGTTGGGAATTCCATGGATAGAGAAGCCTAATGGGCTACTGTCTATGGGGTTGCAAAGAGACAGACAAGACTGAGCATGCATGCCATTTATTATCCTTATGAAGAACCCCGTTTAGCAGGGTACCCTGAAGCCAGGCAGCCTACAGTGTGTTTCTTTCCCAAGGCTACCATTTATGTTAGTTGGCTGTGTTTATTCAGCCACTAGCCTGAGTGTGTAACTGCCTCCTCCAGGTGCTGGAGCTTTCCCTCAAGGACATGGTTGTGATGGCTGGTAAGGAGTGAGTGTTTCCTGTCCTTCCCAACAACGTACTAAGAGATTATCCTTTGAAGCTTTGCACAGACCCCCCAGTACCCTGAGGATCCCATTCGAGGCTCTGAAACTGAGATGTAAACTCTGAAGATGTTTTACTGTCCTCCAGAGGGAGGAAAGGACATCTGGTGTGAGGGTTGGAGCTGAAGCCACCTGGGGGCTGCCTGGGGCAGGAGAAGCATCTAGTTCATTCTTGTGTGAATAAAACTGCAGCACTCAAAGAGGTAGTCAATATAAATTTTTAATTTAAGTGAAAACCAGACCCGTTAAAGAATTTAAATGGTGACTACTATAGTTTCTACTACAACTAATGAAGCCTCAAGGAGCAGTGGTCCCCAATGGGGACAATTTTGCCCCTGTCCCAGGGACATTTGGCCATATTTGTAGCTGTAAAGACTCGGGGCACAGGGGTTAGGGAGGGGTGCTTCTGGCACCTGAGGCACTGCAACCAGGGATGCTGCAAGATATCCTACAGTAGACAGAACAACCCAGCACAACCTGGAGAGAGCCAAGCCTGGATAGCAATAGTGCCCACTTTGGGAAACCCTGGCATAGAGCATATTTGCTTTTGCAAGGCACTTTAGTCTCTGCTCTTTCAGTGGTTTCTCACAAACATTCCGTGAGGTAAGACACAGAGGTGGAAAAGGCAATGGCAACCCACTCTGGTACTCTTGCCTGGAAAATCCCATGGACGGAGGAGCCTGGTAGGCTGCAGTCCATGGGGTCACTAAGAGTCAGACACGACTGAGCGACTTCACTTTCACTTTTCACTTTCATGCATTGGAGAAGGAAATGGCAGTCCACTCCAGTGTTCTTGCCTGGGGAATCCCAGGGACGGGGAGCCTGGTGGGCTGCCGTCTATGGGGTCACACAGAGTCGGACATGACTAAAGCGACTTAGCAGCAGCAGCAGCAGCAGCAGCAAGACACAGAGGGGGCCAAGACTCAGAGATGCTCAGGACCCCGATGGAGCCAAGAACCTGTGGAGCAGAGCCAGTGCTGTCACCTTGCCAGACACAAGCATTTTTTTTTAACTTAGTGTCTGCTTTAATAAAAAGAATATAGATTTTTAACATTTATTGAGGGCCTACCATGTGCTAAGCACAGGAATCAAAATCCTTGCTCTCAGGGAGGTTAAGGTCTGGAAGAGAAGCAGTAACAAACAAGATAATGTATAAAATATACACAAGGTCAGAGATGAGTGATGAGGGCGTAGGAAACAGGAGGGAAAGGAAAGGAAGGGGTGATGGAGTGGGGGAATGTTGAATTAAAGTTTTAGATAGTGTACCCAAGGGCTCTTTTTTCCTGACTTTGTTGAGAAGTAATTGATAAATATTCTTGTGTATGGGCTTCCCTGGTAGCTCAGCTAGTAAAGAATCCACCTGCAATGCAGGAGACCCTGGTTCAATTCCTGGGTAGGGAAGATAGCTGGAGAAGGGATAAGCTACCCATTCCAATATTCATGGGCTTCCCTGATGGCTCAGATGGTAAAGAATCTGCCTGCTATGTGGGAGACCTGGGTTCAATCCCTGAGTTTGGAAGATCCCCTAGAGAAGGGCATGGCAACCCACTTCAGTATTCTTGCCTGGAGAATTCCATTGACAGAGGAGCCTTGCAGGTTACAGTGCAGAAGATTGCAGAGTCAGACACAATTGGGCACCTAAACACTCACAGCAGAGCACATTCTTGTATATACCTGAAGTGTACCATGTGATGATTTGATGTACACATACACTGTGGAATGATTATCAAGGTCAAGATAATGAACACATCCATCTTGTCACACAGTTATCTTTTTTTTTTAATTGAGAACTCAAGATTTATTGCCAGCAAACTGCAAGTATACAATACAGTATTACTAACTACAGTCAACATACTGTGCTTTAGAGCCTCAGAGCTTACTCTTCTTATAACTGAAGATTCGTATCTTTTGATCTGCATCTCTCCATTTCCTGCTCTCTCCAGTTCCTGCTAACCACCATTCTATTCTCTCTTTCTATGAAACTCAATAGTAAAAAGTCAAAAAATCCAACTAGAAGGACCTGAACAGATATTTTTATAAAATAAGACATGTAATTGACCAAACAGGTACATGAAAAGTTTCTCTTAGTTCTTAGTTCAGTTGCTCAGTCATGTCCAACTCTTTGCAACCCCATGACTGCAGCACACCAGGCTTCCCTGTCCATCAACAACTCCCAGAGCTTGTTCAAACTCATGTCCATTGAGTCGATGGTGCCATCTAACCATCTCATCCTCTGTCATCCCCTTCTCCTCTTGTGTTCAATCTTTCCCAGCATCAGGGTCTTTTCAAATGAATCAACTGTTTGCATCAGGTGGCCAAAGTACTGGAGTTTCAGCTTCAACTTCAGTCCTTTCAATTAATATTCAAGACTGATTTCCTTTAGAATGGACTGGTTTGAGCTCCTTGCAGTCCAAGAACTCTCAAGAGTCTTCTCCGACATGACAATCCAAACACATCAATTCTTTGGCACTCAGCTTTCTTTATAGTCCAACTCCCACATCCATACATGACTACAGGAAAAACCATAGCTTTGACTAGACAGACCTTTGTTGGCAAAGTAATGTCTCTGCTTTTTAATATGCTATCTAGGTTTGTCATAGCTTTTCTTCCAAGGAGCAAGTGTCTTTTAATTTCATGGCTGCAGTGACCATCTGCAGTGATTTTGAAGCCCAAAACAGTTTCTCAGTATCACTAATTGTCAGGAAATGCAAATTAAAACTGGACTTCCCAAGTGGTGCTAGTGGTAAAGAACACACCTGCCAATGCAGGAGACATCAAAGACATAGGTTCAGTCCCTGAGTCAGGAAGATCACCTGGAGGAGGGCATGGCAACCCACTCCAGTATTCTTGCCTGGAGAATCCCATAGACAGGAGCCTGGCAAGAGACAGTCCATAGGGTCACAAAGAGTTGGACAGTACTGAAGCAACTTAGCATGCACTCACTTAAATTAAAACTCAAGTGAGGTGACATTTTAATCCAGACCTGAATGATGTAAGGGCATAAGGCATGTGGCTTTCTGGAGAAGAGCTTCCAGGTGGAAAGAGAAGCAAGGGCAAAGACCTAAGGTGGGGAGGAGCTGGTCTGCTGAGGGAGTCACCCCAACATACTGAATGCATAAGACAGTGGGAGGTGAAAAGGCCAGAAACTTGAAGGGGTAGGAGGGAAGCAGCTCAGAAATACCTGAAGGTCATTTGAAGGACCTTTATTTTCATCAGAGAAATAGGGAGATGCCACAGGGTCCAAGCAAAGGCGAGCTAGAATCTTTGAATTTTAACTGGATTGCTCTGGCTGCTGGCTGGGGAATATACTGAAGGAAAGCGGCAGTGAATTTCTTCAACTCCATCTCTGCCAGTTATTCCAATTTACAATGATGTAAATACAAGGAAGGAAATACAGTTGTGCAGAAGCAAACCAGGGGGATTGAGAAGAATGGAATCATTGGTCAGGAGAGAGAAGAAAACTGGAGAAAAATGGCTATAGGGAGCAGAATGGAGGGAGGGAAACCAGCGTGATGGCCAAGCTTTCAGGACCACGTGGCTGGGGCTGGGAGCAGGAGGTGTACACAGAAGTGCTGTCTTGGTGCCTCTACAAGTCTCCTGCAAGGACAGAGGCCACATGCCTGGAGGGTGAGATCATATCCTCCAGGATTAGCAAAGTTTCTCGAAAAAATTTAGAAAATTATTCTCCTCTGATTAGTTTTCATTTCATCATAGTTTGTTTGTCATGACTTTACCTGTTTTAGTCACAAGTTCACAGCCTGTTTATATTAACGTTTAAGCCCCTGAACTTGGGATTCTCAGGGGCTAAGTCTGAACTTTCTGTTAACTAGTATTGATGTTGGTTAAGAAAGCTATATCCTTAAATTAAATAAGGCAAGGCTTTGGTACAAAATCTATTAAATCATTCTGGAGTCTTTTGGAATGAAGAATTTAGATTTCCTTCTTATCATGAAACCAAAAATGTAGAACACTGTGTTCAATTAATCCATTTTTATCTCACAAGAATATAACTGATCAGTATATATTTTATGTGCTTGTCCTAAGAGCAGGTGAGATGGGGGGTAGGGGAGTTCCCTGAGCATTCTCAGGAAAAATGAGATTTGGGACTTGTCCATGCTCCCTCCCAGGTCTTTGGAGCTTGCTTGTAGAGGGTAAGTCAGCTTACGGTATGAGAACCAGTGTGATCTGAGTGAGAGACATATACAGATAACATGGTATAAAAGCTAAGGCATATCCAAACACGCGAGTCAAATTTGCCCACCAACGCATCATACAGTTACCTTCACTGAGCCTCAGGGGAAAACAAGATTTGTGCTACTTATGAAAATGGGGAAATAATATATGAAAGTACACACTTTCAGATTCCCTTGAAAGTTCACACTGTCTTATGAAACTGGGCAACCTTCCAGAATGGAGACAACAATGTAGAGGTGAGAAGCATAACCCCCTTCAGTTCCCCTGATACCCCGGCTCCCTGTTATGTCCCCCAACTAAGGAGTGGAAGGTCTGTGTTCATATATCATCATGTTTGTGCTGCTCTCTCCCCTTACAATAGAGAAATATTTCTCTGTGCCCATGTTTCTATCAAGAGTATAAAAGAGGCACACGTTTCCAAACGATTGGGTCCAGTGGGAAGGGGAAGTACCCCCACATGTCTTGGTGGGCATCCTGGCTACATGGGTTTTCCTCTGCCCAACTGATCCCCTCGCTTGCTGCACTACCAGCCCTGGAGCACTGATCACTCATGGTTTATCAGCTCCTGTGCCCATATGATGAGAGGCCAAGGCTCCCTCTTTGGGCAATTATGTTCTGGAATGAGGATCCCTCCAGACCACTGGGTGCCTGGCTCAGGAGGACACCCAGACCCTGTGCAAGGTTTTTGAAAACAAACGAGGTTGGGAATCAAAGGGCTATGTGAGGAGTAGCTTCAGCACTGCGGCTGGGGGAGGTAGACCTCTCTGACAAGCCACCACTGCGCCCTCTCTCTGACACCAGACTACGTGAGATGAAGAGCATAGGATTCCTCCAAGTCTTAGTTTCTCCCTCTGTACCTGGAGATGCTTTTTTTTTTTTGGCTCTGCCAACCTCAACATTTTGTCCAGTCACCAAGTGAGAGAGTAGGCACGTGTTAGGTAGTAAGTTCTACCAAATAAGAGCAATTTTCAGGAAACGGATTTGGATGTGGGGGCTCATGTGAAGTCAGGGCAGCAGAATGGGGCCCTGCATGGCTGGTCTGCTTCTGTCTGGAGCACAGAGGGCTAGGCAGGGCTCCTGGCTGTCCTACTACATCCTCGGTGGGTCCTTGAGGAAGAAATCCCCAAGAGTGAAGGCAAGATATCAGTATTTGTCTAGAGCTTTGCAGTTTCCAAACTGCTTCCCAGGACATTTTCTTTTTTGCTTCTTATCCCAACCTCATGAGCTTGAGAAGCAGAAATATTCCCCACAATTCAAACAACCAGGTAGTTCCAAACTATTTCTGCTTGAATTGAGAACCATTGCCACATTTTTTTTAAAATGTTAACTGTTTTGTTTAAGTTAATGTATGAAAAGAGAGTGCATTGCTAATACTCTCCACCTGAAGTGGTTGCTGTGTCAGGGGCAGGATCCCAAGCCTGCAGGCTTTATGACTTCCTGCTGTTCTGGGGAAGGGGCAGGGGTGAGAACCTCCCCCCTTCCCCAACCCCACTCGCCCCTGTGGACTCTTCCATTAGCTCAACACCACAAACATTCTCTCCATGAAGGAAGTGAATGCCTCTTTCTTTGGATGTATCTGGAACCTTTAACTTCTAATGAAATATTTCACTTTCCTCTTCCGTTTTTATCAGGTAGTAATGCAGGCCACCAGAATAACAGGGTTTTGGGAAAGCCAGCTCCTAAATCTAACCTCCATTCTTCCACCCCATCCAGTCCTTCTCCTCTGCCCCAGGGCACCTGTAGGAGAGTGGCTCTGGCAAATTCCCCAGCGCTCTGTCCAGTCTTGCTTCCCTCTACTTCAGAGATAGGGTTTCTACCATTTCCTATGGGAGATCTGGTCCCAGTTTATCATCTCTGACATTTATAGCAAGAAGATTGAGGTCGTTGGGAATCCTGGGCTGGGAAATGGGGCCTGCCGACTTGCATGGAGAGACTTACAAGGCGAGTGGAAAAGATCCAAATGACTGAATACCTATCTGAGGTATCTGAGGAGCCATAAAGCAGTAATGATGGGTAGTCTTGGATACTGGGCACCTGTTAGCAGAGCCATTCCTCAGCTGCCCAGTGATTGATGGCAGCCCTCCCTTTAGGAGAGGCACCAAGGTCTGAGAGATGTGGCTGTAGGGATGCTGACAACTCGCCCTGGGGACACAAGGGGCAGGGGACAAACTCTGTCTCCCCCAGACTGACACTGCCTACCTCCCCTCCTCTGTCTCGTCCTTCTTTCATTTTAAATAATAGTCATATTAGTATATAATTCACACACTATATAACTCACATATTTAAAGTATATAATTGAATCGTTTTTCTTATTCACAGATACATGCAACAATCGCCATGGTCAATTTTGGGGTATTTTATCAACCCCCCCCACCCAATCCCATACACATTAAAACTGCATCTCCAAGAAAGTCATGAAAGAGAAAAACAAATATTGTATATTAAGGCATATATATGGAATTTAGAAAAATGGTACTAATGAACCTATTTGCAGGGAAGACTTAGAGAACGGACTTGTGGACACAGCCCAGGAAGGAGAGGGTGGGATGAACTGAGAGGGTCGTATTGACATGTAGACACTACTATGTGTGATACACTACCACCTGTGAAATAGCTAGTGGGAAGCTGCTGTAGAGTGCATGGAGTTCAACTTGATGCTCTGTTATGACCTAGAGGGTGAGATGGGGGTTGGAGTGGGAGGGAGACTCAAGAGGGAGGGGATATATACATATATACTTATAGCTGATTCATGTTGTTATGCAGCAGAAGCCAACATTGTAAAGCAATTATCTTCCAACTAAAAATAAATTTTTAAGGAAAATGACAAAAAAAAAAAAAAAAAAGAACCACATCCCCTTCTCCCACCCTCATCCCATCATCAGGCAACCCCTTTCTTCTTATCTCTATGGATTTTCCTGTTGTGGATGCTTTATGTAAGTGGAACCATGAAATTTGTGGTCCTTTGTGTCTTTTACTTGGTATCATGTTTTCAAGGTTCATCCATGTTGTAGCGTGTGTCAATACAGCACTCCACATAAGCTAACAGTTCCCCTAGACATATACCCAAGAAAAGTGAAAATACATGTCTACACAAAAACCTGTCCATGAATATTCTCAGCAGCGTTATTCATAAGAGCCCCCCAAGTGGAAACAACTCCAGTATTTGAGTGATGAATGGATAAAATTTATTTAATAAAATATTATTTGCAAATGAAAAGCATGAAGTATTGATACATGCAACAACATGGGTAAACCTTGAAGAACATATTGTATAATTCCATTTATGTGAAATGTTCAGAGAGAAATCTCTGTAGACAGAGTGTAGATTAGTGGTTGCCAGGGGCTGGAGGAGACAAATGAGGGCCAATGACTGCAATGTATACAAAGTTTCCTTCTGGGTTGATGAAGATGTTCTGGAATTATTAATAAATAGTGGTGTTGGTTGCACAATGTAGTGGCTATGTTAAAAATCACTGAACTGTACACCTTAAATGGATGCATTTCCTAAGTGAAATTCTCAACAGAGAATTTAAAGGAGTAGATGGAGGAAAAAGAAGAAATGCAGACTGAGTCGAGCTTTGGTGTTTCAGAGAAGATGGTAAAGTTCTATCTCTTCCTGCTCCTCTCTGCTCTTCCTTTCCTCTCTCCCAACCAAGGCTCTGGGAATAATACAGCAGGCAACCAAACTAGAAAAGCCGAGACCGTTTTCTCCTACTAGAGACACTAGGGCAGCTGGGGTCACTATGAAAGGGATCCTGTGACAATATGTGTCTGGCCAGAGAAGCCCCTTGTCTGCGGGAACCTGAACTTCCCTACCAATGAGAACACATTGGTGCTTTTCCTGGAGACACATGTCCTACCTCCTTTCGTAGCAACAGCAGGATCAACGGGAGTCCCAGAAGCACAAGATAAATAAGCAGACTGAAATGAGATGGCAAAAGCCCTGATGATTAAATTGTCATTGGAACTACAGCCCACAAAACAGACCAGTATCTCCGTTAAAACTGAACAGGATGACAGCCTGCTAAAATAAAAGATTTAAATATGACTCAGAGTCTTCCAACATCAATCATCAGCCCACCTTTATGCAGGCAAGACTGAGTCCTTCAATCCCCATGGGAGTCTTGTGCTCTGGAAGCACAAAGGCTATGCTTTTTAATGTATTTTATTTATTTATTCATTTATTTTTAGATTTTTTTTATGTGGACCATTTGGAAAGTTTTTTTTTTTTTTTTAATTTGTTGTAATTTGTTTCTGTTTTGGTTTCTTTTGGCCACAAGGCATGTGGGATCTAACTCCCTGACCAGGGATTGAACCCATAGCCCCTGCTTTGGAAGGTAAAGTCTTCACCATGGACCACCAGGGAAGTCCCTTTAATTGTATTTTAAATGTTTCTTTTCTTTTTTTTCCAGATTGCAAAATGATATATGTATATTGGAAAAAAATCCAGAAAATAGAAATAGAGAAGAGATTATAAATCACCTATAATCTCACAACTCAGAATATTTGTATGTATGCATGTATCTGTATCAATATTATCCATATATCATTCCAGTCTCCATATTTTCATATACAGAAAGTTTTTTCTTTTATAGAAAATAAAATTACTCTATGTATAACATATTTGTAACTTATCCATACCCTACAGACTATTCCCATTTCTAACTCATTAAATATTCTTCCTACATCACTTTTAGTGATTGCATAGTATTTATCACATTCCTGTAAAGAATGTGTGTTAGTTGTTACTTTTGGGCCACCTACCCTTGGTTCAGTACACTATAGGTGCTCAATAAATTTTGGATGAATGCATGGATACAGCTCTGTGGCCAGACCGAGGGCCACTACACCTGATTAGTCTCTTTGTTGGCCCACAGAGGAAGAAAGGGCCTGTGTCCAGGCTCGTAGGAAATCACCAGGGACCAGCTATCATGCCTCTCAAGCTCAAAGTTCTTTCCTAGGCAGGAGGTCCTTCTACCCCAGTGTTTCTGAGTGGAGACTCAGCCTTGTTGCTTCAGATCCCATAGAAAAGGAAGGCTCATTTATTGGCCCCCCAGAGAAGGCTTGCTACAATTGCAAAACAACTATTAATTTTGCCCTCCCCTCCCAAATCTTTCTTGTACCTTCAGGCCAGCATTCATTTGTTCCTGTTGTGTTTCCCTCTGAAATGGCATTTTCCCACTGGCAAAGTCAAATCTGACACCAAGATCCAGTTCCAGGGACCTTCTCATTGGACCTTCTCTGACCTCGTCTGGCACCTCCGCTCACTCCCCTTTATCCCTCATACTCAATGCAAGCATCAGACAGAAGCCCTGGCTCTCTGTTGAGTAAATGTGTTCCTGTATCTGTTGCACTCATTAGACTCCAAATCCCCAGCCTGGCCTCAGCCCTCACTGAATGCTTTTTTGGAAGGATTAATTGGCAGGGTGGGCCTGGTCTGCCTCTGCAGAGGGGCAGAGAGGCAGAACGGCAGAGGGCTTCAGGCCCGACAGCACCTGACCTGAGATGGCAGCTGCCTGAAGTGAGGCCGCTGCTGCCCAGGGAACACGCATGCCTCCTTTGCTGTGCCTGGAAGCCAGAGAGTTGCCAGAAGCAGGAGAAGACGAGGATTCTTTGGCAAGTTTCCTAACCATGCTTTATGAAAGGGAAAGTCATCTTTATTGCATTTATTTAGAGAAGGGGTTATAGGCACTTCATCTGGTGTTCACTTCAGAGCAGCTGTTCAGTATTACCAAGGAGAAAAGACGAGGGACTCATGCTCCTTGTTCCAAGCCAGAGAATCCAAATCAATAGACACAATGGCGTCTCTCATGACAGACACAGTTCCTGGAGCCGGGAAGTTTTCTCTCAAATCCCTGAGGTCTAAATTTCAAGATTTTTTTTTTTTTTCTTTTTACCCCGAGGCCTCATTTGATCAACAGAAATTCCTGGCACCAATTCTGAGCTTGCTCCAGGGCTGGGTCTGGGGTCTGGAGCTCAGAGATACATCAGATGGGAGCTGCCATATTGCAGTGGATTTTTCCACCACAGGAGAAAATGCAGGAGCAGAGGTTTAGACATAAGCAAAAGATACAGATTCTGGCTAGCTTCAGTGGTGAAAGAATTTATTGGTTGTGTATAGAGACATTCCCAGTTCAAGCAAAGACTGACGAACAAGACTTGGAGAACTAGCTGTAACCAAGTAACACTAGACAACAGGATACACAGCCAAGATCAGCCCCCAGAGCAGTGTTTCAGATGACTCTCCCAAGCCTTTGACTGTCTTAATATTTTCTCAAGTGTCCCTGAATGTTTTGGGGTCTTTTTCTCAAGTTTCAAGGTTCCAAATGGAAGCGACAGATTGGCCAGATCTAGGTCACCTATCTGAACTCTGCATGATGGAGAGCAGGGAGGAATAGCTGGATTTTGAGTTCCTTAGGGAGTGGCAGGCCAGAGAGACCCTGCTCACAATTAGCACATCCACTGAGATTTCTTCCTTTAAAATTGGTCTTCTGATTATAGAGGACAGTCGAAATTTTCTAAGGTAAGGATTGTATTCTATTTCTTAAGCTGCGTGTGAATTTTAGTAGGACACTATCCAACTCAGTACATTGGGATAGATCAATATATTATTCCTATGCCTCACTAGAAAGCAAGACTTGGACCTCAACTGTGAGAAAGTCAGTCTGGAGATTCCAGTTTCTGGACATACGTGCCTTTTTAAAATGTTTATATTTTGAATCTTTTATTTTCTGAAGACATCATTTCAAATTCAAATTTAATGTTCCAGTGGTCAAGGTTATCTGTTTTCCTGGGTTCTGTTAAGGCAGAGTTTGCTCAAATCTTACAAAGAAATACTTTGACTTGCCAGTAACTGGAAGAAATACACTTCTACCCTCAAGAGAACTGAAATCAAATCTCTGTGGTTTTCTAGCCAAGTGAAAAGATTTGGAGATTGAAAAGAAGGTGCTCTTGAGCTGTCTAGTCACATCTTTCCTTAAATTACAGCTGAACCACAGAGTTACTCTGCGGAGTAAAGAGTTGGTTGCCAAGGTTTTCATGGTGTTATCATATCTCCTTCCTTCACACGTGCTTGGTGTGACACCTCAAGAATACACATCTGATTAATGTCAGAAGCATTTTGGTATCACTCATACTTTTTATTAACAATCATCCATTTTTTTCCTGGATAACCGAAATTTACAACATTATCTAAGCATCACTAGAATTTCAGTTGCTGCTGCAAATATTCATGTATTCAGCATTTGGTTTTTCAGTGCCTACCAAGTTCCATAGTCAAGGGGATGAGGATAAATAAGATATGGAAATTCCCCGGAAATTATATTTTGAGGTAGAAGATAGATCAGCAAAGGATAACTAGAATTCAGAGTGCTAAGAGCTCTGGGTGGGTTAATTTCAGGGCACCACAGGAAAACGTCCCAGCAATATTTCTATTCCAGCCTGGGAATTAAGGCAAGTGGCCAAGGTTAGGGAAATAGAAGTGGACAAAGAGAAAAGGAAGTATGAGAGAGAGTTAAGGGGGTAGAATTGCTTGGATCCTCAGCTATGTGGATCTGGAGGGGTGACAATGTAGGAGGAAAAGGAACAGGGAGACCTCACTTGGACTGCCTTGTGGAGGGGTCCCTGTCATTGATATGAGAAACCAGAGGATAAGATGTTTGGGAAACCAGGGCAGGGAAGAGAGTGAGTTCAGGTTCAGAAATACTGGTTTTTTTTTGTTGTTGTTGCTGGAGGAATGTTCAAGAAAATCTTTCAAGTTGAGAACTTAAATCCTCAGAGTGCTGGGAAGAAGATTTATATTTCAAAGTCAGCAGAATATACCTGATCCACAAATGGATGAGTGAGTTCGGAGGAACGAGGTCTAGTGAAAGGAAAAGTCATCCTAGAACAAAAGCACACCTACTGTTAACACATGGGTCACAAAGGAAAAGTCCTCAAAGGAGACAGAGAAGGAGCAAGCTCCAGAGAAGAGTCAATACTTTGTCAGAACTTGCAGCTCCCTGGTAAATGTCTACTCACAGAATTCGGTGGCTGTTTGATTTGACTCAGAGTTTATCTAAGCTCAGATGGGGGTGAGAAATGGGGATCAGGAGAAGAAAATCTACTTTCAAGGCATTACTGAACTAATACCAAACTGCTGGCAACATCTCAGCTGCCTAAGGCTGTGATTTCGTTTAAGGAAAACTAGAGCTTGACTAGGAATTTAAAAGGAAATCCTAGGGAACTAGACTATAATAGGAAATTTTGAAAATCTCTGGTATTCCTGGAGATCTAAAAGGCGGCCCACATGCACAAAGCTGTACAACTGCACAGAAAAGACCTCGGAGAGGAGAAGTCACCTGTCCAAATACAATAAAAAGCTGTGAGACATTCAAAGAAGCAAGAAAGTATATCACATTCACAGGAGGAAATGAAGGCTGACAATGGACAGAAAATGTTTTTGAGGGGCATCGGTTTTTTACTTACTATGAAAAGACTTTTTAGAAGCTATAAATATATTCAAATAACTAAAAGAATGCATGCCTAAGGAATTTTGTAAAAGTATGACAATGACATCTCACCACACACAGAATGTCAAAATAGAGAGGACTCACATACACTTAAGAAAAATCGAAATAGAGACTTTGGAGATGAAGTGTAAAAGTCACTAAGGGAATTCATGAACAAATTTGAGTTGGAAAAAGAAAGAATCAAACAAAAAATATAAAATCTCTCTTATAGGATTGCTATAAAAATTAAAAAGGATATATGTATAGTAACCTGACATAGAATAATCACTCAATAAATAATAGCTGCTCTTCTTTAAAAAAAGAATTGGTGAACTTAAACATAGTTCAATAGAGATTATCTGGTCTGAGGAGCAGAAGAACAAATAATGAAGAAAAATGATAGACTGTCAGAGTTTTGTGAGAAAAAGGCATCACATAATAAGCTAGGAAAAAACTAGTTTGAGCAGCTTAAATATTCCTCAGGTGATGAAAGATCAACAAAAGTAGTATATCTACTCAAGTCCATAAGCTACAGGGTAGACCAGAAGGCATAGGAAAAGCCAAAACTTACAGTTCAAGTCTGAAGGTCATCTGCCAAAGAATTCTCTATTGCTCAGGGGAGGTCAGTCTTTTGTTCTATTAAAGTCTTTGGCTGATTAAGTGAGTCCTATCCACATTATAGAGGGCAATCTGCCGTATTCAAAGTCCACTGATTTAAATGTAAACCTCATCCAAAACCACCTCAGAGAGACACCAGAATAATACTTGATCACATTCTTTGGCACTCGGGTGAGTCAAGTTACACATCCACAACAACCAGAGCCTCAGGGACCTGTAGAACAATAACAGATCATTCAACATTTATATTATCAGAATTTCAGAATAAAGTATAAAGAGAGTGGGACTGAGAGACTATTAAAGGAAATAAAGGGTAAAACTTCCCAAATTTGGTGAAAGATAAAGCCCTACAGATTGAAGAAGCTGAGCAAATTAGAAACAAGATAAACCAGAGAAATCCATGCCAATACACATTGTAATTAAACTTTAGAGAAGTGAAAACAAACAAAAACAAATATTAAAAGCAGTCAGAGAGAAACAACACATGATCTAGAGAGAGGAACTCCACTTGTTAAGACAGTGGATTTTTCATGTGAAACAATAGATGCCAGAAGGAAGTAGCATTTTATTTTAAATGCAAGTTTATTTTGAGATATAATTTACATACCACAAAATTCACCCTTTCGAAGTGTACAGCTCAGTGGATTTTAATATGTTCACAGGGTTGTGCAACCATCATCCATTATTTAATTCTAGAAGATTTCAACCCCATTAAAAGAAACCTTGTACTCATTAGCAGTCACTCCCTTCTCCTCCCTCCTCTCACTTCCTGGCAGTCACTAATCTACTTTTCCTCTCTGAATTTGCTCATTCTGGACAATCCCTACAAATAGAATAATATTATATGCAACCCTTTGTATCTGGATCTTTTCACTTACCTGAATTGTTCAAGATTTGTATGTAATTAAATACATACACAAATGAGTACAAGGGAAAACTAGCGAAATCTGAATAAGATTTCAAAGTCAATATCATACTTGTGATATTGTACTATAGTTTTGCAAAATGTTACCACTGGGGGAAATGGAATAAACAGTACTTGAGATCTCTCTGTATTATTTTCCAAAGCTGCATGTGAATCTATAGTTATCTCAGTAAAAATTTTATCTAAAAGTAAAAGGCCAAGAAAAGGTAGAAATTATAGGGAGAGAATCCAGTGAGTGGTAAGTAAGAAGATGAGATAGTCAAGAAGTTTTAAAGAAAGGGACAATGCAAAATACATTTCAGATACATTATTCCAAGAAAGAGAGAAAATTGTAGGTCATGCTTTTTACTTTCATTTACTCTGAGCTCAGACTCACCTACTTTGAAAGGACTCCACATGGTCACCACTGCCCAGAGCTGTACCCTCCATGCTGACAGACTGCCCTTTGATAATGGACCATCCCGGGGCCTAAGGGAACTCCCTGTAAAGTTGAAGGAGTGAAGTTTCCACTCCAAGGTTGATCTTCCCTAGATATTAGAGGTCAGATCTAGATCTGCAATCAAGCAGAAATGATACTACTGAGTCCCCTACTCTTCAAAATACTTGGGAAGAAAGCACGATTACCCACTTGCCCTGTTTGGGATTCTGGAATCCAAACCCTGTCTTGGACAGCTGTAGCAGAGTGGTGAGTGTGAGGTTCTGTAATTAGCAGCCTCAGATGGAGCCTGGGACCCTCACTTACCCACTGTGACCTCAGGGGATTCACTGACCCTCTCTACACTTCTATCCTAATCTCTGAGATTGGGACACTGATGGGATTCAACTCAAAAGCCTTCCATGAAGTTTTTTTTCTTAAAATATGTAGGGCTCATCCCTCTCCCCTTGCACACTCTGGTCCTCTTCCCTAGGGTCATCCATCAGGCCTGCCCACTGGCTTCCTTCCTAGATGTTCTTTGCTTCCTCTCCTCTCTACAAGGATCAGAGCCTTCCACATGAACTTCCCGTGAGGTCAGTGCTGAGTAGAGAAACAGGCCTGGAGAGTTAACTGTCTGATTTGGATTAAGAAAGAGAGGAACAGAAGGGGGTCATCTGGCAGAAATAAGGGCAGGATCGGCATGGAGGCCACGTGAACCTGGGGGCTCATCAGTTGCCTTCAGCAGAGTTCTCCATCCCAAGATGTCTGGTAACTGTAACCAGCTCTAGGCTCATTTAACCAAGTGCAGTGATAGTCTTGGCCCAGGTGTAAGGGAACCATGGCTGAACAAGATGCTTACCACCCACTGCTGGTGCCTGGGACCAAGAAAAACCTCAGGGTCTCCAGGACCTTGTTGAGTTGGGGGCATGGGGTCTCACATTAGGAAGGACTTGGGATTCTAGGCAGGATTCTGGGATAAGCTACTTGATGAGAAATGGCATGCTCTGGAAATGTGGTTCTTTCTGATTTTCTTCTGGTTTTTTTTTTTTTTTTCCTTTGCTTTTCTTGCAAACAACCCCTGGGCTTTATTATAAATAGGCAGCAATTTCCCAGCAAAGCCATGTAACAGACAGTGGTCAGACAGCAGCCCAGGCCTAGGCCACCCAGCTTGTGTAGTCTCCCTGTGAAGGGACCAATAGACAGTAGATAGATCTACTGTCCAAAGCCAGCCAACAGTCCACTGATCTTGCCCCACAGCTCCCTGGGCAGCCACTCCCCTAGGGAGGAACAGGTCTCCTCTGGGCACTCTTGGTCCACTTGGCATTTGTTTGTGATTCTATGCACATGTGTCCACTCCAACACCTGACTGAGCATACCAGGCCACAGACATGGCCAAGTGCACCATCTTGGGCGTGACAGTAGCTGTGGCTTTCTTCTGCTGTGGTTCCTTCTCAGTATTCCCAGTCCCGAGGGAGGACTGACATTTCAACCTCCACCCATAGGGATGCCAACATATATAAACCTCGATCCCAAACTCATAAAGTGTGGTGTGTGGTGGAGGAGATACTCAAAATCAACACCACACAGCTTAGAAGGGACCTGTGAGCACAGAGTAAGCTGGAGAGGCTCCCAGAGGGAGCAGATGCACTGGCTGGGGAGATAAGGAAGTCTTCAGGGAGGAGGTGGCATGTGGGCAGACCTGGGGAGGTGAGAGGATTCTGCAAGCGGGGATGTGAGGACTAGACAATGCAAAGCAGAAGGTGTGCTGCTGGGGGTTGGCTTAGCGGGTGCTGAGGCTGCACAGTGGGGTAGACAGAGATACTACCTCCCAGCTGAGCCTGGGGCTCTCTGGTCTCTTCAGCTGTTTCTATCAGGCAGGAACCCTTGAGAAATGGGGGTTGGAAGTCTAGAAACACAGTCAAAGGCTCTTATCACAGATGGACAGAAGGTGGTGGGATCTGGAATCAGCAGTGAGAGAAAAATGTTGCCTCTGCGGGGGCAGGGGCTGGATTTGGAATCTTGTGTGAAGCCAGGATTAGGGGAGAGAGAGGGAGACAGAACTAGGGGTGGGTGCACGGTCATCGGGGCTGGGCCCTCCTGTCTCAGCTGCCATCGGGGATGATGGAGCCACCTGGGCATCACCAGGCTGAGATAGCATCCAGCCCAGGGTCACAGGACGGTTCCCCAGGGACAGTTTTTCATAGTTGCCCACTGGTGACTCTGCCCTGTTGAGGCTCCCCTGAAATAAGAGCTTCAAGACTTGCAGAGTTTCTTTCTTTCTCTTTTTGATTTCCAGAGTGTTAAAGACAATAGGATCAGGATTAATCAGGAGAAAACCAGTGAGAAAAAGTGATGAATGTCTATCACCCACTTAGGAAGCTCAAGGTCCTCCTGAGGTGGTTCCTGAAGGTCAGCCATTCAGGAGCCAGGTGGGCCTCTCTTGGTCAAGGTGAGAAGAGATGCCCATGGAGGGAGAAGGAGGCGTGGGCAGGACAGGGAGGAGTCCCCATCTACCTTTGACGCAGAGATGGAGAGATGTGTCAAGTCAAAACTTACCAGCATCTTCTGCTCCCGTGGATAGCACATCCTCCTCTAAGTGAGTGGTTCATCCACTCCTCACAGATCCCACTTCTCCAAGTCTTAATACATCCCTGAACTTACAAGTGTAAACTTGATGGCACGTGAATACATAATCATACCTCAATTAGTGAAAATAAAGGAGACTGCTTTCGTTGGAAAATTTAGAAATGATTTCTATCTCAACAAATAAATCACCTATAACCAAAATGAAGGGCTTCCCAGGTGGTGCTAGTGATGAAGAACCTGCCTGCCAATGCAGGACATGTAAGAGATGTGGGTTCGATACCTCAGGAAGATCCTCTGGTGAGGGCATGGCAACTCACTCCAGTATTCTTGCCTAGATGATCCCATGGACAGAGGAGCCTGGGGGCTCCATAGTGTTGCAGTCCACAGTGTTGCAAAGAATCTGATACCACCAAAGCCACTTAGTACACATGCATGCACACTCAACCAAAATGGAAAGGAAAAAGAACTGAGGCAAGATCAAGCAGGTTCACAGTTTGCAGGTACATTTTCTGGGCAGTGAGGATGTTCCGTCCACAGAAGACAAACCGCATTGGAAAGCAGGTTTGTCCTGAGGACTATGTCAAACAAGTCAAAAGCCTGCCATCAAATCCAGAACCTGCCCTGAGCACGCCTTTCACTTTACACTTCAGCAGCTGCTTCAGGGTGCCTGGTCTCCCCTAACACCCTTGGGAAATCCTCATCACCCAGGCTAATCAAATCAGAGGTCCACTTAATGAGGAACACTTCCTGAGGACATGCAGAGTTCTGAAAGCATACATAGCATCAAGCAAGCATCAGTCCAGCACTAAACAATTAGTCCTTCAAATATATTCAGGCTCCTACTGGCAAGGTAAGGGATGAATTTTTTCCAAAGTGGAAAACAGATGACCTAGAAAAAAGACACAGTGAAAGGGTATCATCTTAGGAGCACTCAGTATTCAAGTCTAACATTGCTCATGAGGAGACTGTGCCAAAGGAGAGAGCGGGTCCTCAGAGAGGACAATAATCCAAATGGCTAACATTTATCAAGCATCTTCTAGGTGCCAAGCATTGCTCAAGGTGCTTTATGTGGCTAACTCGTTAAATTTAACTATCCTATGTGGTAGGCTCCTAACTTACTCAAGGTTATCCAGGTAGAGATTCAGTCTGACTTCCAAGCCATTGTCCTGTACTAATCCATAAAGGATGCCCATATGATCATGATCATATTGAATTCTTTAAAACTCTGACGAAAATGTCTCCCCACTTTACAGATGGGTCATGTATGGATGTGAGAGTTGGACTGTGAAGAAAGCTGAGCACCGAAGAATTGATGCTTTTGAACTGTGGTGTTGGAGAAGATTCTTGAGAGTCCCTTGGATTGCAAGGAGATCCAACCAGTCCATCCTGAAGGAGGTAAGTCCTGGGTGTTCATTGGAAGGACTGATGCTGAAGCTGAAACTCCAATACTTTGGCCACCTCATGCGAAGAGTTGACTCATTGGAAAAGACCCTGATGCTGGGAGGGATTGGGGGCAGGAGGAGAAGGGGATGACAGAGGATGAGATGGCTGGATGGCATCACCGACTCGATGGGCATGAGTTTGGGTAAACTCCGGGAGTTGGTGATGGACAGGGAGGCCTGGCGTGCTGCGATTCATGGGGTTGCAAAGAGTCGGACACAACTGAGCAACTGAACTGAACTGAAATGAAGATTCAGAGTGGAGAAAATAATAGGCAAGAGGGCATAGACAACAAGTAGGTGAGAGCTTAGTGGGGATGGTGGTAAGGAGATGGACGGGCATGAAGTGGAGACTCATCACGGAGCAATGGTAGGTCTGAGACGTTAGATGGATAATATGGAAAGGGACTCCCTGGGGACTGTTGGGTATGGAAGTCACATCATAGAAACAGAAGCTGAAAGCAGCACTTCCTCTTGATAAGGCTGGTGTTTGATCCACTGGCCAGCTATGCCTTCCTGGAATTTTCCCCCATATCCTTCTCTTTGTAGGACACAGTGTTAGCATTAAAGATCATCTCAGAAAAAGTGTTTGCCACACAGAGTTCAAAAATAGTCAAACACATGCTGCTGAAATCTCACTGTGTCCACTGAAATCTCACTGAAATCTCCCCATGTCCCTGAGGCTGCTACAGTCCATCCCTCCAGACAGCTGTAACCCATTGTCTTTGGGTTCATGACAATTGCTCCAAGAGGCCTAGGAAAGAGAGGAGCAGCTCCACATGCCTTGGGGTTGTTTGCTGGTCATCTTCAAGTTTATGCTGTCGGTCTGAGGTTGAATGACCAGAGGTCCTACATAGGTCTACAGGCTTCCAAACATGGGTTACACTTTAAGAAACCATGCAGTACAAATTCCAGATGCTTTTGCTAGACAAAGTCAGACATCTGGATATTTTAAAAGCAAGAGTTGTAATGGAGCTTTTCAGTTTTCTCATGGATATTTGGCTTCATGTAGCTGCAAATGTGAATCAAAGTCTAGAAATAATCTGCGGATTTGCACTGCAAATTCAGAGGGCACTGAGCTGGAACTGTCAAAATGAGGGGTCCACACCAGCCCAAGTTAATGTCTTGATTTTCTGTTATTTTGAGATGATGACAGCACGTGTGTGTTATATTATAACAATCCACCATGGCATTAATAGTCCTGGTGTGTGATAAATGCAGCGGATCCCAAAGGAAGTCCATACAGAGGTTAACTCCATTCAAACGAGTTATATATAGCTTTTCTCTCACTAAATTCTAGCAAGTCGCCTTCTATGTTCAAATAACACTACATTGGAGCAATATTTTGGTATAAATTTTGCTCAAGTGATGAGTGTTTCCAGGGCAGGATTTCATGTTACCCTGGATTGTATGTCCTGTGATGCTGAGGGTAATCAGGAGTGAATGCATAGCAAGCCTGTCTCTGGGGGGGGTCCCTTGGAGATTATTACATTGAGGCTGTGGAATGGATGAGCCCAATGGGGCTGGATTTGGGAGTCAATTATGGACCATTTCCAAGGTGGAAAGAATATAGAGTGATCCACAGAAAAGAACACACACTGATTTCGTCAGTGCTCATGGCCATGTAGCCGCTGGGCTCAGAGCCACTTGCTGAGAAAAGGAAGATGAATATGTTGTAGAGCTTGGGGTGGTGTGGGAGGTCCAAAGCATGTTGATAAGTCCAGGAAGGAAAGCTCTGAGTCCTAAGTCCTGCTCGGTGCTGGGTTTGCTCTGCCACCTGCTCTACTTCTCAAAGGTACACATGAGCATCTTGACAATAGGCTCCATGCAAAACACCACAGGGACCGCTCCCTACAGACACCGCCCTGTGACTACAGCTTCCGTCTGCTCTATCTGGATGAGTAAAAGGGGAGCTCTGGTAGACAAAATGACCTCTGGTTGGAGTCATTCTTAAAGAATTCTGGACTGAAACGTTCCTGAGTGAAATGAGAATCAGAAAACGAGATGATCTGTGCAGTGGACCACAATCTCTGTGAGATTTGGTGTGTGGTTGCACTGAGCATATTGAGGAAGCATGCCACCATGCAGAACGCACTTAAGGCCTCTGCTGGCCATCTGCTTTTTTGTGACATTCACCCTCCCCTTCCCAACCTGAAATCTTGCTTCAATGTTTCACTTTTGAAGAGAGGAAAAGTCTTTATTAGAAGAAAGATACAGACATGCAGTTGGGATGAAAGGGTTATTAAACACCAAACTAGACGATTACTCTTAGGTAAGGGGTGTGGGACATTATCATTGTTGGAGGGTCTCTGGCATGTACCCTTGGCTCTATAATTTGCCTTTTATTTCTTTTTTTTTTTTTTTAATTTTTTTATTAGCTGGAGGCTAATTACTTCACAACATTTCAGTGGTGCCTTTTATTTCTAACATTAAAAAAATGTTGGATGAAGATTGAGCAGGCAAGCTCATCAAATTTGTGTAGGGGAAAGACACAAAGTTTATAAAGGATATTAATGAGTTGCCTCCAACAAAAATATATAGGAATGTTTTTATCTAGTTGTCCTCTTGCCAAAGAAGAAATTTATGTTCATGGTAACATTTAAACAATTTTAAACTTATACAATATCTCATTCCAGATACACTAATCATAGCTGTCTTGAAACAGCAATTATTAATGGCTTCTTGTATACTCTTCCATAAAATTTTATCTCTATGCAAATGCAAAGGTGTAAAGGCATATGTATATGTGTGTATATTTAAATCTATATTTTTTTACACAAATAAGAGCAAATTTGTATAATTCTTTGTATTTATTTTTCTGTTTTGGTCAATGAGTGCCATTATACATCAGAGAAGGAAGTGGAATTTGACCCAAGAACATGGATTTACAATGTCCCCAAAGGCTTCCCTGGTGTTTCAGATGGTAAAGAGTCTGCCTACAGTGCAAGAGACCCAGGTTCGATCCCTGGGTTAGAAGATGCCCCGGAGAAGGAAATGGCAACCCACTCCAGTATTCTTGCCTAGAGAAGTCCATGGACAGAGGAGCTTGGTGGGCTACAGTCCACAGAGTCGCGAAGAGTTGGACACGACTGAGCGACTAACACTAACTAACATCCACAAAAGGGAAGGATTGGAGAAGAGCCAGCCTAGCAGCTTTCCCCGTGACTGGGGGTTTTATACGGCTATAGAGGGCTCAGCTTGGAATGTTATGTATTGTAACAGCTGTGGCGCTGGTGTTTTAAATGCATCTGTGACCTGAAAATTGGATTAACAAAATGATGGCATCCGAACAGAGAAAGTAATTATTCAAATCTCACACTTGAGGAAGAAATAGATAAATTGGAACTTAGAGCAAGAGTAACCAGGATGGCAGAAGGAACTGAAATCATGTCAAATGAGCTCTGAGTGACGAGCTGAAAAACTCTATCAACTAAATAACAACATCCCACCACCACCACCACCACCACTAGATATCCATGAGACAGATGATGAGAGTCCATTTATCATTTTTATTTTATTTTGATTAAGGTAAGAGGGGTCTTGATGGCTACATGAAGGTGGATGGGAGAGGGAGCATCTTCAACAGGATCAGTTGCGTGGATTTAAGATGGCTGAGTGGGGGCTCCACCAATACCACTCAACTTGGAAGTGGGTACTACCACCAGCCTCACCCAGTGGTGGGTCCCCTGGCTCTGGAAGTATTCACGTGTAAAGATAGTCATGTGAAAGAAAATCATGACATGATATTTCTCAGTCTCTGATTTCAATAAAACTCTTGTTCTATTGGACTGGTTGCTTCCCAGAAAAAGTTCTATAGAAATTTCAAGTTTAGAAACACTAGCTTGAAACAAGTTAAGCTGTATCTTTACTGCAGACTTTCCCAGGAAGGAGCTAAGAATGCACTACATCACAGATCGATTAGACAACGTAACATTTTTAAAGGCATGGGTGTCCACTCTTGTACAATATAACAGAGACTGAACACTTTCAGTGTTCTAGCCCACAGTTTGGGAAACACTGCTCCAGCACAAGGAGGCATCCTTGAATGATCATCTGGGTCTTTCTAAGCCTGCAACTGTGACTCCAGATGAGTATATGTCTACAAGACAATCTAACCCACGTGCTGCACCTCACAGATCAGGAACAGCAGACATTAGGTGTGTGCTCCCCTGTGTCACAGGCATGCGGACATGCTTCATGAATATTATCTCATCTCACACTCAAAGCAAGCCTAGGAGGCGGGTGCCTATGATCAGATTCATTCTACTCTTCCTCTTGAAGGAACAGAGAGGTCTCACAGGATGTCCCAAGTCACACAGCTAGGAACTTGAATCCAGGCTGAGTGCTTTTGGACAGTGTGCTATTAACTGAGAGGAGACATCAGGCACTAAAATTAAAAAAAAAAAAAATAGGAGCAGCTGTGAAGTATATATCTTCCTGGGAGAAGGCATGATCCAGTCTAACTGGAGGACTTTGGCTTCCAAAAAATAAAGACATAGAGAGAATGTGTGAGTCTGTGGGAGGAAGGGAGGGCAAAGCAGGTGAATTCTCAGAACAGAGAGCTGCCTGTTCAAACAATTTGCAGCTTCAACATATCATCATAGACCTGCCACAGCATTTGCTGTTCCACCGTTGGAAATAGATTTATTTGATAAAGATAGACCAAATCTCTGAGTATCATTTCATATTATTGAAGATTACCTAAGAGGGAGCATCGGTCATTTCTATGCTGGCAGAAATTACCCTTTGCATCACTGTGTTTATGATTTCTAGCTGAGAGTGGAGGTTGGGAGAAAACATGAAAAGAAAGTCAGAATATGTTTTATTTGAAAGCCCACCAGGGGTTCCATGTGGCCTGTACTGGTCATCAGGAGAGGCGGCCAGGAGATAAATGTCCTGTCAGCCCAGGAGAACTTCCAGATGCTGTGGGGTTCTAGAAACATGGGGTGGCATGCTCCCCAACACCTCCAGCCTGTCTGCTTGCATCTAGTTCTCTTTCACTGGGTGCATCTCCCAAATCCAGCATGTTCAGGTGTAGGGGAACAGGAAAGATCTGCTCACCCTCCGACCATGTGCCCATGTGTTCTGCCTCAGAGATTTCAGAAGGATGACCAGCAAGATAAGATGAACTGGGGCAGGGGGTAGGTGTGTCCCCTAGGAGGGCAGCACGTGGTAGAAGCCCCAGCCATGGCACTCCCCCCGCCCCACACCACAGCACACTCCCCACACCTGCATCCTGGGCCTCAGAGTGATGCCAGTTCCAAGGAGCAGTCTAATGATGTCTCAAGTTAGGCATTTTGCCTTAGGCCTGCTTGTATTAATACCAGACTTTGCTTGAGAGCCAAGAAAATATAGATTAGCTTTACCTTCCTCATGGCAACCAGTGTTTATCTTAAAGATGGGAGGGGAAAACCTTGAACATGCTTCTCTTCTCATGCTTTGGGAAAGCACTGGTGCCATTAAACATTCCCAGACTTTCGATCCTCCTAGGCCCTCACCCCGTGCACCTAGCTCAAAGCTCAGGGAAGGGGCACCATCCTGCCAGCCTTCTGAGAGATATATCCCTCCGAGCTCAGGAGGGACCAGCTAGGCTGCGGCCAGCCTCAGCACAGAGTTTTTCACTTGAACAGGAACTGTCAGGATGTGTGAATGAAACACAGAGCAGCACTCCGAAAGGCTTGCAGAGATTTATGGCATATTTCAGACCACAGAATCTTGTAAAGTAAGATCCAAAAGCCTGTCTGAGCAAAGCAGAACTGGCCATCATAGGCGGCTCATTGGGAGCTGTGATTAATTTTGCCTTCCTCCACATCAGTTCTTAAGTCTCCTGGGTGATCTCTGTTACTGGGGGTCCTCAAGCCCTTTGTCCTCCTTCCCCAAGTCTGGTCCTTCAGGTAGCAGGGTGACTGAGTGAGAACACAGCTGACTTCTAGGCAGAGGGTTCTTGAAAGGCCACAGCACACTCACCATGATCTGGTGAAGCCAGAGGGAGCAGACGAGGGGTTGCAGACATGGCCAAGCCCTGAGGACCGATGGCTTCTTGTCCTACAGATCACGAGGGCTATGGGTGGAGATGCCCTCAGGCTTACTTGGAGAGAAAACTTTCTGGATTCCAGAGGCGGGGATTTTCTGCAGTGGCCCAAGGATGGGCTAGTCACAGTCTCATTTAGAGGGCTCACTTCTTTTCCCTTTTTCACTTTCATCCTTTCAGGAGTGTACAATAGAGTTTTTCAGTCTCCACAAGAGGGGATGATGCTACAAGAGACCCAATGCAGATACGAAAATCCAGCCATCTTCCTAACCAGTTTGTAAATATAAAACAATGTCTAAAACAGTCTTCTAACCATGTTTTCCAAACCACAATTTTTTTCATAAATATCTATTATTTATTAATGTTAACAAAGTAATGAAGTTTTTTATTTAAAATGAATAAATATTTTCAAATTTTTCAGTTTCAGCTGCTAATATGGTAAATGTTGATCAATGTAACCCACATAAACAAAAATTCTTTGGCTCCTCAAGAATTTTTAAGCATATAAAGTAATCCTGAGAGTAAGAGTGAATTGAAGTGAAAGTTGCTCAGTCGTGTCCAACTCTTTGAGATCCCATGGACTATATAGTCCATGGAATTCTCCAGGCCAAAATACTGGAGTGGATAACCTTTCCCTTCTCCAGGGGATCTTCCCAACCCAGGGATCAAACCCATGTCTCCCACGTTGCAGGCAGATTCTTTACCAGCTGAGCCACAAGGGAAGCCCAAGAATACTGGAGTAGACAGCCTATCCCTTCTCCAGCAGATCTTTCGGACCCAGGAATTGAACTGGGGTCTCCTGCATTGCAGGCTGATTCTTTACCAACTGAGCTATTAGGGAAGCCCATAAAGAGAGTTTCCCAAGTGGAGATGCCAGAGATTGAACCTGGGGCCTCATGCACGCTAAGCATGTGCTCTGCCACTGAGCTACACCCCCTGACATAAGAAGTCTGAGAACCAAATGTAAGAAGTCTGAGAACCATCAAAGGTGGATGGGGCTGAACTGGAGAAGACTAGATTAGAGAATGTTCCACACAAAATAGTGTGGGTAGGGAAAGGCTCTCATAGGGTCAATTGATAGGAGCCAGAAGTTTTCAAATGTTTCTAAACCACCTGCGGGTGGGGGACGGGAGGCAAAAGGCCCTGAAGACAAACAATCTTCTTCCCTGCAAAGAGGGCTCACCAAATGTGAAATAAGAATGGGCTAGAAGGCTCCTTTTTTTTTCAATCAGCAGTCCCTGAGCAGCAGAAAGATGAGATCATCAAACTTTGCTGGCGCCCCCTGGGGGAAGATGTGAGCATACCACTATCTTTTACTGGGTTCCTTGCCCTGACTTGAGATTCCTCATGGCGGTGAGTCCTTAGGGGTACTGAAGAAGGAAGCCATAAGCCCAAGAGATCCACTGTTCTGTAACAAATGCCCCCAAAACTTGCAGTTAAGATAACAACCATTTTATTACCTCTCATGACGTTACGAGTCAGGAATTTGGTCAGAGCTTAGCTGGTAATTCTACTTCACATGGTGTTGACTGAGTTCCCTTGGTGGTCCTCAGTTGGTGGCTGGGCTGTCCAAAAAGCCCAAATGTCTTTACTCACATGCCTGGTACTCACGAGGGGACAGATGGAAGGGTGCGTCCAGCTGGGTCCCTCCCCTACTTCAGCAGTGTATGGATTTCTTCCATGTCACGTGAGCCAGGGCTCTCAGAACTGGCGGGTGTCACCCACATGTGTCAACCACTCTGTCACCACTCTGTTAGTCAGGGTAGACACAGACTAGTCCACGTTCTAGGGGAGAGTACAAAGGGCCTCCTCGTGAAAAGAGGCGTGTCAAAGAATGTGCAGGCATCCTGAATCGGCCACAGCCGCCTTCACATCTCTCATTTACTTATTCATGTAGGACATACTGAGTCCTCACAATATGTAAGGTTCCGAGCTGCATGATAGGGAAAGGGGTAAGATAGCACTAATATTTATAGCTTATGTGCCAGTCACTGAACTAAGGGCTTTACCTATGTTGACCCATTTCATTCTTGCATTAACCTATTTTATGATAAAGAAACTGAAGTTCAGAGAAGTTGCTCAAGATAAAAGATAAAAATCAAAGTTGACCCAGTTTGTCTTGACTTCAAAGCCTGTGTTCTTACCCCTATGCTAGAGGGTCTTGTGTGTCTAATTTGACACAAGTCCTGCCTCAAGAAGCTCATGTTTTGTGAGCAAAGTAAGGTATATAAACAAATAACCACAATAAGACAGTAAGTGATAAACCAGCAGTTACAACAGTGTTCAATCTGGCCTGTCACGGGAGAAAGAGATTACTGTTAGTTGTAAAAATCAGAGGTTTTATAGAGAATAGTTCACACATCTATTTCTGGGTAAAAAATCAACTTAGTGGCTTAAAACACCATCTGATTATCACTTACCATTCCATTAGTTGACCTGGCAGTTTTCCTGCTCAGGTGGTATTGACTGACAGCCTGGGAAGCATGGCTGGGAGGTCAGCTAGGGCTGTCAGCTCAGTTCCTGGATTCCTCAGAGTCACTCCTCAGTTCTCCCTGTGGCTGCTTAGGTGGCTTCGTGGCACACCGGCTGGATTCTAAGAAGGAGCAAAGCAAAGCTACCAGACCAAATAAGTGTCATCCCCAGAACTGGACAGAATCATTTGTGTTTCATTCTATTGGTCAGAGCAGTTACAAGCCCAGTCATGTGACAATGTGCATGGGAACTTCACGAGGGTCTGGACTTCAGAAGGGGTGTTTCACTGGTGTCGTTGAAGCAATAGTCTATTAAGAAGAAAGAATGTAAACTGATATTTGAATGACAGTAGTATCCTTTTCTCCTGTTTTTACTTTGCCTCCCACTATTTCCATTTTAATTGGAAATTGAATTGGAAATGGCTATTTCCATTTTAATTATTTGTCATATAAGTGTAAAAAATAAACAGTAATATGTTTTAATACTAGAAAAATGTGAAAATATAGATACCATAACGAAGACAAGCAGGGTTTTGACAGGAAGAAATGGGACCGTTTGAGTCTTCTCTCTTTGTCAAGAAAGAGCAGACCAGAGGGAGAGACATGAACAAAGGAGGGGAAGTGAGGTTGTTTTTCATGGAAAAACCAGTGAGTTTGTCCATTGAGAAGGAAGCAAAGAGAGATAAGAGAACAGGGAGATCCAGCCTTGAAATACCAGTAAATATAAACCTTTATCTTTTCCTGATATCCCGGGCTGATTTCCTGATTTCAGGTAGCTCCTCTCTATATGATGGCTCTGAAGCCAGAAACAGTCCATCTCAGGATGTTGCCATCTTCAACTCAAGGCCTCCGAGATGCTGCAGAAAGGGAAAAGCTAGGTCACTGGACTGTGCAGTAGGCTTTACCACTAGGTGTGCATGTGGGCAGGATCACTGTTTTCTTTGACTGGAGTAGAGTTAGCATCCTGTCTTGTGAGGTTGCTCCTTTCATGGTCCCCTGGCTGAGGAGAGCTGGCTTTTGTTGGGGTGTGTTTTGTCTGTGACCATTGGTACTTCTAGGTAACTGGCTTCTTCAGCCCCATGTTTGGAAAACCTGAAGAACTAACCACAATGTGGTCCTTGGTTCCCAGGTTTCTTAGGTGGTCTTCCTACTCTCTGTTTTATAGTCCACCTAACATTTGTTTTCTATGTAAGGTCTGACGTTTCTAGTTTTACTTAGCAGGAGGAATATGGTAAAGTACTTTACTCTATCTTTCCACAAGAGGAAGTCTCTTATACCTTTTAAATATGGTTAATACTTACATATATAAATATTCCCTTTGTTCATAAATAAGTAGCAGCATAATATACACTCTGTCTTGCCCATCTAGCTTTGTTCACTTCATAGTAGATGTTGGACAACACACAATCAATATGTAGAGCTGTTCCTCACTTCTTCTAATTACTTCAGATTACTCCATTGTGTGGGTGAACCCAAAGCTCCTCGTTGACAGCCATGTGTGTCCATTTTAGTCTTTTTGTGTGACAAATAGTTCCACAGCGAATACCCTATACCTACACTTACATCTTTTCATACTTCTGCTCTCTTGGGATAAATTACCAAAACATACGTAAGTTCACTACCTCTTCATAGTATAACGTTTGAGGTTTGTAACTGACATGTTGGGAAGGTTTTGGATTTTAGTCTTAATAGAAACACGAATTGGCACAGGCGATTTATTTTCATGTACTCTAGACCAAGTTAAATTATCCCACCAGACTTCAGTTTTCTCAAATTTATTATAATAATAACTACCATTGTGTATGTCTGTTAAATTCTGGAGACTGTTTTAATTGCTTTATTTATTTCACAAAAGTATAAGATTGAAACTCATTTTATAGCCAGTGATTGGAAAGATTTAGAAAGGCTAAGAAAGTAAAGGGCAAACTCTGGGTGCAAGTTCAAGCGTGCCTGATGAAGAAACTCAGGATTTTCCTCTGATCTTTGCCTTCTGTGTTAAAAAAGGAAATAATACTGCTTGTCTCTCAGGGTGTTACAAGGATCAAATGAGATATTAACTATGAAAAGATTTTTAAACCATGACTTGTAAAGTACACATTCATCATGATAATCTCTTACTTTCCTTGAAAACACTTTGTGGACACCAGTGTCTATTCTCACTACAACATTTAGTAATCTTCTTATAGAGCAATCTCTCATGCAGGTGGTTAAAATCACTTATTTCCTGACTCCATGAATCACTTTCTTTTTAGAGATGGTACTCTACACATTTTCTCTTCTCCCCGAGGACGTTGCCCTGTTCAATTCAAAGCCCCTGTGTTCTGAATGACGCACTATCTCCCTGGAGGTCTTGTCATGGCAATGTGACATCCATGTGAGACCTTTCCCATGTCAACTTACAAGAGCCAAAACAACTTGGGTGAAGTTCAAGGGTGCTTAAGGAAAAGGAAAAGAATATGGGTATGGGTGACGATGCTGTCTTCCAGGCTGATATGAATTAGGAGTGGGAGCGGGATTCTGGAGGATTTTCTGGTCTTTGTTCATTCTTTAGCAATGGTGCATCAAGTGCGTATCTTTACCCACCATCAATTAACCAGGGGAAACAATTATTGTTACTGGAGATAAAATAAAGCTGGTCCAAGCATGACTCAGATTAATACTAATTCTCTGTTAAGTATTTATAACTTAATGATTGTTCTTCAGATGCTATTTTCAACTGTAAGAAAAATAACAAGCACAACAATTCAAGCCCACAAAACATGACATGTTGCAGATGAAAAATGGGCAAAAGGTCAGTCTCAATTAAAACAATCTGTTATTGTTTTCTGGTGTTCAGCTAAGCCCTTTATTTTTCAAATGTTAAATTGAAACACACATAACATGGGTTTGGCACTCGGCAGCCTGCTCTCCTCACTCTAAAGCCCTGCAGATGGTCTGGTGAACGAGGGTTTTTCGAGTTCTCCTCTCCTCATTCACTCCTTTTCTGCCAAAAGGCTTAAACGTTATGTTACTGTTGAAGAGGATGCAAACTGATGCTTTTCCTTTTTTAACTATGGCTGCTTTGTTCCCCTTTTCTGTATTGCATGGACCCTGCCATGTGCAGAAGGGACCACTCAATCTGGACCAAGTCCAGGTATCTTATCAAGATAAAAACATTTTTTTTTTTTGCTAATTATTTAACATTTCCACCTTTTCCCCACTCCTGCCTCATTCCCATGACATTCTAATGAAACAGAAGACACACAAAATGGTGGCACTTGTGTGGTTCCAGAAAAGTTCAGTAGTTCCAGAAAAATGTTACTTTTCTATAATGTCCTATTATCATTTTTTTAAATGGGCAATCAGCCCCTTGTCCAGTCAATTAAGAACTGATTGTATTTGTGAATATTGATTACTCCCTTATATATGAAGCAAGGGGCTTCCCTGGTGCTCAGACAATAAAGAATCCACCTGCAATGCAAATTGATCCCTGGGTTGGAAAGATCCCCTGGAGGAGGCCATGGCAACCCACTCCAGTATTTTTGCCTGGAGAATCCCCATGGACAGAGGAAGGTGGCAGGCTGCGTCCTTGGGGTCACAAAGAGTCGGACACGACCGAGCAACTTGGCACAGCACAGCACACAGTGCATGTGAGGCAGGGTGCCCTGCTGTGGTCTTTGCTTTGTTCACCTTTCTGTTGTTGTTATTATTGTATACTTTCTTTTCTTTTAGTGAGTGTAGAACTCATAGGATTTGGGAGAAAATGCGTTTAAATCTGAAAGTCTTTTTCAGTTTTTTCCAGATAGTTTTTAGTTTTTTGAACACTTTTGGTTGGAGGACTGAGACTCAAGAGACAGTAGGAAGGGACAATGGCCTGAAGTTCACTTCATGCTAAAAGAACCAATATGTACAAAGAATGGACTTAGGAGGGCATGTGTGAGCTCTGATGGTGGCTTTGCAGGCAGCACTGATCTAAGACTTGGGGATGCCTATGGTCCATGATACAGGGAGACAGGCAGATGGATGGTGGGTGGCCAGCGAATGCTGTGGAGGACCATGGAGGGTGGTAGGTACTGAGAAGAGGAACACACAGGGTCAGTCACTCATTGCAAAGGAGATCCCCGCTATTACACAAATCTTGAGCACAATTTTGTCAAGAGCTAGAAAAACATGTGTCAAATTGCTGCAGAGACTATTAGGAATGGAAGTAGAGAAAGCCAGAGGCTGCTGGAGGTGCTGCTGAGGGAGCTGAGGAATTGCACAACTTTAGGTTGGAGGTGAGGTCTGCTGGGCAGAGATAAGCACCCTCAGCCCTGGGTCCACTTGAGGGATCCCAAGGGAGGAACCTCAGGGGAGCTGAAGTCCTACAGGAGCAGAGGCTGCCTCACAGCTCTCAAGGTGAACGTGACCCAATTTGCACACAGGGGTGGTAAAGCCTGGAATGTTCTCGTTACCTATTTAATCCAATTCTCAGAAACCCCCACAGGGTGGGTATTAACAACTCTATTTTAGAGATGAGTAAACGGACAACCAGAGAGGTTGATCAGTTTTCCCAAAATCACAGACCTAGCAGGTGGTGAAGCTCAGGTTCAAATCTATTTTAATGAACAGTGTGAGGTTTTCCTCTTCCGCTCAGCCCTTCATGGGGAGAAAAGCAGGGGGAGAGACACAGAAATAGCAATGAATGCCCTGAGGTAGGTTGGAAGAAGCGTTCCATATTGTCAAAAGCAAGGTCCCTTACTTTATAGAGTATTTAATCTAAAAGAGCTGGAAGACCAAACTTCACCCCCCCCCACCAGTTTCCCCAAGGAAAACACTGGAAAAAAACAGATTATACAATCTTAGTGGGAGGCAGGTGAGCACAAATATTCTGGAGTTCATGATGGAAGAAATAGGGGTGCAGTGTGTGGGTGTATGCTCAGTTTTGTCTGACTCTTGAGACTCCATGAACTGTAGCCCGCCACACTCCTCTGTCCATGAAATATTCCAAGCAAGAATACTGGAGTGAATTGCCATTCCCTTATCTGAGGGATCTTCCAGACCCAGGGATTGAATCCACACTTTTGCATCTCCTGCATTGGCAGACAGATTCTCTACCACTAGCGCCACCTGGAAAGCGCTAAGGGTGAAGAGTAAAGAGAAGATGTATCTCCTGTCTACCATTGAATAGCTCTGTGATCTGATAAAGAAAACAGTTTAGCATCCTCTAGAGGCTCTGTGTATTTATGACAGTCCAATAGTGATATTTTCTCTCTGCGGCCAATGCCCTTCCAGGTACCACATAGAGACAAGTTGGGAGCTGCCATTTGAGATACTAAATGGCAGTTTCTCAGTATCCTCTGAGCCCAATGGAGCTGAGGAACTTTCCATCACTGAATGGCACCAGCAAGAACAATGAATTTTCAGACTTTCACTGGGAGGAACTGTGAGCTTTAAACTAGGTCCATTCAGCACAAAGAGTGGGTTGATGGCGAGAATGGCTTGTTTTCTTTCAGAACATGAGTCGTGCTGAGTTTGTCCTCGCCTGCAACTCAGTCAGAAGGAGCACCTGATGGTACTGATCTGCAGGAGGAAAGGGGACTTTCTGAGCAGTTCCTCTCTTCCTGAGGTCAGAGGACCACAGCAAATCAACAGTCAGAAAGAAAGAAGTGAGTCCCTGTTGCCTATCCTGCTGAGCTCTACAGAATGAGAGGCAATTCGTTAAGAAAAGGAAGAACAGTTTTAATTTTGTTTTCTGAACCTCACGTGAATTTATGGTCCTTCTTCCACAGACCCTTCTTTCACTAGCATCCATCCCATAGGGATGTAAGCTTCTCTGATTCCCTCCCTCTGCTTCTGCATAGAATGGGAAAAGGAAACTTGGGGCATCCTCCCTTCAGTGAGGGAGGGAGGGACAACTCAGCCCCTGTGTTTACACATAAATAGCAAGAGGTTTGGCAGGGGCTGGGCTAACACATATGCCCCCTTCAGGATCTTTGCCGAGCCCTGTGCCTTTCTGGGAGGCTGGAGTGCACCCACTGTGCCTGCTGTTGTGATGGTTTCTGGGGACAGGCTGTACCACCTACCTTTTGTTCCTCCCACAACAGATTGTCTCCCCTTTCTTCCCAAATCAGTGTGAATTCAAACAAATTTTAGACCTTGAAATCAGACTCAGGACAGCCATGATGTACCTATTTAGAAAGGGGGATATTACAGGAAAATGTCATTCTAAACACGGTTTTTTAGCCCAGACTGAAATTCTTTCCAGATGCCTGCACAGCTTGGCAGAGCCTTGTAGGAGCTCTTTTCATATGCACCCGTGGACTCTAATTCTAGCTTGCTGTCAGTGTGGACTGCCCCAAGGAGGGCATCACTCGTGTGTGTGTGTGTGTGTGTGTGTGTGTGTGTGTGAGTGTGTGTGTGCGCGCGCGCGCATGCACATATGCGGGTTCACTGGCATGCAACTGCTCAGACTGGGATCTCACTTGGGTTTCTAGCCTGTCTTACACAACCCTCTGCTCAGTCTCCTCACTTGTGAAATAAGTCAGTGTGCTGGGTTCATGGTCTCTGGACCACTCTGGGGTTCTGATCTACAAGTAACTTGTTCCCTGCTGAATGCTGTAACCAGGGTTTGTGCTAGACTATTCAGAAAGTCCCCAAAGGCAGCTTTTGTCCTAACGAAATGCATCTCTCCAGCCCCATGTGCATTACCCCGTGTGAGCTTAGCACCCCTGGACTGATGAGGCACACCTGGATGGAGGCTCTGATACGTGTCACTCTGGAAGTTCCTCGTAAGTGTCCTGTGCTCACCACGCCTCCTTCCCTGATGGTGTCTTTCTTGGCCCCACTGCCCCCTGTACTAATTGCACCAGCATCCTCTAGGGCAAACCTTATGTCTGGTTAGCCCCAAATATCTGGCCTTGGTGCTCTGTGCAGTCCTAGGATCCCTTGGAACAGAGCATTCAGACTGGCCACCATGTGCCGTTAGACTTCTGTGGGTATTGATGGGTGTGCCAAGTTTATGAAAGGCTGGCTGTAGAATGCTCAGAACCAAGAGTCTGGTCAAGACTCCTTAGAGAGGTGATGACACCCAGAATTATGACATTTCCTGGACCAGTCCTGGACTTATGTGAGACTGGATCTGGCAAACTCCCCAGCAGGCTCAATCAAGTGGCCATAGACTCTGGGGAAAACTGTATCCTGTCTGAGCCATACTCAGGACCCTATCCCAGCCTAGCATCCCTTCCTCTGCAAAGCTCATGCCAGGACAAGGGCATACCAATTCAGAAGAAGCACGATTCATTGTTCCTCTGTAAGCATTTATTCCTGTTGGAACTCGGCTGTCTTATCAAAGAAAAACCAGAGATAGATACATCAACCATATCGAAAACTTTAATTACTGTGTTTTATGAGTTCAGCTCCTAGTTACGTCCTGGCTCTAAAAAATTACACTGGAATAACCAAGTGACTATACCCCAGGTGCCCCATTAAGACTTCAGGCTTCCTATTGATTTCAAATGTCCCAAGCAGCCAAGCTCATTGCCACAGATGTTGGCAGTGGCTATCAGGAGGGACCCACCCATCAAGCTAGCCATACCATGCTGTGCTGCTCACCTTGGGGTCCCTGAGGTCACCTGGGGGCCAGTTTTGCCCAGAGCTTGGGGCTTTCCACTATCCCACCATTATTATTCCATTTTATTTTCCATATATCTCTGTGCCTTCTTAAGGGCAAAATTCTGCTTTGCATCTTTGAATCCCTGGTGACTTGTGTGATATTCAGTTCATAGTAGATGTTCAATAAATGCTTTTGAATGCATGGATAAACAGATGGTGGTTATTACTTTGCCGAAAAGGCTAAGAGCTTGACACTACTTGTTTAAGGCTATTGCAGTCATTATGGGCTTTATTCTTGCTTGGGCCAGGAAATAAGCATTTGATCCTGAACCTTGAACATTCAGCTCCTCTTTATTCACGCATCAGTACCCATGGATGTAGAATGAGATCACTGGGATAAAGAATGCTTCTGAGTCCCAAAAACCTGCTATTCTGGGCTCCATGTCAAATGATCTCAACTCTGTCCGACCAGAAAATACATTTCACCTCATTTCTGTGGTAGGAAATCACCTGACTTTCCTGTCTGCCTCTTTGGAAGACTTCATGATTTGACGCAGTTAAGAACATCTGCCTGGAGTGAGCCAGACTTGAGCAGGGAGCCCCTATACATGTAGTCACCTGTGACTTGATTGTCTTCAGCAACAGGCCTTTCACTCTGCGGCCTCGTACACACACCAGGCAGCATCACAGCTGCTGCACTACAGACATGCACTGGCATCTGTAGGATGGAGCCTCCATTCGCAAATCACTAAATCTGGCATCCTGGCTCCTTCCCTGAAAGGAAAAGTCTAACTTTGCCAAACCCTATTTTGGTGACTTGATCTGCAGAGCTTCAGGTCATGAGAGAAAGAGTGGCAAGCCAGCCCAGCACTCTGGACCCTCTGTGTGGGAATGCAGGCCGAAGGTCAGGGAGGAGGGGAGCCTGGCTGCCTCCACAGGGGCCGTGAGCCATACGCATCTTCCGTAGGTGAGTCATCCTATGCAGTTAGCAAGGTTCAAAGACACCGTGACCTAAGGATTTCCAGGAAGATAGTGATCAATTTCAATTCTTGTTCTATTCTGTTGATAAATGGATACACAAATATTGGTTCTATTTCTCTGGAAAACCTTGCCTAATACACAAGGTAGGGGTAAGCAAAGTGTGTTTAATCATTCACCCAGCAAAGGCACCATCTTGACTGTCTCCAGCCTTTGCCTATTATAACTAAAAGTGCTATGAACATTTAGGTACAGGTGTTCACAGGCACACACCTTTTCACTTCTCAGGGGTAAATGGCCAAGAGTGTAATTTCTAAGTTGTGTGGTAGTCGCATGTTTAGTTTTGTAAGAAATTTTCATACTCTTTCCAGAGTGGCTGTACATTTTACCTTCCTGACAACACCGAATGAGTGAATGAATTTCTCTATACCCTTTCCAGTATTAGGAGACTTCTTTTTTTTTTTTTTAATTTTAGCTGTGATTATAAATATATAGTCACATCTCATTTTGTTTTTATTTGATTTTTTTCTAATAGCTACTGCTGTTGTGTATCTTTTCCTGTGCCTATTTACCATCTATATATCCTCTTTCAGTGAATGTAAATTTGTCTTTTGTCCATTACATAACTAGATTTTTTTTTTTTTGCTGTTGCATTTTGAAGATTCTTTCTATATTCTAGATATGAGTACTTTTTGAAACATCTGATTTGGAAATATTTTCTTCCTATTTTAGTTGTCTTTTCATACTCCCACCAGTGTATTTTACAGAGAAAATATTTCAAATTTTTATTCAGTTCAGTATATCAAATTTTCCTATCATGAACTGTGCTTTTAGTGTCAAGTGTAAGAACTCTTCATCTAGTGATAGTTCCAGAACGGGTTCCAAATAGGAAAAGGAATATGACAAGGCTGTATATTGTCACCCTGCTTATTTAACTTATATGCAGCGTACATCATGAGAAACGCTGGGCTGGATGAAGCACAAGCTGGAATCAAGATTGCCGGGAGAAATATCAATAACCTCAGATATGCAGATGACACCACCCTTATGGCAGAAAGTGAAGAACTAAAGAGCCTCTTGATGAAAGTGAAAGAGGAGAGTGAAAAATTTGGCTTAAAGCTCAAGTTTCAAAAAACTAAGATCATGGCATCTGGTCCCATTACTTCATGGCAAACAGATGGGGAAACAATGGAAACAGTGACAGACTATTTTTGGGGGCTCCAAAATCACTGCAGATGGTGACTACAGCCATGAAATTAAAAGATATTTGCTCCCTGGAGGGAAAATTATGATCAACATATATAGCATATTAAAGAGCAGAGACATTACTTTGCCAACAAAGTTCTGTCGAGTCAAGGCTATGGTTTTTCCAGTGGTCATGTATGGATGTGCTGCTGCTGCTGCTAAGTCATATCAGTCGCGTCAGTCATGTCCGACTCTGTGCAACCCCATAGATGGCAGCCCACCAGGCTGCTCCATCCCTGGGATTCTCCAGGCAAGAATACTGGAGTGGGTTGCCATTTCCTTCTCCAGTATGGATGTGAGAGTTGGACTATAAAGAAAGCTGAGCACCAAAGAATTGATGCTTTTGAACTGTGGTGTTGGAGGAGACTCTTGAAGGTCCCTTGGACTGCAAGGAGATCCAACCAGTCCATCCTAAAGGAGATCAGTCCTGAGTGTTCATTGGAAGGACTGATGCTGAAGCTGAAACTCCGATACTTTGGCCACCTGATGCAAAGAACTGACTCATTGGAAAAGACCCTGATGCTGGGAAAGATTGAAGGCGGGAGGAGAAGGGGATGACAGAGGATGAGATGGTTGGATGGCATCACCGACTCGATGGACATCAATTTGGTTAAACTCCGGGAGTTGGTGATGGACAGGGAGGCCTGGCGTGCTACAGCTCATGGGATCGCAAAGAATCGGACATGACTGAATGACTGGACTGAACTGAACTGAACTGAGTTCCAGAATAATTTCTCCCATGCTTTTTTCTAAAGGTTCTACACTTTCAAATTTAACATTAATCTGTTATCCATTTCAAATTAATTTTTCTGTAAAGTGTGAGTACTGTGTTGAAGTTTATTTACTTATTTTTGTTTGATTCTTCCAGCATCCTGTGTTGAAAAAGCTATTCTTCCTCTATTGACTTGCTTTGGCAACTTAGTAAATCAGTTAGGGATATGTGTGTAGATCTCATTGATTTAGTGCCTTGTATCTACCAGTACCATGTTCTCTAGATTACTGTAGTTCTAGAGTAAGCCTTAGCATAGAGGGCCTATTTCCATTTTGCTCTTCTTAGCTTGATCTTTTTTTAGTACTGTGCCTTTACGTTTAAATTTTAGAATAATATTGTCTATCAGTACAAAAAGAAAAACTTCATGGCATCTCTATACTAATTGCACTTAATCTGTAGATCAATTTGGGAATAATTGACAATTTTCTGTTGGGTTGACAGTCATAAGATTCTCTGCTACTGTGTCATTCCTCTGGCCCTGGGGTCCCCAACCAGTACACCATCCTACTTCCATCTGTATTGTCCTCCTTTGTTTGTCTCTTGTGTTTATTTCCAGGGTTTATAGTTGTATTTAGGAGGCAGTGGGCAGAGAGAGAGACAAGAATCTACCCCATCTTTTAAGCAGAATGATAAGGTTAGATATGTTTGTGTAAACAAAAGGCAGTAGTCTGGAATCAATCGAGTCTGCATTCAGTACCACCCTTCCTTCTTACTCAACTCAGGGTATTTGTGGAAGCCTCCCTAAGTGTGTTTCCAATCTGTGAAGTGTGGAGCCTGGGAGGTTCTACTTTGTAATATCTTTGTGGAGAATAAATGGGATCATGGGTCCTAACTTTAGTCCTCACTGCAGTGACTGACATGCCAGTTATTGTTCACACAATTGGTGATTCTAGAAAGATATGGGAGGAAAAGATTGGAGCAGGATAAGATTCAGAACAGAGATACGATGAGGAAAATTTGTAATTGTCCAAGCAGAAATGATGATTGCCTGAATCAAGCCAATGATGGCAGGACATTTCTTCCTGTAAACGTCACATGCTGGGAATACCAGCTTGGTCAAATCACATTTGCAGGATTCTTAGGCAATCAAAAACTCTGAGCACACATTCCTCCCTTGTATAAAAGCATAGCACTTGGGACAAATGCTCAGGAAATTCCAGAACCCTTAACATTTTATGACAAGCCTCTCTGAGAGCTCTGTGGGGGCAGATGAGCTGGAATCCAGAACTGAGATTTAGGTTGGGCCTCCTTAGAACTACAACTAATAAGTGGCCATGTTATGAGGCCACAGTTGTCCCAGATCCTACAGAACTTGGTGTTGAAAGCCAGCCTGTCACCAACTCTTAGGGGCTGTCAGGGTAGGAGCAGACCCTTCCCAGATGAAGACTGAAGACTGGAGAGAGTAGTCTTGCAATGCTAGTTCTGTTTCCTTCAGGGAATAAACTTTTTTGAGAATTTTCATTGAGATCTGTGCTGAGTCACTTCCTGTCCCTAACCTTAACCAGAGCAATCTGGTGCACTTGATTGGAGTCATGGCCTGGGTTCACAAACCACTCACTAGTTGTGTGACTCTGAGCAAATCACATCATCTTTCTGAACATCAGTTTTGCACCTTTAAATTGAGAGTGCTAGTATATAGATGGAACCGCATGATATCTGATCTTATAATATTGGCTTTTTTGCCATGGCAGCTATTCAGTTCTACACATGTGATAAATTGATATAGAACTGTCCATGCACACTAATGTCATGCTAATGTCAACTTCCTGGTTGTCAACTTCCTGGTTTTGATATTGTCCTATAGTTACATACGACGTACCCATTGTGGGAAGCTGAGTAAAGGGTACAGGGGACCTCTGTGTACTCTTTGAAACTTCCTGTGACTACATAATTATGTCAAAATAAAAGTTTTTTAAAAGTTAAGAAAGTGGCAGTGATGGTGTTCCCTTAGTAATTGGTGTGAAGATTGGACGTGATAACAAATGTAAAATTCTTGTGTAAGCTAAAAGGCAGTATGTACTCAGTGTGTATGTTTCCTCTCTACCCCAGTCCTGGTGTGTGTGTGTGTGTGTGTGTGTGAAGGCATTCAGAAGCTGGACAGCTGAATATCTACTCTGAGTACTCTTTGCTGGAGGACCTGATCTCCAGGTTAATAAAGGAAAGAGAATCAGAGGCAGGGTGGGGTTAGACCCTGCACCGAAGCTTTACCAAAGCACAGTCCCGCAAAGATTTAAGTGCAGTGACATTTTCTTTTTCAAGCATGTGGGTGCTGCAGTCAAAACATATACCCTTGCAGCAGCAATGGATTTTGAAGTCAGACCTGAGTTCTATTCCCCTCTTTCTCACTTTTCAGCTATCTGTCTTAGGACTTATCACTCAGCCTCCTCCTCAGTTTAGGGACCACATGCAGTGATGAGAGTGGCATGCCCAGCACAACATCCAACCCAGAGTAATAAACATTTATATCCTTGGTGTCCTACTGGCTCCTTCCATTAGCACATGAGGTGATAGGCTGGGTTACAAATTTACAAAGAAACTCTGCTTCCAGGGAAAATAATTTGGCCTGAGCTCCAGGAGTGTCTTAATTCCCGGAGACAACTGGCAAAGCTGTCCATGGGGACAGACATCAAGAGATCTGGCACATTCTGTGATTATGAGGGAGTTGTTCTGCAAACCGGAGTGGCTGAGTTTTGCCATGTGGTTAGAATGATTAAGACTGGTTTGAGCAAGGCAAAGCCACAGATTCTTTTATGAGAGCAGGTCTTCTGGTCCTAAACGGCCTCAGAGTGAGAAGGGCTTGTGTGTGGTTGGGGCACACAGCCTGTATCCCTGACACTGCTGCTTTCCAATTCTGTGGCCGTGGGTGATTAGCAACATCTGATTTGGCATGGGGCCTAGACCTCTGGCACTGAATGTGTTGATCGCAGAATTGTATCATAAGAAGGCTGGATGGATGCTCAGCTCCTTCCTTGCAGAGGAGGGGAAATGAGGCTAGAGAGAGGAATAATTAGTCCAAGGCTGTGGAGTGCAGGCCAGAGCCAGAGCTGCCTGGCTGACTCCAACCCCAGGCTTCCTTCCATTGTAGAACAAAGGCTTTGCTCAAAACGGTGGGCTTACTGTGACACACCCAGGCCCCCGGACTGCCAGTGGGCCCAGCTGCAGCTGAGTCTGAGCTGGCCCTGAAGTGAACCACCAATCCCAGCTTTTTTCGGTCTAGGCCTGGAAAGCCAAGGGGAGAGGGAAGCTAACTCCCGGCATCCAGGGAGAGGAGAGGAGCGGGGAAGATGGCGTTTTCTCCTGGCTCAGTGAGGGCCCCACCCTCTGGGCTTCACCCCCCCTTCCAGGGCGGTGGCTGTGACTCCACAGGCTCCCACACAAGCGCCATGTAGATGCTTGTCTTCCCTCTTCAGAAACCCTTCACTGACTAAACTCTCTCTCCTCCTCACCAAGGCTGGGTTGATGGTGGTTTAGTCACTAAGTTGTGTCCAGCTCTTTGAAACCTCTTGGACTGTAGCCCACCAGGCTCCTCCATCCATGGAATTCCTCAAGCAAGAATACTGGAGTGGGTTGCCATTCCCTTCTCCAGGGTATCTCCCTGATCCAGGGATCGAACCTGGGTCTACCATATTGCAGGTAGATTCTTTGCCATCTGAGCTGCCAGGGAAGACCAAGCCTGGGTTAAGTCCCTCTTTTTTGTGCTTTCACAGCTCTCTGGCCATGGCAGGGGCAATGTCTCCCTCAGTGACTTAGTCTGAGAAGAAAAGATTGCATTGCTGCTTTCTACACGTTCCATACTTGAAAAGTATCTGGCTCCTGGCAGTCATGTGACAGGTGTTTGTCTAAAAAGGTTAGTGGGCTGCAGACCTTCCCAGTTAGGCTCCAAGTCTTGAATGCTTCAACAAGTAGGATTTGGGGATCTTCTTCATGAGCCTGTGGCCCAGAGCCTCTGTGCCTGGCCCTCCGGCTGGAAGAAGCTAACCTACACAGACACAGCTAGCTCTCTGGGGTCTCAGTGCACAGGATATCCTGATTAAGACTAGAACAAGAGAGGGAACCCAAACCTCTGGACGATGACGCCTCTCATGCCAGTTGACTGGCAGCTGCCTTGCTCATGGCCCTTGAGGGGAAAGAAGCCTGGGGTGGGCTCATCCACAGCAGGGAGCCACAGAGAGACACCTGATGTGAGCATACAGTGAAAGACCATACAGTGGAATCACGAGGAGTGATTCCAGGGCAGTCCTGGGTAGAAGGTAACCCTCCATGTTGCAGTAGGAGGCAGGCCTTCTGGGGGTGGGGGCCTCACTGGTGCTTATGCAGGCTCTGGGGCCCCTTGGGTCAGAGAACCGACACTGTGTGTAGCATCATCCAGAGATGACCCTTGACCTCACCATGGATGTACACATGCCCTGTTCCTCCCCAGACCCAGGATTCTTTCTTTTTTTTTTAACTTTTTATTTTGTATTGGATTATTCAAGGAGATCCAACCAGTCCATCCTAAAGGAGATCAGTCCTGGGTGTTCATTGGAAGGACTGATGCTGAAGCTGAAACTCCAATACTTTGGCCACCTCATGCGAAGAGTTGACTCATTGGAAAAGACCCTGATACTGGGAGGGATTGGGGGCAGGAGGAGAAGGGGACGACAGAGGATGAGATGGCTGGATGGCATCACCGACTCGATGGGCATGAGTTTGAGTAAACTCCGGGAGTTGGTGATGGACAGGGAGGCCTGGCATGCTGAGATTCATGGGGTCGCAAAGAGTCGGACACAACTGAGCGACTGAACTGAACTGATTGCTGATTAACAATGTTGTGATAGTTTCAGGTGAACAGCGAAGGGATTCAGCCATACATAGACAAGTATCCATTCCCCCCAAACTCCTTTCCCATCTAGGCTGCCACATAACATTGAGCAGAATTGCCTGTGCTATACAGTAGGTCTTTGTTGGTTATCCATTTTAAATATAGCAGTGTGTACATGTGTCCATCCCAAGCTCCCTGACTATCCCTTCCCCCTGGCAACTGTAAACTAGACCCAGGAGTCTTGAACTTCATCTCCCAAGTGCTCTCTGGCCCCATGTTGTTTGCAGGTTCAAGTCCAGGCTCTGGTCTATCCTCTACCTGGTCCCATTGACCTCCTGGGCACAACTTCTGTCACATTCTCCTTTCTACATCCAAATCCACCACCATGCTCAATAGTTGCTGTGTTCTTTCAGGCCCCAGGTCTTTGTTCCAGGGTCCCACTGCCTGAAGGAGACACCCCTTTTTACTCTGCTCGGTTAAACCCTCCTCTTCATTCTTAATGACCCAGAACAATGTCACCTCCACACAAACTCTTCTGCAACATCCCATTGGAATGAAATCTCCCTTTTCTGGCATGCAAACAGTACTTCTGTGTTCATTTTATAACACAATACTTCATGCTGTGTTAGTTAGATGGTTATAATAGTCTATGAGCTCCCTGATACCAGCTGAGATCCATTCTCTCCTCCTTATTCCTGGTAACTTGGCTTGAAGTGTGGCTCAGAATCAGGGCACAGCAGGTGAATAAACATGTGAGTGATTGTAAGGATAAATGAGAAAGATGAAAAGTCTGTTTGGTTATTGGAGGCACCATGGGGAATCTTTGCAGGCCGGAAGACTTTTGTAGGGATTTCTGGGCATGGTATCCAAGATAACATGGTATCCAAATAACTGGTAATTGTCTCTATGGAAACTTGCAGACCACCAGTGACTGGTGTGAGTCCTGGAGGAAGGAAGCAAGAACTGGGGCGGGAGGTGGGAGTGGGGGTGCGATCCTGTTACTGCTTCTCAGAGTGGCCGCACTGTGAAGTGCCCATCCATGTCTGGGCTATAGAAAGATAGGCGGCTAGGCAGTCTTGGGCTTCTCTTCCATGGCTTAAAGAAGTTCAGAAGAGGGGGGTTCAGGATGAGGAACACATGTACACCCATGGCGGATTCAAGTCAATGTATGGCAAAACCAATACAATGTTGTTAAGTAAAATAAATAAATTAATTTTTTTTTAAAAAAAAAAAGAAATTTTCATTTGTTTTTAATACCTTTTTTTTTTCTTTTCCTGAGAAAAAAATATGGATTAAAGCATTGTTGATTCCCCTGGAGCCCTGCAGTCAGCATCTGTGGTCCACACCCTAATTTGATGGCTGTGCAGGGAGGTGGTCCCCACAGCTTCATGATCCCCACACTTTTTCTGGGCTGCAAAAACATGCAGACTTGACCTAGTTTCAGAATCAGTTATAGACCTACTAGCAAGGACAAAAATGCATGATGATGTGGTTACAAGGACTTGGAGATCAAATAAGAGTTCCCAGGACAGTTTGAGGAAGGCAAAAGGAGCCAGATACAGAAGTAATGGAATGAAGTTTTGTGCTGGGTGACCCCAGGCCAGTCACTTAGCCACTCTGAGATTTACATTTTTATTTTTCCGGTAAAAAGGCATCCTATTTCACCTAATAATCATGTGAATCCCTGCCCGAGTTCCTCCCAGGATTGTGAAAGAGCAAAATCAATGTGAAACAGGATGCTCTCTTAAACAGGGAGAGCTCTGCAAATGTGAGTCATCCTTAGTTAGACATGGCAAGGCTGCTATGAAACTGTGAGGTTTGGCCTAAACATTAAATTCTGGAACTCTCTTTCTAAAACTTAACTTTAAAGCAGATGGAAACACAATTTTTATTTATTTATTTATTTATTTATTTTTAGTGAAGGAATAAAGACCCCCAAATGGAGAAAGCATGCCTGCCTGCTTATCTGGGAGTGCCTGTTGGAAATCTACAGGCATCCTGTCGATTTTGAATATAAATCTGAGTTGTTCCTGCACTTATCCTTGTTTAGCTAATTCAATTTTGAAGTAGATTTTGTTTAGAAAGTGATTATCCATTTGCTCATTTAATTTAGGCTCTCCTGCTTTTCCTTTGTGGGAAACTTAAGGAACCTTCTCCTGTGCAGACACCCTGAGCACCTCTGGTTCAGCCAGCTTATGGGAAGTTGGGAAGCTGTGGTCTCCACAAGAGCCCCCAGTACTGTAGTTAACAGGGCAGCTGCAGTGAGTGTGGGGTTGCCAAGCAGATTCTGGAGTGACATTTTCAGGAAAGAAGTTGTGGTAAAGGTTGAGAAAACCTAGTCTCTGAGCACATTTGTTTATATAGACAGATCCTGCAAAAAATCTTTACCAAGGTCTGGAGAGAAGCCTCTTGAAAGTCCGTTGGACTGCAAGGAGATCAAACCAGTCAATCCAAAAGGAAATCAACCCTTAATATTCATTGGAAGGACTAATGCTGAAACTGAAGCTCTAATAGTTTGGCCACCTGATGTGAAGAGCTGACTCATTAGAAAAGACCCAAAAGCTGGGAAAGACTGAAGGCAGGAGGAGAAGGGGATGACAGAGGATGAGATGGTTGGATGGCACACCAACTCCATGGACATGAGTCTGAGAAAACTCTGGGAGATGATGAAGGGATGCTGCTGTTCATGCCAGAGTTGGACTGGCGTGGATTTGGACACAACTGAGTGACTGAACAACACAGGTCTGATGTAGAACCTGCTGGAGCTGGATCACCACACTGACCCCTGTGTGGTTCAGCTGTGTGGTGTCAGCTCATAGCCCCCTTCCTGTGTCCTGGATGAGAAGGATCTCTTGTGACTACTTAGGCAGGGTTTCCTGTAATGAGCATTTCGATTCCCCACCAGACATTCAGGTTTCCCAAGCTTCGTCCATCAGAGCTCCATTTCTTTGGCAGGGAAAGTTCTAATTTCATCTGTTCTCACCTTTGTCCTGGATCTATCAAATAGTCTAGCATTCCATAATTATATAACTGGTCTTCAACTAACTCTAAAGTTATGTATAACTTGCTACTTTGCCCCACAAAAGTTTTCTGGCACTGATAAAAATGTGGTCACAGCCTAGGACCTTGGTCACAATAGTTCTTTACTCATTAATTTATTTCCTCTTTTTCTTTATTCTACAGAAATTATTGAGTATTTCTATGTTCCAGGCCCTACTTAGGCACTGGATCTTCAACAATGAACCAAATGAGCAAAAAGTTGAGCCGGGTGGAGCTCACATTCTGGAGAGGACAGACAGACCACAGATGAGTAAAATATGCTGATGTCAAAGTGTGAGAAGTGATACAGAGGAAATACAGCAAAGAAAGGGAGAAGGGAGTGTCTGGAGTAGGATTTGCTGTGTTAGGAAGGGTGGTTAGTGAAGGCTTTCCTGAGAAATTGATATTTAAACAAAGGCCTAGATAAGAGAAAGCAGCCCATGCAGGCATCCAGATGGGCTAATTCATTGTCACTCCCAAGACCCATTTAACAATGTTTCTTTGTACTAGACATTACTCAATGCAAATGGGATCAGAGAGCACCAATCTGGAGCCTGGTTGCCTCTTCTGTCTCACGCATAAAAGGCCACAGCTTGGGATCACATGATGATCATGTGCTTTGGCAGATGCTCAAAGCAGGACTGATCCATACTCAGAGATGATTCTTGGGCAGCACTTTTTAAGTTTTCAGAGCTACAGAGGAGTTCTGGGGCAGAAAGAAGGTATCTGCGAAGCTCTGAGGACATTCCAGCAGGACTCAAAATTCTCAGTTATTCCATGGGGAGCCAGCTCCATTACCAAGCAGTACAAGTTACTAAAGCCTCCTTCTCTTGCCTAATGCTATTCTATCCCTCAGGTGAGGAGAGGTTGCATCACCAAGTCAGGCTGAGGGTCTGGGATGAGCAGTGCCAGGATGGGAACATGTAAGGTTGGCTGGCTCTGGATGGGCTCTTTGGGGACAAAAATAAGACACTGACTTAGTCCTCTTGAAAACTGGAGCTATTTACACGTACTTATGGGTGCCTTCAGAGAAGGCAATGACAGCCCACTTCAGAACTCTTGCCTGGAAAATCTCATGGATGGAGGAGCCTGTTAGGCTGCAGTCCATGGGGTCACGAAGAGTTGGACACGACTGAGCGACTTCATTTTCACTTTTCACTTTCATGCATTGGAGAAGGAAATGGCAACCCACTACAGTACTCTTGCCTGGAGAATCCCACAGACGGGGGAGCCTGGTGGGCTGCTGTCTATGGGGTCGAACAGAGTCGGACACGACTGAGGCGACTTAGCAGCATGGGTGCCTTGAAACAGCAGGATGTTAGGAATGAAGGCACTCCAGGAAGCAGTTATAGTCTCCCTTGAATTTTTATTCATCAGCATCACTGACCCAAACAGCATCATCGTATATGTAGATAATTTGGAGGGAAACTAGCTGGAGAAAGTTTAATGAATACTTTCACTGTAGCAAAGGTCTCTCATAAAATGGGGAATTAAACTTTGAAAAGGTCACTGTGGGACTGCTGTTTGGAGCAGACACTTTAATGCTGTCAGCATCTCCTGTGTTCAGCAGGTTGGGTGGAGATGCCCCTCCTTACACTTTGCCCACCAGCATCTCTGGTACCCAGGGACTGGGTGCTCACTTCTCCTGCTGGCAGAGCAGACAGACCAGAGAAGGTGGGATCTCATGCCCCCAGAGAAGCTCTCAACTTTCCCATTGGTCTAGGTGTGTTCTCAGTCTTTCTCAGAGGTTGCCAGCCGGGTGAATCCCAAATTGTTCACATGAATCACTCGCTCCCTAATTGGGCCTTCCTTGGCTTGGCTTCTCTCCCTGTCCTCCTCCCCTACTCCTACTCAGGCATCCTGGGGTCAGATCTCAAATACCTTGTGTGCATTCTTGTGTGCTAGTCCCTTTAGTTGTGTTTGACTCTTTGCAACCCCATGGACCGTAGCCCATCAGGCTTCTCTGTCCATGGGGATTCTCTAGGCAAGAATACTGGAGTGGGTTGCTATGCCCTCCTCCAGGAGATCTTCCCAACCTAGGGATTGAAACTGCATCCCTTATGTCTCCTGCATTGGCAGGCTGGTTCTTTACCACTAGTGCCACACCTGGGATTCCCAGGGAAGCCCTACCTGCAGCCAAATCCTCAACTCAGGGTCTGCTTTCAAAAACCTCAAACAAGAACAGCGACCATTTCTGTATTATAAAGTTGTGTTCCTGAGAAACAAATGCCGTAAGATTCATATATGATTCGTAAGAAAGCCAAGAAGTCACACTAACATTACTGAGAAATAAAAGGTGATAAATCTACATCCACGCCTTTTTGCTATACTTTGTGATAATCTCAGACATATCTCATGATTTTCAAGTGCCTGCTATAGATGCAAAAAGTTTTAACAAAGAAACAAAAATAACAAATCCTATATGAAATTGATCACTCACTAGGATCAAGTACCATGTGTCCCAAGAACAAAAGGTTAATATTAAGATGTAAAAAAATGCAGCCAAAAAGATGCTGAAGTAATTTGATGAAAATCAACATCCACTTTTTTATTCTAAACAAAAACTAGGGGGAAAAAAGAAGTGATTTTTTTTGGCCATGCACTCTAGTAAACATTATCTTTGTACAGATGAATTATATGTAATTATAGTTATTTTTTAAAAACACAAAAAGAGAACAACCTAGATGCCTATCATAATTATGATTTGCTTTGTCTTGGAGTCTGTTAAATAAGATATGAATTATAAATAAGAAGATACTTTTGGAAAACTGTATTCAAAGTTGATCATTTTAGGACAGCATGTGAAGAAACTCAAGATGATCAAATCTCAGAGAATAAGAGTTTAATAAGGTGGCCCAAATTTTTTTACAATGATAGCCTTTCCACACACAAGCAGTGCTTAATTAGGAAATATAGTGCAACTGGAGATGTTATTTGCATATCAAAGAACTCAAAATCTCTAGTGGTGAGTCTGATAAAATAGGTATAGGATCTAAGTAATGAAAATATTTCCCCAGAGATGTAAAAGAAGGTTTAGGTAAATGCAGAATCTTCACAGGTGTCAGAAGCTTGGGACATCTCTTCCCAACTGACTCCTCATTTCCATGTAATTCCCATTAAGGTGTTGATAGAAAATTCATTGGAAGAAGCAATGCTTATAAAACGCCCATTTCTGTTATGAAGACAGAGTCTCGTTGAAGAAAAGTATCCAGCTCAGATGGTCTATACTGGGAGAGTCAAGCAGACCTCTAGAAACACAGAGACTTGACCATACCCAGCAGGAGCAGCTGGCGGTGAGGTTGGGGGAACACACCAGTGACAGCACAGTGGAAGGACAAAGGTGTGGGGGAGATGTCGGCATTCAGTGTCAGGGATCACTTGGCTCTTGGAATAAAAATAAATCTTGGAAAGAAGGGAGGTCGTTTGTCCAGTGTTTTTTTTTTCAATTTTTATTTTATATTGGAGCGCAGTTGATTTACAACGTAAATAGTCGATTTTGTATTAGGTTCAGGTGTCCAGCAAACTGATTCAGTTACACATACATATGGATCTCTTCTTTTTCAAATTCTTTTCCCATTTAGTTATTACAGAATATAGAGCAGCGTTCCCTGTGCTACATAGTAGGTCCTTGATGATTATCTTTTTTAAATATAGCAGTGTGTATATGTCCATCCCAAATTCCCAATCTATCTCTATGCCCACCCCATCCCTGTTCTCTAAGTCTGTGAGTCTGTTTCTGTTTTGTGAATAAGTTAATTCATGTCATAGTTTTAAGATTCCACATATAAACAATATCATATATTTGTCTTTTTCTGTCTGACTTACTTCACTTAGTGTGATAATCTCCAGGTCCATCTTCTTTTGAGATGGAAGGAAAGGAAATGAAGACAGATGCAGAACTTAGGGACACAGGTGGCAGAGTCCCTGTCATCACTCAGCTTCCATTGTCTATACTTTTATTTTTTAATAATTCAAGTTATACATGAACATGTCCTTGAAATCTCCAAGCAATATAGATGAAATACAAGTTCCCCTTGATCACATTACCATCCTAGTTTCCTGTCCAGAGATGGTCAATTCTTTTAGTTTTGTTTTTAATCTTGTGCCTTTTGTTTCTATCTATAAATAAACATTGACTATAGAAATATACAATTTTTGCTGTGTATTTCTTTAATTTTCTTTTTTTGAATGTGATCACACTGTACATATTGTTCTGCAGCTTGCATTTTTCTTCTTAATGTATTGGGAATAATTCACCTTAGCACCTTCAGAACCATCTCCTTATTCAACTGCTGCATAATATTCTGTGGTAGACATGTGTTGAAGTCATTCAACCATTTCTCATCCACAGAGAGATAGGTTGTTTTCAGTCATTTGAAATTACAACCACTCTGTAAAGGATATTTTTGTGTATATCTCTGTGTGTAGTTTTTTTTTTTTTTTTTTTTCTTTTCTGGAGAGTTAACTGGAGGCTACACTTTTCTCAGGCAAGGGGGAGGTTGGAGCCACAGGGTGTGGTCAAGGAGAGAAGCCGGGGTTGAGTGAAGAAGGTTTGGATTTGGTTGGTGGAAACATGAGCAGTGGATGCACAGGCAAGGCAGGTGGGAGGGGTGCTGAGCTTAGACACTCCTGGGCTCATCCTCGCCAGAACCAGGGTGCCAGGGTAAGATGTTGTTGGGAGCAGAGGTTGGTATGGCTCCCTATTGGAACCACCCCTTAGTCCTGAGAACTTGATGGGGGTTCACACTCCCTGATGCAGCTTGGACCTGTTGAATCGAAATTCTGGGGGTAAGGTCTGGCCATGCAGCCCTTAACCCAGCCCTCTGGGGGATTTAAATGCACTCTAAAGTCTGTGAGCCACTGTTTAGGGATCTCCATGACTTTCAAATCTACTTCTGCTTTATTGACTATGCCAAAGCCTTTGTGTGAACCACAACAAACTGTGGAAAATTCTTAAAGAGATGGGAATACCAGACTCCCTGACCTGCCTCCTGAGAAATCTGTATGCAAGTCAAGAAGCAACAGTTAGAACTGGACTTGGAACAACAGACTGGTCCCAATCAGGAAAGGAGTACATCAACACTGTATATTGTCACCTGCTTATTTAACTTATATGCAGATTACATCATGAGAAATGCTGGGCTGGATGAAGCACAAGCTGGAATCAAGATTGCCAATAACCAATAATAATTCTCAATCAAGATCGAGAAACATCAATAACCTCAGATGACATCACCCTTATGGCAGAAAGCAAAAAAGAACTAAAGAGCCTCTTGATGAAAGTGAAAGAGGAGAGTGAAAAAGTTGGCTTAAAACTCAACATTCAGAAAACTAAGATCATGGCATCTGGTCCCATTACTTCATGGGAAACAGATGGGGAAACAACTGAAATAGTGACAGACAATCTTTTTGGGCTCCAAAATCACTGCAGATGGTGACTTCAGCCATGAAATTAAAAGACACTTGATTCTTGGAAGAAAAGTTATAACCAACCTAGACAGCATATTAAAAATCAGAGACGTTACTTTGCCAACAAAGGTTCATCTAGTCATAGCTATGGTTTTTCCAATAGTCATGTATGGTTGTGAGAGCTGGACTATCAAGAAAGCTGAGCATTGAAGAATTGATGCTTTTGAACTGTGGTGTTGGAGAAGACTCTTGAGAGTCCCTTGGAGTGCAAGGAGATCCAACCATTCAATCTTAAAGGAAATCAGTCCTGAATATTCATTGGCAGGACTGATGTTGAAGCTGAAGCTCCGATACTTTGGCCACCTGATGTGAAGAACTGACTCATTTGGAAAGACCCTGATGCTGGGGAAGAATGAAGATGGGAGGAGAAGGGGACAACACAGGGTGAGATAGTTGGATGGCATCACGAACTCAATGGACATGAGTTTGAGTAAACTCCGGGAGTTGGTAATGGACAGGGAGGCCTGGGGTGCTGCAGTCCATGGAGTTGCAAAGAGTCAGACATGACTGAGCAACTAAACTGAAACTGAAATGACTCACAGCACCCAGGAAGCCCCGCAACACAGCCCTGTGAACCCTGTGATCATTCCTTTCTCCAGATACCCTTCCCCAACCTGCTCGTTTTCTTACATGTTCTGTTGTTTGGGATTCATCAAAAACTGCTCACACACATTTTCTCAGTTGTCATTGTGACATTTCCAGGAGGGCATAATTATCCCCAGCTGGAGTCCCAAAACATTAAGCATCTGCCCAAGATGACACAGCTAGTCAGTAAGGGCAGGGCTGGACCCACTTCTGGCTGATGGTCCCCCATTTCACACGGGTACTCCAGGCCCCAGTCTCAGCCTAATTCACATGGCCCAGTCCTGCACCATCCCCCGCAACATTTTGTGTTCACATCCAAGCTAGGCAAAGATGGCAAAGGCCCTGATATCTTTCCCCATCCCACTGCAGAACTGCAAAGAAACTTTTATTTCTCCAAGTGATTCTCAACTACTCTCTATACTAAATCTATAATAATTACTTACAGCATTTTGATGGGAGACCTCTGGGTGAATTTAACTTAATCTCTTCTCTCTTTCTCCTTTGCTGTGCCCCCACCTCACACGTGGTCGGCTCTCTGAACCAGTGTCAGAACAACACCTAGAAGGTTGAGTCCTTTCTAGTGTTGGGGGCAGTGTGGGGACATGGTGACCATCACTGTGTTGGTCAGTATGGGCTGCTTCTTTCTCAGGATGGTCAGGTTGAGCTGAGGCGGCCCAGAGGACATGTCCCTCAATTCTTTAGATTCACAATTAAGCCTATTGGTATGGAGAGGCTGGGGAGTGGAGTGACAATTTTATACAGAGCCTCCCTTCTCTCAACACCCCACCACCACTTCTGCTTGGCTCTTCTAGAATCAGTTCTACAGTGATCACTCATTCTCTTTTAACTCTCTATGAGGAGAAGGGATTGACCGGTACCAGGGACCACTGATGGGTGTCTCCCCTCCCCTCCCCTTTTGCCATCCTCTGTCCATCCATTCCTACCACTGGAGGCCCAGCTCACCTGGTTTCCAAGCCCTGCACTCTAAGGCCTGGGTATGGAGGACCGAAACTGTCCCCTGTTCTGTGTTTCCTGACAGACTAGGGGCACCGCTCCCAGAGCCCTCCCCATAACAGGGCTCTGGGGTGAGGAGCACCTTAAGATGCACAGACAGCGCGTGGAGCAGACCATGTCATCCACAAGAGATGGATCTTACAAGCTGCTGTCAAGGCCAGAGGGGGCAGACACTGTCCAGGCATCTCCTGACGGCTGTTTCCTTAGGAAGCTGTAATTGCAGAGCGGCAGCCCTTTCTGTCTGCTCTGAGACATCTGGTAATCCCTGGATGAACATTTTTCTGGCGCTCCTGTGGAGCATCGCTCTTCCCCTGCTCAGTACAGATGGTCGCGGCCGATGGCTAGAGATAAGCAGGTAACAAATCACCTGCTATAAACACGTACAAAAATAAGCATGAAGGAGGGAGCATAATAATGTTTATCATCTTCTTACAAAAACACACCAAGGGCCGTGGATGAGGTCCAGGTTTAAATAAAGTGACACCAAAAAGCGTCCTAGGTTCTATACAGTGTGGGGAGCTGCCACGGGACCAGGGGACTCGAGGCCACCATGGGAGGACCACTGCACTGTTTCTCTGGTTAAGTTGATCATCTAGGATGGACAAGCATCCAGACTCTTAGACCACCAGCACAGTCAGGCCCACAGGTGGGTGTCCTACTGAACTATACTCTTTCCAGACAGAGAGCAAGCAGATCTTTGGGAAAATGAAATTACTTGTGTAGCTGACCCATCCATCCAGATACAAGAAGTGACATTTACACAGATACATTGAGGACCATGGTGTAAGGAACATTTCACAGCCAAAGCCCAGGATGGTTACCTGTGCCCCTGGCAAGACAAATAGAGGTTGGTAACCATGGCCTTCTGATTGCTCTCCTGGATGTCAAAAGGAAGCCCTCTTAGATGCCTCTTAAAAAATATATATATATATATATATATATATATGCTTTAAAAATCTCAAACATCGAAAATAGCACAAGAGGCAAGAGATATTCCACAGAGAGGTGAATCAAAGTTCTTACTGATTTGAACCGTCAGAAACAAAAATGAGTTATTTGAATTTAATTTAAAAGGAAGAAAAAGAGTGATTGGCCATTGGGATGAAATTTTTAAATATTTATGTGAATTTTTTTGGCAATTGCTCTGGTTCGTCCTTAATATCCTGCCTGGTACATCTTTTGTTCGTGGACCATGAAAGAAGAGCCTCTTCTCACTAACTCCAAAGAGGCTTCCAGAGCTTCTCCAGGCATTTCCAAAGTGCTAATGTTTTTCTAAAGAGATAAAACTGGGTGGTCTGGAGGGAAAGTTAAGCTCCAGTTTACATTACTCCCCAGGGTGCAAACAACAGCCTATTCTACCTTCTCTTCCTCTCCTCCTTGGCGTTCAGCTAAAGGCACTCCAGTCAGTCGCTTTCATATTTTCTCCAGACTGTGGGATGTTTCCCCTAATGGAATTGAGCTATCTTCTTGTAGGTGAAGCTAAACCTTAACTCAATTGCCCATAGAATTCCAATGGTTTAATTCAGGCGACTGTTGGAGTAAAGAGAACATGTGGAAACAGAGTCCTGGAGACAGCCCATTTATACTGATCAAAAAATAAACGCACAGAGGTGAGCCCTGTGCAGGGCTAAGCGTACTCCAGGGACGGACACCACACTCAGCACGTTGTGTGTGGCACTAGGTTTTAGTGTTAAAATGTTAGGTGTACTAGACCTTGTCACCAGAAGGGTTCTGAGATGCTGCTGTTTATTTTGGTTCCTACATTTCAATTAAAAAACAATGCATTGTCCCACTCAGTCGCTTGTTTAATCATGAGATTATGGGCCATCATAAAACCTTCATTGCTCTCATATTTCTTCTTGGCAGAGTAGAGAAAAGTTAATTTGGGATTAGGTCCAGAAGCATTTGACCAAGCCTTCCTGCCATTTATTATTCCAAAGGCTCTGACAGTGCTAATGAATGTCTGAAGTTGTATATCATTTTATAAACTCACAGCACCCCAAGATGGTGCCAATTAAATCTCCAACGAAGGACTGATGAGGGCCCATCAGAATAAGAGGTAGTGATCCTTTTTAACAACTTACCAAAGGCTTGGCCTGAACTGAACGCAGCAGTGTGAGACTCAAGGGGGAGGAATCAGCTCCTTTAGGGCCCCTGCTGAGTTCTTCAAGGGTTTCTGTTACTGAAGATGACATCCATCTGAGCTGTAGTTCAGGAGATGCAGGCGATGGTGGTGATGGGGTGCATCTAGCCCCAGGCAGCCACAGAAAGAGAGTGGATACTGACACATTCCCACGTGTTGGCTGAGAGCTCAGGTTTGGAACTGTCTTCCTAGAAATTGGAGTGGGGGGAGGGTAGGTTAGATATACATAAAAACTAGATGATAAAGTAAGCTCTAAGGTCAGCTGGGCACATCCATTCTGGAAGGAGAAGAGATCTATCTCCATACAAACAATTAGTGAAGCTGATAGGGACAGTTTGCATTGTGTTTTAAAAATGGGACAGTGCATTGTGTTTTAATTTGAAATGTCAGCTGTGGGCAGGTGGATGATCTGTCACTCAGCCAACTCACCTGAAGAGTTATAGGTGCAGTTATAGGTCTGCACCCATAGGAATAAATTGGGATTTATTCCTTGCTTTTTAGTTTCTCTCTGTTAAAGTAACAGTCTCAGACTTTGTCTTCCCATTCAGACACCAAAGGGCAGACCACAACTGTGTCTTGAAAGGCTACCAGGGAAAGGAAGATCTGGGTGGGAGGGAGGCATTCTGCTCCAGAATGGTGTGCATGGACCATCTCCCCATCTCCTAAAGGGTTAACAGTCAACACCTCTTACAGTCATATGCCTCAACACCATAACTCTCTCTGGCTTTAGGATGGAATGCAAGTTGACTAAAAGTCAAAGTTGAGTTGAACAGTCTGATTCTCCCACAAATATTTGCACAAGTCCCACAAAGAGGTGGGGGCTGCAGGGGCAGGGGGTAGTGAAAGGTGAAGAAAGCCAGGTTCCACACAGCACAGCTGGGTCATTAACAAAGGAAGAAAGAGGGTCAACCATTGGAGCCACCAATGGAGAGTAAGAAATGTCAGAGGCAGTATTTCTCAGGATGTGGTCTGCCCTGATTCCCCATCCCTCAGTCCCTGGGAGTTTGGGGAGCTCCAACAGTACATAGAGGACTAGGTAAAGATGAGGCATGTACTAACAGGCGGGAGCAGCTCTCTAACTGACTCAAAATTCAATACCAGGTTTGCCGTTCTGTTTTCCTGTGGGTATAGTTTTTTTGTTTCTGAGTGGATAACAGACAGTGAGAGAGGGTTCCAGAACACCATCTTTCCTCCTCTAGAAAAGACTTTGCTTTGTGTCTAGATGCAAAAAATAAAAAACAAACAAACAAGCAAAACAGGCTGACAAATGTGCTGCCAGATCTCATCACACTGGCTGGTTTGGAGGACAATTTCCCCAGGTTCTGGCAGTCAGTTGGCTGTCTTTTCATCTTGAATCAGTGAGTTCCTATCGTTTTATGATTTGCTTTCATGGGCATTTTGTTGGGGAATTGAAAGAGATTGTTTCAAGCCCTTCTTACCAGATAACAGTTGAAACTGGAACCTCATACATGCAATTGCAAAAGAACGTGGCCAACTTGAACTTCTATAATCCATAGAAGCATAATTCTGTGGCCAATTGCCTAAGTGGTGCACCACCAGACCGTCCCTGCTCCCCATCTTCCCCTACCTCGTGTTTTACTACTTTTCCCAGCGTGACTTTTACGCGGCATCCAGACAGCTCATTACTGCTCCCCGTGCTTTCCACACTCCCTCAACTTTGGGCCCTTGTACCTGTTGGCTGTTCCTTCTGGAAGGAGCTTTTCCACTCCATCTCCATCCCTCTATACAGCACCCATAGGAATGTCTCACACCATATACCACACTCGATACTTTTCTCCAGTTTCCAGTCCCTGCTTCAGCCTGGTTGTTTCTGTGTGGATCATTCACATCGTATGGATGTTTAGCCATGAACACAGTTCCTGGGTCCAGATCATGCTCTTAAAGCCTACCAGGACCCACAATGCAGAATTTTCCATGTAAGACATTCAGCTAATCTTTACTAATTAAAGGAATGAAAGCATTCCATAGAGCAAAATGACTAAACCCCGTTAGATTTCTTTGAAACATGTGCTGGAGCGTTTTTAACCCACCCAGTTTTATTCTATTTCATACTCTCCCATCCCTTACCTCAATATGCGGCTTCTCATGTGTATAGACTGTGGGGTGGGGGTGGGGGCGGGGTTGAAAAAAAAATCAAATCTGTATATTTCCCTTTTACAGTGTGTGAGACACACACACCCATCGTAAGTATAAAGAATGGTGGATTCTACTGAGCCACTGAGTATATGTAATGAGCCCCTGCTAGCATTTATATTTGAGCTTCATTTGTTTTCCTGAGTTGAGCAAAAAAGATGAGAAAAGCAAAAAAAAAAAAAAAAGCATGAAAGTGTTAGTCACACAGTAGTGTCTGACTCTTTGCAACCCCATAGAATGTATCCCACCAGGCTTCTCTGTCCATGGGATTCTTGGCAGGAAAACTGGAGTGGACTGCCATTCCCATCTTCAGAGGATCTTCCCGACCCAGGGATTGAACCTGGGTCTCCTGCATTGCAGGCAGATTCTGGAAAGTGCTATTAGTTGAGGGGGACATTTTATAATTAACCAAAAGAGGTTATTTTATAGTGCATCAAATTTAAAAAGGAAAAAAAAATGATCATATACTTCTTAAGTGTACTTCGAAAGATCTTAAGGGTAGTATATTAGTCAGGATTCTCCAGAGATATAGAAGCAATAGTGTGGATAGATATGAAGGTAGAGATATACAAATACATTTATCTATCTATCCATGGGTCTATGTAGAGAGAGGGACAGAGAGGGAGACACAGAGACAGAGAGACACAGAGAGAGACAGAGACAGCAACACAGAGCAAGAGAGATTGACTGGTTTTAAGGAACCAGCTCATGTGATTGTGGAGGCGGGCAAGTCCCAAATCTGCAGGGCAAGCTGGAGATCCAGGGAAGAGCTTATGTTGAAACTTGAGTCCAAAGGCAGTCTGGAGGCAGAGTTCCCTCTTTCTCGGGAAGTCAGTCATTTTTTCTTTAACTGATTGGATGAGCCCTCCCCTGCTTCCTGCCCATTACAGACGGTAAACTGCTTTACTCAAAGTCCACTGATCTAAATATTAATCTTATCTAAAGAATACCTTCATAACAACATCCAGATTGGTGTTTGACCAACTATCAGGGCACTGTGGCCTATAAAATTTAGCACATAATATTAACCATCATAGGTAGTATGGGTTCATATATTATTATATATATATATTTTTTTTTTTTCCAGTGGGGGGTTACTTTACTTGAAAAAAGATACTCCAGCTATACTGTGGAATTCTCAGATAATTCTCTGTTAATATTACTGGTCTCCACAGAAAGATTTAAAACTATAAAAATGGGAAACCTGGGTCCTGTCAGTAGCGATATAAATTCCTGCAGAGTGCCATTGAGAGATCAGACATTCTTGTTGTCTGTGTGCCTGCTTCCCAGAGTAGATCACCTTTGTCACTGCAGCCCTCGGGCCTTAGGGGAGGGAGCCTGGAATATTCAGGAAGGGGACTTCCCCCCAGGTTAATGACCCACAAGCCACACCTGAACCAGGGCCTTCACCCTGAAGAGTGTGTGCAGAGGGGCTGATCTGGGAAGGAAGGTGTAAACAATGCCAGATGCAGGCTTGAAAGTTGTCAGAGATGGCAGGATGTGCTTTAAATTTCACCAGGCTATTAGTGGAGGAGAGAGGTCCAGTTTGTGCTACGAGGCTCAGAAGGCAGAAGGTGTGAAAACCATGGAGGACGGTGATGTATCTCAAGCCAACACAGAGCACCTTGAGCTCTCAGTTGTGGAGCACACTTTGCCCGCTGCTTGGGCTGCTGGACCACCTGTGGGGTGTGACAGCAGAAGGCAAGGCCACGTGGTCCTTGAGATCCCTTCCCATTATGTGACCCTGAATGTGGTGGTCTGGATAAAGAATCAGAAACAAATGTGGGAGGTGTTTCTAATGGAAGATAGAGCCAATTTCATAGGTGTTGGAGAGTTGGAAGAAGGTCAATTCCAGTTTGGACATGTTAAGTGTGAGGGCTAAAATGTCATCCAAGGGGTATTGTTCTACAACCCAGTGCAGATGAGGCTTTGGAAGGGAAGTGAGAAGGTGGGGTTACATTAGTTTCATGGTCATTTCTCAGAGGACAGCGGGTTAGAAGGTGGATCAGATATTGCGGAGGCTGTGTTATAAGGTGATGCGGGAGAGCAGAGAGCCAAGAATCCTACCATACTTCCTAGAGGTGAAGACTGTGGGTCCCCATCCAAATATCACCTGACCTATATCCCAGTAGCAGAGACCTTATGAGAGCTCACTGGAAGATGTGCTAAAGGAGGTGCCATCTTGGTGCACCTTAGGAGACAAAGAAAGAAAGAGGGAAGAAAGGAGCAAGGAGAGAAGGCTTGAGAGAAGGAAAGACAGAGGAATGGAGAACCATTTGACTCTTTCTTATTATATATATATATACATGTACTTATATATAGCTAATTAAGAAATATATTGACTATTTTCTAAAAATTTGAACACTTTATAAATGTATAATCTTACTAGTTATCCTTCACCTCTATTTTCTTCTCCTTTGACTTTCCTGGGGTTTAAAGCCAGACACACGGCTGGGTGACCATCTCTATATGGCAGCTTGGCTTTGCTTGTAGGGGGAAGACAGAGTCTCACAAGCTGATGGAGGGAGATGGTGGGTTCTGGGCCAGTTGGTGTGTTCCCTTCCTTTGAGCCCTGGGAACTCTGAGAATAATGAGTTACTTCTTCCCAGGACTATTATTTATTGCATCTTCAGTACAGATTTATGAATGTGTTACTTGCTTAAAAGTTGTCTTTTTTTAAACAAAAGAGCAGACATATCCTGTGTTAGCACTATCAAACTATGGGAAAATGTTCAAAGGAAAAAGATGCTTATGGTTATATCCTAGAACTTTGATACATATTAAAAGAACACTCAGGAACTTCCAGGCTCTAATGCTCACACTTTTGGAGGTATGGAAAATGAGGCCAACAGACTGGAAGTGACGTGTCCAATTATGTTACATGGCCAGATCATCACTCAGTCCTATGTTTTCTGATGTTAAGGATAATATTTATTGCTGCTGCTGCTATTGCTGCTTAGTTACTGAGTCATGTCTGACTCTTTGGGACCCCCTGGACTATAGCTCACCAGGCTCCTCTGTCTATGGTATTTGTCAGGCAAGAATACTGGAATGGGTTGCCATTTCCTTCTACAGGGGATCTTTTCAACTCAGGGATTAAACCCATGTCTCCTGCTTGATAGGCAGATTCTTTATCACTGAGCCACCTGGGAAACCCATAATACTTATTATTCCTATAATAATAGCATATTATGCTTATAATCCAGTAAGGGCCAAGATCCATAGTGTATGCAAAGTTCAAAGGCAATGGCATAGAATTCATGGTGAGTGTTGAAAGATGGAGTGGAAAACACAGGGTCAGTCTGGGAGAGCATGGCTTTTGCTCAGTGCCAGGTTCTCCTAGCTTCTTCCTTTCACACTCAATAAAAGATGACCTCCCTCAAACAGATGTGATTCCTGTTAGGAATCAGGTGATATTTTGATGATTTTGATATTTGATATTTTCTTATAATGAAACCCAGGAATGCTCAAACACTAATCCAAAGCATAACAATGCCTCTCTGTGAAATTCTAGAGGGCAATACACGCTCAAGGCAGTACAATCAGTAGTATGTATGCTGATAAACCCCCCCCCAGAGGACTGTCCGGAAAACTGAGCCACAGCCAGTGGTGCAGTATCTCCTCCCCTTTAAGCCCAAAGAGTGTCTGCAGCTGACTCCTGAACGCAAAGCCTGAAACAGTCATGAGAACGGTGAGCGTGACTGAGAGGAAAGTGAGGAGGGGTCTGCTGGAAATTCTGAGTAATGACATGTGGACTAGCCTATAGTTAGGGGAACCTGGGGTGAGAGGAGGGACAAAGGGCAAGGTGGGAAAGAAGACAGGGAGTCAGGGAGGTGAGAGAGTGTACAGACTGCAAGAAGCATAAGGCGAGTGGGGAATGGGGCTTGGACAAGAGCAAATCAGAATTGAAATATTACTGATATTAGGCCCTTGAAAAGAACACAAGGAAAAGGAAAAATTTGAGAATCTCAAGAGGAGGTAATTGGGTTCTAATTGAAGGCAGATTCAGCTATTTGCACACATTAGGGCCAGAAGTCCAGCCCCTACAACTCTTTGTAGGAGGTGGGGGTGGGGAGATTCAAGAGCGAAGAGACATATATATATATCTATGGCTGATTCGTGTTGTTGTATGGCAGAAACGAACACAATATCGTAAGGCAATTATCCTCCAATTAAATATAAATTTTTACAAAATAAAATTAAAAATAAACCTTTATTGCTTGTGAAAGGCAAAGAAGAAAGGCATGAAATTTCCTCTTCCTCCAGCAGTGGTCACAGGAAAGCAGCCTCCTCTTAAGTTGCACCAGTGGGTCCACCCCTGCTACCGAGCATCTCTCCTCTGTGCTTGCTTGCTGGAAGGTCTCACCTGCTTAGATTGCTCTTTTACACACACACCCCTCCATGGAAAGGGAAATGAGGGAATCAGTACCAGATGTGCACACGCACGATGGATGGATGTGTTGGGATGCTTACTTGTCTCTGCTCACCTCATAACACAGCTGCTCCTTTCCTTCAGGGCTAGCCATCTGTGACTCGGTGACAGTGGACTGGTTCTGCACTGTCAGCTTTGCTTCCATCTATGTGAGTTATGTCTTCCATCGTCTGGCTGAGTTTTGCCCTCAGTTGACTGTGGAAAGGCACCAGCTCCCTCTAGAGAAGTGTGTTAAAGAGAGATGCCCTCAAATACTGTCTGAGGAGGAAGGGTTGGTCATTAGAAATGTGGGAAGTATGAGAGATGATAATTAGAACATAGCCTATTCCCTTTATTTCAGAAATTGGCAACAATTTGTTAAGCCCTCGTCATCCCTGTGTATTTAAATTTGGCAATTCAAAGCTTTCTTTGAAAATAATTTTCTGGGAATGGAGAGTATTGAAGTTTAGAATTGGAAGGAAGTAGAATAATTAACTTATGAGAGAGAAAAGGAAGAAAGAGATTATCTGGTGTGATTAGCCTTTTCCAGCTCTCTCCCCTATTGTACAGATGAAGAAATAAAAGGTCAAAATTATAGTTTTTACATATAAATTCAGGAAAAACCCATTACAAATAAAATGTTTATACACACTATATCTGATCTTTCATTTTTGAAAGACTGTCAGTTTTATTAATAATTTAAAAAGTAACTTATGTGAGTGCACACAGATCTTTTCCAGAAATTCCCCAATTTATTCTCTTATGAAATGTGACTGTCTCAATATTCACAATCTATTCCTAGTTGGGCCGCTGAGTCATAATGTAATTCTGTGATTTTTTTTTTCTCATTTATATTTGTCCTCCAATAAACATGAGGATGAATATAAAAGTGAAAAAATCACAGAACTCATCCTCACGATTATTGTACTTCCCTCATATCTCAGTTGGTGAAGAATCCACCTGCAATGCAGGAGACCCCAGTTTGATCCCTGGGCAGGAAAGATCCACTGGAGAAGGGATAGGCTACCCACACAAGTATACTTGGGCTTCCCTTGTGGCTCAGCTGGTGAAGAATCTGTCTGCAATGTGGGAGACCTGGGTTCAATCCTTGGGTTGGGAAGACCCCCTGGAGAAGGGAAAGGCTACCCACTCCAGTATTCTGGCTTGGAGACCTGGGTTCTATCCCTGGGTTGGGAAGATCCCCTGGAGAAGGGAAAGGCTACCCACTCCAGTATTATGGCCTGGAGAATTCCATGGACTGTATAGTCCAAAGGGTCGCAAAGAGTCAGACACAACTGAATGACTTTCACTTTTCACTTTCACAATTATTATTTTTCTATGGATAATTATCTATGACTCAAAAGAACAGAAAAGTATCTTATGTTCATGATTTGGAAAACTTGGTATTATTAGTGTATCATTAATACCCAAAGTGATCTACAGATTCAGTGCAATCTCTATAAAAACCCCAATGATATTTTTTGCTCAAATAGAAAAAGCCATCCTATAATTCATGTGAACTCTCAAGGGACCCTGAATAGCCAATACAGTAGTGAAAAAGAAGAACAAATTTGGAGGTCTCACACTTCCTAATTTACAGATGTAGTACAGAGCTAGGGTAATCAAAATAGTATGGTACTGACATAAAGACAGATATATAAACCAATGGAATAGAATAGATAGCATAGAAATAAACCCTTACACATATGGTCAAATACTTTTCAAGTAGGGTGCCAAGCCCATATAATGGAGAAAGGACTGTCTTTTCAAGAAACGGTGCTAGGAAAATTGAATATATATTTATAAAAAATAAAGTTGGATTCTTATATTATATAGTTAACTCAAAATAAATCAAAGACCTAAATACAAAAGCTAAAACTATAGCAATCCTAGAAAACATAGAGAAAAATTATGTCTTTGGCTTTAGCAATGATTTCTTGGATACAACAACAAAAGCACAGGCAAAAAAAGAAAAAGTAGATAAACTGAACTTCCTCAAAACTGAAAACTTTTATGCAACAAAGGACACTATCAGTAGAGTGAAAAGGAAACCCACGGGATAGGAAAAATATTCATAATCATACATCTGATAAGGAGTTAATATCCAAAATATCTAAAGAACATCTACAACTCAACAACAAATAGAAAAACAGCCCAATTTTAAAATGAGCTGATGGCTTTAATAGATATTTCTCTAAAGAAGATATACAAATAGCCAACAAGAACATGAAAAGATACTCAATATCATTAGTCAAGGTAAGTGCAAATCAAAACTACAATGAGATGCCACATCACGCCTACTAAAATGGCTATTTAAAAAACAGAAAATAACAGCAAGTGGATGTGAAGAAATTGTAACACCTACACATTGTTGGTGGGACTGTAAAATGGTGCAGCCACCACGGGAAACAGTTTAGTAGTTCCTCAAAAAACTAAACAGAATTTCTCTATGACCAAGTAAATTCACTTCTAGAAATATACCCAAAAGAACTGAAATAGGATTCAAACAGATGCTTATACACCAGTGTTTATTATAGCATTGTGTTCAATATCCAAAAGGTGAACAACCATAGCAGCAATCAAGAGATAAATCAATAATCATATATATGCAATGGAATATTATTCAGTTATAAAAACTGAAATTCTGACATGGGATATATGCATGAACTTTGAAACATAATGCCAGTTGAAATAAGCCTTATAAAAGGACAAATATTATCATATGCTTCCCTCCATATGAAATAAAAAAATTATATGGATAGAAAGCAAATTAGAGGTTATCAGGGGCTGAGTAGAAGAAGGGAGGGGAGAATTACTGCCTAATAGAGTTTCTGCTTTGGGGTGATAAAAAATTTGGGAGAATATATAGTGGTACTAACTGTAAAACATTGTGTAATGCCTCTGAGTTATATAATTAAAAGTGGTTAAGATAGCAAATTTTAGGTTACATATGTTTTACTACAATGTAAACAAATTTAAAATGCATTCTCAATAATAAGTGGGCTCCTCTTTTGAAAGAAATTATGCCACAAGGAACACTGTGTTTTGCCTCTACACTCTTCTGCCTACTAATGGTGTAAATCTGGGCAAGCTATTCACCTTTTCTGAACATCAGATGCAATTTGGGCTTAATGATGATTTATAGAGGATTAAATGTGCAAGTATTCAATAGGTTTTGTTAATATATGTGATCTGTTGCCTGCAGAGAGTCCTCTTACTAACATAGAAAGAAGGAATAAAGTATGATGATAACAAACTTCCAATTTCTGTTTTTCTGTTTTAGACTCCTTTTTTTCTTCTTTTTAATTTGAAGCCTTTTTTCCCCTGGCCAAATGCACACATAACCCAGCTTACACTGGAAGGGTTTTATTGCCAAGATAATTTTTTCCTTATTGGCAATGCATTAATTTCCACTGCTATTCTGAGGGCCCATTCCATTTCTCCATGTCTCCAAAGTGGCCCCAGAGCATTAGCCTGTCCTTGTCCCTCTTAGGGGCAATGAAGGAATTCTTTCTTGCAGTGTTACTGGTGAAGATTTATTTCAAGTTTCTGAAGGGAGGTCAGGTAAATTGACCTCCAATATACCCTTCAGCCATGAGATTCAATGATTCTTGGATTCTAAAACCTACTGAAGGAATGAGATATGATCCACTTCTCTTTGCATCTGTCCCCCAATAAAACGAACAGGACAGGGGCCCCAGGTGATTTCAAATCTCCTTTAGTGGATAATGGAATTCAGGTTTTTGTAGATACTGATCTTTATGACTCTTCTTTATGCAGCTTAAGAAGGTCTGACCTATTATTTGGACCAAAATCTCCCCTGAACCACATCCCTTCTGATTTACATCCAGTTCAGACACATGGTGCTCTTTCTTAACTATATTCTGCTGGGCAGAGAAAGGAAATATGAACTGTGACAAGCTGCAAATGCCTTCCATTAGACTTGCCAGACTTGAGAAAGGCATGCAGGACTTTGTGTGGCCCGAATTACTGTGTTCCTTCCACCCTCCTGGTTTCTGGAAGAGCCCTGGATGTAAGCGGCAGCAGGTAGGCAGTGTCTTCCTGCAACCCCTTTTCCCACAGCCCACAGTGCCCCGTGTAGAATCACCAGGGGACCCTGTCCACACTCAGACCTGACTCAGTACTTTCTGCTCTTTCGACTTCTCCCAAGTAGAGTCTCTCAGGTCCCTCAAATACAACCTTCATGTACAACCCTTCGGAACTTGGTCTCCCACTTACTAGTTCTTCTCTGTCTTTCATTAGCTCCTCTGATTTCATTCTGGTCCCTTCAAAACTATTCTCCACACAGCTTCCATAGTACTAATTGGAAAATTCAAATCATATTATGTTTGCTGCTTTTGTTCAAATAGAATTCTTACTTAAAATGATGCAAAATATTTGCCTGGTGCCATCAAAGCTAAGTATGTAAAACCAGATATATTTCACTTGTATTCTGTCTAAGACTTTCACTTTTATGTTCACAGGTGAAACTGGTCTGTGAAATCCTCCACCTTTTGTGGTTCTTACCCAGCTTATTAAGGTAATGTGAGAAATATTTCCTCTTTATCTACTTTTCTTGAACATTTTGTGTAAGATTGGAATCAAAATTTGTTTTCCTCTTTTCTTCTTCCTTGTTTTCTTCATAAGAAGATTTTTTTTAGTAAACATTTAATTTAAACCTTTTTTAATCTTATTCATAATTTGCTTAGTAAACATGTTTCTCTATGAACTTGATTATTTAAATTTAGATGTTTCTGTACTTATTAGGATACAAATATGGCTATTTTAATTAGAATTAATTAAATTAAATATTCAGTTCCTTATTCACACTCAATAGCCACATGTAGTTAGTGACTTCCATACTGGAAAGTACAGACATGGACTAGTTCCATCATCACAAAGTTCTATTGGACAGCACTGGTGTAGAATATCCTTTTGTCAGGTATTTTCAGCTGGCCTCTTTTTTTTACCCACTGTATCCTGGCACACATTTCCATCAGTAAGTCTACAACCTCCACAATGCCATCACTGTATTTTATTTTATTCATAGACCTACCACTTTCCAAAAGAATCTTATTTATCTATCTTCCCCTGTTATTGATATATATAGTCCATAAGAACAAGGACTTCTTTGACTTTTTTTTAACCTCTGAATCCTCAGAGTATAGAAGAGTACCTTGGAGAGAGGAGTTGTTCAAAAACTATGTATTAAGTGAAGTAGATTGAATGATAAGGGAACTCCATTGATGGCAAGTTAAGATTTTTACATTAAAAAAGACATAAATTTGTACATAATAGTATCTTATCTTTTTAATCTATAGTATCCCTTATTTTATTCTAAATAGTTTTCATCTGTGCCTTTTCATTCTCTCTTACTTATGTCATATTTGTCAGGCACACCAGAAGTTTGCTTATTTCATTGATATCTTTCAAGAAAAAACAACTTTGACCTGACTAATGATCGCTATTGTATATTTGCTTTCTCTATCATTAATATCTTCTCTTACTTTAATATTTCCTTCTTTTTGCCATCTTTGGGTTTATTCTGTTAATCTTGTGCTAACTTCTTTTTCTTTTAACTTAGTTCAATAATGTAAGCTTTTTCTACTTTCTAATATAAGTAAAAATATTTAGATCTCTTTTGATGTAATGTTTCAGCTAAATACCATACATTTAGATAGGTTATACTTTCATTTTCACTATTTAAGTATTTTTAAGAATGTTCATGTCTCCTTTGGTGCATGAGGTAGTTACAGGATTGGCTTTTGTTTAATTGGTTTTTGTTTTATTTTTAGTGGTTTCTTTATTATTGTTATTCCAAAATATATGAGGCTGGTTTTAGTTACCTTACATCTTGGTGAGGAAAATCTTTTCTGCATGTTACAGATTCTTTGGAATTTGTTGAAACTTGCTTTAAAGCTTGACACTTGGTCAATTAAAGCACATATATACCATGTGCTCTTGAGCAGAATGTTTGTTTAATTATCGGGTACAGTGTTCCATATGTGTCCATTAAATTTTTAATTTGGAATATATTGTTTTTCTTCACCAGAAGTGAGGCTGGGGTGACCCTCATAGAAAAGGAAAAAACAGGAAAAAGACAGTCCCTTCCCTTCTAACCTTGGGCTCTTACTCTAGCTCCATCTGGTGGCAGAGTTTAACAGGGGGTGGCTGGCCAAGAAGAAATGGAGTTTTTGGGTCCAACTCCATCATCATCAGAAAGCCTAGTAAAGGAAGCTGAGTTCAGAGCAGAGAAATGATGTCTTAATAACTGGCATACATGCTATGGAATTAAGATTATGATTTGCTTACTTGTGGTGTTCCAAAATATTGCTGCAAATAGCAGCGAACCATGAGAAATTCATCGTGGTGGATAAAATCGCTCATCTGGATTTGTAAGAACAACACTAGAGGGAAATGAAAGCAGTGATTCGATAATTCTTTTGAAAATTTAGTCTTTCCTGTGTCTTACCTTTTCAAATACCTCTGTCAGCTCATTTACCTCTGAAGTGTTTCTTATTCAGCAGTAAAAAAACCTTTATGTAATGAAATAAAAAGAATTTTTATTAGATGGAAAAGTCTCCAACATAGTTTTAATTTATCCATATGGTCCATATCATTGTATCCACACAGTGTTTCTCAAGCCTCATTGATGTCATTGATCATAGCTGTTCACAGCCTAACTAAAGAGGCTACCACCATACTTTGTGGACTATAACAAGGCATGGCTCATTTATACTCTGGAACAACATGCTAAGCATGTGGAGGCTGCACAAACAAAATAGAACCTACTTCAGGGGACTTATAATTTGACAAAAGAGGAAAGACATGCAAAGTTGACCATAATAGAAATATTCAATCATTTTTTAAGGTCACTATTACATTTCCACATTCCTTCAGTCCAAGATGCTAGTATAGTGAGTAGTGGGGCTTCCCTGGTGGTTCAGATGGTAAAGAATCCATCTGCAATGCAGGAGCCCCAGGTTCAATCCCTGGGTCAGGAAGATCCCCTGGAGAAGGGAATCACTACCCACTCCAATATTCTTACCTGAGAATTCCGTGGACAGAGTCTTAGAGTTAGCCAGCTCTCTCCCTGGCTCATAGCCAGTCAGTATCAGATGCAATTTATTTTCACTGCAGTGTCTCTAGGAATTCCCACTTCTTTTCTTCCCAATACCTCTTTTATAGGACCTCACCAACCCTCCCCTAACTGTCCAGTTTGGCTTTCCTTTTCAGCCTTATCTCTTGTGCTTTCCCACATCTACCCCCATGCTGCTTATTTGTATTCCTTGGACCTTGTATCTGCTGCCTCCTATCCTTTACCACTGTGACCAGAGAAAGAAAGAATGATTACTCATTTACACATATTTTGGGGGAAAAGCACTTTTAGGAAACTAGTCCCAGGGAATGCTAACATTTGAAAGGGAGTCATCCTGATTTCCCTATCCAGTATTACAATTTGGATGTCTAAAATGATTAAAATTATTTGAAAGAGTTCATTTTTTCATTGTCTGGGAAAAAAAGCTGAGTCTTTATTACTCACAATTCACAAAATAAATACCCATGTATTTCATAAATGCTTCTTTGGAAATTTTATAACTCTTCCAAGCACACTTATGTAATTTGCAGGGTCTACTGGCTCAGAGGTAAAGAATCTGCCTGTAATGCAGGAGACCTGGGTTCAATCTCTGGGTCAGGAATATCCCCTGGAGGAGGGCATGACAACCCACTCCAGTATTCTTGCTTGGGGAATCCCATGGACAAAGGAACCTGGTGGGCTGCAGTGTTGCACCGAGTCGAACATGACTGAAGTGACTAAGAGGCAGCAGAGCAAAATAAAAATGTAAGACAGCTACTTTTGAAAAATCTTTAAAATTTCAAGAAGGCAAAATTTGGGCATTCCAGTTCCTGAGCTCAGAGCCTTCCACAACTGCACAGGTTATATGCCCAGGAACCCAGCCCTGGCCCTTCCTTTATATGCTTAACTTTATTCCATGGGAATTATAAGAAATATGAGCTAAGTGCAAGACTTAAATACATGAACTATGTTACTATGAAGCCCTTGATGTTTCCAATAGAGGCAGACAATCACCTTGGTTAAGAGAACAGCACCTAGAACAAGACTGTGCATCTGACCCTAATGCTACCTCTTACTAGCAGGTTACTTAGCTTTTCTGCAACTCAAGTTCCTCATTTGTAAAGTTGGGATAATAAGAGCCCCTCACCATGGAAATTAGTCCTGAATATTCATTGGAAGGACTGATGCTGAAGCTGAAACTCCAATACTTTGGCCACCTGATGCAAAGAACTGACTCATTAGAAAAGACCCTGATGCTGGGAAAGATTGAGGGCAGGAGGAGAAGGGGACGACAGAGGATGAGATGGTTGGATGGCATCACCAACTTGCTGGACACGAGTTTGAGCAAGCTCCAGGAGTTGGTGATGGACCGGGAAGCCAGACTTGCTGCAGTCCATGGGGTTGCAAAGAGTCGGACATGAGTGAGCCACAGAACTGAACTGAACTGATGGGATTCTTATAAGGATTTAATGATTTAATACAAGTAGTGTGCTGAGGACAATTCCTGGGATGTAGAATGCTCTATAAAATTTGGGCTATTAAAATCAGAAAACGTCTGCTTTTACTTTAGCTAAATACTTTCAATATGTAGCAACATTTTATTACAAAGCTTGAAGTACCAATTAGAAAAATCAAGCAAATTACAAAGTAGCACAAATTCCACTTAGGGCATTAGGATTGGGCATAAAAAAGAAACAAGTAAACTTTGATCCCAAGTCTAAAATAAGTAATTAATTGGTTGATTGATTTCATTATTCTTTCTTTTTAAAGCATTCACTTTTGCCTACTGATTACCAAAGAGTTGGAAAGGCATGAATGAACAGAGCAGAATCCCAACTGTTAGAATACAATGTGCAACACCACAAGGAAAGCAAGCAAATACCACTCAGAATGCTCAAAGGAAAGCACTTGGCTTAGTCCTAGATGAGAGTATAATGGATAGAATCTGAGACGTCTTTTTAAAGATGATTGTTAAACTATCTCTAAAAAGATGAACTGACATCTCCCAGGTAGATTCATTCAGCGTATAGAGTATATTCAAAAGACTAAAACATAGACAGAAGTCACAGGAAGTTTAATGGCGTATAGGGAAGGGGTGGGCAGTGAGACAAGTCACATTTGACAAAGTGACTGCTTGGAAGGCAACGAGTTCTCCTTGTTTGAACAGCATCATGATGCACTGGGACCTTGTCCAGTGACTATGATCCCACTCCTTTCCTCTACCCAACTGATCCAAGGGCAGATGCCTGATTCAAACTGTGTTGAGAAAAAGTGCTCTTTTTTTGTTGATTTGATTTGATTTTTGCAATAGAGGAGATACTTTTGCACTGGAATGCATGCTAAAATGTTAAGTCGCTTCAGTCGTGTCCAACTCTTTGCGATCCTGTGAACTGTAGCCTGCCAGGCTCCTCTGTCCATGAGGATTCTCCAGGCAAGAATACCAGAGTGGGTTGCCATGCCCTCTTCCAGGGGATCTTCCCGATCCAGGGATCCAACCCTTGCCTCCTGCATTGCAGGCAGATTCTTTACCGCTGAGCCGCTGCTAGACCCAGTATCAAATAGAATTTAGAATTGAAAGGCTGTTTTAATCTCTGTTATTATAATATAACAACTAAATTCAGGAATCTATCCCTTGGTAGACTGTATATGATACTTTCTGTTTAATCACAGAACTTAAACAGAAATTTTGGCATTAATGGTAAGAAGGGATTTTTGTTTGATAGGTATTTGCATTAGAGAAGGTAAGTTTTTTTTTCCATCGACTATCAACTATTTGACTCTAAATCTACACTGAGTACTCCACTTCAAAAAAAGTAAATCTATTTTTTAAAAAATAAGGGGGGAAAAAAGGAAAAGAAAAGAATGCATGGAAGAGATCCAATCTTCTTGCAAAAGATAGATGACTTCTTGTGTTGATTTCTACCCTTGTTCTCAACTCCCTGAGAGCTTCCACGCTGGATTCAGCACACCACCACCCCACCTCTACCCCGCCAACTCAGTTTTCTGTGGATGATTTGATAAAAGCCTGCATATTGAGTTTTGGCATGATTTCCAATCCATTTTGTGGTGATCTCTGTTGGTGGAATTTTGTCAAACACTGCTTTCAGAATAAAGCAGAGTACCAGGATCAGGGAAGAAAGGAAGGGGATGTGGGTCCACGTAACATAAGTCATCCTGCCTCTCAGTGTCTGAGAGCACATGACTTGGGTGAATTGTGGGTGTTGAGTTCTTGTCATTGTGGTCACCAAAGACCTCTGGCAAAGTCGGCAGTGCCAAGCCCTTGCTGATGTCAGGTTTTGTACTCCCTGGAAACCACAGATTAGCTGGCAACTGCTGTTTCCTATCAGATCAATTTGGAGATTAGTTGGGAAAAGTCCATTTTGGGGTGACCTAACGCTGGTCATGCCAAATGCCTGTGAGATTAAATAGCTGCACAGATATCTGTCAATATATACACACTAGATAAGGATCATTTATGTATAAACACAAATCAGTTTTCAATTATCTTTGAGAGAGTTGTGGCACAGTTAATAAAAATTACTTAGGTTCACATTTGGACTGAATACAGGTAGGTAGACTCCTGCGTTCATGGAGAACAAAGCTTGCTCTTGGTAGCCAACACTTATTTCCCAGCTTTACCATCTAAACTTCTCTGTGCTTCAATTTCTTCATCTGTAGAAAAGAGGCAATCATATTTATCCTCTCTATTTCATATGGTACTTTGACAGTTAAAATCATTGAAGGGAAACTTTGAATTTTAAACCCAATTTATTTTCTCTTTTATAGTTTGTACTTTTGTGTTCTATCCAAGGAATCTTCACCTAAAACAAAATAACAAATATTTTCTCTAGGTTTTACTTCTAGAATTTTGTATTTTAGGTTTTATCTTTAGGTCTATGGTCCATTTCAAAGTGATTTCTGTGTGTGGTTCAAGGGAAGAATGGAAGGTTTCGTTTCATTTAATTTTTTTTAAACCAGATTGGTCTTTTGTTCTAGCATAGTTTGCTAAAATATTATCATTTCTCAATTAATTTCTCTGAATATTTGTTTGGAAATCAATTGACTATTCTGTTTTATCAATCTATTTGTTCATCTTACACCAATTCTACATTGTTTTGATGACTTGAGCCTTACAATAAGTCTTAAAACTGGGTAATGTGTCCTTCCACTTGGCTCATTAAAAAAAAAAACATTGCTAAGAAAATGAACAGACAAGCCACAGAGAGGAGAAAATATCTGCAAAGCTAACGTGATCAAAGACTTAGGTGTGTGTGTTAGTCATTCAGTCGTGTCCAACTCTTCGTGAGTCAATGGACTGTAGGTCACCAGGCTCCTCTGTACTTGGAATTTTCCAGGCAAGAATATTGGAGTGGGTTGTCATTCCCTTCTCCAAGGGAATGACCAACTCAGGCATTGAACCAGGGTTTCTGGCATTGGAGGCAGATTCTTTACTGTATGGGCCACCTGGGAAACCCAAGAATACTGGAGTAGGTAGCCTTTCCCTTCTCCAGGGGATCTTCCCAACCCAGGAATTGAACTGGGATCTCCTGCCTTGCAGGCAGATTCTTTACCCACTGAGCTACAGGGAATACTGTGGTAGTGATTGTACAACTGCAAATATTTGTCAAAACTCACAGAACTATAAAAGTCTAAAAAGACTGATGGTGCATGGAAATTAAACCTTAATAAACCTGATTAAAAAAAAATCATTAAGTAGTTGACCTGAATGTCCTACCACATAAAAGCACTTGTTCCAGCTTCAGAATTTCTTACCTCCCTTTGAAGAAGGAAGAGCCAAAATTTCCTGTGTGGCAAGTGTGACTGTGATCTTAGGCAAGGCTATATGCTCCCTACTCTTTGTGTTTTAAAACATTGGACTCTACCTTATTAGTAATGTTTAGAGCACTTGTAGATATTATCTGTCTTATCTATCTGTCCATCTACCTATGGAATCATAGTGGCTTGTAAATGGGTGAAACCATTTTAGAAAACAGTTCCTCTTTAACCAATAAAGTTGAATATTTACCTTACGCCCACAATTTTACTTATTTATATGTCCTTAAACAAAACTTTCACACAAGAGGTTCACAGCAAGACTACACGCAGAAATTCTGAAAACAATCCAGAGGCTTATCAGAAGGAGAGTGCATGAATAAACGCTGGTGCATTTACACAATGAAATGTAAACAAACTAAAGAGACGTGCTATGATATGAATAAACTTTAGAAAGACAATTAAATGTGAAAATAAACCTGGGAGATTATATATGGCATCATGTCTCTTAATAAAGTGAAAATGAATTAAATACAAAATACAATTTTAAGGAATGCAGAGGGATGAAAACTAGGAAGAAAACAAGGAAATCATGGAAACAATGCACCAGCAGAGGCAGCAACAGCAGAGCCAAAAGCGAGCGCACATGCCTGCTTCCTGCTCATTCTGGTTCCCGCAGCAGTGGTACCAGCAATGCAGGGATCATGGGCCCTGCCCATTTTGCATTTGCTTCTCCAGTTTTTTGATTAGAAATGGCCTCATGCAGCTTCTAATATCTGGGTTAACTCACTTTCCTCCTTTGGCTACTGTATTTCCTCCATCATATTTGCAACCTTTCAATATATGTGCTCAGTTGTGTCCAACTCAGCTGTGTTACATGGCTGTAACCCTCCAGGCTCCTCTGCCCATGGAATTTTCCAGGCAAGAATGCTGGAGTGGGTTGCCATTTCCTACTCCAGAGGATCTTCCTGACCCAGGGATTGAACCCAGGTCTCTAGGGTCTCCAGAATTGCCAGGCAGATTCTTTACCAGTAGCACCACCCTAACCTCTGTATTAAATCCTATCCTCAGAAGCAACCTAAGTAAATTTTTACTTTCTGGATAAGACTTCCACTTTCTGGACTCCACACAGTGGATGTAAAACGACATCAGGAAAATTCTAGCCAAAAGAAACCTGCTGCAGAAAAGGGGGCTTTAAGTAAAAAATAATTGTTAAAGCACCCAGAGAGTCACCGCTGCTGCTACTAAGTCGCTTCAGTCGTGTCCGACTCTGTGCGACCCCATAGATGTCAGGCCACCAGGCTCCCCCATCCCTGGGATTCTCCAGGCAAGAACACTGGAGTGGGCTGCCATCTCCTTCTCCAATGCATGAAAGTGAAGTTGCTCAGTCGTGTCCGACTCTTAGCGACCCCATGGACAGCAGCCTACCAGACTCCTCCATCCATGGGATTTTCCAGGCAAGAGTACTGGAGTGGGGTGCCATTGCCTTCTCCGAGAGAGTCACTACACAGTGATAAAATATTCAAGAGTCAAGTTGCTATAAGAATTTTAAGTGTATCTACACCTAGTATAATACTCTCAGAATATGCAAAGTCAATTTGGTAGAAGCCGAGGGAGATTTGAAAATCATCAAAGTACTATGATTAGGAACTTCAAAATACTTCTCTTGATTATAGATATGTCAGGAAGATAAAAACTAGCAAGGACATTGAAAATGTAAACAATTCAATTAAATTTGCATCCAACACTCAAAGAAAACAGATTATTCTCAAGTACACAAGGAACATTACAAAATTTGATCAGGCGCTAGGTCATAAAGAGGTCTTGATAAACATCAGGTGTATGTATTATATAGTTCATATTTGTCGATTGTAGTAAGTTGAGCAAATATCTAAACTTATCTAAACTTAAAGCCTTGCATATTTAGAAAACTTTCAAAAACATTACTAATAGTTATGATTTAAGTAATAAATTATAATGAAATTTTAAATTTCTAGAGTTAGACAACAATAGTATCATCAACATTCAGAGTAGTGCTATGAAGAAAATTTGGACCTCTAAATACTTACAATAGAAAAAGAGAAAGGCTAAAAATTAAATGCCTAAAATTACAAAATTAGAAAAATGACAACAGGATGATCTCCAAAAAAGGTGCTATAGAGAAGATGAATGTGGTCAAGTTGTGTCATAGGTAAAACAAAGCAAAATCAAAACAAAAAACTAAAAAATAGACAAATATCTATAGTGACAATAAAGGGAAAACAAAAAACAAATAATATTTTGAATGTGAAAGAAGACATAAATCATTTTAAATAGAGATTTAAAATATGATAGATGCCAACAGCTTTAAAAACAGAGAAAAATGAAAAAAATAAAAAACTTACAAAACTGACACTAACAGAATTGAAGCAACAGTTATAAATCTGAAAAAGAAAAACAATATAGGCTTAAATTGTTTTATCAGTGTTTGCATATGCTTAGTCGATCAGTCGTGTCTGATTGTATTTAAATTTTAAATACTACCTATTGACCACCAACAAATACTAGAAAATCTAATTTAAAAGACACTGATATTGAAAATGGTAGAGAGTATCAGAACTTAATAATAATCCTAACAAAAGCATGTAAGTTTCTGCAGGAAGATTTAAGTGGCCTAAGAGATGTTAAAGAGTATTGATTAAATAGAGAAAGATGCTGTGGCCATAGAAACAAAACAAATTATTAAAATGTCAATTATCTAAAAGTCAATCTATTGATTCAGTATAATTTCAACTCAAATCCCAGCAGGGTTGTTCTTAAAACTTGACAAGCTTGATCCTGAGATGTTTTTGGGAGAATAAAGTTCCAAGAATAACCAGACTACTTCAAAAGAAGAGCTGAGAAAGGAAACCTTTAACCCAAATATTAACCCATAATAAATAAGACAGTGTAGTACTGACCCCAAAGTATATCATCTAAGAGAAAAAATAAAGAGCTCAGAGACAGTTGTGTGCATATAAGGAACTTTAGTGAGATATACAGTGTACCAGATCAATAGGGGAAAGAAAGGAGTATGCAAAATGATTATCCAAGTAGTTTAAGCTGTTGTCAGCTGAGCCTTTTAATTTAATGGGGGGAGTGGATTTTTCTAGTGCAGTATTCATTAATTATTTAAAACACATGTTGTTTCTTAAGAAATCCAAGAGTCAGGTTTGCAATTTGTTTACAGATAGACTCAGAAAATCTCATTAGGAGATGAGAGGAGCCGCAGCTGTTGAGGAGTATTTGTTGCTAAACCCTTGAGTGCAGGGCAGGTCCCCAGTGATGGAGCCTGACACTTCCATTCACAGGACAATGTGCTCTTCCATGTAGCCCTTTCCAGCAAGCTGTGGCCCTGGACAGAAGGTCTCTATCGAGTTTCCCCAGATGGGTCATGCCTGCAGTTTATCCTGCCCCTCCTCTATCAGCTGTATTCTGCTATGGCATCAAATGGAAGGAGAAGCACCATCACAGCTTGGACAGGAAGTTCACATCTAGCTTCAAGCCAAGGACCCTGGGCCGAGCTCACCTTGCAAAGACTCTGAAGTGATTGTACCCCCGCTTCGGGAATGGTGAGGTCTGCAACCACAACCAACATCTCCTCACAGAAATCATAATGGAACACAGGTCCTCCTGCATTAGTTCATTCACTCATTCATCCACGATTCACTATCAGTCATTCAATAAATGTTCCTTGAGTCTTACCACTTACTGTGTTCCAAATGTGGCAAATGGAGGGGTTATGCCATAATACAGAACTTCGCCTCTCCTAATTCATCAAACCAAGAAGTAGAAAACTAATTGAATTTCCGTGGAAGCCACTGAAGGCACCAGGGATTCTCCCTGGTGCCAAACTCTCCAAAATCATGTGATCTGAGTGGGAGTGACTTGGAGGGCAAGGATACTACCGCTTAGCACACGAGTTCCATAGCACTGAGTTACTACCTTCAGTGAACCAGGGAAAGTCTAATCACCTTCCCTCCTCCCTCAGCCAGGATAATAGGGGGCAGGAGGTGCCAGGCCAAAATATCTTTTGATGCTCAGAAAAATTCTTTTCAGAGCTATTTATGTGCATGTGTGCCTGTGGGTCTGGGTTTAATAAAATCCTGTACAACAGCCAAACTATCAAAATGTTTAAGAACCCACAAGTATGTGGCTTACCTCCTAGAGTTTTTCATGTCATCAGCAATTGAGATGTTAGAATCACCCAGCTAATGTGAGAGACAGCCGTGGTACAACAGGGAAGGCCCTGATGTGGCATCAGAATGCTGGGTATTACAGAGCTTCCCAATTACCATGGTTCCCCAAAAGGCCCCCTAAACCCTGTGGTCCTCATGTTCTTCCAAAAAGGGCCATTTCCAGGGTGCTGAACAGGCCCACACATCCTAGTACCTTGTTCTTTAAACTCTAAATGCATTTACTCCATCCACTGATTCGAGTAAATAGAAGACATAGAAGTGATGGTGAAAGGAACTGCCTTTCCCACTCCCTCCCATTCATCTTCCTAGATGATTTTATGTCTTCTGGGCCACCGCCATGGTCATCCATTCTGTGTGAGCTCATTTATCTCAGTTAGCCCTTTCTGGCAGCCCATGTGTCTTCTGGTGCCTCATCTCTTTTCCAAGATTCTACTTGCAATTCCATTTTTTTCCAACCATACTTACTCTTTCATGAAGCTCCTCTTTTTTATGCTCCCTTTTTAAGGGAGCAGTTGGCCTTACATGTAAAATGACAGAAAATTTTATTCACTTCAGTTAGCGGCTGGAGAAGCACAGTGTGGAACCCAGACTTCTGAGGAGCCCACTGCAGGACGGAAAGTGGAGAGTCAAGTGGGGCTGTCAGAGGACTCAAGGGAAGGAAGAAGGGCAGTTGTTCTGCAACTGTCTGAAGTTAAATTTTCAGGGAAAAGATGAGGTGTCTAAATAAGACTTAAGTGAAGGTTTTCTGTCTGTTATGCTCTGTAAAACCTGTACTGTGTCTTCCAGATAATTTAGGATAAAAAGCTAGATCCATTCTCTTGGTTTAAGGGAATACACAGACGTTTCTTTAGTGAAGACATAGATGCCAAAGGCATCTTTTTATTTCCTTCTCTTTTCTTTCTCCCTCCCTCCTTCCCTCCCTCCCTTCCTTCCATTCCTTTGCAGTTCCATGTAGGATCACTAAATTTTTTGTATTCCTAAGAACGAAGTAGTCAAAAGTCGAACTCTAAGTGACGTAACTCAGATCCCTTCTAACGCAAGACCCAGGGTCTTGGAAGACCAGACACTTAAACAGTTGTTTCAAATAGTAGCTCTGCACCTAGATTACTCTGTATTTTTGGATAACTCATCCAACTTTTCTAAGCCTCTATTCCTTCACTTGTTAAGTGAGGCACTCTAACAATGGTCCATTAGATTATCATTGTAAGGGCTGAATAATAAAATATATATATATATATATTTTAAATGACAGTGTGATTACATCTTAAGTGACTCTTATAATTCATTTCAGTGCCTTTTCTTGAATCCTCTGATTTAAATTTGCAGAACACCTATTTGAAAATGACCAGAGACGGCAATATTTTATTCCAGCTTGAATGAATCCGTGTCTGCACATGGGCCCTGGGCCTCCCTGCTCAGCCTTGGCTCTCAGCTCTGCTGGTATGTTGCTGTAGGTCCCAGTGATCAATGCAAGGAGGAGAGTGCGCTGATCCTGGTGTGGAGGCAGGGAGTTCTGCCAAAGCCATCTGCTCAGAGAAGTCAGAGGCCACAGACAGAGAAATGTGGTTTTAATTTTTTGAGCTAAGAAGTTTTATAAAATAATTTTCCCCATTTTTTGATGTGAGGCCTGAAGGAAAATAATAATAAAACAAAACTGGAGGAGAGGTTATTTGCCAAATGACATCTTCCCTATTCTTTCTGCATCTATTCCTAGAAAAAAGAACTTGAAGAGTACAGGAAAAGTGTTAGCAGCATACCAGACCTCCTTGTTTTGCTCCTCATCATTGTGAAAGCAAATTTGTTTTTGGAGCATGAGAGGCTAACGCCCCCACCTCACTGCTGTCTTCAAACAGTGAATAAAGATAATGATGGTGACATCTATTAGGTGCTTATTGCATGCAGGCACAATGAGCACCTTGCCAGAATGATGATGTTCAATCCCTGCAACAATCCTAGGAGGCTGGCACAGAGAGAGGACACCCAGGCCCAGGGTGTAAGTGGTAGAGCCGAGGAGATTAAGAGGTCTCTCTTATTCCTGAGTGCACATTCTTAAGCACAATGCTGCCTTTCTGATTTGGGAATTACAAACTAAGCTTAAATCCTCAGATTGGAAGTTTGAAATGTTCATCTCAGAACGACAGATACGCAGAATTGTAAGCCTACTCATATTGCCCCAGTTCTTTGAAAATCATGATGTTTTTTCTTCTTTTTATAAAAATAAAAATTTCATTTATTTATTTGTATTTATTTTCTGGCTGCACTGGGTCTTTGTAGCTTTGTGTGGGCTTTCTCTAGTTGCAGTGAGCAGCGGCTACAGTTTGTTGTGATGCATGGGCTTCTCACTGTGGGGCTTCTCTTGTTGCAGAGCACAGATTCTAGGGCACATGGTCTTCAGCAGTTGCAGCTCGCAGGCTAGGTCTTGGGCTCAGTAGTTGTGGCGCATGGACTTAATCACTGCTCGGCATGTGGAGTCTTCCTGGACCAAGAATCAAATTTATGTCACCCACATTGGCAGGTGAATTTCTATCCACCGTGCCACCAAGGAAGTCCCCACAATGTTTAAGAATGGAAAGCCAAGGCAATGGAAACCCCTCTGAATTTTTTGTTTTAAAGAAGAAAAATAAATTTTCACAGAAAATCCAGTAGTATCCCTTTCTTTGATGTTATTTTATTGCTCTTCTTGGTTTTTGGAGGAATGAACTAGGAAATAAAAGTGTTTTGCTGGGGAGAGGATTTGTTACAGATCTAAGCTCATTGGAATAGTCCAGTGAGGACCAGAAGTCCCTCTGCATAAAGAGTTGCCTGCCACTGCACCTGGTCTGCTAATTGCTCTGACCAATTATGAAAAGGGATATTTCACAGATTTGTGTTGGTAAAAGCCCCAGTGAAGGATGTTCATGGAAACTCTCCTCACCAGTCTCGTTTCACTGACAGATGGTCTTTCTCCCTTCTCTGCATAGTGCATCCTGGCAGATGCCCATAGGAGGTAAGCACTGCCTGGAAGCACCTCTCTTCACTGCTTGTCTCTGCTCCTGCCACCAATTCTGTATGTGCTTTCCAAGACTCTGCTGTCTTTTCCCCCACACTCATTTTTGCCAGTTGTATTTGTTATTTTAATTATAGACTCTAACATTTTGTAAATTGATGAAGTATGAGGATGATAAAATACATATGTGAAAAGAGTTGTTTTGGTGAAAATTATCATATTTATCAAATCTAAGACACTTGTTGAGTTTAAGTCACTATTTTATGTATAATTTAGAATGAAAGAATACTGACAATTAAACCATGCTATACTATTGATTGTACACTATTCCTGTTTCAGAGAATTTTAAATGTGGGAAAAAAACTTTTTAATTAAAAAAAATTTTAATGTATATTTTATATTTGTATATATATGGGCTTCCCTTGTGACTCAGCTGGTAAAGAATCTGGTGCAATATGGGAGACCCAGGTTAGATCCCTGGATTATGAATATTCCCTGGAAAATGGCATGGCAACCCACTCTAGTATTTTTGCTTAGAGAATTCAACAGACAGAGCAGCCTTGCAGGCTAGAGTCCATGGGGCCACAAAGAGTCAGACACGACTAAGTGACTACACTTTCACTTTCACAATATGTGATTGTGAGTACACAATCACATATTGCAATTTTATCTCAATTACACAAATTAAGTTAGCATGTAGGAAATTTGAATGAAATAATATGGTAAAAGTAGTAGAGAATCAAAAACTCTATAAAGGAAGTAAACCTAAAGCATGAGAATTCAATATTCATTAGTGCTTTATCTTCAGTTTTGATTGACACTAGATGCTTGCAAATTTTGAAACAAGCTTACTAAGATTTGTACATTCAGTTAGTACAAATGACTTGTTAGTCATTTACATAACGTATACTAGAGATTTGTCACAAGTCAGGTTGCAGTGTTGAAGGAAAGAAGTTCCTTCCTGTAATTAGAAAGGATCCCCTTAACTGCACTCAGCTTACGACATCCAATTTGCAAGAGATTAAAGCCATTATAATAATGTGGCTTCAAGGAATGTAGGTTTGATAAGGAAAATAACCTAAGCTTCTATTTCCCATTTAATGTGAATTAGAATTCATAAAATATGATAAGTTAAATAATTTGGAAAAACTTTACAATGAACAGACAATTGTGACCAAATATACAGATGACTATTCACAAACACTGTGACCCAGTAAAATCTAATGGTATAAATCCAAAAGAAAAACATATATATATATATATATACACACACATATATACCATAGGTGACACATATAAGAACACTTATTACAGAAATTGGAACCAACATAATGCTCATAAATAGAAAAGAAGATGAACAAAATTTGGAATAATCATGCAATAGGATATTACACAGCAGTCAAAACTGATAACAGTGAAAGAAAAAGTTTGGATGAAGCTAAATAATATTAAATGATAAAAATGCTTCAAAATTACAGCATAATGTTCTTCTTAAAATTATAAGTAATTAAAACAAAACTATACATTTAGTTTTCAAAATATATATTGATGTAATAAGAGCAAATAAACAGGAAATTAGTTAAGACATGATATTCAGGATGGTGGTTAACCTGGGTTAAAGGGAGCAAGGAGTTGGGAAAAGGGAGAAAATATGGCTTGATGTAGTTTAAATTCAAAATGTTTATTCTTCTTAAAGGGTGGTTAGTTCCTGGGTGTATTATATTATAATATAATTAAAGGATTAATTGAATAAAGGAAAGCCATGCATTATGGTGATGTGTTAGGGACCAGGGATTACCCATTTCTGTGCAACTGAGGTCCAAGTAAATAAATCAATATGTGAGCCAAGTGGATTTCTAAGTGCTAGCATTTGAAAATTATAATAAAAATTGTTGTATGTTATTAATTTATGTGATATTTAAAAATACATTTTGGATGCAGTTACTTGTTGGACATATGTGTTATAAATATCTCCTCCTACTCTAAAACTTGACTTTTAAAAACAAAATATCTTAAATCTTAATATAGATTGACTTATCATTTCTTTCCTTTCATGGTCAGTGGTGTTTGTGTTATTATTTTTAGGGTGAAAAAAAACCCAATACCTTTTTTTATCCCAAGCTCTCAAATACATTTTATATTCTCCTCAAATAGCTTTATTGTTTTACACTTCACATTTAAATCCAAAATCTATCTGGAATTTACATTTTTGTTAGGTGAAAACAGTGGTCTACTTCCATTATTTTTTGCCTACTAATATTTTGTTAACCGAGCACCTTTTAATGACAAGGCCATCGTTTCTTTCAATAAACTGCACTATCACTTTTGTCACTGATGTATGAGTTTGATTTTGCATGCTCTGTGACATTTTGCTGTTCAGTTTGTCTTTTTTGCACCATTAATAGATTTATAATATCTTGTGATATCTGATAGGGTAAGTTCTCCAATTTGACTTGTCTTCTCCAAGATTGTTGTGCATATTCCAGATTCTTCAGATTTTTGTATGAATTTTAGAATCACACATATATATGATTGTAATTCATATATGTATATGTACAATCATATATGTCTACATTGTATAGACCAAGCTTGCATACTGAGAATAGTTCACTTAGTCATAATATACTATTATTTTTACATATTATTGTATTTGATTTGCTAATATTTATTGAAGGACTTATGCATGTATGCTTATGAAGTGATTAGTCTGTAGTTTTCCTAACTTACAATGTCCTTGTCAGGTTTCCAGATCAATATTTTGCTGACCCCATAAAAAGGCCTGCTGGTCTTACCCTCCCTTCTTTACAGGGCTTCTCTTTCATTTGCTCCTGTTGACCCTGCGGTGCTCAATTTGGATCTTACTCCTAGTATTTTCTCCTCAGTTCAAGTTTCACCCCTGAACAAGGGTTTCTCTGGTGGCTCAGAGTGTAAAGTGTCTGTCTGCAATGCAGGAGACCTGGGTTCAATTCCTGAGTCAGGAAGATCTCCTGGAGAAAGGAAATGGCAACCCACTCCAGTACCTTTGCCTGGAAAATCCCATGGACAGAGAAGCCTAGTAGGCTACAGTCCATGGGGTCGCAAAAGTCGGATATGACTGAACGATTTCACTTTTCACTTTCTTTCAAGTTTCATCCCAGAAATGAGTCTTTTTGGGTTGTCTTGAGAATCAACAGGGCCCAGAACCCTCCACAAACCATCTGACACTATTATGGCCCCTGTACTCATCCTCAGATTAAAGCCTGCAAAAGACCCTTCCAGTGATGTCTGGTGGCTTCATAATAACCTATTAGATGATCAGTTGTAACTCTTTATGCTTTAGAGATTCTCTGCTTATAAATGTGGCCTTCCCTGGTGGGTCAGTGGTAAAGAATCCACCTGCCAATGCAGGAGATGTGGGCTTGATTGCTGGGTCGGGAAGATCCCCTGGAGAAGGAAATGGCAACCCACTCCAGTATTTTGCCTGGGAAATCCCATGGACAGAGGAGGCTGGAGGGTTACAGTCCATGGGGTCACAAAGAGTCAGACATGACTTAGAGACTAAACAACAACTCATCAGTGTAGCCAAATACCCCTTTGCCCTCCCTCCACTATCTCCTATGACATTTTAAGACCACGAAAATCTTGTTAAAACTGACAGTTTGTCTCCACCCACTTATACTTTGATATGTATCAGGATATTTTGTCACTGAGTATTGGACTTAAGATTGTTTGAGACGTTTTGACTTTTGTTTCCTGGGTGACCCCAATGACTATTTGGAGGGGTGATCCAACACATGGAACTCTCAATGTCTTAACCTTAACCAATCTTCTTGCTGCTCAGCTGTGTCCAACTTCAGACGTCCATACCAATGGAAAAATCTTACGAACATAAAAAATGCCTCATGGCTGAAATCTTAAATTCAGTGTCACATTTTTATCCTTACTCTTCTTCTCCCACACTCTTATTATAACTATTGTTTAAATTCACAGAGAACCCAAGGTTGTTTTTCTCTCCATGTTCTCACAGTTAGACTTTCTCTTTCTTTCTTTTTCTCTCTCCCTTTCATTTTTCTCTCTCTCCCTCCTCTCAGCTTACACCAGGGCTACAGATCATGATTAGACTGGAAATTCCATAAGAGGCATAGCCATCCATTTCCCCCAATAATGCACATGAAGTTGGACACGTTATAAACTCTCAGTAAATATCTATTGAATGGCTAGCACAATCTCACAACTATAGACCAAAATCACCATAACATGTTCTGTTTTATTCAGTGCCTTGCATTTTGATTATAACTTGTCTTGTTTGCTTTTGACATATTTCTTCTCTTATTCTCAGTAGTTATTTCAAACTTCTAGTTTCAAATTAAATCTCTTACCAACCACTCATTCTCAAGCAATGTTACTCATTATTTTATTCATTGATTCAACAAATCAGGTGCCAGAAACTCTTGTATTGGGATCTCAATAGTGAGCCAAAGAAGACATGGTTCAAACTCTTGTGGAGCCTATAGTTTAATGGAGGACACAAACATTAATCAAATAATTCGGTGAAAATTATAATTAGGATACATTCTCTGAAGAAGAGGGACTTGGTTCTGTAACACCAATAATAAAGCAAGCTAACCTAGGTAGGAGCATTCCAGAAAGCTTCCTACAGAATACCATTTGGATGGCACTCCAGTGGATGTGTTGGAATTAACTAGAGAGAGGCAGGTGAGTAGTGGACAGACTCCTGCCTAAGTGAAATACCACTTTCAAAGCCCTGATGGCTTCCTTCTATGTCTCTTGACTATACAGATTAAAATATACAATCCGAGGATGCTAGTGTTCTGGCCTCTGGCATCCCAATTCCTCACTTTCCTTATATATCCATTAGTCTCTCATGACCATGTTAATAAAAATCTGCTCTAAGAGATAGAATTCCTCTCCAAGCCCCTTTGGCTCATCCAGTCCCTCCAGTGACTTCACCACACTTTTTTCCCCAGATGTCTAGATTAGATAAACATATTTGTACTTCTTCAGGCCTCAGTTTTCCTACTTATCACGTGAGCGGTTTAGATTCTGGGAGCTCTAGGCCATTCTCAGTCCCAGCAGCTTCTGAAAGGAGTTCCCTTCAGCTGATAGAGGACAGTGGCATGTACACAGTGTTTTGCAGAGAAAGGAAGCCTGCTGTCCTGATGCAGGCCTGCCCCGCCCGTTGCCCTGTATCTCTGGGTCTCCACTGTGTCTACATTCCCACAGCCCCTGGTGACAGCTCTTTCTCTTCTATAAGTACAGGATGAATCAGGTGTCGACAGAAATCTGCCGAGTATTTGCCCTTTTGGACAGTGGGAAATGAAAGCAGACCCCTGGATAAAGCTTTCTAAACCGAGGGACAGACTGGAGCCAGGCTGAAGGAGTCAGGCAAGGGAAGGGGTCAAGAGACCCTTCCCCCAGGGGCCTAGAAAAGCACGTCCAGGGCTGGTCCTGTCTCTCGGTTTCCGTGGTTTTCACCATCAATCCCCTGGTTAAAACACCACAGAACACGTTAAAACAAACAACGCTGTTACCAGGTATCATTAGCCTGAAACAAAAGCAAAGCAGCTACTGCTATCTGTTAATTGATTCCAGAAGTTGAGCATTGTACGCTCTTATCCTAAGGATTTAGGGCAAGGTCAGAGGCAGCTGGGAATATACTTTCTTTTTGGAACAGTGGGTCTTAACTTAGAGGAAACTCTCTTAATTTCAAATGTACGAGTTCTTCTCTCCCAAGTTCCTTTTTATATCATCACTTCCCCTCCCCGGTGGACATCCCGCCCTAAGGGACATGGCTCCCACCCCACTTTTCTCCTCCCAGTTGCTCCTCTCCTTGCTCTCATTTCCTCTCCCTCTCTTAGTGATCCTCTCTATCTCTCTCCCTAATCCGATTCATGCCTTCAACCACTTCTCAGACCTCATCTCTGCTGGTCATCTCTCCTCCACTTTCGTTCCCATCACATTTTGCTTATTATGCAGGGAGAAGGCCCAGCATTTTGTGTACTATTTCCCCATTTACACATCTGTCCCCCCCACCAGACTTTGAGCTTGCCAAGGGTAGGAATCACACTGCGTGTTTTTCAACAGCATATAGGGCAGGACCCAAGACGTAGCGGTCATCGATAAATATTTGCAGAATTAAATCATTCTTACTCAACCCTTCAGCCTGGGAAATGGCTCAGGAGCAGCTGCTCTCTTATTATATGGATGATGTTTTGGAAAAGATCAGCCAACTGGCCTGTTCCTCTGCATCTGGCTGTAGGTTCGTTTTTGATGCCCTGCTCCAATTATGGATGCAGAGCCTGAAGCTCTGGGCCCAACTCTGTCTCAGGATGTAACTCAACTCCGTGCACGGGGCCCCGCTGAAGCTACCAGGCTCCTTCCCACAGCTCCTCCTCTTAAAGAGCATCTCAACACTGCTTCCCATGGAGTGACCCAAAGCGTGACTCTGCAGATGGAGTAGCCTGACCAGGAAGTGAAGAGAGCTTTGGCTGCAGAGGAAACAAAAGAACTTATTCTCCCAGGCTCTCCA